>NW_023425377.1:99996154-101447772 GCF_014108415.1 Molossus molossus | reverse complement strand
GTTCTTTTCCCTCAAAAGATGAGCAGTGGTTTTGGTTTTTGCCTTGAACGTCCTTCACTGCTGGGTAGACTTGGTGTGGGAGGTGCAGGGCCTTGTGGTGTGAGCTGGGCTCTGGCGGACACTGGTTCTGTTCCTCCCTCTCAGGCAGCACAGCACTCCTCCTCATCCTGTGCACCCAGCATTCCTTCCCGGAGCCCAGCAGGCTGTACCCCGACCTCATCCTGGCCCTGCTGGCCCTGGAACGGCTCTGCTCCCTGACGTGTCTGCTCATCTACACAGGTGAGGAATACAAGCAGGCTGCTCTCACCAAGACCCGCTTGCAGCCAGCCCCTTATCTTGGCAACAGGGAAGTTCTCCAAGATTTTACATGTAGCCCGGAACCCGCTGAGCACCGAGATCTCTCGTTGACATGCAGACTTCTCTCATTTCAAACCAGTAGGAAGATAGCAGAGAGTCTCCTTTCTAAATTTGTGTCATCCACGAGTATTTTGTCAACTAAAGTGAGGCCTTTCCATTAGAAAACAAAACAAAACAAGACAAAACTAAAGTCCACAAATGGCCCTGGCTGGTTTGGCTTAGCGGTAGAGTGTTGACTTGCCGGTTCGATTCCAGGCAAGGACTTTAGCACAAAGCCTGCCTGCTGGGTTATTTATGAAAAAAAAAACAAATTTTTTTTATCCTCACCCAAGGACATTTTTGCATTAATCATCAGATAGAGCGGGAAGGAGGAATAGAGAGAAACATCGATGTGAGAGAGACACATCGACTTGTTGCCACAGGACCCCATCGAGGTCCGGAGACAAATGCACAACCAAGGTATGTGCTCTTAGCGGGAACCGAACCAGGGACTCTGTGGTCCGCGAGCCAACGCTCTAACCGCTTGGCCAAACCAGCCAGGGCTTTATGAAAGATCCTGACAGAAAGTTAACACTGAGGGTATGCTTTTATAAGGATATTCTTGAGACATAAATTATATTCTTTTTTCTGATACATAGAAATCTAAAGTGATTAAGTTGTTATATTAAGACTGACTCTGGGAGGTTTATTTTTCTATTGTATGTACTTTGTATAAACTTTAAATTTATATAAGATTAAAAAAAGAGTTAACAGTGTGAGGACAAATGGTGTTGTAGCTGAAAACATTTTTGTGTTCATGTGAATCCAGTATAATGTATAGTTGAATCCTGTAGTAAATAATAATGTGGATAGGTAGTATTCTTCAGCTAACCTGCTTAAAGATACATCACTAAAATGAAAGATATTGTTATTGGTAAATACTGGTAGATTACAGGCCAAATAATTGAAAAACAAAACAAAAAGGTTATTACAAAATAAAGCATGAATACCATTCATATGAACTGTAAAAGAAAATACCAATATTCCTAAGTATGTACCAGTAACTAAAAAGTAAAGCCCATCATAAAATGAGATACCATGATCATGAGGTGTGTTCCCGGGGCGAGGCTTATCCATCGCACTCCGATGTGCTCACCCCTGAGATTCCCCAAACATAGAAAACCCAGTTGCATAATTTGTGGTAGTGGGAAAGGGGTTCATGCTCTCCCCCGGGGGGGAGTATGAAGGGGAAAAGTTTTTGAAAAATAAGAGTGTAGCCCTGGCCAGATAGCTCATTGGTTGGAGTGGCATCCTGATGCTAAGTTTACTGGTTCTATCACCAGTCAGAGCACATACTAGAAAATCAGTCAATGAATGCATTTTCATATGAATGCAAACAAGTGGAACAAGAAATCCATGTTTCTCTTTCTCTTCCTTCTTCTTTCTCTCTCTAAAATCAATAAATAGCCCTGGCTGGTTTGGCTCAGCGGTTGGAGCGTTGGCCTGTGGACCAGAGTGTCCTGGGTTCGGTTGCCGCTAGGGGCACGTACCAAAAAATAAAATAAAATAAATAAGCACTGGCCCATGAGGGTCAGTTGTTGAGCATTGTCCTATGCACTGAAAGGTTTCCGGTTGAATTCCCTGTCAGGGCACATGCCCAGGTTTCAGGGTTGATCCCCAGTAGGAGGTAGGCAGGAGGCAGCCAATCAATGTTCCACTCTCACGTTGATGTTTCTCTTTCTTTCTCCCTCAAAAAATCAATAACAAAATCCTAAAAAACAAAATTAAATCACCCTGGCTAGTTTGGAATAGTGGTTAGAGCGTTGGCCCAAGGACCAAAGAGTCTCGGGTTCAATTTTGGTCAAGGGAATATACCTCAGTCACAGTTTGGACCCTGATCCTGGTCAGGGTTGTGTAGGAGGCAACCAATCAATGTGTGTCTCTCTCATAATGACTGCCCCCCCGATCTGAAAATCAATGCAAAATTATCCTCCAGTGAGGATTTTTTTATTATTATTAATTAAAAAAGGAAACCTTCACCGTGGGATTGCAAGTTGGTGCAAATACTATGGAAAACAGTATAGGGGTTACTGCCCCCCCCAATTAAATCAGTCAATAAATTTTTGTTAATACTCACCTGAGGATATTTTTTCCATGGATTTTGTTTTTTAGAGAGGAATAAAGGGAGTGAGGGAGATAGAGAAACATTGATATGAAAGAGACACTTTGATTGGTTGTCTCCTGAAAGAGTCCGGACAAGGCCTGGGAAAGCTGAAACCCAGGTCATGCCCTTGAACCCGAGATTCTTTAGTGCCCAGGCCAACACTGTAATCACTGAGTCAGGCCAGTCAGAGCAATAAATAAAAATTTTTTTAAAGAATATACACTTTATTGGTTGTAAAGATATGTATGTGGCCAACCTATCAAGAAAATCAAGGGAATTAATAGTTAAGAAACTGGATGTTCCTTAAGGGTGCAGAAAAAGAGGGTGAAATAGAATGAAGGTGTCCACTGGGGCCTCTGAACCACTGTGCAATTTTGTATTTTTTTTTCTATTGATATATTTTTGCTATGTTTCTCTCTCCCCCAATTTTGTATTTCTTAACCTAAGTGTTTTGAATATAGTTATTCATTTTACTAATCTCCTTTAAATTGTATGTATATGTTTAATCTACTATTATTTTTCCTTGCAGTTCTAAAGGTCTCACATTTATTACTGAATCAACCTACTACTGTGGAAAAGAAATCATTCTTCCAATAATTTCCCAACTAAAATGCCCCACTGTCCCGACAGCAGTGATCTTTTCAGTGGTTCGAGGATGCAGGAAACTGCATGCAGCATAAATATGCAAACCTTCTCATGTGTGATTCCAAACCCAGGTTGGCTCTACCCCAAACCCCACCCCACCCCCACCCCCCGTGGAGTTGTACCTGATTGTGTTACCAGGTTTCACTCAAGTCCCTTGGAAAAAAGGGCCGATTCTGCCTTTGTTCCTTGGCCAGGAACCTCTTAGTCCTGAAAGTCTTGTGATTATGGCAAACAAGAATCAACCTTACACACCATGATGACGGAGAAAGAGAGCTTTAATCCATTTTTATATGCACTGCTTTTCGTAACATGATAATATATACACCATACTCAAAAACAAAATAAGCATATATGTAAATCAGAAATGGGATAGAAATACATTTAAATGTTAGAACCAGTGGCAGCCAGTTAACCCAGGGAAGACCTGGAGTCAGAAATCTCCCCAGTAGTGGCAAGGAAATGGGAATCTGCTGACTGAACTGTTCAAATTTATTGCAGTTGTGAAAGTACAATTTATATACATCATTGTTAGATGTCTGGTAACAATTTACAGATAACGTCCACATCTGTTAGGTCCCACAACATCTCTGCTGATCTTGACACAAAATTTTTAAAAATAGGAAAATAAGAAAAAAATGTCCTCACGTATGTTAAGTCAAATAAACATTAAATATTTTTTCCTTGGTGCTAGATTCACCGATTTTTTTTTTTTTTTATATCCTCACCCGAGGACATTTTTCCATTTTTTGTTCAGATAGAGTGGGAGGGAGAGAGAGAGAGAAACATCGATGTGAAGGGACACATCGAGTGGCTGCCACCCACACAACCAACCAGGGCCCAGGACAAACTGCAACCGAGGTACGTGCCCTTAGTGGGAACCGAACCTGGGTCTCTCTGGACCCCAGGCCGACGCTCCAACCGCTGAGCCAAACCGGCCAGGGCAGATTCACTGATTTTTGTACAAAATTTTACCTAATGTCCATAAATCACAGGAAGAAAATGAAGCAAGTCACAATTCATCCTTTGTAATCTCTTACAGCACAGATTGTAAGAGGTTTAGGATCATAGCTGATATAGAAGTAAGGCTTTAGCACTTCAGAAAACGCATCCATGAATGAATGGATGTGAGACCTGTCATTCAAACTGTAAAACGAAACCTGACCCAACTCACAGTCCAGATAGATACCAATCCCTCTGGGCTTTTCCTTGAGCTCAAGGACGACAGGAACAGACCCTTCTGCGACATAATCACCATCCCGCAGCTGAATCGTCCAGCATCTGTTCTGTCTTGGTGGGGGCTGCTTTCTCTCCTTGGGGAGGGAGGCTTCACAAACCCCCACGGCCCACTCAGGCTTGTCATCCACCTGGACCTCCCAGTAATGTCGGCCACAGTCAAACCCTTCAGAGCCCAGGACAACTGGGTCAACTGCAAAGCCCTTTGGATTTCGAGGAACTCTTTGCTTTTTCATCACAAATGTCACAGACTTTTTATCCTCAGACACAAGCAGATAAGGATGTGCTGTCTCGGGATCCAGAGTAACTTCTTCTCTAAACTTCTGTATAATTTTCTGCAGAGCCGAATACTGTGGAGGAAGGCTGCACCCTTCTCTCTTTAAGCGGACCCAGTAGACAGCCGGGGGTCTCAGGCTTTCACAACTGTGGAGGACACTCTTGACATCCATCAGCAATTTCACATCTGACATCACACTCTTCTCCGCCACCTCCTGGAGGAGACCTTTGAGGGTGGAAATGTGGTCTGAAAATGCAGTGGTGCTCACAGTGAGTTTCTGTTGAATGTCCTTCTCTTCCTCAAATAGCCTTGAGAGAACTTCCTCTCGCTCACGATCGATCGATTGTGTCAGGTGCTGAAATTCAGAGGCTAACTTCGATCTCCGGTTTTCCACCTTCTCTCTCAGTTCTAACAGATTCCTGTCCTGGGTGGCTACTAGTTTCTGAACATCTGCCATCCGCCTCTTGAGGGGCTCGAGGTAACTGCGGAGCCTTTCCCTGTGATGAGCGGCAGCCTCCTCCATGGGCCTCACCTGGTGGCCCTGGTGGGCAGGGGGCTCAGTGCACAGGGGACACAACACCTCTAGGTCCTCCTCACAGAAGAGGGTCAGGACCTGGTTGTGCTTCTCACACAAGCGCCTCACTTGCTGATGCTTCTTTTTGCTCCTGGTGATCTGGGAGAGCTTGGCAATGTCGACCATCCTTCCCAGCTGGGTGTTGCTCCTTAAGTGCCTGTCCTGGCACGGGTGACGGCACACAGGGCAAGGGATCCTGATGTGTAGATGTGCCCAGGACTGCTGGATGCAGGGGCGGCAGAAGTTGTGCCCGCATTGGATGGTGACAGGGTCTCTCAGGTCATCCAGACAGATGGGACAGTTGACCTCTGCCCAGAGTCCTTCCAGAGCTGCAGCTGCCGCCATTGGTCCCTGAATGAAGGACTGCACTGAGGTGGGCTTTCTTCAGGGAGCTGGGCTCTGTGAGATGTCCCCACTGAGAAGCAGGGGCACCCTCAGATCTCACTGACCTTCCTGTCCTGAGTGATGCATTCCTGTGAGACCGTGGCCGCAGGTGTCAGAACCGCTCCAGTCACCGCCTTCAGCCGATCAGAGTAGTTGAATCCAAGCTCAGAAATAGTCTTGGTCAGAAAGCAGACATGGTTCTGAAACACATACTCATTTCTGAGGATGAGAAAATATTGTTGCATGTAAAAAAGACTACCATGTGTTGCGAGGTCCCGCCCACTGCCACACCTGAAGCTGCCACTTGATTCCTCTCCACCATCAGAACCCACTAAACCCACGTCATCTACAAGGATGCTGTATGAGACTGTGGCAAGTGTATGGATTTGGGACTAGATCACCTGTACCTGAGTCAGCTTCCAGGCTTAGTGACCTACCATCTGGGAAACCTGGGGAAAGTCACATATTTTTATCTTTAAGAGAATCTGGCAAACAAGAATAAAAATCACAACTCTAATCATTTCAATCTTGTGAAAAACCTGAGGAAAAAATGTGGTACTATTTGGTTTATACAGGTTATTTCTGATATCACTGAATTCATAATGCATCAAAGTTTACTTGTTTCTTTAAGCTTCTCAACTGTAGGTTACATCCAACTATATCCAGACAAGTAGATGGGATTTGGATGAGATTGGATTACCTGTGTAATGACTAAACCCTGCCCCAGTCTGGGTATTACATTAAAACTGGGCTGTGTTGGGTAACCTACTTAAACACTCAAGAGTGCCTGTAAGCAAGCCGATGGCTGGATTTAGGAAGAGCAAATCCATACAGGATTTAAGGACTAGCACAGGAGGGCTCCCAGGCTCTGATCTCTCCACACCCGGCCTGTCAACAACCCGCCCTGAGACATCCCTCAGACCAGAACCTCTCATTCCCGTACGTCAGGTTGGGATCATGGTTTCTGTATTTAGCAGGCGTTTGGATGACTTCAGACAAGACTCACTAAGGGACCTGTACCATAATAAAAGCCTGTGTCATAATAACCTGACCCAGGTTAGGATTCCTATGGGAAGGGAGGTCAAGGCCCTGCAAGCACATGGGCTCAGGAAGCCAAGGCTCCTGCCTCCTGCACCCACACCACCCCTCTCAGCTCACCTGAAACCAAGTGCTGTGGGTGCATCTATGAGGGGTCTCTGAGGACACCTGCCATCACTTTCTCACACACAGATACTTACATTTCCAACCTCTCAAGGGTCAGATCTGAGTGCAGTATTTATACTTTTATTGAGCATTTTGGTGACTTAGGACAACGCTTGAGGAGGGTCCATGAAACCATAATAAACCTCATACTTTTTTTTTTTTTTTTTTTATCCTCACCGGAGGACATTTTTCCACTTTTTTGTTAAGATAGAGTAGAAGGGAGAAAGAGGAAGAGAGAGAGAAACATCGATGTGAAAGGGACACATCAACTGGCTGCCACCCGCACGACCAACCAGGGCCGGGGACAAACTGCAACCGAAGTACGTGCCCTTGGTGGGAACCGAACCCGGGTCTCTCTGGACCGCAGGCCGGCGCTCTAACCGCTGAGCCAAACCGGTCAGGGCTAAACCTCATACTTTTTTTTTTTTTAACAATAGATCAGTTATTTAATTAGGTTCTTTGTAAGAAATTTAGAACACCATTTTGTGAGGATAAAGCCCATTTGTGAGAGCAAACACAGAGCGTAGGTAGCCCTGCAGCTGAGGAACAGCTTTGATTTTTGGCAGAATTTGCGAGTCCACGGCTTTCTGGTCAACCTTGCGCTGCTCTGTAATCTCGTATTTCTCTTTCTCTGTGTCGAAGATCTCACCCTCCTGGTGCCTGGGCTTGCGTAGCTTCTTCTTCTTAAAGTAAGCATCAGTGAGATATTTGGGGATTTTCACACCACTGATATCAATTTTGGTGGAGGTGGCAATGACAAATTTCTGGTGTGTTCTACGCAGAGGAACTCGATTAAGGGACAGAGGTCCAGTCACAAGTAGCAAGCCACTGCTCAGCTGCTTCAGGAAAATCACCCTCTTGCCTCTGGGGCTCCCAGTGAGGACGATCAGAATGGTCCCAGGAGTGATGCTGGTCCGCAATTTTCTCACGTGCTGACTGAAGGGTTTCTCGCCCTGGCTCAGCAGCTTCCGAGGCACATCTTCAGTAGGATAATATCTAGGCATTTTGCGAAGTTTAACCACTCGGGTACCACCATTCTTGTCTCCACCAACTGGTTTTGTGACAGTAGCAAGAACTTTCTCCTTTTTCTTTTCAATCCTGGATTTAGCTGCGGAATACTTCCTCTTGTACATGGCCTTTCGGGAATACATAGCCGACCGGGAATACCTGCCAATTCCTCTGACTAGGACAGGGTTTCGGCTGCAGTGGGGCTTCCCCTTCTTAGGCGTCTTGGCCTTGAGGTTACCCTTCTTAACCTTGCCACCAGCATCAGCCTTCTGAGCTCCAGGTTTCTTCTCCTTAGAATCAGGTTTCTTCTCCTTAGTATCCAGCTTCTCAGGTTTTTCCCCAGCCATCTTGCAAGATGGGAAAAACTAAACCTCATACTTTTTAAAGTAAGTTAAACCCGGCCCTGGCAGGGCACAGTGAGGGAAGTGTGGCAAAGCTGACTTGTCTAGAGAGAGTCTAACTGAAAATTGGACTTATGGAAGCAGGGTGCGCACTTTTCAAACATTCTGAGGTATTGCAGCATCCTGGGTAATCCCAAACCCAAAGTGCTCTTTACAGCTGCTCTAAGTGCAAAAGCCGATAAAACTCCAATGTCATCCCTGTGATTTGTCTGGAGCTTCTTATAGATCAAGTCATCTCCTTATCAGCTCATGCACTGAGCCTCCACTCAACAGGCTTCATTTTTATTTATTATGTACATTCATTTATTTTTTTTTTTACGGATGTTTCTCCTTTTTTCCCCTCGACTCCCCTCCCCCACCCAAGCATTGTTGTCTATGTCCATTGGTTAGGTATACATGCACATAAGTTCTTTGTTTTATCTCATCCATCCCTCCCACCCCCCTCCTCTGAGATCTGTCAGTCTGGACCATATCAGCAAACTTTAAGTGCTCACTTAATAACTTAATCATTAGAATCCTGGAGCACAGAGACAACAGCCAGCATCCAACTCAGCACCCGACCATCCAGGGAGAAGAGACATTCCAGAGCAATGCAGATTTTGCCCTGTTAGTGTGGATGACGGACCATTTTATTCAGGAGAGAGGATAAGGCTTTTCTTCAGGAACACCAATTCCTGTTTTCCAGACCTGTGCACTGAAGAGTGTGTGGCACCATCTGCTGGAAAATGTTTGAACAATCAAAGTGACATATATGGTTATAAAACCTCACATAGGTCAAAAATTATACAGGGCTATTGGTCCTCTAGTAGCCACTGCAGCCCACGTCCAAGGTCACGCAGCTGTAATGTTTCTGGCTCTTGGCCAACCCTGGAAGTGGTCTGCGTACATAGATTCATATGTCCACCCCCTCCCTTTAACTACAAATGAGGGGACATATGTTCTACAACTTCCCTCACCACTTTTGCTCAATTAACATATGCTCTTAGAAATTTTCCTATACCAGTACAAATATTTCACTCTTTTGGGTTTGATTTGAGCAAAAACATGAATGGAAAACATTATATTTAAGGTGGAAAAGAATGTCTTTAAATAACCAGTAGGCTCTCCCTGTCCCGTGTGGCTCAGTTGGTGGGGCATCATCCTGTGCATTTGCAGGTTTGATTCCTGGTCAGGGTACATGCCTGAGTTGCTGCTCAATTCCCAGTAGGGGGCCTGCAGGAATCAACCCAGCTATGTTTTTATCTCTTTCTAAGATCAATAAAAACATTTTTTTAAAAAGAACCAATAGGCTGTATTTTCTGCTGGATAAATGTTTCCTCTGGTATTTTTCCCCCTCTGGCCAGTTTGGCTCAGCTGTTAGAACATTGGCACGCTGACCAGAGAGACTTGGGTTCATTTCCTGCTAAGGGCACATACCTTGCTTGCAGTTTTTCCCCGGCCCCAGTTGGGATTGTGTGGGTGGCAGCCAGTGCATATGTCTATCTCACATCGATGTTTCTCTCTCTCTCTTCCTCTCTCTCTCCCTCCCGCTTTATCTGAAGATAAATCCACTTCATTTTCAAATAAAAGCTACCATTTACTGAATACTTGACTCTATCTGAGACAGTGTGCTCTATGGTTTTTTTTTTTAATCCTCACCCAAGGACATTTTTTCATTTTTTTTTTTTTAATCCTCACCCGAGGACATTTTTCCATTTTTTGTACAGATAGAGTGGGAGGGAGAGAGAGGAAGAGAGAGAGAGGGAAACATCGATGTGAAGGGGACACATCGAGTGGCTGCCACCCGCACGACCAACCAGGGCCGGGGACAAACTGCAACCGAGGTACGTGCCCTTAGCGGGAACCGAACCCGGGTCTCTCCGGACCGCAGGCCGACGCTCTAACCGCTGAGCCAAACCGGCCAAGGCTCATTTTTTGTTCAGATAGAGCGGGAGGGAGAGAAAGGAAGAGAGAGAGAGAGAGACATCGACGTGAAAGGTACACATTGAGTAGCTCCCACCCGCACGACACAACCAGGGCCGGGGACTCACATGATCTGGCTCACATTTTAAAAGGCTCACTCTTTGCCCAGCCGGTGTGGCTCAGTGGTTGAGCATCCACCTGTGAACTAGGAGGTCGCTGGTTCAATTCCTGGTCAGGGCACATGCCCAGTTGTGGGCCAGATTCCCAGTGGGGGGCATGCAGGAGGTGGCCAATCAATGTTCTCTCTCTATTTCCCTCTCCTTTTCTCTCTCTCTAAAATCAATAAACAAACAAACAAACTGCCCTGTCTGTGGCTGGGTTGATTGGACATTATCCCAGGCACTGAGATGTTGCAGGTTTGAATCCTGGTTAGGACACATGCCAGGTTTTCTATCTCAATCCCTGGTAGGGGGTGTGCAGGAGGCAGCAGATCTGTGTGTTGCTCTCCCATTAATGATTCTACGTCTCCCTCTCCTTTCCTCTCTCTCTAAAAATCAACAAAAATATTATAAAAACAACAAAAAGAACAAACAAATAAATTACATCTCATGCCTGTTAAAGGAAAAATTCTGATACATTCCACCCAGATAAGCCTGCTTTCATACCTGTTTGGCACTGCCCAGTCAGAACCCTGTAACAGAATGAAATGCTTCCTCTCTCTAATGGCCGGCGGGGTAATAGCTCCTGCTATAGATATGGTAACTAACCAGAGGAATTAGCAACCCCCTTGTATGCAGAACTGCCGACTGTTTTTCAAAAATTTACAGGTGTCTCCATAACTGGACTCGGATCAGCAGCGGGGGCAGTAGGGTCAACAGCCCAAAGGGAAACGAGGGACCGAGAAATGTCCGACTCTTCCTTGGATCCCTTTCCACTCCTCCCTGCCCAGGGCCTGCACCCACACCTCTCCCCGCTTCCCTTCCCTGACGATAAAGGGGCCTGGATTCCAGACCCTCCTAAAACGGATTTGAGAATTCGTTCTCCCATCTCCTCGATCAAGACATCTGTCCTTGCTCCAAACTCTTATCTATGGAATATTTGGCCTATTTATTCATTTTTAACATGAAACCCTTCAGAATTTGGTGTCACCCTTGCGCAGGGGCCAGGGCGATGTTCTCTGTATTGTTCCGTTCAGGAGATGTGCTGCCCAAGCCAGACTGGCCTCTATGGGCACCACCTTGGGCCTGTAACAGCCCCCTCACGTCCCTCCTGCACCCCGACAGTGCCCCCCATCTGCAGCCCTGGCCGGTTGGCTCGGCGGTTAGAGCGTCCGCCCAGGGACCGGAGAGACCCGGGTTCAGTGCCGCTGAAGGACGGACCTCGGACCTTGGTTGCAGTTTGTCCCCAGCCGTGTGGGTGCGACCACTCATGTCTCTCTCTCTCTTCCCCCCTCTCTGCCTCCTGCGCCACCTGAAGACAGATGCCCAGGGGCGAGGATAAATAAACAGAAACAAGTCCCGGCTCCTGCCTGGGCAGGGAAAGCAGCGAGGCTGCGGGGAGCTTGTCCGCGGCCTGGGACCCACAGAAGGTTTGTGACCAGAACAGGACACAGGGCGGTTCTGGAAGCACCGCCTCGGAGGGGGAAGGTATGAAGACAACCCCGAAAACAGGCTGAGGCTCTTAGGCGATTTCATTTGAGAAAAACAAAATGAAGAATTTTCTAAATAGTCAACGGATTCAGAACCCAGATCCCCGAAGGACTAGAGGGGAGACTCAGCGCAGGTGAAAGGAGGAGACTCAGAAGATGCCACCGGAGAGACAGGGGGTGTCATCAGGCCAGTGACCTCCGCACGGGCCACAGGGTGATAACGCCACGCCGGCCACACCCTGACTTTAATGGGGACCGGAAACGGGGGCTGTGCTGTGTCCTTTGACCTGGAAGGGGAAGCCCCCCCCCCCTTTGAGAGGCAGGAAGGAGCCGGCAGCGCCCCCCAGGCCCTGAGGACCCAGCCCCCTCGGGCCTCAGCTCAGAGCCAAGGCCGAGGCCAGAGCCAGGTGAGCGCCGCCGGCCGGGAGCGGGACTCGGGAAGGACCAGGCCCGGGGCTGGGGCTGGACGGAGCGGGGACACGACGCGGGGCTGCGGCCGCGCGGGGCCTCCTCAGGTGGGGGAGGCGGTGGCGGGAAGGCCGGGCAGAGCGGCCTGGGCAGCGGGAGGGCCGGCGTGCTCCCGGGCTTCGGAACAGCTTTTCCGGGGGCAGAGGGGGTGCTGGGTGGGGACGGAGGGGACGGTCCTACCAGGTGCCCAGGGGACCTGACACTGTCGTGCCCGGACCACAGCGGGAGGAGCGGCGGGCAGGTCCCGGGGCGCCTGGGGGACCTGCTGTGTGCCAGGCCCTCTGCTCCTGGCTGTTCCTTTGCTTTCTCCTCGTCCCCCCTGTTTGAGGTGTTATGTGTGTGATGACTTCATTGAAGATTACACATCTACCGCTATTTTAGCAGGTACAGATGTTCCCTTTCTACTGCCACAAACTGGGGGGTTTGTTTTGGGTTGCAAGGACTTCAGAGTGAATTTATACATTAAATGTTTTTTGAGCCCTGGCCGGTTTGGCTCAGCGGTTAGAGCATTGGCCTGTGGTCCTGAGAGACCCGGGTTCGGTTCCCGCTAAGGGCACGTACCTCGGTTGCAGTTTGTCCCCGGCCCTGGTTGGTTGTGCGGGTGGCGACCACTCGATGTGTCCCTTTCACATCGATGTTTCTCTCTCTCTCTCTCTTCCTCTCTCTCCCTCCCACTCTACCTAAACAAAAAATGAAAAAAAAAAATGTCCTCGGGTGAGGATGATTAAATGTTTTTTGACAGTGTTGAGAAAAATCAGCAGGCCAGCAATTAAACCACCTGAATAAGGACGATGCACCAACTAGCAAACCTCCAGCGAGCAGCAGACACTGACAGGGTGAATTTGAAATCATCTACCTAGAGACAGAGTCACACCCACAGCACCTGTTCCCACAAGACTGGCCCCACTGCAGAAGCCAATCCAAAGTCCAGGTTGTTACCTGTACTTCTGATCCACTCGCTATAAATCACAGGTCCCCACGACGCCCTCCTTGGGTTCCATTAATTTGCTAGTGGGGCTCAGGGAACTCAAGAATTGACTTAGGTTGACCACCTTATTATAAAGGATACAGATGACAAGCCAGATGAGGTACAAAGAGAGGGAGGGATCTGGAGATGTGTTGAGGCCAGGAGCTTCTGTCCCTGGGGAACTGGAGTGTGCCACCCTCCTGGCATTCGGACATGTTCCCCAACACAGAAACTCTTCAAATCTCCTGTTTTCACAGAACTTAATCTCTAGCCCCCACCTGCCTTCTCAGAATTCGGTGGGTGAGGATGACAGTTCTCACCTTCTCATCAATCGGTCTTTCTGGTGACCAGGCTACTGTGTGTCCATCTTACCCCATGCTGTCGCATCACTGGTGTAAACCCAGATGTACTCAAAGGTACTCTTAATAACTACTAAAATATACTCCTATCACTCAGGAAATTTTAAGGGTTTTGGAAGCTCTGTGCCAGGAATTAGGGAAAAGACCAAGTATATTTCTTGTTATACCACAGAGGAGAAATGGAACTACTATGCAGAAATTCTTAAGTTCTTTGCCACACATATTCTTATTGTTTAAAACCAGAGGTTCCAAGAAGTTTATTTAAATTTATGTTTATGCTGACACCATACTGAACCAGAAGGTGAGTGTGATTTTTTTTCCCCCACAGATCCCTGTATGAATAGGGGATCAAGGAACCCATCCCCCTGCCCTGGCCGGTTTGGCTCAGTGGTTAGAGCGTCGGCCTGTGGTCCTGAGAGACCCGGGTTCGGTTCCCGCTAAGGGCGCGTACCTCGGTTGCAGTTTGTCCCCGGCCCTGGTCGGTTGTGCGGGTGGCAGCCACTCGATGTGTTCCTTTCACGTCGATGTTTCTCTCTCTCTCTCTCTCTCTGTTCCTCTCTCTCCCTCCCACTCTACCTGAACAAAAAAATGGAAAAATGTCCTCTAGTGAGGAAAAAAATAAAAAAGGAACCCATCCCCAATGACACAGGTAGTCTGAGATCAGATTTGGAATCCAAACCACATTACATAGAAACAGATGAAAGTTTAATGCCTTCGTTGTCTTTTTCTCAGTCTCAATTTATTGCAGTGTGGAAGATTTGGTGTTTGTGGATGGGAAGTGGGAACACAGAAGAAGATGATGGATTTACAGTGGAAGAGAAAAGGGGCCAGTTTGAAACAACTGTGAGGAAGAAACGGGATAGAATGGATCTGAGAGCTTTGAGATGAAGGGAAAGAGGTTTAAAGAAGGGAGTAGGAGAAACTGTCTAGAATAGAACTGAGAATCACAGAAATATAATTAAGCAAAATTTTTTTTTTTTTTTTTTTAATCCTCACCCGAGGACATTTTTCCATTTTTTGTTCAGGTAGAGTGGGAGGGAGAGAGAGGAACAGAGAGAGAGAGAGAGAAATATCGATGTGAAAGGAACACATCGAGTGGCTGCCACTCACACAACCGACCAGGGCCGGGGACAAACTGCAACCAAGGTCTGTCAGGACCGCAGGCCGACGCTCTAACCGCTTAGCCAAACCGGCCAGGGCTAATTAAGCAAAATTTTTAAAATCAAAGACTATTTTAGGTATCCATAAAAGGAGGGAATATATTATAATGAACCCATATATGAAGAATCTAGGTCCTATAATTATACATTTTTGCCACTCCTCACTATAGTCCCACCAACTTTTTGCCATTTTTGTGAAACAAATCCAAAGACATCATAGGATTTTTTTTTTTATTCTCACCCGAGGATATTTTTTTTTTCCATTTTTTTGTTTGTTTGTTTGTTTCGTTAAGGTAGAGTGGGAGGGAGAGAGAGGGAGAGGGAGAGAGAGAGAGAGAGCGAGAGAGAGAGAGAAACATCGATGTGAAAGGGACACATCGAGTGGCTGCCACCCGCACAACCAACCAGGGCTGGGGACAAACCACAACCAAGGTACATGCCCTTAGCGGGAACCGAACCCAGGTCTCCCAGGACCGCAGGCTGATGCTCTAACTGCTGAACCAAACCAGCCAGGGCAGACATCATAGGATTTTACTTGTAAACTTTTCACTATATATTTCTAAAAGAGACTTAATTACAAACTTCATTATCTCAACCTAGCGTAATTGTCATTTATTTTGTTTACCCTCAGATATCCAACTTCCAAATTAAATTTTGATCAAGTATTTCAAGATGAATTGAAATTAGGTTTATATATTGTAATTGGTTAATAAAATATGTTCTTTACATGTACTTTAATTTCTGCATGCTTCCTTCATGGGTTGTTTATTTCCTTTTTGCATTTGTGTCAAAAAACATGGTTTAATTTTCAGTAGAGTTTATCACCGTCTAGATTATACTGATTGCTTAGTCAGTGTATTACTAATGGTTTATCAGAGAAACAGAGCCAATAGTAAGTATCTAGAAAGACATTTATTAAAAGGTATTGGCTCACAAGGTTATGGAGCCTGAGATGTCCCATGATCTGCAGTCTGCAAGCAGGAGACCCAGGAAAGATGGTGGTGTAGTTGGAAGGCCTGAGAGTCTGAGAACAGATGGTACAGATTCCAGTCTGGGTCTGAAGGGCAGAGTGTCCAGGATAGGAGGTGGATGTGTTAGATTATTCCATGCGTAAGAGAATGAATTCAACATTCCCCTAGTTTTTGTTCTCTTCAGACCCTCAGTGGTTTGCATGATGCCCACTGATGTTGGGGAGGGCCATCTGCTTTGCTCATCTACTGATTTAAATACTAATCCCTCCCAGAAATCTCCCCACAATCACACCCAGACTAGTGTTTCACCAGTGATCTGGGCATCCAGTGGCCCAATGAAGTTGACAGGTAAAATTAACCAGGTTGTCCTACACATATCTCTCTATGCCTTATAGTTCCTGTAAGTAGGTGGTTGGAACTCTGTTTGATGACATTTCACTTCATTTTTCTGACAAAACTTCTTCACAGATGGTATTATGTAATCCCTTCAACAGTTCATGATATCTGTCACTATTTTGTGATAGTTGAGGCCACTGACAAATTTACCAAGAACAATTAATTCATTTGGCGTTGCAAAATAGATTGTTGTCTTCATTGCTAACTCCTCATTAATATTGTCATGGTAAATAATTTGGTTTACCTGAGGTACTTTTTTTTTTTTTTTTTTAATCCTCATCCGAGGACATTTTTTCATTTCTTGTTCAGATAGAGTGGGAGAGAGAGAGAGAAACATCTACGTGAAAGGGATACACTGAGTGGTTGTCACCCACACGACCCAACCAGGGCAGGGGACATTCTGCAACCGAAGTATGTGCCCTAAGTGGGAACCAAATCAAGGTCTCCTTGGACCGCAGGCGGACACTCTAACCGATGAACCAAACCAGCCAGGGCTGGAGGTTCTTTTCATACAAGGATGGAAGGATTAATTGCTGATTGAACTGTTCTTTAAATGACAATATTGTTCTGTCCACAGAAACCACATAGGACTTGGATTGTGCTGGTTATTTTTTACCAAAAGGAGTCCACAACCAATATAAAATTTGGAAAAAGGCATTAAATACAGGAGCAGGAGACAGGAAGACTGGGCAACAGCTGGCAGCTGGGACTCTTCTTGGAAGCTACAGCCTTCCACCGAGAGCGAGCAGACCTCAGCTTCTCACTTTTCCTGGCTCCTGGGGAAACACTGACTGAAGAGTCTCTGCAGACAGACAGCTTCACTGCACAATGGACGTTGTGGCCTCCCTGGCTGAGCTCCAAGCAGAGGCCAGCTGCCCCGTCTGCCTGGATTACCTCACAGACCCAGTGACCATTGAGTGTGGGCACAACTTCTGTGGCTCCTGCATCCACCAGTGCTGGGAAGATCTACAGGACATCTTCCCCTGTCCTGTCTGCCTCCACCACTGCCCTGACAGGGACTTCAAGAGGAACACCCAGCTATGTCACATGACTGATATGGTTAAGCAGATTCCCACCACAGGGAGCCAGAGGAAATTGCAGGAAGAAAAACTGCTGTGTGAAAAGCACAATGAGGTTTTCACCCTTTTTTGTGACAGTGCCCTGGAGCTGTGGTGTCCCCAGTGCAAGATCTCAGACCACCAGGATCTGCCCCTGACACCCATTGACGAAGCTGCAGCTAGTCACAGGAGGAAGCTCAAAAGCTACATTGAGCCCCTGATAGTGGAGTTTGAAGATGCTGAAACGGAGTATGAAAACCACATTGCAAAAGCTTTTGAAGTTCAGAGAAAAATGGAAAATTGGAGGAGAGAATTGTACTATGAATGTAAAGAACTTAAGCATTCTTTGGAAGTAGAACACGATGAAATCAATGCCAGCCTACTTATAGAAGAGAAGGATGTTGAAGAAAAAATAACTGAAAATGGAAGGCAAATTTCAAACCATATGTTCACACTAAACAATCTGTTATGTGAAATAGCAGAGAAGTATTTGCAGACAGACCTGGATTTACTCACAGGTATTGAAAGTACCCACAACAGGTATGAGAACCTAGAGACCCCAGCAGTTGTTTTGTATGAATTAAAGAAGGAGAGTTTCACTCTCCCCCCACACTATTTTGGCCTGCATAAAATGATGAGCACATTTCAGGTAGATTTGACTCTGGATCCGGAAACTGCCCATCCAAGTCTCATTATCTCGAGAGACAGAAAAAGTGTGACATATAGGATACCAGATGGTCTTCATAATCCCCAGGCACTTTCGTCTTACCCAGCTGTCCTGAGCTCTGAGGGCTTTGCTGCTGGCAGGCATTTTTGGCAGGTAGAAGTAAAAGGCACAGGTGAATGGTCCTTAGGTGTGTGTAAAGAATCTGCCCTCCAAAATGCTCTTATGTCACCATCCCCAAGCAGTGGCAGCAGGCACATTGAGCTTTGCGCCAGTATATGCGGAACTTGCCCTAGAGGACATGTCATGCGGGTTGGCATTTTTCTGGACTATGAGTTGGGAGAGGTTTCATTTTATAATTTAAATAACAGGTCATACTTGTATGGATTCACTGATACATTTACAGAAAAACTTATGCCTTATTTCTCTAGTGCACCTTCTTCAAAATCTCTTACAATCAGCGTCAGAGATGAATGATGAACAACTTGGAGAAATTTTATATGTGGTTATTTTCTTGTTATTGGAAGGAATACTTATTTGTTTGTTAATCTTTTCTCGAGGATATTTTTCCATTGATTTTAGATACAGTGGAAGGGAGGGAGGATGGGAGGGGGAGGAGAGTGAGAGTGAGAGAGAAACATCAATGTGAGAGAGACTCATTGTTTGGTTGCCTCACGCATGACCCAGACCATGACCAATGATGGAACCTGCAACCAAGGTACAAGCCCTTGACTGGGAATTGAACCCGACACCCTGCTGTCTGAGGACCGATGCTGAGCCAAACTGGCCAGGGCCAGTCTTAACATTTGAAAGGAATTTGGGATGGGTTCACCTGGTCACCACTTTGGCATTGTGAGCAGGATTATTCAGATGTGAGGCACACCACCAGGGGCTACTCCTCTGGCTGCTTTGTGTTATGCCACGTTCTGGTTCCCTAGGCAGCCGTGCCCTTTCAACTCTGTGCGGCATTTGCTAAGTTCTACCAGGGCTGTGTTATAGATTTAACTGACCTAAGTCAGAAGTTTAATAAGGAACATATTCTGTTTACTTATTATTTTTCTTTTCTTTCTTTTTTTTTTTATCCTCACCCGAGTACATTTTTCCATTTTTTGTTCAGATAAAGTGGGAGGGAGAGAGAGGAAGAGAGAGAGAGAGAGAGAGAGAGAGAGAGAGAGAGAGCAACATCGACATGAAAGGGACACATCAAGTGGCTGTCACCTGCACGACCAACCACGGCCGGGGACAAACTGCAACTGAGATACGTGCCCTTAGCGGGAACCGAACCTGGGTCTCTGTGGACCGCAGGCTGACTCTCCAACCGCTGAGCCAATCCAGCCAGGGCTACTTATTATTTTTCATATAAATTTTTGAGAATTGTGATTATTTTGCTTTTGTCTCATGTTTTATAAAATCACTGTCATACACAGGAGTGAGCAAAAGTAGGTTTACAGTAATGATGCAGATAATACAATAATTAATAAAAAATAAGAATAAACTATGTTATGTACTAACCACTGTAAACCTACTTAAACAAAATTCTCACCTGATGATATGTTTATTGATATATAGAGAGAGGAAGGGAGAGAGAGAGAGAGAGAGAGAGGGAAACATCAATGTGAGAGAGAAACATCAAGTGGTTGCCTCCAGTACTTGCCCTGACAGGGGATTGAACCTGAAACCTAGGTATGTGCCTTGACCAGGAATCGAATTGCAACCTTTTTGATATGTGAGACAATGCTTTAACAAACTGAGCCACCCAACCCCTGTATAACCTCCTAACTTCACAAATTTGTTTTTAACATTATGTGAAATTGACAACATTTTAGAGCATGTTTCTCTTTGGAAGCCTGTATGTGTATTGTTTACAATGTTTGGAAATAAAGTTTTACTTTGCATATCTCTGTATTATTTGTCTATTTCCATAATTTGCAAAGATGCTCAGCAGGGCATTCCTTTAGGTAGGAGGGACCCCTGCATTGATCAGAGTAGCCATGCTAGGCTGTGGTAATCTCAGTTCCTTACTTAGCAAGACAATGTAGTACTTATTCTCATAAAGTGCAGTGTAGGTCAGCAGGGGACTGCTCTAGTACCCACCCAGGAATCTAACTCCCTCAGGCGTGGGTTGTCACAGCACCGGGTCAGTAGAACTAGAGAAAGAGGGAGCATTAAAGGGTCACACTGAGCCTTGAAGCCAACACCAGGAAGAGACACACATTTTCCCCTTACTTCATCTTCTAAAAGTAATTGCAAGGCCCACCATGTCTGCAAGGGGCGAAGAAGAATGCATGCACTGTGAGAGGAAATCCACTGTTTGCCATAATCCCTGAATCCTATTAGACATTAGTGAAATGCACTTTAATGATGACTGCTAGAATTAAAAGTCCTTAATTATAATGTGTAAAGAGATTAACATAGACATTTATAATAGTTTGACAACTCTATAGCAGTTGATCAATAACTTCCCCCAATAAAGAAGATATTTAAGTAAAATAAGAGAATGGGATGAATAGGAAAAAACTCAGTTGGGAAAGACTTCTGTAGATAAGTAGACTAGGAGCTACTTTTTTTTTTTTAATTTTTTTTTTTTTTATCCTCACCCGAGGATATTTTTCCATTTTTTGTACAGATAGAGTGGGAGGGAGAGAGAGGAAGGGAGAGAGAGAGAGAGACATCGACGTGAAGGGACACATCGAGTGGCTGCCACCCGCACGACCAGCCAGGGCCGGGGACAAACTGCAACCGAAGTACGTGCCCTTAGCGGGAACCGAACCCGGGTCTCTCCGGACCACAGGCCGACGCTCTAACCGCTGAGCCAAACTGGCCAGGGCTAGGAGCTACTTTTTAATTAATTAATTTGAAAATATTTTTATTGACTTTTTAGAGAGAGGAAGAGAGAGAGAATATAGAAACATGGGTATGAGGCCTGGCTGTTGTGGCTCAGTGGATTGAGCGTCGTCCCAGGGACTGAGAGGTCCTGGTTTAATTCCCATTCAGGGCACCTGCTGAGGTTGTGGGCTCGATCCCCATAGGAGGCATGCAGGAGGCAGCCAATGGATGTTTCTCTCTCACATTAATGTTTCTATCTTTCCCTTCCTCTCTCTCTGTAAAAAAAAAAATAAATAAAATCAACAAAAACATTTAAAAAATGCAATACAAAAGAGACATGAATGTGAGAGAGATTTATCAATAAAATTAATGCCAGCCTACTTAGAAAAGAGAATGTTGAAGAAAAAATAATTGAAAATGGAACTCAAATTCAAACCATATGTTCATGCTGAAGAATTTGTTAAGTGAAATAGCAGAGAAGTACTTACAGACAGACCTGGATTTACTCACAGGTGTTGAAAGTACCCACAACAGGTATGAGAACCTAGAGACCCCAGCAGTCTTCTCCTATGAATTAAAGAGGGCGAGTCTCACTCTCCCCCCACACTATTTTGGCCTGCATAACATGATGAGCACATTTCAGATAGATTTGACACTGGATCCTGAAGCTGTCCATCCAAGTTTCATTATGTCAAGAAATAGAAAATGTATGACATATACCACAGCAGATGGTGTTCATAATCCCCAGGCATTTACTTCTTACCCAGCCACACTGAGTTCTGAGGGATTTGATGCTGGCAGGCTCTTTTGGCAGGTAGAAATAGTGTTTCCAAGGTGTGTGTGAAGAAACTTTTCCCCCAAATATGCTCATAACACCATCCCCAAAGAATGGATGCTGGCATCATCAGCTTTGCACTAGTACATGTGGTCTGTGCCATACAGGGCTATTGCAGATCAGCGTTTTTCCGGACTATGAGTTGGGAGAGGTTTCATTTTATAATTTAAATAACAGATCATATTTGTGTAGAGCCACTGATTAGTTAACAGAAAAAATTATGCGTTACTTTTATTGTGCACATTCCTCAGAATCTCTTAGACTCAGTATCATGAGAAAGAAATGATAAACAACTTGGAGGAAATTTTGTATGTGGTTCATTTTGGGGATGAAAAGGGGCCACATTCTAACCTGACAAGGTCTGGGAAGGTCTGTCTGGACACCTGGAAAACTCAAAGACCAAAGTAACCACAAAGGATGGTGTGAAATGAAAACTTTTTACTAAAAACAGTTTATGGTAGGTAGTCATGTCCTAGGCAGGCATCTTCCCTGACAAAGGTCAATTTTCACCTTAACTGAGTCTGTCTGTTGTCATTTTACATCTAAGACAACATATCTTTGTAATGTCTATGTAATTTTCCTTTTTCTGGACCCCTCAAAGCACAGGCACCACTCTGTGGAGAACACAAATCCCCTTATTGTTACTGAGTTCATTGTTGACTGTCATCTATCTTGTACCCACCTATGTAAAAGATGTATGTGTGTATCTATCATTTTACTTTTCATCGAATCCCAGCAGTTTCCCAGCTTTGCTTTCTCCCACCTCCCTAATCTATCACCAGTGAATCTCATGTAACCCACTTGCATCTTCTCTTTGGATTGTAATGTATAAAATAAGGTACAAAACTGTCATTCTGTGGAGTATTATCTCAATTCATTGAGATTTTGCTTCCTGGCAATTGTCAGTTTGGCTCAAATACACTCACAAACATTCTTCACAGGTTTGAATGTTTCTTATGTTGACATTTTCTGTCCCTGTTATTGGAAGGAATACTTAAAATAAAGATTTTTATTCCATTTTTGATATTTTACTGTTGAAACCTTCTTGGACTCACCTTTCTCGCCTCCTCGTACCTCACACCTGGGACAGTTTTAAAATAAGCCTTAACACATTCTGCATTGGTTAGAAATGTAAAACTATTATTCTGAAGTTTCACTGATTCATACAAAATGGATTTAGACAACTGTTCTACATTGATTGAATCTTCTCAAATAAGAGATTTGAAGAAATTATATCTTGGTATTCTTGTCACATATTTTTTTTAAAAATATGCATTTATTGATTTTTTTAGAGAGAAAGGAGGGGAGATTGAAATATTTGATCAGCTGCCTCCTGCATGCCCCCTACTGGGGATACTGGGAATCGAGCTTTCAAAGTGGGCATGTGACCTGACAGAGAATCCAACCAGGACCTCCCAGTCCACGGGATGATGCTTAATCCACTGGCCAGGCCTCTCTTCACACTTTAACCAAAACTAACCTTACAGCTGAGTTTAAACTCTATTGAAACAATCTTCAGTAAATTCATTAGTCAACTGGTAGCAAAATCACTTGAATACTATAGAGTCTTCATTCATGTCTCTTTGCTTAATGACTGCTCTTGGCAATGAGACTGGCCAGAATAATCTATGATTCTGTACCAGTATTTTGCTTCATAGGACTCACTGTTTTATAGATTGGTAGCATATAATAAATGTTTGAATTTTTTTTTTTTTGTTAATCTTCACTGGAGGATAGATATTTTTTCACTGATTTTTAGATAAAGTGGATGGTGTGGGCTGGGGTGGTGGGGGTTGGAAGAAACAGCGATGTGATGAGAGAGACATATTTATTGACTGCCTTTCACACGACCTCAACCAGGGCTGAGAATTGAACCTGCAATCCAGATGCATACCCTTGACTGAGAATCCAGCCCGAGACTCTTCGGACACTCTAACCGCTGAGCCAAACCAGCCAGGGCCAATGTTGAATTTTTTAAAATGTGGGTGATGTCAACTATAATTGAAAAATAAATTTAAAAAAGAATGTGAGTCATTTTTTAGCAATCTATATAAATACCAATTTGCCTAATAAGTAATCTGCCCAAAATAAATTGTGATGCAGAATTTTAGAGCTCAAAAAATATTTCTCAAAGAAAATAACAATTAGGCTGGGATCTAAAGAAAAATGTTAGCAAACAGGGAGTAAACAATGTGTATGGGGCAGGAACTGCCATGGACAAAACCTGTCTGTGGTAGGGAATGCCATGCCCTGAGTATGAGAGAGGGCAGGACTGCGGTGTGCTGAGATGCAAACTGTAGAGAGAGGGTGAAACTGGTGGGCTCCAGAGTTGACCATTTCTGGGTGAGAAAAAGAACAGGCCTCATTTTTATTTTTTATTTTTTTGTGATAGAGCGGGAGTGAAAGAGGAGGTGAGAGAGAGAGAGAGAGAGAGAGAGAGACATGGACTGGTTGCCACCCCCACGACCCCAGCTGGCGCCGGGGACAAACTACAACCGAGGTAGGTGCACTTATCGGAACTGAACCGGGGACTCTCTGGTCCGCAGGCCGAAGCTCTAACTGCTGAGCCAAACCAGCCAGGGCTCTTTTTTTTTCTTTGTTGATTTTAGAGTGAAAGGAAGGGAGAGGGAGAGAGAGATAGAAACATCCATGAGAGAGAACACCAGTTGGCCATCTCCTGCATGTCCCCTAGTGGGGACTTGGCCCGCAACCTGGGCATGTGCCCCGACTGGGAATCCAACAGGTCGACCTCCTGGTGCATGCATGGATCAATGCTCAGCCACTGAGTCACACTGGCTGGGGAGAACAGGCCTCATTTAGTTTTCCAGATTTATTTCTTTATTAACAAAGATGGGATTAATGGGTTTTGAGAGGATCAAGAGAGAATTGCCTGGGAGCAAATTAAATCATGCTTATTAATAGCGTCAGTCTTCCTAGCTTGATTGAATCACAGGATATCGGTTCCCTACTAACCAGCAATTCTCAACATCCTCTTATCCTGGCCTACCCCTCCCTCCGTGGGGGAGGAGCCACGGGGCTTAGTGGGCGTGGTTTTAATAGCCCCACCCTCTTAATGGTGCCTCTGTGCCAGGGTCACGTCGGGGGTTACGCAGCCCTGTTCCAGACTGTCTTCGAGGATCCTTGCGGGAGGCCCCCTTTCCGCGGCGTTGCAGACTCGCGCAGAGCCGTCTGAGAAGCCGGGCGATGGGACCATGTGGGTGCCGGAGGTAAGACCTGTGGGTTCCTGAGCGCCTGCCCTGTGCCCGGCTGAGAGACGTATGCTCGTAAGGGAATCCAAACTTGGCTTTGTCTTACTTTTAAAACACGTGCGGTTTCTGTTTTCCGGGCCCATCTCGGAGCCTTAAGTCACCTAAGTGCTCTATAAAATTTTAGGTACCCAGATCTAACCCTTGAGGGGTCAGAGTCGAGAACATTTGTATGTGATAAAGCCAAGGCTAATGTCCTCAAACACGTGCTTCACAGACTTGCTCGTGGCGCGGGTCCCGGGTGAGCTGGGGTTGGGACCATCCCAGTGCGGCCGCGGGAGCGCGGTAGGAGGAGCCTTGGTTCCTGTGCAGCTGCTCTTGCAGGACCAGGATGGCACTTTGCAAGGGAACCCTAATTCGGATTCAGGTTATTTTACGACACATACTTTTATTATGGTACAGGTCTCTCAGCGAGTCTTGTACTAAGTCATCCAAATGCTTGCTAGAAATACAGAAACCTCGATGCCAGCCAGACCTAAGGGGGTGACTCAGATCTGTGTGACAAAGCACCCAGGAGTGCTGGTCAGGAACTGCACGTGGAATCCCTTCCAGGATGTCTCGGTGAGGGTGGGTTTGTGTCTAGGTGGGGATAGGTGGGAGCGTTTGTGTATAGGAGAGGAGTGGAGGAGTGGAGAGATTAGAGCTATGGGCCTGCATCCCACGTACCCAGAACCTATATTGACTTGATCTTCCTTAATCAGCCTGCTGACACATGTCGCTCAGAGTGTAAACAGTCACTCAGTCCCTAAAGGAGACCCAGAGATGTGGCCAGTATTTTAGACATTCAACAGCTTTAGCCAGGGACTGAGATCATTGGAGATAAAATCATGGTGAAGATCACTCAGAAGGTTACAGTAGTGGGGAATTGAGATCTCTAAAATGTGTGTTAATTTGCAACATGAGTTGAAAGAGAATTCGTGATACCACCTTTACTGTTTGTGACACTGTGGTGAGCAACACCCATCATGGAGGTCATCTCAGCCTCTTGGCCTCTGCTAGGATCAGTGACTGATAGTAAGGGAAAGCTCAACTGTCTTCTCAAAAATTGTGACTAGTTGTTGCTTACCAGCTTCAAAGGCTAGTGTGTTTGTGTGTGTGTGTGTGTGTGTGTGTGTGTGCTTCCCATCTTTTTTTTTTTTTATCCTCACCCAAAGACTTTTTTTTTTTTTTTATCCTCACCCGAGGACATTTTTCCATTTTTTGTACAGATAGAGTGGGAGGGAGAGAGAGAAAGAGAGAGAGAGGGAAACATCGATGTGAAAGGGACACATCGAGTGGCTGCCACCCGCACAACCGACCAGGGCCGGGGGCAAACTGCAACCGAGGTACATGTCCTTGGCGGGAACTGAACCCGGGTCTCTCCGGACCGCAGGTGGACGCTCTAACCGCTGAGCCAAACCGGCCAGGGCCCGAAGACATTTTTTCCATTTTTTTTTGTTTTTTGTTCAGATAGGGTGGGAGTGGGGGAGAGAGAAAGAGAGAGAGGGAGAGAAACATCCACGTGAAAGGGACACATCGAGTGACTGCCACCCATACAACCCAGCCAGGGTCGGGGACAAACTGCAACCAAGGTACATGCCCTTAGCGGGAACTGAACCCAGGTCTCTCTGGACTGCAGTCCGACGCTCTCACCACTGAGCCAAACCAGCCAGGGCCCCATCTTTTTCTTACATTGCATTCCTGGTCTTGAATTGCATTCTGTGCATGTGATAATCAGTTTTCCTGCTTGGCCAGGTGTTCAGAGTAAATCTAATCAGGTCCAAATCCCACCTACTTGGGTACACAGTTGGATATATCTTGCATTTGAAAAGTGTAAATAAAAAACAAGCACTGGCCGTTTTGGCTCAGCGGTTGGAGCATCGGCCTGTGGACCAGAGAGTCCCGGGTTTGGTTCCCACTAGGGGCATGACCAAAAAAAACAAGTAATTTTGATATGTAACAAATTTAGTGTTATTAGAAATAACTAGTGTTTTTTTGTTTGTTTGTTTTTGTTAATTCTCACCCGAGGATATTTTCTATTGATTTTTTTTTAGAGAGAGTGGAAAGGAGGGAGGGAGGGGGTGAGAGAGAGAGAGAAAGAAACATTGATATGAGAGAGACACATCCATTGGTTGCCTCCCACAGGTACCCCAACTGGGGCCAGGGATCAAACCTGCAACCCAGGTACATGCCTTTGGCCCAGGAATCAAACCAGCTACCCTTTAGTGTTTGGGCCAGTGCTTAACCACTGAGCAGCCCTGGCAGGGCAGAAATAATTGTTTTAAGCCAAAAAGTACCAAATCTTTTTCTGAGGTTTTTCAAAAATTTGAAATGATTGAAGTCGGGATTTTTACACTTGTTAACCTGATTCTCTCTCTCTCTCTCTTTTTTTTTTTTTTTTTCAGATAGAGTGGGAGGGTGGGGGAAAAGAGAGAAATATCGACGTGAGAGAGACACACCGAGTGGTTGCCGCCCACTCGACCCCAACCAAGGCCAGGGACAAACTGCAACCGAGGTATATGCCCTTAGCGGGAACGGAACCCGGGACTCTCCCGTCTGCAGGCCGACGCTCTAACCGCTGAGCCAAACTGGCCAGGGCTAACCTGATTCTTTTAATATTAAGTATGTGAAGTACTTTCCCCAAGTCCCCAAGATAATAGGTGACTACAGCTGAAACCTAATCCAGGGACAAAGATCTAGTACCAAAAGTACTGACACTTTGCATGGAACTGTGGTTAATGTGGGTGTAGGTGGACTGTGGGGTTAGAGAAAAGAAATAAGGGTTCCCTCAAAGGTGGCAGTGAGCAAGGCCACAAGATAAATAGTGAATACCCCATTTTTTTTACATGAAACTCTATTTTCTCATCCCCAGGAACCAATAAATACTTAGAGTTGTGACTGCTTTCTAACCAAGAGAATTGCTGAATTTCGATTCATATTTTCTGAGTTGCCAAGGACAGCTAGTTCTCCCACTACTGTGACTGTAGATGGACACCTACCTCTGTAACTAAGGATATTATAGGACACCAAGGGCTGCCCTTCATTGACAAAGGTAATTTAGACAGGAAGGGCAGTGAGATCTGAGGGTGCATCTGCTTCTCAGTGGAGACATCTCTCAGAGACCAACCTCCTGAAGAAAATCCACCTCAGTCCAGTCCTTCATTGAGGGCCTAATGGCGGTTGAAGCAGCTCTGGCAGGACTTCGAGCAGAAGTCAACTGTCCCATCTGTCTGGATGACCTGAGAGACCCTGTCACCATTGAATGTGGGCACAACTTCTGCCGCTCCTGCATCCAGCAGTCCTGGGCTGACCTACAGGACAGGTTCCCTTGCCCTGTGTGCCGTCACCCGTGCCAAGAGAGGCACTTGAGGAGCAACACCCAGCTGGGAAGGATGATCGACATTGCCAAGCTCCTCCAGATCACCAGGAGCAAGAAGAAGCATCAGCAAGAGAGGCGCTTGTGTGAGAAGCACAGCCAGGTCCTGACCCTCTTCTGTGAGGAGGACCTAGAGGTGTTGTGTCCCCTGTGCACTGAGCCCCCTGACCACCAGGGCCACCAGGTGAGACCCATGGAGGAGGCTGCTGCTCATCACAGGGAAAGGCTCCGCAGTTACATCGAGCCCCTGAAGAAGCAGATGGCAGATGTTCAGAAACTAGTAGCCACCCAGGACAGGAATCTGTTAGAACTGAGAGAGAAGGTGGAAAATCGGAGATCAAAGTTAGCCTCTGAATTTGAGCATCTGACGCAATCTGTAGATCGTGAGCGAGAGGAAGTTCTCTCAAGGCTAATTGAAGAAGAGAAGGACATTCAACAGAAACTCATTGCAAACACAACTGCATTTTCAGACCACATTTTCACCCTCAAAGGCCTGCTAACGGAGGTGGCGGAGAAGAGTGTGATGTCAGATGTGAAATTGCTGATGGATATCAAGAGTGTCCTCCACAGTTGTGAAAGCCTGAGAACCCCAGCTGTCTACTGGATCCAGTTAAGGCGAGAAGGATGCAGTCTTCCTCCACAGTATTCGGCTCTGCAGAAAATTATACAGAAATTTAGAGAAGAAGTTACTCTGGATCCCAAGACAACACATCCTAATCTGCTTGTGTCTGAGGATAAAAAGTCTGTGACATTTGTGAGGAAAAAACATAGAGGTCCTCGAAATCCAAAGGGATTTGCAGTTGACCCAGTTGTCCTGGGTTCTGAAGGGTTTGACTGTGGCCGACATTACTGGGAGGTCCAGGTGGATGACAAGCCTGAGTGGGCCGTGGGGGTTTGTAAAGCTTCCCTCATCAAGGAGAGAAAGCAGCCCCCACCAAGACAGAACAGATGCTGGATGATTCAGCTGCGGAATGGTGATTATGTCGCAGAAGGGTCTGTTTCTGTCGCCCTTGTGCTCAAGGAAAAGCCCAGAGGGATTGGTATCTATTTGGACTATGAGTTGGGTCAGGTTTCGTTTTATAGTTTGAACGACAGGTCTCACATCCATTCTTTCATGGATAAATTTTCTGAAGTGCTAAAGCCTTACTTCTATATCGGCTGTGATCCTAAACCTCTTAAAATCTGTGCTGTAAGAGATTATGAAGGATGAACTGTGACTTTGCTTCATTTTCTTCCTGTGATTTATAGACATTAGGTGGAATTTTGTACAATTATTAGTGAATCTAGCACCATTTTTTTTTAAATTAATTTTGAGAGAGGGAGGGAGTAACATCAATGTAAGAGAAACATCTATTGGTTGCCTCACTCATGTGTCCCGACTCTGGTTATGTGTCCTGACCAGGAATCAAACCCACCCCTCTCTTTGGTGCATGGGACAATCCTCCAACCAAATGAGCCATACTGGTCAAGGTTAGCACCAAAATTAAAAAAAAAAAAAAAGAAATACTTATATCACTTGAACCTTTGGGATGTTTCTCTTTCTCTTTTTTTCCCCATTTTGCTTCACGTACAAGAGATATTGTGGTAACAAGTGAATAACTGGAATGTTCTTGAAATTTTAGGATTAGAATGTATTCATTGTAAGTTACTGTTTCAATAAACTTTGTTTATATTTACATGTATTAAAATTTTTTGTGCACGTTTCTGGATGTGGTCCTATGCTTAAATACCTTATATTTTCCAGGTGAGAGAGAAGATAGAATGGTGGAGAGACAATTCTCAGTGGGTTTCATTTATTTCTGCATGTGTTGGGAGCAAGGCACTGATTGCTTCCAACTGTTTTTAGAGATGGTGTCTTTCAAACTTTTAGGTCTTACCCTTCTTTTGTCCCTTTCTCCTCACACTGGGAAAAGCTGATGAGAAAACCCATGTACTCCATCCTTTGGTGCAAGTAGAAAGTTCATACCAAGCAAGCACCTAGTCGGGCCAGAGTCCCACCACCACCACCACCACTCAGTAACCAGCATAAATATCCCAAAGCTTCTCTCCTTTCCCTGAACCCTCAAGTCATTTTGGACCTATTTGGATAACCACCCTGCTCTCCCCATAAGCCTCTTTACACGAGTGTAAAACCTTTTTGTATCCTTCCGGTGCATGTGGCATTATCAGTCCTGACACTGAATCACATTTTTGGTTGACGATCTACCTTGGCTGTATAAGCTGGTCTTAACATTTAGCATTCTGAGCCAGCTTATGGAGATCTTAACTATAGTCAGGGGATTTCTCCTTTTGTCTATTTTCTCCAACTTGATTTATAGCCTTAATGTAATTTCAAATAAAAATCCCCATGGTTATGCTTAATTGGGCAAGCTGGTTCTAAAATATACATGGAAGAGGCCAAGAGTTGTCAAGGTAACCCTGAAGAAATGAAAATTGTCAACAGATATCAAGAATAAGAAAACTGTAATATTTGAGTATGGTAGTGGACCAAAGAGACCAGTAGACCAGGTTAAATATCAGATACAGGTGGCATTGCAATCAGTTGAAGAAATGATGGACTGCTCAATAAATTGTGACCATTGGTTATTTATTCATTATTTATAATAAAACACATAGGCAGGCTCCATCTTATACCCCAAAACAGCATCAACTCCAAGTCGATGTTTAATGGAATTGGTATAGGATAGGATTTCTTAAAAAAGAATCCAAACCTTGAGAGATTGATAAACTGGTGTGGCTCAGCTCGTTGGAGCACCATCCAGTATACTGAAAGGTCTCATTCCCAGGTTGTGGATTCCATTCCCTGGTCGGGGCACATATGGGAGGCAACTGATCGTTTCTCTCTCTCAAAAATTAAAATAAAATAAATAGAAAAACTAACTACATCTACACAAGACACCATAAGAAATAAAGTTGGAGAAGATACCAGAAAAGTTATCAATGAGACAGACTAATAGAAAAACAAAGGAAAAAATAAAAACAGGTATTTTATAGAAGAGAAACAGGAATGATTATTAAACTTATGGAAATATACTCTATTAGAAATCATAGAAATAAAAAATTAAAACCAGAAATAACATTAAAACCTTGCACATTAGTAAAGACTTCTTAAAAATCAAGTTCTGTTAATGCAGAGCAATGAGAACATTTTCCACTGTGGTTAGGAGTGTAAATTGGCACAACACTTTGGGGAAAAAATGTATCCAATAAAGATGAAGGTCCAGCAAATTCACTGCAAAAAAACCACATGTATAATTTTCATAGTAGTCCTTTTTGAAAGTTTCAAACTGAATATCCATCAGAAGTAGAAAGAAAACAAAGTAAAACCTTAAGCAAAATCATAATGCACCTCATGACTATGTTCAATGGAATGTCTAATAGTAGAGGAAACTGGATAGAACAGAGTCCAGAACACAACTCTTTATGCTGATGTCAGTGGGAAACAATTTCCTGTCACCCGGGGCCAGGACGTGGGGCGTTATCAGGTCTCCTGGAGCCTAGACCACAAGAGTGCCCACACAGGCACCTATGAGGTCAGATTCTTTGATGAGTCCTACAGCTTCCTGAGGAAGGCTCAGAGAAATAACGAGGACATTTCTATCATCCCACCCCTGTTCACAGTCAGCATAGACCATCAGGAAATGTGGAACAGGCCCTGGGTTTCCACCAAGGTGTTGGCCACAGTTACTGGCCTAGTGATCTACTACCTGGCCTTCAACGCCAAGAGCCACATCCAGGCCGGAGGGCAGTGCCCCCAGCCCCCATTTCTTCTTTCAATAAACAGATGGCAAAAAAAAAGTATAGATAGCCCTGGCCGGTTTGGCTCAGCGGTTAGAGCGTTGGCCTGCGGTCCCGAGAGACCCGGGTTCGGTTCCCGCTAAGGGCACGTACCTCGGTTGCAGTTTGTCCCCGGCTCTGGTCAGTCGTGCGGGTGGCAGCCACTCGATGTGTCCCTTCACGTCGATGTTTCTCTCTCTCTCTGTTCCTCTCTCCCCCTCCTACTCTACCTGAACAAAAAATGGAAAAATGTCCTCGGGTAAGGATAAAAAAAAAAAAAAAAAAGTATAGATATATATTCAATGTATATTATTTACAAAAGTTAGACATGACTAATGGTTAGGTAATAGACTTGACAGTATTAAACAGAAATTATGTGAAGACTGGGAGTTATCAAAATTAGATAATAAAAAAAGTGTAGAAATTGTGTAAATGTGAGCAGTAAAATTAGGGGCAAAGCCATTCAGAATAAGAATCAACACTGTGCTGGAGGTCGTAGTCAGTATAAATCGGCAAGAAAAGAAAAAGAACCTAGATTGTTAATGAAAAATGTCTTTATTTACAAATAGCATGAGCATCTCTACAGAAAATCCAATGAATTCTACTTAGGGATAAATTTGCCAAGAAACATTAAAGGCATGAACACTAAAAACTATAGAATATTGCAGAGAGAAGTTAAATACCCAAATAAATGAATTCATGAACTAGAAGCCTCAATATTGTCAAGATGTCAATTCTGCAAAATGATTTAAAGATTCAACATAATCCCAATCAAAAGCTCAGCAGTCACTTTTGTTGATACAAGTTCTTTTAAATTTTACACATCTATGATCTACTAAAAGATGTGATTCCCTGAATAGAGTAAGCCTAAGGAGGGAAATGACTAAATCAGGGATTCTGAGAAAAGAGGTCAGTTCCCAAATGAGGTGAGGGATGGCAGCTGAACAGAGAGTACAATGTTCAAAAAGGAATACGGAAGATTATCTATTAATTGTCTGTACATACATAAGTATATGATGTATGTATATGGTGGGATCACTACCTCACTTTTCATTGTACTAAATCAAAACTGACAAAGATATAATAACAGACAATTACTGAGGTAAAGAGATGAAAGTTGAGTGGCTACCTTTACAGAGGTGGTCCTGGGGTGGCCATCATGTATGCCCTTAATAAAGTTTTCCTTTTTTTAAGGGAAAACATGTAGGCACTTAATACAGAAAAAAGCTACTGGATTTTATCAGCAATATCAGACTGCTAAAGTAATATATTTCATGAATATTTTACCTTAGAATTTCTAAACCACTTTCCAATTCGACCACATAAGTTATCTGTAAACTGGGCATTTTAAACACAATCTTTAGAAGTCGATGAAACTAAAAACCATTCTGGTTGTCTAACGAAAAAATAAATACAGAATTACTGAGATTTAGATTTACTAGCTTAGTTCTGTCTGCAAACTTAAAAGAAACAAGAGTCTTACAACAGTTCATTATTCAGAATCTGTTACTGTACAGATTTTAAGAGGCTTTGAGTCAGTTCCAGTATGGAAATAAGGCCAAAGCGCACCTGTAAAATAATCATTAAAAATATAAAGAAGAGATCTATCATTCAAATTGTAAAAGGAAACCTCACCCAATTCATAGTCTAAAAAAATGCCAATCTTAGTAGGTATTACTTTTGGCAGAAGATTAATTTTTTTAGGACCAAATGCAGCATAAGTACACTGACCACCTCGCCTGATACACCACAGTCCATCCTGTATTAAAATAGATGGATTCTGATTCTTTCTTCTTCTGGGAATAGAGTCTTTACAGACACCCAAGACCCATTCAGATTTGTCTTTCACTTCTACCTCCCAATAATGTCTGCCAGAATTATATCCCTCAGAACCCAGAACAACTGGACAGAGATAAAATCTCCTTGGGTTATGAGGCAAATTTTGCATTCTATTTCCATACCGCACAGTTTTTCTATCACTTGAAACAATAAGTTTACGATGTGCTGTTTCAGGATCTAGAACTACATCAACTTGAAATCGCTTGATAATTTTGTTTAGGCCAGAATATTGTGGAGGAAGATGGTAACCATATTCCTTTAACTGGAATGACAAAGGTTCAGGGATCTTTAAGGTTTTATATTTATGGTAGATACTTTTAACATCTGTCAGGAATTCCAGTTCTGACTTCACATGTTTGCTCTCAATCTCCTTTAATAGGTATTTTAATGTGGAAACATGATCTGAAAATTTAGTTAGGTTTTCATTTAGTTTTGTTAAAATATCCACCTCTTCATCTTGTAATTGCCGAAGAACAGTCTCTTGCTCATTTTGAAGAAACAGTATTAGTTGTTCAAATTCAGACCTTATTTCTTCTCTCCTATATTCTACCTTCTTCTTCAGTTCTAGTGATTTTCTGGTTTGCATAATTATCACTTTTTCAACTTGTTCCACTCTCTCCTTCCATGGTTCGATGCAATACTCCAATCTTTCCCGATGATAAGGGGCAGCTTTCTCTATGGGCCAAATGTAATGATTCCGGTGATCACTGGAGAAACCGCACTGTGGACATAAAACCTCTAAGTCCTTCTGACAGAAAAAAGTCAAAACCTGATTGTGCTTTTCACATAAAAGCTTCTCTTCTTGTCTCTTCCTCTTGCTTCTTCTTATCTGGAGTTGTTTAGCAATTTCAGTCAAATTGCCCAGCTGGGGGTTGCTTGCAAATTTCCTTTCTAGACAGCAAAATCGGCAAAAAGGGCAGGGGAAAGTATCAGTTAGGTCCTTCCAGGACATAGTGATGCAGGAAAGACAGAAGTTATGCCCACAGTTAATGGTCACTGGATCTTTCAAGTAGTCCAAACAGATGGGACAGCTAGCCCCTGCTTGAAAGTCTGCCACGGCTGTCACAAACTCCATTGAGCTATGAACAAAGGTGGTGGTGGATAAGGTAATGAGTCCTTTAGTAAGGCCTGGCGCTAGCTCAAGACCAAGTAAGCAGCGAGTATCCTTCCCCAGACCTCACAAACTAACCAGCTTTGTTTCACCGGCTCAGGTATGTTGAGGGCAGCTTCTACTAACTTGTTTATCCTCTGCCCCTTAGCTATTGCCAAGCATACATCACAGGCTGCAGTTTACTGTGTATTAGAACATATTAGCTGGGCTGCTGCTCTTCCCACTCAATGATGTGCAAGTCAAGCTTAATGGCTTCTCTTGCTCAAGAAAATGGCTTTGGGTCCAACATAAGGAATCCTTCCTGTGGATAAGAAACATTAAATCAGAAATATGATCCCATAATCACCAATGTTTTAAAACATTCATGCAAGAATCATCAATGAATGCTAAAATCATAGTGTGGAAGTCCTTGGAAAAACAGGAATTCATAGTTGTAGAGATTCACCTCGCACATTTCTTATCAAAACAACAAAAATATGGAACAGCCCTGGCCGGTTTGGCTCAGTGGTTAGAGCATCTGCCTGCGGTCCAGACAGACCCGGGTTCAGTTTCTGCTAAGGGCAAGTACCTCAGTTGCAGTTTGTCCCCAGCCCCTATTGGGGTCGTGTGGGTGGCAACCAATCGATGTGTCTGTCTCACATCGATGTTTCTCTCTCTCTCTCCTCCTGCTCTATCTGAGGATAAATGCAAAAATGTCTTCAGGTGAGGATTAAAAAAAAAAAAAAAAATGGAACAGACTGACCTAATTTCCTGATATGATATAATAAGCACATAAGTTGCCTATAAAATATTTTTGCCAAAAATATTCCATGTCAAGCTAATAAAAAAAAAACACTCTAGATTTAAGGCTATAGATATATGGCAAATGAAATGTGTAATCCTTGATCAAATCTGGGATCTTAAAAGTTAAAAAACTAAATGAACATTTTGGGGACAGCTGTGAGAATTTTTGTACAGGTATCATATTGTATCATTGTTTTCTTTTAAATTTTTATTTATTGATTGATTTTAGAGGAAGGAAGAGAGAAACATTGATTTGTTGTTCCACTTATATATGTATTCACTGGTTGATTCTTGCATGCACCCTGATTAGGGATTGAACCTGCAACCTGGGAGTATCAAAACAATGATTTAACATGCTGAGCCACCTAGTGAGGGCCATATTGTATCAGTATTACATTGTGTTTAATTTATTACATTACCTTATCATAAATAAAAAGTAAAATGTCCTTGTACTTAAGAAATATATATTGAGCCAGTTTGAATCAGCAGTTAGAATGTTGGCCCCAAGGACCAAAGGGTCACAGGTTCGACCCCCAGCCCCAGGAGGGGTTGTATGGGAGCCAACACTTCGATGTCTGTCTCTCCCTCCCTCCCTTCCACTCTGTGTGTGTGTGTGTGGGTGGGGGGGGGGGAATCAATGGAAAATATCCTCAGGTGAAGATTAACAAAAAGAAATATATACTGAAGCACAAGAGGGGAACCATCTTGGTGGCTGCAGTTTAATTTCAGAAGATTCAATAATTTAAAAGTGTATAAACAGCAGATCCTTGAATAACACTGTTTTTTTCAATGTTGTGTTGTTATAATGTTGATGAAATGTCACAGGAACTTAACTCTTGTTTATATCAATTATCCTATGGTAAAACTAGTTTTGTTATACATCATTTTGATTCAAGTCTCAGAACCTATCAATAATATTAAGTGAGGACTTATTGTATAAACAGAGAAAAAGCAACTATATAGCAAAAGGTTAACAACTGGTAAATCTAGGCAAAGATGTATACAGGTATATCTATGTTTATTGTAATCCATTCAACTTTTCTGTAGGGTTAGATTTTTAAATATTAAAAGTTAGGGTGGTCTGGAGGGTGTGGCTCAGTGGATTGAGTGCTGTCCCAGGAATGAGAGGTCCTAGTTCCATTCCCAGTCAGGGCACATGCCTGGGTGGTGGCTCAATCCCCAGTAGGGGGCGTGCAGGAGGCAGACTATCAATGTGCTTTTCTCTCATCGATGTTTGTATCTCTCTCTCTAAAATCAATAAAGTAAAAAAAAAAAAGAAGTTGGGGAGAAAACTTCCTGGCTTGTTTTTGAGATACCCACTTACACCCAGTTTTAAGCCAATCAAATTCTCCCAAGTTTGTGAGCCACCTAACCATCAACACAGCATTCTTTCTCTTCTCTCTACACTAACACTTTCTCAAATCTTGCTTTTCCTTTTTCCTCATAACCCAAAGATGGTGAGAATAATATGGCTTTGACATTTGAAATTGGCTTTGTCTTGGTGATCTAGCAAGTTCTTTTACTATAGACTTTCTCTTCCTACCTGCAGAATAGGAAAAATGCAGTAGTTCTATAAAGTCTTCATTGATAAATTATTCCCAAATTTAAGGCTTGACTCAGTGTTGGGCCTGCACAAGTAAAAGCTATTATAACAACAAGCTACGGGAGGCAGTATTTCACAACATAATAAAAGAATACTAGGTTTGACTTCTGGTTATTTACTGTATGTGTTTAGGAAAATGCATGTATGTTTTTTTTTGGTTTTTTTTTAATCCTCACCCGAGGACATTTTTCCATTTTTTGTTCAGATAGAGTGGGAGGGAGAGAGAGAAACATCAACATGAAAGAGACACATCGAGTGGCTGCCACCCGCACAACCAACCAGGGCCGGGGACTAACTGCAACCGAGGTACTTACGCGCCTTTAGCGGGAACCAAACCCAGGTCTCTCTGGACCACAGGCCGACGCTCTAACCGCTGAGCCAAATGGACCAGGGCCATGTATGTTTTTTGAATGCTATTTCTTTGATCTATAAAATGGAGGTTATAACCTTTTAAAAAAGTTATCATACAAATGCCAGCTAATATATGCCTACTGTTCCTGGCCAATGAGGAGCTTTCTATTTTAGATATATTTTAATATGAATTCAAATATAGCCCACATATTGCACTTAATTAGTTCTCGTAAATACTGTTCAATGTAGAATAGTGTCCCTTGCTTCAACCTTTGTTCTAGAAAATCTTAAGTTTTTTTATACAGTATGTATTTTTATAAACTATCTCAATTTTTAAATTTGCCTATTGCTTCCTGATATAATTTAACGTATCCTTCAGTCCTTCACCTTTTAAACTGATTAAATCTTTTCCTCTTATTTAAACCTGTCAATTACCAAGAGTCACGGCAAAACGCTCCATCCTCAGTTTACCATTCAGAGTCCTTCATACCTTAATCTGGCTATGGTCCCCTAAAGCACTTGGCCTTTATTCATTTATTTATTTTAATGGTTTAAAGAAACTTCATTTCCATCAACCGTTCTGTGACATGATGTTCTTCCTCTTCACAAACCACACTGCTTATCCTTTCCTCACTTCTTTCCTGGGACTAAGTTTGGTGAGACTCAGACCAAGAGAAATGCTCTCTAGGATGGTTTATTATGTGTGAGGCACTAAGAGTGGATCTTTCATACAGGCACTAATTCAATTAAGGTCTTAGAACAACCTTAGAGTTAGGAGCTACCATCCTCAATTAGAGCTATAAAAGTTGAGCCTACAATAATTTGAATACACTTATACAACATTACATTAATTGGCATAATCACTGGCTTGATACTCAGTCACTAAGCTGTATTGCCCCTTCTTCAATCCCACAGAGTTCTATGCATCTCTCTACATCTATTTCAAAGCACCATATAATTTTTTCATTACTCTGTTCATATTTATTCACATTTGATAAACATATTCCAAAAAATTTTAAGGGGAATAATAGGGGCTTATTGATTCCAGGACTACAAGAGTGAAACAGATATAACACAAATTGAGAAGTAGCAATACCTGACAGAACTTAGTTTTCATCCAACACTGTCACTTATCTTAGTCAAATTAACTTTTCTGAACTTCAGTTTTATACAAAGTGAGAAATAATATCGATCATTGTGATCAGTAAATGCGAAAATAATGTATGGTACATGTCACAGGGCTGGCACTTAACACATGTACAATAAAAAGTATTAAAAACTATCTCCTAAAATACCAAAAGCTCTAAGAAATCTAGCCAAATCCACACACTTATATTTATATATTACATATATGTTTATTTACTTACATAGAAAAAGCACTGATATTTAACCTAAAACTGCTATGCCTGGTATAGTTGCTAAATCCTCAGTGACTAGTAAAGGCATTAATTTCCACCAGGCTTACTGCAATAGCACAATGAGGAAATTTTCCTACACTAATTTTGGAGGTGCAGAAGACAAATTTCAGGATTTTCAAATACACATTTAATTTTATGTTAAAATACACTCAGTGTTATTTTTTTAATTGATTTTAGAGAGAGAGGAAGGGAGAGATAGGAACATTGATGAGAGAGAAACATCAGCATGGATAGGCTACTTCCTGTAAGCCCCCAGGTGGGGATCGAACCCAAAACCCAGGCATGCTCAACCACTGAACCACACTGGCCTGGCACACTTAGCTTTTAATAAACACCAACACAAAACTACATCAAATAAAGCATAAGTCTCTTCCAAGCCAGTCTCCCTACCTGCCCACACTGTGTGTAATGATAGCTACTAAGGCTTCGATGACTCAATCCTTGCATAATACAGTCATGCCCCTCATAACAATGTTTTGATCAATGAGGGACCGTATATACAGGGTTTAGCAAAAGTAGGTTTATAGTTGTGAGACTGTGAAAGTTTATTTTTGTATTATTATTTATTAATTATTTTCCATAAGAACAACTATAAGCCTACTTTTGCCTCACCCTGTATTATGGTGGTCCCATAAGTTTATAATGGAGCTTAAAATTTCCTATCACCATAGGGCAAGGCATTACACATAGATCATGGTGTCACCACTGCCTACAGTATTCAGTATAGTAACATGATATACAAGTTTATACCTTAGGAGCTGGAGAGGCATAGACTTTGTTACCCAAAAATATGCCTGTTTGGCATAAGAATTATTGTGGGCTAGTTAATCTTAAGAAAGAACGCACTTGGGAGAAGCTCAGGAAACCAATAAAAGTTACCCTTTGTAAAAAAGATGTTATTTACATTTGTAAGGGAAACCTCTGCCTCCATTTGTAAGTGTCCTGGGCTGAACTAGGAAGAGGGAGAAGACTTTATCTCTAGGAACTCTTATCAATGTAGAAGACAACAGCTTAAATCTGCATAACAATCTTACCCTCATTTACTGTGCTTTTCCCAGTAATTCTTTTACTGTACCCTCCCACAACTGACTACGCCCACAGTTTTTGGTTTCTGTTATTTTGGTGAGTTACTCAGTTTTCTCAGGTCTCTCCCAGGTATACGGGAGGTATACACATTAAGAAAGATGGGGAATCAAACAAGTGCTGGCAAGGTGTGGAGAAAAGGGGACTCTAGTACACTGCTGGTGGGAATGCAGACTGGTGCAGCCACTATGGAAAACACTATAGTGTTACCTCAAAAAATAAAAAATTGAACTGCCATTTGACCCCAGTGATCCCCCTTCTAGGAATATATCCTAAGAAGCCTGAAACACCAATCAGAAAGAATATATGTACCCCTATGTTCATAGCAGCACTATTTACAATAGCTAAGATCTGGAAACAGCCCAAGTGTCCATCAGTAGATGAGTGGATAAAAAAGCCGTGGTACATTTACACAATGGAATACTATGCAGCTATATGAAAGAGAGATCTCTTATCCTTTGAGATGACATGGAGGGACCTGGAAAGTATTATCGTAAGCAAAACAAGCCAAGCAGAGAAAGAGAAATATCACATGATCTCACTTATTTCTGGAATATAATGAACTAAACAAACAAAATAGACCCAGAGTCATAGAAATAGGGTACAGACTGACAATCCTCAGAAGAGGGGGAGGGGTAAGAAGGAAGGGATAAACTACAGAACTTTTATGCATGTATGCATAATCGATGGACATAGACAACAAAGCTGGGGAGGGGGTGGGTGGGATGGGGAGGAGGGTGTCAATGAGAAAAAGAAGAAACATCTGTAACAAAAATAAATTAATACAAAAAATAGAAAAAAAAGATAGGGAATACATGGGATTGGAGGTGAGGTTGCAGAGCAGTCAAATTAGAAAACTGAGGCTGAAAGATGTTTTATGAAGCTTGCCCAGTATCATGCAGCTAGAGCACAATGGGAAAAATGAAATCAAAAGAAAAAATATGTAACTGTTAAGAAAGTATGTACAGCCCTGGCCGGTGTGGCTCAGCGGTTAGTGTCGGCCTGTGGTCCAGAGAGACCTGGGTTCGGTTCCCGCTAAGGGCATGTACCTCGGTTACAGTTTGTCCCCAGCCCTGGTTGGGTCATGTGGGAGGCAGCCACTCGATGTGTCCCTTTCACGTCGATGTTTCTCCCCCCCCCCCCTCTCTCTCTGTCTCTGTCTCCCTCCCACTGTATCTGAATGAAAAATGGAAAAATGTCCTCAAATGAGGATTAAAAAAAAAAGTATGTACAAAAATAAAAGGATCCTGGTACTGTACAAAGAACATAGGTACTCACTCCAGGTATCATTGTGCCCTCGATTTCCCAAGCACATTTACAAACCAGTCTTCCCTACTTTTCAGAACCAGGCTATTAAGAAAACAGACACAGCTAACTTCATTGGCACTGCTACCATTCTAGTTTAAGCTACCCATGTCTCTTCGCTGGATTACGGTAGGAGTCCCGTTTCTACTCTAAAACACAAAGGTGCCTCCAATCAATTGCCTAACTCTGTGGCTAAACTGATCTTTTTAAGTACAAATATAATCTTTTTATCTTCCACCTTAAAACATTCCACTGGTCTTTTAATAGAGTTCTCAGACCTTAGCTTGAGTATTACCTCTAAGTCTTGTAAAAGTCTGCTGGGCCACACCCCCAGTTTGATTCAGTTGGTGTGTGGTATTTCTCTTCTTTTCATCCTCACCCCACGGTATTTTCCCCATTGATTTTTTTTTTTAGATAGAATGAGAGGTGGGGGGAGGAGAGAGAAAAAAAAAGGAAGAGATTAGTTGCCTGCCTCACCACCCAGACCAAACCATGTATGTACCACCGAACCAAACCCACCAGGGCGGTGTGTAGCATTTCTAAGAAGTTACCCAGTGGTGCTGCTAGTCTGTGACCTGCTGCTTATAGCATGCCAGCTCATCTGTAATTCTGTAATGATAATTTTTAACTGTAAGACATTTGTGAGGATTAAGGAAAGTTTAAGTTGGCCAGGAGGTGTAGGCAATGTAGCGCAATTGGTGGTAACACTCCACACCCTTGATCTCCCACTTCGCTCTCTCCCCCTTCCCCCACCAAACACAGTCACTCTTTGGCTATAACCAATTCGCAAATTATTGTTAAGATCAAAATGTTCTTGCCATGGCCGGTTGCTAAGTGGTTCGAGCTTTGGCCCGAGGGACCAATGAGTCGCGGGTTCCCTTCAGGTCAAGGGCGCTGTATGCAGGTTGTAGTCTGTCCCTGGCCCTGGTCAAGGTCGTGCCCACTGCTGGCAGTTTGGGAGGCAACCAGTCCATGTGTCTCTCTCACATCTCTGTTTCTCTCTCTCCGTCACTCCCACTCTATCCGAAGATAAAATAGAAAAATATCCTTGGGTAAGGATTTTTAAAAAAGAAAATGTTCTTGAAACCCTAACAAGGCCCACCACTCCCATTCTGCTCTCACAGGCCGGGGACGGAGAAGTTGTAGGTTTCTTTGCCAGACTGAGGAGACCCACTGGTGGACAAGCGCCACGCCGAGGGTCTGGCGCAGAGTGGACGCTCAAGGAGCCTCCCCACAGCCCCACTTGGCCCGGTTCTGCAGCCTCCCAGCTTACCTGGAACTGATGGCTCAGGACCTCGATTGTGCAGGACTCTCTGGGCCTAGTTCATCGTCGAGCAGGGACTCAACAAGCCTGGGAGGCGGGTTTCTCCTGAGCGCACCCTTGGCCTGTGCGGTAATTGGCGGTTCCTCCGGAAGTGGGCAGGTACTGGGCGTGCGCATGCTCAGTGACAGGGTGGCGGGGCAGCGCTGAAAGAGAGCGTGAGCACAGCCGGGGGTGTTCCGTCAGGGATCTAGCCTCTGTTGGCTTCAACTGATCTGGTGACCAGTGGCAGCCTTTCCAGATTGCTACTATTGAGAGACTTGAGGAGAAAAGTAAGGTTTTCAGGTTGGTTTTAAAAGCTTCACCTCCTTGCGGCGGGAGGAGCTGGTTTAGTCTGTGTGGTCGTAGGTGAGGATGTAGTAAACCTTGAAATAAAATAGGAGCAGCCACTTCTGAGGATCAGTTTGCATCTCAGTGGGTGAGTGGGTGGGTCTGCCCCACCCTAGAGAATTGTGCCACACCTCACCTCGGCTCCCCGAGACTTCCTGAGGAAGTGACATTTAAGGTGAAATGTGAGTTTTTGTGTTGGTTAAATGATAATATTTTAAATATATTGGGTTAAATAGAATGCGAATGTGTTTTAAAAGGTTAAATTTGAGGAATGAATTTGTGTTGGACAAATTCGAAGGTAAAGTCTTCAAGGATGAAGGAAGAGCCAATGAGAAGGCTCTTAACTGGAAAGAACAGTACCTGAGTGACTGAAAGAAGTTGGTTTGGTTGACACCTCAAGAGGAGGTAGGGAGATGCAGGAAGTAGAAAAGATAAAAAATGCCCCAGTGTGGCTCAGTGGATTGAGCATCTTCTCATGGACTGATGCAACCTGGGCATGTGCCCTGACCCGGAATGAACTGGCAGACTTTGGGTCAGGGCACATGCCCGGATTGCAGGCTCCATCCCCAGTAGGGGAGGTGTGGGAGGCAGCCGATTGATGTTTCTCTCTCACATCCATGTTTCTATCTCGCTCTCTGTAAAAAAAAAAAAATCAATAAAAACATTAAAAAGAAAAGATAAAAAATAGCTTTTGTGAGGCTGGTGAGATAGGTAAAAATTGCTGCTTCAAGACCATTCAGGCAAAGTTGAGGATTTTGGTCTTTAAAGGAAACAAGTGAAGCATTTTATTTTATTTTATTTTTTTGGAACGTACCCCTGGTGGGAACCAAACCCGGGACTCTCTGGTCCGCAGGCCAACGCTCCAACCTCTGAGCTAGGGCCAAGTGAAGCATTTTAAATAGTTAACATGATATACAAGCATGCCTTTGAGATATTATGGATTTGGTTCAGACCTATGTAATAAAGCAAATACTGTAATAAAACGATATTTTTTGCTGGTGGAAGGTATTACCTTCAGTTTGCAAAAAATGCAACACTTATGAAACACAATAAAGCAAAGTGTGCCTATAATAAAAATTGAAATTTGAATGGATTACTGGCTACAATTCAGGAAACAGATCTTTTGGTGCCTTTCGAATATCCAAGAAATAGGGGGTTGCGGGGGGGTAGATAAACCAAGGAACTTAGGTATATAAACATAACCAATGAACATAGACACCAATGCTTGGTTGGGGGACAGGAGGAGGCTGTCAATGGGGGAAAAAGGAGAAACATCGTAACAAAAATACATTAATTAAATTTAAAAAAAGAAAGAAAGAAATACAAGAAGTAGAGCCTGGTGAGCAGTTAAATACAGACTGTTAAAGTTGAGATGTCTAAACCTTTTGAATTGCTTGTGACAGCAACTTCTCTTCTCATTTGTTCTTTTACTGTGGGGTGAGTATATGGTTTTAATTTACATACTATAAGATACAATATATGAATCATTCCCTATCGTAGTTCATGACGTAAAAAATTGCTTAAGACCGGAGTCCCTTCATTATGACACTGAATTCTGAAAGGCTGGTGGTGCTCTGTAAGGTATAGCAGAATTCAACTGGATGGAGCCAGCGTACCTGCTGGATGCTAATTACCCTAATGAGTTGATTGTTCTACATTAGATTCTTCTGGATCCATTGTGTTTTATGAATTATTTTCTTCCCTACAAGACTAGTTCAGAAGCAGTCTTATTTTCCACCTTGACTCCTTACATAGGAACTGGAACTGTTCTAAGTTTATCATTGATCTAGTTTCTAGCCAAGGGATATTTTTCAGGCCTGTTACTCTGAGATGCCTTATAGTCTTTGTCTCTGACTACTCCCTCTTGTTTTAGCTGTTGCTCTTCCTTTCCTGCCCACCATGCTTATATGTAAAGGTCTGCAAGGGCATCTGACAAACTTTTATTTATTTATTTTAAAATTTATTTATTTTGAGAGAGAGAGAGACATTGATTTGTTGTTCCACTTATTTATGCATTCATTGGTTGATTCTTGTATGTGCCCTGACCCAGAATTGAACCTGCAATCTTGGAATATCTGGATGACGCTCTAACCAACTGAGCTACCTGGCCCCAGCTCTGGCAAACTTAAAATATAGCATGAAACATGTATATGGATGTGTATCTGTATGCGGACACACACCCAGTCTGCGTCCTGCTGCATGTATAGAGGAAGCTAAAGAGCAGTGGTTAAAACTTCCTGGCTTTGGAATCAGGCTGCCAGGAGTTCAAATCCAAGGTCTGCCCTCTTCTTTGTTTGACCTTTGGCAGGTTATCTTTTTGTGCCTGTTTTCTCATCTAGTAAAAAAGGTGTGGAGGCAATAATAATATAACTTGCCTCTTAGAATTATACTAAATAACTTTTTAAAGTTAAAAACTTGGAACAGTGTCTGGCATAGTAAATGTAGTGTAAAAATAGGTAATAGATAATGTGTATATTTGTGTATGTATATATGAACATACACATTATCTATTAATTCATCTAAAATGTCTATTTCTGTTTCTCAGAGCAGAAGAGAGATTTAGAGGGAGCAGCTGTGGCACATTTTATTTTATATCATTTGTAAGTTTCTTTTTTTTTCCCCTAGGCTCATTGGTGCTATATTGTGTATTGGTTTATGATTTTAAAGCCACTTGTTTATGACTTACATGAAGTTTAATCCATTGGTTTATGACAAAGAAAAAAAAAGTTGCTTTGATATAAGAATGAAGTAAGTTGTGCCAGAATGTCATCATTTTACATCAGTGTTGTCTAGAAGCAGTCTGCAGCCCAGCTTCTGAGGGGGCCCCCTGGAGAATTATCATAAGAACACATGGAAAAGCCACTATGGCAAGGGGACATTTAGACTATAAATACTGAGTGTTTGTGAGGACAGTTTGAGGTTTGGTTTGGGTGAGGCGACTTTTCAACAACCTGAAACCCTTGGGGCATTTGCTCCTGTCCTGGGGAGATACTTCTCCTGAAGACATTGTTGATAAATCCACATTGGCTTGGTGAAAGAGATTAGCCCACCTACCAACACTGGAGTCTAGCAATGGAGATCTTTTACTTCCTGCTGGCAGTTGGAAATCAGCCCTTTTGTTGGCGGTTGCTGACTCTCGAGTGCCTCCTCCTTGTACAAAAATACATCTCATATTGAATTTAGATAGACTTCATTCCTTCACCTTCCTTTGCCTGGAAAATAGTGTGATTAATTTGTCATTTGTTTGGAGTATATTATTTCTTTGTTTGGCTTTATAAAGAGATATTAACTTGTATGCTGTTGATTTGTGAAATTATGATTCCCAGATTAAACCTGTGCTAAATTAATTGTTGGCAAAGAAAAAAAAAAAAGTTTCTGGAGCAATATTTTGCTACCTTCCCAAAACAAACACTCACACAGACATACCATTATTAGAATAGTTTGAAATATTCTGCTTAAATATGATAAATAAAAAGAAATTTTACTTTATATAAGTACTATTTTTTCTCTTTAAAAAAATAATTAAAGCACACAATAATTTATAAGTTTCCTTGAAAGGAGAGAAACTTTGGTTGGGAGGGGATGAATCTAAACTTTGTTCAATTGAATCATACACATTTTTCAGGTGCAGGTCAGGAAATAATTTTTTTATTCCATAACAAAAATGTAGTTTTAATAAAAAATTTTAAACTTCTCTTGTATCTTAGTGGTTAAAAGCACATTTTGGAAGGTACATGGAGTTGTGTCCCAAATATATCAGTTTTACTAGCTGTGTGATTTTAGGTTACTCCTCCTTTCTAAATCCCTATTTCCTCATCTAAAGATGGGCAAAATAATACTTAATCCTACAGGATTGCTGGAAACAACTTTTCGAAGGCTGAGGCCTCTCTTTTTTCTCTCGCTCCCTCCCTCCTTCCTTTCTTTCCCTTTCTAACAAGTGCAATTTTTACATTAAACAAGAAAACCCTGAATCATTTAAAAAGAGAGGCTCAGATATTAAAAACAGAACTCCAAAAATTATAATATAGACATTGCCATCCACAATCTCATCAGAGGAAAGAGTATCTTAATAGAAAACATCATGTTTTTCGTTTTTGTTGTTTTAGTCAGATTCCAATTTTAGAACTTTTTCTTTCCATTTTTCAAAGCTGATATTGTTAAAAGTGTACCAAATGCTGAAGAACTGGAAATATGTTTGTTTTAATTGTAGTATTTGAACATTTTATGACACATATGGCTCAGTTTATACAAGTTGTATTTAGTTAAACATTAACACTATTTGAGTTATGAAACACATTGTCTACAACTCACTGGAGGAGAAAAAAAATAGTGTGAAAATGGACATACTAACACATTCTACTAGGTAATATTACATTAAAAATAGAAAAACTGAGATATGGTTATATACTGAAATATTTTTTTTCTATTAATACCCATTAGTGTTAAAAACTTAGAACAAGGCTCACTTCCCCTCCTGGGAGCACGCCCACGCTCTTCCATTCCCTCTTTTCTTTCCCGATAGGCCTGTGCATCTCCTAAATTCTAAGGGACCCTATGAGAGTTGCAACTGGGGGAACAGTGGGCCTTGGCAGCTCATCTTTGGCTACCCCTGAACTTGTCTCCAAGGCGCCCTTTTCTCTGACTTTCCAGTGAGCCAAAGCACTCCACCTATGCTCTCTTCTGTTGCTTCTTATATCCTAAGCCCTTCCCTGTTTCGCTGTCCCCAGCTTTAATAAACATTCTCTCAAAAAACTTAGAAGAATATTATATAGTCCTTTACATAGCAAGTGCCACAAAACAGTTGATATAAGGTATGAGAACTTGCAAAAATATATTGTAAAAATCCTAATAACATAGGGTCAGGAGATAGTTGTAGGTAGTTCTTAAGTGTACAATCAGATGATAAACTTCCAGTTGAAACTGATAGAACTTTTCTGTAGAGCAATAGACAAGGCCAGGAGCCTCTATCAACCTCAGTAGCTCTCTTACAAATAGTCCTTGAAATTCAGTTATATGATTTTATAGTAAGATGTGAACTCAGCTATAAAGCCAGGGCTAGGATCCAGTGTTCTTTCCATGAACACTCTGGCCAGGTGGAAGCCAAGAATGAAAAATGGGATACAGATCTAGGGTTTAGGAAGTGAGGTCATTTAGGGAGTGAGAAGGGAAGAATCAAAGGGCTGGAACTCAGGCTCTAATATGCCTAAAATAAGTCTCTTGTTACTGACAGGATTAGTATTACTAATTTTTTCCCTTTGCCTCAGGCTCTAACATGGTTCAGCTAATCCCATTTTTTCCTAAATTTGGTATTTTGTTCTCGTGCTTCTTTTTGATGTCCCCCCCCCCCTCCCCCAAATGGTGTAAAAGTATTGCTAATCTTGGTTACTAAGGCTTTTGGCACACTGTTATATTTTGTACCCACTCGTTCTAGTCCTGGCTCTTCAAGGAAGAGTGAAAATGATGCAAGAATAGGACCAGAGACTAATTTCAGTATTTGGAAGGAACTGAGCCAGGAAAGAAGAGATCAACATTCTTTGGTCTACCACTCCATCTGCTCTACTTTACTGACTCACTCCACAGCCCCAAGTTGGGACGGCACCATTACTTCTGATGGTAGTAACCATCTTAGTTAAACTATGTAAAATCTCTTTATTTTATTTTTTTTGTATTCTGAAAACTAGACATTACTAAGAACTTTTAATAAAAAAATAAGACAAACACCAAATCATAGTGATGGTTAAATTTTTGTTGTTGTTAAGCTTCACCTGAGGATTTTTTTTTTTCCCATTGATTTTTAGAGTGTAAGGGAGGGAAGGAGAGAGAAACATCAATGTGATAGAGACACATCATTTGGTTGCCTCTCATATGCCCCTCTGACGAGGGCCAAGGATTAAACCTACAACCCGGGTACATGCCCTTGACTGGGAATCAAATCCGAAACCCTTTGGTGCACAGGCCAATGCTCTAACCACTGAACCACACCCACCAGGGTGAGATGGTTATGTTTTAACATATTTGACACTCCTCTGGTCTACTGCTTCACTTTGCCAGTGAATAAAATATGGTTCCACTGTCAAGGACTTGTTCTGACCCTTGTATGCCCCTTTCAGCAAATGTGCCAATGGTTGTTGACTTTCTAAAGATTTTAGGAATCTTTACCCTTACTCTGATAATCTAGCACTAAGTAAAAAATCTGCTGTGGCAGGGTGTATAATGTTATTCAGTCTGAAATGTTTCAATTAACAGGAATAAACATTGGAATAGAGACAAGTGTCAGGAACATTTCTATCATGCTGCACTCAATGGTCTGAACATTTCTTATAAAAACTAAAGACAACTAGACATTCAAATGACTGAGTGCTTTATTGAACAATTGTTGAAGTGGTATGAACAGAAATTTATAACATTTTATTATTTTACAATGATATAGATTTTAACTTTCGTTGGATGTGAAAATCTGTACTTGAAAAAGTATAGGCTTGTATTCATTGATTATCTGAACTATATATTGTTTTTCTTTTTTTTTGTACAAAATATATAAACATATCAATAAGTACATGTTTTAAACATAAATATAATTGATAATAGCTTATGTTTCCACTAAAATGCATTTGTGTAAAAGAATTCTGATTTATACAGAAAATCTTTTAGAATTTTGTCAAATATCCAGTTTAAATGAGGTAACACATTTTATAAAACTTTTTGCTTGTATGTAAATTTAATTACAGTACTTTTTTAAAAGCACCTTCCATTCTAAAATACACCAATAAGCTATGAAAGGGAGACAAACTCCATGTCAGAATTTCTGTATCAATTTCTTTATATATCAATTTCAACCTTTTATTTTTGCAAAATAAGAGTTAATGGTTTATGGATTCTCCTGTTTTAAAAAATAAAATTTTCAGTCAAGATATGAATTTATAAATTTTATACCTGGAATTTACTTACAGTAAAATAATAGAAATTTTATGACGCTGAGCTAACAGTCTTTCAATAAATACAAATTAAGAGCATATTTAACAACTAATTATCAATTCAATTCAAATTTAGACAAGATAGTTTCTTTCTGGAGTAATCATTCATATCTCTAAATTCCTCTGATTTTTTTATTTTTATTTTTTACAAGTCTCACCACCACAAGTTGAACAGCACCAAAACAGAGCCTAGCAGAATGATGAGCACGCATATGGTAGAAAGAGATATTGCCCAGCTCAGGACTTCATTGGCATAACTATATTTTAAATGTCAACTTTAAGTGAGTCTTTCTAAGAAACTACACAAATGAATCAAGGATATAAAACAGAACTTCAACATTAGCTTCTTGTAATTACATGATGACAAAAGAGTCAGAAATGAACATTTCAGGTTTTAAAATAAAATGAGCTACAATTAGTATTTCAGACTTCCTTTTATAACTTTAAATGAATATTATTCAAAATAAAAAATACTTTCATAAACATTAAAGCCTATAATATTAAATTGGTAGCAATTAATAGCTTCTTTCTTAGTCTTTCTGTGTAAGTAATTGCTGCAAGGCCAAATAGTCATTGAAATTGATTCCAGATTTAGCATTTAAACAAATATTCACTCAAACATATACAGAGGTATTTTAATATTTTTGAAGAATTATAGGAATATGGAAGATAAATTTTTAATTCCTGCACTTTTTACTATTAGAAAGTCCAGAGACACTGCAAAATAGTTTTCTTTCTAACCCACATAAGAATTATGTGCAGAAAAGATGAGAGGGTTTTGTTATGCGGGTAAATAACTGTGCTATACACTGTAATTGCTTTTGAATTTATGTTATTTTCTCTCTAAAAAGAAAACTGGAAGAAGATAATCCTGTGAAACTAATAAGACATCCCAGGTGCTTTCAAAGGATTCCTTTTCATACAGGAACTTCTAAGCAAGCACATTATTGTGTGGGTGGATATTTTTCCTTCACTCTTCTTCATCTGGCAGACCGGGTGAAGTTGGCAAGAGAAGATCTATATTTGAAAGGCAAAGGAGAAAGAACATATCATGATAAGAAGTGCTATCCAGCAGACCAATTTACCCATACTTAATTTTTTTTTTTTTTTTATCCTCACCCGAGGGCATTTTTGCACTTTATCTTGAGATATAGAGTGGGAGGGAGAGAAGGAGGAAGAGAGAGAGACACATCGAGTGGTTGCCACCCACATGACCCCAACCGGGGCGGGAACAAATTGCAACCGATGTACGTGCCCTTAGCAGGAACCAAACCCAGGCCTCTGGTTCACGGGCCAACGCTCTAACCACTGAACAAAACTGGCCAGGGCTCATACTTAATTTTTTTAAATAGAGTTATGAAAATTTCAATAGAATAAAGGACATGATTATATCAACAGACAAAGAAAAAAACAGTTAATAAAAACCTAACACTCTTCTTTCATGATAAAAACATTCAACATACTAGAAATAGAAGGGAACTCCTTCAACTTGACAAGACATCTACAAAGACCCATAGCTAGCATCATATTTAATGGTGAAAGACAATGCTTTCCATTTAAGATAAGGAATGAAACAAGGATGTCTGCTCTCACCACTTCTATTGAACATTATGCTGGAGGTTCTCGTTAGGACAGTTAGGCAAGGAAAAGAAATAAAATACATCCAGATTAGAAAAGTATTTCTTTATGAGGTGATGAACATGTTTTAATATTGATTATGGTGATGGTTGCACAACTACTTGCATGTATTAATATCCATTTAACTGTACAACTTAAATGAGTATATAGTATGTAAATTATATCTCAAAAAGTTAAAAAATATACATGCCCTAGTGATTCTAATTCTCAATGTTTTATAAGAAAGTGTACAAGTGTTCAAAGGTGTATGCACACATGTTCACTGCAGCATTGTTCAAAATAACATAAATAAAACATAAGCATCCACCAGCAGAGTCAAGCTAAATAAAGGCTGTCCATACAGTGAAATACTAGTCACTCAAAACAACTGCCTGCATATCTACAGATAAATACATCTAAGTTTAGTGACCTGTAAAGAGTCAAGGTAATACATTCCACATTCCATATGATATATACATGTATGATATATACATATATTCCATATGATATATACATACACACACACACACACACATACATATAATTTTTGTATATATAAAAATGTTGCTGTTGCTATTGCCTGGCTATTGTGGCTCAGTTGGTTGGAGTGTTGTCCTGTGCACCGAAGAGTTTTGGGTTTGATTCCTGGTCAGGGCACATACCCAGGTTATTGATTCAATCCCTGGTCGGGTGCATACAGGAGGAAACCAACTGATGGTTCTTTCTCACATCAATATTTCTTTCTCTTTCTTCCTTTCCCTTCTTTCTCTAAAATCAATAAAAACATATCCTGGGGTGAGGATTAAAATGTTACTGTTAGAGAAAAATGAGGAGTAAATATAAAGTTAAAAGCTCTAACACAATTTTAATATAAATGAAATGTAAAACTCAAAAAACTGCAAAGTCCCCTCCCAAAGTTACTTGGGCTAGTGTAATGAGAGAAGTTATATGTGGTGTGGCCGCATACACACACACCAAATGAAGTGACATTTGAGCAAAGTCTTGATTGAGTAGTAGTAAGCTAGGTAAAGATAAGAAAATATCCTAGATTCTAGGCAGAGAAGATAACATGTGAAGGCCCTGAAAATGAAGAGGACACCCTTGATAAGCTCTCATAGCCACAGTGAGTCAAGTAGGGTTGGAGAGGAAGAGAAGTGCTTGATTGTGCAGTTTTATAGGTTACATTAAACATTCTATTTTAATCCTAAGAGTAATGAGAAATCACTTAAGGGTCTTAAACAGTTTGAAGCTATAATATTAAAAATGGATAAAAGAGAAGTAAGAGTAGGTGTGAGGGGGTTACGCCTGGGTGATATGAACTAGAGATGAAATAAGTTTGGAGCTGGGAGTCTGAATATACAAATGGACAATGGCTAGACCCTAGATTAAAAAAACTCTGATCCACAAACTGTAACAACCAGCCTAGGAAGCCAAACCATAACCTCTGCAGCAATTGGCCCCAAGTGGTCAGGATTTGGTCAGTAATGGCCAGCTTTCCTAATGCTTGCCCCTCCTTTCTCCTGAAGCAGGGAATGAGTTCCTAGAAGAGTGGTCATGCCTCCCATGGCATCAAGAGAGAAGAAAGGTCCTGGCTGGTGTAGCTCAGTTGGTTGGGCATCATACTGTGAACCAAAAGGTTGCTGGTTCGATTCCTTCTACGGGGTGTGCAAGAAGCAGCCAATTGATGTCCCTATCTCAAATTGATGTTTTTCTCTCCCTTCCTCTCTCTCTAAAAATCAATAAAAAATATTTTTTAAAAAGAAAGAGAAACCCTGGCTGGTTTTGCTCAGTGGTTAGAGCGTCGGCCTGCGGTCCAGAGAGACCCGGGTTCGGTTCCTGCTAAGGGCACGTACCTCGGTTGCAGTTTGTCCCTGGCCCTGGTTGCTCGTGCAGGTGGCAGCCAATCGATGTGTCCCTTTCACGTCAATGTTTCTCTTCCTCTCTCTCCCTCCCACTCTATCTGAACAAAAAATGGAAAAATGTCCTTGAGTGAGGATCAAAAAAAAAAAGAGAGAGAAAGAGAAATCCGGCTGATGTGGCTCAGTGGTTGAGTGTCAACCTATGCACTAAGAGTTCGTTGGTTCGATTCCTGGTCAGGACACATGCCCAGATTGTGGGCCTGATCCCCAGTGGGGGACATGCAGGAGGCGGCCAATCGATGTTACCTCTCATCGATGTTTCTATCTCTCTCTCCCTCTCGCTTTCTCTCTCTCTAAAATCAATAAAAGAAAAAAAAAGAAAGAAAGAAGAAAAGAATGGGAGTGGGCAGGATGAAAGGTGGATTACGTGGGGTTCTGGTTTAGTACTGGGAAGTTGAGGTACATACTACCAGATTACTTTTTTTTTTTTCTCTTTGATAAGAGACAAGGCCATCTGCTGAAAATGAAGAAAGAAGCCTGGCTGGAGTGGCTTAGTGGATTGAGCATTGTCCCATGGACTGAGAAGTCCCAGTTCAATTCTTGGTCAGGGCACATGCCCAGCTCGCAGGCTCGATCCCCAGTAGGGGGCGTGCAGGAGGAGGCCAATCGATGTATCTCTCTTACATTGACTTTTCTCTCTCTCTAAAACAATCAATGAAAACATATTTTAAAAAAAGAAAATGAAAGGAAAAAAAAGTCCAGAATTTGAAGTGAATCAAAAAAGTTAGAAACAGTTACAGTCTTCCCTCGCCACTTCATGCTTCAACGTTCGCAGCTTCACTCTATTGTGGTTTTTTCAAGCATAGTAGCGTATTTGAAAAAAACATGATAGAGAGAAGCCGCAGAAGTCGAAGCGTGAAGTGGCGAGGGATGACTGTGTATAAATAAAGAATCCTACTTCATGGAAATTAATTTGCTGTGGTAGTCTGGAACTGATTAACCATGATGAACGAGAGAGCTGACTGTATTGTGAAGTATGAGACAGCAAGTTGACCACAGGAATGTAGTAGGTGTTTGGGACACTGTGCAGACCTGAGAGTGTAGATAACAAGTTTAAAAGTGGTTACAAAGAGACTTCTTATGTATTTTCCAATAGCAATAACATGCTTGGATGAAGACTTTAGGATTCTTCTAGAATAATGAGATGAAGACAGCAGCAAGGAAACTTGTAATATTGGCAGTAGTTAGGAAAAGAATAAATTATAGTATCTTAGCTAGAGCCTGGCTGGAGTGGCTCAGTTGGTTGAGCATCGTGCTGAAAGGTTGCAGGTTTGATTCCTGGTCAGGGCACATACTTGGGTTGTGGGTTCAATCCCATGTACAAAAGGCAACTGATCAATGTTTTCCTCTCACATTGATGTTTTTCTCTCACATTGAAGTTTCCCTCTGTCTCTCTCTTCCTCTAAGCATGTCCTTGGATGAAGATTAGAAAATAATAATAAAGTAAAAAAAAAGAATCTTAACTGGAGAAAGGGAAGACTAGAGAAGACCAATCAGTGGATATGGAAAAAGGAGGTCAATATTCTGGAAGGCCTAATTAGGCTGCAGTAGTGGCGGTGGCTGACCAAACTCCTGTCATGACTGTATATGCATGGCTGAGACCTAGTAGAGAAGATCTGGGGAAAGCTAGTGTATTCTATCTGTTTTTCCACTCTAATAAAATTTTTGCAAAGCAGAAGACATGGTTTGCATTATTATGTTATTTATAAATATTCTGAGTGGTAAATGGTCAACTATCAAGGATTTTAACTATAAATTAGTATTCTGAGGAATTATGGATACACTGACAATAATTTGGATGTTTCTGGTGATAATTGCTTATCATTTTATTACTGTCAGAAAGTTTAGAATTCATCTATGTGTTTTTTTTTAATATATATATATTTTTTAATCCTCACCCGAGGACATTTTTTTTTTGTATTTTATTCAGATAGAGCAGGAGGGAGGGAGAGAGAGACACATCGAGTGGTCGCCATCCACATGACCCAAGCAGGGCCAGGGAAACTGCAACCGAGGTACGTGCCCTTAGCGGGAACCGAACCTGGGTCTTTCTGGACCACAGGCCAACGCTCTAACCACTGAGCCAAACCGGCCAGGGCTCTATATGTTTTGATATTGATAGTATTGAAAGAATTGTGGCATTCAATACTATATACTACTATTAAAAAATATACTCGAGTGAAATATGTTGAAGTACTTAATTATCAATGATTTTGTTTTTTTCAAGTCACCTATAAAACAATATTCTCTTGCTATTATGTAAGAATATCTTTCAAATATGTAACTGCTATGTAATAATGAAGTTAACCTGATATCTGATGTCACTAATTGAATACATAATTGGGAACAAACTATAGACAAAAGATTTATGCTGTAAAGAAATTTTAGACTCCTGAACAACATAACAGAGAGTTGCTACTTTAAGTAAATATTTGCAGAAAGAATTATTATAGACTTTGCAATCAGAATCAGTTTCCAGTGTGAAGAAAACTGCCTGGCTGGTATGGCTCAGTGGATTGAGCATTGTCCCATGGACTGAAAGGTTCCAGTTTGATCCTGAGTTAGGACTCATACCCTGGTTGTGGGCTCCATCCCCAGTAGGGGGCGTGCAAGAAGCAGACAATCAATGTTTATCTCTCACATCAATGTTTCTATCTCTCCCTTCCTCTCTATTAAAAAAAAAAATCAATTAAAAAAGAAAAACTGCCCAGACCGTGTGGCTCAGTGGTTGAGTGTCAACCCATATACCAAAAGGTCTCGGGTTCAATTCCCAGTCAGGGCACATGCCCAGGTTGTGGGCCAAATCCCCAGTGGGGGGCATGTAGAAGGTGGCCAATTAATGTTCTCTCTCATCGATGTTTCTGTCTCTCTCCCTTTCCCTTCCTTCCTCTCTAAAACCAATAAAGAAAAAGAAAATTTTTTATTTTGGTACATGCCCCTAGCGGGAACCGAACCCAGGACTCTCTGGTCCGCAGGCCGATGGTCCAACTGCTGAGCCAAACTGGCCAGGGCAAGAAAAAAAAAATTTTAAAGAAAAACATACAAAGTGAAGAAAACTCTGAAACTAAGCTTTAGTTAATCATATACATATTTAGTTCATTATATACATCAGTACATATGAGGGGATATTTATTATATATAATATATAACAATTATATTTTATATATTTATATATTCAGTAAATAATATGTATATTATCAATAAGGCATCATGATATTTATTTATTTATTTATTTATTTATTTTTATCCTCACCTGAGGACATTATTTAATTTTTTGTTCAGATAGAGTGGGAGGGAGAGAGAGGAAGGGAGAGAGCGAAACATCGATGTGAAAGGGACACATCGAGTGGTTGCCACCCACACAACCCAACAGAGGCCAGGGACAAACTGCAACCAAGGTACGTGCCCCCAGTGGGAACTGAACCCAGGTCTCTGAACCGCAGGCCGATGCTCTAACCACTGAGCAAAACTGGCCAGTGCTATTTACTTATTTATCTTTTTAAATTATAATCCAAGTGTGGATTAAAAAAATTTTTTTTTTCCTTTACTGATGTTAGAGAGAAAGGAAGGGAAAGGGAGAGAGATATAGAAACATCAATAAGAGAGAACATCGATTGCCTGCCTCCTCCATGCCCCCCATTGGGGATGTGGCCCACAACCTGGGCATGTGCCCTGACCGGGAATCAAACTGGCGAACTCTTGGTGCATGGGTTGACCCTCAACCACTGATCCACACCGGCCAGGCAAGGCATCATGATCTTTATAGAAAAGTTTTATTTTATCAGCAAATTAAAAACACTAGGGATTTTCTCTGAGCATGGTCTTTGGACACTGAACTGTGATTAATTGAGAAAACAGTAATTTTCTATATTTACTTTTAAGGAAGACATCTCAGATATTATAGTCCATGAAGGACTCCCCTATACTTAGAACTTTCAGGTCATTCACACATTGTAAAGGTTTATACTCTAAACTTTAGAGCCCCTATCTTGTTTGCAAGGTGCTCACATTCCAATATGAATGAAATCTGACGACATAAAGAATATGACTTAAAAAAATCTACTGGTAAAAATTAAATTAAATTAAATTAAAATCTACTGATTAAAATGCTGCGATTGTTAAGATAGTGAGAGACTGTTTTATGTTAATTGGATCAGGGTGGGCCTCATATAGAAAATGGAATTTGGAGAGAACTCTAGGGAAGGGAAAAGGTTGGAACTTGATGAGATGAGGGAAGCACAATTCCTGGAAGAAGAAACACTCCCAGCACAGAGATTGCAAATGAAATTCAGTTTGGCAGTTAATATTAGAAAATAAAGTTGAAAACGTGTGGTGGGATCTAATGATGGCAAGTCTTAAATGCTAAGATACTGAAAGTTTCATTTCACTTCTTTTTTTTTAATCCTCACCCGAGGATATTTTTTCCATTTTTTATACAGATAGAGTGGGAGGGAGAGAGAGGAATGGAGAGAGAGTGAGAAACATCGACGTGAAGGGACACATCGAGTGGCTGCCACCCGCACGACCAACCAGGGCCGGGGACAAACTGCAACCGAAGTATGTGCCCTTAGCGGGAACCAAACCCGGGTCTCTCCGGACCGCAGGCTGACGCTCTAACCGCTGAGCCAAACTGTCCAGGGCTCATTTCACTTCTTTTAGCAACATTTCTGGAATGCGTGCTGTGTTTCGGGCACTTTTTTTGACTGACGATACAAAGACAAATACAATCCAGTGCTGAGAGTTTAGGTAAGTTACTTCATGTTATTGCTGTGTCAGCATTCATTTTGTTTGACTAAGTGGCATGCAAGGACCTTAAACTGATATTAGCTCCTTTATGCAAAGACGTGTCCTGGACAGCAGTCACAGAGTCACAAGCAAATGTATGTTCCTGATATGACTTCTCCAACAGGTCTTGTGATCAACAATCTCTTCTGCCTCCCAGGGCCTGTATACTTTATATACCCCTTAGATAAGAAACCTGTGGAGCTTACCAAAGCCCACCTCTTTGGTTTGAATTTACCAGTCCAGCTCTAGTACAGGAATGCCCAAGTACTCCACCCACAAACTCTAAAACAGGCATGTGACCCAGGTCCCAAATCTTTCTTTCCTCTCTTTCTCTCTCCCACTCTGTCATTGTGATTTGTTCCAGAGATAGTCAAAAGGGAGGATGGTGTCACTGAAACCAAGGAAAATCCGTTCCATGATATGACCTACAGCAAGATAACTATAATCAGGACCAAAATGCCTTCATTGGATTTGAGAAGAAAAAAGTCACTAGGGACCCTTCCCAGAATGTAATGGGGAACAGTGTGTTGACAATAGATGGGAGGACAGGGAATCATCTTTTCAAGAAATTTGGCTGTGTATAGAACATGAGAGTACAATAGGGTCAATGGTGCACTTTTTTTTTTTTAGATAAAATAGGTCAGTTTTGACTGAGGAACATTCTGGAGAACAAAGGGAGTAATTGTTGGATCAAAGTTCCTGAGCTGTAGAGAGATGAACTGTTCTCAAGAGAGGAGTCTGTTAGCGAAACGCTAGGAGGAGAAAATGGAAGTGTTGCAGATGTAGATGTTTGTAGTTTGTAGGCAGGGTCTCAGTTTGCAGGTTGAGTGTCTCCATTTTCTCTGGGAAGAGGAATAATCTTTTACTGTGAGTTGGAAAAGGAGGTTAAGAAGTTTAAGGAAACTAGAGGTCATTAAAGGTTTGAAATATAGATGAATGGGAATCAGAGGCACCTAAGTGTAAGCAGAAGAGGACTTTCTAAAAGAGTCCTGCTATAGTTAGAGATGCAATGCTCCACTAAAGTGGAGATTCTGTGCTGAAGGCCAAGTTGTCTTTCAGTTCAGTCAAAAAGGCAGAATGGAGTGAGAAGGGCCAAGACAATAAGCCACTTGTGGAAAGAGTTGGGAGGCAGGGCAGAGATTTGGTCAAGAGAGTAAGAAGTCCATGACTTTGAGGGGGGTAACAAGAAGGTAGAAAATAGAGAACTAGAAAAACTTACATTTGGAGTGGTGGTAATTATAGAATTATATACCTGAAACTTATATAATTTTGTTAACCAATGTCACCCCAATAAATGCAATAAAAAATTTTTTTAAAGGAGAAACATCTGTAACAAAAAATAAATTAATTAGCCCTGGCCAGTTTGGCTCAGCGGTTGAAGCGGCAGCCTGTGGGCCAGAGAGTCCCAGGTTTGGTTCCCGCTAGGTGCACGTACCAGAAATAAATAAATAAATTAATTAATTAATTAGATTTTTTTAAAGGGTGGCAAGAGAATATTAGCTGGTCTCAATTTATAAAAAGTAACTTTGCCAAATTTCTTTTCATAGCTATTACTTCTGGTAAGTGAAAATGGGCAAGAGTGTGGGAAGGTTTTTACTTTTGACTTTACATACTTCCATACTGTTAGAAAAAATTTTATACCATGAAAATGTATCACAATTATTATTAAGAAGTTTGATAAAACATGTACTAATAGGGTATGTAGTTATCTAGAGTACACATTTATAAATAAAAACATTGCTGTAGTAAGATTTTACTGTTGGAAAGGGGAAATCATTAGAGTCTAAAATCCCTACCCCATTTTCCACTCTACAGCTTAAAACCTGTAAGCTCGGAATTCCTGACACCCTTTCTCTTGCTTTCCTCCACTCTAATGCACTTAAGGCTGAATGTGATGCCAAAATATTTCTGTGTGGAAAAAAAAATCAAGAAAATGAATTGTATGCAGCATAGGTTTTCTATTTGATTAAGTCTATTTGTGTTTACTTTTTAGGAAATCTTACTGAGGATCCCTGAAGAGGACTCTAGAAGCTGAAAAAATGGACATTTAAGTTAATAGAACATTCCTATAAAGTGAGTTAAAAGTCAAAACCACTCTACAGGGTTAGTCTGGAAAACTTTCAAAGTTAACTGTTTACCTTACCTATCCTTTTACAGTTTTACTCGACCTTAACTGATTCAAGTAAGCACATGTGATTTTATCTAAAGCATGCAGGAAAACAGAGGGGAACAAATGGGAGGTTCTGCCTTAGAGTTCCACTACCTAGGTCTATCGTGCCTTTACCAGTTATCAAGTTGTCAAGATGTTTTGTTGCAAGACATATAAAAAGTGTGCAAATATTTAGGACAGTGAGATTTATGCTGTCAAATATGAAGTTAGCACTTGTCGTTATAGCACTGATTCAGCAAGATCTCAGAAAATCATCTAATGCTTATCTTGCATTGGTTCTTGTACTGTCTCTGTATTCCAGAATAAGGCTTTTACACACTCTTTAAAGAACTATAGCTGGAATGTAGGACTAGTCTAAACACCGACAAAATGAATGCTGTAAGCTGAGCAGTTCCTAAGGATATCAGCCTAATTTTGTAAAGGATGCTAGTATTAAATGGCTAATATGGCTTTCCCTTAAATTTCCCTTTGGTTTACAAATTTGGTTTGTAGGTCAAAAATTTTTCTTAACTTTGACAATTTATATTTCCCAGCTCTATCTTGTTTACTTGCAACACTAGTTTTTATGGCAGGTAGTTTGTAGACAAAGCCAATACAACCAGTGGCTAACTAAGGGCTTTTATTCGCAGTTATGTAAGGTATCTTGCTCTGTGTATGCAGGAATTCCCCTGCTCTTGTGAAATGCCTTCTCTACTCTTTGTTACTTGTGGGGGAGTTCTGGGAAAATCTTGAACTTCTCCAATCCTCCTCAGCAGATTTTACCATTAATTGTGTAGATGTGAGAGTGAAATGCATTATTAACATACAGCAATGGATTTTTAAAACATATAAAATCCTTTTAAAGCATTTTTGAGCCTCTACTAATTGTTTTCTCAAGAACTTTTTATTGTATCTTTCTGGATTCTTCCACCAAATTTATTTTCATATGTTGACAGCAAAGGGTAATTTGTTACAGATTACAGTTACAGAGAATTTGGCTTTTGTCTTAGTCTTCATGATAAATGCTTATTACTGAATTGTTCTTCCTTCCTTTAATGTTCTACTCAGGACTTTCACTGGGTTTGAAAAGCATGTATTAAACAATAGATATAACAACTGTTCTTTTTTCCATGAATAGTGCCATAAACACTATAGTCTATAGGCCAACTGAATAAGCTAGTCCAGCAATTGCCTGTGTATGTTAACTAGCCAAGGAATATTTCTATGGCATTTTTTAAAAGAAGATATATTTTATGACTTAATGAGCTTAAAATAATTTAAATAAAATGCCAAGTTATTTATTTTTAGTATAAAATAACTTAAAGTTGGGCAGTCTTTGAAGTTAATTGATTCAGGTGGTATTGCTAGTGCTGGTGAGGGTGTAAAATCATTGGTCTTTTAATCATCTTTTTTTTTTTCCTACTAAAAAGAAGAGGGAGGAGCACAATTCTATTCTGAATGTATCCTTAAAGATGCAACCGTCAAGACCAACTCTATAAGTGAGGCTGTAAAACTGCCATGCCATTAATATTAAATTGAGTTTGTATATTTAAAAGAAATAGTTTTAGGAAAAATAACTGCATGTTGCAGCTAGCACATTATTCATGTAGAGTTGTTGGGCAAACAGGCAAACACATCCAAATGCTTTCTTGCACACAGTGGCCGTAATGGGAAATATGTTTGTTGTGGATAAAATAGGGAGCTATTCAGTGTTTTTCAAAACACACGTTTAAAGATGATTTCATAATTATATTCTCCTGCTGCCTGATTTTTAAATTATAATTGTCAAACACACACAATAGTATTAATCACCATATAACTACTATTCAGATTAAACAATTATCAAGATTTTTTTACATTTTCCTCATCTATCCCATTAAACTATTTTCAGTCATCAAGTCATTTCACTGTTTCATCTGTTAGCATGCATCCCTTAAACTGACATTACCATAAAAGCCATTATCATATGTTACAAAATATGAATAGACATTCTTTGGTATGTATATTCAATCTGGAACATTGCCTAAATGTAGGAAAGCTATTTTCTATCAGAAATACCTCAGGGGAAGGGCACTCGTGAATGGAGAGGGATACATCTCCTCTGATGGCAGCTGAGTCTGTGTAGCTTTCTTCTCGTTGCCAAATTAGCTGAGGGAGAAAAAGAGAAATACTAGGAGCATTTTTCAGAAAATTAACTGTTTTTTAGTCTGGGGGATGCAAGGGAATATTTAGGATTCAAACTATAATATTATTTGCTATTTGTTTAGATGTGATTATGATATAAAAAAATTAATGTGATGCAAACACACAAGATATATTCCCAAGAGTTCATGTAAATAGCAGGAACTACTAGTAATATCCTCCTTCTTCTACATGTCTTCTTCCTAAATGCTCCTGGACCTTTTATTTTATGTAGTGAATTAATCACAAATATTTAACAAGAACAGTGTCCAACGTGTTCCATATTTCAGAAAAGTAGAATTGGTTTGAATAGCAATTGCTGTAAACAGTAAGAAGGAATGCTTTCTGAGTTGCTAATTTGGAGCTTTTTTCTTATTTATGTAAAAGGGCACAGAGGAGACTCCATCTGAAATAACCTCAGTGATCAAACTGCTGATTAACTAAAAGGCAGAGACTGACTTTTAACCAGTTCCTTACCATTTTCTGTTCTAAATGGAGAATTATATTATCAAGTGAATAATATAACATACTTGGATATAAATATAACTATTTATTCTATTTAAATTTGGGTTTGCTTTTTCCTGAGTCAGAAAACTTTCTTTTTTTTTACTTACCAGTGCTTCAAAATTTTAGATATTTGGTTTTGAAGTAAAAGCACATTAGAATAACTCTTTACTAAATTCCTATTGGATAAGAACAATACAACTTTGAAAACTATTTCAAATAAATTAATATTTATTTATTTCGATCACACATATTTTTGACACATTTGTCTTTATAAGCACAATAAGACTAAACTCGTACTTTTTGGTGTTAAGTGACACATCTAATTATATAACTGGAAATAATAGTGATTGACCTATTGTAAGAATTCACCTATAATTTGTCACATTATGATTTTTATATATTGTTAATTCAGTTAATGTTGTCCCACTCCAGCCAGCAAATAAACTGCTTTGGAGTTTGCATTTTACCTAAAAATCTATAACTTTTGTTTACCTCTGTAATTAATAGACCAAACATTTCCATTCCTTTTTACTTGTAAGGACAACATATCTACAATAGCTAAAAGATCAATATTCTTTAAAATTAGGAAAATAGTGGTAAAATATTTATCATCATTTCAATATCCAGCTATTTAAAAAATATCTAAATAATAGACCTAACAGGATAGATAGCATACTTGTGGAACCTCACACACTGCCAGTACACTCAAGCACACCAAAGTGATTTTCAACATAAACACAATCACACTCAGGCCCACAGATACCAACAGGCATAAAAACAAATTACTTGGTACAGATATATCAAAGCCTTACCTGGTTTCTGTCCGTTGATAAGAAGAAGACCCATCACAAAAATTAAAAATACAAAAAAGAATTGTTGAAATCTCATTTTTCTGCCACACTAAAATGGAACAGTAGCTCTCAAAGTAAATCAAACTTCTTTGAACAGTCTGTGCAGTATCTGTGTGGCTCTTCTCACATTCTAATGACAAACCTCGGAGAACTGCCAGCTGCCTTTTCAAGAAAGGTTAATGATCACATCAGACAAGGTTACTGGTGTGTTGTGCTGTGGTCAGAGCCTCCCTCGGCCCCAAACCCCTCCTCCACTGCCCTCCTCCTTCCCCTCTGTCACTCCCCTTTATTTCCATAAGCAAATATTGGTGAAATAAACCATTCAAGTGTGCTGAAACTTCAGTGGAAGTCAACTCTGGAAGCTTTTAGGAGAGACTGACTTAATTCAATCTGGATTTGGAGAAATACGTAAAACTAGGCATGGCTCTGCCTCCTCCCCTCACCATTTGCATCTGTTTAAACTTTGTATTGCCCATATTGGTCCCACATGCAGAAACCAATGGAAATGACAGGAAGTCTCTCTTTTGTCCTGTTCAGAAGGAATCCAGAAGCTCTAACTTAAGACTCTCAAATGCTTTGTGGCAGAAGGGGCTGAAATGCTTTCTCATTACCAAGTCTACTGCAAAGTGGTGCCTATTTATCTTAAATTTCCAAATTGCTTAATCTATGTGGGCTTATATCAATAAACATTCCTGGGGTTTAGAAATAAATAAATAAATTCTGAAATAAATCTGAAAAGCGTTTATACTTTTATTTTGTAAAGTGCAATTTAAAAAGTAATGATCACTTTTATCTGCCACATGTCCAGGATTTTAAAAACGCAAGTTTAGACAAGCCACAAACTCATGATATCTGTGTTCTGTTAAAAAGTTTATGTGTGGAGCCCTGGCCGGTTTGGCTCAGCGGTTAGAGCGTCGGCCTGCGGTACTGAGAGACCCGGGTTCGGTTCCCGCTAAGGGCACGTACCTCGGTTGCAGTTTGTCCCCGGCCCTGGTTGGTTGTGCGGGTGGCAGCCACTCGATGTGTCCCTTCACATCGATGTTTCTCTCTCTCTCTCTTCCTCTCTCTCCCTCCGCTCTATCAGAACAAAGGATGGAAAAAATGTCCTCGGGTGAGGATAAAAAAAAAAAAAAAAAAAAAAAAAAGTTTATGTGTGGTGAAATACTAGGTGAACAGATATATCACAGTCACAGAAATTACAGATCTCCCAACACATTCAGAAGACACAAAAACCATCTAGCGTCTTCTGCACACGGGCACTAACATCTTTTTGTTTAAAGTGCTTCCTTCTCTGTTATAAACGGAAGTTACTGTACTTACCATAAAGTAAACCAAAAGAATTGAGTTGATACACTTTTGAAACACATGTAGAGCCAGAGTGCCAACTTGAAAGCAGATGCTGCCTTTATGAACTACCAGCAATGGTTGCATTGGGCTTCTCTAGATTCATGTAGTTGGTTCACAACCTTGGGCTTCCTGAGGTTTGAAATTAATGCATGATTTGTTTTAATCTTACAAGTTAGTCTGTAAAATTCCCTGCCTGCCTAGTGTGGATGGCAAAGGGGCCACATACTAAACCTGACATGGCGGACTTACAAAAGCGGTTCGTGGTAGGTAGTCATGTCCTAGGCTGGTTTTTTCCCTATCAAAGGTCAGTCTTCACCTCAACTGAGCCTGTCTGTTGTCTTTTTTTGCATCTACAATAACATACCTGATAATGTACCTTTGGAATACCAAAGTAATTTTCTTTTTTCTGGACCCCTCAAAGCACAATCACAAATCCTCTCATTGTTACTATTATCATGTTAATTGTTAATTGTTAACTATCCTATACCCACCTATGAAGAAGAAGGATGTGTCTATCCAGTTTCCTTTTTATTCAATTCCAGGGATTTCCCACTTTGCTTTCTCCTGCCTCCCTGATCTATCACTGATGAATTTCATGGAACTCTCTTATGTCTTCCCTGTTGATTCTGATGTTTAAAATAAGTCGTAAAACTGCCATGTTCAGGAGCATTTTCTCAGTCCCTTGAGATTTTGGTTCCTGGCCATTGTCATCAGTTCGACTCAAATAAACTCATAAAAAGCTCTTGCAGCTTTGGATGTTTCTCATGTTTGTGGTAGACAGACAGACATGAGCAGAGCAAGGATGATGGGCCAGGTACAGAAGGTCAACAGGACAGAAAGCCCTGGGTGCCTAGCAAAGGACAATTGTAGGGTGGGACCCTGTCCCCAGGATGACCTTTCCTCCCCTAGCATATTGCTGGTTATGTGGTTTGGAATCCCTGACCTTTCCTCTCTGGAGATAATATCTAGACCTTATTTGTTTTTTAGCTCCAGGCCCAGAAAAGCAGCAAAACATACAAGCAACACCATGGTCAAGGCTGACTTTCAGACCAGCTGCATTGAATAATGACCCCCTGCCCTGGCACTGTTCAGTTAATCAGTGTAGACCCAACCCTGAAAGGACACACCTAGAAAGCTGCTGAATAGTCTATTGAGATCTTCCCTGGGACCTCTCCTGAAATGTACACCTTTAAAACCCTTAGGGTGGAGGACCCAGTGGACTCTCCCTCCTGTAAGCACTCCTGCGCCTTTCCCTCCCCACTTCCTGTTCCTATCCCTCCAGGCTTGTCACCTTTACCTTCTTCACTTCTAAGCTCCAAGGGCCCTTCCTTTACCTCTATAATTCATTTCTTTTTTTTTTTTTTTTTATCCTCACCCGAGGGCATTTTTCCATTTTTTGTACAGATAGAGTGGGAGGGAGAGAGAGGAAGAGACACAGAGAGAGAAACATCGATGTGAAAGGGACACATCGAGTGGCTGCCACCGCACGACCAGCCAGGGCTGGGGACAAACTGCAACCGAAGTATGTGCCCTTAGCGGGAACCAAACCCGGGTCTCTCCGGACCGCAGGCCGACGCTCTAACCGCTGAGCCAAACCGGCCAGGGCTATAATTCATTTCTTAAGCCCATTTCTTCTATGAATTACTTCGACCTTTGTGATTTTTTAAATAAATGTTGTCTTATAGTTTAAATCTTGGCTCTGAATTCTTTCCTAGCCAGAACACAAGTACTGAGGTTGTTGAACCCAGGTCAGGTCTGATCCCACAGGTCTAACACCTGGTGCCTGCACTCACCACCCCCAACATGTTGGCACTAGTTATGCATGTACCTCATAACAGGCAATAGCCTACAGACATTCTTAAAATCCAAAGACTATTTGCCTGTTTGGAGACTGGAAGCATAGTGTTAAAGGGCACTACATTACTGTGCTGTACTTGGGCCTTGCCCTATACCATCAGTTGAATATGAGTTTGGACTCATAAAAGTGTTTCATAAATGGCAAAAAGTGCTTCAGATTGTTACTTCCCCTGCAAACTTCTCTGTATAGCACAATGGAAAACAGCAAGCTAACAAGGTTGAGTCTTTTTTTTTATCCTCACCCGAGGACATTTTTTCCATTTTTTTTTACAGACAGAGTGGGAGGGAGAGAGAGGAAGAGAGAGAGAGGGAAACATCGATGTGAAAGGGACACATCGAGTGGCTGCCACCCGCACGACCAATCATGGCCGGGGACAAACCGCAACCGAGGTACATGCCCTTAGCGGGAACCGAACCCGGGTCTCTCCGGACCGCAGGTGGACGCTCTAACCGCTGAGCCAAACTGGCCAGGGCCAAGGTTGAGTCTTAAATCAAGCAAACCAACAGAAGACCAGTATAGATTTTGACAATATAATTTGAAGCCAAGTTTTAAGTCTATTCAAAGGAATAGTAGTGAGTTTTCTCTATGGATAAAATAGTGACCACCACAGACTGCATATACAGATTAAAATGTTTACATTTTATTACCAGATGATCCACAATGAACTTCTAAACTACGGCCAATATAAGCAAGTACTGTGGAAGATCTATGACTTCGCCACTGATCAGGGTACAGCAAAGTGTTGTATTTGTCATGTAACCACTTTGAACATCAGTTTTCTCATTAAAAAGAAATTGGCCCAGCTGGTGTGGCTCAGTGGTTCAGTGTCGACCCATGTACCAAGAGGTTGCTAGTTCGATTCCTGATCAGGGCATATACCCAGGTTGTGGGCCCAATCCCCAGTGTGGGGCATGCAGGAAGCAGCCAATCGATGTTCTCTCTCATCAGTGTTTCTCTGTCCCTTCTTTTCTCTCTAAAACCAATAAAGAAAAAAAAAAAAAAAATATATATATATATATATGTAAAAGAAATTGTGACAGAATACATGGTTTTCTACTTAGAAGAGTTCTAAAGGTTTAGTGAGATAATGTATTAAATTTATGAAAATTAAGACATTATGTATATATTTAAAAATTATTCTTTCAAAAAACAAGGAAGAAGATGATTATGTTTAAGCAGTTGCTTTCTGAAGTAGAGTAGTAAAGTGTTAGAAAGTTGATGGGCAAACTGAAATTCTAGACATTGATAGACAATGAAAATGATCCAGTATTTTTTTTTTTAAGTTTTTTTTTTCTCTATTGATTTGAGAGAGAGAGAGGAAGGGAAAGGGAGAGAGAAATAGAAACATCAATCGATTGGCCGCCTCCTGCATGCCCCCACTAGGGATTGGGCCCACAACCTGGGTATGTGCCCTGACCAGGAATCGAACCAGCAACCTCTTGGTGCATGGGCCGATGCTTAATCACTGAGCCATACCAGCAGGGCATGATCCAGCATTCCTATGGAATATGAGTCAACAATGGTGGTGAATCATTCATGTTAGTATTGAACAACCAGGCCCAGAGGAATCTTGGTAGCAAAGTAGTAAGTCAAAACAATGCAGGTAGCTCTGCAAACAGGACTTTTAGCCTGCAACTAGATGAAAATGACAAATCATCTTTGTTTATGTGAACAGAAACCCTTACTTTGACCCCTCCTACAGTAAAGGTCGGTCTCTTTGAGAGTAAAGCGCTGTCCTGGGCCAGGTACCATGCTAAATGCATTACATCACTTTAATCCTCTTCAAAACACTCTGAAACATTACTCCCTGTTTACTAAATGAGAAAACTATCAACTAAAGAGGATATAACCTCCAAGGTGACACAACTGGGAAGGGGAATAGATAGAATTCAAATTCCACGACCTGAGCTTTCATCTATTTTCTTATCCTCCCATCTAAAGTCAAAATTCTAGTTCTTATAATAATGGCCTATTGAAGCTTTTATAAAAATAAAGATATGTTAGGAAAATACTTATAATGGGTCTCCCCAGAACTGATGCCAACTTAGAACCTCAGAATGTCACCTTATTTGGACATAGGGCCTTTGCAGTTTAATTAGTTAAAATTGAGGTCACACTGGAGTAGGGTGGGTTCTAAATCTAATATGACTGGTGTCCTTATAACAAAAGAAGAGACACAGAGACATAAAGGAACATACAGGGAGAATGCCATGTGACAACAGAGCTAGAGATCGGAATTGTGCTGATATAAGGCAAGGATTGCCAGCAACTACAAGAAGTTAGGAGAGAGGCATGGAACTTATTTTCCCTCTGAGTCCCCAAGGAGTCAGACCTTCTGACACTTTGATTTTGGACTTCTGGCCTCCTGAATAGTGAGAGAACAAATTTTTGTTGTTTTAATCCCCCTGGTCTTTGGTATAATAACCCTAGGAAACCAGTACACGTGCATATATTCTGTAAGATATATTCTCTACGTAATTATATTACAACAAAACAAAATATTTATTTTATGTTTACAACAAAACAAAACATTTATGTTGGCATATGTATATGCCAGGTATTTCACAGAAGTTATTTTATTTAGATATCATAATCTGTCCAGCCGGTGTGGCTCAGTGGTTGAGCGTCGCCCGTGCAGCAAGAGGTTGCTGGTTCAATTCCCGGTCAGGACACATGCCCAGGTTGTGGGCCTGATCCCCAGTGGGGGGCATGCAGGAGGCAGCCAACTGATGTTCTCTCTCATCAGTGTTTCTGTCTCTCTCTCCCTCTCACTTCCTCTCTCTCTAAAATCAATAAAGAAGAAAAATTTTTTTTAAAGTTATCATAATCTTATGATGTAAGTTTTATTTCCATTTTACAGATGAGAGAACAAATTCAGAAGTTTGAGTGACTTGTCCAAATTAAATGAAATAGCTAATAGCAAAGCCAAGATTAGGCCTGTGTTTATCTAGTCCTGGGCCTTTTCCTCCCTTGATTGTGATCCTGTACCCTCATTTGTCCTAAGAGAGCCTGTCCCATTCACCCTGTCTTCTTCCTCATTTGCATCTTAACTTTCCTTACTTACAAACATGCTCTTTCCAACCTAAAAATTCTCTCCTTTTGCCCATTTTCATTCAGCCACTATTCAGTCAGATGTCTGAAATAAAGATTGTTCCACTCCCTCACCGCCTTCTCAGGATACATCTCCTCTTAGACTCCAGCTTTCACCACACTACTGACACTTGTGTGTCTCACATGAAATTAAACTGTCAAATAGGGCCTTTCTGTGAAAACTTCAATCCATCCAAAGTAGGCAACTCTCTGCTCACGTTTTTCTTTTCTTGTTTTTGCTCATGCTGTGTGTTTCTTTTCTTTGGAAACATCTGTTCTGTTTGTCCCAGTTTTAATGAATTGAAGTCCTACTAGTCATTAAGGGTTTAGTTCAGTCATTAAAGATCAATTCAACAGATACCTGTGGAATACTTAAATTACTGCAATATTCCAGGCTCTGTTCTAGCTATAAGGATAAAGAAAAAAATCAGAAATAAGCCCTATTCTTGAATTTAATGTTTATTCACTAATTTTTATCTAATTAAATTTTATCTAATTAAATTTTATCTAATTAAATTTTAAATCCTCACCTGAGAATATATATATATTTTTTACCTCCAGATAGAATGGGAGGGAGAGAGAAAGAGAGAGAGAGAGAAACATCAATGTCAGAGAGATCAATTAGTTGCCTCCTTCATGACCCTAACCAGGGCTGGGGACCGAACTGCAACCGAGGTACGTGCCCTTGACCGGAATTGATCCCGAGACTTTTTGGTCCATGAGCTGATGCTCTTAACCGCTGAGCCAAACCGGCCAGGGATAATTTTATTTTATTTTTAAATAAATTTACTAGGTTTTCTCTATAAGCTTTTCCTCATTCCTGCCAACTGAAAGTGATTTTGTAAAATATTTTATTTATTGATTTGAGAGAGAGAGAGAGGAAAAGAGAGAGAGTGAGAAACATCAATTTGCTGATCCACTTAGTTATACATTCACTGGTTGATTCTTGTATGTGCCCTGACTGAGGATTGATACCTGCAACCTTGATATGTGGAGACGATGCTCTAGCCAACTGAGCTACCTGGCCAGAGCTGAAAGTAATTTCAATTCTGGTCTGGAGATCTGGAAAATTTCTTCTGTTATCATAGCCTTTTTATCACTGTAGAACTTGATTCCTCCCTTGTGGGCCATAGTACATTCATCCTGGTCTGACAGTTTCTTGAGGACTTATGGACTCCTGTAGAGAATAAAAACCCCTTGAATAGAGAGAATTGCCCTTTCTCATTTTGACTTTTTCTCCCGAGCCTAGAAATATTAGATTCATATTGAATTGAATTGAATAAGGAAATCATGAGACATTAAAAAGTGAATGGTTGAGAATTTATAACCAGTATGGCTCCAGAAGTGAATATTGAATAAAGAGAAGGAATATGTGAAAAATATTTACCTGGAAAAGGTGGGGGAAAAATGAGGTAAGTTCAGAAATTAATTAGAACAAATAAAAGGATAGCAGTTTAGGAAACTTGACCTAGATAAGGTTAGAAACTAGGTTACCTTTCAAGTTTGAAAAGCTGGTTCTGTAACTAAGCTCCATAACCTGTGATTTACCTACTTATATAGAATATAAACTCCACGAGTGTAGGACATTTTATGTTTTCTTCATTGCTGTGTCTTCATTATCTAGTTTATTATTGAATAAATGAATTAGTATAATTTCACTCTAAGTATCCTAGTATAGGAAGTAGATTTTTTTTTTTTTTTTTTAATCCTCACCCGAGGATATTTTTCCATTTTTTGTACAGATAGAGTGGGAGGGAGAGAGAGGAAGGGAGAGAGAGAGAGAAACATCGACGTGAAGGGACACATCGAGTGGCTGCCACCCGCACGACCAACCAGGGCCGGGGACAAACTGCAACCGAAGTATGTGCCCTTAGCGGGAACCGAACCCGGGTCTCTCCGGACCGCAGGCCGACGCTCTAACCGCTGAGCCAAACTGGCCAGGGCTAGGAAGTAGATCTTAATATTATCAGGATCTATTCTTGATTTCTGCCTCTCTTTGTGGTGGGATTATATCCTGCCCACAGATGGAAACATTTAAAACCAATCTGGTGGAGGCAGATTATGGCTTAATTTAAAGATTATCTTCCTGCCCTGGCCAGTTTGGCTCAACAGCTGGAGCGTTGGCCTGTGGACCAGAGTCTTGGGTTGAGTTCCCGCTAGGGGCACATACCAAAAAAAAAAAGATTATCTTCCTAAGAATATTTCCTATTTGATTCAATATTTTCTATTTGATTCCTGATTGCTTGGATGTTGTTGACTACTCCTTCCCAATACTTTGCTTTGATCTCAGTTATCTGCCCGAGGCCTTATTACCTTCTGGCTTCCCATTTCTCCCAATTCTTTGCTTTCTGACTCTGAATTTCAAACCAATACATTGGTCGACCTTTGGTTTGGGTATATTCATCATCATTTTTCTGTTGATACTTGGTTTCCGTTTTAACCACTTCTAGGTCTAGATCAATCTTATACTTTTTAGTTTTCATTCCCTAACCTAGTCCTCCTAGGGCTCCCTTAATTATCTACTGCCATTCTTGGGTCCCAAATTAATACTGAAGAGGAAAGTAACAACCAAAATTATAGAAAATTGAATCATAGTAAATAAAAAAGATGATTGGTTTTAAAAATGTGTGACCAAAATTGATATTCTTCCTACTTAGAGGAAATGGTGAATTAGACATGTTGGAGATATAAAATGTATAAAATTAGAATATAGAGTGTGGCAAAGAATTTATTCAGTATAATGATCACTTAAAAATGTTTTCATGATCTTCTTGGGCACATGTACTGGTTGAAAAAAACATTACTGATCATAAATGATGCATCAAGCTAATACCTGAGCCAAAACATATATTTTCACAAGAAAACATGACTCCAAAAAAGGCACACACTTTGAGAGTATGAATATCTTCCTAACCCTCATATGCCTGGCAAACTTGAAAAAAATAAAATGGTCATGAGAGTAGTAGACTCATTTATATGAAGTATAAAAATAATAGAGGTTACAACATATGTGGAACATTTAGATACCTCCCTACATTGTGGTGATTCTTACTGTGGGTTAAAGTGATTAATAGCATCAAGAAGACTTGTTATTGATTAAAAGTGATATTGGTGATCTTTACATATTTTTCTAATGAAAATCAAATTATGCAACTGACATAGAAGAGATCCCACTTAGTAATATTACTCTTAAAACAAAAAACCAAGTGAAAGATTTTGATTTTATCTTCTCTATCCCTACTTTTCTTTTTTTAAAGATTTGGTTACTGGGATTTTATTTTTAATTTTTGTTTTTTCAATCCTTACCCGAGGATATTTTTTTTCCATTTATTTTCGGTCAGAGTGGGAAGGAGAGAGAGAGAGAGAAACATTGGTGTGAGAGAGACACATTGACTGGTTGTCTCCCTCACGACCCTGTCCAGGGCCAGGAATGAACCACAAGCGAGGTACGTGCCTTTGACTGGAATCGAACCTGAGACTCTGGTCCAGGGGTCGACACTTTAACCACTGAGCCAAACCGGCCAGGGCTCTACCCTTACATTTAACCTTGTTTATATGCTTATTATTATTACTATTTTAAAATCAAAAACAGTCTCGGGAATTTCCATAATAAATCTGAGTGACTCCTGGGCAACAATTATTGTTTACTGGATAAATTATATGTGATATAAAACTGCTAGTAAACCTTGTGTAGGAATTCTTTAAGGATGTATTTAAGACTTTGAGATTTATGAAATTTTGAATAATTTTTAAACTACAAAGCTTGAATGGTTTAGAGTTTAACATTAAAAGAATAGAAATCTGGTATTTGAATCTTGGCTTGTAATGATTTTTTGTTTGTCACCAAAAGTGAAGGTAGTTTGGTCTAATGAAAATAGCATGACCTTAGGAGTCAGGCAAATTGAATTTTTAGTCCTAGCTCCTATCACTAAGTCATATGGATTTGGTCAAGTTATTTTATCAGATCCTTCATTTAAAATATGAGGTATTTAGTCTTTAAATTTACAGATTCTTAAGTTCTCTGAAAACCTAACTTTTGGCTCCACTTCAGTTTCTTTTGGCTGAAAATTTAAGAGTTTTCATTAACTCATTTAATAATCTTGAAATGAAAACACTTAGTGTATGAAGGGATTTTGTTGCATGTTTTAAGAAAGAAAAATATAAGCCCAAAGCATCCATGTCTCAAATAGAACACTAGGGTGGAAGTATGCTAATTGATAATGGTTGACAAAGTACAGAAAACTTTGTTGATCAATTTCCAAGCATCTCATCCTTTTAACCCTGACCCTTATTTCACTCCCTAGTTACATCCTGCAAAATATAATTTTTCTTCTCAGAGAATCCAGTCCAATTAGTGTCATCCCAGGATGCTCAGGTCAGTTGTCTAGCATTGTTCTACTTTGCTTTACTTTTTTTCTAATAACTAGTCAAGAACAGTTTTCAACTCTCCCTTTTCTACAGTGAGCACCCACATGGGATCTTTAATAAGAATATTGAATACAGTTCTCTGTCAGCTTTTTGACCTAGCTGGAAGGGGCATTTTAATATTATTTATTATTATGTTGTTACCTTTTCAATCCCCAAATGTGGCACCTGAACTAGAAACCTTTGTGATCAGTTATTTAATTACTGTGATTGTTAAGCCGATATCACACATAATATTTAAATTAGCTATGTATACTGAAGTTCAATAAAGGCCCTAGAAATACACATATATAATGTTACAAATGAAGTCCAATCTGTTTCCTTTGTACACATGAGAAAACTGGTATTAAATGGCTTGCTGAAGGATAAAGCAAGTTAGCAATGGAACAAGTGTGCACTAGTAATGGTTCTTATTAAAAGCAAATTTAATGTGAAGGATCCCCTCTGTATCACCTACTATATTCCAAGCATTATTGTAAGAATTTTACTTGAGTTAACTAATTTAATTTATATAACAATCCTCTTACACTCTTTTACAAATTAGGCAACTAAGATAAAGAGAAATGAAATAGTTTTCTAAGATTGCATAGCTGGTAAACCGATCTAGGCTTTGAATCCAGACAGTGAGACCCTAGCATTCTTGCTCTGAGTTGTTAGCTACCTCTCCACAGCTGCAGAAATAATACAGTCCTTATCAATTGTTACACTTTGTGGAGGCTTCCTCAATATTTACAATGATATTTAAGTTGTCTTTATGTTTTTGTCTTCAAATGAACAAGTGATTGGATTTCTGACTCTGCTGAAGTCTCAGTCAAATGCTATTTTTCAGAAATATAATGGTTATAGAAATATATATGTTTAGAGAATATGTTTTTATGTATGCATATACTTATAGAAATTTGATTTTTTTAAGTTAGGCACTATTTTCTTGTGAATAGCTTTAAAACATTCAATTACTCTATAACACAAACACAAAAATCTATGCTATAATATAAGAAAAAGTCTCTATAAATGATTGGTATACTAAATTTCCAGGAAGTAAACTAGACTAATAATTGTAGGTGTGCCCTTTCTTACAGAAATGAGAACTCCACGTAGAAGTTAATTTCTTTTTAAAAGCCTGTAAGCCAGCACATATGGATCCAATTATTTAATTGTCTGCAGAATTGTAATGACAGTTACTTCTACCCATTTCAGCTAGTCTGGCAGATCTCTGCATGCTAACTGAAGGATGGCTCCTCCAACTGACCCTTTGTCCTTTGTCCTTTTGGAAGAAGCCAATCAGTAGCATATGCAGTTGGGTGAATGGTGTGTGTGTGTGTGTGTGTGTGTGTGTGTGTGTGTGAAGGAAAACATGTTTATGGTAATATAGTCATTTGAAAAGGAAAAGAATAAAGTAGAAAGTGAAAGGGAAAAATGGGAAGATGTAAAGAGAGAAAGAAGTGAAGGGAGTAAGACAAAGGATAAGCTAAAAAGAGAGAGCTTGAGCGTTAAGGAATTTCAATGAAGTCTTTATTTGTTGACTTTTAGGAAAGTCTGTTTTGTAAATTTAATGACCACACAATGTGATTGCTGCTGGTGAAAAAATAACATTAAAAGCCAAGCCAAGTTAATTGCATGTAAGGAAATCATAATGCTATGTAAGGAAATCATAATGCTGGAATTAATGTGTCATGGAAACAATTTAAAATTTGAAAATACTTTGCTAATCACACCTCAGCATGAGAGGCAAAGAGAATAGTTAACATATCAATGTTTCCTCCTGATTGTAGTAAAAGACAATGGAGTGTTATTTTCCTTAAAATCTCACCTTAAAAAAAGTTGACAAAGGCAATCAACCTTTTTACTGTGTTTTCTGCTGAATCTCTGCTCTATTTCTGATTTCTTTTCTAATGCAGGAGGATTTTTTATCAGCCAAATAGTGTGGAAGGAAAATTTTAAGGCAGAATTATTAAAGAGATGATTTTCTCCTCTCTACCCTGTTGGAGACCATATTCCTTTACTTTTAATGATTTTTCAATGCTATCTACAGGTTAGAAATGAAGCACAGATAATTGCTAAGGATGGCCCAGATAAACTCTCTCTCAGGTTGTCATGGTTTGTATTAGGAAGATTCTCCTGTTCTCATAATGAAAGGTAATAAGTGTTTTATCCCCACACCAGTGTTTTTTGTCTTTCCCCAATCTAGGAGTGAAAGTTAATCAAATACTAGCCATCCTCTCTTGAACACAGACCAAGACCTATTTAAGTTTCATATTATATACAATACACTGATGGATAAATAAGAATGCCAACATGACATTTTGGTTTAACTTCAACTAATAACAACCAAATTTGCTTTCTGAATTATATATTTATAAGACAATAACTTCCCACAGGTGCTGCATATGGCTTTTTTAGGAAGTTAAATAAATATTTTTGATATTTTATTATTTGGCAAAAAAGTTTAGTTTACCAATAACAGATATTTTAATAATAAAAATAGCAAATAGCAACTATTTACTGAGCTCATGGTATGTGATATTAGAGAAAGATTATAGGCCCAAAATAGTGTCACTTATGCAGAAGTCCATGATACCAAACCTAAATTTAATACCTGATCTTATTGATGTTTCAATCTCTCCCAGAAACATAATCCTTTTTTTTAAAAAAAAATACGTTTTTACTGATTTCAGAGAGAGGAAGGGAGAGGGAGAGAGAGATATAAATATCAATTGGCTGCCTCCTGCACTCCCCCTACTGAGGATTGAGCCTGCAACCTCGAAATGTACTATGATCAGGAATTGAATGGTGACCTCCTGGTGCATGGGATGTCACTCAATCCACTGAGCCACACTGGCAGGACCAGAAACAGAATCTTAATTTACTAACCAGTTTGTAATTTTCTGGGCAACTTCAATGAAGGAGTTTGATACATGGATCCTCTCCTCCCCCACAGAAGGAAGAAGCAATCTACATGATAAAAATTCTTGCCATTCCCATCCCCCTAAAAGATATTTTTGTCTAAAAATAATATTTTCAGGACTTCCGGTCAAGATGGTGGTGTAGGTAAATGTGGTACTCGCCTCCTCCTACAACCACATAAAAATTACAACTAAACTACAGAACATCATTCAGAACCGCCTGACATTGAGCTGAATGGAAGTCCTACAACTACAGAATTAAAGCAGCAGCCACATCCAGACTGGTAGGAGGGGCAGAGGCAGATGGGCTGGTCCCACACCCACGTGTGGCAGATAAAAATCAGGAGGACACTTCGGCTGTGATGGTCCTCCCTGAGGACTGAGGGGTCCCCGTCCCACACCAGATGCCCAGCTCAGGGTTCCAGTGCCAGGAAGAGAAGTCCCCATCACTTCTGGCTGGAAAAACCAGCGGGAACTGAGGCTGAGGCGGCAGGAGCCCCAGGCAGCTCCTCTTAAAGGGCCCGCACACGGACTTATTGGACTTGCTCCTTCTGGGCTCCAGCATTGAGGAGGCAGCTTGAAAGGCACCAGAGACACACAGGGAAGAACTGAATTGTTTGGCATTGGAGTGAGAGCCGGAGAAGCAGCTTTCTCCTGGACAGACTTGCAGTGGGATGCCACTGTTCCTTTGGTGAGCCCTTTCCTGGGGCTGCAGACAGCCACCATATCTGAGACTCCAGCAACCTGGTCCATATTGTTTACCATGCCCTGGTGATTCCCTGAGGCCCTGCCCCACCCAACCTTCATGCCCACCCAAGCTGTTTCCAAAGGCTTTACCATAGGATTGGCCTGTCTGAGATCCTGCTTCAGAGTTTCCTAAAATCTCTCTAACAAGCAGCATCTGGTTTCAGCTAGCCCACACCTCTCATTCAGTGGCCCCAGGCCTGGCACTAGAAGCATCCAGCCTTGGTTCACAACTTGTCTTTTTCTTGGCACCTCCACACCCAGAACAAGAAGCAGCCATCTGCAGATCACCTTGTAGCGTATGCTGGGTGGCCTCGGGTAGAACACAAGCAGAGGCTGACCTTGCCCCAGAGCCAGCACACCCAGTGGACAGCTTCTGACCACATTGAAGCTCCACCACCCAACCACCTCCACAAGTGACACACTCAATGAGTGGACTCAGTGGGTACCAGAGCTCTGCTGAAGTAAGTCTTGCTCTGTGTGTTAAGCCTCTGCACTGCTGATCCAGAGGCCAGTAGTCAGTGGACACCGCCAGTCATTGCAGATGATCAGCCTGGGTAAATACCTCCGATTGACTTGTCAACAGCAATCAAGACTCAATTACAACAGAAGGGTGTACAGTGCACATGAGGGATGCACCTAGGGCCCAGCTGGGGTGATCAGGGAGGTTGTGCTACTAGACCCTAGAGGACACTTACAACCATAGGCCACTCTACAAAGCCTTGGAGACATAGCAACTCTACCTAATACATAGAAACAAACACAGGGAAGCAGCCAAAAAGAAGATACAAAGAAATATGTCCCAAGTGAAAGAACAGAACAAAATTCCAGGAAAAGAACTAAACAAAATGGAGATAAGCAATCAATGAGATTCAGAGTTCAAAAACTGGTTATAGGGATGCTCAAAGCACTTAATGAGACCTTTAAGGAACTTAGTGAGACCTTCCAGGAATTTAAGGAGACCTCCAGGGAACTTAGTGAGAACATCAACAACATAAAAAAGGACCAGTCAGAAATGAAGGATGCACTAACTGAAATAAAGAATAATTTACAGGGAATCAATAGTAGAATAGGTGAAGCCAAGAAGCAAACTATCGATTTGGAATATAAGGAAGCAAAAAACACCCAATCAGAACAGGAAAAAGAAAAAATAATTCCAAAATAAATGAGAACAGTGTAAGGAGCCTCTGGGACAACTTCAAACATATCAACATTTGCATCATTGGGGTGCCAGAAGGAGAAGAGAGAGAGCAAGAAATTGAAAACCTATTTGAAAAAATAATGACAGATAACTTCCCTAACTTAGTGTAGGAAACCGACATACAAGTACAGGAAGCACAGAGAGTCCCAAACAAGATGAACCCCAAGAGGTCCACACCAAGACACATCATCATCAAAATGTCAAAGGTTAAACACAAAGAGAGAATCTTTTTTTTTTTATCCTCACCTGAGGACATTTTTTGCATTTATCTTCAGATAGAGCAGGAGGGAGAGAGGGAGGAAGAGAGAGAGAGAAACATTGATGTGAGAGAGAAACATCGACTAGTTGTCACCCACACAACCCCAATCAGAGCCAGGGACAAACTGCAACCGAGGTGTGTGCCCTTAGTGGGAACCAAACCCAGGCCTCTGTAGTCTGCAGGCCAACGCTCTAACCACTGAGCAAAACTGGCCAGGGCCAAAGAGAGAATCTTAAAAGCAGCAAGAGAAAAGCAGTTTGTTACCTATACCATAAGACTGTCAGTTGATTTCTCAAAAGAAACTTTGCAGGCCAGAAAGAAGTGGCAAGGGATATTCAAGGTGGTGAAAAGCAAGGACCTACAACCAAGATTACTCTATTTTGCAAAGCTGTCATTTAGAATCTATGGACATATCAAGGGTTTCCCAGACAAGAAAAAGCTAAAAGAATTCATCACCACCAAACCAGTATTATATGAAATGTTGAAGGGTCTTCTTGAAGGAGGAGAAGAACAAAAAATATGAACAATAAAATGGCAATAAATACATACCTATCAACAATTGAATCTATAGCCCTGGCCGGTTTGACTCAGCAGTAAGAGCATCAGCCTGCGGTCTGGAGAGACCCGGGTTCGGTTCCCGCTAAGGGCATGTACCTCGGTTGCAGTTTGTCCCCGGCCCTGGTTGGGTTGCGTGGGTGGCAACCACTCAATGTGTCCCTTTCACGTTGATGTTTCTCTCTCTCTCTCTCTCTCTCTCCTCCCTCCCTCCCTCCCTCCCTCCCTCTCTATCTGAGCAAAATAACAAAAAATTTCCTCGGGCAAGGATAAAAAAAACAAAACAATACAATTGAATCTATAAACAAAATGAGCAAGCCGAACAGAAACAGACTCATAGATACGGAGAACTTTTTGTTGCTTGCTAAATGGGAGGGTGTTGGGGAATGGGTGACGAAGATAAAGGAATTAAGAAGTACAAATTGGCCCTGGCCAGTTTGGCTCAGCGGTTGGAGCATTGGCCTTCGGACCAGAGAGTCCCCGGTTTGGTTCCTGCTAGGGGCGAAAAAGAGAGAAAGAGAGAAAGAGGGAAAGGAAGGAAAGAAGGAAGGAAGGAAGGAAGGAAGGAAGGAAGGAAGGAAGGAAGGAAGGAAGGAAGGAAGGAAGGAAGGAAAAGAAAAGAAATACAAATTGGCCCTAGCCGGTTTGGCTCAGTGGTTAGAGCATCCGCCTGCAGACCGGAGAGTCCCGGGTTCTGTTCCTGCTAAGGGCATGTACCTTGGTTGCAGTTTGTCCCCAGCCCTGGTCATGTGGGTGGCAGCCAGTCCATGTGTCTCTCTCACATCGGTGTTTCTCTCTCTTTCTTTACCCCTCTCTCCCTCCTGCTCTATCTGAAGATAAATGCAAAAAAAATGTCCTTGGCTGAAGATAAAAAAATAAAATAAAATAAAATAAAAAGTACAAATTGGTTGTTAGACTGATGAACCTCAAAGGGAAGGGGGGAGGGAGGGCGGGATGAGATACACCAGAGAATTTCTATGCATATATGCACAACCAATGGACACAAACAATAATGTGGGGAAGGCAGGACGGGGGTGGGATTGGGAAGGAGGGGAGTCAATGGGGAAAAAAAGGGATGACACCTGCAATATGTTCAACAATAAAGATGAGTTAAAAATAAAAAATTATATTGTCTTGCTATAAAGACCCTTCCTCCTATAAAGACCTTCCATTTTGTATAATTCTTTTGGAGATCCCTTCTAGTTGCTAGGTGGGATGCTGCCAGATTCATTAGTCGCTTAATAAAGCCAGTTATATCTTCAAATTTATTAGGTTGAGTTTTGTTTCTTAACAGGGACAAGCACCATGAGTACATACATTGTTCTACATTATCCACAACAACACTAGGTGATAGAAACCATTGTTTCTCCATTTTCCTAGCAATAAAATTGAGCCACAGAGCGGTTAATCATTTGCCTGTCTCACACAGAGTCCACATTCCTAACCACTGTGCTAACCTGTAATTTCTAACTATGTAGATGATTTATCAACATGGAAATTATTCTTAACACAACATAGTTGCTATATTGGACACGTAAAAAGCATGGATAAACATTAAGAATGTCAAACTAAATGTGTCATGAGCTCAGGTGAAACAGAGAATTCCATGGGATGGGGGAGAGAAGAATAGAAGAAATGGCTTAAAGGTTGCCTAAGCTTCCAAAATAGCATGTACAGCATGAACTCACCTTGACAACAAAAACAAAAAATAAACAAACAAGAAAAACCATACCCTATGCATATGTACATGTGAAAAAAAACACCCTGGAAGGTGATATAGCATTATGCTGTTGTTATTGGTGGCTATCTCTATGTAGTGGAATTTTAAGCACCTTCTTTATTTTTGTATTATCTACAGAGAGCACAGATTGCTTTTGTTCTTAAAAATAATTTGTTGATTACTGTTGAAACTTGGAGCTTGTTGTACTATACTTTTTATTCTTTTGTTTATGTCCAGAATTTCCATAATAAATAGTTTAGAAAATAAAATAGCTTGAAACATACACTAAAACCCCAAGTGCCTGCTGGGACTTGTTGGGGATAAGTGTGGGTAAAGGAGCAGCCTGAAATATGCTTATAAAAAAGAAGCCCTTCTTGCCCTGGCCGGTTTGGCTCAGCGGTTAGAGCATCTAACCACTGAGCAGAACCGGCCAGGGCCAAAGAGAGAATCTTAAAAGCAGCAAGAGAAAAGCAGTTTGTTACCTATACCATAAGACTGTCAGTTGATTTCTCAAAAGAAACTTTGCAGGCCAGAAAGAAGTGGCAAGGGATATTCAAGGTGGTGAAAAGCCTGCGGACCAGAGAGACCCGGGTTCGGTTCTCGCTGGGGCACGTCCTTTGGTTGCGGTTTTTCCCTGGCCCCGGTTGGGGTCGTGTGGCAACCAGTCAATGTGTCTCTCTCACATCGATGTTTCTCTCTCTCTCTTCCACCCTCTCTCCCTCCTGCTCTATCTGAAGATAAATGCAAAAATGTCCTCAGGTAAGAATTAAAAAAAGAAGAAGCCCTTCTTGCCTTGGCTGGTGTGACTCAGTTGAAGCGTTGTCCTGTACACTGAAAGGTTGAGGGTTTGATTCCCAGTCAGGGCACATACCAAGGTTTCAGGTTTGATTGCTGGTTGGGGCACATGTGGGAGGCAACTGATCCATGTTTTATTCTCAAATGAATGTTTCTCTCTCTCTAAAAATAAGTTCTTATGAAGAGCATGTCTTTGGATGAGGATTAAAAATAAATTAAATAAAAAACAAAAGAGATGCCCTTCTTGAACATAGATTACACTGAGTCTCAGAAGAAAAGTCATAAATGGTGAAGGCATTTTGAATAGATTTCCCACTGAAGAAAATAAAATATGGCACCAATTCTTTCCAAGGTCTTCGTAGTGTGGCCTGTGTCTGTCATTATCTCCTACTTCTTCTATTCCCTTGCTATGTTCCACTGCTTGTGAAACTCATACTTTTTTTTTTGCCATAGAATGTTTGCACCTACTGCTTCCTCTCTTCGGAATTCTCTTTCTTAGATCTTCACATGGTGAGACATGCAGTTAAGAACGTGCTACCCCAAAATGTGGCTCCTGAGCATATTGAGTATTTTAAGCTGAAGGAGTTTGAGAAAATGTCAAAAGCAGAAAGGTCACTGTAATCTTCACTCCTCCTATCACCCATGAAACAGGCCATAAAACCCTCATGTTGTATGTGAGAGGTGCCCTCCCTCTACCTAGAAGAAAGGAGCATCCTTTATCGCCTAAAAAGGGGCTGCCACGAAGAATCCTAACAAACAGACCTTGCTAAATTTCCCGGTTTACTATACTTACCTATCATATTTCTACACAACTGCCCACTCTTCATGAAATCTAACTTAAAAGTACTCAGGTCAAACTGTTTCTTTGGGTCTTTATTTCTTTCGAAAAGCTCCCATGTCAGGTAAAACTTATGTTAAATTAATGTGTATGCTTTTCTCCTGTTAACTCTATGAGTTTAATTTTCTGACCCTATGGGGGTGGGGAAAAACTTTTTTCTTCCCTGGAAAACCTTTTACCTTCTGGTTTCAGCTACCCCTCTAGATTCTCTCAAATTGTTCTGTTTCCTTGTCTTTGGAATATTTAAAGCAGTCTTAAGTTTTTAAAAGTATATTTGTTTAGTGAGTCTCACCTCACTAGATTATAAACGCTTTGAAAGTGGGCAGTCTTATCTCTTTTGCTCTTCATTCTACTCACAGACCCTGGAATAGTGTGTGGTACATAGTAGGCACTCAGTAAGTCCTTGATCAATATTTGAATGAATGCAAAGACAGTCTCTGCATGAGCTCTGCCATCTGCTGTTCTGGATTCACCCTTTGAATCAGACTTGAGCAGTCATGTTTCACTGCAAGAACTCTGGAGTGGGGAGAAGGGGAATTTGAAGACTTTGTTATCACTGTAGGAAACCCTTCAGCTTTTGCTGCATATGCTTATAAATAATATTGCATGATAACATCTTAACCTGTGTTCATAAATGCTAACTCTGGTAAGTCTCAAAAATTTAATTCTGAATAACAAAATATAAAAAAGTTATATATTCACATGAGGGAACTAATTTATGTTTAGTAATGCAAAACAATTGTTATAAGATTAAAGAAAAGCCCAAAATAATTAATCATTTCTGAAATAAACAGCTAACTTTTCAGGGCCTTTATCAGATTGGAAAATGATATTTTCCAGAATAAATTCCTTCTTCTTTGTACTCGTTTTTATATTCTGACCACCCATGCTACAGAGCAGTTTTATGACTCAACTACATTAAGCTTAGGAGAAAATGTTTATATTGTAATGTAGTTGGGAAGTTATTTTTCTTATTTTGTGAAAGCATTTAATTTGCGTGACCTCCAGACGAACAAAGGTAGGGGTTAAATCCCATAAGAATACTCTGTCACTGTCCACACAGAAGAAAGAGTACAGCCCAAGCTGGCTCATTGTATGCTGAAGACCTGTCTGGTGGATCACATAATGCCAGAGAGAAGGAGCCATTCAAGTATACTGTCTACTGTCTGTGTTCAGAAAATCAGAGAACATCCACCAACTGACAAAGGTCACCTCTGGATTAATGACTGGTAGGTTTAATTTATGCAAATGTATAAAGCTTCAATCTATGTGCTTTATACATTAGATTAATAGTACCCATTTCAGAGAGTTTTTAAACTCTGAGAAACTAAAACACCTTAGTCTGAAGGAATCAGTTACTTTGGTTTAAAAACTGTGTTCAGGTTTTCAGATAATAAACTACAGAAGGGGTATTGAAAAGGCCCTTACATATTACTTTTATTTCCTTTAAAATCTTAGGGCTCCAACACAAGAACATGCTTTAATCTAATTATTATTTTGGCATGTTGGCAAAACTGCCTGTATTATTCTCCATGAAGTGTACCTGACCAACAGAAGCGTCAAATATAGAATGTATGAGAGTAACGGTGACTTACCTTACTAGTTTGGTACTACTGCCCCCAACCAATAATGTTTGAACTTCCTTTTTTTTTTTTTTTTGATTTGGGAATTTTAAAACATTGGTCTTTCTGCACCTACTTCAAACTTATTAAATCTCATAGAGTGTAGAATTATGAGGAAGAAGAAGAAAAAAAATGACATAATCCTATATACGTAGAGGCAGCTATTATTAACATTTTGGAGTATGCTTTTATTTCTTTAAAAATATTTTTCTCGCCCTGGCCGGTTTGGCTCAGCGGTTAGAGCGTCCGCCTGCGGTACAGAGAGACCCGGGTTTGGTTCCCGCTAAGGGCACGTACCTCGGTTGCAGTTTGTCCCCGGCCCTGGTTGGTCGTGTGGGTGGCAGCCACTCGATGTGTCCCTTTCACATCGATGTTTCCCTCTCTCTCTCTTCCTCTCTCTCCCTCCCACTCTGTCTGTACAAAAAATGGAAAAATGTCCTCGAATGAGGATAAAAAAAATGAAATAAAATAAAATAAAAATATTTTTCTCATTTTTATGTTGCCCCTATTTTCTAATGAAAATGTCACTCTACACATTCGATGATTGACTTGTTCTGTTATCTTATACTTTAGAGTAACTGTCAGGCATGAGACTGCTAGTCTAGCTAATTTTGACCTGTGATGAATAGACTTAAAAATTGGGCCTAGTTTTTAGATAAAAAAAAAAAAAAAAAAAAGATAGCTTGGTATACTTTGTAAAATAAATATTCTGCTATAAAATTGCAGTACTCCAAATTAGGGTAATGTGCCATATTCGTTTCTAGAGAGAGAAACAAAAACTTGGGAATGGAACAGAACAAACTTCGGAAAGAATCCCCCCAATGAATGGAATTCCTTTGGGAAGAAATCCAGCTTTTGAGTAAAAGAACTAGGAAAGGAGAGCTAATTAAAATTGGTGCTCAATAGAAGACCAGTGTTCAACTTCTCACTAGTTTTTATTTGTATATGAAAATAAAGTTGTGAATTAAACCTTAAAACATGGAACTAGGGTCTTTCAGACTGGCTTTATTTAACTTCATGTATACTGCTCATTGCAAAGCTCTTTCCACTTTTCCTCATCCCAGCACCTTTTTTTTTTTTTTTTAATCCTCACCTGAGGACATTTTTGGTTCAGATAGAGTGGAAGGGAGAGAGAAGAAGAGACAGAAACATCGACGTGAAAGGACACATCGAGTGGCTGCCTCCCATGTGACCCAACCAGGGCCGGGGACAAACTGCAACCAAGGTACGTGCCCTTAGCGAGAACCGAACCTGGGTCTCTCTGGACCGCAGGCCGACGCTCTAACCACAGAGCAAACGTCCAGGGCATCCCAGCATATTCTAAGATAAATGTAAGTGCCTTTTAGTGTAATTGGTGTTAGTTTCCTTCCTATTAAAAGAAAACTTTTACCCTGATCTAATCAGAATACGTTGACTATGTACTGATGATGGACAAGTTAAGAGTGCTTGGGGGGGGAGGGGGTGTGCACGTGCATTTGTATTTGTGTGTGTGTGTGTGTGTGTGTTGTCAGTGTATGAGTACGGGAGGGGCAAATTCAGACTTAACTGAATTGCAGGCCTCCTTTGACCATCACTCTTCCCTGCCATTTGTTTCTATGGAATTTACATATCAAAAGTTAACTTGTAATTTAGGTAATTTATATATTATACAGTGCTTATCATTTTTATAGGACTAAGGTAGATCTCTAGAGATGCAAGATAAAAAGAGGCAATATTATTTCTATTGTTTTAGGGGACAGAAAGGCATAGTCCAGACCTTTATGCAGAAGTGAAGTTTTTTATTAATCTCTACAGGTAGTTTCTCATCCTGGGAAATGTTAAAGTTACATATCAGACAAAGATTTAGCTTTCCAAGTGTTTTTACACTGATGTCCTTATTACTTTTTCAGTGTTTTCATGGGTTGTACTTAAACATATAGGTCTATAATTTTTTTTTTTCAATTACAGTTTACATTATTTTGTATTAGTTTCGGGTATACAGCACAACTTCAGACAATCATGTACTTTACAAAGTTTCCCCCCTGATATTTCCAGTACCCACCTGGGACTATACATAGTTATTACAATATTATTGACTATATTTCCTATTCTGTACTTTACATCCCTATGACTATTCTGTTAACAACCAATTTGTACTTCTCAGTCCCTTCACCTTTTTAAAATTTATTTATTTATTTTAGAGAGAGAGGAAGGGAGAAAGAGAGAGAGATAGAAACATCGATGAGAGATAACATTGATTGGCTGCCTCCTGCATGCGCCCCACTGGGGATTGGGCCCACAACCTTGGCATATGCCCTGACCAGAACTCCAACCGGCAACCTCTTGATGTATGAGTAGACGCTCAACCACTGAGCCACTCTGGCTGGGCCCTTCACTGTTTTTATCCACTTTTCCAACCCACCTCCCGTCTGGCAACCAACAGTGTATTCTCTGCATCTATGAGTCTGTTTCTATTTTGTTTGTTCATTTTATAATTTCTCTTTTAAGAGGCTCTCCAGTAAGTGTACTGAGTAAAGCATTTTGAAATAGACTTTACTCTTGTCACAAAATAGTGAACCAACATTAAGTTTAAAAAACACAACAGCCCGGCCGGTGTGGCTCAGTGGTTGAGCATCGACCCATGCACCAAGAGGTCGCCAGTTCGATTCACAGTCAGGGCACATGCCCAGGTTGTGGGCCAAATCCACAGTGGGGGGTATACAGGAGGAGGCCAATCTATGTTCTCGCTCATAGATGTTTCTATCTGTCTCTCATTCTCCTTTCCTCTCTCTAAATCAATAAAGAAAAAAAAAAATTAAAAGAAACAAAACAAAACAGAAAACAACAGAACAGCCTGGCTGGTGTGACTCAGTGGTTGAGCATTGACCCATGCACCAAGAGGTCACCAGTTCGATTTCCCTGTCAGGACACATGCCCAGCTTGTGAGCCAAATCCCCAGTGAGGAGCATGCAGGAGTCGGCCAATCAATGTTCTCTCTCTCATGGATGTTTCTCTCTCCCCCTTTCCCTTCCTCTCTCTCTAAAATCAATAATAATAATAATAATAATAATAATAAACCCAACATGGCAAATAACTTTATACTTCTCTAAAATGCTTATTAAGGCTATTTGCTGTATTTTGTCATCAGGTACTTTCAAGAATCTCAACTCATAAAGACATTAGTATTTTATGACTTAGAATAATCCAAATAAATTAAGCATTCTGTCTATGATTTTATTTACAAAACTTTTCCATTTGAGCAAGTGGGCTATAACTATCAATCTAGAAGTTACTCAATGGTAAATGAATTGCCTTTGCTTTTGCCAAAAATAAGACCTTCTCACTCTTTCTGCCATCAAGGCAAATTATCCCTGTCAAGGAAGACTTCCATGCCCCATAAATACTCTTTAAAAAGCAGCACTTTTCAGCTCTGGAATGTGAATAGTAATATATATTATGATTTGCCCCCAAAGGCTGACAATGCCTGTACTTTTCTTCCTATTCCTTCTTTGTGCATTACTTTTTTTTTTTTTTTTTACATTACACATTTTGATTCTTGCTACTAAATCATGAAGTATTAAAAACTGCAACTTGCAGTGAGAAGTCAGATATTTATTTTCCAGGGGAAATCAAGTAGGGGAAGGCACTGAAGCGTCGGCATGTCCTCCAAACCATCTGGGACAGCTGGACACAATGTTCACCCAACTGCTGGGGCAGACACACATGCAGTGTAGCAAATGTTTTAGTGACATCATTTACAGTGACATCTTGTGTGTGTGACAGGAAACATCATCTGCATATTTCACATGGGAACGGAATTTGCCTTTTAAAAGGAATGTGGATATCTCTTCATGCGTTTCTTTATTTTCTATTCCCCCTCTCTTCATTTATTTTAATTTTTAGACATTCCAATTTATTTTAATAAAGACAGTATAATATAGTAGTTAAGAGTCCTATATCATCTGGCATCAGAAAAATTAGATGCAAAATTTAGCTCTAACATATGTTAACTGTGTGCTCTTAAATTTCTTTTCTGTAAGCAGGGATACAATCTAATAGGAAAGAGGTGAGGAATAAATTAGCATGGCAGGACCTAGGGAGCAAAATGCTGGCTTTTACTATTATTGGCAGTCCTGCCGTATTTTAAATAACATTCAAGTTGAGGCAACAGTGGCTGGTGAATGACAGTGTGAACACAATCTTGCAAGATGTCCAGTTTCTTTAATTCTCTCTTTCTTTCTTTCTTTCTTTTTTTTTTTTTATCCTCACCCGAGGACATTTTTCCATTTATTTGTTTAGGTACAGTGGGAGGGAGAGAGAGAAACATTGATGTGAAAGGGACACATCGAGTGGCTGCCATCCGCACGACCCAACCAGGGCCGGGGACAAACTGCAACAGAGGTACATGCCCTTAGCAGGAACCGAACCCGGGTCTCTCTGGACCGCAGGTCGATGCTCTAACCGCTGAGCCAAACCAGACAGGGCTTCTTCAATTCTTGATAACAGGACCCATTAATCCCATTTCCTCTTCCTCTCCTGGTATGGGATGTGTGAGGAGGAACAGAAGATTTGACAATCAGAGGAAAGAACAAAACAGAGGCATTGTTAACTGGTACAGAAGCTACGGGTACGAGGCATTTCACACTGCACTGAGCAACATTAAGCTTTTCATAATTCCTGAGATCCTTAACAAGCTTGGTACTTTGACTGCAAGTATCCAATGATTGCCTCTTCAGACCTCTGACTTCAGAAATGCAGTGTATTGGAGCCTGGTGATGTCTCTGAAACTCAGCAGTGTGACTTCCATTTCCTCAATCCTCTGCTCCCTGAAACACCCAGGTTCTCTCCCTCCTTCACATAGTGGTGCAGGTTGATGTCTGCCTTCTCAGTTAGCAGGGATTTGACTCAACCACGATAAATAGTATATCAATTCCTATATTTTCCTTCAGTCTCTCCTTTCAGATTGTCCTCCCTACAGGTGCACGGTGCCCAGGCTGGAAATACGCAGAGATTTGTCGCTTATGAAAAGTAAGAGTTAAAGTGCTCAGGAACCAAGTGAGTCTTGGGAGCACAAGCATATTAGCAGAAAATTTCAGTAATGGCCTTAATTCTGTCACTTGCATGCTGAGACAGACCTAACATCATTTTCTTATATGACCTCAAGAAAGTCATGAAATCTGTTTAAGGTCCACTTTTATTACCTGTTAAATGCGTACATATTCTTTTGAAGGGTCACTGTGAAATACTGGAAATGAGAAAATTGATTTAACAGAATACTGTTTCCTATCTATTACATGTCATGTATTAAGACAGTTTATACAGTGGGATCCCATAAACCCTAAATAACTATAAACATTACTTAGTACTTTTATTATTGTGTGCTTTTGTGCACATGAATGTGATGAATCAGTAAGATGTGGAGAAGTAACATCTATATGTTGGACTAGAATTTGAACCTTCAATGCAAGAAAGGAGGGTGGCTGAGCATAGGAGTGAACACCCATCTACGCCTCATATTTTAGCCTGTGAGGCTGGCTGCATTGGACTTTCATGAGAGCCTTGGTGGATGCAAGGTCACTGTGGACGCCTCTCTGCTGATACAGCCGAAGTTCCTGGTTATACAGCTCATGTTCCTGGTTCCAAGGACTTGCTGATGATGATATAAATTCCAGAACACAAAAACCACACTTCTCATAATGGGTTTCAGGCCCGTTACTGGTAATAATTTAAAATAGTTTGAATTCGTGGCTAAAGAGAGATGCTTCTGCTTTTCATTAAATGTCACCAAACAGGTGCTGAGCTCTGCAGTCTTTAATGCCTTCCAGCAGCCCGTTAGGTCAAATTTAAAAGTAAGGTATTTGAATTCCTCCCAAATTTAAATAGTCACATGAGTAAGAGAGTTTAAATAAGAACACATTTATAACCTCTATTTTGCATCATTTGATTTCGATGACAAAATTCTTCTTGTGGAATACTGAGTAGAGATAAATGGTTGGAAAAAAATACAAATTTGTCTTTATTACATATGTGGTTGCACGAAAGTTTTGGGAACCTTATGCCTTCTTCTTTTTTCTTTTTTATTGCACTGAGACATTTTGGGAAAAAAGGAGGCTCTGCTGGGGAATGTTTTGAAGCAGGATAAATCTGTGCCTAGGAGCTGGGAGGTAATTACAAGACAAATGACTCACACATCCGGTAGATTCATGGAGAGTTAAACTAAATATTTCAAGCTGTTATTTGGTCTGTTTACTCATGCTTATAGGAGGCTAACAACTTCCACAACTGCTCACAGGTGTCTTCTGTTTAGCTGTCATTCTCATTTGAATTACTTTATGAGGAATATTTAGAACAGAGAGACACAGGATGATCAAGGGTGACTTGAGCTTCTCACCACCTTGGGAGAAATCTCAGGTTCTACTGTTCTTCACTGCAGCTATGGTGCCAAGATCACTGTGGGCAAAAGTAAAATCTGATTTTTACTTATGATTGCTATAGATTCTTATAGGCTCATTAGAAATTTTACAGAAATAAAAAAACGTAGTCACTGAAAAATCTCTTTTTATTTTAAAGACCAGCAGTCTTATTTATTTATTTATTTATAGAATTTTAACGAGACAACTAAAACTTCTACACTGGGGTGTACATGATATTTGAGGTGATGATGATATTTGTAGACATCTATGAGACTAAGTTCTTAGGAGATGCATGCTGACACATGTAGACATGGACTGATGTGATGTCTTCAACATATTTTCAAAGATAGCTGTTGTTTTCTAAAGCAAAAACCTCACATGCCATTCTCCTGCTTAAAATCCTTTGATGTTTCCCAATACTGTAATCTGAGTAAAATCCAGCCCCTATCAGGGGGATTTAAGGCTGTAATTTTGGCCTGGACTATTCTGCCTATTTTATGCCGTTCTACTTTTATAATCTCCTCCCCTCACCCACTCAAATTTCTCTCTCCAGCAGTTGGCCCCCAATCTCTTCTCTATCATTAATATTTCCCCCCTCTTTCCTGGATCATTTGCAAATGTTATACTTTCTCCCATCTTAATTTATTGATTTTTATTGATTTTTTTTTTTTTTTAAGAGAGTGAGGAAGAGAGAGGGAGAGATAGAAACATCAATGAGAGAGAACATCGACTGGCTGCGTCCTGCATACCCCCCACTGGGGATTTGACCTACAACCTGGGCATGTGCCCTGGCCAGGAATCGAACCATTGATCTTTTGGTGCATGGGTCGACAGTCAACCACTGAGCCACACGGGCGGGGTATACTTTCTCCTGTCTTAAAAAAATTATCTCTGGATCTCAGATCAGCTACCACCCTATTTCTCTCCTATTCTTTTTGTTTCTTTAAACTCACAGCAGGTTTATTTATTTATTTATTTATTTATTTATTTATTTATTTATTTATTTATTTTGGGTACACGCCCCTAGAGGGAACCAAACCTGGGACTCTCTGGTCCGCAGGCCAACGCTCCAACCGCTGAGCCAAACCGGCCAGGGCTCTTTTCTTTTTTAATCCTCACCCAATGATATTTTTCTGTTTATCTTTAGATGGGGTGGGAGGGAGGGAGAAAGGGAGAGAGAGAAAGATTGATGTGAGAAAGACACATTGACTGGCTGCCTCCTGCATGACCCCGACCAGGGCCAGGGATGAACCAAAACCAAGGTATGTGCCCTTGGTCAGAATTGAACCCACAACTCTGGTTTGTGGGCTGATGCTCAAACTGCTGAGCCAAACTGGCCAGGGCTCTCTCTCATTTTCTTTCTTTCTTTTTTTTAATTTGTTTTTTCTTAATTGATTTTAGAGAGAGAGAAGGAAAATGGAGAGAGAGAGAGAAACATCAATGAGAGAGAACATTGATTGACCACCTCCTGCATTCTCCCACTGGGGTCGGGTCCACAACCTCGGCATGTTCCCTGACCGGGAATCAAACTGGTGACCTCTTGGTGCATGGGTCGATGCTCAACCACTGAGCCACATTGGCTGGGCCATTTTCTTTTTGTTTTTTTAATTTTTTTTTCTTTATTGGTTTGAGAGAGGGAGTAAGAAGGAGAGCGAGACAGAAACATCGATGAGAGAGAACATCGATTGGTCGCCTCCTGCATGTCCCCCACTGGGGATTTGGCCCACAACCTGGGTATGTGTCCTGACCGGGAATCAAACTGGTGACCTCCTGGTTCGTGGTTCGACACTCAACCACACTGAGCCACATTGACCAGACTCTCTCATTTTCTTTAAAACAAACTTTTGAAAGAGTTGCTTATTTTTTTGATTATTTGTCTCCAGTGTATCTCTTATTTTCCCTTGAATCCATTCTTTTATTTATTTTTTTAACTCTTTATTATGAAAACATTTAAACATAAAAAGAGAATTGTAGCCCTGGCCAGTTTGGCTCAGCGGTTGAGCATCGGCCTGTGGACCAGAGAGTCCCGGGTTCAGTTCCCGCTAGGGGCACGTACCACCAAAAAAAAAAAAAGAAAAAAAGAGAGAGAGAATTGTAAAATGAGCACCTGTATATTCATCATTTGGCTTCCACCTGTTTTTTTTTTTTTGGAGCCAAATGCAGATAAAGGAACATATTTTAAACTGCCTTTTAGACTCATCATCTCACCAAACTGATCTTGTCAAAGTCAACAATGACTGCTATGTCATTTACTTTGTGGAGTAAAATACACACATATACAGCTGACTCTTGAACAACATGGGTTTGAACTGTGCTGGTCCACTTATAAATAGATTTTTAAAAATAAATATACTGTTGTTTCTCTATATCCCCTGGTTTTCATCCATGGATTCAACCAATCATGGATCAAAAATAGTATTTTCCATCTGCAAAGGGGAGTCCACAGATAAGGAGTGCCAGTTGTATGCATTAGTCTATTCCATTCATATAAGGGACTTGAGCATCTGCAGATTTTGGTCCTGGAACCAGTCTCTCTATGGATACCAGGGGAGGCCGTAGTTCAGTTTATAGAAGCTATATGCAGCTTTTTGACTGCATGGGGGGTGGGGTTGGCACCCCTAACACCTGCATTGTTCAAAGGTCAACTGTATGTTCTACAAAGCAGTAGCTTGGATTGAAAAAAATATATATTTATTAAAAATAAAAAAACAAAAAAATTTAACAGAAGTTCTAACACAAAGATAATTACTATTAACATTGTAGAGAATTTTATGTCAGATTTTGTCCTGCAAATTAACACGCATTTAAAAAATAAGAATAGCCCTGGCCGGTTTGGCTCAGCGGTTGGAGCGTCGGCCTGTGGTACAGAGAGACCCAGGTTCGGTTCCCGCTAAGGGCACGGTACCTCGGTTGCAGTTTGTCCCCGGCCCTGGTTGGTCGTGCGGGTGGCAGCCACTCGATGTGTCCCTTCACATCGATGTTTCTTTCTCTCTCTCTTCCTCTCTCTCCCTCCCGCTCTATCTGAACAAAAAATGGAAAAATGTCCTCGGGTGAGGATAAATAAATAAATAAATAAATAATAAGTATATACTATTTTAAAAACATGTAATTATATAAAGAAATATAACTGTGCCTTTTATGTTCAATAAATTAAGGGCTAAGTAATAATTTTTAAAGCTCTATAGCATTCCATCATTTTTGTTTCATAATTTATTCAAATAATTGTCTATATTTATATATTTTATATCTTTCCAGGTTTAATTCTCATAAACATTACTGTGATGATTAGTCTTATAAAGCATCTTTGTGTACATGTGCTATATTTCTTCAGCATACATTCCCTGAAGTGAAATTTTGAATATTGCATATTTTTAAAACAATAAAACAATGCTTTTTCAAAACTATAAGCATTTGATCTATAAGGTACTAGCTAACTGGCAAAAGAAGTGTTTTTAGTGGTAATAAGTGGTCATTAGAAGAATACAAAAAAATTCAGTGCTTTTTCATATCTATGCCTGTATTCAAGACTTGGTGATAAATAGGTGGTGTGCTGGGGTTATATGTTTCCCCTAAATCCATACAAGTCAAATAGAGTAGAATAAACTTCATCTTTAAGCAGCCTTAGATCTTTCAATTAATAATTGTGATCATGAGAGCTGTCTGGCTCTTTGCAGAAGATAAATACTTGATTTTGATGGGAATGTATCATCAGAAAGAAAACAGAAAACTCTTATAGAATTAGCTAGTTTGCTAAGCAAATTTTTAGTCCCATTTTTTTATTTTCAAATTAATCTCATTAGTCATAATTTATTTTACTTGTGAGGTCTTAAATATATAGTCTAGTTCAAAATATGGGAACATATTAGAGAACATATCAACTGTACCTTCAAATACAAAAAAAACTCTAGACTTGAGAGGTTGGGAGATGGTGGTGCAGTGAATGAAAGCTACACAGACTGTCTCCCGGGACCAAACAGAAATGACAACTAAAATAAAAACAAAACATTGGGAAAATCCAACTGAAGAACAGCTGAAAGAGATCCAGTACAACTAGGGACAGAGAAGATGCCAAAATGAGCCTGGTAGGAACGGTGGAGGCACATGGAGGGGGTGGGCTGGGAGCCCACGGACAGCAAAGAGGGCTGTATTAGTGGTATGCACTTCCCACTGAGAAAGCAGGGGTTTTAAAAAGCACCAAATCAGCTATAGCCATTAACCTTGGGCTCCGGCAGAGGGAGGGTGGACTGGACTGGAACTGTGCGGAGAGAGTCCAGGGCTCCTGGCTCAAAAGAAAGCTGAGAGCTAGAGAGGAGGGCACTGAGAGTCTTGTACTGAATCATCCCCTCACAGACAGCAGCCATATTACTCAAAGAGCCCTTCCCAGAGCCCAGGAAAGAAGCAACAGCCCTCCCTGCAGAATTCAACACCACCAGGCCAGGCCAAAGAAATGCAGGTTGAGGCTCATTAACATCTAAATTCCGGTAGCAAGCAATTGCTCCACCCACTGGAAATCCTTTTACACTGAGGGATTTTTCATTCAGCTGCATGACTATTAATCAAGGCTCATCAAGTAACTGAGACCAAGAGCCTCCAGGCAAAAAGCTAGAAGATAACTGAACCTTCCTTGGCTTGCAAATCTACCCAAGAAAGTAAGACTTGACTGTGGTGTTTAACATAGGTCTTCCCACACTCATCCAAACCTAGTAAAGGGAGCCACAACGAGCAGAACACCAATACCCACAGGGAAAATGTGGCAGGCTCCAAAACACACTGAGACAGCCAAAATGGTGAAACAAAGAAACAAATCCCAAGTGAAAGAACAAGATAATTCTGCAGAAGAAATAAAGGACATAGAATTAAGCAAGATATCAGAGGGAGAGTTCAGAGTAATAATCATGAGGAAGTTCAACAGCATGAGTAAAGTGCTCAATAACATGAGTAAAGATATAGAAACACTAAAAGCCAACTATTGGACATGAAGAATGACATAGCAGGAATAAAGAACACATTGGAAGGAATAATCAGCAGAGTTGAGGAAGCCAAGGACTGGATTAGTAAATTAGAAGACAGGGTAGAAAAAATCACCCACTCAGAAAACCAAAAAGAAAACAATTAAAAAACAGGAAGACAGCCTAAGAGAACTGTGGGACAATATGAAACACAACAACATCTGTGTCATAGGAGTTCCAGAAGAAGAAGAGAATGAGCAAGGGTTAGAGAATATATTTGAAGAAATAGTGACAGAAAACTTCCCTAGGCTGGTGAAGAAAAAAGTCAAGAAGCACAGAGAGTCCCAAGTAAGAAGAACCCAAACAGGCCCACACCAAGACACATAATAATTAAAATGCCAAAAATTAAAGACAAAGAGAGAATCCTTGAGGCAGCAAGAGATAAGCAACAGGCTATCTACAAAGGAACCTCCATAAGGCTCTCAGCTGACTTCTTAACAGAAACACTATAAGCCAGAAGGGAATGGCATGAAGTAATCAAAGTAATGAAAAACAAGGATCTGAATCTAAGACTACTCTATTCAGCAAGCCTATCACTCAAAATAGAAGGTGAAATTAAAATCATTTGGAGGACTTCAAAGGAGAAATTGACAGCAATACAATCATAGCAGGGGATTCAACACCCCGCTGACATCACTGGATAGATCCTCCAGACAAAAAATTAACAAGGAAACACAGACTCTAAACGATGTACTCGATCAAATGGATTTAATAGATATCTACAGAGAATTACACCCCAAAACTGCAGAATCCACATTCTTCTCAAGTGCACATGGGACATTCTCAAAAATAGAGCACATATTAGAACACAAACTAAGTCTCTACGAGTTTAAGAAGATTTAAATCATATCAAGCATCTTCTCACATCACGATGGCATGAAACTAGAAATCAATTACATCAAAAACATTCAAACACATGGAGGCTAAATAGCTTGTTATTAAACAACAAATGGGTTACCAAGATGATCAAGGAAGTAATTAAAAACTTTTTGGAAACAAGTGAAAATGAACACACAACAACACAAAATCTGTGAGACCCAGCAAAAGCAGTCCTGAGGGAAGTTCATAGCACTACAGGCTTATTTCAAGAAACAAGAAAAATTTCTAATTGACTTTCTAACCCTACAACTTAAAGAACTACAAAGTAATCAAAAAGAAAAACCCAGAGCAAGTACAAGGAAAGAAATAGTAAAGGTCAGAGCACAAATAAACAGCATAGAAACTAAAACAAACAAACAAACAAAAAAACCATTCAAAATATCAATGAACAGAGAGCTCTTTCTTTGAAAAGGTAAACAAGATTGATGGACCCATAGCCAGACTAACCAAGAAACAAAAGAGAGGGCCCAAATAAACAAAATCAGAAATGAAAGAGAAGTAAAAACTGACACCACAGAGATACAAAGGATCATTAAAAAATACTATATGTGCTCTGGCTGCTCTGGATGGTTTGGCTCAGCAGTTAGAGAGACCTGGGTTCGGTTCCTGCAAAGGGCATGTACCTCGGTTGCAGTTTGTCCCCGGCCCTGGTTGGGTCGTGCAGGTGGCAACCACTCGATGTGTCCCTTTCACATCGATGTTTCTCTTTCTCTCTCTCTCCCTCCCACTCTATCTGAACAAAAAAATGGAAAAATGTCATCGGGAGGATAAAAAAACAAAACAAAAAAACGATGTGCCCGGCCAGTGTTGCTCAGTGGTTGAGCATCGACCCATGCAACAAGAGGTTGCCAGTTCGATTTCCAGTCAGGGCACATGCCCAGGTTGTGGGCCAAATCCCCAGTGGGAGGCATGCAAGAGTAGGCCAATCTATGTTCACTTTCATCGATGTTTCTATCTCTCTCTCTCTCTAAAATCAATAATGAAAAAATATAAAAAAAATACTATGAACAATTATATGCCAACAAATTGAACAATCTAGGAGAAATGGACAGATTTCTAGAAATACACAGTCTCCAAAAACTGAACTGGGAAGAGATAGAAAACTTGAACAGACCAATAACAACTAAGGAAATTGAAGATGTAATCAAGAATCTCCCAGCAAACAAAAGCCCGGACCTTGATGGCTTTACAGGGGTGTTTTAGTGAACATTCAAAGAAGAACTAACACCCATTCTCCTCAAGCTATTCCAAAAATCCAAGAAGAAGGAAAACTTTCAAGTTCTTTTTATGAGGCCAGAACAATCCTAATTTAAAACCAGATAAAGACACTACAAAGAAAGAAACCTACACTTCAATACCCCTGATGAACATAGATGCCAAATCCTCAACAAAATATTAGCAGATCGGATCCAGCAATACATCAAAAAAATTATTCATCATGACCAAGTGAGACTCATCCCAGGGATGCAAGGCTGGTACAATACTGGCAAATCAATAGGTGTGATATACCACGTAAACACAATGAAAGATAAAAAACATATGATCATATCAATAAACACTGAAAATGCATTCAACAAAATACAGCACCCATTCATGATAAGAATGCTCAGCAATATGGGCATAGAGGGACCATACCTTGACATAATAAAGGCCATATATGAAAAACCTACAGCCAACATCATACTCAATGAGCAAAAACTAAAAGCATTTCCCTTAAGAACAGGAACAAGACAGGGATGCCCACTTTTTGCCACTCTTATTTAACATGGTACTGGAAGTCTTAACCATAGCAATTAGAAAAGAAGGAGAGCCCTGGCTGGTTTGGCTCAGCGGTTAGAGCGTCAGCCTGTGGTCCAGAGATACCCAGGTTCATTTCCCGCTAAGGGCACGCATCTTGGTTGCAGTTTGTCCCCGGCCCTGGTTGGGTCGTGTGGGTGGCAGCCACTCGATGTGTCCGTTTCACGTCGATGTTTCTCTCTCTCTTTCTTCCTCTCTCTCCCTCCCTCTCTATCTGAACAAAAAATGGAAAAATGTCCTTGGGTGAGGATAAAAAAAAAAAAAACAGAAGGAAAAAATAAAAGGGATCCAAATTGGAAAGGAGGAAGTGAAAATGTCTTTATTTGCAGATTACATGATATTGTACATAGAAAATCCTAAAGACTCCATCCTAATAAGTGAACTTGGCAAAGTAGCAGGATACAAAATTAACATCAAGAAATCGACAGCATTCTTTTTTTTTTTTTTTTTTTTATCCTCACCCGAGAACATTTTTCCATTTTTTGCTCAGGTAGAGTGGGAGGGAGAGAGAGGAACAGAGAGAGAGAGAGAAACATCGATGTGAAAGGGACACATCGAGTGGCTGCCACCCGCACAACCGACCAGGGCCGGGGACAAACTGCAACTGAGGTACGTGCCCTTAGCGGGAACCGAACCCGGGTCTCTCAGGACCGCAGGCCGACGCTCTAACCACTGAGCCAAACCGGCCAGGGCGGCATTCTTTTTTAAGGATATAACTTTCCAAAAAATTTTTTTCTTTATTTATTTTAGAGGGAGACAGAGGAAGGGAGAGGGAAAGAGAGAGAGAGAGAGAAACACATCAATTTGAGAGAGAACATGGATGGGCCGCCTCCTGCATGCCCCACTGGGGATTTGGCCCACAACCTGTGCATATGCCCTGACCAAGAATTGAACCGGTGACCTCTTGGTGCATGGGTCAATGCTCAACCACTGAGCCACACAATCCAGTTTTGACAGCATTTTTTTTTTAATTGATAGCATTCTCATACACCAATAATGAACTCACAGAAAGAAACTAAAAAACAATTTCATTCACCATTGCAGCAAAAAAATTAAGATACCTAGGAATAAACTTAACCAAAGGAGTAAAGGACCTATTGTCAGAAAAATACAGGGCATAGAAAAAAGAAATAGAGTAAGATATTAAAAAGTGGAGGCATGTACCTTGGTCATGGATCGGAAGAATTAACATTATAAAAATGTCAATACTACCCAAAGAAATCTATAGATTCAATGCAATCCCCAGTAAAAATATTTCATGGAACTAGACCACATACCCCAAAAGTTCATGTGGAACCAAAAAAAAAAACCCGAATAGCCACAGCAATCTTGAAAAAGAAGAACAAAGTAGAAGGGATACAATACCAGATATCAAGCTATACTACAAAGCCACAGTAATCAAAACAGCCTGGTACTGGCACAAGAACAGGCATATAGATCAATGGAACAGAACAGAGAACCCAGAAAGTGACCCAAGACATTATGCTCAATTAATATTTGACAAAGGTGGCAAGAACATACAATGGAGTAAAGACAGCCTCTTTGATAAATGGTATTGGCAAAATTGGACAGCTACATGCAAAAAAATGATCCTAGATCACCAGCTTACATTATATACAAGAATAGACTCAAAGTGGTTAAAAAACTTAAATGTGACTCCTGTATCCATAAAAATCCTAGAAGAAAATGTAGGCAACAGAATTTCAGGTATCACATGCAGCAGAATTTTCACTGATACAATGCCTAAAGCAAGAGAAACAAAGGAAATTATGAATAAATGGGACTACATCAAACTAAAAAGCTTCTGCACAGCAAAAGAAACAAGCATTGAAATGGAAAGTGTACCCACTATATGGGAGAGCATAATTGTCAGTGATATATCAGATAAGGGGTTAATTTCCAAAATATATAGAGTACTCATACAACTCAACAAAAGGAAGACAAATAACTCAATTAAAAACGGGCAGAGGACCAAAATAGACACCTCTCCAAACAGGACATACAAATGGCTAAGAGACATATGAAAAAATGCTAAATGTCACTAATCATCAGAGAGATGCAAATTCAAACAACTATCACCTCACACCTGCCAGAATGGCTGCCATCAACAAATCATCAAACAACAAATGCTGGTGAGGGTGTGGAGAAAAGGGGACTCTAGTACATCGCGGGAATGCAGACTGGTGTAGCCACTATGGAAAAAAGTATGGTGTTACCTCAAAAAATTAAAAATTAAAATTCTATTTGACCCAGTAATCCCACTCCTAGGAATATACCCTAAGAAGCCTAAACACCAATCAGAAAGAATATATGTACCCCCATGTTTTTAGCAGCACTATTTACAATAGCTAAGATCTGGAAACAGCCCAAATATCCATCAGTAGACAAATGGATAAAAAAGCTGTGGTAAACCTCAGAAGAAGGGGATGGGGGGAGGAAAGAGATAAACTACAGAACTTGTATGCATGTATGCGTAGCCAGTGGACATAGACAACAATGCTGGGGCTATGCAGGATCGGAGGAATGTGCCAATGGGGGAAAAAGGAGAAACATCTGCAACAAAAATAAATTAATAAAACTTGCAACTCCCCCCCAAAAACTGTAGACTTTAAATATGGCAGACAAAGACCAAAGGACTTGTCACCAAAAGACACCCTCCAAAGAGCTTGGGTCCAGCTGTTGGTTAAAGTGCAGTTGAGCTTGTTCAAGTTTAAGAATGATGGAAGAGGGTCATGAGCCTAGGTCTTCTGAGTCATCACTTCATCTTAATCTTACCCAGTTGTTAGTGCTGTTAACTTTTGCTTCTTCTATGAAGTACAGTAAGTGAATTTGGTCTGTGAATCCTCTTAGAATTTTAGGTAGCCTTGTGTTTGGCTTTCTGAGAGGGGAGAGTTCAGGAGCCAAAGGACAGGGTTTTATTTATTTTTTAATTTATTATTTTTAATCCTCACTCAAGGATGTTTTTCTTTTGTTTTGCTTTTAGTTAGAGTGGTGGGAAGAGAGAGAGAAAGAGAGAGAGAGAAATATACATGGGTGTGAGAGACACATCGATTGGTTGCCTTACACAGGACCCCACTGGGGCCTGGGAACCCAAACCCGAGGTATTAGCCCTTGACCGGGAATCAAACTCTTTGGTCCTTGGGCTGATTCTCTAACCACTGAACCAAACCAGCCAGGGCAAAGGGCTTGATTTTAAATATTCATGACTGGTTAGGGTCAGGGCAATGAGGTGTAAAAAAAATGGTACTAAACTTCTCTTTTTTGTTTCCTGGTAGAGAATGAATGAATGAATGAATGAATGAATGAATGAATGAATGAATGAGAGCCTGGGGAAGCTAACCAGTTTCCTATGGAAGTAATCTGAGGAACTTTTCTTTGGGGACGGGAAAACTAATTTTACTCAGGCAGAGGAAGATGAATCTTAGGGGAAAGATCTAAGGTGAGTATGTTTGACATTTAAAAAACACTAAAAGAAACACACATTTCTGAGGAAATATACAGTTATTACAGAGCCTCTCATTCCTCTAATTTAAATTATTTTAAAAAATTATTTTCAATTACAGATATAAAGCATAATGGTTAGACAATCATATGCTTTACAAAGTGTTCCCCCTGAAATTTCCAGAACCTACCTGGTGCCGTACATAGTTATTACAGTATTATTGACTATATTTCCTATGCTGGACTTTACATTTTGTAACTACCAATTTGTACTTCTCAATCCCTTCACCTTTTTCACCCAGTCCCCCAACACCCTGTCCCTCTGGCAACCATCAGTCTTTTCTCTGTATCTATATTTAAGTTAAATTCTTCAGTGACCCTCATTCTGAAATTGTGGAAAAGGACCGGCCATACACTGCCTATATGTTTGACCGTCTGCCCAGTGTTTTCATGATGTAGAGAAGAATCTAGTAAATAAAATTTTGCCTAGGGTTTACATAGGATAGATAGTAATTCCCACCTGCTTTTAGAGAAAGCTTTTGAAATACAAAATGTCAAAATTGGCCTGGGCATTGATTAGTGTGATTTGAATGATAATAGAAACTTTAAAAAAACCCAGTCAACAGTAAATCTGACTATTTCATCACTTTGACTTCCAATACCTAAGTAACATTAAAAAAAAATGGGACAGCCTACTTGTTTACTGTAAAATTTGTACTGTAATTGAAAATAATTTTTTAAAAGAATTTAAATTAGAGGAATTGCTTATTTTACACCTCTAAAATAAGCAGGGAGATAAAAACCCTAACCCTAACTAGGGAGATAAAATTCAGTGGATCTGTATTGTGTTCCCTAAATTGCTTTGATTTTGAGTTAATTCCTTTAAGTCAGGATGTAATGTGAGCTTTGATTCCTTGGGATAGATTCTAAATTCAGTCTGGGATTTAGATGAAATGCTCAGTGAAGTCTTGAGAGTTCATTTTAATGTGAGCTGAGAAGTTGCTCTGATATCCTAGAGAATGCTTTTTGTGGGAAGTGGTGAAGTGTTTTCTAGATTAGATATTATCAGGATCCAGCCAACCTTAAGATTCTCTGAGTCAATATACAAAATCATGGTTGAATGGGAAAATGAATGGCTGTAGTAGTAAATGGTGGGTCACAGGGGACCTGTTTTCTTATCATTGAATCTTTCTGATGGCTCTAATGAGAACTAAGCCATAACTTTTTATAGGATTGGTAGGTACTTTAGAGTTGTTAGTCTCTTTTTCACCCAGCAGAAGAATTTCTTTTGTAATATTCTAGAGAGATGTCCATCTCAATTATTCCAATGAGAAATTTATTTATTTCTGAAGACGTCTAGTGAACAGATTTACATTTCTAAAATGTATTTTTACTTAAAAATTTAATTTTTAGCCCTGGCCACTTTGGCTCAGCGGTTAGAGTATTGGCCTGTGGACCAGAGAGTCCTGGTTTGGTTCCCACTAGGGGCACATACCTCAGTTGCAGTTTGTCCAGGGCCCCAGCTAGGGTCGTGTGGGTGGCAACCAGTTGATGTTTTTCTTTCACATTGATGTTTCTCTCTCTCTTCCTCCCTTTTTCCCTCACGCTCTATCTGAAGATAACTGCAAAAATGTCCTCGGGTGAGGATTAAAAAAAATATAATTTTTAATAAAATTATTTTCTATGATAATAATTATATCTTTCTAAAATATCTGGCTTTTTTTTTTTAGCTTTGAACTTTGTGACATTCTAGAATATGTCTAATTCCTCCTTTAAATAATATTTTATGAAAAATACCTACCAGTGTTTGGAGAAGAACTTAATGCCTCTTTCTGAGCCTTCTCTTCTCCAGCCCAGGCAGGCATCTTTAGTTTCTTCAGAAAACTTGTATATGATATAAAATGTATATTTTCTCTTTGTCATCCTGAGGGGCCCAATTATACATACAGTATTATGTTAGTTTCAGGTGTACAACATAATGACTTAACATTTAAATACCTTACAAAGTGATTAACGGCAATATGTCTAGTAACTATCTGTACTATACACAGTTATTACAATATTGACTCTATTCCCTATGCTGTACATTGCATTCTTTGATTTATTTTATAACTTGGATTTTGTACTTTTTAAAAAAATGTTTTTATTGATATTTTAGAGATAGAAACATCGATGTGAGAAAGAAACATCGTTTGGCCGCCTCATGCACTTTCCCCTCCCACCACTGGGGATTGAGCCCACACCCATGGGCATGTGCCCTGACTGGGAATCAAACCAGGACCTCTTAGTCCATGAGATGATGCTCAATCCATTGAGCCACATGGACCAGGTGGGAGTTCGTACTTCTTAGTTCCTTTCCCCTTTTCTGCTCCTCTCCGCACCTCCTTCACTTCTGGCAACTCTGTCTGTTCTCTGTATCTATGAGTTTGTTTCTGTTTTGTTTTGTTTTTTAGATTCCACATATAAGTGAAACTATACTGTATTTGTCTTTCTCTGTCTGACTTATTTCACTTTGCATAATACCCGCTAGGTCCACCCTTATTGTTACAAATGGCAAGATTTTATTTCTTTTTATGGTTGAATAATATTCCATTGTGTGTGTATATATATATATATATATATATATATATATATATCTCACGTCTTTTTAAACCATTCATCTATTGATGGATACCTAGGTTGCTTCCATATCTTGGCTATTGTAAACAATGCTGCAATAGGTGTCCATATCTTTTCAAATTATTATTTTTGTTTTTATCAGATAAATACCCACAAGTGGAATTGCTGGGTTGTATGATAGTTTTATTTTTAAATTTTTTGAGAACTCTTCATACTGTTTTCCACAGTGGCTGCACCAATTTACAATCCCACCAATAGTGCACAAGGGTTCCCTTTACTTCACATTCTTGCCAACATTTGCTATTTGTTGTCTTTTTGATAATAGCCATTCTAACAGGTGTGAGGTGGTATCTCATTGTGGTTTTGATTCGCACTTCCCTGATGATTAATGATGTTGAGCATCTGTTCATGTGTCTGCTGGCCATTTGTAAGTTCCTCTACCTTTTCATATATAGTGTCAAAACCAGAAAACAAGGTTTTACAATAGATGATAACTCTTTTAGGATCATATTATTAAAAAACAAAATTGAACTAAGTAAATTTTGAAGATCTTATTGGCAAGAGATTTTATAGGTAGAAGGAAGTTGGAAAAAGAAAGTTACTTTAGGCCAAAAAATTGATTGGTTATTACAAGTTTACTTTTCTTCTGGGAAATGACAGGAGTCTGTCAGGTAGATTACCTAATGTTGATGAGGCAATTCCTGATTGGTCGGTTTAAGATTCCTTTTCTGGTAGAGCCAAAACTATAGGTAAGCCTCAGTTTGGTGTAAACTGAGTGTAAACAACTCAGTTTGGGACCTGTTGTATTTTAATGATATTGAATATTTGTTACTGTCATATATGTGTCTCTGTGTATGCTATGAATATATTTATTAGTAGTTGATCTTATAATAGAGTGTACTGTTGTTTTTTTTTTGGTTGTACATGCCCCTAGTGGGAACCGAACCCGGGACTCTCTGGTCTGCAGGCCGATGCTCAACCGCTGAGCCAAACTGGCCAGGATAGAGTGTATTGTTTTTTATCCCACTGGTTTCAGTAACAAGGAAATATTTCTCTTTTTCTTGTTTGGCGAGAGGCAAATATAGAGTTGATTTTAAAATGTTTACTTTTTTTTCTGATTAAGTAAATAACAAATGTGGCAAATGTTCAAATATTATAGAAATGTTGACTTAATACATAAACTTATTTGCAATCTCTCTCCTCCTCACATACCAATGTAAACATTTGGTAAGTATATTACGAATTCTTCTCTCCTCTGCCTTTGTATATAGTAATAGATATAGGAAGAAGACTTATTAAGAGCTTTGGCTTTGAAGTCTGATCATCTTATAGTCTGACTCGACCACTCACTAGCTGATGCTCTGTTTTCTTGTTTCTAAAATAATCATAAGATACCTTCCTTATCAAGAAGTTGTGAATATTCAATGAGATAATATGATGTTCTGTACATGTGGCATTTTATAAAGTTTTTATTTAAAATTAGCCATATTTTATATGTATTTATATCAATTTTATCAACATGAGAATCATAGAGAATTTTATTTTTTCTTATATAATAATACCTACCTTGAAATTCTTTTTATATTATATTAACATAATTACCAATTTCTATCACATTCTTTTAAGGGTTACACAATATTGTAGGTGTGTTGGAGGTTGCTCATACCTGCTCTTAAGACTTGACTGTCAAATCTCTTCTTAACTTGGTCCTCAGCTGACATCACATTGGTAGCTTGAAATCATGGTAGGAGCATTTGCACCATGGAAATTGGCAAAGCTAGTAATGACTTCCCTTCCTAACCCCTACGCCAACCACAGCATTTACCAAAACACCACTGTGTAGTTCTGAATTTGTTGTTATATAACATGTAATTAACATTCTGAAATATACATATTTGCACATTGGTGAAGGTATTAAAAAATTATTGAAAGAAAAAGAAAAAAAAAAGCATTCAAAATAAAAACAACAAAAATGCCACATAAAACATTTTTATTTTTCTCTTCTAGTAGTAACTTCCTTCCCCCAACCAGGTAATGGATTAGAAACTGAAGGAAAATGATTGGATTTCTTATAGGGCATCCTTACCCTTCCCTGCTGGATCTCTCCAATGCTGGTCCTTGTTTCAAAAAATCACGGTAACTTGGCACTAATATTGTCATTACTTTGAATTAATGTAGATGTATATGTGCACAGAAAGGCTTGATTGAAATCTTTGGCTTTAGAAGTAACTGTTAGATGTTCAATGAGGGGTGGGGAGATGGGTGGTGTGGGTGGTAGAGAGTGTGAGGGTGGTAGGGGGGGGTGGGGGTACTTTTCCAGACATCTTCAGTTCTTTCCTAGTGAATGGATCACAGAGGAGAAGGTGAAAGGAGATGTAAATTTGAACCCTTACTAAATTCCATGCCTATTCTTATTATAACGAAAAAGTTGCTAATCACATCACAAAAACAAACTTCTTTTAAGTTATTCTCTGAACACAAAGTAGGCTTGTAAAACGCAGATTCGTTTTTAAAGGTACATAGAGATATACAATAGAGAAGATCTATCAAGGACACATCAGGAGGGCTAATAAAAAGATGAACAAAGAAGAAAGTAAACTAATCCTCTGAGTTCATTGTTGTCACAGCTCCCACACTTTTACCCCCTTCCAGGAAGGTATTGTAAAAGCAGTATGGGACTGAATGAGAAACAAATGGGTAGTTTGTGCTGAATGGTTTTGTGCTATTCATACTTGCCCTCCTTATTTTGAAAAACTCAAATAATTTATTTGACAGTTTTAGTTAGGGCTGTCACTTAGGGGTAAAAAGAAAGAAGAAAAAGAAAAGCCAGAATCTAGGATCTGGGGTAAGCCTGGCTGAGTAGCCTGAAAGGAAAGTGGACCAGGACAGAATAGAATACATTTAAACCTCATTTGCATAAGAGAGCTGCATAGTACAGTCGAATTAGTACACCACTTTTAATAAAGATCACAGTTGTATATTTAATTGATAGCAAAATTCCAAATAAAAACTGCACATTTTAGAGAACAAAAATAAGAACATGATTGTGACTATACAAAGTCTTATTTTAAATAAATAGTAGAGCAGCTAGAGGGAAGAAATAGAAAGAAGATAAAAATAATAATTTCACTGAGTATTTCTTAACCTCATTCAATATTGCTACAAAAATATGTTTTAATGAGAATGTTTAAATGAGAAGTTAAGACCTCTGTATTTTTCTCCTGTTTTTATATTGAAGTTGATGTGATTTTTGTTCTCATAAAGCAAAAACAACAGACTTTGCTAAAAATTTATGATCACTGCTTCTAATTGGAGAGCAAAAAAGTTAAAGTCAGAGTGTGTGTACTCTGGGCTGAGGTGAATGTGGATAAAAGGGTATTGCTAGAAGAGATTGGAAAACATGTAAACCTTAAATTGTATTCCTTTCCAGGCAAGGCTAATTAGGACTTGGCTGTACATAGATTTGGGGTGGAGGGGAGGAATATGGGCTTGAAATGCTAGATATAACTTGAAACACACACACACACACAAACTTGAATATAACCAAAGCATTTTTAGTTTGCACTTGTAACTTTTCAGACTTTTTTTAAAATTCCAGTTCATGAAGTTTCATCCCCATGACCCTTTAGCAAGCTGAGTGAGTTCCAACAAAACTCAGTCATGGGTGATGTTTAATAAGCAGGAGAGGATACACAGAGAACATTTATAGGGCTGTAGTTTTCTAACTAAAGATATGTTATCAGTAACTAATTCTTGTGCAGATAAATATAATAGGGTGCTTTGGCCCATCAATCCAACCATTGGCCATAACTTGATTTGGTAAGACATACTAATAACTTCCCAGGCATATGTTGAGATTAGAACAATTTTTACCAAATCAAAGCCTGTAAAAACAAATAGTTGATGCAAAAATTATTATAGGATATCACTAAGTTTTCTTCATTAGCTTGTTACAGTGACAATTACTGAATGATTCTCCTGTGTACATAGAATGCACACAAAATCCTGTATACTTGCAGAAATAGAATGGTTACGTCATATAATTCGCATGATTCTTTTAAGTAGGAACTGCTTCATTTGTTGTCTGGCTAATGTATATAACAGGTATTAAAATTCTGTTTTTTCTTCCAAACCTCTCTGCATTGTTGTTGTTGTTTTGTTTTTTGACTTTGAGGTGTGTTCATTTTTAATGCAAATAACAGTTAGCATTCATGATGATAAAAACACTGCAGGGAAGGCATGAAAACAGCCTAAGTAAACAGAGCTGTGGTCTTTCCAGTGGAATGATCACAGCTCTCATAAAATCGCAGTCCTATAATTTAGGCTGGGAAGTTTGCAAACTAGTTGAAAAGGCACATTGCTCCCTTCTCTATCTGTCATATAATCTGTGATATAGCTGTCCTGATATATATTTTCCTGAGCATCTTAGTCCTCTGAATAGTATTTTCTTGTTCCCAATAAAGTGGACCTTCCCATCAGCTGTTCTGCCTGGTTCATGTGCCAACTGAACAAGATCGAATGCAGTTGATATTAGTGTTGGTTGTCAAGATCGTTGCCCGCATGATTTATTTCCATGTGCTTTTCAGCTGCTTTCATATTTCCCAGGTCTTAGAAGTAATATTACTTAGGAGGAAATAAAATAAAAGCTTTGCTCACTGCTCATAAGGCATGGTAATGGGAAAAGGAGTTTAAATTATTTGACATCCTAAAGGTCCTTTTGTGTGTCCACTATGTATAAAAACGGCTAATGACATTTTATTAGAACAATAGTGGAGTGAAGAAATAGTTCTAAATAAAAATGTTCCTTTTCTATTTGTTGTTGTATGGAAGTAATAAAGAATTTAAATAACACAAACAAACTGCCATGGAGACTGAAAACATAAGGGTACAGAAAAACTATCAAGATATTTGAGGGTACTGCTAATAGCTACCATTTACTGATATTTTCCTGTGGGCCAGTCACTGCATTTTATTTACATTACAGCTTTTCAATTTCCCACCAGTTGCAGGGGCTAGCTATAGATTATGACTTCCTTTCATAACTTGTTCATGGTTGCAAAGAAAGTATTTAATTATTTATTTATAAAGTATAAATGTAAAATTATAAAAAAATAATAAAATACTCTTGGAAACATGGCTTTGAGAGTGTGAACATTCTGGAAAGAAATGCATTCTTCCGGGAGGGAAAAGCAGTATGTGAGGCCTGTGCGGCCTCATATTTAGGGAAATAGACACTTTTATATAAGAAGTGTTTTCTATTTTTAGTTCATAGTCATATAATATCTTTCTCTGGTCAGGAATTAGGCCCTTAAATGCATCAGGTTCTTTCCTGTTTTCTTGGGTTTTGAGGGGACAATTTGAGGTTTTATATACATTAATCAGACAATAATCTTCTGGAATTAATTTTAACTTGACTCTGGAGCCAGTTCTTCTGAGAAGAGCATTTCCTCTTTTGGAAATATTAAACCTAATTTAAATTTAAAGTGGGAAATTTTTACCTAACCCCTTTAGATACTTTATGTCTTTAATAGATCCCCAACCTCCAAACCTAATCCCAACAGGTTTATTATCTGTTGAAGTCCGGCAGGCATTTCCCCATCTGAGCCTCACTTTTGAGAACTAAGAGATCTTTTAGTCAATATCTTATGGAGCTTTTCTGGCCTGTCCAAATACACTGGGAAGTTGAATATTTTAAAGCTGCAGAACTATTTATTTTTCAGAATGGGCTTTAAATTTTTTTTCATTTCATTTTATTTTTTTTATAGTTTAATTTAATTTAATATTTTTTCCATCACTTTTTATTCCCTCTATGCCCTCTACCACCTCCAACCATCCCCCTCTACCCCCGCAATGGCCACAGTTGTCAATACCCATGAGTTCTCTTTTTGCTCAGTCCCTCCACCCCCCATCCCGAGCTGTCTGCCTGCTTTCTATGAGTCTCTCTGTTTTGCTTGTTATTTCAGTTTGTTCATTAGATTACACACATGAGTGAAATCATATGGTACTTGTCTTTCTCTGATTGCCTTATTTCACTTAGCATAATGTTTTCCAGGTCCATCATGCTGTCCCAAAGGGTAAAATTTTCTTCCTTTTTATAGCCAAGTAGTATTCCATTGTGTAAATGTACCATAGCTGTTTTATCCATTCATCTACTGATGGGCACTTGGGCTGGTTCCAAATCTTGACTGTTGTAAATAATGCTGCAATAAACATAGGAGTGCATATAATCATTTGAATTAGTGTTTGGGTTTCTTTGGATAAATTCCCAGAAATGGAATTGCGGGGTCATAAGGCAATTCCATTTTTAAGTTTTTGAGATTATTCCATACTGATTTCTACAGTGGCTGCACCAATTTGCACTCACATCAACAGTGCACAAGGGTTCCCTTTTGTCCACATCCTTATGAACACTTGTTTGTTGATTTATTGATGATAGTCATTCTGACAGGGGTGAGGTGATATCTCATTGTGGTTTTTTTAATCCTCACCTGAGTAATTTTTCCATTGATTTTTTTTTTTTTTAAGATAGAGTGGGAGGGAGGGAGGAGGAAGAGGAGGAGGAGAGAGAGAGAGAAAGAGAGAAACATTGATGTGAGAGAGATACATCGATTGGTTGCCTTCCATATGACCCTGATGGGGGCCGGAGATTGAACCCACAACTGAAGTATGTGCCCTTGACTAGGAATCGGATTTGTAACTCTTTGGTCTCGGGCCAACATTCTAACTGCTGAGCCAAACCAGCCAGGGCTTTCATTGTGGTTTTAATGTGCATTTCTTTGATGACTAGTGACGTTGAGCATCTTTTCATATGTCTATTGGCCATCTGTATGTCCTCTTTGGAGAAGAGCCTATTCAGGTCCTTCGCCTATTTTAAAATTGGATTTTTTTTGGTGTTGAGTTTTATAAGTTGTTTTTTTTTCCCTCCAATTTTTTTTATTAATTTTTTTTTGTTATAGATGTTTATCCTCCCCCCCATCCCACCTCCTACCGCTTTAGCATTGTTGTCTATGTGCATTGGTTATGCAGAGTTTTACAAGTTCTTTATAAATTTTGGATATTAACTCCTTATCAGATATATTATTGGCAAATATGTTCTCCCATACAGCGGTTGTCTTTTCATTTTGTTGATGGTTTTCTTTGCTGTGTAAAAACTCTTTAGTTTGATGCAGTCACATTTGTTTGTTTTTTATTTTGTTTCCCTTGCCTGAGGAGATATATTAGAAAAAATATTGCTGTGAGAAATGTCCGAGATTTTGAAGCCTATGTTTTCTTCTAGGATTTTTATGGTTTCAAGTCTAACACTTTTTTTTTATTATTATTTTTTAAAATCCTCATCTGAGGATATTTTTTTCCATTTATCTTCAGATAGAGTGGGAGGGACAGCAAAGAAGAGAGGGGGAGAAAAACATCTATGTGAGAGTGACACATTGACTGGTTGCCTCCCACATGACCCCAACCAGGGTAGGGAACAAACAGCAACTGAGGTACGTGTCTTTGACCAGAATCAAACCCATGACTCTTTGGTCATGGGTTGACACTCTAACCACTGAGCAAAACTGGCCAGGGCATGAGTCTAACATATAAGTCTTTAATCCATTAAGTCTTGTGTGCCGTGGAAGAAGGTGGTCTAGTTTCATTTTTTTTACATTTATCTGTTCAATTTTTCTAGCACCATTTATTATAGACTATCTTTAGTTCATTGTATGGTCTTGCCTCCTTTGTCAAATATTAATTCACTATAAAGGTGTGGGTTTATTTCTGGGCTCTCTGTTCTGTTCCATTGATTTACATGTCTGCTTTTATGGCAGTACCATGGTATTTTTATTAGTATGACCTTGTATGTAGTTTGATATCAGGTAGCATTATTCCTCCAACTATGTTCTTCTTTCTCAAGATCACAGTTGCTATTCAGGGTCTTTTGTGGTTCCATATAAAATTTTGGAATATTTGTTCCAGTTCTGTGATATATACCATTGGTGTCTTGATAGGAATTGCATTGAATCTGTAGATTGCTTTGGGTGGTATGGACATTTTAATGATGTTCATTCTTCCTATCCATGAGCACAATATATCTTTCCACTCATTGGTTTTTTCTTCAATTTCTTCAGTGTTTTATAATTTTCTGAGTACGGGTCTTTTACATCCATGGTTAAATTTATCCCTAGGTATTTTATTGTTTCTGAAGCAACTGTGATTGGGATTGTCTTTTTTAGTTTCCCTTTCTGATAGCTCATTATTGGTGTATAAATATAATAACCACATTTTAATAGATCTTTCTTTTGTATGATTGAAAACACATATAATTTTCAGATCCATGCTATTCTTATGGATGCTTTAAAAAAAATGACAATAATTTACAAGCTGAGCTGTAGCTCATGTTAAAGGCCTAAGAGCATATGTAGTTTCATTTATTACAAGTGAATCTTTTATTTTCATTAGCTATTTGACATTTTTATTCTAGGAGTTGCTGATTTTAGTTACAAGGTGACTAGATAAACTTGACATTGAAGAATTTTGCTAATGAGTCTATACAAATCTCATTAAAATTTTTTTCAAATATTTAAAAAAGCTTAAAAGTTTATTGGATGAATCAACAAAGACTAGATATAAAATTTTTTTTCATTAGTAAACTTCGTGTTATTAGTATAATCCAGTAACATTTATTGTGTATCCTCTGATCCTGACAGACACTCATTTTATACTAAAGTTAAAATAGAATGTGTCTTTACCTCAATAATTCTTTATTCAGGTAATACTTATCATTATGCTTTCAAAGAAGAAGTAAATTATCTCAGTTTTTCTGTACAACTTAAACAAATGAATGTGAATATTTTACCACCAAGTTCATTATTTGACATATTCCTTTAAGACATGAGTCTAAAGCAGTACTCAGGAGTACTCAATAAATTTATAAGTCAGTGTACTGCTAGTCTCTATACACTTTAAACAGTCTTCACTAAATTACTGAGAAAAAAATGTAGAGTCTATTGACCTACATTCCTAGACCTTTTGCCACTCATTTAAGAGACACTAGAACAATGATATGCAGTTTATCTAACTACCCTCTCTTGCCACCAACATTAACTAAGAAAGGTAAGTAAACATTGATAAGACATCAGAAGGGCTTTTACAAAAGTCTTAGCTCTTAGAAAAGCTTCAGGACCTCATTCCTCAGATTCAGTAGAAGAAAAAGAAAACTTCCTATCCTCCTCCTCCTCCTCCTCCACCTTCCCCTCCTCCTCCTCCTCCTCCACCTTCTCCTCCTTGTTATCCACAGGTACACCTGTTTTTCAAGCTTTAGGTTGATGGCGGGCCTAATTTCTTTAGATGTGCATCCAATTCAGGAGGTCAAACAATATGAGGTCCATTTCTTAATTGGGGCCCATTTAACTGCAGCACAGGGTAATGACAGATTTCACAAGCCTAGGCTCAGTAAGCCTTTAACACTAGCTGGTTATCCACATCTTTTCTTTCCCACACGTGAGTGTAGCAGACATTTCACCATCTGAGTCTCACTATGTTTGCATTCATACTTGTGCTCCTCCATAGGATAAAGATGTTCAGGTGTATTACACGTTGAAAACCTGCTACATATGAACATTAGCTTTACATTTATCCAAAGTGGTTTTCTCTCATGCCTCCAAAAACAGAACTAAAAGTAGTGCTTTGAATACAATCATGTTTCATACCAATTTGTGGAAAGTACTATTTTAGTCGGTAGGGCTGGAGTATAGGTTTCATTAAGACAAGCCTATCAACAAAAAATTCAAACAGAACTTACTGGGGATTTGTTCAAAACATTGGGCGTTGGCATCTCTTAAAAAGTACTTGGAACCATCAGTCAGCCAGGCAAAGGAGAGAAGAGTGTTTTCGGCAGAAGGAAGTGTAAGCTGAAGTTTGATGCAGCATAGAGAATGCCAGGAACGTAAAGATGGTCCATGAGGCCAAGTCTGGGAGTCGAGGTAAGCGTGGTCTGAGGTGAGAATGGAGACTAATTTTTGTAGGGCCTTGCTGGCTGAGTTAAGGAGTTTTAGCTTTATCATAAACACAATAGGAAATCCCTGGAGAGTTCTAAGATGTGTCTGTTGTGAGATGGAGGTTGTTAGCAGATGGATGGGATGACTGGACATGGGGTAAGTGCCAAAGACATTTTTGAGCAGATATGATTATTTGGTTATGTGATGGAGTACAAATGAAAGAGAGCCAGTGCAGTTGGGAGGCATTATTGACTCAGGTGTTGGTGCTAGAAGGAAGAGAAGTGAATGGATTAGATCTTTAAGGTTCTTTGTAATTTCAAAAGTACATGAAAAGACAAAGAAAAATAATTTGATGAGTAATGTAAGAAATACTAAAGATAAAGTAGGAATAATTATGGTATTTTTGGTATGTGGAATGAAGACTGGTTTTTAATATGAAGTTTCTAATCTCTAGCACATAAGAGGTAAATGTTATAATTCACTTTAGGAAATCTGGGGAAAAAAAGAAATATCCAACTCAAGTTTATATCCAACAACATGTGATACTGAGAAATTAAAATTAATGGAGACATTATTGTTAGACAGTGGATTTAGGCCAAAGAAGGTATATTTTGATATTATAACAATAGATTTAATTGAATTACTTAATCAAATTTACAAATCTTTTTTTCCCTCAATTCTTTTCTTACAACATGATGCTATGATGTAGTTGGTAAAATTACTCTTATTTGACTCATAGCATTAATGAAAATTCAAAGCAGAGAAGCCTATATAATTTGGTCTACAACGTACTGACATGTGTTTTCCATATGGTCTAAGTTGTTTCGAGTTATGTTAGTTAAACCACAGCAAAAATAGCAGCAACAACACAGCTTCTGTGCTTTTGTGTTCTTTCCTAAGTGTGAAGAAATTTTTCTTTTTATAAAAAGCATTTGCTGTGGATGACAAGTCTTAATAAGTTTTCACTCATCGCTCAGTTCAGACATTGTGCCTCTAGGAGGAACTGAGTTTCCTACAGGGAACTGATTCCAGGACTTGGGCAATCAGTGGGACAAGGAAACATGTTCTATTTCCAGAAAACTCCAAACTCATCCTGTCTTTCCCCAGACTTTTATTTAAAATATATCTGTTGGAAATATAACCATTTTTTGGTTATTTTTTCTACTCTTGTTATTTTGAAATGTACACAATTTCACACTCCCTACCCTCCTCATTTGTTGCAGAAAACCACGCCCTGGCCAGTTTGGCTCAGCGGTTAGAGCGTTGGCCTGCGGTCCTGAGAGACCCAGGTTCGGTTCCCGCTAAGGGCATGTACTTCGGTTGCAATTTGTCCCCGGCCCTGGTTGGTCATGCGGGTGGCAGCCACTCGATGTGTCCCTTCACGTCGATGTTTCTCTCTCTCCCTTCCTCTCTCTCCCTCCCACTCTATCTGTACAAAAAAAAAAAAGGAAAAATATCCTTGGGTGAGGATAAAAAAAAAAAAAAAAAAACCACTCCCATGCTTCAAGTCACAGGACCTATAAGACAAGGGCAGGGGCAGTCTTGGGTCCTCTGTTCAAAAGATGTTGGTTGATTCTCTGCAGTTGCCACCTTAGAGGCCTCTTGCAGCCAGAGCTCCTGCTTTACAGGGACCCGAGAGTAATTTGAATGTCCTCTGTCATGTATTAGGAGAGTTATCAATGGTTTCAGAGCCTGGATAATATTATGAGACATTCATTCAAGTACAACCCCCCCCCCAAAAAAAAACCCACAAAAACACAACACAAAACAAAAAACCAGACTTGCAGCTATATAAGATCCTGAAATCATGCATGGAACATTCCCAAGAAACTGGATGGGGGAGGCACAGAATCCTCAAGATTAAATCTTTTTGGTTAAAATGTTCATCACTTCCCTTGTAAAGATATATTTGTGGTCTGAGATATAGACAAATCCATAACTAAAAATTTATCTGATTTATGATTTTCTGAGCCACTTTCTACCACTCCTTTAAGAATGCCTTTATCCATAATGAAAGGTAATTCTAAGTCTTAGATGTGGATAGAAAATGTCGTCGTCTTTTTTTTTTTTAATCCTCACCTGAGGACATTTTTTGATATTTTGTTCAGATAGAGTAGGAGGGAGAGAGAGAGAGAGAGAAACATCGACGTGAAAGGGATACATCGAATGGTCACCACCCGCATAACCCAACCAGGGCCGGGGACAACCTGCAACCGAGGTACGTGCCCTTAGCGGGAACCGAACCCAAGTCTCTCTGGACCGCAGGCTGACGCTCTAACCGCTGAGCAAAACCGACCAGGGCTCTTCTTCTTTTATCAGTGATTTGATTACTAATAAATACTATGAAAATGTTTAATTTCTAAATTTAATTTTTAAAGTCTTATGAGATCTGGCCCCTAATTTGCTTCTCCTTTTTGAAGTCTTATATGAGTAGTGACATGTTCCTAGAAATGTTTTTGTGTTGATGTTTTAAGGAGGGAGAAGTATTACAAAGCAAGGCTTTCTAAATTTGGCAACGTGACAGTCTCCTGGACTTTTATAAAATATAAACTCCTGGATTCCACTTTAGACCTACTAAACTAAACTACTGCGGGTGGCAATGCTGGAGGGGTGACAAGGCTCCAGAGTTTGCATTTTAAATATATATTTTTTTCTTTTATTGATTTTAGTGAGAGAGGAAGGGAGAGGGAGAGAGAGATAGAAACATTGAGGAGAGAGAACAGTTTGGTAGCCTCCTACATGCCCCCTACTGGGGATTGAGTCCACAACCCAGGCATGTTCCTTGACTGGGAATCAAACCAGGACCTCTCCGTCCATGGGACAGTGCTTAATCACTGACCCACACCAGCTGGGCCAAAGTTTGCATTTTTAAAAGTTTCCCAAGTGTTTCTGATGTCATAATCTACCCATTTACAGATTGCCTTTGGGAGCCCTGTAAGCCTTTTGGGAGGGTCAGAATTAAACTTGCTTAGAAATCTATCTTTGGAAATAAAAACCATTTTAGAATGTTGTTATGGGCTGAACTGTGTCCCCAGGAAATAAATGTGTTGACGTCCCAATGTCCAGTACCTCAGAATGTAACATATTTGGAAATAAGGTCTTTAAAGAATTGATTAAGTTAAAACTAAGACAGTAGAGAGAGGCTCTAATTCAACATGAGCAGTGTTTTTCCAAGAAGAAGGCACGCCAAGGTTGTGGGTGTACAGAGAGAGTCATGTGAGGAGGCAGCAAGAGGGTAGCCCTCTGTATGCCAAGGAGAGAGGCCTGGAACAAAGCCTTCTCCCACAACCCTCAGGAAAAATCAAACCTGCCAACACCTTGATCTTGGACTTCTAGCCTCCAAACTGAGAGAAAATACATTGCTGTTGTTTAAATACACCTAGTCTGTGATATTTTGTTATGGAAGTCTTAGCAAACTAATATAGATGGTATATACCTTTTTTTTTTTTTTTTAAATCCTCACCTGAGGATAGTTTTCTATTTATCTTCAGATAGAGAGGGAAGGAGAAAGAGAGAGTGAAACATCAATGTGAGAGAGACACACCCATCGGTTGCCTTCCATGTGACACTAACTGGAGCTGGGTATCAAACCTGCAACCTAGATACGTGCCCTTGACTAAGAATCAAACCCATGACCCTTCTGTTCTTGGGCTGATGCTCTATCCGCTGAGCCAAACCAGCCAGAGCTCTTTTATTTACTTTCACAAATGTAATAAATGGAGTAGTAATTCATACAAATCAGAGGTCATAATTTTCTCTTCTAAATTAAAACCGTTTCATTTAAGCAATTAAATGTTTGAATCATTTCTATGTCACATGGTTCAAAGTTCAAAAGACAGAAAAGGCTGTACATGGAAAAGCATCCTTGCCACTGTGGTTCCCCAGACCCTTAGCTTTCTTCATCAGGATCAAGTAAAGCTACCAATTTCTTGTTTATTTTCTTGAGGTTTTATATATGTACAAACAATGGTATATCTATTAAATTTTTTTTTCTTTATTGATTTTTGGAGAGAGAGGAAGGGAAAGAGAGAGAAACATTGATGAGAGAGAACATCGACTGGATGCCTCCTACATGCCTCCCACTGGGGATTTGGCCTACAACCTGGGCATGTGCCCTAACTGGGAATTGAACCAGTGATCTCTTGGCATATGGTTTGCTGCTCAACCACTGAGCCACAATGGCTGGGCTGGTATATCTATTTTTTTAAGCACAAATGATAGCACACGTTACTCTTAAGACTTAATTCAGCAATAATTTTTGGATACCATTTAAAATATATCCGAAATTCAAATGCATCTTACCACTTTATCTATTACCACCCTCTTGATTATTTTATCTCTTGATTATTTTAAAGCAATAGGCTTCTGAGTAACAAACAGATCAAATCCTTAAAGAAAAATAGTTAAAAACTCAGATCATGTCACTCATTTGTTCAGAACGCTCTGATGGCTTTTCATCACATTCAGAGTGAAAGTCACATCTTTACCCTGGTCTACACAGTGCGCTCATTGTCCTTCTCCCATGACCTCTTAGGTCTCATCTCACCTATCCATCTCGTCGCCGACACAGCTGCTCACCGGCCTTCTTGCTGTAACTTGAACATACCACCTCAGGGATTGTATATCTGTCCTTTATCCCTGGATGGCTTTTTCCCTGGTTGCCTGCATGACTAATTTCCTCACTTCATTCCAGTCTCTTCTCCAATGTCACATTATCACAGGAAACTTCTCTGACAACCCTAAATACAATAGCAACAATCCTGGGCCACTTCCTTTTACATCATTTGGTTTTACCCCATTTAATACTGTATATATTCTTGTTTATTGTTGGTATCCCGTGTAAGAGGAATTTTTTTTTAATTGTTGAAAGTATTACAAATGCCTTCCTTTTTCTCCATTGACCCCCTCCTTCCTGCTCCCACCCCCTTTCTGCTTTCCCCAAACTAATGTCTGTGTCCATTGGTTGTGCATATGTGCATGTAAGTTCTTTGGTTTCTCTCTTTCCCCCCATCCCCTCTCCCATCCCTCTGAGGTTTGTCAGTTTGTTCCCTACTTTCATGACTGGATCTGTTTTGATTGACAGTTTATTTTGTTCATTATGTTCCATAAATAAGTGAGATTATGTGGTACTTGTCTTTCTCTGACTGGCTTATTTTGCTTAGCATAATATTCTCCAGCTCTATGTTGTCTCAAAGAGTATGAGCTCTCTCTTTCTTACAGCTATGTAGTATTCCATTGTGTAAATGTACCACAGCTTTTTTATCCACTTATGTACTGATGGACACCTGGGCTGTTTCCAGATCTTAGCTATTGTTAATAGAGCTGCTATGAACATAGGGGTGCATATATTCTTCCTGATTGGTGTTTCAGGCTTTTTAAGATATAAGGAATTTTGTTTTGTCTAATGTTGTTTCCTCTTTGCCTAGAACAATGCTTCCCATATAGTAGGTACTCAATAAGTTTTTGTTGAATAAATAAACAAATGAGTTGCCATATTAGTACCTAAATATGTATCTCATTTTTTTTTTGGTACTTCCCCTAGCGGGAACCAAACCCAGGACTCTCTGGTCCACAAGCCAATGCTCCAACTACTGAGCCAAACCGGCCAGGGCAATCTGTATCTCATTTAAAAAATGTTTGCACAGCATATCATTGATGTATGGGAGATACATCATGTACCTTAATATATTTCTCTAGTTCTCAATTGAGGAGTATTTAGGTTGTTTTCAATCTTTTGGTAAAAAGACAATAATGCAAACAATAACCTTTTAACATACACCATTTTCTAGATATTTGAGTAATACATATTTTGGGGGTAATTTCCTAAAAGTAGAAATGCTAGGTCAAAGGGGGTGTGCCTTTGTTAAATTTTCTTTCATAGAGATCATATCAACATATAATCTCATCAGTCATGTATAAGAGTGTCTGGTTCTCCTCACCTTCAACTACATATGTGTTAAATAGTCTATACCCATGCCATTTGACTTCTTTCCAAAGGAGATTATTCTATCCCCAAAAGTTGAATAAATTCTAAGGGATATATGGGGAAGTACCATTTTCTAAATTAGCTTCCTAAGAAGGTGAAATGATTAGAATAAGGACAAAACATGACATACCACATTAGATTAAAAAAAAAAAAAATCTGAGGAAGGTGACATATGAAAAAGTAACAGGAGAGGGATTATTGGGAACATTTACCAACATACACCTCATGCAAATAGGTATAGAAGGAATGAGTAGAGAATTTTAGAATGTTTACTTAGTGTTACCACCTTATTCAGAGTAATAAAGTTTTCCCATAGGTCTAGATATTCCCTTTAGTTTTCACCTCCCATCCTCATAAACTTGAGGTAGCAAACTTTCTCAACTGGCATTCTGATAGAATTAAGCTCTAATTACCTAAAGCAGAAGTCAACAAACTCTTTCTGTAAAGGACCAGGTAGCAAATATTTTTGCCTTTGATGTCCACATGGTTTCTTGTGTAACTATTGAATTCTGTCATTGTAGCCCACAAGCAGCCATAGACAATACATAAATGAATGAGCATGGCTGTGTGACAACAAAACTTATTTAAAAAACAAGTGGGCCACTGAATTTTGTCTGTTGTGAACACCTTTGCTAAGGCATAAATTAAGGTAATGAATGGTTTCCTTTGCAATTAGAATAGTACTAGCAATCTAGTACCCTTGGAAAATTTGAGAAAATAGCCAATCAAATAATTTTCTGTATGGCTAATTGTTTTGCAAAGCATACATGAGAAAGGCTGTAGGATATAGAAAATGATCTTGTAGCTGATGTTGCCAACTGGTTCCTTTGAAACCTGAAAGCTGGTCCCCTGGAATGGCAGGCGGTGGCCTTCTGTTTCTACTTAGCATCTTCTGTAACTGCACCTTGCTCTAGCTCCTGAAGTCTGGCTGGAAGACCTACTCCTATCTCTTGTGCTCTCTTTCTAACTCCCCAGCCCACCTCTGGCTTTATGTTCTCATAAGTTAATTGATGCCAATAGTATTTTGTTTTTTGTTTTATTTTGTTAATCCTCACCCAAGGATATTTCTTTTTTCACCATTGATTTTCAGAGGGAGTGGAAAGGAGGGAGGGGGAGAGAGAGAGAAATATCAATGAGAGAGAAATACATCGATTAGAAGCCTTCCACATGACTCTGACCTGGGCTGGGGATCAAACCTGCAACCTAGGTACGTGCCCTTGATTGGGAATCGAGCCTGAGACCCTTTGGTCTGAGTGCCAATGCTCTAACTGCTGAGCCAAACTGGCCAGGGTGAAGCCAGTAGTATTTTTATTTTATTTATTTATTTTTATTAATTAATTAATTTTTGTTATAGATGTTTCTCCTTCCCCACCCCCACTGATTTCCCCCTCCCCTCTCCCCACCCTGTCCCCAGCTTTGTTGTCCATGTCCATTGTTCATGCATACATGCATATAAGTTCTGTGGTTTATCTCTCCCCCACCACCTCCTCTTCTGGGGATTGTCAGTCTGTACCCCACTTCCACATCTCTGGGATTATCCCATTCCTCAGACTGTTATGTTCATTATATTCCACAAATAAATGAGATCATATGATACTTGTTTTTCTCTGTTTGGCTTGTTTCGCTTAGGATAATACTTTCCAGGTCCCTCCATGTCGTCTCAAAGGATAAGAGATCTTTCTTTCTTACAGCTGCGTAGTACTCCATTGTGTATATGTACCACTGCTTTTTTATCCATTTGTCTACTGATGGAAATTTGGGTTGTTTCCTGATCTTAGCTATTGTAAATAGTGCTGCTACGAACATGGGGGTACATATATTCTTTCTGATTGGTGTTTCAGGCTTCATATTTCTAGAAGTGGGATCACTGGGTCAAATGGAAGTTCAATTTTTAATTTTTTGAGGTAGCACCATATTGTTTTTCATAGTGGCTGCACCAGTCTGCATTCCCACCAGCAGTGTACTAGAGTCCCCTTTTCTCCACACCCTCGCCAACACTTGTTGTTTGATGATTTGTTGATGGTGGCCATTCTGACACGTGTGAAGTGATACCTCATTGTTGTTGCCAGTAGTATTTCTAAATAAACCTCTAGCCCTACTAGTAGTTATTTATTTATTTTTTGAACACAAAGTTTTCTTTAATTATTTTTTTGGGGGGGAAGGGACACCACACTTCTACTCAATTAAGAGAAACATTTTTATCAGTACAGAAGTCTTTTCTTTTTTACATGTATCATGCCATGAATTCTTAGGGAATGGGTTGCAGCAGCCCAGGCTCCTTTCCATTGGTTCTTACAGAGTGAGCGTCTCTGGGTGGAGCAGGCTGACGCTTCAGCTGAACCAGGTACCTTTCTCTTTGGCTTCCTTTTTTTCTGATCATTTTTCTTCACATGTTTCAGGAAGCTATCTGGGTCTTGGAGTGCTTAACAGGCACCCTCAGTCTCTTGGCAAGAATCTTGCCCTTAACTTGTTTGTTCACAACAATGCACACCGCATGCTGGATGACACTGTGAACTCTTCCAGTTTTGCCTTGGAAACATTTGTGAGACATTCCTTTCAGAACAGTTCCCATTCCCTTCTTGTCCACAATATTGCCTTTCTTGTAGATTCGCATGTAAGTGGCCAAAGGAACAAGTCCATGTTTTCTAAAAGGCCTGGAGAACATATAATGGGTGCCTCTCCTCTCTATAGCCCTTGTGTTAGTCATTTTGGTGAATTACTGGAAGATGGTGGTTCTGGCCAAAAAGAAAAGAAGCTTTATCCAGTGGGTGGAAAACAGATGGATGGAGCATTGGCGATATGTCTCACTCTGGGGGATGCAATGTGATTTCTGGAAGAAAATGAGTGACCAGAAGCTAATGACCTAGGCACGGTAGCATGGTATGTGGGGTCCAGGTGAGCACATAGGTTGGGCACTGAAGAGCCACCTCTGGATTATGTAGCACAGGTAAGTCTGAGATTGGGAAAAAACACAGGTCATTTGTTTTTCCACATTTTCTTTTCCATTTTTATTATCTGTGTGCCTTCCCGTCTTTTCCTTGTAATTTTATATCTTTTCCAGAAGACTTAAGGTTGAAAGGGGAGAAAGTTAAAACTTAAGTGAGCTGCTCTAGTTTCTGGCTAATTTTTCAAATAATAGATTAAGTTTGAGAGACACTCAAAACCATTGGGTAAAGTTGGATTTTGTATTATTTGTCAACTGTTTTGTCTCTGTTTTTGGGTAGCACAACTCATGGATTACAGGTTTTATTCTTAGAAAAACTTACTTCAGTCTTCAGGTAAGTAGACAATGATTATTTTATTTGGGTGGATAAATGCAGAGCGAGTATTTTGAACCCATCTGGTATTTTATCACTGCCATGAGTGCCTGAAATACAAAGGTTTTTTTAGGAATAGAGTGACCCGGAATTCTTGTCCTTGGCCTTTCTTCCCAAATAAGACCAAAGAGAAATAAAATACTTTAGTCTTTAATCAGTTAAAATACTGATAATTTGGAAAATAACAAACAGTAGATTGTTTCCTGTCTATTGTAAAGTAAAATAAAATGTTTACTTATTGGGAACACTATATCTTCTTTAAGTCTCTCTCTCTGTCCTATCTTTTCTTCTTATTTTCCTGATGGAATCCGTCTCTTATCTGAGCAAATATTTTTCTTTGTTTGGTTCTTATTCTCTGAGTGGACATGAGAGCAGCCCATTAACTCCAGGGTGGGCTCTGACTGGTTCAGGAATACAAGTTTGAAACACAAGTCTTATCCATCATATTTCTCCAGTTCTTAGGACTCCTTTACTGTCATTTAAACACTTTACAAAATAGAATACCTGTTTGAATAAAAACAGCGAATTCTTTTGGAGATGCACAAGGAAAAACTATGAAGAGAAACAGGGTTTCTTTCTTTAGTACGTGGCTGCCTGAAAGTTCCTTCGTAAGTCCAGAGGACTTTTTTGCTAAGATGATTAGAGGTTAAACAAAGTCTACTTCTAACATTCTCATGAGGGAAAAAAACCATAAGGGGTCTAATATCTAGATACAGTGTCTGGCAAAAGTAGGTTTACAGTCGTTCGTATGGAAAATAATACAATAATTAATAAATAATACAAGAATAAACTGTTTCACATGCTCACCGCTGTAAACCTATTTTTGCCTCACCCTGTATTTATAATAAATGTCAGAAGGCAAGTATATTTTAAACCTGTATTAATTGCACACATCAATACAGGAGGCATAAATGATGAGTACATTTCAAAAAGTTTCATTTAATGTAAATACTTTAGAATTTCTGCCTTAAATCTATAAAAATATACTGGGTCCTTTCTCTTTCATGTGTATTTCAGATGCAGAAGTAGCAATACAGTTAATTGCAGTTTTTTACCATCATGTGTTAGCAGAATTAAGGCTTATATATTACTATGGGAATTTCAAGTTAAGAAAAAAGTGATTATAATGTTTTTTGTTTTCTCTTAGCAAATTGTGACGTGTAATTTGGGCTCTTCTCGCTCTTTGTACTACCTTCTTATTGGTACCACTTTGGCCATACTCCTTTGTGTAATACATTGCCCCTAGCACAGAGTATTGCTCTTACTAAGCATAATGGATATTTTTGAATACAGCCGAGTCATAAAAATGTTATGAAACCCTTTCCCCAAGTATTCAGTTCATTACTGGTTATTGTCATCTTGTCTGGTCAGTAAGTGCGTTTTAACTTTCTTGACCATCTCAGCTTATTTACTGTGGCTAAGTAGCTCACATGAATCCCTTCCTCCATCTCTTTAGTAGAAAATAACTGTGGCTGTGGCATCATAAGGGACAGCTCTGAACCTAAATAGGTTCGATTTTGTGTTCTTCCTCTGAGCAACTTTTCTTCTTTCCAGAGTTTCTCATTTTCTTTTCCTTTTCCTTTATCTGGTGTTCTTCCTCTATAGTAAAAAAAAAAAAAAAAATTTAAAAAAGGATGGGGAATTAGTCATTTGGAAAAGTATAAATTAACTTTGGTCATAAAAGGACTTGGGTACTCACTAATATACTTCTCCTGGTGGTTAAGAAAGGGAATTGCACTTAGAGGGAAGAGGACAAAGCAAAGAGAAAGCAGAAATCTGACCACTGAGACAAGACTACTAATCATTTTTTTTCTTTCCAGGTAATGCTTTTGTTCAATGCCACAAAGGTTAATAAAGTCCTTTGTATGATGTGAACTGCCTGTGAACAATGCAAGCATATAAAATGATGTTAAAATGAACTACATAAGCGCACCATCATCTGTAAAGATGGGGGGTAGGGGGTGGGGGGTTAGGGGGGTGAGGGGAGTGGGTGTGGGGAGGAATCTAGTGGGCTGGATGCTTAAGACAATTGGTGATAGATTCTTGGAACCCCTGTGCTCAGTTTCATAAGTCTGGGGTCATTATTATCTTGTCTGGTAGCTGATCTCAGTCTGTTGTGAGGTCCTTGTACCTAGTATAGGAGTTATCAAGATACCATTTATTTAGGCACTAGTTAACATTTCTTGGGAGGAATAAGTTAAACACAATTTAAATATAATTATGATGATCCTCCAGATCATCAAGAAGTCTAGGCCAACCTTAGGGAACAGGCAAGAGGATCAGTGAAGACTGGGGAAAACCACTAAGCTAAAAGAATCGGATAATCTTTCTTCTTTGCCATGAATTTGCAGTATGATCACTGATAAATCTTATTTCTCTAGTTCTGCTTTCTAAATTTTTAAATGAGTTGTACTGGGTAAGCTTTAAAGCATCTATGGCTTTGAAATTCTTCTTCTATCAACTTTGATCATTCATACTATTGCTTTATATTATTTAGTGCTGATGTCAATTACCATCTTTAATCTATATTCATTCAGCAATTATTACTGAGCACCCATCATGAATCAGGCTCTATGCTAGGTGCTTGGATACATCAGTGAACAAAACTGACAAAGATCCATGCCTTCTTCTCTCTATATCCCCCAAGCTCACATTCTTGCAGACAGAGATAGGAAATTAATAATAATAAAAAAGGTACATAAGAAAATGTATAGCATATTAGTAAATGCTCTATAAAAACAGAGTAGAACTTGATAAGGAGGATCAGGAGACTGAGGTAAGGAGGAGATTAAAATTTACATGAGGTAGTTTGGGTAAACACTGTTGAGAAGGTGACATTGAGTAAAGACCTGAAGAAGGGAAGGAAGGAGCCCTGTGGAAAGTAGCTGTAAGAGTGATCATAGCAGAGATAATGACCAGTAACACGCACTCAGGCAGCAGCAGGCCTGTGTGCTGCAGAAACAGCAAGTGTGGCAGTATGGTCAGGGGGACCAGAGGAAGAGAGATAGGAAAGAAGGTCAGGACTGGGGGAAAGACATTCGCCTCTGAGCTCTTGTAGGAATTTTGGCTTTTACTCTGAATGAAATAGGAAACCATGACACAGTTTGAGCCAAGGAATGATATGATTAATATTTGCAGTGCTCCAGGGGAGAAATAATGGTGGCTCAAACCATGGTGGTGACACTGGGAGTTTAGTAAGATGTAATAGAATTCTGGTTATATAGGGGTGGGCAAAAGTAGGTTAAATTACCAGCCATCATTACCTAAAAGATAAATCATAAGTAAGGATACAAAATAACAACAACAAAACAACAACAATAATAATGACAAAGAATATAAATAAAAAATGCAATAATTAATAAATAAGTAATATACAAGAATACACTTTTTAAAAGAGATAACCGCTTTTTAAAATATATATATTTTTAAATATATATTTTTATTGATTTTTTTTGAGAGAGAGAGAAAAGGAGAAAGATAGAAACATTGATGTGAGAAACATCGATTGGCTGCCTCCTGCACTCCCCCTACTGGGGATCGAGACTGCAACCCTGGGCATGTGTCCTGACCCGGAGTTGAACTGGGACCTTTCAGTCCATGGGATGATGCTCAATCCACTGAGCCACACAGTCCAGGCCAAGAATAAACTCTTGTATATACAACTATAAACCTACTTTTGCCCACCCCTGTATTTTGAAGCTAGAGCCAATAGGACTTACTGACAATTTGGATATAAAGTCTGAGAGAGATTTGTCTTGAGCTACTGGAAAGATAGAGTTACCAGCAACTTTGAAAGAAAGAGTTTAGGTGGTGGAGGTTTGGGGATCAATATTAGGAATTAAGTTTTGGTATTAGACTTTGAAGTAGAGATGCTGAATAGAAAATAGGTCTAGACTGGGGATGTAAATCTGTGAACCATCAATTTAGAGGTGGTGTTTAACCCTAAAGAGACTGTATGAAAGAGATCACCAAGGGAGTATGTGTAGATAGAGAAGACAAGATGTCCAAGGATTGAGTCCTGGTTCCTCTAATGTTAGGAGGAATCTACAAAGGAGACAGGATTACTTAATGACAGTGAAGATAAGGGAGATGTTTTCATATTATATATATTATAAAATAATCACAATAAGTCTAGTTATCATTCATTACCACATATAACTATGATATTTTTGTGATGACAACTTTTAAGATCTACTTAAACTTTCTTAACCACTTTCAAATGCACAACAATGTATCATTACCAACTTTCAAATGTACAGTATTATACTATTTTCTCTATTCAACTACTTTTCTGAAACATAAGTATTGCACAGTATTAAAAAAGTTCTTCCAAATCAGAACTAGTGGGTACAGTGAGCACTGGTGATATTTGTATTACTTCCCAAGAAAAGCAAGGATTTGAAAAGACACCTGGAAAACATTTATGAAATCCCAAATCTTTCTGATATTACAAAAGTGAGAATGGTAGGGACAGTCATTGAAAATAATTGAACCGAAGAGCTGATCATGGAGCCTAGCACGGGAATGGTATTATAGCCCTGAAAAATTGATAACACATGCTCAAAGGTAGTACATCTATACAAAAGTGCATCGCTAAAGAAGTTAAAAGAACAAATATGTGTCTAAATGAGAACTTCATGCTATCTTCAGACTTTCTCTTAAATGACTGACTTCTTAAAGCACTTAAAGAACAAGATGAAAAACAGACCTATGTCCTTGGGCAGCTGATAATGTGCATGTGTTTATACGAAATGCTTTTTCTAAAGATGTAGGGATTTTGAGGTCAGGATTAAGAGAGCTAGAATTTCCATTACCCAAGCAAAGTAAGTTCTAGTTCATGACATTTGAGATCCAACTGTCAAGGATAAAAGAGCACAGAGAACACTGGGCCCACCCTGACTTTATCCACAAGTTTTAGCTTTAAAGAAAAATACTTATTTTTAACTTGGACTCAAAAGAAAGATATAGAGAAAGAAAGAAAAACAAGAGAGGAAGGAAGGGTGAAGTCAAGCAGGCTCTAAACCTCTTAACCCAACCTGGAGTGTTCAACCAGGCGGTGACAAAGCTCTCCGGGCAAAAGTCAGTCCAGCTTTAGAGATTTGGATTCCCTACCTGGAAAACCTTGCTGCTAGCATTTAGGCACACAAAAAGAGCAACGTCAGTGGCTAAACTATGAGTCCATTATAGATGGTCTTGGCCTAAGAATGCCAGAATAAAGCCCTAGAATTCTAGAAGAAAATGTGCATATAATCTAAAGTACATTTTCAAAAGATCTCTCTCTCTCTCTCTCTCTCTCTCTCTCTCTCTCTCTCTCTCTCTCTCTCCTAAATCTTAGGTTTTCTGGCAATAATTCTGACCACTGAGTGGCAGAATTTTAACTGCCCATGAGGAAATAGTTAACAAAGTTTCCAGGAAGACGTTGTTATGTCCTTTCACCTATAACATCGACTGGGCCCTGGGAATAAGTTCTTGTTCACTCTTGAGTAGAATTCTCAGTACTCCTTAGGAGAGTTTCACTTAGAACTGGAACCACAAAAGCTGTACTGGTGGTGGATGGAAGTTGGTTTATTGGGCAAATGAGCAAACACCCTTCAACTAGGATTAAGTTCCTGGGAAATTGTGTCATAAAAATAAATTATACATTCCTCAAATCTTAAAGTTGATTTTTCCTTAAGGTTATAATTTTTAGATTTAAATTTGATATTGGTTTATTGTGTATCCATACTTTCTGAAAAATGCTTGGTCTCTTGACACCTCAGATAGGAAACCATTGTTTATGTGGTCTTTAGGGACAAACACTAGCCCTCATACTGCCTACTTTTTACTAGTTACAAATCGAAGTTTGGGATGGGATTTAGGAAGCTGAGAATCCATGTTATCTGTTGCCATGACATTTAATAACCTACTCCAAATGATATTCTGTCATTGTAAGAGTCTGGTTTCTATAATTATTTTTTTAAAACAAATTTCTTTTTCTTTATTGATATTAGAGAGAAAGAGAGGAAGTTAGAGGGAGAGAGAGATAGAAACATCGATGAGAGAGAACATTGATTGGCCATCTCCTACACGCCCTCCTCTGGGGATCAGGCCCACAACCTGGGAATGTGCCCTGACCAGGAATCGAACTGGTGACTTCTTGGTGTGTGGGTTGATGCTCAACCTCTGCTACATCGGCTGGGCTTGTTTCTATAATTCTTCTTCTTTTTTTTTATCCTCACCCAAGGACATTTTTCCATTTTTTCAGACAGAGTGGGAGGGAGAGAGAGGAAGAGAGAGAGAGAGAAACATCGATGTGAAAGGGACACATCGAGTGGCTGCCACCCGCGTGACCAACCAGGACCAGGAACAAACTGCAACCAAGGTAAATGCCCTTAGCGGGAACCTAACCCAGGTCTCTCTGGACCGCAGGCCAACGCTCTAACCGCTGAGCCAAACTGGCCAGGGCAGGGCTAATTCTTAATACTTTGGTTTCCATTTGTGAAAAGGACATCTCTAACAAACTTATGTAAAATATATATTGCATAATTGCAAGTTGGATTTGCATCTCAAGAATATATCTCATTAATGAACAAAACATTATTTAGTGTCTATGTAAATAATTTCTTGAACATGATTAGTATTATGGTTTTCAAGTTTCACTTGAATGCATCATTTCATTGGATCCTTCCACTGGGCAGGGTAAATGGTGTTATTCCATTTTACAAAGTAGGAGATTGAGGCTTACAGATGTGTGATGATTGACATTGAATTTCAGAGTTAATGATGTATTTTGAGAAATAAAGCCATGTAAATCAATAAAAATAACTAAAGAAATCTATTTTGGAGTGATTTTTAAATGCTTCTGTCCTGAAGAAATCTTTCTTCTTTCATTTAATAAGACTATTTGTTCTATTCAAGGAAAAACAAAAAAAAGACACCCTCTTCCTCGCAAAACACCCTCAGAAATAATTGATAACAGTAAAGATTTTTTATCCAAAGAAACAGTATTCCAGAGATACCTATGGCACTCTGTTTAATCAGCTGAATGAGCCCAGCTATGGCATATCCGTTTGAAATGGTCCCACATTGATTCTTCTATGATTCCCAGGTGCAATAATAAAAGGTAGGATTCCCAAACTTGGCTTTCCTTATTTGCATTTCAACACAGGAGGAAGTTTGTGTATCTTATTTATCACAACATCTTTTGTCCTCTTTTAAACAGGAGTCAGCAAACCATATTCTTCAATTTACTGGCTTAGTGCAGAGTTTCCATTCTTACGAAATTCATGATGTGGTAGCTAATTCCACCTATTTGCAGTTATTTTGTCATCTTTTACATGTTTTCTTATACCCATCACATGTCTTTGTCTGCTTTGAAAAATACTTTATCTGGATATGTGGCATTTTCTAATATCAAGAAACAAGGGCATCTAACAGTTATATTTACCAACCACAAATTACACTGTTGTTTGTTTCAGAGTTTAAGCAGAGAGGTAGCCAGGCTTTGGCCACTATCTATAACGCAAAGGCAGTCTTAGGAACCAAGCTTGGAATGTCTTTTGTCCTCTAATAAAAAATTTTACATCTCTTTAGGGAGTGGTGAGAAAGGGTTCGTGTTTCCTTACTGCTCCCACACTATGGGTCTCACCTCCCGGCTGGGTCTCTGCCCTCAAGTTCTTTCTTCATAGTTGGCTCTGTTTCTGATTTTTATTTTTAGGACCACCATTTTTACTTTGCTTTTCAGCAAATGGCGTGTGAGTAGGGAAATTTATTATGCCCTGGTGAAGGGAAATCATGTTTGGAATTCTTGCCATTTTCAAGTTACTGAAGCAGTATTTTGATATTAATTAAAAAATGTTTCTATTGCTAAGATAATAGATCTTACAAGTTGTCATCACACACACACAATGTTTTTGTAACTATATATGGTGACGGATGTTAACTAGACTCTTGGTGGTGATCATTTTGCAAATATCAAATCATTATGTTGTATGTCTGAAATTAATATAATGCCAAATGTCAATTATATGTCAATAAATACACATATTTTCTGAGATTATGGAAATGGTATTACATAAATGAAGTATTGAATAACTGGCACAAAGTTATTAATGTCTTTGTAGACCTTCATTTTGTTTTTCTGTAGAGCTACTGATCCTTTTACAGTCTCTTTTTTACAGTTTCTTTTTCAGCCAGCTTATCAATGTTAGGATTCATTGATCTACAGAGGCCTTCAGGACATGTCTGGCCCAGAACTGTGGGAAAAGGAGAGGCTATCTCCATTTAATTTTTAATTTTTATTTTTTTAATCCTCACCCAAGGATATTTTTCCATTGATTTTCAGATAGAGTGGGAGGGAGGGGGAGAGAGAGAAAAACATAGATGTGAGAGAGACACATGGATTTTTTGCCTCTCAACAGGACAGGGATCAAATTACAGTGCCCATGTCCTGGAATTGAACCTGTGACTCTTTTGCCTGAGGACCGATGCTCTAACCGCTGAGCCAAACTGACCATGGCACCATCCCCATTTTAAAGTAAGGAATTATCTAGAAGAGTTCTATGCATTTCTTATATTTACTGGGGAAAGGGGCAACACCTTGATATTCCCGTGGTTCAGCATAGTTTCTGGCATGAAGTGAATTCCATAGAAGCAGCCTCAGATAATAGTAAAGCAAAATTATTTTTCTTGGATTCAAGTGTTTGTAAAACATTTCCCCCTACTGGCTGGCTGCTAAAATTACTTCTAAGAGATCATACTGAGGAGGCAGTTTGTTACCTGCTCTCAAAATTTGCTGTGTTCCCATCTCTAACAGCCCATTATTAAATGCTTTCTTGCATCCTTTTCTTCTTATCTCCCTATTTCCGTAAATTAGGTGTGTCAGGATATTGATGCAGAGAGGATGCTATGATTTTATTGACAAAAAACAACAACAAAAAACTTGAAATTTACTCTTGAATTAGCCAGCTGTATGTAGTCCTGTATCATTCCAGTCAAGTTCATGATTTCTAGGAAAGACTAATGGATAGGAGAACCTCAGTGCTAGTTATGACCATGCCTTCTTTGGACAATTTGATTCACAAGAGCAAAATTATTGTGGCTCATGGTGTCCAGTAAGAACAGAAAAATTGTGGAAAGTTAGTCTTGAAACTGTGTGTAATAATGAATCTATAGATTGGTTAGCAATCTCAATTTGGTCTTTTTCTAATAGGGGCTTTCCTCACTTTTATAAAGTGAGGGCCAAGGCATCCAATTTGGCATTGAGACATTTTGGCATTTTACTCCCCAAAATTTAACTGGAAACCCTGGTGCCTGTGGTCTTTGGCACCCACAGGACTGTGTCGTAAGGTATGGGTTCAGCAGCTTAGTAGTACACCCACACCGTACGGAAATAGCCTAGGGTGACCAAAATGCAAACCCAACTCTAATTACTAGAGAATTGGAAATGAACACACACAGTCTTTACCTACATTCTTTAAGACCACACTGTTTTAGTTATACATATCTAAACACTGAACTTCTCTGGGACTAAAAGACATTTAATTTACATTCCATTTTAGGTAATATACTTCCAAACTCAGATAATTGCAAACACAATTTTAAGGGAGTTAAGGAAACCCTCCATTGTAAACAATGTCGTTGATGCTCTGGATTTCCATCTGTGCCTCCCATTCTCAGTATTATTTTACATTTTCTGTGGGTGGGAGGTCACTTTTTATTCATGAAATATTCACTGCAATAATGAATAATGGTGGACTATCTTTGCTCAAGGACACCTGAATTTAGATGTGCGGATTAATTTGACAACTCATCCTCAATCACAGAGCAAGTTCTGAATCAGTTCTGCTTGCCATTCTCCTGACTTACCCAAGCAGGTCATGAACATGAACTACAATCATGCACTCAGACTAAGACCCTGCCTCTTCTTAGCTGGGGCCTTGGGCACATTGCTTCTGGAAGTTTCATTTTCCTCATCTCTCAAGTAGAGATTAAAATACATCCCTAGTTTACAATGTGCTCATAGGGATCAAATGAAGATTAAATATGTTAAGTGCTTGGTATGTAGTAAACACTCGAACTATGGTAGGCAGTCACACAGGCATGAGCAGAGCAGGACAATAGGCCAGGTGGGGAATGTCACCGGGGCGGAAAGACCTGGGTACCTAACAAAGGGCAATACTCCTAGCAAATCTCTGGTCATGGTTTAAACCCCTGACCTTTCACATCGCTGGTTGTATAGTTTGGACCCTCCCCTGACCTTTCCTCCCCTGGCATGTTGCAAGTCATGTGGTAGGTCACCTTATAAAAGGAACAAGGGGCAGAGGATAGTCTCATAGGACCCTATACAAGCCTTTGCATGATCACTCATTTAAGCATTAAGCCCTAGAGATAACATCTAGGCCTCAGCTGTGTTTCAGTTCCAGGCCCAGAAAAGCAGCAAAACCAGATAAGCAGGGCCATGGCTGACCTCAGGACCAGCTGCATTGGATAATGACCCCCTACCCTGGCATTGACCTATCAATCAGTGGGTATGAGGACCCTGAAAAATACACCTGGAAAGCTGATGAATATTCTATTGAGATCCTCCCTCTGAAACCTCCCCTAAAACCTCTATGCTTCATAGCCCTTAGGATGGAGGACCAGCAGCTCTCCCTCCAGGGAGCATGCCTGTGACTTTCCCCTCACTCTCTTCTTCCCCCAGGTGCATCACCTTTACCCCTCTCTCTCCTAAGCTCCAAGGTTCCCCTCTTTTGCCTCTCTAACTTGTTTCCTGAACCCATTTCTTCTATGACTCACTTCTTCTACCTCCGTGACTTTTGCTTATAGTTTGAGTCTGGCTCTGAATTCTTTCTTAGCCAGAAATCAAGTACTGAGGTTGGTGAACCAAGGTCTGGTCTGAGTCCGCTGGTATGGCACCTGGTGCTGTTCTCGCCTCCAATAAAACTATTGTTGTTTGCCCTATAGCTGTCATCAATTCTTAAAAAGGCACTATTTTGCAGACAAGTCAACTTGTGTACCAAAGGACATAATCTTGTACTGAGTAATCAAGTATAACTCCCTAACTGTATGTTGGTACTATCAAATTAATTTCATATTATTAGAGGCTATATATATGTGTATAAATGTATATATAGATATGCTATTGTTATTTGGAAAAGGGTGTAGTGGTGTTGCAAAATATTTCCCCCTACTTACGTGATTAAAATATATATCCTTCTTACTCTTCAATACTCCTGACTTTTGTTAAGATTTATGTCTTTTGATTACTTGTTGATTCTGATTTGCGATCTAGGTCTAGAAATACACTAGTTTTCTTAAATGAAAGCTGTGTTTGGTACTGTTTACCACCGAATCACTGCAGTGATTTTTTTTTTTTACAGATATATTTATTTATTTACTTTATTGATTTTTAGAGATAGAGGAAGGGAGAGAGAGATAGAAACATTGATGAGAGAGAACATCAATTGACTGCCTCCTGCATGCCCCCCACTGGGGATGGGGCCCACACATAGGACATGTGCCCTGACCAGGAAATGAACTGGTGACCTCTTGGTGCATGGGTCAATGTTCAACCACTGAGCTACACTGGCTGGGCTGCAGATACCTTTAAATCAAACCTTTGTGATTGGCAAACACATAAAACTTGTAGAGCAGAGAAATTATTCCAAGATCAGAAATGTATTTCTGCAACTCTTATTTTATGGCTTTTGAAATTATTCTTTTTTATTTTTTAATAAAGTTTTTTTCCCCAAAATTCCAGTGAGTAGAAACACATCCATTGTCCCTCCTCATCCAAGTGATTCTTTTCTTGCCTGGATGGCCTCCACCTCATTTCCACATGTCTCCTCTTGCCATGCTCAGCATGCTAAGCTTTCAACCAATATTGTTCAAACATATGACTGAATAATATATTCAGTGCCATAATGCCAACGTCTATTTTTGTCTTTACCATGTAAATCCCTCGTTTTCACATGTTCCCTTAACTCTCTCTTTATAGATTTCCTTGCAGGCTGGTGACACTACAAATTTTTTATGCTTTCAGTGTTCTGTTTCTTGTTTTTTTTTTTTTAAACAAACATATACTCGATTGTTATGGGGTCCATCTCACTTGTTATGGGGTCCATATGCAGAAATGCATATTTTGATCACTAAATCCAAATTTGCTTTGGCTACAACTGAGTGCATAGAGTTGTCTGTGGGGTGGTCTGACATGGTTAAAGTGGGATAACACTTTTCCTTGTAAGAGGGAAGAGGAATTCCTGAAGGGTTGTGTACTCACTGGAATGTGCAAGAATTTTGCCTCAAGAATGTTTAAAAGATCGTGGTCAGGGCAGTGAACTCTAGTCAACAGTGACACACACGTTGACCAGCTGTTTAGCGATGGAACTGTGGAGGCACTTATAGGCCTTGTGAGAGATGACTGGGCTGGAGCCATGACTGTGTTGGAATAATTGTGATTTGTTAATGCTGTTTTGTATTTGTTCAATGTTCCTTTAAGGACACGGTTACACAAATTCCAGGATTCAAAAATGTACCTGGAACAATTTCTTTGGGCCAGTCAGCATGCCTTTCAGAACAAAGGAAGTGTTTTTCTTCTTTTGAAGAACTGTAACGTCTGCTCCAGAGTTGAGTAGCAGATACTCAACAAATACTTTCTACTAGCAACTGGTGCCTAGTGTCACCAAGAAAACCAACTCAAAACAAAAGAACCATAGCAACCAAAATTAGAACTAGTTCAGAAGCCACTATAGAAGTGAGACTTACTTTAACATAACTGTTTGGAGTGAATAAACAGCACACATAGAAGTACCAAAAGAGGGTTCTATGATCAACAACCAACAGATCAACCTAGGAGATGGCAGTCATCCCAACCACAGCAGGCTGTTAAGGTTACAGAGCCACAAACAAAACATCGCCTTACAAATAGCAGATTATAATTTTTTTTTTATCCTCACCCGAGGACATTTTTTTTCCTTTCATTTTTTGTTCAGATAGAGCGGGAGGGAAAGAGAGAGGGAGAAACATCGACGTGAAAGGGACGCATCAAGGGGTTGCCACCCACACGACCCAACCAGGGCCGGGGACAAACTGCAACTGAGGTACGAGGTACGTGCCCTTAGCGCGAACCAAACCTGGGTCTCCGGACTGCAGGCTGACGCTCTAACTGCTGAGCCAAACCGGCCAGGGCAAAATAGCAGATTATAGACACAGACCAAAGAACAGTCTGAACAACAATATGAAAAATAACAATAAACAATAAAGGCAGCAGTTATGACTTAATTCTTATAATAGGTAATGTTTGTTTTAAATATATTATTTTGATTTTCACCACCATTTTGTGTGGGTAATTATTATATATATGAAGTTTTTTGGTCACATTGACACAGTTGGATAATAGCTACTAAAACATGTAAATAAATTCTTAACAGACTCAAAGTTTTGGAACTAACTAAAGAATTCAAAGTTAATTTAAAATGTTTCCTAATTGGGAAGGGGGTGCACCAGGCTCGGCCTAAATTTCTCTCTAAAGCTGTGTGTGTCGTGGATGAAATCCCCAGGGCTGTTCACCTGGCAGTTCCCACGACACCCTGGAAGGCAGTGTCTGGCACGGGGATGTTGGAAGGCTACTGTTTGTCAGGAGGCTGGACACACCTTTGATCATTACCTGCCCAGAATGTCCTTATAATTCGCTGATGGGTCACTTACATTTTATCACTTCCTATTAGTCATTAGTCCAGACAGCTTTCAAAGACAGGGGGTGGTGTGCAGGTGGACAACAATATGACTCAGGAAATCGCTGCAGCACAATGTGCTATTCTCTAAAGACATAAGGAGGCATTATACCAATCTCTTCTACACTGATACTGCAGCTTCACAGTGTTCAACTGAAAAATGAAACAAGTGGATGGCAAAGGATTCTTCATAATCGAGGAAATAAAAGGAAGCAGTGGTCTGGGTAATACAGAAAATGGAAATCTGTAAAGCCATTTGACTTTGGCATGTGTCACATGACTTCCTTTGTCCCGCAGGCATGCCTGTCCTAGTAATGTTTTCTTTGACTGAGGTTAAAATATAATTTCAGTTCATGGGTATATCAAACCTGAACATCATAGAAGAGGTAGCCAGATGTACATTGAGTACAAAAAGCCTCTCTCTATTGAGTTGAGTTTTTTTGAAGTAATTTATGCTGTGTATCACTGAGTTTTCAAGAAGGAGGTTTATAAATGTTCAGATATTATCATTGCACACAAACCAACTTCATCATGGCAGTTCTGTTCAATTACAAGTTCATGGGACAGAATCCTGTTTATAGACAGGATTCTAGTTGATATTCTTTGGGGATTCTAGATACAGTATAGTAGAAATATCTACTGCATACATTTAATATGAAGATTAAATGATGAATATACATAAAACAATGTGAGCCATTATTAGTAGTAGGAAGAGCTATAGAATAAATGAGAAAGAATGTATTATGCTAATAATATTTGGAACTCATATGTTGAGGTTGTCTAAAGTTTAAGAGCAAGACTGGCAGTTGGTTAGTTTTTAATTTTCACTCCACGCCAGCACAGGGTCTTTTTGTAAATAGCATGAAATAAAAATATATTTGCTGCACTGGACGGTTTAGCTCAGCGGTTAGAGTGTCGGCCTGCGGTCCAGAGAGACCCAGGTTTGGTTCCTGCTAAGGGCACGTACCTCGGTTGCAGTTTGTCCCCGGCCTTGGTTGAGTCATGCGGGTGGCAACCGCTTGATGTGTCCCTTTCATGTCAATGTTTCTCTCTCTCTCTCTCCCCCCCCCCCAACTCTATCTGAACAAAATATCAAAAAATGTCTTTGGGTGAGGATAAAAAATAAATAAATAAAAGACATGCTATAAAAGTTCCACAGAAAGAGCTCATTTTGAGTTAGAGTGATTATAGAAGCGAGGAAATGAACTTAGCCTTGAAGAATACAATTCAGGTAAAAGAGAAGGAGGGGTCATTATTAGTAGGTAAGTGGAAATTTCCAGCTTGGAAGAATCCCAAAAGCCTTGGGAATTTTTACTTTATTTTCTAGGCAATGGTAAATTAGTGAAGGTTTCTTCCTGGAAGATTGACATGTAGCTTGTGAAAATGATTTTCCCAGCTACACTTGGTGCTATTGCCTAAATTTGAAATTTAGAAATGATCAGAATTTAATGAAATTTATCAGAATTTATTTCTTATAAAAATTTTTTTTTCTTTATTAACTTTAGAGAGAGAAGAAGGGAGAGGGAGAGATAGAAACATCAATGAGCATGAAAGAACAGCTATTGGCCACCTCCAGCACGCCCTCCCACTGGGGATTGGGCCCACAACCTGGGGTTGTACCCTGACCTGAAATCAAACTGGCGACCTCTTGGTACATGAGTTGACACTCAACCACTGACCCACATGGGTGAGGTGGAATTTATCAGAATTTAATGGAATTTATCAGAATTTAATGGACTAATGTCATGGAGTCTATTAGGTGGGTTGCATCAGCATTTACAAAGGAAAAACAGAACAGGGTATGAAGTACTAAAGCACATCGCGAGGAATGGGGCTTAGGTGTTATTTTATGAAGCCTCCATTTCAGTTGTGCACATGTGGATATGTATGTGTGTGGGGATCTGGGGGTGAATTTCAGCCGAAAAAAAGTTTAAAGCCACTGAGCTAGAGTCCTTAATGAGATTTTTAACTAGTGAACATGTCTTTCCTTTCTCCATAGTAGAAATAGTTGTATTCCAACTAGCAGCTATATGTTTTTATTTTATACATATCGGATTATCATATACAGAAACCAGAATGAGTTTTGAGAAAGACAAAAACCCAAAAAGATAATCATTTTGATTATATCCAGACTTCTACAATGGGGAGAGTACAGCAGACCTGAAGGTGTCTCAGTGGAGTGGTCTTACCTGAGACCTCTCTGGGAGAAGCAGAAAAGTTACAGGTGGGTGCTTTACAGTTGGAAGTGTTTTGTAATCAAGGGAAGTCTCAGTTATCTGTGCAGGGAAAGTTTATCTGCGTCTAGCTAATTTCAGGAGGACAAACAGTTCTAGTCTCAGCTAAATCATTTGTGAGACAAAGAACAAGGATTTGGGGGTGTCTGTGTCTGTTCTTGTCAGCAAGTTCAGGCAAAAGGGGAAAGGTCTGTATTTGTCCCTGTCACAGGTAAATAAAGGAGTCATCGAGAGTCTTATGGAAGTCAGGAGAAAGAGTGGACTGTGAGCCTTATCTATGTCGTATGGGGAAAGGTGATTCTTAGTAGTGATGTATTTCCCAGGACACATGAGTAGGGGCATTTCAAAAACAATCTAGCTGTGTTCCGAAGTCCAGAACTCATGTAAACTTCAGCGTTGTCAGTTTTCTCTTTTGGGTTGGCTTTAAAGAAAGCATAGAACCGCCCTGGCCAGTTTGGCTCAGTGGTTAGAGCATCGACCTGCGGTCCCGAGAGGCCCGGGTTCGGTTCCCGCTAAGGGCGCGTACCTCGGTTGCAGTTTGTCCCCGGCCCTGGTTGGTCGTGCGGGTGGCAGCCACTCGATGTGTCCCTTTCACATCGATGTTTCTCTCTCTCTCTCTCTCTCTCTGTTCCTGTCTCTCCCTCCCACTCTATCAGAACAAAAAAGGAAAAATGTCCTTGGGTGAAGATTAAAAAAAAAAAGCATAGAACCAAATTTCTTACCCATTTGCTACAAGTGGTTATACTTAACAAATGGTTAAGACTTGGATAATAATTGATGGCTAACACTGTTAAGCATATAACTCTGTAGCAGGTAACTTCGTTTTAATCTGAGAATAATTGGTACTGAAAAAGATCATTTAAAGTGATTCTACTGCCCGGCTGGTGTGGCTTAGTGGTTGAGCATCGACCCATGCATCAAGAGGTCGCCAGTTCGATTCCCGGTCAGGGCACATGCCCAGGTTGTGGGCCTGATCCCCAGTGAGGGCCATGCAGGAGGCGGCCAATCAATGTTCTCTCATCAATGTTTCTATCTCTCTCTCCCTCTCCCTTCCTCTCTCTGTAAAATCAATAAAGGAAAAAAAATTTAAAAAATGTTTAAAAAAAAAAAAAATAAATAAATAAAGTGATTCTACTTTCAGAGCAAAATTGAACAGAAGACAGCAAAAAAAAAAAAAAAAAGTTTGAATAGACCTTGATCTTGACAAATAAAACTTAAAATGATGAAAACAAATTGTATTGATTATTTGATAAGATGCAATTTGTAACTGCAACTATAACCTAATTTTAGAACAAAGAATGTATACAATGTTGATTTTTCTTACACACTTGTATTATAGCTCTATAAAATGTTTTTCTCTTTATTTGTGATTTTCATAGCACAATTTTATAGAGCAGCGGTTCTCAACCTGTGGGTCGCAACCCCTTTGGGGGTCCAATGACCCTTTCACAGGGGTCACCTAAGATACAACAGTACAAAATTACAGTTATAAAATAGCAACGAAAATAATTTTATGGTTGGAGGTCACCACAACATAAGGAACTATATTAAAAGGTCGTGGCATTAAGAAGGTTGAGAACCATCATTATAGAGGATGCCATTTGCAAAAAATATTAAAGACTTTATCAATTTTCTGAAATGTCCTTTGATCCTTTGATACTCACTTTAGTTTTTCTTTCTCTCTTTCTTTCTTTCTTCTTTCTTTTTTCTTTCTTTTTCTTTTTCTTCTTTCTTTCTTTTTTAAAAATCTTTATTGTTGAATGTATTACAGATGTTCCACATTTTTCCCTCATTGACCCCCTCCTCCCCACTCCTGGCCCCCACCTTTACCCACACTATTGTCTGTGTCAATTGGTTATGCATATAAGTTCATTGGTTTATTTCTTCCCACCCCTCAACCCCTTTCCCTTTGAGGTTTGTCAGTCTAGCAATGAATTTGTACTTCTTAATCCCTTCACCTTTTTCACCCATTCCCCCAACCCCCGTCCCATCTGGCAACCAATAAAGTGTTCTCTGTATCTATGAGAATGTTTCTGCTTGCCTGTTCATTTTGTTTGCAGATTCCATTGTCGATAGATATGTATTCATTGCCATTTTGTTTGTTCATATATTTTATCTTTTTCTTCAGAAAGACCCTTCATCATTTCATATAATAACGGTTTGGTGGTGATGAACTCCTTTAACTTTTTCTTGTCTGGGAAAGTCTTTATATGGCCATTGATTCTAAATGACAGCTTTGCAGGATAGAGTAATCTTGGTTGTAGGCTCTTGCTTTTCATCACTCTGAATATTTCTTGCCACTCCCTTCTGGCCTGCAAAGTTTCTTTTGAGAAATCAGCTGACAGTCTTATGGGAACTCCCTTGTAGGTAACTAACTGCTTTTCTCTTGCTGCTTTTAAGATTTTCTTTGTCTTGAACCTTTTGCATTTTGATGATAATGTATCTTGGTGTGAGTCTCTTGGGGTTCATCTTGTTTGGGACTCTTTGTGCTTCCTGGACTTGTATGTCTGTTTCCTTCACCAAATTAGGGATGTTTTCTGCCATTATTGTTTCAAACAGGTTTTTAATTCCTTGTTCTCTCTCTTCTCTTTCTGGCACCCCCAAGATGCGAATGTTGGCACGCTTGAAGTTGTCCCAGGGCTCCTTACACTATCCTCATTTTTGGGGATTCTTTTTTCTTTTTGCTGTTCTGATTGGGTGTTTTTTGCTTCCTTATATTCCAAGTTAATGGTTTGCTTCTTGGATTTACGTACTCTACTATTGAATCTGTGTAAATTATTCTTTGTTTAAGTTAATGCCTCCTTCATTTCTGACTGTGCATCCATCAATTCTGACTGGTCCTTTTTTATGCTCTTGAGGTCCTCACTAAGTTCACTGAGGTTCTCACTAAGCTCATTGAACATCTTTATAAGCAGTATTTTGAACTCAACATCTGTTAGGTTGCTTATCTCCATTTCGCTTAGTTCTTTTCTTGGGGTTTTGTTCTATTCTTTCATTTGGGACCTGTTTCTTTGTCTCCTCATTTTGGCTGCCTCCCTGTGTTTGTTTCTGTGTATTACTTAATGAGAGGTATGGGGCTAGCTGAGACCAGATGCCGCTTGTTTGATAGAATTTAGGAAAACCTGAAGCAGGATCCTAGACAGGCCAATCCTATGGTTAAGCAACTGCAACAGCTTGGGTGGGCCTGAAAGTTGGGTGGGGCTGGGCCTCAGGGAATCACCAGGGAGGGGTACCAGTGTGAGCCAGGTTGCTGGAGTCCCAGATATGGTGGCTGTCTTCCGCCACAGGGAAGGGCTCACCAAAGGAACAGAGGCCTCCGACAGCACGTTTGTCCTGGAGAAAGCCCCCTCTCCAGCCCTTGCTCCAGTGCCAAACAGCTCAGTTCTTCCCTGTATGTCTCTGGTGCCCCTCGAGCTGCCTTCCCTCCAAGCTTAGAGGGAGCAAGTTTGATAAGTCCGTGTGCGGGCCCTTTAAGGAGCTGCCTGGGGCTCCAGCCGCTTCAGCTTCCCTGAGCCTCAGTTCCCGCTGGTTTTTCCAGCCAGAAGTTATGGGGATTCTCTTCCTGGCACTGGAAACCTGAGCGGGGGCACCTGGTGTGCGATGGGGACCCCTCAATCCTCAGGGAGGACCTTCCCAGCCGAGGTGTCCTCCTGATTTTTATCCGCCACATGCGGGTGTGGGAGCAGCCCCTCCCACTCGGCTCCTCCTACCAGTCCCGATAAAGCTTCTTCTTTAATTCCGTAGTTGTAGGACTTCCATTCAGCTTGATTTCAGGTGGTTTTGAATGATGGTTGTTCTGTAGTTTAGTTGTAACTTTTTTTTGTTTGTTTGTTTTGTTTTTTAATCCTCACCCGAGGACATTTTTCCATTTTTTTGTTCAGGTAGAGTAGAAGGGGGAGAGAGGAACAGAGAGAGAGAGAAACATCGACGTGAAGGGACACATCGAGTGGCTGCCACCCACACGACTGACCAGAGCCGGGGACAAACTGCAACCGAGGTACATGCCCTTAGCGGGAACCGAACCCGGGTCTCTCGGGACCGCAGGCCGACGCTCTAACCGCTGAGCCAAACCGGCCAGGGCTAGTTGTAACTTTGATGTGTTTGTGGGAGGCCACGATACCGCGTTTACCTACCCGCCATCTTGACCGGAAGGCTCTTTCTTTTTTTTTTTTTTTAATCCTCATCCGAGGATATTTTTTTATTAATTTTCAGACAGAGTGGGAGGGGAGGGAGGGAGAAAGAGAGAGGGGGGGAGAGAGAGAGAGAGAGAGAGACATGTGAAGGAGACACATCGACTGGTTGCCTCCTGCATGACCCGGACCAGGGCTGGGGACCAAAACGCAACCGAAGTTTGTGCCCTTGACCGAAAACGAACCTGCGACTCTTTGGTCCACCGGCCCACGCTCTAACAGCTGAGCCAAATCGCAGGGGCCACCTTAGTTCTTTCAAGTGCCTGAGTTTCCTTCTCTTCTTCATTGGATAGATGGTCTAATTCTATTCAATGTCTATTTGTCCATGACCTTATCGAGCAATTCCCACAGTCCTCCCCTTCCCTTACATCAGATTTATATCTTTCACACGTGATGCCACCTGGTAGTTGATTTGTATCAAATGGATTCTATTGCTGAATATTTAAAACAAAACATTAACCTAACATGTAGATTACTTAAATGAGTGCAAATTTCCTTTGTTCTGTAGTCAATATTTTCCTTTATTTATGATGACCCTTATTGCTCTATTTAAATGTCTAATTATAAATCCTCCAAAAGAGAAAACTGCAATAACAGCCACCGCTCTGCATTTTAAATGTTTCATTTCATGTAATTCTCACTTCAACTCTGTGAGGCAGGTGCTGTTATTATCTCTGTACACAACCGAAGAAATAAGAAGCTTTGAGAATTTGCGTAATTTGCCCTAAGGCACAGATACCAAACGGCAGGGGCAGGACATGACTGCAGGAATGTTTAATAATAACCAGTTTGTACTGGTTGCTGAAATGGTGTGCTAGTCTTCTTCTCACCAAGTCCTCCCATTTTTATTTTTCCTTCCCCTAATTTTTCACTTTGCCTGGATTTCCTTATCTACTTACTAGAAATTTGGTGTTTCTTTTTTTAAATGGAAAAGCATTTTAAAATTACTGTTTACATTTAATGTTATTTTGTATTTGTTTCAGGTATATAGCATAGTGGTTAGACAATCATATAATTTACAGTGTTGCCCCCAATATTTTCAGTACCCAGCTGGCACCATACATAGTTGTTACAGTATTATTGACTATATTCCCTATGCTGTACTTTACATCCCCAGGACTATTTTGTACCTACCCATCTGTACTTTTTTGTTTTTTTGTTTTTATCCTCACCTGAGGACATTTTTTGATATTTTGTTCAGATAGAGTGGGAGGGGGAGAGAGAGAGAGAGAGAGAGAGAAACATCGATGTGAAAGGGACACATGGAGTGGTCGCCACCCACACGACCCAACCAGGGCCGGGGACAAACTGCAACTGAGGTATGTGCCCTTAGCGGGAACCGAACCCGGGTCTCTCCAGACTGCGGGCCGACCCTCTAACCGCTGAGCCAAACTGGCCAGGGCCCCATCTGTACTTTTTAACCAATCGATATGTCTCTCCCCCGGCCCCTCCCTTCCACTGTCTCTAAAATTCAATGAAAAAAATATCCTCAGGTGAGGAATAACAAAACAAATTTAAAAAAAAATGTGGAGCAGGAAGAAACTTTATGCACTCCAATTATGTTTCTGGATCTACATGTCAGCATGAGTTGGAATGTCTATTTACTCTGGCTTTCTGTTTTCTACTTCTATAAGTGTTGTATAAGTATCAGACAGAGAATAAAATTTTATTTCATAGAAAGTACTTCTTTTATAGCCAAAAATTGATGGAGAGGTATCACAATTGTAGGAAACACAATTTTCTTTTTACAATTTTCTACAATTATGTAGACATATTCTACAAATATGTATAATTTCCTTGGCATACACTATACACACACACACACATCTAAATAATATTTGTCCTAAAAAATGGCCAGTTATCATCAATTTGGTATGTAACATGGTAGGTCCCGAACCACAGTGAAATGCCAATAACTACCATTTAAATGATACACTCTTTTGCTAACAATTGTTATTACTGGCAATGAGCAAACATGGTGCTGAGTTTTTAAAATACTTCTTTATATTTTTCAAGTGTTTAGGTTTGACAAGAACTCATTAGAAATAAACTTTCTAATCCTTTCCCTCCTCACGTATAGTTCAATGAACACACACACACTCACACACTCTCACACACACACACCATCTATACTATAAAAATTTGTTTCTTGTCAATTTGCATTTAACTTGTAAAAAATTACTTTTAAAGTCTTTTCAAAACATTGGGCTGCTGGCACACATTATGTTTCTAATTAGGGACTGGGATGGGAGGATTGTGAAAATAAAAAAATAATATATTTTATGTATATATGATAAATACATACATATAAAAATATATAAAAATTAGGTTCAGGGTGTAAGATCTGCCAAATTCTGGGATTAGAAGTCATGTGAATAATTTCTTTTGTTTCCAAACTTTTCTTAATAAATTGTAGCCCTCACTGGTTTGGGTCAGTGGTTAGAGCATCGGCCCTTGGACAGAAGGATCTTGGGTTCGATTCTGGTCAAGGGCATGTACCTGGGTTGCAGGTTCGATCCCTGGTCTTGGTTGGGAAAGTGTGGAAGGCAACCAATTGATATGTCTCTCTCATATCTAAGTTTCTCTTTCTATTTCTCTCCCTCCTTCCCTTCCACTCTATCTAAAAAATAAAATAAAGTCAAATAAATTGTGGTAAAGTAAGTGCCCCAGTAGGTATCTCAGACTATGTAATAAGCAAAAATTTTCTCTCTCTCTCTCTCACCCCACACCCTAAAACAAACCCATCCTCACATATTGAATGTAAACCAAACTAATTCGATCCATACAAACCATACAAACTGATGACTGGAGGGAAAGGAAATAGAGACGAACCCTGAAGAGCTCTCTCTTTTTACCTTCATTCCTTTCGTCCGGGTCAGTGTAGATGGAAGCCGCAGTAAACAAGGAAAAGATCACAAAGGCCAATAAAATGAATGCCATTTCCAGGTTGGTGAAAGGGAGCTCCATGAACCACCACACACTTCGTCACCTTCAACAGGAAGCAAACATTGGCTTAGCACACTCCATCCAGAGGGAGCTTGGTCAGCAGTTGTTTATTTTAGAATCAAACACTTAAAATTTCCTAAAACTTGTTAAAATACTTTTGTGCACCTGGAACAATTCATCTGGGACTGGCAAAAACGGAGTGTGCTCTCATTTTTTGGAATTTGGCGTAACTATCGGTATAACTGAACTTCACTGTGTAGATTGGATGACAATGTGGATGTCTGAATGGCAGAGTCAATGCTTATACACATCTGCAAGTTTTTTGGACACAACTCTGTGAGTTTTTTGGACACAACTCTGGGAGTAAAGACAGGGTCTATTTCATTTCAATGAAGGAAGAAGTAGTAATGTTGATATCTGACATGACTACACCAAGGTTCAAAATTAAGTCTCTTTGGTTCATGTGCCTGAAACTACCTGGCATCTGCTAGCCAGGTGAAATATATACAATCAAAGCAATTTTATTTTTAAGTGCAAAAACCATAGACTTCAATGCAGCTGGATCAAACCTAACCCAAATAAAAATAAATGTGTTCACAATTTAACCATGAGAACTTCCCATTTCTGACTCCAAAGTAGAGCTCATGTATTTTGGAAAGGAAATAGTAGTTCCACTGGAGGAAAATTATAGCATTATCCAGTTGGAAGTAACCTCTCTCTTTCTGTCTTTCAGTGTTTACTACACAAATGCCAAATATTTAAACTGCAGACATATGTGGAAATGTTATAATTTTAAGAATTCCTAGAGAAAGAGATGTGACATCCTTCCATTGTAACTCACCCCATGTTCTTCATTAACTGTCTATTTTAGGGAAGTAACTTATTGGGGTCTTTCACATAAGGGTTCAGTTTCAGAAATATTGAGCATATAGTACTGAGAGGTCCATATACCCTCCCTCCATCCCTGCCATTTCTCCTATTATTAACATCTTGCGTTAGTGTAGTACATTTGTTACAACTAATGAACCACTACTGACACATTATTATGAACTGAAATCCATAATTTACATTAAGATTCCCTCTTTGTGTTATACAGTTCTATGGGTTTTGACAAATGCACATCAAACACCATTACAGTATTATACAGAATAGTTTATCTTGTGCTTTACTTATTCATCCCTCTAGTCCTCCCTCTTCCCCAGTCCCTGGAAAGTTCTTTACTGTCTCTAGTTTTGTCTTTTCCAGTTGTCATATAGTTAGAATCACATGATATGTAGCTTTTTCATATTGTCTTCTTTCACTTAACAATAAGCATTTAAGGTACTCCATTTGTTTTTATGGCTTGATAGCTTATTTCTTTTTACCACTAAATAATATTCCATTGCATAGATGTACCACAGTTTGTTTCTCTATTCACTTATTGAAGCCATCTTGGTTGTTGCCAACTTTTGGTGATTATGAATAAAGCTGCTATAAACCTTCTAATGCAGGTTTTTGTGTGCACATGATTTTTCAGTCTAGGAGCATGTGTGATGGATCATGTGGTTAGATTGTGTTTAGCTTTGTAGGAAGCGGCCAACATGTCTTCCGAAGTGGCTATACTATTTTGCATTTCCACCAGCAATGAATGAGTATTCCTATTGCTCTGCATCCTTGCATCCATTTTGTGTTGTTAATTTTTGGATTTTAGTCATTCTAATTGGTGTGTAGTATGTCACCGTTGTTTTCATTTGCAATTCCTTAATAATATATGATGCTGAACATCTTTTCATATACTTATTTGACACTATATATCTTTGTCTTTTATGCATATTTTTTTGCCCATCTTAAAATGGATTATTTATTTTTTTATATTTGTTCTTTGTATATTTTGGATCCAAGTGATGTAGCAGATAAATGCTTCCCAAACCATACTTAATAGTGCCTTTTGCAGAACAGTTTTAAATTGTAATAAGGCCTAACCCTTTTATGGATCATGCTTTAGGTATTATATCTAAAAACTCATTGCCAAACCCAAGGTCATGTAGATTTTCTTGTTATCTTTTCAGTTTTATAGTTTTGCATTTTATAGTTCTAAGATTCATTTTGAGTTAATTTTGTATATGGTATAAAGTCTGTCTTTAGTTCCTCCTCCTCCCCCCTTTCTTCTCCATCGCCCCTCCCCTCAGCCTTCTTCTTCTTCAAATACGGATATCCAGTTGCTCAAGTACCATTTGTTGAAGAGATTATCCATTCCCTATTGTATTCCCTTTTCTTCCTTGCTAAAGATTAGTTGGCAATTTGTGTGTGTCTACCTCTGGGCTCTCTATTCTGATGTATATGGGTATATATGCACAGATACCTTTCTAGAAACTTATTTTGTGGAGACTTTTATGACACTTTGAGCACTGTCCTTGTTATTCTCAAAGCTACTTATATATTAATTACTGTAAGAAAGAGGTGAGCTATCTCAACAGACTGAACCAGCTCTTCATCGTGTGTTTTCCGACTCCACCCCGGAGAGCTTCTGTGCATGCCCTCTGTCACGGTGGGCGCAAGCAGCCCCCAAATTCAACTGAGCCATATAACGATGCTGGCTTAGGAAGGAAAGAAGGCTTCAGGGGGAAGTATGGACCCTCAGCTTGGCACCAAAGAAACCCCAGCTTTCAGTAGAGAAGAGGGGCAAAGTCAATGCAAAGCGAAAAGATTAATTCAACACACGTTTTCTGAGTGTGGCATTTTGCTAAATTGTTTGTGTGGTAAAGTGAGGTGGCTGGAGGAGAGAGAAGCAGGAGCGGGTCACGGGTGACATGTATGGAGCATGTAAAATGGACCAGGCACTGTTTCAAGAGCTTCACAGCCTTTATCTCCTTGAATCTTCACAATAACTCTATATGGCAGATACTGTTATTGTCTCCGTTTCATAAATGAGGGCACCGAGCATTGAAACATAAAGTAGCTTATCTTAAACTATAAGATAGGATATGGCAGAGCCCTGGCCGGTTTGGCTTAGTGGTTGTAGCGTCAGCCTGAGGACCAGAGGGTCCTGGGTTCGGTTACTGCTAAGGGCATGTACCTCGGTTGCAGTTTGTCCTCGGCCCTGGTTGGGGTCATGTGAGTGGCGACCACTCGATGTGCCTGTCTCACGTGGATGTTTCTCTCCCTCTCTCTTCTTCCCTCTCTCCCTCCTGCTCTATCTGAGGATAAATGCAAAAGTGTCCTCAGGTGAGGATTGAAAAAAAAGCTAGGATATGGCAGAGCCAGAATATCAACTCGGGCATCTTGGTTCCAGAACCCTCTCTCTTAATCAGCATACTGTACTTGCACTCATCCAACCAACCAACCAAGCAAACTCAAAATTCACCTTCATAGTTACAATCCGGTTTGGCAAAGCATTAAATGGAATTAACTGGAAAGAAGTTTTTATGTTAGGTACCGTGAGAAAGTAGTATTTGCCAGGCAAATACAATTGACAGGATTTTATGCCAAGGTAAAAGCTTTAGACTTGATTCACATGCTATTAGAAGGTGAATATAAGGGTTTTGATAGTAAAATGACATGATGTAGCAGTATTTAGAGAATATTAATTGCATTTCCATGTGAGGGAGAGATTGAAGAAAAAGAATGATATTTGGGAAACAAACAAACAAACAAATTCCAGCTCTGTATTAGGTTCCACAATAGTAATGGAGTGTGAGGGATGGAACCAAGAACCACCTTAAAGGAAGGGCAGGAGGATCTTGGAAGTTTGCTGCTTATATGGGGTTCAGAGGTTGCCCTGACACTAGTAAAAATGCGGTACAAGGAGGAAGAGGGGAGATGATGATCACCAAAAAACCAATCCACGGAATTTTGTGTTAATCGGCAGTAGAGAATATCAATTCCTCAAACTTTCTCATAGTAGAGATGTAGGCTACACTCTCATACATTCTTCATTCCTTCAATATTTGGAATTAGATCAATCATGCTTTTACTTCTCCAGAGAATATGAAGACTATTAAATCATTTAAAACATACCAGAGCCCTGGCCAGTTTGGCTCAGCGGTTAGAGCATCAGCCTGCGGTCCAGAGAGACCTGGGTTTGGTTCTCGCTTAGGGCGCGTACCTCGGTTGCAGTTTGTCCCCGGCCCTGGTTGGCCCTGCAGGTGGCAGCCACTTGATGTGTCCCTTTCACGTCTCTGTTCTTTCTCTCTTCCTCTCTCTCCCTCCTACTCTATCTGAACAAAAAATGGAAAAAATGTCCTCGGGTGACAATAAAAAACAAAACAAAAACATATCAGAGAACAAAAACATTATTCTTATTGCTAACATCCTGTGAGGACTGTTTCCTCCTGAAAAATATAGCAAAGCAAAATAAAAACAGAAAAAAAGAAATAGTGCCACCTAGTGGTGACTAAGTGCTATAGGTGGAAGAAAGAAATGAGGATGATCTGCTCAAGCTTTCCAACGATGTTTCATTATACCTATATGGTGTCCTATATGTATCACACACCTATGCCAAATAGTTTCCCATAGTCTTCAGTTTTATCCCATTCCCAGAATAGTCAATGATTTTAAGGTAACTGTTTCTAGAAGGAGGCATCCAATACTGTTTTCTATATATACAGATCATATGCAGTGTTATTTCTATCTCATCATACGGGATGCTATTATTCTAGTCACGAAAAAGACACAGAAACTGAAATTTGGGTAAAAAGATGTAGTCCTATAATATACATTTGTCAGATATATGGCTATTCAAATGACACCTAATCATTTACTTGTTCGGTGCTCAGGGCTGAGAGCCCTTCACCAGGAGCTCTACCACCGTGCCCTTAATTCCAGAAACGTCCGTTCCATGGTCATCTTCTAGGTCCTAAAACCAGTTAAAAGTTTATTGTTTACTAACTGTTCTCCACCTGTGGGTCGCGACCCCTTTGGGGGTCCAACGACCCTTTCACAGGGGTCACCTAAGCCAAACAATAGCAACATTACAGTTATGAAGTAGCAACAAAAATAATTTTATGGTTGGGGGTCACCACAACATGAGGAACTGTGCTAAAGGGTCGCGGCATTAGGAAGGTTGAGAACCAACAAGTACCATTTGTTTAGATGGTGGTGTTACCTGCACTCTCCTTACTCTTGAGTATTCTTGTGGGGGCATCTGAAAAACAATTGGTTGTACAGCCTGCATTTCATCCTGGGATACTATCTATTGTCAGATCGCTGGACACTTCTGCCCATCTCGGTTTACTTGATGTAGAAATGAATCACTTGTTCCCTGTAGCTTAGCATAGGGCAGGGCTAATCACAGTGATTATTTAGTAGCAGACTGTAGATGAATCACATAATAAAAATAAATTGTACACTTTTTATCATACTGTATATCCTATCTAAGCGTATTTAAGTTGCACTCACTAATGACTACAGCATGGCCACCTTGATTTGTCATTATTACTTAGGTAATCCCTAGAAACCAATTGAACTCAGATATTATCTTCTCTTAACTCGCTAATGGCTTCCCTTAGAATAAAGCCCTAGTCCGACTGGTCTGGCTCAGTGGTTGAGCATTGACCCATGCACCAAGAGGTCACCAGTTCAATTCTCGGTCAGGGCACATGCCCAGGTTGTGGGCTTAGTCCCTAGTGGGGGACATGCAGGAGGTGGCCAATCGATTTTCTCTCTCTCATTGATGTTTCTCTCTCTCCCTCTCTCTTATTCTCTCTCTAAAATCAATAAATAAAATTAAAAAACAAATAAAGCCCTAATTCTCATCCCCTCCTCCAAGGCCCTGCATCACCTGCCCCTCTCCTCTCTGATAGTAGCACCTGTGATCCTCCCTGGCTCTGGCACTCCTGTTGGTGTTCCTGGTCCTACTGAGCTCAGGTCCGCTGAGCGGCACAGCCCTGCGCCTGGCGGCCCCTGACCTGGATCTCCTTCTCATGTCCCGGGTCCAGTGCCTGTGCGTCCTTCGCTCTTTGGTCCTAGAACCACTCCCCTGTAGGGTGGAGGCCTTTCTTGGGCTCCAGCCTAAACCAGGCTCAGTGCTCTTCATCGCCCTGTTTTATTTCCATCACTGTTTTTCTTATCCATTGCATTTTGTTTCTTTGCTTGTTTATGTTTCTCTCCCCATGAAATAAAGCTCCGTGAAAGCAGGGCCCTCTGTTGTTTACCTCTGGATCCGTAAAGTTATGAGAAATGATTGGTAGGCAGTAATTTTTCTATAAATACTCACGGGATAAATGTAAGTGAATAAATGAGCGGACAAAGTGCATACACAAGCAAGGGGCCACAGAGATCCGAATTTCACAGCTGTGGGCAGAAAATCCGGGTGGAAGGTATATTCAGAAATCTCAGTGATACAAGCACTTTATTACTCGAGCAAATCCTACCCAGAGGACTTGAAGATGCTTTGAACATGGTCTCAAGGCTTCGGTAAATTAGGCAGCCTGCTGGGGATGGACGGTTTTGTTTGCTGCTGTTATTGCCCACACGGGGGAGATGTGTTCCCTCTCGTTTGTTGCTTTATTTTTCTCTCTGGTGGTCGCTTGCCTCGCTCGCAGCTCTTACGTGCCCCGTCCATTTATTCCATGGATGTTGGAATAAACCCTCGAGTGCTGTTATGATTGCTTGGGGACTGTGTGGGACCTGTGCCTTGGTTTGCATCTCCTTCCTAACATAAACGCGGTGTGTATGTGCACCGAGGGGAGGGCCGAAGGGATGTGTCAAATGATGTCCTTAATCCAAAGAAAAATCTGCCAGAGTCAATACTGTGGGCTCATTCACAGTAGGTAAATACATTTTTGGGGGGGAAGCAAGGAATTGTTTTAGTACTTTGGAGTCGTACAGCCAACTTGATCAGAAAGGTTAGAATTAAAACAATTCTCTGAGCCCCCGGAGTCCCTCCGTTCGGAGGCCTTGGGAGAAAGCCTAAAGCTAAACCATCCACAGATGTTGGCGTGGTCTCACCTTCACGCACTGGCTCTGGCCGCTGACCCAACATGCATGCCCTCCCTCTGGCCTGCCGGGTGGGTCCGCCCGCTTTTTTCCTGAGACAAAGTATCTCTGTCTCCTTTAAAAATTCCGAACAAGGCTTACCTGCTGCATGAAATGGTGAGCTCATTTGAGTCGGTTTAAACCGCCAGCACCTCTTTCTGTTGTGTTTGTAGGAGAGTGGAGGGTTATACATAGTTTCCGTCATGGTGTAATTACCATCTACAAAACAAGGCCTCCGACTGTAATCCTACACATATTTGGAAACAACGTTCAGTTGTCTACTTGTTTCTGAGTTAACTTTTCACTTTATAGGCTCATTGTTACAGCAGTATGTTTGTGCGTCTCGGGAAGTCATATATTGAGGTCCTAACCCCCAGTGGATTTGGAGGGTGGAGCCTTTGAGAGGTGATTAGGTCATGGGGGTGGAGCTCTCCTGAATGGGATTAGTGTCCTTATAAAAGAGACCCCACAGAGTTCTCTCTCCCCTTCCGACTTGTGAGAACAGTGAGAAGATGGTCAGTCTGTGAACCAGGAAGCAGGACCTCCCAGGACACGAATCTGCCAGCATCTTGATCTTGGACTCGAGTCTAGAACTGTCAGTGAGGAATGCTGTTGAAGCCACCCTGTCCGTGGGTTTCTATTACAGCGGCCGGATGGACTAAGACACTGGTAGAGGCAGAAACTTGGTTTTCTTGGTTGCACTTGCTGAATGACCGATGATATGCCCCCAGCTCTTGTCACTGTTGCTTCTACTTCATATTTTAACCTGCTAAATGTCTCCTTGATTGATTTCCTCAATCTTTATTTTGGATTCCCCATCATGTTGACTTCGTCTCCATAGCTGAAGCCATCTTCTCTTCAAACTTTAACTAAAAAGTCATCTCCTTCCTGAGAATTTTCCCCTAAATAAAATTTCAGATTTGGGAAGAAAATGAAAGATTACCTGTCCAAACACCATGCAATGATTGGATTCTCCTGAAACTGTTTTGGTGGAATATATGTATGTATATATGTTGTTGTTGTTAATTCCTGACCTGAGGATATTTTTCCATTGATTTTTAGATAGAGGGGAAGGGAGGGAGTGAGAGAAAGAGAGAGAGAGAGAGAAACATTGATGTGAGAGAGACACATTGGTTGGTTGCCTTCTGCAAGACCCCAACAGGCCTGGGGATCGAACCTGCAACCGAAGTACATGCCCTTGACTGAGAATTGAACCTGAGACCCTTTGGTCCTTGGGCTGACTCTCTAACCCTTGAGCCAAACGGGCCAGGGCTGTTTTGGTGGAATAGATGTTCAGTCTAAGCTTGAGTTTGCTAGTGACAAGGGACTCACTACCTTTGGAAGCAACCCAATTAACCGCAGGATAGCTCTGCTCATTAGAGAACTCGTTCTTCAGATGAGCTAAATTTCCTCTCCGTGTTGCCATTACGCTTCAGTTCCTGAGAGCAGAGCTGACAAGCTTCTTTTTCAGGTGAGAACTCTTCAAATACTTGAAGATATTTAAATACAGTGATACCTCGGTTCTCGAACATAATTCGTTCCAGGAGGACGGTCGGGAACAAATTGTTCGAGAACCGAAGCAATGACCCAATAGAAAATAATGGAAACTGGATTAATTCGTTCCAAGCCCCAGAAAATGCCTATTTACTGGCCTAATTTGTATATAATATGTAGAAAAACATAAGTCTCAACAAGAAATAAAAGTGTACAGTATGTCTAAGGGTTAAATTCAGTGTAAAGCGTGACTCCACAAAGCGTGACTCTCTCTCTGCACTCACACTGCTGACGCAAGCAAGGCGCGCTGGGCCGAATGAACGCCATTCGGCTCAACTCGGCTCATCTCGGAAGTTCGAGTTCCAAATATTTGTTCGGATTCCGAGACAAAAGTTTCTCGAATCTCCTGGTCGAATACTGATTTGGTCGAAATTCGAGGCGTTCGAGAACCGAGATATCACTGTATCTGAATGTGTGTTGTTTATACTTTCTTTCCTTTGTCTAAACAAACATTCCTCATATGACATAGTTCTGCATTCCCTCTTCTTCATTTCTCTCCTTTTCTTCCTCAAGTGGCATGCCCAAGCTGAAGGCAATGTTTCAGATTAAGTTGCCTGGGGTCCAATAGGACAACAGCATTTCAGCTATTCTCTTTTGCCATAGATTTGATTACCAGTTAGGTCTCTTTTTCCTTTCCTTTTCTTTCTTTTTAAAAGATTTTGAGAGAGGGAGAGAGAGGGAGAGAGAGAGAGATTGAGAGAGAGATTGAGAGATCGAGCTGCTGCCTCCTGCACGCCCCCTACAGGGGATCCATCCTGCAACCCTGACTGGAAATCAAACTGGCAAACTTTTGGTGCAGGAGATGATGCCCATCCAACTGAACCACACCAGCCAGGATCAGTCCAGTTAGGTCTCATTAAAAAATAATATGTTATACCTACTGTCATACTAAACCACCCACATCATTTTTTATCTGTATTATTATTACTGAATTGCAAATCATAGTTCTTGTGTTCCATACTTTTTTTTTTTTATCCTCACCTGAGGACATTTTTCCATTTTTTGTGCAGATAGAGTGGGAGGGAGAGAGAGACACCGGCGTGAAAGGGACACATCGAGTGGCTGCCACCTGCAGGACCAACCAGGGCCGGGTACAAACTGCAACCAAGGTATGTGCCTTAGCAGGAACTGAACCTGGGTCTCTCTGGACCGCAGGCCGGCACTCTAACCGCTGAGCCAAACTGGCCGGGCGTATTCCATACTTTTATAGTTGGTTGCTTGTTCCTTAATATTTCTACTCACAAAATTTCATATTATTAGATGTAGCCCATTTATCCTACCTAAGAATTTTTTGGATCCTTCTTATACCATTCCATCAATTTGCAAATTATTTTAGCTTTCTGTTACCCACAGGTTCAAAGAAAGAATCTTCTATGCCTTCCTTTAAATCTTTGGTGAAAACATGCCTGAAACGAAGTTACCTGTCCCATAAGAATAAGCCAGATATACTGTGATTATTGGATTTGCTTAATTTGCAAGTTTAGAAATCCACTTTTGGGAGTTTTAGGAGGATTACATAAGATAAAGCACCTTGAATAGTGCCTTACATTTGGTGTGTGTCCCATAAATGTAGTCATTCAGATTTATCCTCCTTCCTGAAATTCCTAAGTTTAATTCAGCTTTGCAGATCTGTTCTTTATAAAAAAAATTATTCCTTTAATTTTAATCTGAGTCTCTATTTGGTCCATCTTTAAAACTTCTCAGGTTTTAGCTACACATTGATTTTAAAAAAAGATTATTCTCATCTGTCCTGATGTGTTAATTGGTTTTCAATTTTTGTTTACTATCACTTTCTAGGTTCCTAAAGGATGATTTAAAAATAATGTTATTGTGTGTGTGTGTTTTAAATTTTTTTGTGTGCTTATAAAAGTTATAATATTTGGACAATTTTGGAAAAGAAAGAAAAATAGGAAAAAGATAAAAATCATGGAAAGGTTTTTTTTTTATTTGATATTTTCAGTGAGTTCTTTAGGCAGTTGGCTTTCTACTGCTGAAAGAAGCATTATCAAATTTGCAATTCTCTAAGGGTAGATTTTGTAGGATTGTTTTCCTTCCCTCCTAAGAGTATATACACTGTATTTAACTCAATTTCATGCTAAATGTATTAACTTTCCTTTTCTCCTTTATTTTTATTTTTTGGTCTCTAGCTAAATATTCATCTCCTAAACAAAACAATCAGACTCCCTATGTGATTGCAAAATAATAGATCTCCAAATTCTTTTTATTTAACTCAGGGACATTTGAGCTCTATTTTTGCCTAAGCAGAGCATGAATGAAGGTATCCTTAGAGTTTCCTCTTTGCTTGCTCTTCAAAGTGTTTCAAAGTTAAGTATGTTTCAGTCTTCCAGGCAATGCAGAATCATATACATCCACTCACAACTGAGTGGCTCTGATGCTTTTTAACTGATAGAATTTAGATAAGTTGTGCACTACGTATAAGCAAATATTTTATATCTTGTTTTATGGCAATATTGTGGGCTCTGATTTGGTGCTATTAAATATATATATATTTTTTTCTATTGATTTATACATTTTTTTAGAGAGAGTGGACAGGAGGGAGGGAGAGAGAGAGAGAAACATCGATGTGAGACAGACACATCAATCGGTTGCCTCCCACACGACCCTGACTGGGGCTGGTGATCTAAACTGTAACCCAGGTATGTGCCCTTGACTGGAATCGAACCTGAGATGTTTTGGTCCAAGAGCTGACACTCTAACCGCTGAACCAAACTGGTCAGGGCAGTGCTGTTAAATATTTTAAATTATTTTGGTTAAACTAGACATTATTTAATCATTTTCGTTGCATTTAATTTTGTTAAAATAGAAGAAGCTTTTATTTAGTACATTATAGCTATACTATTTCCAGTGCCTTGAATTCCAGGTTGCTGTTTCATGTATCTTCATGGGCTCCCTAAAACTTTGCAGGGGCCATCTTGGTTTTGCCCATGCTTCCTGGCATTTTAAGGCAGACATATGTATAGTCACCTCCTAAAAATAAGCTTCATATTGCAAAGTTTCTATTTAAAGTTAAGTATGGTTTCCCATTTTGTGACAATTAGGCTATGCGGAAAGTGTGCTATGTGAGTTGGGGGATGGAGGAGATGGGGTGTGGTGGGGTGGCCCTCTCACATGTTCTTCCTGGTAAACATGGCAGAGCTCACCAGAGCCCTGGAAGTGGAAGTTAGATACCTCATTAAACTGAGTCTTATGTCCAGGGTGGAGATTACCTGTTGCATGTCAGGCATAACTGTGATGGTGGGCCACAGGACCGCTGAGCAGTAGAATCTTACTGACCCCATTCTTTGTAACTACAGACTCTATTGTAGGTGTGAGTAACTGACCTTGGCTTCTTTTATTGTGAGTCAACACTGTGATTTCTCGATTGCCAGATGCCCAAGGGCAGAAATTGTGCCCATCTGTGCAACTACATCTTTAAAATTACAAGACAAGCACTGCTAAGGTTCAAGAGCAATTTATAAACATTTTTTTTAATGTGATAACAATGGTGGATTAATAATAGACACAAGATAGTTATGTGACGAGTAGAAATCAATTCAAGAAAACTATTCAGTTTGTTATACGGAATTCTTAAAATGAATTTTTTAGTTTACTTCTTTGTGTTAGTAATAGTCACGAGAATATTTCTGTGGGAACTTCCGGTCAAGATGGCAGTGTGGGTAAATGTGGTATCGTGTCCTCCCACAACCACATCAAAGTTACAACCATCATTCAACTGAAGAACAACCATCATTCAAAACTGCCTGAAATCAAGCTGAATGGAAGTCCTACAACTACGGAATTAAAGCAGTAGCCACATCAAGACTGGTAGGAGGGTGGAGGCAGACAGGCTGGTCCCACACTCATGTGTGGCGGATAAAAATCACTAGGACACCTCGGTGGGAAGGCCCTCCTTGAGGACTGAGGGGTCCCCGTCCCACACCAGGTGCCCAGCTCAGGGTTCCAGTGCCAGGAAGAGAATCCCCGTAACTTCTGACTGTAAAACCAGTGGGAACTGAGGCTGAGGCTGAGGGACCCCCAAGCAGATCCTCTTAAAGGGCCTGCACATGGACTTACTCAACTTGCTCCCTCCAGTTTCCAGTGGGGGGAGGCAGCTTAAAAGGTACCAGAGACATATGGGGAAGAAATGAGTTGTTCGGCATTGGAGCGAGGGCTGGAGAGGCAGCTTTCTCCTGAACAGACATGCTGTCAGTTGTTCCTTTGGTGAGCCCTTCCCTGGGGTGGCAGACAGATGCCATATCTGGGACTCCAGCAACCTGGCTCACACTGGTTGCCCCGCCCTGGTAATTCCCTGAGGCCCCGCCCCACCTAACTTTCAGGCCCACCCAAGCTGTTGCCAGTTGCTTTACCATAGGATTGGCCTGTCTTGGATCCTGCTTCAGGTTTTCCTAAATTCTTTCAAACAAGCAGCATCTGATCTCAGCTAGCCCCATACCTCTCATTAAGTAATACACAGAAACAAAAACAGGGAAGCAGCCAAAATGAGGAGACAAATAAACAGGTCCCAAATGAAAGAACAGAACAAAACTCCAGGAAAAGAACTAAGTGAAATGGAGATAAGCAGCCTAACAGATGCAGAGTTCAAAACACTGCTTATAAGGATGCTCAATGAACTTAGTGAGAACCTCAGTGAACTTAGTGAGGACTTCAAGAGCATAAAAAAAGACCAGTCAGAAATGAAGGATGCAGAGTCAGAAATGAAGGAGGCACTAACTGAAATAAAGAATAATTTACACAGATTCAATAGTAGAGTAGGTAAAGCCAAGTAGCAAACCATTGATTTGGAATATAAGGAAGCCAAAAACACCCAATCAGAACAGCAAAAAGAAAAAAGAATCCAAGAAAATGAGGGTAGTGTAAGGAGCCTCTGGGACAACTTCAAGCATACCAACATTCACATCTTGGGGGTGCCAGAAAGAGAAGAGAGAGAACAAGAAATCAAAAACCCATTTGAAACAATAATGGCAGAAAACTTCCCTAACTTGGTAAAGGAAACAGACATACAAGTCCAGGAAGCACAGAGAGTCCCAAACAAGATAAACCCCAAGAGACCCACACCAAGATACATCATCATCAAAATGCAAAAGTTTCAAGACAAAGAGAGAATCTTAAAAGCAGCAAGAGAAAAGCAGTTAGTTACCTACAAGGGAGTTCCCATAAGACTGTCAGCTGATTTCTCAAAAGAAACTTTGCAGGCCAGAAGGGAGTGGCAAGAAATATTCAAAGTGATTAAACTTAAGAACCTACAACCAAGATTACTCTATCCTGCACAGCTGTCATTTAGAATCGATGGCCATATAAAGACTTTTCCAGACAAGAAAAAGCTAAAGGAGTTCATCACCACCAAACCGTTATTATATGAAATGTTGTAGGGTCTTCTTGAAGAAAAAGATAAAAAACATGAACAAACAAAATGGCAATGAATACATATCTATTGACAGTTGAATCTACAAACAAAATGAATAGGCGGAACAGAAGCATTCTCATAGATACAAAGACCATTTTGTTGGTTGCCAGATGGGAGGGGCACTGGGGGAATGCGTGAAAAAGGTGAGGGGATTACAAATTGGTTGTTAGACTGACAAACCTCAAAGAGAAGGGGGGTGGGGGGTGGGAAGAAATAAACCAAAGAACTTATATGTATATATGCATAACCAATGGACACAGACAACAGAGTGGGGAGAGGCAGGAGGGAGGCGGGAGCGGGGAGGAGGGGATCAATATGGGAAAAATGAGGAACATCTGTAATACATTCAACGATAAAGATAAGTTAAAAAAAAAAAGAATATTTTTCTGATAAAGTTATAGACCCTGGTGTGAAGCTCAATTACTAGTAAATCCCATGTTTTTTTTTGTTTGTTTTTTGTTTTTTTACAAACAGTTGGCATTCAAATACTATAAATGAAAATATGGTAGTTCTCAAAGTGGGCAGAAAAATAACCAAGGTACTTTCATCCTTTGGCTTAGAGTAGCAATAAAAACTTATCATAGATGGGCAAATGTGTTTTGAAAAAATATAACAGTATCTCTAAGCTGCAAGGAACTTAAGAGATTTCATTAGACAATGATCTCATGTATCCTTGGTTATACCATTTCTGAAACTTATATTCAAAATTAAATTCTTGCTTTATTTCACCTCCTATCTTATCTGTAATCTTTCCCTTTTTGCTTGACAGCATCTCTATCCTTCTGGTTGCTTAGGACAAAATCCTTGGTCATACTCAACTGCTCTCTTTGTTTTCACACTTTATATGCTTTTTCATCAGGAAATCCTGCTGGCTTATTCTTAAAAATATATTTAGAATCCCACCATGAGATTGCAACCACCCTGATTTGAGGCATTCTTAGCTCTTATCAGACTTGATGAAATAGTCTTGTAAATGGTCTCCCAGCTTCTTCCTTGTTTTTCTGAAGTTTATTCTTTTGACAGTATATAAAAAAATTGTCATAGTTCATTACTTATTTGCTCAAAACTTTATTATAACTCCCTGTTTCACTCAGAGTAAAAGCTGACATCCTTATGATGATCTGTTGGAAGATTTTTTATGATCTACTTCCCACTGTATCTCAGACTCTCTCTCCTACTTCTGTTTCCCTCCATTCTAGATACACTGGTCCCTGGCCTATTTCTCAGTCACTCTAGTCTGTCACTTTCATCTTAGGGCCTTTGTACTGGCTGTTCTCTTTGCCTGACATGCTGATAGCTGAATACTTCCCTCCTTCAAGTCTTTGCTAAGATGTGTTACCTTCTCAATATGGTGTACTCTTTCTTATTTTTTTTTCTTTATTGATTTTTAGAGAGAGAGGAAGGGGGAGAGAGAGAGAGAGAGAAACATCAATGAGAGAGAACATCAATTGGCTGCCTCCTGCCTTCCCCCCACTGGGGATTGGGTCCATTGGGTCCACAACCTGGGCTTGTGCCCAGACTGGGAATTGAACTGGCGACCGCTTGGTGCATGGGTCAATGTTCAACCACTGAACCACACTGGCGGGTTCAATATGGTGCACTTTTACCACCCTATTTATATTTAAACCTCACCAATCTACTTACCCTGATTTGTTTTATTTTTGCAAAGCAGTCACCACCTTCTAATTATTTACATATTATTATTATTATTTTTTTTTATCCTCACCCGAGGATATTTTTCCATTTTTTGCACAGATAGAGTGGGAGGGAGAGAGAGGAAGGGAGAGAGAGAGAGAAACATCGACGTGAAGGGACACATCGAGTGGCTGCCACCCGCACGACCAACCAGGGCCGGGGGCAAACTGCAACCGAAGTACGTGCCCTTAGCGGGAACAGAACCCGGGTCTCTGTGGACCACAGGCTGACGCTCTAACCGCTGAGCCAAACCGGCCAGGGCTACATATTATGTTTTGTGTTTAGTATAATAATCACATTTAAACATCACAAGGGCAAGGATTTTTGCTTGTGTTGTTCACTGAGCCTAGAACAGTGCCTGAAGTAGTACTGGCACTTGGTAGATGCATAATGAATATTTATCAATATTATCAAATGGATAAATAAATGGAGTCTGATAGATTTGATATAGATTTGGCTGTTGAAATGATTCCTTGTTAGTAGCGAATCTTTGATTAAATGATTATAAAAATGCATTTGACAGCCCTGGCTGGTTTGGCTCAGCAGTTAGTGTCAGCCGGCGGACCAGAGACCCGGGTTCAGTTTCCACTAAGGGCACGTACCTCAGTTGACATTTGTCCTTGGCCCCGGTTGGGGTGATGTGGGTGGCAACAAGTCAATGTGTCTCTCTCGCATTGATGTTTCTCTCTCTCTTCCTCTATCTCTCCCTCCTGCTCTATCTGAAGATAAATGCAAAAATGTCCTTGGGTGAGGATAAAAAAAAATGCATTTGACAGACAGTATAGTAGAATGGAAAGAGCTTTACCTTTAGAGTAATAATTGATTCTAGTCCCTGCCACTTACGGATATAGTTTCTGCATTTTTGATGTAAGAATAACAATATTTACCTTTCAGAGTTGTTGTGATGATTAAATGAATTAACATATCTAATACATTCAATATAGAAACAGACCCATTGTAGAATCTCATAAAATGATAGCTATTATTACCTATTTTTCTAACCATGGAAAGATTATGATAGCCTCTTTCAAGATAGGTGTACTCCATAAAACTTTTAAGAAAAAAAAATAACACCAATCTTACATGAAATCTTTTCAGAAAATAGAGGCAGAGGAAATCATTCCCAATCGCTTTATGAGGCCTGCAGTAATTGTAATACACAAAACTGACAGACATTAAAAAACAGCAACAAGAGAAAATTACATTACATTCCTAATGAATATAAACACAAAAATCCTAACAAAATAATAGCAAATAAAATTCAGTGGTATACATAAAAGAATAATACAATGGCCAAGTAGTGTTTACTCCAAGTTATCCTAAGGTTGGTTTAACATTTGATAGTTAATCAATGTAATTTCCTACATTAGCAGAATAAAGAAGAAAAATCATATAATCATTAAAATAGAAGCAGAAAAAGCATTTGGCAAAATTGAACACCATTCATATAAAAAAACTCCTGCAGAAAGCATAAGAAACTGGTGGTTCTAGCCAGGGGAAAGTAAGAAATAAAAATGAAGAAGCCTTAAGATCATAACTAAAGAAGTAAAATTGTCTCTATTTGCAGATGACATCATGGTTTACATAGAAAACCCTAAGGATTCTACACATTAATTATTAGAATTTGTCAAGACCTCAGAATACCAGGTCAGTATATAAAAATCAATTGTATTTCTATTAATTTGAAAATTATAAAATAAAATACAAAAATTTAATTTAAAATTTAATTTAAAAACAGGAATAAGTGCAAAAAAAAAAAAAAGAGAGAAAATACTCTAGTCTTGCTTTACACATACACAAAAAGTAGATTCAACAGTCTTAAAATTGAATGTAAAAACTAAAATGATAAGGCTTCAGAGGAAAAAAAAACAACAGCACATAAGAGGGTATCTTTGTACCTTGGGGATAAAAAAGATTTTTTAAAAAGATAGCACACAGAAATTAATAAGTATAGAGTAGGTAAGTAGACTTCATCAAAATGTAAAACTAGTACTCATCAAACTATACCTTTATGAAAAAATGGGCAAGCTACAAACTGGGAGAAAATTTGACAAAGGACTTGTAGCCACAATATACACTTATAAAAACTCCTTGAAATCAGTAATAAAAAGATAAACAATCCAATTTTTTAAAAAGTGGGCCAAATATTTGAATAGACATTTAACAAAGGATGATATACAAATGACTGATAAATACATGGTAAAGTGTTCAGCAATATTAGTCATCAGATAAATGCAAATAAACCCAATGAGATAGTATTACCCAACCACCAGAAAGGCAAAAATTAAAAAAGCTTGGCAAGATGTGGAGGAACTGAAATTCTCATACCATGTTGGTGAGGGTGATAAAATAATATAATCGCTTTGGAAAAGGCTCTGTTAATGTCTAAATAGAATTATATTGCATTATGATCCAGCAATTCTACTCCCAGGTATTTATACAAGAGGCTGGAAACATAGGTCCAGAGAAAGATTTGTATAAGAATATTAATAGCAGGCTATTCTTATTAGCCAAAAACTGAATAATGCTCAGGTGTCCATCAACAAAAGAATGGATAACTGTGGTATATTCATACAATGTAATACTATTGAAATACTATTCACCAACACAAAAGGAATAACTTACTGATACAGACAAAAACACGAATGACCATTGTGCTTATATAAAAGAGGAGAGTCTTTACCTTGGGGGGTGGGAGCAGGGACTGACTAGGCAGGGGAATGAAGAAACTTTCCAGATCTGAAATGATGATGAGGTCGTACATCTTGACAGGGCTTGGGTTATACAGATGTATATATTTATCAAAACTCATCAAATAGTATAGTAAAAATTGTGCATTTAATTGTACATGCAATTTATCTCAAGGAAATGTTAAATATTAAACTCTTGTTAGTGATATGCACCCCTAAGTGTTATGTAAAGTAGACTGAGGTCAGCAACGTTAAAATGCATCACGATAGTAAAGATGAATTGATGGACAGATGGATTGATGGATATTGGATAGCAGGTGATGAAGCCAATATAGCAAAATGTTAATTGTAGAATCTACGTGGTAGATAGTTGAGTGTTCACAGTAGAATTATTTTAATTTTTCTTTATGTTTGAAAATTTTCATAATCAAGTGTTGAGAACAAAAGTCTTTGTTGCTAAAGTCCTAGGTAAAATGACTCTTGGTTGGGCTTCTATGTGTAAAAAACAGCATTTTGTGTATGCGCTTGTAAAGATTAATTATAAATATTGCATCCCAGAGAACTTTTATTTTTAATTGTTGATACTGTAACTGCTGCTCTGGCTCAACAGGAAGGAGTCCCATGGGATGGGCTGACTTTTCTACACCTGTGACATGACACAACAGGGCACTCAGAAACATCAGTGTGATCCCACTTACATTTTCCAGGCATATCCCACACCATTTCACCTCAGACTGCCTATTGAATACCTAGAACAAAATCGTGTGCGTCCCAGATTTATATCACAGATTTATGTTCAAAAAGTCTTTAGAAATATTCAGGAGCAAATGTTGTAACTAATCTGTTGTTAGTCTGAAACTAAACATAAATAAATTATGATTTGATTTAACTATGTCCCTCAGAAATATTTCCCTTGAATTTAGTGTTTGCTTTTACCAATTCAGTGCCATATTTTCAACAAGAGGAGAGTATGAGAACTGAGTGAGGTCTTGTGATTTAATTTAATTTGCTTAATTCTACCTTGGTATTAAAAAAATATATATATAACTTCTAACTTGGGAAAAAAATAAAAGCACAAAAACTATCACAAAAAAATGAATCACAGCAAAGGAGAAGAAAAATCTGAGGGAGCGTTCTACAAAGCAGAGATTTCCCTGCCCCCTTTTTTAGCCATATTTCTTTTACATTAAAAAAAAAAAACTCAGGAAAGAACAATACATGGAATTTCATATCTATGGCAACAAAATACACATTCTCAGTCACTTTGGACTAATTAAAAAGAGTTTCATTTTGAGCAAAAAATATATGAAGGTTTCATAAGAACTTACCAAGCATTCCTGTCCCTGAGAGTGGCTAGGAAGAAACCCACGAGGCCGATTCAGACAGAGCCTTCAGTGTCTTGGGGTCAGGACAGGACAGGCTGTCTTGGTTAAACATTTTCACTGAGCTCTACCAGGCTATGAAAATGTAGCCACTTCCTGATGCCACTTCATTAATCAAGGTTTTGTCCAAGGAGAATGTGTACTTCTGAAGAAGCAAGAAGGAAATAGGAAACAGTATGAGTGAAGTTTAATTATTTACTTTTTCTGTCACACACCCTTCTGTAAATACCACTAATATATATAGCTGCGAGCAAGCAGACTGTCCCTGGGCTGACAGTCTTGAGATTCAACAGGTGGTTGGTTTACAGGAGTGACGTATCTGAACACAGGTCAATTTCTATAGCATTCTTTAATGGTAAGCCAGGCTGAACTAATGAGAGTTTGGTAAACAATGAACTTTCCACCCACTCTTTATCTTGGGACTTTATAGCTAGTTGTTAGTTTGTCTTGGTGGTTTTTTTTTTTTTTTGGTAAGTGTCCCTAGCGGGAACCGAACCCTGGACTCTCTGGTCCGCAGGCCAACGCTCCAACTGCTGAGCCAAACTGGCCAGGGCAGTTTGTCTTGGTTTTAATTGTTGTATTTTAAGTAGCCCTTCTGTTGTTTATTCGAGATCCATTTCTTTACTTTCTCTTTTACATCATTTCTTTTTATCTTAAAAGCATTAATTAGTTAAAGAATTAAGGACTGAGAGCAACACTTCTGGAAAGATTTTAGCAATATATACACGTCTCTTAACCAAGGCCTTTGAATGGAGGGAAGTTATAAGGGGGGGCCACTAAATTCACATGCCCACCACACAGAATTTACAAGTTGAAAAGTCTTGCTCATATGTACTCTCCACCAAGTGTACAAACGTGCTGTAGTTAATTCGTCATTTTAAAAAGTAAGCATTTGGGCCCTCGCTGGGTAGCTCTGTTGTTAGAGCATCATCGTGATGCACTCTCTCGCCCAGGATCAGTCTGATGCCTTCTTGGATTCCTCTCTCCAAACCCAAGACTTGTGGTATTTCTCAGCACCAACCTACCCTTTAATTTACATTGCCAGCACTTAGCTATGTGACCATCCCACCTGGGCAATTTGTCCTCCTATTTTTGTTTTTTTCCTTAATATTTCAACTCTTTAGCTCTGACATCCATTAATATCTTCAAAGGGTGTTTGTCATTGTTACTCTGCAGCCATCGCTAAGTGCGTGTAATTTCTGTGCACATGGAGTCACATGTTCCTATTTAATGGATCTATAAGCAGATTTTCCATTGAGACTGTTTCTCTCTCATCTGATGCCTGTTTACTTTCTTTTCTCCATTCTTCTTTTCTACTGTCTTCTTTCCTCTTCTCCCTCTCTGCCCACACTAGGGCTCATAATTGGTGAGAAGCATCACAACTGCCCCTGTGTTCCTGCTTGTGGCTTTCATCCCAAGCTGAAGGAAGGTAACACATTGTTTTAGTCACGGTGTTGGTTGACTTGGAGGTGCCTGCGTTGGTGCCTAATACTTATGGATGTTAAGAGAATGGCGTGGGTGGGCTATCAGGATACAAAGTGAGAAATCATGTCCCATGTTATTTAGTCTTAACTTAAAAAGGTTGAAGTTATAGTATAAGTTTAAAAACTGCACGCACACGGAACATATTATTATGTAGATTTTAGAAAGTGCTCTAGTGTGTACAATTTGGAGTGTATGAAAGTGTATCATCTCTCCCAAGACACCAGAAATACCACACTGATGTCTGAAGAAGCAAGAGAGGTTGAGATGGGAGACTTGAAGCTTTCTCGCAGCCCACGTTCCACAGGAGGCTAACGCCAACTCCGACAGTGCTTTAGTGACACATGCCCAGAAAATTAGGAGCAGAAGGGATCTTCCTCACTCTGATAAAGGCCATTTATAAACACCTGGAGCTCACTTTACACTTAAAAGTGAAATATGGAGTGCTTTTCTCCTAAGGCAATTCAGCCAATTCTTTTCAGCCTTATACTGAGGTTGTGGCCAGTGCAGTAGGTGTGCTCTTCATAACCTTTCCAGACAGATGTTTCTTTTCTTCCTTCGCTTGAGCTTTCCAGTACTGAGGAATATACTCCTTCATTGTACAGAGTTCTGACTGTTAGAAAAGACCAATTTACATTAAATCAAATTTTGTTTCCCTGAAATTTCTACCAACAGAGCTTATTTTTATGCTTATATGTACACAGATCATTTCTACTTATTCTTCCAACTCAGAGCAGTTGGGATATTTGAGGAAAGTTACACCTTTTCATTTTTTATTTTTTTTATCCTCACCCGAGGACATTTTTCCATTTTTTGTTCATATAGAGTGGGAGGGAGAGAGAGAGAGAGAAACATTGATGTGAAAGGGACACATCGAGTGGCTGCCACCCGCACAACCCAACCAGGGCCGGGAACAAACTGCAACCGAAGTACGTGCCCTTAGCAGGAACCGGACCCAGGTCTCTCTGGACCTCAGGTCGACGCTCTAACCACTGAGCCAAACCAACCAGGGCGAGTTACACCTTTCCATCTGAGACTTCAGTTGGGTAGCTCTTTTATATGCTTTTGCTTTATGTCAGGAACATAAATCCCCTCAGAGTCCTGATTGTTTTAAGTCATTTGTAGTTAGTCAAGTGTTCATCTAGGAAATGTGGTGTCCAGGGATTCTGCTCTGGACACAATAGACCAGGAATATTTCCTTTTCATTCTAGCTAGCTAATTTCCCCCTTAAAGAGAAGTATTATTCTTCCTGAGAACTGATATGTTCAGTCTATTTAATACCTGTTGCAGATAAACTAGACCTTCCTATACTTCACTAATAAAGATGATTAAAAAAAATAATAAGTATAGGTCCCTACATTTCTTTCTCCTAAATTCTATGTTATTAGCTTTCACGCAATGTCAGGGCCATCTAATTCTGTCATAGCAAGTATATACAATCTCTCACAGCTTTGTGTCTTTTACAAATTTGATAAGCATATTGTTTTCTCTATCAAGTTACAGGTAAAAGTGTTGAAAAGCATGGGCCGAAGACAGCGCTTGAAATCTGCAATATGATTTAAATCCATTAATCAGTATTCTTTGGTTATGTTGTTCAATCAACTAGTCGTTCTCATATGGACAATATCATCCACTTAAACTTCTCTATTGAATTACAGATTATTATGAGGACACTGTCAAGGACTTGTTGATGGCCAGTCAAGCTATTCTGTTGATTACTCCAGATTAACTTTAGGACGTAAGGTTGGTTCAAGACTTCTTGTTTTCTTTCTTTTTTTTTTTAATTAATTAATTTTTGTTACAGATGTTTCTCCTTTTCACCCCACTGATTCCCCCCTCCCCCTCCCTCCCTGCCCTGTCCCCAGTTTGTTGTCCATGTCCACTGTTCATGCATACATGCATATAAGTTCTGTGGTTTATCTCTCCCCCACCACCCCCTCTTCTGGGGATTGTCAGTCTGGACCCCACTTCCACGTCTCTGGGACTACCCCATTCCTCAGATTGTTATGTTCATTATATTCCACAAATAAGTGAGATCATATGATACTTGTCTTTCTCTGTTTGGCTTGTTTCACTTAGGATGATACTTTCCAGGTCCCTCCATGTAAGGACTTCTTGTTTTTCCTTAGTGCACTGTGGTCTGGGAGATCCCAGCTTTCCATTCTAGGGCCTGTACCTTCCTGTTTCGTTGTGAGCGCCCTCGCTGGGTAAGATACTTCTTGCCTCTGATGAGGGAACCCGGAAAACTTGGGCCTCTTAAACCATGGTGGGGTGTACGATGGGGAGTGAACTTTGATTTTTTTCAGAGTAGAGAACTTTCTGTAGTTTGGTTTTTCTCAGCATATTTCAGTCAGATTCTGGACTTAGACCCTGCAGAGATTATTTGGTTCTATGTCCCTTGACTTTCAAGAAAAATCCCACTTTAACATATGGTGCAGGTAAGATATATAAAAAATAGAAGATTGTTTATGAACTCAGGATCTGAAAGTGACAAAGAGCAAATTTTCCATAGATGTGAACTTAGTTCTTAATTTATATTTCATGTTAAGTTTTAAAATTCAAAAGGCCCAAAAAGGTTCGTAGAGAAAGTTCTTGCTCTCATTCCTATTTTGACCCATTTAGTTGTCCTCACTGAGACAACCAAGTTCACTATGAGTGTATGTGAGTCCAGAGATATTTTATGCATATACATCCAAATATTAAAAAGTACTTTGCTTTCTTTTTAGTACAAATGGTACATTACATATTTTTCTGTATTTTAATTTTTCTATTTAATATATCTTGAAAGTTATTCTAAGAATATGGAATTTTTAAATAAAGTTATGAGGGTTTCTTCTTTTAAATCTCATATTAAAAATAAGTTTTTTTCTGTGCCAGCATTGCTTATTTTTATTGTAATATTAAAATGTTATTAAATACATTATTTTAGTTAAAATATTTAAAAATTAACATAGAACACTAGATGGTGCTGTCATCACAAAGAAATAAAATATATACATATTTTAAAAAGTAATTTCCACACTATAAGGAACAAACCGAACTACTATAAAACTGTAAACAGTAAAAAGTATAAGCTAAGCTTCTAAGTGCTGTTCCTCAAAGGCAGTCACCATAACATGGAGATTTTTCTCTCTTCCTAGTTATTTTATCTATACCTATATCTATCTATCTATCTATCTATCTATCTATCTATCTATCTCTTTTATTCTTTTATTAAAATTATCTCATACCACACATTGCTATTTTGAAAGTTGCTTTTTTAAAAACCTAGGTCTATATATCTATATTCAGCAATGGTGCAGAAAGCATCCTGGGACATCTCCCCTGGTGCTCTGGTGGAAAAGTCTATGATGCCATCATTTCTCTCGGAGCTTTAAAGGCTTGGTCTCCTACGACAGCAGGCTACTAGCAATGCTGTTGAGCAAGCCTGCCATTCTTGTTCCTGATTGCATGTGAACACGGTCTGAGATGTTCTCTCTGGGCCTATCTTCCAACCCCCTTTCTTGAACGGTCATTTCTTCTGAACACTTTTTTTTCTAATTGTTGACACTGTTACAGATGTCCTCTATCCTCCCCACCCCACCCCTTTGCTTACCTCCACCCAGCCCCACCCCTTCTCCCTCTGGCCTTTACCACACTGTTGTCTGTGTCCATGGGCTATGCATGTATGTGCTTTGGCTAATCTCTTCACCCTCCCTCATGCAGCCCCGCCCCCACTGCCCTCCCCTCTGACTGTTCCACGTACCAATTCTTATTTTGCAAACACTGTTTTGGGCGCTCAGTAAGCCCTTTCAGTTTGGAAACTTATGCTCATTTATTCCGGAAAATGTTCTTGTATTAGGTTCTTTTTATTTATTTATTTTTTGTTCAGGTAGAGTGGGAGAGAGAGAGAGGAACAGAGAGAGAGAGAGAAACATCGATGTGAAAGGAACACATCGAGTGGCTGCCACCCGCACAACCGACCAGGACCGGGGACAAACTGCAACCGAGGTACGCGCCCTTAGCGGGAACCGAACCCGGGTCTCTCAGGACCGCAGGCCAATGCTCTAACCGCTGAGCCAAACTGGCCAGGGCATAGGTTCTTTTTAAAAAAATCATTTTCTCCCCTCTAGTTTCTCTTTTAAGAACTTCTATTATCTGGATGATCTACCTCCTAGATAGATTCTCCATTTTTGAAAAAATATTTTTTTCTCTTCTATTGTTTATCTTTGTCTCTTTGTTTCACTCCTGCTCAACTTTATTTTCCAACCCTTCTAGTGGCTTTGGTTTCTGCTGTCAAATTTTAATTTACCAAAGCTTTCCCCCTTTTAGTAGGGTCACCAATGGTCCAGGTTACCTGGGACTGAGGGGTTCCTGGGAGAAAGGACTTCCGGTGCTAAAACTGGGGCATCCTGGACAGACAGGATGTCTTGTCACCATAACCGTGGATACTCTATTTTGGTAATAGCTTTTTCTTTTTTCTTAGTTGCAATATTGTTTCTATTTCCCCTCAGAGAAGGTTAATTATTGATTTTATAAAGCTCTTTGCTTTGCAAAGTATTTTGTGTTTCTTTGAGTTCCTTTGGTTTACTTATTTTAGTTTCTCCTTTATGTTGGAGACTTTCCACATATGTCTTGTGATTTGTAACTGGCTGATCATAGTTAAGAAAGTTGAAGTTTTAGGAGACTGGTGAGTTTCATCAGCTGCTGGGTTTTACTGCAGGGGGTCTGGGGAGGGACCTAGGCATCTCACTGTGAGATTACCAAATGTGAGGCTAGAGCTCTTTTTTCTTGGGCTGGCCAGTTTTCCCAAAACAGAAATCCTCATGTTCCTGCTGAGCAGTCATCATTCTGGGGGCGCAGGGGTGAGTACAGAAAGGGACTGGTGGTGATGAGTAGGCAGACTTCCTCTTACTCCCTGTTCTCAGTAGGGGGCCTCCCTCTTCAGCTGTGCTTGATGTCTCTGGGACTAGATGCTCTATGTTCAAACTTTTCAAGAATGTAAACGTCCAGTTGTCAGCTGTTGCTGGGACAGGTCCTTTCCTAGCTGTGTTGAAAGAGGAACAGTTTCTGGGAGTCAAACTGTTCTTTCTTAGTGATTTTTTCTTCTGTTATTTTAGTGACTTTCAATTAATTCATCAAAGTTCAGTTTCAAATACTTAAGAGTTTCCAGTCTTTTTCTAAAGTCCTTAGAATGGCCTCCAAGGTGTCCCAGTTACTTCCTGACTTTATCTCCTAATGCCTAACCCCCAATCACACTAGTGCCCAACACAGCAATTCAGGACATTTACATTTGAGGTACCATCTTCCACCAGATGTCCAAATGATCCGCCCTCTCAAATCCTTCAGTCCGTGTTCAAATAATACCTTTTCTGCAAGACCTTTCCAGGTCACCCAATTTTCCAGTGTACTCACACTCCCAGTATTACCTACCTCTGTTCCAAATTTATTTTTCCACAGCCCTTAATTTCATATGAATTTATATACATATGTATGTATATGTGTGTGTGTATAGTTTATTAGTATATATTCTAATATACTATATATTAGTTTATTAGAATGTAAACTCACTATTAGAAGATAAGCTCCATTAGGATAAGCATTTTTGCCTCCTTATTTTACACTATTTCTCCAATGAACAGGAATGTTTGGCAAATGCAATGATTTGCACTTCTTACCTACCCTGTATTTTCACTTTTGTTAGCATTTGGTGCCTCGTGGGTCATTCCAGGCCAGAACAAATAGGCCTGATTCTTCTTAATTGCCCAACTTCACCTGCCCCTTCCCACTGGCATTTAACATTATTGTTTCAGTTCTAACTCAGGTATCGTCTTCTTGTCTGCTTCCTAGATTCTCACACTTGGTGATCCCTTTGGTCTGCTGTTGTCTCATTTCACACTCTCTGTCTCTACAAATGTATGCCTTAAAAAATTCCTCTACTGTCATTTTAATGGGAGTTTGAGAAAGAATGGACAAAATCATGTGTGTTCAGTTCCTGAAAGTAAAGCAGAAATCCTAAGGCATCTATTTACATATTTTGGTTGTTTGTTTTTATTGTTCTGTGAAATGCTTGCTTATGTATTTTACTCAGTTTTCTTTAACACTGCTCTTCTTTTGCTGTTTGGTTGTGATTTCCTTTGTGAATTAAGAAAATGAGGTTTTGCTGTGGCCAGTTTGGCTCAGCAGTTAGAGCGCCAGCCCACGGACTTTATAAAGATTCTTGGGTTTGATTCCAGGCAAGGGCATGTACCTCGGTTGCGGTTGGTCCCCGGCCCTGGTCAAGGTCATGCAGGAGGCAACGATGTGTCTCTCTCACGTCGATGTTTCTCTCTCTCTCTCCCTCCCTCTCTCCCACTCTGAAGATAAATGGAAAAATATCCTCCGGTGAGGATTAAAAAAAGAAAAGAAAAAAAAGAAAATGAGCTTTCTGTTATGTATGCTGCAAAGATTTTCCTTAGAAAATTGTTCAGTTATGGATTTTGTGTGTGTATGTGGTTGTTGTTTCATGACATTTTATTTTATCAATTTTTTCTACGTATCAATTGTTTTTATTCTTTGATTCCATTTATAGATTCTCTAATATGTTTGATTTGTTACAAAATAATTCAAACATACAGGGATCGTACTCAATACAGCAAGATACTCAGTGTTGCTCTTATTAGTTGGAAGAGACAACATATAAATATATTCTACATATTCTTTGTTGTAGTATTTCATTTGGTCATTAAAAATATCCCTGTTTCTCTGCTCTGGCCAGTTTGGCTCGGCAGTTAGAGCATCAGCCTGCGGTCCAGAGAGACCCAGGTTCGGTTCCCGCTAAAGGCACGTAACGTTGGTTGCCGTTTGTCCCTGGCCCTGGTTGGGTTGTGTGGGTGGCAGCCACTCGATGTGTCCCTTTCACATCGATGTTTGTCTCTCTCTCTCTTCCTCTCTCCCTCCCACTCTATGTGAACAAAAAAATGGAAAAATGTCTTCAGGTGAGGATAAAAAAATAAAAAAATAAAAATATCCCTGTTTCTCAAACCCATTGATTCTTTTATTAATTTCCTAAACATTTTCACCTGGACAATACTAGTGTGTGGCAGTTTATAATTTGGAATCTGCTAGAAGCTGCCCCCAATCATGTAGTCTCCTCTTTTTCCTTAGCAACAGAATGCTGCGTTTCATTGTACACATTGCAGTACAGAAAAAAAGACATTTTCAGCCGCCCTTGCAGCCCAGTGTGGCCATATGTCCATGTTATAGCTGATGAGAGTTACGCTTAGGGACTGCAAGGCTGACTAGGTACCTCTCTCCCTTTCCTCTTCACGACTGCTCCGGGACGCAACGCCTGCAGCTGCAAAACCTCCAGGAGCCATCCTGACCCGGAGGTGTAAGGGTGGATAGTGAGCCAGAAACATGGGAACCCGGTCCCTACTGATACCACAGATCTGCCCTAACAGCCTCTGCCCACCATTTGAGTTCTCCTTTGTGAGTGAGAACAAACTTTTGTCTTCTTAGAAAGACTGATAGTGTGGTTTATTAGATGCACCTGCAGCTAACCTTAATTACCACAACATACAACCAGGGTCTTGTTGGGAAAGGAACAGCCTGCCTTCCTCCTCCTTCACCTGGCGGATTTCTACTCAGCCTTCATATCTGAGCTCAGGTGTCATCTCCACCAAGAAGCGGTCCCTGGTTTCCCAGCCTGCTTCACGCATTTTCAAGGTAGTTTATATATACCAACCAACATGATGTGCCGGATTCTTGGTTTACTGACTAATTATGATGCAACTTTTGGAGGACAGAAATAGTATATATATGTATCTACCTCTATTTATATACATAATGCCTATAGATTTATATAGTTACTTTATAATGCTTAAATATTAAACATAAGACTTAAAAATTTAATTGAGCCCAGCCAGTGTGGCTCGGTGGATTGAGTGTCCTCCCATGGACTGAGAGGTCCCAGTTTGATTCCCTGTCAGGGCACAAGCCTGGGTTGTGGGCTTGATCCCCAGTAGGGGGTGTGCAGAAGGCAGCCGATTGATGTTTCTCTCTCACATCAATGTTTCTATCTTTCTCTCCCTTCCGCTGTCTGTAAAAAAAAATCAATAAAAACATATTTATAAAAACTTTAATTGACATACAAATAATAATATGCTTATATAAAGCCCTTTCCCTTGCATTTAGCAGCTCTGTAAGATTAGTTTCTATCCTCTTCTCTAAAAAGTAGCAGAATAATTAATATATGTATATTTATAAAACTCAAATAAAATGTAAATAAAATATAATTTAGAAAACCTGTTTACTAACAACAAATTTCTAATAGTCAAGAATATAAAAATCCTCCAGAAATACTATGATAAAAGTCAACAGTTGAGAGGATCATGGTCAATGACTTCCACAGATAAGAATTTCTTCAACATATAAAATAAAGAGCAGCAAAATTCAGCCATGGCCAGTTTTGCTCAGTGGTTAGAGCGTCAGACTGCAGTCCAGAGAGACCCCGGTTTGGTTCCTGCTAAGGGCATGTGCCTCTGTTGCAGTTTGTTCCCGGCCCTGGTTGGTCGTGGGGGTGGCAGCCATTCGATGTGTCCCTTTCACGTCGATGTGTCTGTCTCTCTTCCTCTCTCTCCCTCCCACTCTATCTGAACAAAAAATGGAAAAAAATGTCCTCGGGTGAGGATAAAAAAAAAAAAGGGCAGCAGAATTTATCCAACTCAAATTAGTCCTAAGAATAACCTCCTCCTATGGCCACATTAATTACATCATCCATTTGTGAGGCGCATTGACAGAATAGTCCCAAAAGAGGGCGCCATAGCAACTCCTATCACTTCAGGGACAGCACGTTCTTTATTTGCAGTGTTAGTTGTTTTCAGTGTTTAAGTAAGTTGCACAAACTTCCAGCCTTTCAGGGGCAGGCTCTTCAGAAAAATATATCAAATGATTAGATGTAAATTCACCTCAAGGGATACCAAAGGGAAGCCAAAAAGTGAAAGTCTCTGAAAAGACAGTTCAATATGAAAACACTTCTCTCTCTCTGTTTTTAAAATTAAACATGAATGAAAAGCCTCTATTTTACCAATGAGTTCAACTATCAATGTAATATTAATAAACCAGAAAAAATCTGATGAAAATTTGGTTTGAACATGAGGCTAATTCAACATATAGATATTTTTTTGTTATCTCCAGAAAACATAACTACAACTGAAATTTGTAAAATGTTATATATGGCTTTACAAAACACATTACCCATTAATTCCCACAGTTATAAGAAGTTTATTATTCATTTATTATCTAACCCTCATTTTATATAAAAGTTAATCAACTTGTCCAAAGACACAAATTTGTGGCTGAGTTAGGACCTGAGCCCAAGCAGAGTAAGGTTCTGTTTTTGTTTTTAATAAATAGAGCTATTTTATGCTTCATCCTCACCTAACGTATGCTTAATTGTTCAATGTAAGGAGGCATTAGAATTCCATAAACAGGTCTGTACCACATTTCTTGAAAATGACATTTCTCGGGAGTTCACAAGCCTTATAATTGCTAAAGTAAGCGTGACCTAATATTAGCTCACTATTACTGCTTTTCTGCTTACTTTTCAAGTAACAGTCTACTCTGCACATATCGTTACCACCATCAGAAAAGAATATCAGTACACATAATTTTATTATAATAAATTACTTACCTCCAATTTAACAAGGATGTAAAAACAGTTTGCTATGGCATCAAAGATAAAGATGAATGAAGGAGAGAATTGGACCCCACACCACTGCAACCTTACAAGAGAGGACCATCTGCTGCTGAATTTCTGGGCAATGATTCTCCAAGCTAAGTCTCATGACAGTAACTCAAATTATCTTTTGAAACTATGTCAGGGGTCACAATATCAAGTGCCTTTAGGTGCTAGACAGATAACACGATGTGAGTAAGTGTAAGATTTTTCCCCATGAAACAGTCCTCTTAGTAGCTTTGATTTTCCAACTTTTAACAGAGATGATAGCATAAGAAAAATTTCACTTTTCTCTTAGCTCTTCACTTAGAAGATCAAACATACCTCTTGACAACTGTACCTGGTAATCTTGGTGGAGGAGACCACACAGAATAAGGGTTCTTTGGTGAACTGGAGAGAACATTCACCATTTCAAGAGAAAGCCACTTCTTAGCCCTGACTCTTTGCAAACTTAAGAAAATGTGGATTTAACATTACTAGATTGTCAACATTTTGTTTAAAAGCTAAAATATTTGGATTTTTATGTGCAGTCTTCTCATTTAAAAAAAATTTCAGGTAACAAAAATTTTTAAATGTGCTCTTTCAACAAATCTGTGGGCAGATTTTGGCCTATGGGCCATCAGTTGTAACCCCTTAACTGTGCCTTAAAATCTAGAAGAGTCTTCTCTCCTAAGCTCCTGACCTGAGTAACCAATTATCTACCAGATTTCTGCATTGGGATGTTCACAGTTTTCATAGGTTTTAGACACATGCGCATGCGCGCGTGTGTGCGCACACACACACACACACAGTCTCCCCTGTAAAACCCACTCTTCTGCTGTTACTGCACCTAATCAGTAGCACCACCATCTACTCTGTTGCTCCAGCTTTGGACCCTTCTACTTTGCCACCCACACCTGATTTATAGCCTCATCTTATTAACTCTTCCTCCTAAAACTCTGTCAGATTAGTCCCATTTCTTCATCCCCTAAACCGCGTGATCTCTCACCTGGACTAGGGCGATGGCTTCCTAACATTCTTCCCGCATTCCACTTTGCCTTTCCTCACTCTGCCACCAGTGTGGTCTTCTCAAATGAAATCTGATTATGCAAGTTTCCAGCATGAAACCTTTTAATGACTTCCAACTGATATTAGGATAGAGTTGAGAATTTAACCTGGTTTGTGGGGCCTCCAAGATCTGACCCCCATTCAATCATTCACTTGACAAATATCTACTGAGCACCTGCCAGGCACATTTTAAGCTCTAATACGCAGCAATGAGCAAAACACACCAACACCTCTGCGTTCAGTGTTACTGTTTGCATATGACTCGGAGAGCTGGTTTATGGTGCGGGATCCGAGCCAGGCTGGGGTGGGATCACGTTACAGGGGGTGGAGAAGGTGGTCGTAATAAGGAGTGGGAAGAAAAGACTCATTTTGGGGTTCCCGGGTAGATAACTTCGAGTAATTCAAAGCAGCCATTGCATATCTGTGAGACCAGAGCCCCGGCGGTCTCCTGACTGCAGTTCTTAGACATGTAGTTTTTCTTTTTGACCTTTTTTGAGCATAGCACCAAGTATGAACCCAGGTGGAATAAACACAAATATCCCTCCTGACAGAAGCTACTAACTTGACTCATAGGGCGATTCCCACGCGTGCTCCCTGTGGAGACTTCTGTTGATCTGACTGGTTGGGGGACTCAGCAGAGAAAGTGTTGATCTGACTGGTTGGAGGACTCAGCAGAGAAAGTGTTGATCTGACTGGTTGGAGGACTCAGCAGAGAAAGAAGGAAAGAGTTAATTTGCTCTTCAAGGGTTCTAGGAGCACAGGCTTTGGCAGGTTTTAAAAACGAAATTTACAGCTTTAATAAAACTGATAAAGTCTTTCTCACTTTTATTTGTTGAAAGATGATTTGATATTCACTGGAGATAAAGTAGATATAGTGAGCATTTCCCCAGGGCTCCTGATGGAGAATGAAATGGTGTCGTCTGAAATGAAGCCACGAATCATCTTTGGATTAGGATCTGGGTGGGTTGGAGGAGATAAGGAGCAGGTCAAGGGTTCAAGCATGAAGTAAACAAATATAAAATAGAGTTTAAGTCAGATGGACTTAGTTTTGTGTGTGTGTGTGTGCCATTGTACACCGCAAAATCTGGAGGAAAGAAGGAGGAGGGCTTAGAGGGTCTGTAGCTGGCTCACTTCCCTAAGTCACAGGCTGCACTGAGTCCTGTGCTAGCTGACCCTGATTCCCATAGGGCTACGTGCTTGTTTACTTAAAACAGGGTATAAAACAACATGCAATTTTATCTTCCTTATTTGTCTCTTTCTCCCAGATCCTGTGAGAAGCAAATTTGCATGTAATGACAGATCGCAGGTATCTAGCCCCAAATGGAGAGTCTGGTTGTGATCCATCATCATGACATTTCAGCTTTAGCAAACATGGCTGCTTACAGGGGGGCACAGTCCATGAGAGAAATTAGAGGGAGCAGGATTTTGGAGCCATACATCACTAAGAGAAGGGATGGGGGAGGGTACTGATGGGATACATCCTCCATCAGTTAGGAGCAGCATGGTTTCACCTCAAGATTAATCAAAATTCTTTTACATTGTGTTTTTTTCTTTTAGAATGAATATCTAAAGATCATACATCTTTGTCACCTGGGAGCTACATGGAGACTCTTAAATCAGATAAAATCCAAGTTAGTGGCTGTTTCACCAAGATAGGTGAATCCTCCTTGGAAGATAAATCAGAGAAAGGGAACATAGAGGCTTTAATTTGATTAGTTGGCTATAAAATCAAACTGAGCTTCATTTTTTTTTGGTGTTGCTTTGAATTTTTATCGGGTCAAATTATCATCGGGGCAAGTTTGAAGAGAGACCATGCAAAGAAGATCAGTTGTCATATACCTCAGTTATCTTTCAGACAATCAGGCTGGAATGATTACAAAATCTTACTATTTAAGAGAAAGTGAAAGGATTCAAGAATAGGCCATCTGTAAAATGTTTATTTGAATAGTATAAAAATAAATGCATACACATTATGAAATTAAGGCTGATGGTTCAAAATTAGAAAGAAAACAGATGCACCAAAGATAGGAGAGAGTAGAAAGTAATTATAGAAAGCATTTAAAATAAGATATTTACTCTAGCTGGGACTGGAATAGCTAAGTTAGATGAGCCTATGGATGTGTAATTACTTGGGTCTCTGATATTCAACATCCCAATCTAGGTTCAATCACCCAAGTCTTTAGCTTGAGTTGCTCAGATAATCACTGATCCCTCTAGAATACTTGCCACAGAGTTAGGAAAGAGTCAGAATCAAACTTGTATCCAATACTAGTGGGATCCTCCCACCCCAAGTCAAAGAGCTAATGAGAGATGTTCATTAGAGTACTCATTGGTATTCATGAAAGAACACTGAGCCACACAGTGTGGGGGATGTTCGCTACATTTCTTTGACTCGACATGCTGATTGATTAGTGGTTCTTTCCGATAGCTCCAGGAAGCAGTTCGGTACAACCTCTCATTTTGCTAAAATAAAAAATGAGGCAAAGACAGCATAAGACATTGATTTTGTGCCTTAAATGAAGGCCACATTCACGTGAAAGCTGTAACTTTTTATGACTTTAGGCGAATAACACCTGAAACTCAATTTGAACCAACTTGAGTTAAAAGAGAGGGATTCTAGGGTCTACTGCAACTTGAACAGCAGGGACTCTGTGTGGCCTCTCAAGGGCAGTCATGGACTATAGCGCTATAGAGATCCAGGAAGCCCCCTTGTGTATCTGTTTTTACTCTTGTTTTGTTTCTACAGATCACTTTTTCTATTTCCCAGTCCACACGGTGGTTTCAAATACACAAATAAAGGCCCAAGAGTAAAATATGAGGAGATATGCATAAGAAAATTGAGGAAGATGAGAGAGGATTCTGGACAAGAGCCACCACAGTGAAGGAGGTTGACATATATTTATAAAAAACAACTTAAAACAACAAATAAACAAACAACAACAAGTAAACAATTACAAAAGCTAAGCCAGATATGGGTAAGGGAAGGTGATTGCTTGCCAAATTTGGGCACTGAAATGTATGCAAATCCTTTTTATTTGTCAATACCTTAGGGGCTCTTCATTTTCACTGGAAGAATTCAAGAGGGATGCTGAGTCCCAGGGAAAAACCAGGCTTCGTCTATGGTGAGGACGCAGAGTGACTGAGCTCTGGAGGGGTGCTGTTCATAATTCTGTGATACAGGATTTGCAGAGAGGCTGTGTGGGGCTTGCATAATGCAAATAAACAAACAACATCTAGAGATGGTTGACCTTTCCACCAATCTCTTTCTTTTGTTTGGCTCAATTTATTATTAAAAGCAAAAAGTAACAACTTTTGCATTTTATACCCTTTCATAATTCATAAACATGGTAGACATTCTAAATAGTTTGAAATTTTTCTATTTTAATAGGGCATCCTGTGTTGAACACAAGACTCTTTCATTTTGCCATATTATTATTTAATTTCAAATGATTCCTTCATCCAGAAGATATTGGGGAGTGATCCATGTCATGTTGTGTGTGATACTCTGACCTAGTCATCACAGAGTAGGGACTGCTAACAGTGTCCAGCACTATTCTAAATGTTTCATCCGTATTATCTCATGTAATCTATACATGCATCCAGTCACATAGACATTGTTATTTACTCATTTTTTCCGGTGAAGAAAATAAGGCACAGAGAAGTTAAACAATTTGTTCTGGGTCCCAGTTAGAAAGTAGAATGTGAACTTCAGCTTGCAGACTCCATAGACTTTTCCTCAACTCAGCCATATTCCCCAAAACTATACATTTAAGTACATCAGATTCCAAAATGGCGGCAGAGTGAATGGAAGTCACACAGACCATCTCCTAGGACCAAACTGGAATTACAACAAAAATAAAGAAAATCATCAGGAAAAAGAAACAGAAAAGCAGCTTGCGAGGACCATGTAACCAGGGACAATGACTTGATCCTGGTAGGATTGTGGAGGCACAAGATAGGGGCTGGGAGCCCATGGACAGCAACGGTCTTAGCTGTGAGCAGCGCCCTTGGGGTTAAACTCCCAAGCAGCTCCACAGCCCAGAGAACCAGGACAGATGCTAAAATAGCCACAGCCACTCATCTTGGGCTCAGGCAGAGGGAAGGTGGACTGGACTAGAACTGTGAGGGGGCACTCGGGATTTGGAGGGCACTCAGAGCTTTTGCTGAGTTGTGGCCATGCAGGACAGTGGCCATCTTACTCCTTCCCAGGAGATTCAACCCCACCCACATGGGACATTGAAATGCAAATTGAGTCTCATTAACAATCACCATCTGCCCCACCCTCGGGAAATCCCCTTACGCTGAGCACCTGAGAGAGTTTTTCGTTCAAATGAGAACCCAAAGCTCTTCAATTAACCATGACTAATAGCCTTCAGGCAAAAGCTGAAAATAACTGAACCATTCCTGGGCTTGCAACTCTGCACAGCAAAGTAAGACTTGACAGTGGTGTTTAACGTGCGTCCTCCCTCGCTCATCCAAGCCCAGTAGAGGGAGCCACAAATAGCAGAACACCAACACCCACAGGTAAAATTTGGCAGACTCCAAAGCCCACTGAGATAGCCAAAATGGTGAAACAAAGAAACAAATGCCAAATGAAAGAACAAGAGACCTCTACCAAAGATGAGATAAATGAGGTGCAGTTAAGCAAGTTAACAGAACTAGATTTCAGAGCCATGATCTTGAGGAAGCTCAACAGCATGTGTAAGGACATGAGCACCATGAGTAAAGACATAGAAATGTTGAAAATCAACCAATTGGACATTAAAAACCACCAAGAAGAAATGAAGAATGACATAGCAGAAATAAAGAACACATTAGAAGGTGCAACCAGCAGAGTAGAGGAAGCTGAGGACCAGATCAGTGAATTAGAAGATAGGGTAGAAAAAAATCAACCAATCAGAAAACCAAAAGGAAAAAACAATTAAAAAACAGGAAGACAGCTTAAGAGAACTGTGGGACAACTGGAAACCTAATAATAATCACATCATAGGAGTCCCCGAAGAAGAATAAAATGAGCAAGGGTTAGAGAATATATTTGAAGAAATAGTGACAGAAAACTTCACTAATTTGGTGAAGGACGAAGGCATTCAAGTTCAAGAAGCACAGAGAGCCCCAAGTAAGAAGAACCCAAACAGGCCCACACCAAGATACATGGTAATCAAAATGCCAAAAATTAAAGACAAAGAGAGAATCCTAAAGGCAGCAAGAGTTAAGCAACAGGTTACCTACAAAGGAACCCCATTAGGCCATCAGCTGACTTCTCAACAGAAACACTACAGGCCAGAAGGGAATAGCACAAAGTAATCAAGGTCATGAAAAACAAGGATCTGAATCCAAGAATACCCAGCAAGACTATCATTCAAAATAGAAGGTCAAATAAAGAGCTTCCCAGATACACACAAAAAGGCTAAGGAAATACATTAGCACCAAACCAGCACTGCAAGAAATGTTAAAAGGACTGCTGTAATTAGTAGAAGAAATAGAAAGAAAAATATAACCACACTAAACAAAAATGGCAATAAATAAGTACATATCAATAATCACCTTGCCCTGGCCAGTTTGGTTCAGTGGTTAGAGCGTCGGCCTGCGGTCCTGAGAGACCCGGGTTTGGTTCCCGCTAAGGGCATGTACCTCGGTTGCAGTTTGTCCCTGGCCCTGGTTGGTTGTGCGGGTGGCAGCCACTCAATGTGTTCCTTTCACATCGATGTTTCTCTCTCTCTCTCTGTTCCTCTCTCTCCCTCCCACTCTACCTGAACAAAAAATGGAAAAATGTCCTCGGGTGAGGATAAAAAAAATAATAATCACCTTAAATGTAAATGGATTGAATGCTTCGATAAAAAGACACAAAGCAGCTGATTGGACAAGAAAGCATGACTCATCTATATGTTGTTTACAAGAGACCCATCTCACAACAAAAGACTCACATAGGTTGAAAGTGAAGGGATGAAAAAAAATCTTCCAAGTAAACGGAAAGCAAAAAAAAAGCTGGGGTAGCAATACTCATGTCTGATAAAATAGATTTCAAAATGAAGGCCATAACTAGAGACAAAGAAGGCCACTACATAATATTGAAGGGATCTATCCAACAGGAAGATATAACCTTGGTAAACATATATGCACCCACTATAAGAGCACCAAAATATATTAAAAATCTTTTGGAGGACTTCAAAGGAAAAATCAACAGCAATACAATCATAGCATGGGACTTCAACACCCCACTGGCATCATTGGACCTCTAGACAAAAAATTAGCAAGGAAACAGACTGTAAATGAAGCACTAGACTAAATGGATTTAATAGATATTTACAGAGAATTACACCCCAAAATTACAGAATTCACATTCTTCTCAAGTGCACCTGGGACATTCTCAAAGATAGACCACATGTTAGGACACAAACTAAGTCTCTACAAGTTCAAGAAGATTGAAATCATATCAAGCATCTTCTCAGATGACATTGGTATGAAACTAGAAATCAATTGCAGCAAGAACATGCAAAGACATTGGAACACATGGAGGTTAAATAGCATGCTATTAAACAGTGAATGGGTTACAGAGGAGATCAAGGAAGAAATTAAAAACTTCCTGGAAACCAATGAAAATGAACACACAACAACACAAAATCTATGGGATGCAGTGAAAGCAGTTCTGAGAGGGAAGTACATAGCACTACAGGCCTACCTCAAGAAACAAAAAAAAAATTTCTAATAGACTATCTAACCTCACAAAATAAAGAAGTAGAAAGCAAACAAAAAGAAAACCCCAGAGCAAGTAGAAGGAAGGAAATAGTAAAGATCAGAGCAGAAATAAATGACATAGTGACCAAAAAAACAATTCAAAGGATCAATAAAACAAAGAGCTGGTTTGTTGAAAAGATAAACAAGATTGATGGACCCTTAGCTAGACTCACCAAGAAACAGAGAGAGAACACAAATGCACAAAATCAGAAATGACAGAGGAGAAGCAACAACTGACACCACAGAAATACAAAAGATCGTTTACAACTACTATGAAAATTATATGGCAACAAATTTGACAATCTAAGCAAAATGGACAAATTTCTAGAAACATGTAGTCTTCCAAAACTGGACTGGGAAAGATAGAAAACTTGAACAGACCAATAACAATAGAAGAAATTGAAGATGTAATCAAGACTCTCCCAGCAAACAAAAGCCCGGGCTCAGATGGCTTCACGGGGCAGTTTTACTGAACATTCAAGGAATTAACATCCATTCTTCTCAAACTATTTCAATAAATCCACCAAGATGGAACACTTCTAAACACACTTTATGAGGCCAGCATAATCCCAATTCCCAAACCAGAAAAAGACATTACAAAGAAAGAAAACTACAGGCCAGTATCCCTGATGAACATTGATGCCAAAATCCTGATCAAAATACTAGCAAATCGAATCCAGCAATACCTCAAAAAAATTATTTACCATGACCAAGTGGGATTCATCTCAGAGATGCAAGGCTGGTACAATAGTTGCAAATCAATAAATGTGATACACCACAAAAATAAAATGAAGAATAAAAACCATATGATCATATCAATAGATGCTGAAAAAGCCTTCGATAAAATCCATTATCCATTTCTGATAAAAATGCTCAGCAATGTGGGAGTAGAGGGATCATATCTCGACACAATAAAGACCATGTATGAAAGACCTACAGCCAACATCATACTCAATGGGCAGAAACTAAAGGCATTTCCCTTAAGAACAGGAACAAGACAGGGATGCCCACTTTCACCTCTCTTATTTAATATAGTACTGGAAGTCTTAGCCACAGCAATCAGACATGAAGTAGAAATAAAAGGGTTCCAAATTGGAAAGGAGGAAGTGAAGCTGTCATTATTTGCAGATGACATGATATTATACATAGAAAACCCCCAAAGACTCCATCAAAAATCTACTAGACTTAATAAATTAATTTGGCAAGGTAGCAGGATGCAAAATTAACATCAAGAAATGGATGGCATTCTTATACACCAATGATGAACTCACAGAAAGAGAAACTGAAAAAACAATCCCATTTACCATTGTGGCAAAAAAATTAAGATACCTAGGAATAAACTTAACCAAAGAAATAAAGGACCTATTTGGAGAAAACTACAGGACATTGAAAAAAGAAACAGAGGAAGATATAAAAAAGTGGAAGCACATACCCTGTTCATGGATTGGAAGAATTAACATCATTAAAATGTCCATACTACCCAAAGCAAGCTATAGATTCAATGCAATCCCCATCAAAATACCAATGACATAGTTCACAGAACTAGAACAAATACTTCACAAGTTCATATGGAACCAAAAAAGAATAGCCACAGCAATCTTGAAAAAGAAGGATAAAAGTAGGTGGGATCACAATACCAGATATCAGGTTATACTACAAAGCTACTGTAATCAAAACAGCCTGGTACTGGCACAAGAACAGTCATATAGACCAGTGGAACAGAACAGAGAACCCAGAAATGGACCCAATGCAATATGCTCAATTAATATTTGACAAAGGACGCAAGAGCATACAATGAAGTAATAACAGCCTCTTTAATAAATGGTGTTGGGAAAATTGGACAGCTACATGCAAAAAAATGAAACTAGACCATCAACTTACACCATACAGAAGAATAAACTCAAAATGGATAAAAGACTTAAATGTGACCCGTGAATCCATAAAAATCTTAGAAGAAAATGTAAGCAACAAAATTTCAGACATCACACGCAGCAGAATTTTCATTGATGCATCACCTAAGGCAACAGAAACAAAGGAAAAAATGGACACATGGGACTACATCAAACTATAAAGCTTCTGCACAGCAAAAGATACAATCATCAAAATGGAAAGGCAACCCACTGTATGGGAGAACATAATCGCCAATAATACCTCAGATAAGGGGTTAATTTCCAAAATATATAGAGTACTTATACAACTCAATGAAAGGAAGACAAAGAACCCAATTAAAAAATGGGCAGAGGAGCTGAACAGACACCTCTCCAAGCAGGACATACAAATGGCCAAGAGACATATGAAGAAATGCCCAACATCACTAATCATCAGAGAGATGCAAATTAAAACAACAATGAGGTATCACCTCACACCTGTCAGAATGGCTGCTATCAACAAATCATCAAACAACAAGTGTTGGAGAGGGTGTGGAGAAAAGGGGACTCTAGTACACTGCTGGTGGGAATGCAGACTGGTGCAGCCACTGTGGAAAACAATATGGTGTTACCTCAAAAAATTAAAAATTGAACTTCCATTTGACCCAGTTATCCCATTTCTAGGAATATAGCCTAAGAAATCTGAAGTACCAATCAGAAATAATATATGTACCCCCATGTTCATTGCAGCACTATTTACAATAGCTAACATCTGGAAACAGCCCAAGTGTCCATCAGTAGACGAATGGGTAAAAAAGTTGTAGTATATGTACACGATGGAGTGCTATGCAGCTATAAGAAAGAAAGATCTCTTATCCTTTGAGACAACATGGAGGGACCTGGAAAGTATTATCCTAAGCAAAACAAGCCAAGCAGAAAAGGACAAATACCACATGTTCTCACTTATTTGTGGAATATAATGAACATAACAGTCTGAGGAATAGGGTAGACCCAGATACATGGAAGTAGGGTACAGACTGACAACCCTAAGAAGAGGGGGTGGGGGGAAGGGAAGAGATAAACCACAGAACTTATATGCATGTACGCATAACCAATAGACACAGACAACAAAGCCATAGACGTGGTTGGGAGCATGGGGAGGAGGGTGTCAATGGGGAAAAAAAGGAGAAACATCTGTAACAAAAATAAAATAATTTTACAAAAAGTACATCAAACAACAGTTTATCACACACTGAGCATGGTTTGCCTTAAGTTGGGAGAACATGGCAGATGTCCTTGTGTTTAACCTGGACTCCTTGAAAAGGTCAAGTGATGGAGGACTGTGAATGCCAAACTTAACTGTCAGACAATGAGGACCTACTAGAGGATTAGAAATTTTGCAGCAAAGAAGGAAAACTACCACGGTGATGCTTTATGTGGGAATTACTTGGCAGCCTTGTGAGGGATGGTTTAGTGGTGGACATGTAGGAGGTGGGAGTTAGGGCATGAGGACCAAGGTGAGAGACTAGCACCAGTTTCGCAATTGCCTAGTTGTACAGTGATTTAGATTTAAAACCATATGATTTCAGGAGACATGGAGAAGATAAAAAAGATAGACCTTAATACCTTCCCTTTTTGTCAGCTTCCCTGTCTCACCACAAGTGCAGTTACTTTTTCTGTTTTCTTTCCCTGTGAGAATTTCCCAGGGCAGCAAACAGTCATGTTTAGCCTTTGATGTCTGAGGGCTCATCAGGCTGTGTTCTGCTGCTCATGACATGAAAGTACCCATGTGGGGCGAATGAAAGCAGGACCCTCAGTCTGCGCTCTCACTTATGGGAGAACTTGGACAGCAGCTTCAGTGATGTTTGACGTACTCTGGATAATTAAACATAAGCAAAGCCTTTTGAAGGCTTTGGGTGGTGTTGATCAGTTTTCAGAAATATGACAGGGTGTATGACACAATCTCCCAAGAAATTACATGACAGGAAGCGGTAGCAAGCTCTTTACATCAGAGGACGGCCCTCTTGAGGAGCATTCTCGTGCCCTCATAGCTGTCCGTGCTTCTATTGGATGTGTACTGCTTGTCTTTTTGCTAGTAATTCTTCCTAGGGCCTCTTGTGGAGTGAAGTCCTTTTGTGGTTTTGTTCTTTTTTTGCAGTGAACTTTGGTTTGCCTCTTTTAAAAATGAGTTGTCCTGAAAACACTACACTAAGTGAAATGTCAGGTACAAAAGGACACATATCGTATGATTCTACTTATATAAGTGCCTCGAATAATCAAATTCATAGAGACAGAAAGTAGATCTGTGGTTCCCAGGGGCGGAGGTGGGTGGGAAGGGAATGGGGATTATTGTTTAATGGATATAGAGTCTCAGATTGGAAGGAGGGAAAAGTTCTGGAGATGGATGGTGGTGATGGTCACACAGTAATGTCAGTGTACTCAATGCCACTAAATTGTGCACTAAAAACATTAAATTTTGTTATGTATATTTCACCATGACAAAAAAGAAGTGTCGTCTAACGTATCTACCTCCTTCTTTGGGCCTGATATGTTGATGGCCTTGTTTCAAGGCTCCTACTAATAATTCTATATTGCTTAAATTTTTTTTTTTTTTTAAGTAGGTGATCTTAAACATGGATCAGACCCTATCACCTTCTTTCATCCAGGAAAATAATTAGTTCTCTTTGCCTAGAGCAGCATTTTACAAACCACATTCTTTTAAACATTAGATCTACAAGGTGTTAATAAATGTCATGGAAAAAAATAAGTAATCAAAAGAACTACGGAACTTAAGAGACTTATGAGTTAAAAATACTGAAATGTTCTTTCCTGTCAGACTTGATAGAAATTGTAATGTACTAATGTGCATCAAGAATATTCAAGGGGGGACTTCCGGTCAAGATGGTAGCATAGGTAAACGCAGTATCACGTCCTCCCACAACCACATCAAAGTTACAACTAAACTACAGAACAACCATCATTCAAAACCACCTGAAATCAAGCTGAATGGAAGTCCTACAACTACGGAATTAAAGAAGCAGCCACATCCAGACTGGTAGGAGGGGCTGTGGTGCGAGGGGCGGCAGCGTGGCGACGGGCTGGTCCCATACCCCATGTGGCAGATAAAAATCAGGAGGACACCTCGGCTGGGAAGGTCCTTCCTGAGGACTGAGGGGTCCCCGTCCCACACCAGGTGCCCCACCCAGGGTTCCAGTGCCAGGAAGAGTATCCCCATAACTTCTGGCTGGAAAAACCAGAGGGAACTGAGGCTCAGGGAGGCTGACGTGGCTGGAGCCACAGGCGGCTCCTTAAAGGGCCGGCGCACGGACTTATCGGACTCTCTCCCTCTAAGCTTGGAGGGGAGGCAGCTCGAGGGGCGCCAGAGACACACGGGGAAGAACTGAGCTGTTTGGCACTGGAGCGAGGGCTGGAGAGGGGGCTTTCTCCGGGATAAATGTGTTGTCAGAGGCCTTTGTTCCTTTGGTGAGCCCTTCCCTGGGGCGGCAGACAGTGGCCATATCTGAAACTCCAGCAACCTGACTCACACTGGTTGCTCCGCCCTGCTGACTCCCTGAGGCCCCGCCCCGCCCCACCCAACTTTCAAGCCCACCCAACCTGTTGCCACTTGCTTAACCATAGGATTGGCCTGTGTTGGATCCTGCTTCAGGTTTTTTCTAAATTCTTTCAAATGAGCAGCATCTGGTCTCAGTGAGCCCCATACCTCTCATTAAGTAATACACTGAAACAAACACAGGGAGGCAGCCAAAATGAGGAGACAAAGAAACAGGTCCCAAATGAAAGAACTGAACAAAACCCCAATAAAAGAACTAAGCGAAATGGAGATAAGCAACCTAACAGATACTGAGTTCAAAATACTGCTTATGAGGATGCTCAATGAACTTAGTGAGAACCTCAGTGAACTTAGGGAGGGCCTCAAGAGCATAAAAAAGGACCAGTTAGAAATCATGGATACACAGTTAGAATTGAAGGAGGCATTAACTGAAATAAAGAATAATTTACACAGCTTCAATAATAGAGTACGTAAATCCAAGGAGCAAACCATTGATTTGGAATATAAGGAAGCAAAAAGTGCCCAATCAGAACAGCAAAAAGAAAAAAGAATCCAAAAAATGAGGATAGTATAAGGAGCCTCTGGGACAACTTCAAGCGTGCCAACATTCGCATCTTGGGGGTGCCAGAAGAAGGGCGAGAACAAGAAATCGAAAACCTGTTGGAAACAATCATGGCAGAAAACTTTCCTAACTTGGTGAAGGAAACAGACATACAAGTCCAGGAAGCACAGAGTGTCCCAAACAAAATGAACCCCAAGAGACCCACACCAAGACACATCATCGTGAAAATGCAAAATGTTCAAGACAAAGAGAGAATCTTAAAAGCAGCAAGAGAAAGGCAGCTAGTTACCTACACGGGAGTTCCCATTGGCTGTCAGCTGATTTCTCAAAAGAAACTTTGCAGGCCAGAAGGGAGTGGCAAGAAATATTCAGAGTGATGAAAAGCAAGAACCTACAACCAAGATTACTCTATCCTGCAAAGCTGTCATTTAGAATCGATGGACATATAAAAACTTTCCCAGATAAGAAAAAGTTAAAGGAGTTCATCACTACCAAACCATTATTATATGAAATGATGAAGGGTCTTTTTGAAGAAAAAGATAAAATGGCAATGAATACATATCTATCAACAATGGAATTTACTAACAGGTAGAACAGAAACATTCTCATAGATACAGAGAACATTTTGTTGGTTGCCAGTTGGGAGGGAGGTTGGGGGAATTGGTGAAAAAGATGAAGGGATTAAGAAGTACAGATTCGTTGCTAGACTGACAAACCTGAAAGGGAAAGGGGTTGGGGGTGGTGGGAAGAAATAAACCAAAGAACTTATATGCATAACCAATGGACACAGACAATAGTGTGGGAAAAGGTGGGAGGGGGGCGGGAGTGGGGAGGAGGGGTTCAATGGGGGAAAAATGTGGAACATCTGTAATACATTTTGCATCCAACAATAAAGATTTTTTTTTTTTTAAAGAATATTCAAGGGTTTTCTCCAACATGGCTGTGCCCAGTGTTGCCATGGCTAGCAACCATCAAATAATTGCAAACTCAGTAAAACTGAGAAGTTGTTCTTAAGGAAACATATAAAAGCCAGGCATAGTTTGCTGAGACATGAAGGCATTTAAAAGTACCCAATACCACTCAGCACCCTGGAAAGATTGGGGCTTCCGCCCTTAACCCCAGGCCTCAGAGTGGTGGAAGAAATTAATTCTTCTGAGGTTGGAGAAACTGCTTTTGGAAAGTGTTAACTGGAAAGAAGAAACCAACAATCAAAATATTCAAAAGTGCTTAAAACACAGAAGAGTAAAGCATGTTGGTTATGAATTCCACTATGAGAACAACAACGTAGATAAAGATTAGTCATTACCTAGGGGTTTTCCTAACATATGTGATAACATTTTGGAGAAATGGTTGAAGGAAAGTTTCATTAGACACAAACCCAATCAATTGGCTGCAAACCAGTATGAACTTGGGCATGGAATTCCTGCTCATATTGACACACACATTCTGTTTTTGAGGATGAGGTCACTTCTCTCAGTTTGGGGTCAGGGTTATTATAGAAGCCCTGACTCTGCCAGGTCTCCAGATGTTAAGTGGTTCAATGACATCCCTTTCATCAACTTCAGAAAGTCTTCTATCTTTTGCAAGAATTATGATTTCAATTATTTTTGTATTTGCATTGCATTGGCTAATATTTATAGCATCAAGATTTCACTGAAAGACTAAAAGGGTTACCACAATGGGGGAAACAAAGGAGCATATTCAAGAGGGGAGCATAACATATGCATTTTTCCCGAGTATCTGACCATGCAACCATTTAATAACAGAAAATCTCTTAGCACTAGGATTTCTTGGAAGACCCTCTGGGGAACACAGGATACCTCAGAAATATTGTAGGTATAGCTCCGGACCACTTCAATAACGTGAATATTGGAATCGAGTGAGTCATGGGTTTTTGGTTTCCCAGTGCATAGGAAGCTGTGTTTGCACTATACTGGAGTTTATGAAGTGTGCAATAGCATCATGTCTAAAAAAACAACGTGTACACCTTAATTTAAAAAGAATTTATTTCTAACAACACTAATCATCATCTGAGCCTTCAGCAGGTTGTAATCTTTTTGCTGGTGCAGGGTCTTACCTTTAATTTGAGAAAAATACAATATCTGCAAAGCACAATAAAGTGAAATGCAATAAAATGAGGTCTGTAGAGGCCTACACAATAATACAACCATTTAGTATGACTTTCAACATATCCCATGGTGATTACAACTACACTTCCAACTTTGTCTCTCATTTTCCTCACTGACATAGTATGCAGCCATATCATACTTTTCATTGTTTTTGAATGTAATTTGCACCCTTGGTATGCCCTGATCTCATGTTTATCCTCCTGAGACACTTCACCTCATTCATGTAGTTTTCCCTGGTCTGTGTAAAGAAAATGGTTTCTTCTGTAATCACCATAGCAAATGTCTTACTGTTTTAAAAGCATTTGTGCATCCAGTAGCTAATTACATAAGCAATTATGGCATTCTACCTTGTATTATGAATTGTTTGCAAGTCTCTCTTGTTTACTAAGTGTTCAGTTTCATGACTGCAAGGTAAGACTGTCTTATTCATCTTGGCATTTTCCACAGCCTGTTGATATTCACATCAAATAGGTGTTCAAGATGTACATATTTGCAAACTTGAATTTGGTTACTAAGCAGCACTTACGATGTATAGAGCTCTGAACAACTCGATTTAATTGGTAGGGTTAAAACAGTACTAGTCACAGTTTTAATTTGCTAGGAGATAGGAAAGCAACATATGCAGAACTGAAATAATTTTAGAAAAGGTATAAAATGAAATAGCTGGTGAAATTGATGGAATAGAAACAGAATACATGAATGTTGAGGCAATGAACAGCCAAGGACTAATCTAAATCGCCTGGGTTTAGGGATAGCACCTGAGCTGAGATTTAAATGAAGTGGTGGATGTGGCTTAGGGAAGGGGAATGACAGGCTTTTCCTTTGCTGCCATCCTATTTTAAATGACCTTCATCTTTATCACCCTCATCAAGGTCATGTTCCTATCACTATTTTGCTATCAAAGAGTTGTCTGTGCATGGTGCTATATGTTGACTTTTATTCGTCTACTTAGTGTAAACAGGGCTTCTAGGGTTCAGTAAGATTATATCTTTAGAGGTACTTACTCCAGGATCTTATTGGTGATAGTATTTTCTTCTGCGATCCTGGAGGTGGTCCATAAACAACAGAGAGAAAATGATGGAAGTATGTATTTATTTTTTTATCCTCACCTGAGAATATGTTTTTATTGATTTTTTAGAAAGAGAGGAAAGCAAGACAGAGAAACATTGATGTGAGAGAGAAACATTGATCAGTTGCCTCCCGTGCACTCCCTGACCAGGGATCAAACCTGCAACCCAGGTATGTGCCCTGACTGGGAATCAAACTCACATTCTTTTGGTATACGGGATGACGCTCCAACTAACTGAGCCACCCGGCCAGGGTGATGGAAGTATTTTTTATACTCTAGCAAGTTGTAGTACATATCAACCACATGACAGTTCTAAAGTAAACTACTGTTTCACAAATCATTAGCTTGACCTGAACCTTAATGCCATGTTGACACCGTACTCCGGTGGCAAAAAGACTTGGGTCTGTCGATCTTAGTATTACTTAAGTAGTTCTGACTTTTTATTTTTATTTTATTTTAGAGAGAGAGAGGAAGTGAGAGGGAGAGAGAGATACAAACATCAATGAGAGATGTTTGACTCCCATTAGGGACCTGGCATGTGTCCTGACCGGGAATTGAGCCAATATCCTCTTGGTGCACGGGTCGACGCTCAACCACTGAGCCACACTGGCCAGACAGTAGTTCTGATTTGTAAGACTCCATAAATATTTCCACAGGTCTTGCTTTCTGGAAACCTGCTGAAGGGGGTGGTGCTACCTTGATGACTACTGGCCCTCGCTAATTACTTGGCGGTTACTCAGCCCTCACAGGTAGCATGGACATTTCTGCCATTGCTGGCAAACGGGAGGGACAGGTAGTGATGTTCAATGTACCACAGGCTAGCAATAGCAGGAACAGATGATTTTGGCAGCCCCAGTGGTGAAAATTCCCAAGGAAAAATTGTTGAAAAAATTAAGACGCAATTGCTTGCCTAGGGAAGTGGTCGCATTTACAGGATTGGCCATCTCATTCTGCAAACCCCCTGCAGCCTGCCTTCTCCAAACTGGGTTTGCCGCTCCCTTACTAGGTGAGAGGTCAGCTGCGCTTGCTCTTGTGAGCACTCAGCGTAAGGGAAGGCCAGCTCTCCTGGTTAGATGCAAGCACTAACACCTCCTTTCATTGCAACACTTCTTTTGAATGAGATAATTGAGTTATCTTGTTTAACCAAACAGTGCATAGGAAGGCGCTTCATAAGCAGTAGAGTGATTCCCAACAGCAATAACAGAACACTATGTTATGCATTATGACATATTCCAGCACTCCATTGTAAATGTGAATGCTCTTGTTTTCATTATTTGAGGCAATTTCTTGCATTGGAATTTAGATCTTACTTGAATTTGGATTGTAAAACAGAGTTCCCATTGTCATTGGATACACGTACGAGAGATGGAAGAAACACTGGAAAAATGTTAAGAATAAACAAGGTGCACGGGTGGTGGTGTAAGTGATAATGGGATGGGAGGAGGGAGGCCTGTCTGACAGTAAATATCATTTGACTGCTGGAATTTCTACTATCACGGCAGCAGATGTCAAAGCCTCACTTCAAAGGAGCATCCTTGGAGGACACTAACATGCAAGGTGACAGGATAGAGAAATAGAGGGGGACTTAGTTTGGCTGTAAGCAAAACTATCATGATTGAGAGCATTTGGCACTCTTGGGTTTTTTGCTCTTATAAATAATGTTAGAAATAACTCCAACTTCAGATCCTTCAGATTCTATATACTTATCAACTGAGATTATATCTTGAGATGTTATTTGTTGAGCCCCCTCCCCTATTAATTTCCCCCTAGTCAATCAGAGACACATCTATGTCAGTCAAACATCTATGTTTTCATGCTGCTCCAAGAAAACATAGAACTGTTGTAAAATAAATAAAGAGAACAAGAAAGACACAGTGGTCACTTTTCTTGACTTCCAGTGTAGGGTACTGAGATGCAAAAGGGAAGTCCTGAGCATGTGGGGACAATTTGCACCACAAATCAGAGTAGATGGGGAATTAGACAAGGAATGAGATTATGTTAGAGTAGCGTCTCCTCTACTGCCTCCTGGTGGAGACCCAGGGGAACAGCACAGGGTCAATTTCAGAAAACTTTAAATAGAGGCTTGGCCAAAGCTGGAGACCAAAGCGATGTCCGAAGAACACAGACTTGTTGCTGAGCGATCTGCGTGCTCCTTCCCGAGAGAGCCGTGGCAGTGCCTGCCTTGTTCCCGGGGGGCTTTTCAACAGCAGCTGTCTACGTGTGGGTCCCTTGTCATGTTGTCGAATGTAGTTTGGCTCTACCCAAACTGTCCCATGTGGATACCATCCTCTCCTCACCCCTTTAGCCTATTACAAACTCCGAAGTTGAGTCATTTGCCTAAGGGAACACCGCCAGTATGTTTATTGTTAGAATTCACCCCAATTATCCAGTTAGGATTCAAATCCAGATGATAGTCTAACGCAGGCATGGAGCTTTGAACCGCTATGAATTGTAGAGAGACCTAGGAACCGAAGTCACCAGTGTGTGCCGGCACTGCCACAGGCCACCTTGGAACCGGCAGCCAGCTGCGGAGAAGAGACACTTCCTCTTAGTCACGTCTTGTGAAACATGAAAAAAAATCGTATTTATTTATTTATACTTGTTTATTTATTTTCCTTTTTATTGAATTTATTGGGGTGACACTGGTTAACAAGCTTATACAGGTTTCAGGGGCACAATTCTACAACACATCATCTGTACACTGTCCTGTGTGTTCACCACCCCAAGTCAAGTCTCTGTCCATCACCATTTATCCTCCCTCCACCTTCCCCTACCCATCCCCCCAAATCTTTATTTTATATGTATTTAGAATGGATGTTTTTATAGATGCCAGTGACAATAAACTCAGGTCTTATCCATACTCTAACTCAAGAAATTATCATCAGCTTTTTATCCTTTGCACGTCTCTGAGGTTCCTTCTTTTTCACTTGTAAAATCAGAATGAAACCTACTGTACAGGGTTACAAGGATTAAATTAGATAACATGGCAAATGTTAAAGCACTTACCACAGCAGCTGATGCATTCAAGACCTAGAATATTTTAGTTATCTGAGAGAGAGAGAGAGAGAGAGAGAGAGAGAGAGAGAGAGAGAGAATGTTTCTGGGGCTATTTTCATGTATGAATCATGTGAAAAGGTCAGGTACCAGAACAAAAAGGATATGGTTTCTATTCAAAGGCATACGTCTTTATTTGCCTTGCAGATTTCCCTAAAGAGACTTTTCCCCTTGACATTTTGCTTCTGTTGAGGGTCTGAGAGCGGGGTTTCAGTGAGTGCACAGATGGGAGGAAATAGGAGGTGGGAGCCCCTCTGCACCAACCTCCAGGGACCTCACACCCGGCAAGCCAGAGTGTGTGCCCACCGCTAAGCCCTGGCCACAGACTGAGTCTCTGTCCCCAGGAAGGCCAGGGCCACCAGGTGGCATACAGCCCAGTGCCTGTCTCTGAGGAGATTTTTCTCTGAGTTAGAGATCCACTCCCAAACTCACGTGTTTGATTTCTTTTTTTTCCCTCACCTCAGGACATTTTTTGATAGTTTGTTCAGATAGAGTGGGAGGGGGCGAGAGAGAAAGAAACATTGATGAGAAAGGTACACATTGAGTGGTTGCCACCCACATGACCCAACCAGGGCCGGGGACAAACTGCAACTGAGGTATGTGCTCTTAGCAGGAACCGAACCCCGTCTCTCTGGACCACAGGTTGATGCTCTAACCGCTGAGTCAAACCGGCCAGGGCTGTGTTTGATTTCTTTAAGATTATTGAGCCTTCAGACTGATGGTTGCCAGAGGGGAGTAGGATCGGGGAGATGGGTGGATGAGGTGGAGGAATTGAGAAGTGCAGATGGGTAGGTACAGAGGAGTCACAATGTTGTCATAACTGTATGGTGCCAGGTGGGTACTGGAAATAACAGGGGGACACTGTGAAGTGCATGAGTGTCTAACCCTATGCTGTACACCTGAACCAATACAAAATGATACCGAATGTAAACTGTAATTAAAAAAAAAGATTCATGTGCCTTTATACCATCTTTCTTCTTAAGGATCCACAGCATTATCATTAGGGAATTTTATTCTCATTTTGTCTTTTTTTGGTTTGCAGAACTTAGGTGACTATTGGGGAAAAACATTATTTGACATTACACAGGGAATTAAGCCAAGTTCTGCCCTTTCTGGAGGGTAGCAGAGACTTGACACAGGAGGAAGTTCGGTGATAACCACCAGGGCATCTCAGGGGTGAAGGACAGGACCACTGTGTGTATTTCTGTTCTTTCTTTCTGCTTATTTAGGATTATCACTTTCCATTACCTACTGCTTTGGTCAATGTTTCTAAAATCCGAGGCCCATACCAATCTAATTGAACACAATAACCACATTCATGAGAAAACATTTCTTATTTCGTCTGGATGAGTTCTTCACAATTGTCATTTTATGGATAAGGTAGTCAGAATAACTTTGTTTTAATGGCTAGACCTGTAGTCTCATCATTCTTGTTGTGAAGGTAAGAAACTGTTAAATCCCAATATTCTAAAAGATCACTAAAATGACTGAGCGTCTGTGAGTTTGAGCTATTTCTCCCGAGGGCATCAATTTGAATTTTTGTAAGCTAAATTTAGCTCAGTTGTCTCTGTTTCTTGAGGCAGGGGTATTTAAATCATTTTTTTTTCTTCGTGTGAAGCAATTCTCGAAGAGTTTGTATTGTCTTTCCCACTTTCTATCTACCCTGCTTCAGGTCCCTAAAAGGATGCTGGTAAGGGAAACAGGAATCTTCTTCACTTTTTCCAGGTGGGAAGAGACACGCCTTCTGGGAGAAGAGAAGTGCCTGGCATTGATGACACTTTTCTAGTCTTCTGCCTCAAGCCCTTCCTGCAATAAATTATTCAGAGTTTAAGGGGTGTTTCGAAGCATGGTGTCCATGCAAGGGGAGGAAGGGTGTGTCCGGTCTCCGTACTGCCAATGGCTAATCCAGGATAGCATATCATGAGTATACTGATGTTGGAATAAGAGCTTCATCTGTTCAGATCTCACAGGGCATGTGAGGACTAGTCCACATGACTGAGTAAAATCCCAGTCTCCTTTGGATAAGATTGTGGGAGAAAATGTGAAATAGAGCAATGTTTGTAAAAGCAGAAACGTAAAAATTTCAGGCCCAGCACTGATGTGTCGCTGGACCTTTTTGTCCACGGCATGGCCAGAATTAAGTGCTATGGACTGTGACACTGCCATTCCCGTAATTCACCTGCTTGGATGCTCAACTCACCTGTCCTGACAGGAGCGGACAACCGTTTCGTGTGGTCTGCTGTGGCACAGCTAGCCTACTGCACCACTTGGACAATTTCTTTTGGCTTGGAATTCCGAGGAAGCTATAAATTGTATTTTATTTTATCCAGAGTGTCTCAAAATGAAACAAATTGCTTGCTTTTAGAGGCAACTTCATAATGTGAAAAAAATTCATATTGCCTTGGACAAAATCTCCAGCTACTGGTTTTCACGGAGGTGTTTGTAAGTGCTGGTTTTAACCTCCAATGTACGTGGGCATCTACTTTATTTCATAGAGAGGAAAAGCGTGTGGATTGGGGTACTGCACTAGGAATGAAAACAACTGGTTTTTCCCCTCTCAGACGTTGAAAGTTTTCTGTAGTTGGTCTGCATATTCCAAGCATTTCTCTGTCATTTCTGCATCTTTTATGCTCTTGTAAAGTAGGCTGAAGCTCTCCTCATGTAAATGCACACGGAGGAGTAGAAATGCCGACCAGCCCGGGGCCAGAGGCCGAGAGGCGGGAATCAGCATCTCCTCGTATTGAACTTGACTAAATGGGCTGTGCAGACGCCTGTTCCTAGTCATTCATGGACCCACCCAATCCCCTAAAAAATTACTTAAGGCCATTTTTGCTGGACAACCTGGGGATGTTATATGACTCTCAGAAGCACATGCTACCACGTTTCCCCTTCTGACATTTATGGGTCCTTGCTGCTTTAAAGTTTCATTAGTCAGCAAGCTGTTCGCTGAGCTCCTTTTGTGGGCAGGAGGCTCCTAGGTTTCCTTTAGGAGGGAAAGAAGGAGGTTACGAAACGTGGTTCTTGCTCAGACGAGACTGTGCGAGGAGGTAAGGCAATCACTCTGGAACACTCAGCAGCCGTTCAGGCGCTGTTTGATTCAACACCCTGCGAGTAACCTCCAGGCTGTATGTTCCCGAGGGAGGGCTGTCAGCGGGTGGAGCTACTGGGATGTGTGACTTAGCCTGTGTGTTAGAGGCAGCTGCAGTGTGGGGTAAAAGATATTAAAATGGGGCTCAGAGACTTTGGTTATCACTCTAGGCTAGACTTGAGTGAGTCACAGAATCACCCTGGGCTTCCGTTTCCCCATCTGTCAAATGAAAAGCTTGAGCATAGCATTAGTGTCTATCCAGATCTGAATGTAGTTATTTGGGTGAGGAGGACTCCTTGGGGTTAAGGCGGCCTCTACAATGACTGCCAGTGAGCCCTGCCTCCTGCTAATCACAGCAACATTAAGGGATTGTCACTTCAGTGATTAGATTGTGCAGTAGTGGGACTTTTTTCTTTCTAGCAGACTCTCTATTGCTCTCTTGTTTGTGCACTCGAGTAAGACAATGTTGGAAAGGCCCATAGGCAGGGAACTAAGGGCCGCCTCCAGACTGGAATAAGTGAGGAATTGAGGCCCTCAGTCCAACAGCCAAAGAACTGACTACTGCCAGCTTCACTCAGCCACTGAGTAGTCATGGAAGCAGGTGGTCCCCAGGTCACCCTGCAGGGGAGATGCAGATCCTGGGCCAACACCTTCATTGCTTTGCAAGGGACTGAGAAGCAGAGGACTCAGCTAAGCCGTGTCCAGATTCCTGATCTACAGAAACTGTGATGTAAATAAATGTGTGTTGTTGTTTTAACATTTTTTTCTTTATTGATTTTAGAGAGAGAGAAAGGAAGAGAAAGAGAGAGATAGAAACATTGATTAGAGAGAACATCAATTGGCCGCCTCCTGCATGCCCTTCACTGGGGATCAGGCCCACAACCTGGGGTGACCTCTTGGTACGTGGGTCGACGCCCAACCAGTGAGCTACACCGGCTGGCTAAATGTGTGCTGTTTTAACATGCTGTGTCATCGTAGTAATTTGACACTCAGCAATAGGTAATTAATGTAGTCATTTAATTTAAAATATTGCTTTATATCACAAAATAATGCTTATTATAGAGATTTTACTATAATGTAGATAACTTTTATTATAATGTAGTTAAGCAAAGCAGGATCTATAATGCTTTCTACTTAGAAATGATCCCTGTAAAACCTGATAATCCTGTTAACCCTTGTCCACCTGTCCGACCGCTTTCCGTGCACAGGGGTTTGGTTTTATTTCTCTGTGCATTTCATGCCATCTGGCTTCTTTCAAAAATTTCTTAAAATTCTTGTTCCGTTGGTGGTACTTTTATAAGAAACATGGACTTTTAAAACATAAAGTTATGTCATTATTTAGGATTAAGGGTTGGTTCCAAGTCACATCTTTGCTCTTAGTCCCTCCTTCTTACTGGTGCTTGGTTTTCCTGACTTGCTTTTCCCTTGGGGGGAGGGGGGGCAGTGCTAATTCTTGTGTCCAACTTTTCTCCTGCCTCTTTCTCAGTTCAGGCGGTGTGGTCCATTCTCCACCGTTTGACCTGCTTTTTCTGTTCACCTCTTAAATATGAGGATTTTGTTGTTCTTCTCTGGTCTAGATCTATATATTCTTATTTTCCCTTTATTGATTTTTAGAGAGAGAGGAAGTGATAGGGAGAGAGAGATAGAAACATCGATGAGAGAGAACATTGGCCGCCTCCTCCATGCTCCCCACTGGGGATCAGCCCCACAGCCTGGGCATGTGTCCTCACCGGGAATCGAACTGGCGACCTCTTGATGCGTGGGTCAATGCTCAACCACTGAGCCACACCGGCCAGACAAGATTTATACATTCTTAAGGTTTATTTACCCTATACATATGGAATAAGCCAGCATTTCCAAAGTGTGGAATACAAAGTGCTGTTGGACTGGTATGATTTTAGGAAGTTCACGCTCACACAATTAACTAATATTGAATCACAGGATGCAAACGTCAGGTCCATTTCAATGCGTTGTTAAAATCCAGATTACGTCTGGTTAGGTACAAACTGTGAACCCTTGTCTAAGATAGCCTAAGCACCCTTGGTAATAGAGAATGCTGTTCTCAAAAGTAGAACTGTGGACAAGCAAAGCTGGACTCTAACAGCATTGTATTTATTTCCGTGGTTAGCTTATACTCGTGGCAAGTAATATTGACTTTCCGGTGACGGTGGTAACATAAATTTTTCTTTTAAATTAATTTATTAACATAAAAACTATTTAAAGAAAAGCTTTAATAGTCTATGCAACACACAGGTGGAGCAGAGTCATGACGACATTCACTGTGGTGATGAGAATGAATGGAGCTTGATAAACAGGGCGCTGGGGATGTAGAAAACCACACATGTATCTTTAATCCTTGATTTGCTTAATGGCTATCAATGAACTGAGCGTGAGTTCTAAAATTCATGGTGTGAATCTCGATCATAAAAAAGAGTGACAGACTATTATTAGATGTAAGAACACTGATGTGGAAATGATTTCTCCTTGATTCCCCTAAGTGCCTCAGTCTCTTTGCTGGAGAAACCTTACTGTGGGTGATCCAAAGCCTGGTTCTCACACTTGAGTGAGAAGCATCAGTTTCACGTGGAAGTCTTTCTGAAACATAGATTGTTGCCCTGCACCCCCCAGAGTTTCTGATTCAACAGGGCCTGAGAAGATGCATTTTTGAGTTACTTAGTCCGGGAGACCATAGTTGGTCTAAGCCAGGTCTTGGGCAAGTTACTTGTAACATTTTTGGGTCTCAATTTTCAAAGGAGAATTTTGATTGCCTATTATAGATACATAGAATTTTAGAATTGGAAGCAACTGGCTCGGTGTTTTCTAAAGCATGGTATGGTTTCCACTGGTGGTATTTGAGCTGATTTAGATGCTATATAAAATGGGTACCATTTTAATTGCCATGTGCTTGTATTAAGGTGTACTTAATAGAAAAACACAGTCCATAAAACCTATGATTTCATTGCTTAAGATGAGGGTTGATGTGGGTCAATAAAAAAATTACTGAATAAATAATAGTATGAATTTTTCTTAGGTGGTGATGGAGAACATGAATATTGAAATTTGGAAATGATAGGTTACACTAATCACTGATGGATTTTATTTTTTTATCCTCCCCCAAGGACCTTTTTGCATTTATCCTCAGAGCAGGAGGGAGAGAAGGAGGAAGAGAGAGAGAAAAACATCGACTGATTGCCACCCACACTGACGAACTGCAACCGAGGTATGTGCCCTTAGTGGGAACTGAATCCAGGACCCTCTGCTCTGAGGGCTGACGCTACTTGAGCCAAACCGGCCAGGGCACATTGATGGATTTTAAAGTCGTATCTCCCAAATAGATCTCCCTCCTAAACTTGACTTTCCAATAACCAATAGTTTAATTGATTACTCTCCATGGTTTTAGTTCAGGCCTTCAACAGTTCTTTCCTTATCATGCTAATTGCTTACTAATTGCCTTTCCTTCTGCTCTGTTCTCCGCATGTTTCCAGTGGCATCTCTGTAAAACACAGTCCATCAGTGGCTTCCTAGTGGCTCAGAATAAAGTTCAAATTTCTTTTTTATCCTCACCCCAGGACATATTTTGTTTGTTTGTTTTTTGTTCAGATAGAGTGGGAGGGAGAGAGAGGAAGAGAGACAGAGAGAGAGAAACATCAACGTGAAAGGGATACATCAGTGGCTGCCACCTGCACGCCCAACCAGGGCCGGGAACAAACTGCAACCAAGGTAAATGCCCTTAGTGGGAACCAAACCCGGGTCTCTCTGGACCACAGGCCGATGCTCTAACCGCTGAGCCAAACCGGCCAGGGCTAAAGTTCAAATTTCTTAACATCTCACACAAACCACATGGATCAGCCTTCTACCATCACCTTCTACTCTTCTCCCGTATCTACCTAAGATTTACTTTTACCAAACCGCTACCCATGTTAGGTGCCCCCTCCTTCTGGGCCCCGGCCTTGGCATGCGCAGGCTGCCTGCCATGGATGCCTGTCTCCTGTGTTCCCTCTGGCTCCTGCCCAGTCCGCAGGGCTCGGCTGACCACCCCTACGGCGAGAAACTGCGAACATGTCCATCATGGTAGGTATCGTGCTATTTTTTATAGTCAAATTTTGAAATCCTATAGTGTACTTGATTGGAAATTTCTCAAATATCATAAAAATGTAAAATGCTACAAAAATGGAAAGAAAGCCCTCCTCCTCAACTTTCCCAAGCCTCCCTGTTCTCCCTTGAGGTGACACTATTCATAGTTTAGTGTGTTTTCTAGAACATTTTATCTGCATTTACAAACATACATATAAATAATGGAATCTAAGAATATGGTTCGGCAGCTTGCTTTATTTATTTATTTTTTTTCATTTTTCTGTCTCATGGGCATCTGTGCATGTCAGAGCTGGAAAATCTAGCACGTTCTTTTTAGCAAGTGCCTTTTCTTTAAGGACAGATCAAGGGAAGAGACTGACTTTCATGTCTCCAGGGTTCTTTAGAGATAAGTTAGAAAATCTTTGTTTAATGCAGCAGCTTGTCTTATTTTTATTCTTATTTTATGTCCTTGAATAAAATATGTATATTGTTTTCCAGGAGTAATTTCAAGCAAAACTTGGTAACTGACACTTCTTATATACGAGACTGATTTTTGTGTCTCCAGGGCTCTTTAGGAACAAGTTAGAAAATCTCTGTTTAATGCAGCAGCTTGTCTTAGTTTTATTCTTATTTTATGTCCTTGAATAAAATATCTACACTGTTTTCCAGAAGTAAAAGCAAAACTTGGTAACTGACACTTGTTATATAATCTCTCGATGTATTCATTTATTTATATCCTCACTCCTGTCCCATCTAATGCATGTTCTTTGTCCTTGTGACCCTCTGTCACTTGTCTAAGACCCATTTCTTAATTTTTTATATTTGAATGGAAACTTAGAGTGTTTCAAGGATATTTTTGAATTTGATTTTCACAATGACTCTGGGAGATAAATAAGATAGAATTATTCCTGTCTTATCAGGAGAAAGTTGAGGCTTACAGAAAGTTGCTTTACTACAGTGAGTTTTCTGTCATTTAACCTTGACTGTCCATGTCCTCTGACTGTCCCTTGCTTGCCTAGGACTCACCACTGCGACGTCCCATCAGAAGGGCATCCCTGCATCCTCACCTTTGACACACACACAACCTAGTTTGTTTTGTTTTCTTTGGATAAGTTAATTTACACTAAAATATTTTCACTAATAGTGGCTTGTTGTGTTACTCTTCCCAGAGTCATTTTTGTAGGCGTTGGTGAAGTAATCTAAATGGAGAAGAATCATCGTAGAAACCGTTGAGCAAATAATTTTCATTACTAAATAGATATTTTTGTGTACCCCAAAGAGTTGTTTTGTTTTGTTTTTAGAGAGAGGAAGGGAGAGGGAGAAATAGATAGAAACATTGATGAGAAAGAGAAGCATCAATATCCATCGGCCGCTTCCTGCAGGCCCCCTACTGGGGATCGAGACCACAACCCGGGCATGTGCCCTGACCAGGAATCGAACCAGCAACCTCTTGGTGCACACTGGCCAGACAACCTCAAACAGTTTTACACAGAAGATCCTATGAATCCATGTTTCTGAATAAAATCGTATCTGTTGCTTATGTGTTAGGAGGACACAGCTCTCCCAGACTCTTTTTTTCTTTTGCATAATCTAATTGTTTTGTTTTCCACATTTCCCCCACATGATCCATTCCAGTCAAATAACCTTGAAAGGAATTTCAGACTTGCCTAGACTCTGACAACTTTTCTTCAAAATAACTTACAAAGTTTTTGAACTGTTGACATTCATTTTTCAAAATAACGCTTGATGAAAAGAACCAAAATATTTTCAGAAAGGAGACCACTGGGATCTCTCTACTATACAATCGCCACCGGACTCTAGAGATCTCACTTTAATTCTGTGAATTTGAGGTTTTTATTGCTAAAGGGTGATTGGGAAACGAATAGCAATTTCCTCAAAGCACTTTGAAGTCTTTAGGGGCCATTTATTGTTTCAACAAGACATTATCCCCCTAGCAGAAGCATATTATTGCTTATGAAACAATGGGAGCCCAAAGACTTGCCCCTCACCAAGAGTTTGCCTTCTCTTCCTTATATCTGCACAAAAACAAGAAAGATATTAGCACTGGAATCTCTCATCTTTATTCAGAAAGATGACTTTAAAAATAAAGAACTCAGCAGCATCTTTATCAGCCTGATTTTTTCATCACTGTGGTGCTTTTCAGCACGTGCAGGAAGAGGCCAGTGGCTCTAGCAAGAAGGTGCAGTTTCCTGATAGGAGTGAAGGAAGGTCAAGGACATCTGTCCTCTGAACAGGGACAGGGAGCTGCAGGCACTGAGCGAGGGCCTGGGCAAGCTCGTTAGTACAGCAGAGGACATCAGGGACTAGCTTATCTGGTTTGCTGTAAATGAGACTTAATGAACTTCAGAAAACAAACAGAAAAAAAAAAGAGAACCTGGGAATTGCCTAGAGATCTTCTAGTTTCTCCTGTAACCTCAGTGTGTGAACCAGTCATTCTTTATTTGTCTTATAATGATAATAGTACAGTGATAATATTATTAATGACAGTGGAGATGATCATTTAAAGAGTATCCATAATGAGCCGTGCTCTGTGCTCAGCAGGCTACATGCAGATCGGTCCTGTTCAACCCCTCACGTGTCCTGTGAGGTGGGTACTAGATCCTCACTGTAAGAAGAGGATGCTGAGTCTCAGGGTGTTAACAAGCTGCTCCAGGATGATGAGGCAGTCAGTGCAGGAGTGTAAGCCACAGCGGGTGGGTCTGGCTCCGTGGCTTCCTCAACAATGTGTACTCATGGGCTCCCCCAGATGTGTGGACTGAGCAGCAATGTTCTGAATAAGAGATGAGACTAATAGAAAACTGACGTTCTAACTGGGGCACCCGCCTGGCATGCCAAGATCGAGTACTCTGCAGCCTTCACAGGGCCACTGATAACATCAATATTCCCGGGGACAATAGTTTGTATTTTAATGTGCTTTTTTTTTTCTGCTCCCAATCATTCAGCCACCACATTTAATGGACATCCACTCTGTGAGACCCATGTAGGCACGGTGAGCGCTTGCGAGGGAAATAAAGGCCGTGTGGAGATGGTGCTCCTGGGGCGGTGGAAAGAACGTGAAAGGATATAGAAGGATGGGGTGAACGAATTAATGTTCATCTTCACGTTTCTGATTTGAATATTCTAAAATTGATTAGCATCGCATAAAACACAGCAAACATGGCAATTTTTCAGTTCATTTCACCACTAAGACCTTTTGAAGTCCCGCATGACTCCCTAACCCTCTTCTCTGAACACCCCCTCCCCTCCATTGGCTTCTGCGCTTCCCTGTTCTTGTGCCCTGGGGCAAGAATGTGGAACTGGCAGAGGAGCCCTGAGCTGTGGCCCGAGGGCTGCTTACTCAGCTGTGACCTTGGGAGAGGCACCCCAGGTCTGTGGAGGATGGCCAGAGTCGCCTTCGCCATTGTGTGTGTTCACGGTTCCGTCACACTTCCCACACTGACTCCGGGTTTGACACCAGGAGGTTTTCTTTGAACCAATGGACGTTAACAAACGCAGAGACTTGCAACATGCCTGCACATTCATTTGGCTTGCCCTTTTTCTCGAACTCAGTGCCTGCCATGTAAAGAACCCTGGGGTAGCCTACAGGACGAAGAAACACGTGTGGCCCAGTCTCCCTGTCGTTTTGGCCAGACGTATGAGTGAGGCCATCCTAGGCCAGCCGGCTGCTAGCTGACTTGCCAGTGAGTCCTGCTAAGGGTAGGTGAGCTAGCCCAACCCTGCCTAGCTAATTCACAGGACCAGAGCTAAGGAAATGGTTGTGTCTTTAAGCCACTAAGTTTCAGGGTCAGTTGTTAATAGCAAAATAGAACCGACACAAAATCCAATTTAAAAAAGCAATAAAGTAAAGCATATCCCCTGCCTACCCACAGCACTGCTGGACAGACACGAGGCGAGGAAGGGACTGTTCGTGGGGGGGGAGGCTTCTGCAGAGCGGTGCCCAGCACCGTGCCTGCGTCTGATGAGAACCAGCGTTGCTCCCGAACAAACGAACAGATAATAAACCATGCAGTTATAAGGTAGCAATAGCTGCAGCAATAGAATAGTCACATATTAAAAATCTGCCAAGTAAGACGTTGCATTTTTCTCTTTAATTAAACATGTTGATGTATCAGCTATGTAGAGAGAATCGGAAAGAACAAGATGAAGCAGCCCGAGTCACCTGGGCCGACGGCGGCTGGGGTGACATTGCCTGTGCTCTCTGAAGCTCTGGTCCCAGGCAGAGCAGCTGCCTGCCCCTGTCAGGGTTTTCACACTATAGTCCCAGAGATACTGCCATCTGCCTGCTTTCCCCTAAATCAGACTTGGCCCAGTTACATACACACACGCACTCAGTGTGCCTGGGTTCTACCTGTATATCATTCCCATGGGTATAGTCACGGACCCCATAACGAACAAATGTTGAGAGCCAAATTTAGAGACATGGAAAAAGATTTCCAGTGTGAACCCGTGACAACGCAAGCATGACAAGATCTGTAAATGAGAATTATTCACAATGAGGGCAAATATTTCCTCAGCTAAAAACAATCATTGACCAAATTGGGTCTATAAGGAATAAGTTTGTGTATTTTGATGTACATTTGTCTAGTAAAAAAACATATTTTCAATCTGGTTATACTGTGAAATATAGCCCATATACAGGAAAGTGCACAACACCTAAAGGTACAGTTTACTGAAAAAGTAGAAAGCAAACACCCATGTAACAACGACCACCCAGGTCAGTGGTGGAGCCTTGCCCACACCAGACATTCCTTCCTCTTTACACCCTCCTCTTTCATAACTAGAGTCAGTCACAGTCCTGACCTTGTGTAACTTTATAGTTTTACCACCTCTGCAGAGTTTAACCACCTATGTGTATATCCCTAAACCACACTTTAGTGTCACTTGCTTTGAATTTTATGTAAATGAAGTCATTCTGTGTATATTCTTTTGCTTAATGTCATTATGATTTATTAATTTTCTTTAATGGGTAGTTTTTCATCAAATGAATACACTGGACAACTTCCTGTTGATAGACGCATCTGTAGTTTCCAACTTTTAGATCATATAAGCAATGCGGCTGTGCGACTGTTCTTGTACATGTCTTCTCGTGCATTTGTACACAAGTTTCTCCAGGGAGGGTCCTTTCTGGGTCATAGAGTTGAAGAGGCCAGACTGTTCTCTAAAGCAGCACGACCATTTCACCTGCCACAAGCCACGTGAGCATTCCCAGCGCTCCATACCCTTGTCAGCACTTGATATTGTCAGATTTGTAATTTTTGCCAACCTGGTGGGTGTATAGTAGAATTGCCTTATAGCTTTAATTTGCATTTTCTGATTATTAATAAGGGTGAGAACTTTTTAATGTATTTTTTAGCTATTGGATTTTAAAAAAAGTACCTATTCAAGCCTTCTGTCCTATTTTTTTTTCTTTCTTTCTATTGCACATGTCATTTAAAGAAGATTTTAAAGATGTTTCTTTAAAAAACATGTCTGATGGAAGTGGGGCACAGACTGACATCCCTCAGAAGAGGGGATGGGGGGTGGGAGGGTGGGAAGAGATAAACCACAGAACTTATATGCATGTATGCATGACCAATGGACATGGACAACTAAGCCGGGGACAGGGTGGAGGGGGGGTGGGGTGGGGGGTGCCAATGGGGTAAAAAGGTAAAATATCTGTAACAAAAAAATAAATAAATAAAAAAAATTTCAAAAAATAAAAATAAAAAAAATAAAAAAATAAAAAACATGTCTGAGATATAAATATTTGTCTGGTTTTACATGTTGCAATAGCTTTTCCCACTCTTGGGTTTGTTTTTGTACGTTATTAGTAAGTGTCCTTAAATGAAGCATAAGTTCTTAATTTTAATACATTGAAATATATCATTTTGACAGGGAATTGACAGGATCAGATACCTGTAGAGGTTATATTGAAAAATAGATGCGAAGGGGGACAGAAAGACAAGTTCGGAATCTGCTGGAATCATTCAGGCGAAAGATGAAGAGCCTGTATCAGGATCCTGGGAATAGCAGTGGAGGCCAAGGCTGGTTAAGAGCAGTCTAGAAGACAGTTGGGAAGAACACCAAGCCGTTGCTTCAAAGTGCTGTAAGGAAACAGGCTTTGGGGGAGAAAGATGACGTGGCTGTACTAAAGAGAATACAGTGAATGGTGAGAAACTTCTTCAAGACAGAGTACCCACAGGCTATGTGGAAACTTTTACAACAGTCAAGTTTCAGAAAGTTGAAAAAAAAAAAAATCAGAACTGTAGAGAACTTTGAGAGAACAGGAGACTTGCCGTTGATATGAAGCTGGTGATTGATGAAAAATATATTAACATAGAAATTATGCATGCTCCACTTGGTTTAATATTATTTTTCAGTTTTTGACATTCCTAGCAATCGGCTTTTCAATTTCTACCTCTGGTGCCTTTTCAGGTAACTCAATTTCAGTTTGTAACATCCTAAGTCTTGCTGAAAATGCATTCAAACATTTTTCAATTGATAGTATCTTCCAGGTTTTAACTTAACTTGTGTTTTCTAATGAACTCTCTTATTTTTTCTTCTATATGGAAAATTGTTTTCTGATGTATTCTTTAACATATAAGAAAACCAGACAATAACTGGACTGGTATGGTTCAAATTTATATTAGGTTCCATTCCTGTTAAGAGATTACTAAGGCCCAGCCGGTGTGGCTCAGTGGTTGAGCGCCGACCAGTGCACTGAGAGGTCACTGGTTCAATTCCCAGTTAGGGCACATGCCTGCGTTGCAGGCTCCATCCCCAGTAAGGGGACGTGCAGGAGGCAGCCAATCAATGTTTCTCTCTCTCACTGATGTTTCTATCTATCTCTCCCTGTCCCTTCCTCTTTCTCTAAAAAATCAGTAAAAACATTTAAAGAAAAGACAGAGATTACTAAGATGCATATTAGTTTGTGACTACCAGTTGATTATTAGAAAACATTTTATTTGATTTGAAATGTACAAAGATGTAATGTAATAATTGCACAGTTAGATATTTTACACTCAAGATCACACCTTCAACTTCCATTTCTTGGCCTTTCGAGCTTTGCACTTTTAAAAGAAATGAGCCCTCTGGAGCATGACAAATTTGATCTAAACTTACTTGCAACAGAATGTTATTTCACCTGTCAAAAGAAACAGGAAAAAAACAACAACTCTCAGATAATTGCTCAAGAGATACAGATTAAGGAGGCTGCTGGACCAATAATTAAGGCATTTTTGAATTCAGTAAAACTATAGCCTGATTTTCAAAAGCATTAGTGGTGTTTGCAAATGAGAGGAGAAAAAAGAGAAATCATAGGATGTAGGAGTAAATGTAACTTAGAACTCAGATGCACCAAAATTGTGTGTGTGTGTGTGTGTGTTTGGTGTGGATGACAAAGGTCATTGTAACTTTTCAGCTGTTAACTTTTCAGAGTGAAACATCAAATCTCTGAAACAATGGTGACAGGATGCCTAGAAAAGAAACAGGCCCTGAGTGCTCCCCAGGAATGTATGACATGTTAATAAACATGCCTGCTTAGCGTGAAGGTTCGTCGTCAAGATTTGGGATCTAGTGAAAGGGATATCGTGATTTGGACTCAAAGCTCAATTAGGTTTTTGGATATGTCGTTTCATTTCTGGGCCTTCCGCCGAACCTGGTTTGCTATGTATCTGTAACTCATTCTTTTTCTTTCTTTTTTATTGTTGACAGTATTACAGATGTGTCGCGTACCCCCTCCTTCCCACCTTCCCCACACTATTGTCTGTTTCTACCGCTAGGCACTAAGTTCTTTGGTTAATCTCGCTCCCAGCCCCTTCCCTCTGAGATCATTCTTTACTGTTTGCTCAGCAGTGGAGCAAAGGGACTTTTTTTTTTTTGTCTTCTAAGATCTGGTTTTGGAACTACTGCAGAGCCCTGTTGTTCTGTATAACTTACTCAGTCCATTTTCCAGCATTCCTAAAGTGAGCCAGTTACCACTGCCATCGGGAGCAGGGTATTAGGGGTGGAATTTCATCTCCCAAACCACAGGCAAGGGTCTGTGACAGTTGGGTATCACCGAAAGAGAAAACACATAGGTTTAACAGGGGAGTTTAATATAAGAATTCTTAACTCTAATAAAAGGGTGACTCTACGATATGAAGAAACCCTGTCTAACACCTTAGGGCTGAGTGGGAAAATACCCAAGGAAGGTCACATTGGAAGAGTGCACACGTCTTGGTGTGCTTTTGCCACCCCGTCGCAGAGGAGTTGACTCGTGTTTCGGGGAAGCGCTAGGCACCCCCGGAGCGCAGGTGAGTGCGGACAAGAGCAAGATCAGCTACAGGTGTTGTGGGCGGGCAGCCGGAGGGTGTCTGTCCGCGGGGCAGGAGGCCTTCGAGTGCGAAATGCGCTGCGAGGGGGGCGCGAAGGGAGGACAGGTTTTCCAGAGGGATGAGGACACGTTGCCACCAGGTGGAGGCTTCCAGGTCCTGAGACTCGGGCAGCTCCGTCCTCACGTGGCTGACGCCCACTTGCCCCACCTGTGCTGGGATTGCCAGAAGTCTCCTTCATGCAATGGCCCTCTCGCGCCCTCTGCTGGGAAAGTTTACCATCACACCCACGGTAAGGGGTTCTTGGAGGAATTTGTGGTTTATCATAAAACATTCTTTATATTCAAGGATTAGATTTATGAGACACAACATTTAAAACCAGCACAGGGTCTAAGAACAGCGAATAGAGCTACTATCAGCGTTACAAGAAAGACTGGCGACTCTTTTCAGTCTGTGAAAAGAGACCCTAAGAAAATGCCAGCAAACCATTTTCCCCTCTGTGGACAAAAAGACTCAAACACTTTGATAGTCCTTCAATGTATTCTGGCATATTAACTTGTGTATGTCTAAATAAAGTAGAACAATTTTATCTGTATATTTAAAAATAAATGCAAACCTTAGGGAGAGTCATATTCAAATAAGCATGTCCAAATAACCAGAAGGAATAAAACATCCAGTCTCTGCAAAGCAGTCAAGGGGATGCAGCTCATAAATGCAGAGAATACTTTCACGTTCCTTTTCCCCCCTTCCCAGTTCTCTGTCATATCATTTCATGTCATGTCGGAGCCTCTTATCTCTGACTCTCTGCCCCCACCCCCAGGGAAAGTTCACAAAATAAGTCTTTTTTTTTTTTGTCTCTGAACCCCTCGGCTTACTGTTCTCTCCCTTGTTCGCTTTCCCCTCTTTCTTCCTCAACTTTGGCTCTTTTATACTCTCTTCTACTTACTTTTGTTTTTTTTCCTCCTTAGGCCTTCCCTTCTTCTCTTTTGTATTCTCGGCTTTAGTGTCTCTGCCCATTTTCTAATCCAGCCTTGTAAGAATCCTTGAACTGGTGCATCAGAGAATTTCCCCGGAAGGGTGGGAGGGAAGGAGGGAGGGACGCCTCACTCTCTGCACCAGGCTGGGTGGGGAGGCTGGGGACATAAACAGATCGTAAATCCTGTCCCCTCCATTCTTTCTCCTCATCAATCTTTGTTGAACGTTCAGTATTCGATATTTAAATGTTCCTTGCGTTTCCTTGAATTTACAACCTAAGTCCAGCCTATTCTTTCTTTTTATGGGCAGCCAAGTAAAGTGTGAGCCCCCGTCCCCACACCCCCCACACATCATTCTTTCTTCTAGAAAAGCCTTTAACAATAAAGCCCTCTAGATTTCTTAAAAGAATGATGAACTATGATGTATTTAAACCCTAGCAACTTGGTTTTCCTGGTGAAAGCCTCCTGCCAGTTAGTTCAGCAAGGAGACCTATGCCTTTGAAGGCACTTGGACTGTAGCAGGACTGCACACCGGCAGGGTCTCAGTGCCACCCGGTGCCGCCCCCGCCAGTCCTGAGGCTGCTTGCCCACGTGGAAGAATACCTAAAAAGAGCATGCCACTGTGAATATAGTTACTTAGGGAACCCTTTTTTTTTTAATTTTTTTTTTACAAGTTATAAGGGGTAAAGACAATAGAGGGCAGAGTTTAAATGTAAGAGAGACACATTGATTGCTTGCCCTTGAGCGGGAATCGAACTTAGGACCCTTTGGTGCGTGGGCCAGGGCCCTATCACTATTCTTATATTAAGTTACCTACTTATGTCTTGTTTAGAAAGACCAGGGTTATTTAAAAGTAAAATGGGATGTCATTTCTAAATAATTTGCATTTAAATACATACAAATTCTCATGCACAATGAGCATGTTTAGACTGCTTCAAGTCACTAAGAAAGAGAGAGAGTCTCATCAAAGATATGAGTAGTCAGTGTACTCTAGTAGACAGGGAACCTCCTGTTGGTTCAACCGACCTTTATACCTTACAAATTTAAGATAGCTAAATGAAGTATTCTGATATGTAATACTAGTTTTTATGGGTATTTGGTATAATTGAAATAACCGATCTGGAGATAGAACAGAAATTTGGTAAATTGTGGAGGTGAATGACTTTGTCCTTTAAATTCGTTTCATTTGCACCTGTCAAATGAGCTGGTGTTGCCTATGTCCCCATTTGCAACGGTGCTTCAGAAATGTCACACTTCAGTGAAGCACGGGCGCCCTCCAGTGGTTGAATCTACTCACTTCAGGGGTACTTTGCTCTCACGGGCTACCTTGCTGTTTGGTGTGTTCTTTTTTCTGGATGGCTTCCCCTACTGAGAGTTGAGTTCGGTTTAAAAAACTGCAGATGATGTTTACCAAGATAAAACACATGAGTTATGGAAAAACAACACAAAAAGAACAGAGCGCTCACAGGTTGGGCCCTGCTAGGGACGAATATAGAGAAGAAAATGCACAGTTGAGACTTGAACACCTTTGGTTCGAACCGCACAAGTCCACTTACACGTGGATTTTTCCCCCAATAAACACAGCTCCAGACCTTTCTATCAACTGCAGTTGGAAAACAGTATTTGCCATCCGTGGTTGGGAATCTGCGGCTGGGACTGTGAAAACACTGTTTTTGATCTGAGGTTGCTGAATCTGCAGATGCGGAAACCCGTGGGTGCGAAACCCGCAGATGGAAAACGCCAAGTCGAGAGTCAGAAATTGTACGCAGAGTACCAACTGTGCAGACCAACACCCCTATTGCCCGTTGTTCAAGGCCAACTGTTTACTCAGTAGGGATGAGTTTACAGCTTACGCAGCGAGGTCAAGGACATGATCATCAGAGGTTCTCCCACAAACATGCCTCCTGGGCAGCCTTTTAGGTAAGTGCTTCTATCCAGGCTGACAGATCTTTGATGAGACTGTACATCTGTTTCTACGCCAATATATCCATATCCCCCCATCTCAGTGAAAATCCTAACAATTTCACAAGTGTGACAGAATATATTCTATAAGATACGTCACATCTCAATGTCACATTAGCATTTAGGAAGAAAATATTCTGTAATATTGTGTTGAAATACTTACACACGAGACTAAAACATTAGTCTTAGGCTGTACTTGCCACCTGGAATGGTCTTGTTTTTTCCAGTGAGGTTTTATCTCACATTCCTGCCAGTACGTCACCCTAACGGTTGTCTGCTCGTGAGTTTAGGATCACAGCAGCTAGACTAGGTCTTAGGGGAGGTAGCAGTAAAATAGTCTGTTATGTTGATATTAGTTCCGTCCCTCAATACCAAAGTGATAAAACTGATATATAACAGTAAATTTGGCTCATACCAGTAAGTACAAAGGGGAAAGTGGGTATAAAGGTCATGCTGTTTTCTGCCAATTTTTTGCTTAATAAACCTGTAAGGAAGCAGTTTCAATCGCGGGGAATGAGAGGAATGGGGAGAAGAAAAGGCAGCTTTGGCAGAGTGTATGTGATATCATGCCTCTGGGGGCTGGCGTTTTATAGGAGCTAAGCAGATATGTTAATATTTCAACCTAAGTAATATTTGCCATGCATTAAGAAATGGGATTTAAATGTGTCAGAGAAATTAAAAATGAGCTGAGAGGCCATGGGCCTTTTGGATAATGACATCAGCTGAAAGTCACAGATGAACAAAAGAATTCGCTTTCATTTCTGGCTTGCTTTTTAGAGAGTCATTAGAACACACACACACACACACACACACTCACACGCACATTCACTATTAACCATCTGCTGTAAAATCGAAGAACAGAAACATAAACCTTTATTCAATATGCCCAATAAATGCTAAAAAACACATTCAGTCCTCCATGGGTACCATTTAAAGGCGAGAGAGAACATCAGAAATGAGGAGAAGACACAGGCTCAGTGATATCTAATGAGCAATGCTCTCATTCCAGCTGGTTGGGCTTGGAATTCAAGCTTTGCCTGGTACCAATGTAGTTGGAAAGTTAGAGCTTTTTCACTGAACTTTTTTCATAGTTTTTAAACTAACATTATTCTTAAATTGACAGGCTAGTTTGAAGATACTAGCTCCAGGACCATCACTCATGGAAGGGTTCTTTGGCTACATTGATTGATAGAGTAGTACCACATCACTGGACACTTTCTAAGGGTGGTTGAACTCTAGATGAGAACTGGGTAAAGCAAATGAACTCGAGATCCTGCCTAACTCTCTTCCAGACCTACACCTTGCCCATCCCCATCCAGACTATCCAGTGGAAAATTCTTGCAATGAGAGTTAAAATGTTTACTGTTTTCCTATTTTAGTAATATCACTGCCACTCTTGGGGCCAACTGGCCTATTTATACTGTAAAATTATAAATAAGCCAGTTGACCCCAAGCACGTCTTTGCTTACTGCATCATGATAAATAAAGCACCCTGAGTAACTTCAGAAGTCTTTAAGATGCAGGGCTATTCCTATATCAGTATTGTCTGCACATGTTATTATAACCACTTAACAATCCACAGATGCTTACTTAGGGCCAGGTATGTGCAAGGCACTATGGTAGCTACTGGGATCAATTAGTGAGCAAACATCTATGTGTACATTCCCACCTCTGTGCCTTTTTTTGAGCCAGAAAACCTTCCACTTTCTCACAGCATTTGTTCTACTTGAACTTCAAGGCCAAGCTCAAGCCTCCTGCGCTGTGAACCTTTTATTCACTATGGCTTTCTAGAGCACATTCTCTACCACACATTTGGTTTTTAATGATATCCTGTCTGAGCTTCCTCTGTTTCTCCTGCTTCACCTGGCACAGTGCTGGGGCCCTTTAAATGGCTCAAGAACTACTGATTGATTGCTCTCTTCTCTATACCACCTTATTATTATAGACAGATGAGACAATAAAAAAGAACATGCTTTAGCCACACACAGATGGACAAAATGCAGTTAAAAATCTGATATCTGGTAAGAATATTATGATCTGTAACAGGAAAGAGAAAAAAAATAGCTTGCTTGTCAAAGCAAAGTAACAAAGGTTCTGCAAGCTGCTACAATTTTGTAAGAAAGATAATGATCTTCTCCAATTTTATTTGAAAATTCTATATTTGTACCTGAACTGTGTTTAGTTTAGATGCAGTGTCTGTATTGGAGAGTAGTTAGTATCTTTCAGCTTTACTCTTCTTCTTTTTTTTTTGCTCTTTTACTAAATGACTGCTGCATGCAAATGTTTTCTGTGCCCAAAGCAATAAGGAGATTTTTTTTTTTAAAAGGATACCCTTGCCAAAATAATTCTGGTTGGCTGTCTATCACACAAATTAATTCCTCTAAAAATGGGCTATTTTCTCATTTGCTTTAATGGTGCTCAGAGCAGGTAGCTATGATATTTTTTTTGCTGGGTCTTATGCTCATCGGCTATCTGAGTATTTTATTTTGTTCTGGACCATTAAAGAATAGAGTTGATAATGCTCCATCATTATGCAATCATGCAGAGGATGAATTTCTCTTTCAGACAAATGGAGTTAAAAGACTATTATTCTTTCCCCATTTTCTTCCCCAACTAATGGATCATTTAAAAGCTATAGGAGTATAGCATCTTAAAAATCTCCAAGAAACCATTTTAACGGCCATAGCATATTCTTGTCTAATTTATAACCCAAAAATAAAATAAGACATAGAAATCTTGGGGAAAAAAATATCAAGTTAATGAGTTCTTTTTTGTTCTTCCCTGGGGTGTGGTTCTGCCAGGACATTCACAGAGACTCACCTCCAGTGTTAGGTAAGAACATTGCTGCTGCTTGGTTGGGTATTATAATTAACTCCATAAAGATAAGCCTAACTTCTTGAATCAGAATGAATAAATTCCTGCAATTTTCAGAGTTGTCCATTTATATTTAAGCTAACTGAATAATAATGAATTAGTGTAATTAAGAAAGGCTAAAACTAAGAAAAATGATGTTGCCATTTTATTATTTTCTAAGTAAAGTAAATCACTTTCAGGATAATGCATAGCATTTATATTCAATGGTTTTGAACTTAGTGTGTTTTCAGAAAAGTTAAATATAGCATTTTTATAATGACGTACAAATATACATTCAATACTTAATATATTTCCCAAGGAAAGAATTTTCTCCCTGATGAACATGTAACTTGTTAGAGAGCAACTATAAATAGTGATGTGGTTAAGGATATGTATGCTGTGGTCAGACAGGTGGAATTTGCCCCTTACCACTTGTGTAGATTTAGGGACATTGTCCAATTTTTACTGTGGGCTGAATGATGATCCTCTTAAAAGAGATTTCTATCCTATGCCTTAATACCCTGAATCTGTGGATGTGACTTTATTTGGAAAAATAGTCTTTGTGAAATCAGAGTGGGAATAAATAAAATACAGTCTAAAAAAAATACAAAAGATCAATGAAACCAAGAGCTGGTACTTTGGAAAGACAAACAAAATTGATAACTTTTAACTAGACTCATCAAGAGAAAACAAAGAGAGAGGATCCAAATAAATAAAATCAGAAATAAAAGAAGTAACCACTTACACCACAGAAATAAAAAGAATTATAAGAAAATACTACGAACTATATGCCATCAAATTGGACAATCTGGAAGAAATGGATAAATTCTTAGAAAAATATAATCTTCAAAGATTGAATCAAGAAGAAATGGAAATTCTGAACAGACCAATAACTACTAATGAAATTGATGAGTAATGAAAAACAAACTCCCAACAAACAACAGTTTTGGACTAGATGGCATTACAAATAAATTTTACCAAACATTCAAAGAAGAATTAACACCTATTCATCTCAAACTGTGCCCAAAATTGAAAAGAAGCAAAGGCTCCCAGGCTCATTTCAAGAGGCCAGCTTTACTGATACCAACAAAGATATTCCACAAAAAGAAATTGTAGGCCAATATCTCTCGTGAACATAGATGTAAAAATCCTCAACAAAATATTAGCAAACTGAATTCAGCAATACATTAAAAAGATCATACACCATGATCAAGTAGGATTTATTCCTGGATGCAAGGTTTATTTAGTATTTGCAAACCAATGTGATACACCACATAAAAACAATGAAGGATAAAAGTTACACGATCATATCAATAGATGCAGAAAAAGCATTTGACAAAATCCAGCATCTTCTTATGATAAAAATTCAGCAAAGTGGGAATAGAGGGAACATACCTCAACATAATGAAGGCCATATATGACAAACCTACAGCTAACATCATATTCAATGGGGAAAAATTAACAGCATTTCCCTTAAGAGCAGAAGCAATACAGAATGTTTGTTCACTTACACCACTCTTATTCAACATAGTGTAGGATGTCCTACTCACAGCTATTAGACAAGAAAATAAACAAAAGGCATCCAAATTGGAGAGGAAAAAGTAAAACTATCATTATTTGCAAATGACATGATAATATATGTAAAGAGCCATGAAGAGGCCACCAAAAAAACCTATTAGAACTGATAAATTGATTCAGTAAATTAGCAAGATACAAAATTAATATGAAAAAATTGGTTGCATTTTTATACACCAATAATGAACTATCAGAGAGAGAAATTAAGAAAATAATTCAATTTAAAATTGCATTAAAAATAGGAATAAATTTAACCAAGGAGGTAAAAGACCTGTATTTGGAAATTTATAATACATTAAAGAAACAAATTAGAAAAGACACAAATAAATGGAAGCATATATATTTATTGTGTTCATGTATAAGAAGAATCAAAATTGTTAAAATATCCATACTACACAAAGAAATCTACAGATTCAATGCAATCTCTAACAACATACCATTGAAATTTTTTTCATAGATATAGAACAAATAATGTTTTTTGCAATTTTTATGAATTAATTTACTTTTGTTACAGATGTTTCTCCTTTTCCCCCCCAGACACCCTCCTCCCTATCCTGTCCTCTCCCACCTCCCAAGCATTGTTGTCTATGCCCATTGGTTATGCACACATGCATATAGGTTCCTTTTGGTTTATCTCATCCCTCCCCCCTACCTCCTCCTCTGAAGTTTGTCAGTCTGAACCATGCTCCTTTCTATGTCTCTGCGTAATAATCTCTTAAACTATATGGAATCCCAAAAGATCCCGAATAGCCAAAGCAGTCTTGAGAAAGAACAAAGTTGGAAGTATCATGCTACCTGATATCAAACTATACTACACGGCTATAGTAATAAAAACCACATGGTATTGGCATTGAAAACAGACACACAGATCAATTGAATAGACTAGAGATCCCAGAAATAAACCCACACCTATATGGTCAATTTATATATGGCAAAGAAGGCCAGAATATGCAACGAGGTAAATACAGTCTCTTCAATAAATGGTGTTAGGAAAACTGGACAGATACATACAAAAAATGAAACTAGACCACTTTTTTTTACCCCATATACAGGAATAAACTCAAAATGAATTAAAAAATTAAATGCAAGACCCAAAACCATAAAACTCCTAGAAGAAAACATAGGCAGTAAACTCTGATATTGCTCTCAGTAACATTTTTTTAATATGTCTCTTTGGATAAGGGAAACAAAAGAGAAAATAAACAAATGGAACAACCTCAAACTAAAAAGTTTTTGCACATCAAAGGGAAACATCATCAAAATCAAAAGAACCTACTGAATGGGAAAAGATATTTGCCAATGGTATATCCAAGAAGGGATTAATATCTAGAATATATAAAGAACTCATACATGTTAACAGCAAAGAAACAAATAATCTGACTAAAAAATGGGCAAAGGATTAGACATTTCTCCAAAGAGGGCATATGGATGGCCAATAGACATATGAAAAGATGCTCAATGTCACTCATCAGAGAAATGCAAATTAAAACCACAATGAGGTATTACTTCACACCTGTCAGAATCACTATTATCAACAAATCAACAAACAAGTGTTGGCAAACAAGTGGAGAAAAGAGAACCCTTGTGCACTGTTGGTAGGAATGAAATTGGTGTAGCCACTGTGGAAAAGAGTATAGAGTTTCCTCAAAAAGTTATAAATGGAACTGCCTTATGACCCACTCTGGGAATATAACTGCAGAAACCCAAAACACTAATTCGAAAGAATATATGCACCCCTGTGTTCATAGCAGCATTATTTATAGTAGCCAAGATTTGGAGCAGCCTACATGTCCACTGATAGATAAATGGTTAAGGAAGATGTGGTACATACACACAACGGAATATTACTCAGCCAGAAAAAAAGAATGAAACCTTGCCATTTGTGACAACACAGATAGACCTAGAGAATATTATGCTAAGTGAAATAAGCCAGTCAGAGAAAGACAGATACCATGTGATTTTACTTATAGGTGGAATCTAAAAACAAGAAAAAGAGAAGTAAAACCAGAAACAAACTCATACATACAGAAAACAAACTGATGGTTGCCAGATGAGAAGGAGCTTGGGGAGTGGGTGAAAAAGGGGAAGGAATTAAGAAGTACAAATTGGTAGTTACAAAATAGTCATGGGGAAGTAAAGTACAGCATAGGGAATACAGTCAATAATATTATATAACTATGTACGGTGTCAGGTGGGTACCAGACTTAACAGGGCAATCACCTCCTAAGCTATATAAATGTCTAACCACTTTATAGTACACACTTGACACTAATATAATATTGAATGTCAGTTGTAATTGAAAAAAAAAAATGTTTTAATGTGATATATTCCCACCATGGAATACTACCCAGCAACAAAAAGAAAGAGACTCTTGTTTCACACAGTACCCTGAATTTCCAGGGAATTATGTTGAGTTAAAAAAAGCCAGTTACCAAAGTCACATACTATATGATTCCTTTGCTGTAACATTCTTGAAATGACAAACTTGTAGAAATGGAGAACAAATTTCCAGGGGTTCCAGGGGTTAAGAAGAGGATGTGGATAGAAAGGAAGAGGGTATGACTATTAAAAGGCAGCATGAGGGGTCCTTGAGGAGATGAAAATGTTCTGTCTTGACTATACCAATGTCAATATCCTGATTATGATATTGCACTGTAATTTGCAAGATGTCACCATTAGGGAAAACTGATAAAAGGTTACATGGGATCTCTCCACTTTGGGGGTGGGGGTGGGGTAAGCAATTGATCTGAATCTAAATGATCTTGAAATAAAAAGATTAATTATAAAAAAAATAATGAGGGAATGCAAAGAAGAAAATACCACCAAGTGGAATAAAAAGACTATCTTCTACTTTTTAGCCTTAAATAGAAAGAAAAATTGTGTCAAGTATTGCTTATAGTTAAAACAATGTGTGTGACAGAATACAGAATGGGAAACTCAGGTGTTTGATAATATTAATTCTGGTGGAGACAATAGCTTTAGATACAAAATTTCAACTGTACCCAGAACCCTTGCATGATTAAATAGCACCATTATTTGTGTTATTGCTAAATTAGAGGTATTTTCAGCTGCTAAATACTCTGTTATTTCTCTTCTTTACTTTATTTAGATCAAAACCACTTGTAGTCCTATTGTATGAAGGAAACAAATCTTAGTTTGAGAATGATTTATAACAGCACTAAGATTCAAATTTAAATGGTAAAAACAACTAAGTTATTTCTGAGAAACTGCTGTAAAATGGATAGAATATATAATTCTGTTATATTTTTATTTATTTTTTCAATTAATTTATTCTTGTTACAGATGTTTCTCCTTTTCCCCCACTGATTCTCTCCCCCTCCCTCCCGGCCCTGTCCCCAGCTTTGTTGTCCATGTCCATTGTTCAAGCATACATGCATATAAATTCTGTGGTTTATCCCTCCCCCACCACCCCCTCTTCTGGGGCTTGTTAGTCTGTACCCCACTTCCACATTTCTTGGACTACCCCATTACTCAGACTGTTATGTTCATTATATTCCACAAATAAGTGAGATCATATGATACTTGTCTTTCTCTGTTTGGCTTGTTTCACTTAGGATAATACTTTCCAGTTCCCTCCATGTCATCTCAAAGGATAAGAGATCTTTCTTTTTTATAGATGCATAATGCAGACTGGTGTAGCCACTATGGAAAACTCTATGGTGTTTCCTAAAAAAATTAAAAATTGAACTGCCATTTGACCCAGTGATCCCACTTCTAGGAATATACCCTAAGAAGCCTGAAACTCCAATCAGAAAGAATATATGTACCCCCATGTTCGTAGCAGCACTATTTACAATAGTTAAGATCTGGAAACAGCCCACATGTCCATCAGTAGACAAATGGATAAAAAAGCTGTGGTACATATACACAAAGGAGTACTATTATATTTTTAAAAATCAAAGTGATATAGAATGAGTTGAAGAAGTAATATAAAGTGATGTTATTGGCTTCCTACAATTTTGGGGGGGAGGAGGGAATCAGGTCATACAAAATGGCCTCATAAGCCGAAACTGACTTTTGAGACATATTATATTGGAAATTTATTTTTTCAGGTGGAGAATAACTTATTTAGTCACAATATAGTCCATACACATGCCCTCAACATAGAAACATCTAACCTTAGATGCGGGAGAGATGATTTGTATTTACAAAATACTTCCATTTTTCTGGAACAAAAACCCTACTTGATTGCTTACGATATAGGATATGCAATATAGAAACAGGCTAATGTCTGGATCAGGAGTCAATTTCCCTATATTTCTGCAGCACTTTTACTCATTTTTGTTTCCTTTTAGTGTGCAATCAGTCAGTTTGTGGTTCTCCCTGGTGACAGTTTTTTATGCCACATATAATCTAGTCCCCTGGGTAGAGGCATCAAACCAAAATAGCAGGGCATACTCATTGCCAGGCACTGTGCTCAGCATTTCCATGAATTATCTCGTTCAATCCTCACAACCACCTCTGAAGAGGGACTATTATTTCTCCTATTTCCCGATAAGGAAATGATAGTACTTTCAGCTATGGTAGCTTCCACACATTTATTTTCTTTATATCTATTCTTTAAAATAAAAAGCATCTATGGTTATTGTCACCTGATAGTAGTCTTGGGGTCACGGGTTTGGATTAGAACCTAAACAAATCAGCTCACTTGTCTTTACTTCAGAGGGTACCCCTCCAAAAGTACAAAGGGTTGTGGAAGATCGGTTACTGTGATAAGCGTGGCTTGGACATCTAAGAACTCCACCTGTGCAGACACTCAGGTTGGAAACACACTTTGGGGGAAACTGGGGAACATTTTTTACTTTATTTATTTATTTATTTATTTTTTTACTTTATTTTTATAAAGGAAATCTTTGAAGCCTATGCAAAAGTGAGCCACAAGTCATGAATTATGGTTTCACCACTGTGAATAATGAATTATGTGATAATGGGAAAATTATTTAATAGTCTAGCATTTCAGTTTCCACAACAAAAAGAAAAACTACAAGCCTATAAACAGAACGTTTTTGACTACAACTTGTTATTTAGACTTGTCTCATGGGTCGACTTGAAATGTGTTTCCCTTTGCCTATGTGGATATCTTACTGAATATTCCACTCAATTTATTCAAATCCAAGTCTCCACTTTGTCCAAGGCACGCCCACCTATGCTCGGCTGGCTTAGGGAAGTGACAAAGGTCATTGCCTTCTTTTTGTCTGGAAGATATCCTGGGTTTTCTTGCCTCCTATCAATCTCTATATTTGGCATGCTTCAGTCATAGCCCGCCCTCCAAACTGTCTCCCTGTTAAATCCCACCCTCTGATATGGGGTGTCTTCCATTGCACTTCTAAGCCTTAGACTCGCTTTTCCTTTTTTTTTTTTTTTTAATCCTCACCCGAGGACATTTTTCCATTATTTGTTCAGGTAGAGTGGGAGGGAGAGAGAGGAACAGAGAGAGAGAAACATCGATGTGAAGGGATACATCGAGTGGTTGCCACCCGCACAACCGACCAGGGCCGGGGACAAACTGCAACCGAGGTACGCGCCCTTAGCGGGAACCGAACCCGGGTCTCTCAGGACCGCAGGCCAACGCTCTAACCACTGAGCCAAACCGGCCAGGGCATTTTTTTTTTTTTTTATCATCCTCACCCGAGGACATTTTTCCATTTTTGTTCAGATAGAGCGGGAGGGAGAGAGAGGAAGAGAGAGAGAGAGAAACATCGATGTGAAAGGGACACATCGAGTGGTCGCCACCCGCACGACCAACCAGGGCCGGGGACAAACTGCAACCGAGGTACGTGCCCTTAGTGGGAACCGAACCCGGGTCCCTCCGGACCGCAGGCCGATGCTCTAACCGCTGAGCCAAACCGGCCAGGACAAATTTTTTTTTTTTTTTGTGGTATATTCCCCTAGCGGGAACCGAACCCAGGACTCTCTGGTCCTCAGGCCGACGCTCAACCACTGAGCCAAACTGGCCAGGGCTTCGCTTTTCCTTTCTCTTGTACAAATGCCTCAGTCCCTGTGAATCAGTCCTGCTTGTGCTGTTTCCTGTCACGCGCTGAGCTTTTCTACCTCCACTTCATTCCTTACACTGTTCTCTCCCCACTTCTCAGAATCACACCTACTTTTTAAGACCCATTCCAATTGCTACATTGTCTTTCCATGAACATTTTCTGAGGCTCTGAATGGAAGGCAGGATCTCCTTTCTCTGAGATACAACACTTCAATGAGCATTGCTGGTCATGTAACAGCTAACACGGATTGTTTCTCATGTGTCAGTGTTAACACCTTGGATGTATTCACTCATTTAGTGCCCACACCACACTTGTGCATACACTCTGCTATTGCTCCTGTTTTCCAGATGGACAGGGAGGCATCACCAGGTCCTGTAACCCCCCAAGCGTGTTGGCAAATTGTGGGCCAGGATTTACACCCTCTGGCAGCCAGGCCTCGATGACACTCACCTCCTTCTGCCTTGAAATGTCATTCTCAAACATGTCTCACCTTCTCCTGGATGACAGTTCTGAGAAACAATCCTCCCTTACTCATCTGTGTGCTCCCTTGGAGCTTTACATAGTAAAGGCCTAACAGTTGTTGGCTCAATTAAATTGGATTTCCTTTGATGGCGATTATGGTAGCTCTTGTGTAAGGGAAACAGATAAAAACATTCTGGGTATTTGCAACAAACAGACAAACAAAGCCCCTGGAAACACGTAATCCATATTGCCCAGAAAGAATGACCTATACAATGTTCTATTTCTCTTGTCACTGACTCCCTTCCATAGAGACACAGGAATGGCCAGCTTTGTCTGGGGAAGTGTGATCCGACATATTGAAGTGAAGGTAAATAGCAGCATGAAAGACCATGTTTTCTCTTCTTTCTCTGTTTTTCACTGTCATTTTCTACAGCCGAGGCAACTGCCTAGGTTTGCTCCTAGCTAGTTACTCAGTATGATTGTCCTTATCAAACATAACCATGTTTTGCATAAAAGAAAGTCGGGTGGTTATTTCATATTCTGATGTGATCAACAGCCTCGATCTGTAGTAGGAGTTCCTGCCCAACCTTCCCAAATTCCAGACTCTCGCTTAATGAGGGGCAGAGCTGTGCTTAGCAGCCTTCCGTCCCTGCCGGTCTTTACCATCTGGCACATTCTCTTGGAGCTCGTGACATCGATTTTTGAATGTCAAAGGAGGGAAACTTCTTGATAGAGACACATTTTAGATGTCAATCATCATTAAAATAAAGATCTCGGTGACTTAAGCCAGTTCCCAGAAATGGAAGAGTTCCTGCCAGTCAGTGTTGGTGTGTGTTGTCAGAGTGGTGACAGGCAGGACAGCTTCTGATGCGGGTTCACCGGCATGGAGGTTAGTACCTGTCGGGCTCTCATCTTCTCTGTGACCTCTAACTTGGGGCCTTAGCCATTTAAAAAGTCTTATTAAATTTTGGTGTTTGGCCCGACCAGTGTGGCTCAGTGATTGAGCATCGACACATGCACCAAGAGTCACCTGTTTGATTCCCAGTCAAGGCACATGCCCAGGTTGTGGACCCGATCCCCAGTGGGGGGCATGCAGGAGGTAGCCAGTTGATGGTCTCTCTCATTGATGTTCCTATCTCTCTCCCTCTCCCTTCCTCTCTTTCTAAAATCAATAAAGAAAAAAAAAGTCCGGTATTAGAAGACTACTTATGAATTCATAGTTAATTTTCAAATACCATTATTATTACCAGAGAAATAGATCAAACACATAGCATATCGGAAAGTCAGTAATGGTGTTCTAATCACAGCAATTTCCCACCCAAAAGCTAGTCATGAAGGAAATCATTTTTGTATTTATCAGAGTATGATTAAAGAAGATACCCATTCCTGAAAAGTAGCTATGACCATCTTCTTTCTATAAAATTTTATTTTTCTTCATTGATTTTAGAGAGAGAGGAAGGGAGAGGGAAAGAGAGATAGTAACATAGATGAGAGAAAACATCAGTTGGCCACCTCCTGCATGCCTCCCACTGGAGATCGGGCCCACAACCTGGGCATGTGCCCTGAGTGGGAATTGAACCTGTCATCCAGGAGAAGGTGACCTCTTGGTGCATGGGCTAACACTCAACCACTGAGCCACACTGGCCAGGCTATCTTCCTTACTTCTTACTGAGAACCTGCTATGTGAAACACTCTTCACTCAGTGACACAGGGGACCACTAATCAGTATAATTCAGTAGGGCCCTGGTCTCCAGGGAATACGATCTTGTTGAGGAGTTAAGAGGTATATTGGAAGATAAGTATAAATCAGTGAGCAGCAAGTTTGGAGGTTTGAAGTGGTAGAGTAATTGTTTTGGTTCACAAACTTTTTTGACTGTACTCCACTCATTAAGGGCAACATTTTCTGCGGCCCACCTAAATCGCTGATTGTCACTTTCCAGGGACGAGGGATATGGGTTTAAAAAAAAAAAAAAACAGACCAGAAAAGAACCAAATAAAACCTGTTGGTGCCCTGGCTGGTGTGGCTCAGCTGGATGGAGCATCCCCTGCACTGAAGGGTTGCGCGTTTGATCCCCCGTGGGGGCAATTGGTCTGGGCATGTTCCGGAGACAACCAGTAGATGTTTCTCTCTCATATCCATGTTTCTCTCCCTCTGCCTTTATCTCTCTCTCTAAAAAAAAAAAAAAAATCACCCAAAAAAACAAAAACCTGTTTTAACATCTGTAAATGACTAGTTTATATTCATGATATGTTTTCATGCCTTTAATTTTGATCATGCAAATCTCTAAAAAATAAAAATGACAACAGCTTAATTATACTTCATTTGGTAATGTAATAAATTATTGAGTAGGACAAGCTCACAGACCACAGTAATGAACCACCACGGAGCCAGCGAACTTTGAGGCCATCATAAAGTCTCCTGTTTGACAGAGGTGTAACGAACCACTAAACAACACGGGTCTTAAGTTCCAGTTAGTGGACAGTTAAAGACCAAAACTATTGGTGCAAATATACATTACAGCCCATTATAGACTTAACCAATAATCTTACAAAACTAATTTGAAGCAGTAATAATTAACATTTATTAAGAACCACTGTGTTTCAGCTCCTATGCTAAGCATCTGACAGCGTTTCTCCTTTAATTCTGGGAGAACCAACCCCACGAGTAGCCTGGGGAACAGAGAGCTTGAGTGGCGGGCCCAGGGCCACAGCAAGAGGTCATCTACTCAGAGCAGCGCTCTGGCCACGGCTGCTAATGGCCGATGATGGTAACTTAGACAATGGAAAGTGAAAGTTGCAGCAACTAGAACCATGATCATATGAAATTGAAAAAAAAAAAGATGGCTATTCCGATGATGTGTCAGTAACCAAGATGCAGTGGTGGGAATTCCCACTGTTTTGTGTGGGCGTGCATGAAGGGGTTTGGTGTAATAGCTCTACTTTAGCAGGACATCAAATTGGAGTTCTCTGCAAACTTTAGTGATGTATGATTTTAATTTATCGATACCAAATTTTAGTACACTTAACAACTCACAAAGTCCCTATACCCGAGTAGGATGTAAAAATGAAAGCATTCTTTTGAAAAAAGCCCTTGAACTTCTGGGCCAATGAGTGATGCAGTAAAAGGAACCCTCTGAGCCCAACAGCAGCTGTGGGCATTTTTAAAAAGACTTTTTAGGTCAGAATAAAGGGAGTGCTTTTTACTTTGAGACCGAGTTGGATTCTAATAGAGATTATGCCATTTACAGTGTACATTACTTTGGGAAGTTACTATATTCCTGAACTTCTCTTCTTGGTTCCTCATCTGTAATATGGAAATAATAATACTTAATCACAGGACTCGTGTATAGATTAAGTGAAATAGCACACAAAATGTTCCTATCGGAGTGATGGGCATGTAGCAGGGGCTTGATACATGCTAGTTTTCTTTCCTGATCATAGAGTCTAAGAGACAGGCTCTAATGATCCCAGTCCTGTGACTTGCAGCCCAATTCTGTGGTGGTCAGGGCTTTCTTTCTTCTAACCTCCTCAGAAGAGCAGCAGCCAGGCAGACCGGGAAGCCACTGTAATGGTAGTTAAGAGACCATGTATAGGCACTGTCATTAAAAAATGCTGTGTCATCCTCCCCACTAACTTCATGATTTGTAAAAGAGGGTGGTGAGTCTGATAATCTCTGGACGCGTCTAGCTTTAACATTCCATGTAGGAGATGCAATTTGGGAATATAAATCTCTTCCTTTAATGGCAAAAAAATAAAAGTTGTGTGCTTGAAATTTGAATGTCAGCATTACTGCTAAGAAAAGACATATTTGGATTTGTGAAGTTTTGAGCAAGTGAGTGTTTCAAGATTCCAAGGTTATGGCCTTTAGATAAGAAATGATTAGTTGTTTCATTCAAGTTTTGCTATGGGAAAGCAAAATGGTGGGTAGGATTTTTTTTCTGATGCTGCTGAGTGAACTAATTATGTTCCAGAGGAAGCAATTCTCCCTGAACCCATCTCTCAGCTTGTCTCTTTTAACCATTAATTAATTAATTACATGCATTTGTTATGTTTTTACTATATGCCAGGCAATGAGCTAAGCACTGAGGTCACACAGAGGAGCAAAATGCACGGTCCCTGCTTGCCTTATGTTACAATCTACCTAAAGAGAAAGGCAATTAACACTTAATGACAATAATAAATAATAACATGTATACTAATGGAAGTATAAGGTACCTGTTGGGATTATTGTTTGATAGGTCAGGGAAACCTTCTTGGAGAAATTTAAAAAATAAGTAGGAGATGATTTGGAGGTGGAGGGTGGTGAAGATCTGAGTGTTTCTGTTGGAGAGATTAGTATAAATGATGACCTGAGAGTGTTACACGAGGAATGGCAGGTTTGAGGATTTGAGAGAAGTGTGAGGCAAGGATGATATGCAATCATTCTGGAAAAGTAGATGGTGCCAGAGCATTGGAAAGGGGTTGGGGTGTCTTGTTAGCCTTTGGAATGGGTCCTGCAGAAGCGACGAAAAGAGGTACAACAAGATACGATATTAGCAGGATCCCACAGGCTTGGCATTGGAGGAGGGTTGGGAAATGAGCAAAGCTGGAAGCTGGAATGTTTTTGTGAGAAGATAGTAAAACAGGATAGGATAGGGGTAATGGAATGGCTGATAGAGACATTTGCTGAGAAAGCACTGGAGGGAGCAGATTGAGACAAGGGCGGGGGTTGGGGGACGATCAGTCGTTTAGCTTGAACGTAGTGTCACCTTTGAGATTTGTGTAAGCATAGTGGATTGAATGGTAGTCCCCCTAGAATTCATGCCTAGGTCCTAATCCCAGGAATTTGTGACTGTGATCTTATTTGGAAAAAGGGTCTTTGCAGATGTTAAGGATCCTGAGATGAGTTCATCTTGGGTAACCCAGGTGGGTTCTAGATCCAACAACAAGGGTTCTTATGAGAAGACACAGACACAGAGGGATGGCAGAAATTGGAGTTATTTTGAGTGTAGGGGTCAAGAACCAGTCACCCCGAGCTGCGCCTCTGTGGTAAGTGGATTATTTTGAGCTAAAGACAACCAAAACCCTGCAGGCTCAGGGGAAACCTCTGCTCCCACTTAATTACCTAGAAGATTTTTTTTTTTTGTGGTACATGACCCTAGCAGGAACTGAACTTGGGACTCTCTGGTCCTCAGGCCAGTGCTCAACTGCTGAGCCAAACTGGCCAGGGCCCTAGAAGAATTTAAATTAGGGGCCTTGCCCACTATAACAGATGATCAGAGATAACCTTCTGATTCATATAACAGTGATACCTCGGTTCTCGAACGCCTCGGATTTCGACCAAATCGGTATTCGACCAGGAGATTCGAGAAACTTTTGTCTTGGAATCCGAACAAATATTTGGAACTCGAACTTCCGAGATGAGCCGAGTTGAGCCGAATGGCGTTCATTCGGCCCAGCGCGCCTTGCTGGCGTCATCAGTGTGAGTGCAGAGAGAGAGTCACGCTTTGTGGAGAGAGTCACGCTTTACACTGAATTTAACCCTTAGACATACTGTACACTTTTATTTCTTGTTGAGACTTATGTTTTTCTACATATTATATACAAATTAGGCCAGTAAATAGGCATTTTCTGGGGCTTGGAACGAATTAATCCAGTTTCCATTATTTCCTATTGGGTTTCATTGCTTCGGTTCTCGAACAATTTGGTTCTCGACCGTCCTCCTGGAACGAATTATGTTCGAAAACCGAGGTATCACTGTATATGGCAAGGCAAACTACTAATTACTAAACATCTGCTCTTATCCTCCTGCAGTGACCTTCCTTCTTCACAGCATCTTACGTCATCCTTTGTTCTGTCATATAGTCCTCATCTTCATCTTCTGTCTGTGAATCTCTCATGTATGTGGGGTCTTTGACTGGCTTATGTATTTGGGGCTTCCATACATATGTATGTAATTAAATCTGGTTACTCTCTCTTGTTAATCTGTTTCATGTCAATTTGATTGTTAGACCAGCCAAGATAATCTTAGAAGGTTTATTAGAAAGTTTCTTCCTCCCCCACATGAGTACTGAAGCAGAAATTAGAGTTAGGCTGCCCCATGCCATGGAAAGCACATGAAGAAGAGGAGGGGGAGGACGTTCATCTGCCTGGCATGCTTCTCCCCAGGACTCCAGGTGGCTCACCTCTTCTAGCACTTTGCTCAATTATTTCTCAGTGGGTCTCCTTTAAGCAAGCTCCTTAAAATTGTGCTGCCTCACACCATTCCCTTTCTCATGCACAGACTTTCTTTTTCTTCATAACACTATTCTCTCACAGTCTATATGATTGTTTGTCATTACTAGGATATAAGTCCATGAGAACAGGATTTTTGTCTGCTTGAGTCACTGGTGTCTGATACATATCATGGTTGCTCAATATTTGTTGAATGGAGGAATCATTGGGTGAGAATAGCATAGATAAGGGAGGGTTTTGTAAAATAACTGGGAGAGTACAGCGTACCTGAAAGCTGATGGGAAGGGTTCCGTAGACATAGAGAGGTCAAAATAGATCTATGCAGAGAAAAACCATGCACTGGCCTAAATTCCCTAGGAAGCTAGGCAGGCATGGGAGCCGAGCGAGGGGGAGGGGATTGATCCTGGTAAGGCTCTGAACTCACTGTCTTTACAACCAAATGAAGAAGAAAAATGACTGCAGGTGCTAGAGTATCTACAGATTTGGAGGCAGGAAGGTGAGAAACCACAGATTTCCAGTAACATCTGTCTATGGGACCTTGTGATTCCTTCCCAGCAGTGCTGAACAGCCTGGTAAAAAGTACAGGGAGTGAAACAGCTGGATTCAAACAGAGATGAGGCTTCATACAGGGAAAGAACAAAAGAACAAGGGAGATAGGGCATTTGGGTAGTTGAAGACATGGGCTACGGATCGAAAAGTAAACTCGACTGAAGGATGCAATACAAACAGAAAGGTGCACATATCGTAGAAGTACAGCTTGATGAATTTTCACACACTGAACACACCTGTGTAACCAGGACTGGGACATTATCACAGGCTATGGAATTTAGAGCCAATGAGAGTGAGGACAGAAGGGAGAAAGTATCAGGGACTATAAAATACAATGATATTCTGATACAATTCGAGAATTGAGGCAGAGTTGATTGAGTGGAAGAACAGGAGGCTGTGACTGTAGCAGGATGACTAAGGGCTTTGTTCCAGGTTCCAGCCAGATGTGGTCTTGGAGGTGGATTGCTGATGTGGGGTAAAGAAGGTCATTAGGTGTCAAGGAATATAGAAGCCAGGTCACTGAACAAGTCATTTACTCAAATATATCAGTCATCCAGGACAATGAAAGGACTTCAACTGAGAGTGACCTCCCTCCCTCCCGCCCTCCCTCCATCCCTTCCTTCTTTCCTTCCTTTCTCTCTCTTCTTCCTCTCCTGATTCCAATCATAACATTTTGGTATAAGGATTACATCATCTCTCTGGCAGTTTTCCATGAGTCGTCTATTATTTTAATTGCTACCTTTTCACTCAACATGTTAAAACTCTTGCTTCATTTCCTTTGCACAGTTAGAGGACCTAATAGCTACAAACTCTGCTTTGATGGAGGGTTGACAGGTGTTATTTCTAAAACTAAAAGGTGTCTACCACTAATGAATGGACTCAAATTAAAGGAAGACTTCTGGTTTAAGGGAGAAAGCAATGCTGAGCTTTGTGGGGCCCTACTATAAAATGAACTGTTATAGAGGGAGGATGGTAATCTTCAATAACACTTCCTGGTTTAATTATACATAAATAAATACAGATTTGCTCCTTCCTGTATCTCTAATCGTTATATGATATATTCCCATTTCTAGAGGGGAATTTAAGATATTTGCATCCATATGCTGCAGATGGTGTCTAACGTTTCAGATCTTCATGAAACATATTTGACATCTAATTGAGGAAGGCACCACGCTGGGTGTGATGTAAAGAAGAAATATTTTATAAGGTTATAATGTAGGAAGGGAATTGCGGAAGCATTTTCACATTTCTTTCCCCCATAGAATCATACCCTAGTTTTTAAATCTACCTTAGGGTTTTAAAACATGGAACTTCTTTACTGCTCTGTTTTAAATAAAGGTAGAGCTAAAGAAATTAAATGTTTAAAAAGTAATCACTTGAGCACATTTTGTGTCTCCTTCAAGACATCTTAGCAATTAATAACATACATAAACAAATGCAAAAGATGCATGTTATAGACACATTATTAGAAACGTGAATTTATTATAAAAGAGTATAAGGTTCTTGAGGAGTCTGTTCTGTTAATATTTTTCATGTTTCTTTGGGTGCGGCATCAATCATATTCCAGCTCCTTGCTAAGTATGAGTAGTTGTCTTGTATGAACAAATTAGTTAATTTTCTTCCAACTTTGGCTTTAAGGTTGTTACATAAATACTGAAATGTTTTAATGTAAAAATATTTTATATTTTAAAAACAGGGATCCTAGTCTCCCTACATTTTCTATTTTCCAGGTTAAACTTTCCCAGGTTTTCCAAAAGCATCTTTATAGACACAGCCTTTTCCTGGCATCCTGATTGTCTTTGAAGGAACTTGTTTGTTACTATCTGAATGAAAATTTAACACCCAGAACCCAGTCTAATAGTCTTTTTTTTTTTATCCTCACCCGAGGATATTTTTCCATTTTTTGTACAGATAGAGTGGGAGGGAGAGAGAGGAAGGGAGAGACAGACAGAAACATCGACATGAAGGGACACATCGAGTGGCTGCCACCCGCACGACCAACCAGGGCCGGGGACAAACTGCAACCGAGGTACATGCCCTTAGCGGGAACCGAACCCGGGTCTCTCCAGACCGCAGGCCGACGCTCTAACCGCTGAGCCAAACTGGCCAGGGCAGTCTAATAGTCTTATTATGGTCTGATTAATGAAGAGGTTTTACTCTCTGCCTTTGAAATTCTTTACTATTATTACTAATGGAGTAGAATTTATATTAATTGGTTTGTTTTGTTAATATATCATTATTTGTTTATATTTTATTTATTGTGAACTAGAGCTCTTAAGGTTTTAAATGTGTGTTAATCAGTAATTACAACAGTTGTAGCTAGTAGCGTACGTAATAGCTAGCTGATATGCACTATTTTAAATACTTTGCATGACTAATAATTTTAATCCTTCAGTAACCTTATAGACTAGGTATGTTATTCTTTCATTTCTGAAGATGAGTAAATATGGACATAATGCACAGTCATGGACGTAGCAGGTGCAGAACTGAGGTTCGGAGCTGGGCAGTCTACATCCAGACTCATGCTCTTATCCTGCAGTCGCTCTTTCTATATGAGCCAATTTACATACTCAGAAATGATAGATGCACTTATCACTGTTTTTAAATAAAGATTTTATTTTGGAACAGTTTAAAAAATTTTATTTTTTAATTACAGTTTACATTCAATATTATTTTACATTAGTTTCAGGTGCACAGCATAGTGGTTAGACAATTATATAGTTTCCAGAGAGATCCCCTGATAATTCAAGTACACACCTAGCACCATACATAGTCATTACAATATTTTCACTAGATTCCCTGTGCTGTACTTCACATCCCCATGACTGTTTTGTAACTAGCACTTTGTACTTCTTACATTTTTATTTTTTTATTGAATTTATTGGGGTGACATTGGTTAATAAAACCACACGGGTCTCAGGGGCACACGACTCTATGGCACATCATCTGCATACAGCATTGTGCACTCACCACCCAAAGTCAAGTCTCTTTCCGACACCTCTTATCTCCCCTTTGCCCTCTTCCACCTCCCTCCACCCCCCTTTCCGTCTGGCCATCACCATACAGGTGTCTGTGTCCTGCCCCCCCCCCCCGCCCCCGGTCCCCTCTCCTTGACTCATAGGTACTGAGAACAGACTGCCAGCTGTCAGGGGACATTGAGGAACTGGGTGAAAAAAGGGGAAGGGATCTGGAATAGTGTTAGAGTTACAGGAAAGTTGCAAAGGCGTACAGAGTTCCCATATACCATGCACTTAGTTGTTTCTATTTTAACTTCTTACGTATCCACTTGTAAAAACTCAGAAACCAACACTAGGCATTACTATTAACAGAACTGCAGGCTTTATTTGGATTTCACTGCTAATGTCCCTTTTCTGTCTCAGGGTGCCATCTAGGACACCACATTGCACGTAGTCATTCTGTCCCCTTCTTCTTCGCTGGTCTGTGATGACGTCTCAGTCTTTCCTTGTTTTCGATGACCTTGACCGTTTTGGGGAGTAGTTATCAGGTATTTTGCAGAATATAGAGTCATTATTCACTTTCTCTCAATCTGGGTTTGTTTGGTTTTCTTCCTCATGATTAGGCTGTGGTTATGACTTTTTGAGAACAATGCCATAGAGGTGAAGTGCCCTTTCCATCACACACCAGGGGCACATGCTATCAGCATGGTTTGTCCCCAGGGATGCTGACCTCGACCACCTGGCCAGGTGGCGTTGGCTCAGCACTGTAAAGTTACTTTCTCAACATTCTGTTCTTTGGAAGCGATTGACTAAGTCTAGACCAGGCTTCAGAGGACAGGAATTAAGTCATTTTTAATCTGTGATTTTCATATCATAACATAAACTCTTCTCCCCAAATAATTTCATGTATCCACTAAGTGTATCAGTAACTTGAAGAAATCAAAGGGAGGCACGGTTATTATGCTTTTTATGAATGACATGAAACTGGTAGGGATGGGGATGCTTATTTAGACTCCTGTATAGAACTATTATTTGGATTTTTAAGTAACCCTAATAACCACAAATTACTTTTTACTTTGTGCTTTTTACTTTCAAAAAAAGTTTGTTTGTTTGTTTGTTTTTCTTTTGGTCTAACGAGAAAGTTCATAAGGCTACAGATAATGCCATGAAATTCACCGAAATGACATAATTTCAGAGAAACTAATGTGATTTCATTCAAAGTAGGTCCATTCTGGCGCGGAGAATTGCATTTTCCTCACATTTTCTTTCCCCTTCTTAAGGCATGCCTCTGCCTCTGGTCTAAAACAGTTTCTCAGACTCTTCGCAGGAAGTTGCTTTTTATAGACTTTTTTTGCACCATAGCCTATTTTTATTCCTCTCTTTTGTATTTTTATATTATAGCACTGTTCCACATCTCAAATTATTTTGAAGAGTAAAGGCATTTATTTAAGATGACTTCTCAGAAATATTTCTTTCCTTCAGTCTTACTTGGGATTCTATTTCATGGATCATTAGAAGGGATAAGATAACTTGAAGCCCAAGGAAAAGAGCTGGGTTTGATGTCAGGAGACCTGGGCCATGTCACTTAACCTCTGAGCCTCAGTGACACGTGGAGGTCCCCTGGTGAAAGGTGAAGTGTTGTTTTAGATCTTATATTAGACCTTATATTCACACAGCTCTGTCTCACAGATTTAGAGGATATGATTATTATTCCAGGAATCATAGCCATGAAAATGAAAGACAGTTTTAGAACAAATGTTCCCTTGTTACCAATGAAAAAATGAGAGCATGTTGCTAACCAAATATATTTTCTTCCACTAACAGAGATACACACTTCATTGCTCAGCTTCTCAGAATTTGTCATTCTAAAAGGAGATAGTTTCCTGTCCTCTCCAGCATTTCTATCCTGAACGGAGCAATCATTTACAGATCAATACATTATTTCCAAGAGTTTTCAGATAATTCAGTTGGATAGATGCACCTGTTTAAAATAAAATAATTTTTATCCATCTAAGAACTGTAAGTCAGTCTTGGACCTGTCCTGCTACCTCCATGTTCCATTACATGTAATTACTTGGTTATAGTATGTGTTTCTGTCATTTATAAGCCAGCTAACTAATATATATCCATATTCACAGAGTGATCCTTTACTAACTTTCTTGAGCTAGAAGTCTCTTTCTTACAGATATGCTTCACAGGTTGTGTTGAAGAGATATTTCCTTTAACAGGAAAAGATAAACTTCTGATTAAAATTTAAAACTAAGACTCTGCCAAAATTTTTAGGGCACTTGCAACGACTATTATGTGACTATAAAACATTTGATCATGTTTAATTCATACACCACTAGAATTAATTTCAGCAAGATTTCAAATTTCTGTCAAAATGTTTATAGGGGTGGGATTCCTCTTACTCAGCTGTGATCAGTCCCTCATGGGGAGTCATGAGACAAAGTCATAACTGACGCTCAGGAAAAGCAAACTGAATGTAATACCCAGGCAATGGCTGTGAGGAGCTGGAGGAAATCCCCGCGTACCTACAGAATGACAGAAAGAAGTCATTTGGACTCGACCCAACTTCCTCGCCCAGAAATGGGCCACTGTTTTCTGTTAGCAATTTTTAGATGATAGCAAACCCACATCCCCCTTAAATTCGGTGCCACTGATATGACACGTTTAATTTTACATGCCCTTCCCATTTCTCCCCACTTTACTTCCTGCTTGAATCAGCAGTGTTACTCCAAAAATGTTACTCCAACAGCTGAGGTGCATTTCTCCAAGCAAAATCTAGCACGTTATATTTTCTGGTTTTTAGCAAAGTAGAGAGTCTGTACCTTCTGAGACATTTTGGTCATATTTCCCTTTTTTCTCTTTCAATTTTATTTTGTATTGGTTTCAGGTGTACAGCATAGTGGTTAGACAGTCATATACTTACCAAGTGTTCCCCTTGATATTTCCAGTACCCACCTAGCACCATATGTAGTTATTACAATATTATTGTCTATATTTCTTATGCTGCAATTTATATCCCCATGACTGTTCTGTAACTGCCAATCTGTACTTCTCAATCCCTTCCCCCTTTTCACCCAGTTCCCCAACACCCCGCACCCCCCACTCTGGCAACTGACAGTCTGTTCTCTGTGTCTATGCATCTGTTTCTGTTTTGTTTGTTCATGTATATTGTTCTTTAGATTCCACATGTAAGGAAAATCATATGGTGTTTCTCTGTTTCTGACTGACTTATTTTTATGTTTCCTAGTTTTTACCAGAGTAGAGTGTCTGTACCTTCTGAGAAATTTTGGTCACATTTCTTTACTTCTAAATAGAGCTTCCTAAGGCAGGAGACCCTGGCTGCTAGTGGACAAGAACCACGAGGAGCCTGCTCCCAAAGTACAGTTAATGGTAGAGACAAGGAGTGTTTAATTGTTTATGGAGATTAAAAAAAATTAGCTAAGTCTTATATCCTTTCTAGACTATAAAAAACAGAGTGAAAAATAGTTGGGCTTCTCAGTTGTCTGCATGTATTTGGGGACATTTTGGTTCAAGTCAGACTTACTAAGCTAAGTAGAATCAAGTTGCCTAGTCTTTTTCTAAAACACCTTTCACAGTGGGCAGTGTTATTTTTGGTGGGTTTTGGAAACCAGACAAACCAAAGTGGGGTCTTGTATCTACTAGCTTCTTCTCCATTCACCTACTCTCAAAACCATGTGATAGCAATTAATGCCAACCAACTTAAAGGAGTCCAGAGTCAATATCTATAAAAATAATTTTCAAGTTTTAATTGTAATTCTTTAGTCTGTATTTCTGGACATAAGAAGAATCCATCAACCTGATTATAGGTGTTTCCCACAGGTTTTAAATTCTAAGAACTAAAGGATAAAATTGGAAGATTTTTTCCTTTTTTTTAATCCTCATCTGCTTTTTAAAACAGGAGTCTAGGGAAAGCAACAGATTTGTTTTGACATCCTGAATCCTGGGAGTTCCCGAGGTCTATAATTGTGTATCATTAATTCATATGTTCACTGGGGACTAAAGTTCTTATCTGGTTGGCTAAACAAAATATGCTATTAATTCTTTTTCTCTTTTTGAGGCTTGATTCTTCTTTGAGATGGTAACTAAGATCAGATGCAGGAACGTAATCCTCTTTGGTAAAAGAGGAATGTTTTCATTTATTCTAACTTGGATGATCTGAAATCTGTCATATCTGGAGCATTAAGATATTATGTGCTTGACCAGCCAGCAATGGCAACTGTTTGGTTACACAGAAAATCTTTATGGAAATCTCTCCCCATGGCTTTTATAAAGCACATACAGTGTAGTCAATATGACTTCAGTTCAATATATTTATTTTATTTAATCAAATGAATAGCACATTGGTCCAGAGAGTGCTAATGTAATAGTGTGATTATCAGCAAAGCAGAAGACTTTTATATCCATGCTATAATGTGATAATGTGTGTGAAATTTCAATAATGGGCTTCTCTAATGGGAAAGGGTGGTCATTAACTGAGCTGGTTTCCCATAGAGAGTGGTCATCATCACGTTTTCCAATGGTGTTGATTTTTATATGAACACAGAATACTAATTTACATTGTTCTTAACATTTTCATGTAATAAGGATATTAATTCAGGTTCCTTTTCATTTCTAAGATCTTTATATTTACTATTCAGTCACTACATTTCTGCTTTAAAGAAAATGTGGGAACCTCTAGGGAGACAGATGTTAGGGAGACAGAGACAACAGTCTCTTAAAGGAGACAGATGTGTCAATAGATAATTGAAATGCAGTGAGGTAGGTTCTGTGTTGACCCTTCATCTCCTTTTTACCCCCAAATCAGCCCCATCATCTTATCCAAGCCACCAGTAATCTTCCTAATGCTAAATTCAGTACATTTTTCTGTCTCAGTTGGCCTCATGGGTGCATTTCCCGTTGTGGACTAATCTCTTGGCTCTTGGTGTTCATGACATAGCTTAATCACAGTTTCTTGCTACCTCTATGGTTACTACTTTGTACTCTACAAAGGGCTCTTCTGTCTATCCTTTAGAGGTTTCCAGAACTTTCATTTTACTCTGCACATTGACCATTGTTTCAATGATCATCTTTGAAATAATGACAGAATCTAAGCAGCCAGAGTTGGGAAGGTAGAAGGAATGGTAGGAATGGCAACATAGGGGGCAGATGAAAAAGAGGAGAGGAGGAAGGAGGGAGCCCAAGGGCTAGAGCCAACACGCTGTTGGGGGTGATCCCATATGGAGCCTCCGTTTATGATTTTAAAGTCAAGGATCAGAAAGCTGCCTCCATAATGCTTTCTCAGATATGCTTAGATATTTGCATTTTGTCTGATAGAAACAAGCAATCTTTTCCTCAAAACCTTTCTTCTATTTGTTAATGATGCTCAAACATTTAAGAATACACAGTTCTGCCCTGGCCAGTTTGCTCAGTGGTTAGAGCGTCGGCCCGCAGACCAGAGAGACCGAGGTTCAGTTCCCACTAAGGGCATGTACCTCAGTTGCAGTTTGTCCCCGGCCCAGTTGGGGTCATGTGGTCATGTGGGTGGCAACCACTCGATGTGTCTCTCTCAAGTCGATGTTTCTTTCTCTCTCTCTTCCTCCCTCCATCCCTCCCACTCTATCTAAAGATAAATGCAAAAAAAAGAAAAGAAAAAAAAAAAGAATACACAGTTCCATTCAGTCACTGTATGCCTTTTGATTGGAACATTTAATCCATTTGCATTTAAAGTAATTGTTGATAGATATGCATTTATTATTATTTTATTATTTATATTTTTTAATCTTTCTTCTTCTTAAAGAAAACCCTTTAATGTTTCTTGTGATACTGATTTGGTGGTGAAGAACTCCTTTAGCTTCTTCCTATTTGTTGCATCATTATTTACAATAGCCAGGATATGGAAGAAATCTAAGTGTCCATCAATATATGAATGCATATTGCATATATACAATGGAATATGATTCAGCCATAAAAAAGAATGAAATCTTGCCATCTGCAACAGCATCAATGAACCTAGAGGTATTGTGCTGAGTGAAATAAGTCAGACAGAAAGACAGATGCCAGATGATTTCAGTTATATGTGGAATCTAAAAAATAAAATAAGCAAACAAGCAGAACAGAAACAGACTCACAGATGCACAGAACATTTTGGCGGTTGCCAGATGAGAGAGGGGTTGCAGGGATGGATGAAAAACTTGAAGGGATTTAGGGCTTAAGAAATACAAATTGGTAGTTACAGAATAGTCCTGGGGATAAAAAGTACAGCATAGGGAATATAGTCGATAATATTATAACTATGTATGGTGCCAGATGGATACCAGATTTATTGGGGTGTTCATTTTGTGTTATATAAATGTCTAATCATGGAATTGTACATCAGAAATTAATATAATATTATATGTCAAATGTAATTTTTAAAAAAGAGCTTAGTTGGTTGGAGTATCCTTTTGTACACCAGAAGGTAGTGGGTTAGATTCCTAATCAGGACACAAACCTGGGATGCAGGTTCAATCCGCAGTCAAGGCATGTACAGGAGGCAACTGATCAATGTTTCTCACATTGATGTTTCTCTCTCTCTCTCTCTCTCTCCCTCCCTCCCTCCCTCCCTCCCTCCCTCCCCCTTCCTCTTTCTCTAAAAATCAATCAAACATATCCTTGGGTGAGGTTAAAAAAAAAAGAATACACAGTTTCATGTGAAATTTTCAGGGCAGTTTCAGAGCAGGGAGCAGTGGGGTCCCAAATGAGTCACCGCAAGATGTGCCTTTGTAGTATGCACATTGCTTTAAGCTAAAGGCATCTTGAGCCACTGGCTCAGGAGAAACACCCCTCCTCCCCCATCCTTAACTGCCTAGAAGAACTGAATTAGAGCTCTTGCCCATCACATATTATCAGCGATAACCTTTTTGACCGGCCCATGTGGCAGAGCAAACTTTTATTTACTAAACATTTGTTCTTCATCTCATCCTGCAATGGCCCTTTGGAGCCCATAAAGTGTATTACCTCATCTCTAGCTCAGAATGCCTTATACATCAACCCCTGCCCTTCTCCGAGCCTCTCCTGCATGTGGGGTCTCTGACTCTCTCATGCGTGCAGAGTTCCCACATGTACATGTGTATATTAAACGTGGTTATTTTCTCTTGCTATGAAAAGGATAAACAGTTCCCTTCTTCTCTTCCTGTCACAGACACAATAAAACTATATTTCTTTTGAAAGAAAAACATTGCAACACATATTTTTTTCTTTCAATTGAACGTTGTGCAAAAAATGTCACTCAAATTTTCTATGGAATCAGCAACTATCATTGGAGGAGAAAGGGCTACAGAAATAGGAGGAGCAGGCAATGTAGGCACCTCTCCGAATGGTGAAAATCTGGAAGAGACGGTGTGTGTGTGAGAAAGGGAGAGTGAGGGAGAGAGGGCTTCCTTTTATCACCAACTGCAGGGCCTCGTAAGCCTCCCTGTTTATGTATTGCTAAATGAGAGAGGAGAGGAACAAACATGTAACCTAAGAAAATCCATAGCATCTTGCCCTTCTCACATGTCAAGGTGAAGGTTCGAAGATTCTTTTGAAAGATCATGTTTTGTTTTGAAAAAAGAAATTGAAAGCATCTCACTCTCTATTATAGCTATGCTTGTTTTCATATAAAAAGAATACGCCAAGTAGTTTGCCAGAAAGATGCTATTGCATTAAATCAAACAATTTCAGAAAATGGTGCTGAACTGAATAAAAGCAATTTCATTCAATAGGTTCCGAGACCTGGCAGTTCTGGGAACCCAGTTTCACATGAACATAAACCTACTAGAAAGGCAACAATTTTTTCATTGCTTTTCAAGCTTCGCTGCATCAGGAGAGATATTCCGATGCTGCCAAGATGGCAGCAGGGTGCAATGCTTTCAGCTCCTCCTGGTGGAAATTTTGATAAGTTTATCTTGTGTGTGTCATTTGGCAGACGAAAAAGGTCTTTGATTGTCGTCTTTTTTTTTTTTTTGCCCTAGGGAAATCTTTATTCATTTACCTCCCAAAATATTTTTTTCACTACCTACTATGTGCTAGGCACTGTTCAGGAGCCATCAATGAACCTGAAAATGAGTTTTTACAGGCAGAAAGATAACTGAAGACATTATTGATTCTTTTAATACTAATGCTATAGTATTTTTAGTCATTTGTAATTGACAAAATGACTATAATTTCCACAATGAATCTCTATCTAATGTTCAAACTTGTTTTCATTATAGTGATTGTGTCATATGGATTGAAAGCATCCATTTATTCTTTATCATAAGGTGAAGAATGCTTTTTTTTTCTTATCAAGATTTTTAGCTATGGGTCAGGGTCAGATCATCACCTCTCCCCAGCCACTGTGATAGAAGAAGTTTTCAAAATCACTTCTATTTTCACTAAATTACATAAAAATAAAAGCATATCTCTTGCAGTGAGCTATTCCTGGCAAATGATGCAGGCTGTTTGCTTGGGCCTTCAGGGTCCCTTGGTGAGTACTCCTGGGGTTTGTTGTTATATTTAAATTAAACTGTGACCACATCCATGTACAGCTGGTAGTTCAAGCCCATGAGGGCTTATGAAAGATCATTTATCTAAAACCCGATGAAGACATTTCCATAGACCTTCTCAGGGCTAGAATTCTCAGTCTTGCTCTTTTCTGGCCATGGGAACTTGGATGCTTGGAAGAGTGAAAAAGGTCATGACTGCCTTCTAGTGCTGTCCTAACGATGACTGGGAACCTTGATATAAAGTGCTTAGCACACTGTCTAGCACATAGAAAGCACACATTTGTTTTATTGCTGTAGATGATCTCAGCCTTCGATATGATTAATTTTGAGCAAAACTCTTCATTCATATAAACTGGATGTAACAAACTGTGTCTCTTCAGATCTTTTGGGAACGCGGCTTTAGGCTTTCTCGTGTATGCCCAGAGCAGGTTTTATTAGGGGATGACCCTTTCTTCTGAGGTGTGGTGTTACTGATGTCTCAACTGCATGCCAGGGTTGTTAGAAAACTCCACTCTGGTGGGGCTAAACTCCAGAGGTTCCAATGAGTTGCTCTTTCTGCGAACGCTTGACCTCTAGTAACTCTGTCGGACCCTCCAACACAAAGCAACCAAGATGTCCTGTGCCACGTGTGACCTTACCCCAACATATGCCCAGCTCTCAGCCCTGGACTCACAGGAGACTCCCTCAGCAAGGGTGTCTACGGCCCCTTTTGCAAAGCGAATTTCTGTCCAATGCCTTGCCATGCAGATTCTAGCCATTCCACTTTGTATTCTAATCTCTGCCTCCTCAGCTCAGCAGGCGTGCCATGCTCTGCTTGGACTCAGCTCTTCGTGCTGTGGTTGGGAAGTTGTCCCCAGACAGAAAGTGGGGGCAATAGTGGAACTTGCCTTGTGAGTTATGCTTCTTTCTGGAATTGCAGTCTTATACTGCATGTTGCTTGCTGTCTGAAACAGTCACCTCATATATTTTGTTCGGTTTTATAGCTGTTTACTGTGAGAGGGCTAGTTCAGTACCAATTACTCCACCCTGGACAAGCATTTACTGCACAGCCTGGTTTTACGCCTCTCCTCTAAATGTACTGGTATTTCTTGAGGGGTTACAGGACAGAATGGGGAGTAAGTTATGAAACTTTACAATCATACTCTATTTAGCAGATTTATTAGCACCTGCCATGAGTTAGTGGCAGGGAACATAGAAGTGGAAGAGACAGGCTCTGTAAGGTGTTCTTAGTGACAAAGTCCTTCAGGACCTTTTTGCGTTTCCCAGGGACCTGATCATGGTAAGTCTGAGTTGAGAGCAACTCATCTTATTCATTTACTCTTTTTTGTTAATCTTCACCCTAGGATCTCTTTCCTTTTATCTTCAGACAGAGTGGGAAGGAGGGGGGAGGGAGAAAGAGGGAGAGGGAGAGGGAGAGGGAGAGGGAGAGGGAGAGGGAGAGAGAGAGAGAGAGAGAGAGAGAGAGAGAGAGAGAGAGAGAGAAAGAAACATTGATGTGAGACACATCGACTGGTTGCCTCCCACATGACCCCAACCAGGGTTGGGGACTGAACTACAACCGAGGTTCGTGCCCTTGACCGAAATCAAACCCGTGACTCTTTGGTTCACAGGCCAAGGCTCTACTGCTGAGCCAAACCAGTCAGGGCTCATTCACTCTTTTAATGTTAGAATCCTCACCACACTACCCTGTAACAACTGATTTACTTACCTTCGTGGATTTTTTCCCAGTGACAGGAAACTCAGTGCCTTGTAAAGCAGTCTGTTCTATCTTTGGATGACAAAATTTGAAGCTAGACGATGTTTCATTTTGTTGAGCTGAACTTTGTCTCCTAAAGCCTTCATTCAATTGTTTTTACTTTTATTGACTCTAAATGACCAATAAACGCATTCTGCCCATGACAACTTCAAAGAGCAGCAGACTAGGAGACTGTCACTCCTGAGTCTGCTGTTCTTTGAGCTGCGGTTGGGGAATTGTTCCGGCGGAAGGTGGGGGCAATTGTGAGGCCTGCTTTGTGACTTTTGCTTCTTTTGGGGGATTATAGTCTAGTACTGTCTCTTTGCTGCCTGACAACAGTTTCTCTATGCATTTTGTCCATTTTTATAGTGGCTTACAGTGGGACATCTAGTTGGGTACCAACTACTTCATCACGTGGAGTTAATATGTTTTGTGTAGTCTTAATTAGCATTTTTTTTTTTTTTTTTTTTATCCTCACCCGAGGACATTTTTCCATTTTTTGTTCAGGTAGAGTCGGGGGGAGAGAGAGGAACAGAGAGAGAGAGAGAAACATCGACGTGAAAGGGACACATCGAGTGGCTGCCACCCGCACAACCGACCAGGGCCGGGGACAAACTGCAACCGAGGTACATGCCCTTAGCGGGAACCGAACCCGGGTCTCTCAGGACCGCAGGCCGACGCTCCAACCGCTGAGCCAAACCGGCCAGGGCTTAATTAGCATTTTTATTATTATTTTTTAAATCTTCACCTGAGGATATGTTTCCATATATCATCATTGTTCCGTGGAGCTTGCTAGTGAGACTTCTTCATGAAACCTGATTTTCAAAGCCTGAATTTCCAAAGGCTCCATTCTCCAGGGATTAAAGGTGCCCGGTCTATATTTCATACAGTCACCAAAGGAAAAGCTCTGAAATATGGTCACAGGAGTGACCTTTTGTACTTGGGAAAATGGCCAAACCAGCCTGCGCTTTATCGAGGAGAAGGACTAGTTGGACAGGCAGTGGGAATCCTTGTGCCTTTATCCCTGCAGGAGTGAGGAATCCTCTGCATAACATAAATTCAGGACAATTCTCAGAATCCAGACCGTCAGTCTTAGAAGCTTCATCCTGTTAGTTTTTCTTTTTTAAAAATAGCTTTGTTGAGGGGTAATGGATGTATAGAAAACTGCACACTTTCAAAGTGTACCGCCTGATAAGTTCTAATACGAGTAGGCACCTTTGAAACCATCACCAAAATCAAGGTCATCAACATACTGTTAGAAGTTTCTTCTTAACTCGTGTCTTGAAGGGAAGAATGTCCTTTTGTTTAGTAATTGGGAAGAAGCTGTTTGGGTTATACATGGCCAAAGAGCAAGCAGAAGCTGCTTAGTCAATAAGAAAACGACAGACCAAGAGATGCTGCTGCTTAACAGCAGATGCATCTCACGGGGCTGTTTACACAGGGCTTTTCTCACCCAGGACATTTTTGAAACAAAGGATCTTTTGTGGAAAATTATATAAATCTTTGCGATTTTTTTCTCTCTTTTGCATAAGGTAAATAAGAAGGCACTAGGAAGGAATGAGCAAAGAAAACTCTCAAATATAAGTGGCCTTATTGAAATAAAAGAGTTTGTAGAGAAACATGGAGTAAAAGCAGCAGCAACCACTCATCTTCCTGAGGACAAACAGCTCATGTTAATCTTTTTTACATTGTAAGCCTTTTGCCAGCTAGCATCCTATTATTATTCTTTTGCACCTGGCGCTCCTTTTGTGGAAACTACATGAAGACAGTGGGTGAGAAAGTGTCAAAGGGCTTATACTCACGATTGGATACATTTTGGAATTATTCTTGGCTTCTTTTTCTCATACCTCACAGGCAACCCCTCAGGAACTCCTGTGGGTGGTATTCAAACGCGAGCACTTCTCACCGTCACCCTTGCTACCGCTGAGAGCGCTGCCATCTCTCACCTGAGGGATGTAATAACCTCTTTCCAGGTCTCTGTTTCCACCCTTTTCCTTACAATCTGTTTTCAATACAGCAGTCGCAGCGACCCTAGGGCACATACGTCCAGTCACGTCACTCTGCTCCATCTCTGCCGTGGCTCCGTTTCACCCAATAAAGACTGAAGTTCTTACACGACACGCAGGGTCCCGGCTTAGGGTGTCTGGTCTTGGTTATTTGTCGGATCTCATCTCCTACGTGTCTTCCTTAATCATTCCGTACCAGCCCCGCGGGTCTTCTTGCCTCTTGCCCATACCAGGCAGCTCTTCGTTTTGCCTGAACTGCTCTTTCTCCAGACACCCACCTAGAGGCCAGTGTGCTTCAAATCTGTGCTTCAGCCTCAGCTTCTCCGTGAGGCCTCGCCTGGCACCTCGTTTCGTATTTTAGTCTACCCCCCATCCCCCACTCCTGCATTTTCTATACTCCTGAGGTGACCTGAATCATCTGCCAACCCCCCTCCCCCAAATATCACCTTCTACCATACTATATACCCTGCGACATACTTTAAAATTATATCTACTGTTAGTGTTAGTCTCTGCTCCCTTCCCCCCAAAAGATAAGCTTTGTAAAGGCAGACAGTTTTAGGGCCTAGAACTGTACTTGGAACATAGTAAGTTTTCAGCCCTGGTTGGTGGCTTGGCTGATTGGAGCATTGTCCTGTACCCCAAAGATTGCAGGTTCCGTTGCTGGTCAGGGCACAGTCAGGGTGTGTGCAGGAGGCAACGGATTCATGTTTCTCACTTCGATGTCTCTCTTTTTCTCTCCCCCTTCTTCTTTCTAAAAATCGATCAAGCCCTGGCCGACTTGGCTCAGCGGTTAGAGCGTCGTCGGCCTGTGGTCCAGAGAGACCCGGGTTCGGTTCCGCTAAGGGCACATACCTTGGTTGCAGTTAGTCCCTGGCCCTGGTTGGTTGAGCGGGTGGCAGCCACTCGATGTGTCCCTTTCACGTCGATGTTTCTCTCTCTCTCTCTCTCCCCCTCCCTCCGTCCCACTCTATCTGAACAAAAAATGGAAAAATGTCCTCGGGTGAGGATAAAAAATAAATAAATAAATATTGATCAAAACATATCCTCGGGTGAGGATTAAAAAATAAAAGTTTTGCCCTGGCCTGTTTGGCTCATTAGTTAGAGCATCAGCCCGTGGACCAGACAGTCCCGCGTTTGGTTCCCACTGAGGGCATGTACCTGGGTTGCAGTCTGTCCTCGGCCCGGTTGGGGTTGTGAGGGTGGCAGCCAGTTGATGTGTCTCCCTCACATCGATGTTTCGCTCTCTGTCTTCCTCCCTCTCTCCCTCTGGCTCTATCTAAAACTAAACACAAAAATGTCCTTGGGTGAGGATAACAAAAATAAAAAATAAAAAAAAAGTTTTCAGTAAATGTTTGTTAATGAATAACAGTCATCTGGTTCTTTGAATGGAATAAAAATCTGTGGCTGCTTTTTAAACTTCCTTACCAAACACATTAACGTTACTGTAAATTCGTTTTTAAAATAACCAGCACAAACATGGTACACAATTCAGAAGGTACAAAAGGGTATACAGTCAAAGTAAATCTTCACACCTCTCCTTGGGCCATCTCTTGAGAAGAAACTGATTACTAGATTTTTAAATACTTCTTTTCAAAGCTATTCTACACATTTAAGTATAGAGGCGTTTTTAACTTTTATACATGAGCACAAATGGTAACATTCCACTGATCTTGGCTTTGGTGTCTAACAGTGTATCTTGGTGATTATTTTATAGTTGTAGAATAAAGTTCTGGAGAAGTGTTAGATCAAATAACATGCACTTTTTTTACTACCCTCCTCCCTGCTCCCGCCTCCACTGTAGTGTTATCTGTGTCCATTGAATAACATATGCATTTTAGTTTTAGAATCTGCTGCCAAATTTTTCTCCATGGAGGTGTTACCAATAAACACTTTTTCCAACAGTGTATGACAATTTAGATACCATCACTCATAGTGGCTGTTATTAAAGATTTTGATGTTTATGTCAAATCAATGCAGACTAATAGTAAAAAATAAAAACACTAAACTAGTACAGGAAGTATAAAGTGGTGAGTGAAACCACTCAGGTTTTTCAGATTCCTCATTTGCAACTTCCAAAGGTAATAATGGTTAACAACGTCTTGCATATATTTCCAGAAATGTTCAATGTATATAATGCTTATATACGCATGTATACACAAGTATACACATGATATAATAATAACTTGCAATTTTTATTGACAATATATTATAGATGATATTTTATTTAATACAGATAATGCTGCTTTATTATTTTTTATGGCCACATAGTAGACTATGTACCACAGTTTTGTTTTTTGTTTTTGGTTTTGTTTTGTAGATTTTTTTCATTAATTTATTTTTGTTACAGATGTTTCTCCTTTATTTTTCCATTGACACCCTCCTCCCCACCCCCCTACCCCATACCCGGCTCTGTTGTCCGTGTCCAGTGATTATGCATACATGCATATAAGTTCTGTGGTTTATCTCTTCCCTCCCCCAACCACCCCCTCTTCTGAGGGTTGTCAGTCTGTACCCTACTTCCACGTCTCTGGGTCTACCCTATTCCTCAGACTGTTATGTTCATTATATTCCACAAATAAGTGAGATCATGTGATACTTGTCTTTCTCTGTTTGGCTTGTTTCACTTAGGATGATACTTTCCAGGTCCCTCCATATTGTCTCAAAGGATAAGAGATCTTTCTTTCTTACAGCTGCATAGTACTCCATTGTGTATATGTACCACTGCCTTTTTATCCATTCATCCACTGATGGACACTTGGTCTGTTTCCAGATCTTAGCTATTGTAAATAGTGCTGCTATGAACGTGGGGATACATATATTCTTTCTGATTGGTGTTTCAGGCTTCTTAGGGTATATTCCTAGGAGTGGGATCACTGGGTCAAATGGCAATTCAATTTTTAATTTTTTGAGGTAACACCATATTGTTTTCCATAGTGGCTGCACCAGTCTGCATTCCCACCAGCAGTGCACTAGAGTCCCCTTTTCTCCACACCCTCGCCAACACTTGTTGTTTGATGATTTGTTGATGGCGGCCATTCTGACAGGTGTGAGGTGATAGCTCATTGTTGTTTTAATTTGCGTCTCTCTGATGGTTAGTGATGTTGAGCATTTCTTCATATGTCTCTTGGCCATTTGTATGTCCTGTTTGTACCACAGTTTATTTAACCTAGTTTGTATAGATGAAGATTTAAAACATTTAAAGGATTTTATTCACAAATAATACTGCAAAGAGTGGTTTTGTGTATGCATCTTTGTTATTCATTAGTGCAAATATGTTTCTATCAAAAGATATGTGCATCAAAATTTTTGATAGTTCAAGTTACCCTCTAAAAAGGTAGAATGCTGTTCTTTAAATTAGGTATTCTGCTTTTCTACATACTGCTGTCCTTTATCATCATTACTTGTTTTGTTTGCAGAATCAGTATTTGTTCAACTGATGTGGAATGGTGTGTCTTCTAATGGGATGTAACATTGGGAAAAGAAACAACCTTCCCACTGCCAATGGGGATGCTCCACAATTCTGAGACTTCTACAGAATGCCATGTGTGCAAACTCAGTGTTCCAGATCCCGGGAGTGGCTCGCATTGCACTGGGCTGCTAGGAGGAAGTAACAACATAGCACCTATGCTACTGAAAGTAACAGAGAACTTGGTTACTTAAAATTTTGTACACACAGGTTACCCGCCTACTGAAATCCTTTCCCATATGTGTCCTCAATTCTTCATTGTGACTCAGAGTTGCTATTATAGCAAATGAGTTGTCATCAATTTTGCATTATTGTGATCATCCTTAAACATCTTTGCATGCTACCTGTGCTCAGGAGACAAAATTATTTATAAATATTTTCATTCTATTTCAAAGGGATATGTACAGGGTAGTCCAACAGTTCATTTATTCTGTGGTCATGATAGGAGAGCTGGGCAAATATAATACAATAGTTTGCTCATTGATTTGCAAGTGTATCATGGAATAGACTATAAAATAAATTACTTCTAAAGATTTAAAGGTTGGCAAGAAAAAAATCCACAGAAGTTGTTCTGTTTTCCTAGAGGTAAGCAAACTATTTATTGGGTGTCTGTGCCTGATCTCTTTTATCTGCCAAATGAGTTCCCTCTGTTTACCTTGGAAATTGTTTCCTTCTACCGTTTTGTAGGGAATAGCTAGCTATTTAAGGCACCTCACTTTGTCGCTTCCAGACTCATAGGCACTCCTTGTGACAACTTAACAGGGCAGTTAGTTATTTCAATTCCAACCAGAGAATGGAGAGTAGAAGCAATTACAAAATATAATCATCTTGTTGTGCTGGCGATTAGGTAGCAATATAACAGAGCCAGCCAGAAGGTATTGTATCTGGAATTCAGTTCAACAAGGGCAATCTGGCAAGGACTAGAGTTCCAGGAAGGACAGAGATCGAGAGCAAATGAAATGAGGCAGGAGGACTTATGGTTTAAGTCTAAGGCAGTGGTTCCTTGTTTGAGTGATCATCGAATCATATGACCATGTTTGTTCAAACACAGATTCCAAGATCTCATTTTGAAACTGATTGAGAAGTCCTGTGAGAGTGTGGGAGAGGAGTGGTTAGAAGTTTACGTGTTAGCAAACGCTTTTGCTGCAGGTAGTCTGCTTGCTTGATGCTGAATTTTCTCAGTTTAGGGGCTCAGAGGTTTAGCCAGAGCATCCCAGGTAAGCAGGGTTGCTGCAACCAAGTTCTAGACAGAGGATGCTTTTTCCACCTGGTTTAATCTGTCTGGAAGATTTGAGCCGTCCTTTCCTGTTAATTTGAGCTGTCATGGAGAGACAGATATACATATCAGGATCCTCCACATCTTAAACCAAACAAAGGTAAGGTCAGATCAGTAGTTTTACTTTAGTTGGGCTGCCTTCCTTTGACATTTGTGACTTGGATCCAGACTGAACCTTTGACAGAGGGTTTACTGTTCACTTTTACTCAGTTTTCCCATTTAAGAAGCTATTTAACTTGAGGTCTAAATTCTCCACACCCAAGCCCATTTCAATACATTCTAGTAGTCTTCCTTTTTTCTATTCTCTTCCAAATGAAAGTGTATTTTCTCAGTAGAAATAGACAGTAACTTTAAATCAGACAACCTAAAAAATGTTAATTTCTGTGAGTTTATGATTAACCTTAATCAGAGGGTCTAAACTCAAATACCTTCAAAAGCTGTGTGGGTAAAAGGATATGTGGAGGACAGGGGGACGTCTATCAGAAGGGAGTGGTAGAAACTTCAAACTGACAAGTGTACAACCTGCCAAAAAAAAAAAATTCAAATGAGCCCCGAGTGGGGTGCTCAGTGGGTTGTAGTGTCATCCTGTTCACCAAAATGTCTCAGTCAGGGCACATACCCAGATTGCGGGTTCAATTATCCTGTCAGAACATGAGCGGGAGGCACACGATCAATGTTTCACTCTCCCACAGATGTTTCTCTCTTTCCCCCTCCCTTCCTCACTTTAAAAATCAATGGAAGCATGTCCTTGGGTGAGAATTAAAAAAAAGAAAATAAAACAAAGCACCATGTTGTTAAAACAGAGCAGGCGTTCAATCTAAATTCTGACTGCTGGCCATGTGTCTGTGTCCTCGATTTAAAGTCTTACACTGGTCAATTTGTAGCCTCTATTTCAATTGGTTATGACTTAATGGTGACACAAGTAAATTATGTGCACATTAGAATACAATATGAGATGGAAGGAAAATGGCGGTAGAGTGAATGGAAGCTACACAGACCATCTCCCAGGACCAAACTGGAATTACAGCGACAATAAAGACAAACCGTCAGGAAAAGGCAACCGAAAAGCAGCTTGGAGGACCACATAACCAGGGACACTGACTCAATCCTGGTAGGCTTGCGAAGACGCGAGAGGGGGCCCACGGTCTGTAGTGGCCTGGGCTGGGAGCTGTGGTGCCCTTGGCTGGGACCTGTGGCAGCTTCAGCTGGGACCTGCAGAGGTCTTGGCTGGGACCTGTGCCCTCGGCTGGGAGCTGCTACAGCGTTGGCCGGGAGTGACGGCCTTAGCTGGGAGCTGCACCCTTAGCTGGGAGCAGTGCCCTCGGGTTAAAGTCCCAAGCGGCTCCACAGCGCAGAGCGGTGACAGAGGCTAAATTAGCAGCAGCCACTCACTTTGGGCTCCAGCAGAGGGAGGGCAGACGGGACTGGAACTGTGTGGGGACACTCAGGATTTGGAGGGTGCTCAGAGCTTTTGCTGAGTTGCAGCCATGCAGGACTGTGGTCATCTTACTCCTTCCCAGGGCCCTGGGGAGAGGCAGCAGCTGTCCCTCACAAATTCAACACCACCTGGTGGCCATTGAAATGCAAATTGAGGCCCATTAACAACCGGCATCTGCCCCACCCTTGGGAAATCCTCTTACACTGAGCACCTGAGGGAGTTTTTCAGTCAACACAGAAACCAAGGTTCTTCAGGTGACCGCTACTAATAGCCTCCAGGAAAAAAAACTAGAGGATAACTACCATTCCCTGGGCTAGCAACTCTAAGGAGGAAAGTTAGACTTGACAGTGGTGTTTAACGTGGGTCCTCCCTGCCTTATCCAAACCCAGGAGAGGGAGCCACAAACAGCAGAACACCAACACCCACAGGGAAAATTTGGCAGGCTCCAAAGCGCACTGAGATAGCCAAAATGGTAAAACACAGAAACAAAAGCCAAATGAAAGAACAAGGGACCTCCACCGAAGATGATATCAATGTGGAGCAGTTAGGCAAGTTAACCGAGCTAGAATTCAGAGCCATGATCTTGAGGAAGCTCAACAGCATGTGTAAGGACGTGAGCACCATGAGTAAAGACATAGAAATGTTGAAAATCAACCAGTTGGAAATTAAAAACCACCAAAAAGAAATGAAGAATGACATAGCAGAAATAAAAAAGACATTGGAAAGTCTAAATAGCAGAGTAGAGGAAGCTGAGGACCGGATCAGTGAATTAGAAGATAGGGTAGAAAATATCAACCAATCAGAAAACCAAAAGGGAAAAAACGATTAAAAAACAGGAAGACAGCTTAAGAGAACTGTGGGACAACTGGAAACGTAATAATATTCGCATCATAGGAGTCCCCGAAGAAGAAGAAAATGAGCAAGGGTTAGAGAATATATTCAAAGAAATAGTGACAGAAAACTTCCCTAATTAGGTGAAGGAAGAAGGCATTCAAGTTCAAGAAGCACAGAGAGCCCCAAGTAAGAAGAACCCAAACAGGCCCACACGAAGACACATAGTAATCAAAATGCCAAAAATTAAAGACAAAGAGAGAATCCTAAAAGCAGCAAGAGATAAGCATCAGGTTACTTACAAAGGAAACCCCATAAGGCTCTCAGCTGACTTCTCAACAGAAACACTACAGGCCAGAAGGGAATGGCATGAGGTAATCAAGGTCATGAAAAACAAGGATCTGAATCCAAGACTACTCTACCCAGCAAGGCTATCATTCAAAATAGAAGGTCAAATAAACAGCTTCCCAGACCAAAAAAAAAAAAAAAAAAAAAAAGGCTGAGGGAATACATTAGCACCAAAGCAGCACTGCAAGAAATGTTAAAAGCACTACTATAATTAGCAGGAGAAATGGGAAGAAAAATAGAACCACACTAAACAAAAATGGCAATAAATAAGTACATATCAATAATTACCTTAAATGTAAATGGACTGAATGCTCCCATAATAAGACACAGAGTAGCTGATTGGATAAGAAAGCATGACTCATCTATATGTTGTTTACAAGAGACCCACCTCACAACAAAAGACTCACATAGGTTGATAGTGAAGGGATGGAAAAAAATTTTTCCAAGCAAACGGAAAGGAAAAAAATCTGGGGTAGCAATACTCATATCTGATAAAATAGATTTCAGAATGAAGGCCATAACTAGAGACAAAGAAAGCCACTACATGATATTGAATGGATCTATCCAACAGAAAGATATAACCTTGATGAACATATATGCACCCAATATAGGAGCACCAAAATATATTAAAAATCTTCTGGAGAACTTCAAAGGAGAAATCGATAGCAATACAATCATAGCAGGGGACTTCAACACCCCGCTGACATCACTTGATAGATCCTCTAGACAAAAAATCAGCAAGGAAACAGAGACTCTCAATGAAGCACTAGACCAAATGTATTTAATAGATATCTACAGAGAATTACACCCCAAAACTATAGAATTCACATTCTTCTCAAGTGCACATGGGACATTCTCAAAGATAGACCACATGTTAGGACACAAACTAAGTCCCTACAAGTTCAAGAGGACTGGAATCATATCAAGCATCTTCTCAAATCACAATGGCATGAAACTAGAAATCAATTGCAACAAGAACATGCAAAGACATTTGAACACAGGGAAGCTAAATAGCATGTTATTAAACAATGAATGGTTTACTGAGGAGATCAAGGAAGAAATTAAAAACTTCCTGGAAACCAATGAAAATGAACACACAACAACACAAAATCTATGGGATGCAGCCTAAGCAGTTCTGAGAGGGAAGTTCATAGCACTACAGGCCTACCTCAAAAAACAAGAAAAATCTCTAATAGACTATCTAACCTCACAACATAAAGAACTAGAGAGCAAACAAAAAGATAGCCCCAGAGCAAGTAGAAGGAAGGAAATAGTAAAGATCAGAGCAGAAATAAATGACATAGAGACCAAAAAAACAATTCAAAGGATCAATAAACAAAGAGCTGGTTTTTCGAAAAGATAAACAAGATTGAGGGACCGTTAGTAGACTCACCAAGAAACAAAGAGAGAGAACCCAAATACACAAAATCAGAAATGAAAGAGGAGAAGTAGCAACTGACACCACAGAAATACAAAAGATTGTTAACAACTAGTATGAACAATTATATGGCAACAAATTTGACAATCTAAGCTAAATGGACAAATTTCTAGAAACATGTAGTCTTCCCAAAATGGACCGGGAAGAGACAGAAAACTTGAACAGACCAATAACAACAGAAGAAATTGAAGATGTAATCAAGACTCTCCCAGCAAACAAAAGCTCAGGCCCAGATGGCTTCACGGGGGATTTTACCGAACATTCAAAGAAGAACTAACACCCATTCTCCTCAAACTATTTCAAAAAATTCAAGAAGAAGGAAGACTTCCAAACTTGTTTTATGAGGCCAGCATAATTCTAATTCCAAAACCAGAAAAAGACACTGCAAAGAAAGAAAACTACAGGCCAATATCTCTGAACATTGATGCCAAAATCCTGATCAAAATACTAGCAAATCAAATCCAGCAATACATCAAAAAATATTATTCATCATAACCAAGTGGGATTCATCCCAGGGATGCAAGGCTGGTACAATATTCCCAAATCAATAAGCGTGATACACCACATAAACAAAATGAAGAATAAAAACCACATGATCATATCAATAGACGCTGAAAAAGCATTTGACAAAAACCATTTCTGATAAAAATGCTCAGCAGTGTGGGAATAGAACAATCATATTTCAACATAATAAAGGCCATATATAAAAAACCTACAGCCAACATCATACTCAATGGGCAAAAAATAAAAACATTTCCCTTGAGAACAGGAACAAGGCAAGGATGGCCACTTTCACCACTCTTATTCAACATAGCACTGGAAGTCTTAGCCAGAGCAATCAGACAGGAAGAAAAATAAAAGGAATCCAAATTGGAAAGGAGGAAGTGAAACTGTCATTATTCACAGATGACATGATACTATACATAGAAAACAAAGACTCCATCAAAAATTTACTAGACTTAATAAATGAATTTGGAAAAGTAGCAGGTAACAAAATTAACGTCAAGAAATCGATGGCATTCTTATACACCAATGATGAACTTACAAAAAGAGAAACTACGAAAACAATCCCATTTACCATTGCGACAAAAAAATTAAGATACCTAGGAATAAACTTAACCAATGAAATAAAGGACCTATTCGCAGAAAACTACAGGTCATTGCAAGAAGAAATAGAGGAAGATATAAAAAAGTGGAAGCACATACCTTGTTCATGGATTGGAAGAATTAACATAATTAAAATGTCCATACTACCCAAAGCAATCTATAGATTCAATGCAATCCCCATCAAAATACCAACGGCATACTTCACAGAACTAGAACAAATACTTCAAAAGTTCATATGGAAACAAAAAAGACCCCGAATAGCCACAGCAATCTTGAAAAAGAAGAACAAAGTTGGAGGGATCACATTGTCAGATGTCAGGTTATACTACAAAGGGACTGTAATCAAAATAGCCTGGTACTGGCACAAGAACAGGCATATAGACCAGTGGAACTGAACAGAGAACCCACACATGGACCCAAGGCAATATGCTCAATTAATATTTGACAAAGGTGGCAAGAGCATACCCTGGAGTAAGGACAGCCTCTTTAATAAATGGTGTTGAGAAAATTGGACAGCTACATGCAAAAAAATAAATAAATAAAACTAGACCATCAACTTACACCCTGCACAAGAATGAATTCAAAATGGATAAAAGACTTAAACATGAATCATGAATCCATAAAAATCCTAGAAGAAACTGTAGGCAACAAAATTTCAGACATCATACACAGCAGAATTGTCACTGATACATCACCTAAGGCAATAGAAACAAAGGAGAAATGAACACATGGGACTACATCAAACTCAAAAGCTTCTGCACAGCGAAAGATACAATCATCAAAATGGAAAGGCTACCCACTGTATGGGAGAGCATAATTGCCAATGAAATATCTGATAAGTGGTTAATTTCCAATATATATAGAGTGCTCATACAAGTCAACAAATGGAAGACAAAGAACCCAATTAAAAAATGGGCAGAGGAACTAAATAGACACCTCTCCAAACAGAACATACAAATGGCCAAAAGACATATGAAGAAATGCTCAACATCACTAATCATCAGAGAGGTGCAAATTAAAACAACAATGAGGTATCACCTCACACCTGTCAGAATGGCCGCCATCACCAAATCATCAAACAAGTGTTGGCGAGGGTGTGGAGAAAAGGGGACTCTAGTACACTGCTGGTGGGAATGCAGACTGGGGCAGCCACTATGGAAAACACTATGGTGTTACCTCAAAAAATTAAAAATTGAACTGCCATTTGACCCAGTGATCCCTAAGAAGCCTGAAACACCAATCAGAAAGAATATATGTACCCCCATGTTTGTAGCAGCACTATTTACAATAGCTAAGATCTGGAAACAGCCCAAGTGTCCATCAGTAGAGAAATGGATAAAAAAGCAGTGGTACATAAACACAATGGAGTACTATGCAGCTGTAAGAAAGATAGATCCCTTATCCTTTGAGACGACATGGAGTGACCTGGTGAGTATTATCCTAAATGAAACAAGCCAAACAGAGAAAGACAAGTATCATATGATCTCACTTATTTGTGGAATATAATGAACATAACAATCTGAGGAATAGGGTAGTCCCAGAGATGTGGAAGTGGGGTACAGACTGACAATCCCAAAATGAGGGGGTGGTGGGGGAGATATAAACCACAGAACTTATATGTATGTATGCATGAACAATGGACATGGACAACAAAGCTGGGGACAGGGAGGGGAGGGAGGGTGAAGGGGGGAATCAGTGGGGGAAAAAGGAGAAATATCTGTAACAAAAATAAATAAATAATTTTAAAAAAAAGAATACAATATGATACGACAAAGAAACTTGGGCAAACATCGGAAGAGCATGAATAGGGGAGGGAGGGAGAGAGAGAGACTATGAAAACAAAGTCAAGTTCTGCTACCCACGTTATCTTGAATGAGCTACAAAGCTTCTCTGAGCCTCTGTTTCTTGTATAAGATGGGATAAGATATCTGTATCAGGAGATTGTCTTTAGGTTTAAATGAGATAACGTGCGTAAACTTTACACAGTGCCTGATATGAAGTAGACACTAAATAAGTAAAATGCCTTAATTAATGTATGTGGCAGAAAATACTGGAAACATTCTGAAGAATATGGCATATCTCTAGCACTAATATATGTATTTGGTGATGTGAAATGTGATGTAGAGATAACTTCCCGCTCCCTTGACAAGCTATCGATTGGCCCCTTGTCTAAGGCTAATCTGAAAATGTCAAAGGGGATTGCTCAAGACTGAGAACAAGTAGTACTACATGCTTTAGCTACTAAAATCAAAGTCTCACTTTTAACTTTTATTTTTTCCCTTTCTCATTTATTCTTGCCAAATGCAGGGATGGTACCTACTTCTTTTCTTGAGTTTTCTGAACAATAACCCCACCCAGAGATTACGGAGTGAAATGCTGCTCTGGATCTGGGAATAGGGTGGGTCTCTATAAACATGATCAACAAATAATGTGGAACCTTAGACCCTCTAATGTGCCACACAGAAGGGCTAGTACCAGACCCCTGAGAGAACAGAGTTTGAGTTTCTCAGCCTTGGGAGATGCCTGTAGTCTCAGAGCAGCTGTGTGTCCAAGTGAAGAGTGGCCAGATCCACCCCTTTTCCACCGATGCTCCATTCCCACTCTCCCACACGTGAGCTCTGGGAATGAAGGGGTCACCAGAGAGAGGGCAAAGAGAACTGAGGGAGAGAGAGTCACTAAATCATGATAGAAGTATCTGAACTTGATTATCTGTAGGAGATAAAATTTTATGTCACAAGTGAGGGAAATTTAGTTGGCTGGGACTAGACATACAGCGACAGGCAGAATAAAATTTTTGGTCTGGGAAGGGGCGGAGTGGTACAGTAATACACTGAATTTTGATGTTTTATTGTTTAATTCATACATGCCATACCTATTCTCTGTGCAATTTTTCCTGTGACGTTTGTGTGTTTACTCAAATCTCTCCACTCTATTGTCCCAATACCCTTGCGAGTAGCTGCCTGTGGGTTACAATTAGGGGAAACCAGTGTGGGCGGAGTACAGTGTTCATTTCAGCTTGGAACTGCTTAATTTCTATGGTCATCACATCAGCAACTTGGCCTCATTAAACAGAGAGTCAAAAATATGGTCTGAATACCTAATGTGAATCGAGCAGTTTCCTGCACTAACTTTTGCATTTCTTCATTCAAGCGTACTATGTAGTGAGAGCCTGCTTTGTGCCAGGTTCTCTTCTAGGTACTGGGAACCCATCTTTGAACAAAACAAAGCTCCATTCTTATAAAGTTTACACTCCAATGGAGGAATGCAGATTAGAAAAGAAATCAATAGCTATATTCTGTGTCTATAATGGGGGGGGGGGGGAAGCAAGGTAGGAGATGTGATCGGGCAAGGGAGGTAACGTTGGAACAAAGACCTGAAACCAACAGTGGATGGAGCCCTGTGGACTTCCACCTGAATGTTCAAGGAACAGGTAACAGTTTTCAGTGGCCTTGAGGCAGGAATGCATCTGGCCTTTGTGAAGAATAGCAAGGAGATGCATGTAGCTAGAGATGAAGAAGCTGGTGACGTGGAAGTAGATGACATCAGACAGGTCTTTAGGGGCCAGACCATGACCAATCATAGTAGGACCTTGTAAGGATTTTGGATTTTATTCTACTGAAATGGAAAGACATTGGAGGGTTTGAATATAGAATTGGCATTTTATAAAGGTTGCTACTGTGTGAAAGTCTTGATTGTGCTAACTATGCTATGACTGAAACTTTATCATCTTGTTTGCACATACAATGGCTATGTACAAAATCATCGCACAGACTGTCCTATAGTTATAAGGTAAAGTGTGCTCAACATTGGTTATTACACAGTCTGATAGCCCACGTGTGATGATGGTTCTTAAAGAGACAGTGCCTGAAGGATTTTTTTTTTTTTTTCTTTAAGGGTGTTTTTAGTTTAAGTCTGTAAAATAGTCTATCCTGCTTTCAAAAGTTGCTGTGACAGACTGAAATCTAGAACTGCTCCGTCCTGCCCTTTCATTCTTTACATCTCATAAACGACCTATCAGACCATAGTCAATACGCTAGAATGAGGAAGTGTTGGTATCTTAGTTCAGTACTTTCTAATTTACAGTAGTATGACTTAAAAGAAATTGTGTGTATTAAAACTAGGTTTTTTTGTTTTTCAAGTATTAAGAAGTTTTGGATACAAAACAAAGGGGGAGAAACAAGAAAAAAAAAGAAGTTTTGGATAATGTCAAAAGCGATTATTAAAAGAACAATCTAGCTTGTTTCCACAGAATTACAAATTAAAGCCCTTAGAGAAGAGCAAAGTCAGATAGATTAGAAAAAAAGGAAAGAAGTTTTTAAATGTAATAAAAGTATAAGTATAAGGACTTACTTATCAAGAGAGAACTTGATCAAAGGCAAAGTGGAATGTGTGGAACAGGACAAAGGTCTTCCAGGAGACAGCCAGACATTACTACCTTTAACCCACTTTTTGAAATGTCTTGGTGATCTTCATAAAACGTTCTTTATTTTTAGAAAAAGCTGAAATGTTCCTAGTCTATCATGAAATGGCTAAAAAAAAAGGATAATATATTCACCAGGTGAGCTAGGAAGACCGTAGAGAAAAGAAAACGACATTTTCCCTCACAGCTGAGTTGCTTGGTGAATTAGGCTCTAAATGTCTGTGAGAAATTATTACTGAAAAATGAGATAATACTCAAAAACTAGATAGGACATAGTGTCACTAAAGACAAACTTGCATATTTTATCCTTCCCTATAAAACAATAAATTATACCATTTTGTCAGTAATGAACTATTAGTGAGCTAAAATTTAATTAAAAATTAGGGAATTATGTCAATCCACCTAGTAGGGAAATAATAAACTAGAAATATGACCTTTCAAACTTGAAGAGGCAAAAAGTTTTGGTATTTTGATTGATATCTTTTTAAAAGATGCAGAAATTTTAGTAATTTATACTGTTGTCATACATTTTTTTTACCCTTCCCATCAATAAGTTAAATATTTAAAATTAAAGTTTTTTATGTATTTCTTTCAAATAGATCAGATATATTAGTTTCTGTGTACAGTTAGGCTTGTTTTATTGTAAAGATATGAAACTCATCTGGAATGAATTGTTACCATTGCCCTCCAGTGTGGTGTACTGATTCCAAACCCCAAATAACTGGGCTGTTAGAGCTAAATGAAAAAAGAAATCTTTGTAAAAACCTAGTAGATGGATACCCAGGACAATGTGACCTTAGGCAATTGGATAATGTCTCATTTTTTTTTAAATTCATTTTTATTGTTGAATGTATTATAGATGTTCCCTCCTTTTCTCCCCCATTGACCCCTCCTCCCCAATCTCGCCCCCCTCCTGCCTTCCCCACACTATTGTCAATGTCCATTGGTTATGCATACAGGCATAGAAGTTCCTTGGTTTATCTCATTCTGCCCTCCCGCCCCCCCTCCCCTTTGAGGTTCATCAGTCTAACAACCAATTTGCACTTCTTAATCCCTTCACTCTTTTCACCCACCCCTCCAACCCCCCACCCATCTGGCAAGCAACAAAGAGTTCTCTGTATCTATGAGTCTGTTTCTGTTCTGCTTGCTCATTTTGTTTGTAGATTCAATTGTTGATAGATATGTATTAATTGCCATTTTATTGTTCATGTTTTTGTTCTTCTCCTTCAAGAAGACTCTTCAACATTTTATAAAATATTGGTTTGGTGGTGATGAACTCCTTTAGCTTTTTCTTGTCTGGGAAATTCTTGATATGTCCATTGATTCTAAATGATAGCTTTGCAGGATAGAGTGATCTTGATTGTAGGTCACTGCTTTTCATCTCTTTAAATATTTTTTGCCACTCCCTTCTGGCCTGCAAAGTTTCTTTCTTTTTTTTTTTTTTTATCACCACCTGAGGACATTTTTCTATTTTTTGTTCACATAGAGTGGGAGGGAGAGAGAGAGAGAAACATTGACGTGAAAGGGACACATCAAGTGGTTGCCACCCGCACGATCCAACCAGGGCCAGGGACAAACTGCAACTGAGGTACGTGCCCTTAGTGGGAACCAAACCCGGGTCTTTTTGGACCGCAGGCTGACACTCTAACCGCTGAGCCAAACTGGCCAGGGCTGTAAAGTTTCTTTTGAGAAATCAGTTGACAGTCTTATGGGAACTCCTTTGTAGGTTACAAACTGTTTGTCTCTTGCTGCATTTAAGATTCTCTTTTTGTTTTTAACCTTTGGCATTTTGATGATGATGTGTCTTGGTGTGGTCCTCTTTGGGTTTATCTTGTTTGTGACTCTCTGTGCTTCCTGGACTTGTATGTCTGTTTCCTTCACCAAGTTAGGGAAGTTTTCTGGCATTGTTGTTTCAAATAGGTTTTCCATTTCTTGTTCTCTCTCTTCTCCTTCTGGCACCCCTATGATGCGAATGTTGGCACGCTTGAAGTTGTCCCAGAGGCTCCTTACACTATCCTTATTTTTTTGGATTCTTTTTTCTTTTTGCTGTTCTTATTGGATGTTTTTTGCTTCCTTATATTCCAAATTGATGGCTTGCTTCTTGGCTTTACCTACTCTACTATTGATTCCCTGTAAATTATTCTTTATTTAAGTTAGTGCATCCTTCATTTCTGACTGGTCATTTTTTATGTTGTTGATGTTTTCATTAAGTTCCTTGGAGGTCTCCTTAAGTTCCTTGAGGTCTCACTAAGTTCCTTGAATGTCTCACCAAGTTCCTAAAGCAATTTATAACCTGTGTTTTGAATTCTGCATCTGATTGATTGCTTATATCCATTTTGTTTAAATCTTTTCCTGGAGTTTTGTTCTTTTCTTTCAATTGGGACATGTTTCTCTGTCTCCTCATTTTGGCTGCTTCTCTGTGATTGTTGCTATGTATTAGGTTGTGTTGCTATGTACCCTAGGCTTTGTAGGATGGCCTATTATTGTAGGTGTCCTGTAGGATCCAGTGGCACAGTCTCCCTGATCACCCCAGCTGGGCCCTACAGGTGCACCCCTAGTGTGGACTGTACATCCCTCTGTTGTAATTGAGTCTTGATTGCTTTTGGCACATCGATAGGAGAGATTTACTCAGGCTGATCAGCTGCAATGACTGGCTGTGTCCAGTGACCACTGGCCTTTGACTACCTTGGAGGATCGGCTGTGTAGGGGCCCAACACACAGAGCAAGACCTACTTAATCAGGGTTCTGGTACCCACTGAGTTTGCTCATTGAGTGTTTCACTTGTGGTGGTGTTTTGATGTGGTCTGAAGCTGTCCACTGGGTGTGCTGGCTCTGTGACAAGGTCAGCCACTTCCTGTGTTCTGTCGGGCCACTCAGCATTAGCTACAAAGTGATCTGCAGATGGCTACTTCTTGTGCTGAGCTTGGAGATGCCCAGGAAAAGCCAAGTTGTGAACCAAGGCTGGTTGTTTCCAGTGCCAGGCCTGGGGCCACTTAACAAGAGGTATACGGGGCTCGCTGAGTCCAGGTGTTGCTTGTTTGAGAGATTTTAGGAAACTTTGAAGCAGGATCCAAGACAGACCAATCCTGTGGTAAAGCCTTTGGAAACAGCTTGGGTGGGCCTGAAAGTTGGGCAGGGTGGGACCTCCGGGAATCACCAGGACAGAGCAAACAGTATGAGCCAGGTTGCTGGAGTCCCAGATATGGTGGCTGTCTGCCTGCCCTGTGGGGGAAGGGATCACCGAAGGAACACCAGCCTCCACCAGCACATCTGTCCAGGAGAAAGCTGCCTCTCCAGTCCTCGTCCCAAGGCCAAACAGCTCAGTTCTTTCCTGTATCTCTGGTGCCTTTCAGGCTACCTCTCCTCCAAGCTTAGAGGGAGCAAGTCCGAGTAAGTCTGTGTGTGGGCCCTTTAACAGGAGCTGCCTGGGCCTCCTGCAGCCTCAGCCTCCCTCAGCTTCAGTTCCCGCTGGTTTTATAGCCAGAAGTTATGGGGACTTCTCTTCCTGGCACTGAAACCCTGAGCTGGGCACCGGGTGTGGGAGGGGGACCCCTCACTCCTCAGGGAGGACCTTCCCAGCCGAGGTAATCCTCTGATTTTTATCCATCACATATGATTGTGGGACCAACCCGTCTGCCTCTGCCCCTCCTACCAGTTTCAATGTGGCTCTTTCTTTAATATCGTAGTTGTAGGACTTCTATTCAGCTTGTTTTCAGGCAGTTCTGAATGATGGTTATGTTGTAGTTTAGTTGTAATTTTGATGTGGTTGTGGGAGGAAGTCCCCTTGGTTTCAATTCTTTAATTTTATTTTTCTTCATCAAAAGGTAGTTACAAAGAGATTGAATGAAATACATAAAAACATCTAGTATAGTAGATGCTACATAAAATCTAATTATTTTCATTTACTATCTTATGAATTAAGGGATAGTATGATAACAGTTATATGTAAAATAAAAAAAATGGCACTTGATTGACAAATTCACTCTAATTTATGGATTCAAGGCAATAGGAAATGGAATCATTATTTCTTGAACTATATTCTTACAGCTATTAAGACATTTTTACCCAGCACAGGCAAATTGGAGTGAATGGCTTGTTTTAGTGACTTCAGCCTTCTTATTTTACACTCCTTTTCTTTTAATTTCGTTATTATTATTATTTTTAATCCTCACCTGAGGATATTTTTCCATCTATTTTCAGACAGAGTAGGAGGGAAGGAGGGAGGGGGGGAGAGAGAGAGAGAGAGAGAGAGAGAAAGGGAGAGAGAAAGGGAGAAAGGAAGAGAAACATCGATGTGAGAGAGACACATCAGCTGGTTGCCTCCTGCACAACCGTGACCAAGGCCAGGGACTGAACTGCAACTGAGGTATGTGCCCTTGACTGGAATCAAACCCAGGACTCTTTGGTCCAAGGGCCGATGCTCTACACTTGAACCAAACCAGCCAGTGCTCTTTTTATTTTATATTGAATTTATTAGGGTGACATTGGTTAATAAAATTATATTGGTTTCAGGTGTACAATTCTATAATACATCATTTGTATATTGTATTATGTTTTCACCACCTCAAGCTTCCTTCCATCGTTATTTTCATTGTCTTGTTCTGTGGTTTTTCTCCCTGTTTGCTTTTTAAGCAACCTATATTATAGATCCACAGAATCTTGGAGTATGAAAGACTCTTAGATTGGAACATGAGAAACCTTTATTCTGATACAGGATCTCCTTCTACAGCATGCCCGACAGGTGGTCATCCCTTCTGCCCTTGGACACTTTCAACAGTAATGAGTTGAAACCCACCTAAATGCACTATATAGAGTACTGCTAGTTTTCTCAGACTCCCTTAAACTTGAGTGTTTACTACTTACTAAGTTGGAATCTAAGTAAATGTGATAGTATCATTTTAAAATCAGAGATTTAAAACACGGAGTTGTTCCTCCTTCATATACTCTGTTTACTTCCTATGAGCCAGACTAAGGTTGTGCCTGCAAAGCAGTTTCAATCAGGCAGACAAACCTAAAAACAAAATTGAAGAAATTTGGCTCCTGAATTACAGTCACCCTCTGTCTGGAACACTAACTGTTTTTCTGTTTTATAACAGAAAAATTAACTCCTATCTTCTGTAGGCTATTGAGTAAGTATTGATACAGCACCCTGTTATCCTAATTCATGCGGGGGATAGTTTACTTTTTCTGTTCTCTGGAAGAGATTGGTTAATATTAGATTTATTTCTTGAATGTTTCATAGAACTTGCTTATAAAAATATCTAAACTGATATATTCTTTGGTGACAGGTTTTAAAGAACAGATTTAATTTATTTAATGAGTATATCACAAGTCATGTTTTCTACTTCTTGAGTCACTTTTGGTAAGTTTAATTTTCTAGGAATTATTTTTGCATAAATATTAAAATTTAATTGCAAGGTTTTTCATAATTACTCTAAATTTTTAAAAATTCTGCTATATCTTAATGTTATTTATTAACTTTTAAAAATATTTTCTCCCAATTATAATTTATATTTGTCTTTTCAAGGAAGTAACTTTTGTTTCATTGTTTATTTATTTGATTGTTTTCTGTTTAATTCCAGCTCTTTGTTATTGTATTCCTTATTTTCTTTGAGTTTAATTCTATTCTTTTTTTCTAAGTTATTAAGTCAGAAACTTAGCCTATTCAATTTTAGCTACAAAATCAAATAATATGAAAGTATGTTTTTTTCAAATTTATTTAAAAAATGTTTACTATATACAGTATTGCAGATGTCCCCCATTTCCCTCCCATTGGCCCACCTCTACCCAGCCCCCACCCCTCTCCGTTTGACCCTCCCCACACTATTGTCTGTGTTCATGGGCTATGTGTATGTGTTCTTTAGCCAATCCCTTCACCTTCCTTTATCCAGTCTTCCCCACTGTCCTCCTGTCTGAGATTTGTCAGTCTGTCCCATGTATCCATACCTCTGGTTCTACTTTGTCATTTTATTTTGTTCATTAGATTCCACATATTAGTGAGATGATATGATATTTGTTTGTCTCTGACTAGCTTATTTCTCTTAACATAATAATCTCCAGGTCCATCCATGCTGTAAAAACTCTGTTTTTAAACAGAATTTAGATATGAAGCAGTTCTTTTAAGGAATTATTATTATTTACTAAGAAGGATATATTAACATCTTCTATTTTCATATTAGATTTTTCAGTTTCTCCTTGAGGCTCAATCTTTTTTTCTTCTTTGTTTTGCTTTGTGTATTTTGAAATCATGTTATTTGGTGCATATAAAAAGTATATATTTTTACCATCTATGATCTGTTTGGAATTATTGCTATCTTTTCTAGTTATTCTACATTTTCTGTGTTGTTTTCTTTCTTGCTTTTTTTAGATTGTTTTATTTTTTAGATTTTACTTTTGTTCTATTTTTCTCCTTTACTATTTCGAAAATTGTACCCTCTTATTCTAAAAATTTTAACATGCATATTAAACACAACCAAGTTTAAATCTAATAACTTAACCCTCTTCCCATAACGTATGAAGACTTTCTAAATGCTCCCACATTAAGTGATATTTCATACAGCCAATGTTTGTTTAGTGTTCACTATGTTTACTATCTTCTTTGCTTGACTGTCTTTTTAGAAAAATTGTATTCCTTCTGGAATTATTTTTTTATCCTAAAATGTTATTTAAAATTTTAGTGAAGATATATATATATATATATATATATATATATATATATATATATATTTTAAATCCTCACCTGAGGATATTTTTCTGTTTTTGTTCAAATAGAGTGGGATAGAGAGAGGAAGAGGAAGAGAGAGAGAAACATCAACGTGAGAGGGACACATTGACTGGTTGCCTCCCGCATGACCCCAACCAGGGCCAGGGATGAACTGCAACCAAGGTACATACCCTTGACAGGAAACAAACCTATGACTCATTGGTCTGCGGGTTGATGCTCCAACCACTGAGCCAAACCGGCCAGGGCTAGTGAAGACATCTTAATTGTAAGTTTTCATTTTTTAAGTCTGAAAAGGTACAGTTTCATATTCTTTTTGAAAGATAGTGAGTTATTACAATCAGCATTTTGAAAATATAATTCCTCTGTTTTTAGATTGTGATGTCAGTCTAATACTTTCTATGTATGTAATTTCTCTTTTCTCTTAAGTTGATGTTAAGATGTTTCTTTGTTATGTACTGTTATACTATGATGTGATGCAAAAAAGTTCTTCTAAGAGTTCATTTGTTATTGTTTTTTAATCTGTGTCCTGAAGTGTTTAATCAGTTCTGAATATTTCTCAATCATTACCTCTTCAAATATTTTCTCTATTCTCCCTATAGAGCTCCAATTTAAAGTAGGTCATGTGTGCTCACAGAACTTTCCTTATCTCACTCATTTAGTGATTGCTAATACCATTTCCCTCTCCTTTTCTCTTATAGCTAAGGAAACCCTGCTTTGGAGATAAGAGGTAGATTTTCTGTGCAAAGATTCTTTATTTGAAATCTCCCCATCATTGTTTAATGTATAGTCTTTCCGTGAGATGCTTCCTATTCACCAGAGGATATTTTTCTATTTATCTTCAGATAGAGTGTGAGGGGGAGAGAGAGAAAGAGAAACATTGATGTGAGAGGGACACATCGACGGGTTGCCTCCTACACGACCCTGACCAGGGCCAGGGATGAACTGCAACCAAAGTATGTGCCTTTGGCTGGAATCAAACATGCAACTCATTGGTCCATAGGCCGACGCTCTAACTGCTGAACCAAACTGGTCAGGGCAAGATGCTGCTGCTTCTTGAGGGATGTTTCCAAATGTGCATATGATGAAGTTTAGACAATAAGAAACTGCAAATAATTTTATGTCTATTCTGTTTCATTTAGTTGATTTTCTTGCTGTCATATTTTTAGTAGCTCTCAATCCCATACTTGTCCAATTTAGGTGGTTTCTGTACTCCTAGCTACAGTGAAGTTTATTGACTTTTTGCTTGCTCATAAAAGTGGCATTATCGGACTTCCGGTCAAGATGGGGGTGTAGGTAAATGCGGTATCACGTCCTCCCACAACCACATCAAAGTCACAACTAAACCACAGAACAACCATCATTCAAAACTGCCTGAAATCAAGCTGAATGGAAGTCCTACAACTACAGAATTAAAGCAGCAGCCACATCCAGACTGGTAGGAGGGGTGGAGGCGTGACGGGCTGTTTCCGCCACGTGTGGAGGATAAAAACAGGAGGATTCCTCGGCTGGGAAGGTCTTCCCTGAGGACTGAGGGGTCCCCGTCCCACACGAGGCGCCCTGATCAGGGTTCCAGTGCCAGGAAGAGAATCCCCATAACTTCTGGCTGGAAAAACCAGGGAGAACTGAGGCTCCAGTGCCAGGAAGAGAATCCCCATAACTTCTGGCTGGAAAAACCAGGGAGAACTGAGGCTCAGGGAGGCCTAGACGGCTGGAGCCCCAGGCAGCTACTCTTAAAGGGCCCGCACACAAAATTATTGGACTCTCTCCCTCTAAGCTTGGAGGGGAGGCAGCTCAAGAAGCGCCAGAGCAATACAGGGAAGAACTGAGCTGTTTGACATTTGAGCGAGGGCTGGAGAGGGGGCTTTCTCCGGGACAAACGTCCTGTCAGAGGCCTTTGTTCCTTTGGTGAGCCCTGCCCTGGGGCAGCCAACAGCTGTCATATCTGGGACTCTAGCAACCTGGCTCATACTGGTTGCCCCACCCTGGTGATTCCCTGAGGCCCCGCCCCACCCAACTTTCAGGCCCACCCAAGCTGTTGCCACTTGCTTTACCATAGGATTGGCCTGTCTTGGATCCTGCTTCAGGTTTTCCTAAATTCTTTCAAACAAGCAGCATCTGGTCTCAGCTAGACCCATACCACTTGTTAAGTAATACATAGAAACAAACAGGGAGGCAGCCAAAATAAGGACACAAAGAAACAGGTCCCAAATGAAAGAACAGAACAAAACCCCAGGAAAAGGACTAAGTGAAATGGAGTTAAGCAACCTAACAGATACTGAGTTCAAAATACTGCTTATAAGGATGCTCAATGAACTTAGTGAGAACCTCAGCGAACTTAGTGAGGGCCTCAAGAGCATAAAAGAGGACCAGTCAGAAATGAAGGAGGCACTAACTGAAATAAAGAATAATTTACACAGTAGAGTAGGTAAAGCTAAGAAGCAAACCATCAATTTGGAATTTAAGGAATCAAGAAAACGCCCAATCAGAACAGCAAAATGAAAAAAGAATCCAAGAAAATGAGGAGAGTGCAAGGAGCCTCTGGGACAACTTCAAGCATGCCAACATTTGCATCTTGGGAGTGCCAGAAGGAGAAGAGAGAGAACAAGAAATCAAAAACCTATTTGAAACAATAATGGCAGAAAACTTTCCTAACTTGGTGAAGGAAAGAGACATACAAGTCTAGGAAGCACAGAGAGTCCCAAACAAGATAAACCCAAAGAGGCCCACACCAAGACACATCATCATCAAAATGCAAATGGTTCAAGACAAAGAGAGACTCTTAAAAGCATCAAGAGAAAAGCGGTTAGTTACCTACAAGGGAGTTCCCATAAGGCTGTCAGCTGATTTCTCAAAAGAAACTTTGCAGGCCAGAAGGGAGTGGCAAGAAATATTCAGAGTGATGAAAAGCAAGAACCTACAACCAAGATTACTCTATCCTGCAAAGCTGTCATTTAGAATCAATGGCCATATAAAAACTTTCCCAAACAAGAAAAAGTCATAGGAGTTCATCACCACCAAACCGTTATATGAAATGTTGAAGGGTCTTTTTGAAGAAAAAGATAAAATATATGAACAAACAAAATGGCAATAAATACATATCTATCGACAATGGAATCTACAAACAAAATGAACAGGCAGAACAGAAACATTCTCATAGATACAGAGAACATTTTGTTGGTTGCCAGATGGGAGGGGGGTTGGGAGAATGTGTGAAAAAGGTGAAGGGATTAAGCAGTACAAATTCATTGCTAGACTGACAAACCTCAAAGGGAAGGGGGTTGGAGGGTAGGAAGAAATAAACCAAAAAACTTATGTGTAACCAATGGACACAGACAACAGTGTGGGAAAAGGCAGGAGGGCAGGAGTGGGGAGGAAGGGGTCAATGGGGGAAAAATGAGGAACATCTGTAATACATTCAACAATAAAGATAAAAAAATAAAAAAATAAAGCAAAAAGAAAATAATAAATAAATAAATAAATAAATAAATAAAATAAATAAAAGTGGCATTATCTATCTCACCTGCCCAGGAGGGTCAATGAATTAAAGGCAGGAGCACCTTTGAATGACAGGGTGTCATCTCTTTCTGTGTTGTTCTAGGTTACTAGGATCTTCTCTGTATTTTGTAATCATGGGCAACTGTACATTGATGAAACTTTTAAAAAAATGTTTGGGAACTTCTGGAGAATTAGGATTAGTGAATTACCTGTCATCAACATGTACGAAGAGTTTTAATTTCGCTTTCTGTGTGTGTGTGTGTGTGTGTGTGTGTGTGTGTGTGTGTGGTGGTAGTAAATTTAATATATCTCTACTCTCTTCTTAACAACAAAGTCGGGTTCTGTCCTTTTGCTTCTGGTAACTTTAGAAGATAATCAGATCATATGCTCCGAAGGGACAAGACTAAATGAGTTAGCAGGACTTGGATTTAATTGAGATGAATAGGCAATGAAAGAAAGGAAACCGGTGCTTTTTTTTTTTTCTATCCTCACCTGAGGACATTTTTTCGATATTTTGTTCAGATAGAGTGTGTGTGTGGGGGGGGAGAGAGAAACATCAATGTGAAAGGGACACATTGATTGGCTGCCACCCGCACGACCAACCAGGGCCAGGGACAAACTGCAACCGAGGTACGTGCCCTTAGCGGGAACCGAACCCAGGTCTCTCTGGACCACAGGCTGATGCTCTAACCGCTGAGCCAAACCGTACAGGGCAGCCGGTGCTTTTTTAATAGATTCCCTTTTATTGGTAAATGAATGCAATGAAAATACACATTCCACCATTTAGTGACTCGTTTGGTATTTTAACATTTAACTTACTACTTTATGATTAATTAATTTTTTTCTGGTTTCATAGGCCAACAATGCCATCTTGTTTTAATTTTACTTTTATAATCAGTGAAGTTGAACATTATTTACATATAATTATTGCTGTATTTCAAGGTACAAGAAACATTCTAGATACATACTTTAGGAGCAGAGATATTGGAGTGCCTGGTATATATCATTGGTTTACGGATTCTTTTAGGTACAGAAGTTAGTAGAAGGAACAACTCAATGTAAAAATTGTGGAATGCTTCATGAAGGAGATGGATACTTGCAAGATGAAGATTTATGATCTGATATAAATGGTTCAGAGTAATCCTTTACTTGATGTTTATCTGCTAAATATGCTCATATGTTGCCTAAAAGTAGTGAGAATTAAATATCCAAATAGAAAACCAACAAGTAGGTTAGACTTTTTAGCCAGAGCCGTGGGTGTGGCCTTTGTTCAGAGTGGGAGAGAGACTACATTGACTCGTGTGACACAGGAAATAACCATATGTGAGCCAGAAATCTAAATCAAGCAAGTCAATGAGCTGACGGGTTCTGGATAATCTGTGAAGTCTTGTAGCCAGATTTGTATAAAGGAGTCAACCTAAGGAAGTAAGTCTGGTCAAAGGATGCAGTACCCTTGGCTGTGCATTTGCCCCGATGTCATCTGGAAGAGGAGCAGAGTGGAGTAGATGGGATGCGGTTTATTCTGCCAACAGACTGAGGATGGGCCTATAAAGGTGTCTTGCTGCTCGAGCCTGGGAGCTCAGGTAGGAGCAGGGCGAGAGGATTGTCACTTTGGGAACATTACTTAGCTTCTTCCTTTGCCATGTAAAAAATAGTTCAAGAGAGAGGCAGAGGACCAAATCTCCTCATTTTTGTGAAGTCAAATAATATGCTTGGAGTGGCTAGTCAGACTGCCTATAAACACTCAAAGATTTGAGGCATGACCACCTGTTAATTTAAGGGAGTGGATGGAAAGGTGAATCATTATTTACAGCCCCTTGTACTTCTTGAGTTTCTATTGCATATCAAATGAGGGGTGTTTGAAAACACTGCCTGACTTTCTGATTACATTTTCCCTGCAGGTATATTCTTCTTTCCAAAGGCAAGTGAGGCAACACAGAGAAGACAGAAAGCATTCCCAGGTAGGCATCGGCAGTTAGGACTACACAATTGGCAATAAACCACACTTTTTGAATTTTTGCCCTCAAGGTGTGTTAGCGAATAGAACAAGAAATGCAAGCTAAGCAGCATTCTCTGTTGCTTAAAGGAACTGGGTGTAGTTCTTAGGCCACAGGACAATGGCACCCTCAACTAACCACACACCTTCCCACCCTCTGTGGGTCTTTTGAAAGCCCTGGTTAAAAACTTCTCATTCAGCTTTGATCAAGAAGGTAGATTGAACTTGCTGGCCAAGGTGATATTTGTGGTCATGTTTCTAATGTCCAGAATAAGGTAACAGGTGAGCAACTCCCTTTATAGAATGCTCCCTGCAGAAGGCTGGTTCTTTTGTGTGTGTTAATCTGGCAAGGCATCACCATCATACACAATTCACACATTAAAGCTGCGGATGGAAGCAAACACAGTCAAGACAATAATTTGATTGTAGCACTATTATATAGTGAAAAGAACAGTAATATATTCTGGGTTTGTTTTTTTTTTTCCACTTGGTTTATTGCTTTCTTCACAATCCTACTCCATTACATTTTATCTCTCTCTCCTTTTCATCCAATAAACTTTATCTGCTCCTACCTATTCTGTTATCTCTTTTCTACGTCTGTCCTTGTAAGTACTCCTTTTATTTATTTAGAATTAGTTTTCTTCTCTCCTTTGACATTCTGTCTGTCTCAGGAAATGCCACAGGATTCTGCTTTGCTGTTATTGCCCTGCTGACATTGTTCTTGATCAAAAGTCTGATTTGTAGTTTCAATTACACTGCTAAAGATTTACCTACTAATTGATATGGGATGTGCATTCATTCTTCAAGTGACAGACCTAAACGTGGCAGGTGAAAAAACCTCTAATGGAGGGAAAGAAGCAAACAAAACAATGTGGAACTTGTACTTGTTCATTTCTAGAGCAGTGTAGGAGAGAGATGTAAATAACGGAGCTATTTATATCAGCTATTGCTCTGTTTTCTTTGAGAAGTGACTGTTGCGCCTTTAAACAATTCTGCCTGCCCTCTCTTTGGGTAACTGTATAACATTTTCAGTGTCAAGAATTATACATTTTAATGCCATTTTTCATTTTAATGGAGTTGGAAGCTTTGAGATTAGTCTTGATGGAAATCTTCAACCGGCCCTGAATCCACTGTTACATTATACAGTCAAAGGAAAGGCAACAGTTTTCTCTTTTTTCAAATATATAATCATATGCACAACTACTTTTTAATTGGAAGTGAAAGAAGAAAAATAACTTTAATGTTTTGGAACTGATGAAATGTATTTCCTTCTGGATATAGGATTTTCCCCCCAGAATTTAAAAATGCAAACATTTGGAGTATTTAAAATAAGTATGCTGTTGCTTTGCTAAATATTTGTTGAAACGTTTATTTTGCTTTCCTGGAAAACATATTCTGCTCCAGGCTTTGTGATTCTTTCCAAAAGTTTCTTTTCTTTGAGGAAACATTTGTATTGAGCTGATAGGCCCTGTGCTTGAGAACATATGTTTTTAAGGTTTTATGAACTGGTGCATTTCCTTTTTCCTCGTCTTAATATATTTTTGACTGTACTTTAAAAAATCCAAACCACATGAAGCTGGCTCATTGAATATGTATTTAAAGGTAGTGGAATATAAAAATTAAATATTTAATTCTTTTCTTTGGTACACTATATTAAAAAAACTTTGTGAATAGTTTTTGTTTTCTTGTGTTTCCATTATACAGGTGGGTATTAGAAAAATGGATACACTTTGTAAAGCATTTTGTTTCCTTTTTTTACATTCTACAGTTATGTATTATAAAAAATTGATACCATGCCTGCATGAGAAAAAACTCTTCATTATTAGGACCAGGAAACCTAGCTGAATTCATTTCTCAGTGTACACAGTACGAAAACGAACAATTTTGTGTCTTGGAAAATCATGCTGTGGAGCTGGTGTTATGTCTTTAGACACACACAATCTTTAGTGTAAATAATACACATAAAATTATAAACTGGATAGCGAGATTCAAGCCATAGCTCCTCAGCTGCACACACTGAACATTAGCTCACCTCCCCGGGTTGTATTTTCTTTGTTGGTAAAACTGGAAGCCATATTTGCCTGAATTTGCAGGGTTTTGAATATAAGATGACATGATCCGTGAAAATGCTGTGTAGTATGTGGCTCTTTCCCAATGCAAGAATTGTTTTTCACTTTGTAGATCTTCACACCATAGCCCTTTTGTGACCATGTGATGCAGCTGAAAATAAATTAGAACTGTCTGGGAACCCAGACATGAAAGCCCTTATTCCAGCTATCTCACTCACTTGTTAGTGATGCTAGCAGTTTACTTCTCCATGCTTTTTGTCAGTGGATTCAAATATCATGTCAAGATAAGGAGATGGACTCATCTTTATAGCACTACTGTGAGGCATAACCAATAAAAAAGAATTTCTCTTTTTGGAAAAATTACCAAAGACATCATAAATGTAACACAAGAGTGTTATAATTCTGCCTTCCCAGCATAGCCCCTGGGATTAATGCATTGATGAATCCAAATAACACACTGGCTTTAGCACAGAGTAAGCAAGTATAATTTTCCTGCCCATTTATCCCATCAGAATGCTCTTACTTCCTGAAGTAGTTCATTCATATTTTCCAGGACTGATGATAATCAGTCACATCTTCACTGTATGTGTGTAAACTCCAGTGCTTAAAATTTTCACAAGCCTTAGAGGATTCACGAACCTGTAGTCCCTAATTAGTCACTGCTGTAGGAACAAAAGCAAAAACCAAAAACACAAGCTAAATGGCATTTAGAGGAAATTCTTGAAAATGCCCTCAGATCCTGGGGAGAAAAACAAAAACTTACATTGTGAAGTCACTTTATTTGAAATACTTGACTTCTGGCACATCGAAGTACCCATCTGGGGTAACACGAGGTGATTGGAAAGCCAGAGATTCACAGGCCCACATTCTAAATCTCCAAAAGAGCTGGGTAGGGGGCGGTATTATTCAGACTCTTAGCTCTTCGATGTGTCTGAATGACAGTGAAGTGATTTCTTCATATCCTGCATCCTCCTTAAAGTAGAACTCAGGAACTTGCTTTATCCTGTTCCCACATGTCCCTGCCCAAACCAGATACAATTCTACTCCTCATCAGCAAGTTAATTACATTTTACCTAGGGTTTAATGGGGAATAAGGGAGAGTATTTACGTTGTACACAACAGAGCAAAGCTTCATAAAAATTCCCATTAGATGTTCTTCCCTCCACATTTCCTCTCACTCTTAGCCCTTCGTCTCTTTCCTCTCTCTCTCCTGCTCCCCCCCCCACTCTTCAGTATACCCAGTTATATCTACATTTTCCAGATCATCTTCCAAGTCATCCTGAATGCCCTATTTGGCTGAACAACAAGCTTCAGTTACCCAGATGTCTTTAGAAACCAGTTCAATTACTAGGGAAGCCTGGCCCTGACCCCCTACCCTCAGCCTGGAAAATCCTGTGTCTGGCAGGCTCAGAAGGGAGCACAGACATTTTCCTAAGGAAAATGAAATCTTTCTCCTGTGACTAATTCCAAATTAAGTAATACTCATTAAGAATCTACTCTTGCAGTCTAGACACTGTGTTAGGCATTTCAGTATGGCAAAGTAACAAGCAATAACAATACAACAAAAACAGAAACAAGATCTATGCCCACATAGAGGTAACTGTTTAGTAGAGAAGATAGTAAATAACCAAAAGGAGACGCAAATATATGTGCCATTATAGCGGGGATAAAAATGAGGATGGAGAAAGTAACACTGTGCTGTAGGAACATGTAATTAACCCCGTCAGAGGTCAGGGGAGTCTCTGAGAAGCTGAGACATGAGAGAAGTATAAGATTAGAGGAGGCAAAGGAAGGGGTGAGCATTCAAACAGTGGGAGCCATGTAGGCAAAGGAGAAATATGAGTATTCCATGAGCCAGAAGGAGACAAGTGTGGCTGAGGCGTGGAAGTAGGGAGGGCTGTGGTGTGAGATGAGGCTCGGGGGAGGAAGAGGCCTGACTTGGCAGGTCCTTGTAGGTCAAAATATGGATTTAGGTCTTTAAATCCTTTAAAGATTTTAAAGTTGGGACAGGGATGGATATAAATATACATTTTTTTAAATTCTCACCCCAGGATATTTTTCCATTGGTTTTCAGATAGAGAGGGAGGGAGGAAGGGAGGGAGAGAGAGTGAGAGAGACATTGATGTGAGAGAGGCACGTCATTGGTTGCCTCCTGCATAACCTCAACCAAAGCCGGATCAAACTGTAACCAGGGTACAAGCCCGTGACCGGAATCGAACCTGCAACTCTTTGGTCCACGGGCTAACACTGTAACCACTGAGCCAAACTGGCCAGGGCCACATTTATATTTTGATGCAATAGTTCTGAATAAAATTAGAGAATGAAATAAGGTGGGTTGGGGAGGGCAGTTGGATAGGGACAGACAATTAGAAAGCTCTTGCAGTAGTCCAGATGAGATATAAGTGAAGCTTGCATGGGGGTGGTGGTAGCTGAGATAGAGGGAAATGGATGCATATGAGAGTTAACTCGGGTTTGACAAGGAAAGTGATGACTGAGAGGTTGGAGGCCTGCATAACAGGGTGAAAGAAGGTGACTGAGAATTCTCTCTTAAGGTTGTGGATACAAAGTCCATCAATGACCTTAGCAAGAGCTATTTTGGTGGAGCGATGAAGGTACAAACCATATTTGAGTGGATGGAGGAGGTAAAATGAGGAAATGGGATAGAAAATGTAAATAACAACAGCAACATTTTAAAGAAGTTTGACTGGGAATGAAAGGAGGAAGGGAGAAAGGAAACTTAGATGCTGTAGGGAAATTTGGGGTCAAGGAGAGATTTCAGAAAATTTGAAATCTGAATGATTTAGTTATGAGGAAGAGATCTGGAATAAGTGATATGGGCTCCCAACAAGATAGAAGACTGGACCTTAGACAGGGAAAGTGACAGTCCTACAGTATCAAGAGAGGTGATAAAGTAGATACCATCCTCAATGGGGTCCTCAATGGGTGTGTATATTTCACATTTGAAAGATGAGAGAATACCCATTTACAGGCCTCTATTTTCTTTTTAAAATAATTTTTCTTTATTGATTTTAGAGAGAGAAGAAGGGAGAAGGACAGAAAGATAGAAGCATCGATGAGAGAGAACATCGATTGGCTGCCTCCTCAAATGCCCCCCACTGGGGACCGGGCCCACAACCACAATCTGGGCATGTGCCCTGACCAGGAATCAAACTGGCAGCCTCTTGGTACATGGGTGGATGCTCAGTCACTGAGCCACACCAGCCAGGCTGGGCCTCCATTTTTTCTGTGAAGCGGAGGTATGGTTGTCTTCTGACCGTGAGGGAGGAGGTAGGAAGAACAGAAGTTGAGAAGGATAGAGAAGGTTTGAAAATGTCATTGTGGATGTGGGACAGTGTGTTAGCCAGTCGAACTTAGTGAGACTGCTGGTCAAGACTATGGGTTTATTTGAGGTTGTGATTTTGAATTTATAGTGGAATCAATCAGCAATTGGATAGTTATTGTCACTTCCTCTGGTGGTTTTACTAAAATCCTTAAAAATGGGTTGCTTCCCTCCGATAGTAGTCCATAGCCTTGAGCGTGAGATTTGAACCAACCTAACTAGTGGTTTTAAGGCAACAGGGAGAGAACCAATCCATAGCAAGGAAAATCCATTTCATGGTAGGTTAATCACACCCAAGAAAGAGCTGGTAGTTAAGATCACAACTTTTTGTATTATTAGACCTATATTGCCTTTTCCTACTCATTACCACCATTATTTATTTATTCATTTATCTATCACCACTCATTATTTATTTATTTATTAGAAATATTCATTTGGTGCCTGTGTGCCAGGCTCTCTCCACTTCAACCATTGCCTTGCCCTGCCCCCACCCTTTGCCCCTTACACTACTAGTCTTCTCCTGTTTTCTTTCTTTTTTTTTTTTATCCTCACCCGAGGACATTTTTCAATATTTTGTTCAGATAGAGTGGGAGGGAGAGAGAGAGACAGAAATGTCGACGTGAAAGGAACACATCGAGTGGTTGCCACCCACATGACCCAACCAGGACTGGGGAAAAACTGCAACGAAGGTACGTGCCCTTAGTGGGAACCGAACCCCGGTCTCTCCAGACCGCAGGATGACGCTCTAACCTCTGAGCCAAACCAGCCAGGGCTCTCCTGTTTTCTTTTTACTTTCCTTCTCTCTCTCCTTTTTTGTTCTTTGTTTCTCTATTTTAGGATAGGTAAGTAGGTGTTATCAAGATTTCCTTGGACTCTAATATCTTTCATTCATTCAAACCTGGAGGTGACACCAATTAGGACCCACAGTTAGGTGGCACATGAGTAGTCAGTGAAGCCTGTGTTACTGGGACAGCCATACAAGCCTGGGACAGAATACACAGACTATGTCACATTTGAATGGTTCATTTAAATATTCTTATTAGACTGCCACATTTTATGATAATTTCTAGATTTTACTAACTACATTCATTTATATAATAAATGTTGACTGAATTACTGTGCACCAGAGGGAGAAGGAAGGTGATAGAGAAACCATCCTTTTTCTAAGGAGCTCAGAATCCCACAGGGCAGATACAAGGGTGAACACATATATTATACTACATGTGACTAAGGCCACGATGTACATAATCAGGAGAAAAAGAGTTAACATAGAAGAGTGTGGGGTAGTCAGGGAATGCTTCTGGTGAGAGTAAAGTTTGAAATGACTGTGAATGTCGTACTGTTTACCAGGGATGAGAAGATGGAGACAAGTGTGTGGGATGAGCACCTTATGAGCAGATGGAACTATTAGCATTGCTAAGGCCTAGAAAGCCTGGGGGAGGATGTCAGGAGAAAAAGAAAAAAAAACAAGCAGCAGCCAAGTAGTGAAAGTCCTTTTATCATGCTAAATGTTTGGGCTTTATTTTATAGGTGACAGAAAACAAGTGAAGAGCTTTAAGCAGTTGGAATGACATGCTGTGTCTTTCAGCACAATCATGATAGTGATAACATGGAAGATTGCTTAGACGGAGCAAAACTTAGAGGATCAGTTAAGAATTTAGAAGAGATAAAGACATCCAGAACTAGGCTGTGCATGGGTGAATACAGAGGAAAGCATAGATCCAAGATCTATAAAGCAGATAGAACCAACCAAACCTGTGATTGACACAAGGTTGAGGTAGAGAAAAGTGAGAGGAAAGATTTCTGGTCTTTGTGGCTGGTTGGATGTTGACATCACCGATGATGATTCTGAGTAACAGGTGAGAATCAGGCGTGAAGAGAGTAAAAGGTCGGTTGTAGACATTGTAGACGTGTTAATTTGGAAGAGCCTCTGGAACATATAGGTGGACTTACAGAGGCTAGAAAAGAGGTCTGTATGAGTAATAGAGAATTGTAATTTTTTTAGCCTAAGAGTAGTAATTAAAATTATGAGAATAAATGTGGTTGCCTAGGAAGAGGTGAGAGGGAAAAAAGAAGAGAATAAAACATGGAACCCTGAGAAATACTGTACTTAAGGGTCTGGTAGAAGAAAAGGAAGGATAGCATGGAAAGAGGCAAGAGAGGAGAGGGGAAACGAGAGAAGCCAGTGAAGCAGAGATTCAAGGAAAAGAGCAATAAATGTAAAAAATAGATAATGCAAGGGTTTAGTCCTGTCCCTTGGGTTGAAAATGACCATATCTTAAAGTCTTTTTATTATTTTTTTATTTTATCTGCCTATATCATCGTAACGTTAACATTTTAATTTATGAAAATCACAGTGGTCAGATATTTTCTCTGAACTTTCTTGTCAATATTATTATTTAAAAAATATTTTTTTGTTTATCGATTTTAGAGAGAAGTGAGAGGGAGAGAAAGGTAGAAACATCGAGGAGAGAGAACACCGATTGGCCACCTCCTGCATGCCCCCCACTGGGGATGGGGCCCACAACTTGGGCATGTGTCCTGACCGGGAATCAAGCCAGTGACCTCTTGGTGCATGGGTCAACGCTCAACCACTGAGCCACACCGCCGGACAGTATTATTATTTTTTAAATGTCTTTTTAGTACAATTCAAAGATAGGCATGGGGACTCTGCATGGGTGAGAAAAAAATGATCAGTAATCAGATATTACTTGGTTGAGGGACAAATGGAAAGCAAGGAAAATAAGAAGTGAAGTGTTACATTTTCAAATTTTAGCACGGTCAAGATGATGAAAGGGTAAAAATATTTAATGCCCTGGAATAAGGGCTTTTTATCTTTTAAATAGTCTGAGGGTCAACAGGTAGTATGTAGGTTGTCCTGTGTGGTTCCACATTTCACTATCTTCAGTGGTGAGTGGAAATGACCAAGACAAAGACTATTCTAATAATTAGGAGCTTTCAACACAGGAATGTTCTTCTAAGGAAATTCGTTACTCTAAGACATCTTTAAAAAGAGTCTGAATAGCCAGCCACTTATCAATACATGGGAGAGGAAAGTCCTGTATCATTTAAGGGGTTGAGAGAGTCTTTTTAACATGAGACTTCACTCATTTATAACCCTTTACTTATAATGGCTGACAATTATAATTTCAATTACATTAAAACTCTAAATTACGGGCCTCTTGACATGCTTTATACTTCTCTTCTTGTTCTTGTAGTCTCTCTTCCTGTTAAACCTTAACTGGTGCTACCAAGAAACTCTTTCTCTTTGATCTCTATCCCATACACCATGCACCATGCACACACCATGCACAACTCACTGCGGGGTCTCTTTTCTGATTGGTTTTAAGTTTCTCTCCCTCTTGAAGCCTTCTCAGACTGGTCTTCGTCAAGTTCCTGTCACAACAGGTGCTCTAGCCAACTCTCCTATTGGTGGCATGTGCCAGTCCAGGGCCAATGGTACAGTCACTGCCTGATAGGATGTCAGAAAACACATGTGCTTTCATATGAGTGGTTTGCTAATTTGGTTGGTAACTGCCATCCTGTATCAGCAACCCAGAAGCCCATTAAACATTTTTTTTTGTTTGTTTGTTTTTTTGGTATGTGCCCCTAGCGGGATCCGAACCCGGGACTCTCTGGACCGCAGGCTGACGCTCCAACTGCTGAGCCAAACCAGCCAGGGCCCCATTAAACATCTTAACAAAGAAAAGTTTGACTTTACAAACAAAGAGCAAATAGAAAAATGTGATTATTTTATAAGATGAACAGTTTTTTTGGTATGTCATGGTTTTGCATGAGGAAAAAGCCACAGAACTTATATGCATGTGTGCATGAAAAATGGACATGGACAACAAAGCTGGGGACAGGGTGGGGAGAGAGGGGGATAGGGGAATCAGTGGGGGAAAAAGGAGAAACATCTGTAACAAAAATTAATTAATTAAAAAAAATAATAATAATAATGAGGAAGGTGCAACAATGGGAATGTGATTTGTATTTTCATCTATTTATGTGTATTAATTGATTCATTGAGGATAGTCCCGAACAATATCTACTTCTGCTATATGTACATATTACCACCACAGTTCAGAATTCTTAAAGATGGAGCTATTCTAGGTAAGCTCCTTAAAGGCGGAAGACTTACCTTTTTGCACATAAAAACTGCGTTATCTTTCTGAAATATATTATACATTCAATTTCTTAAAATGAAAATGCTAAATATAAATTTGACATTTTACTGATTTGAAATGAACAGTATAAGATCAGTTGATATACTTATTGAATTACTCATTCATTCATTTTATGGAGCCCCTATTAGCTATTAAAAACCAACTGAGGTTCTGAGGTTGTAGTATATCACACTATAGGGAGGAACAGGCTTTCTTGCAGTTAATGGCCAGATCTTGCTCTGATTTCAGACTTTCTGTTTTAGGCAACCTTGCTATCAGGCCCCTGGGTTTAACTATTTTTGAGAGTGGACTCACCTCTAAGCAACGTCCTTTTCCACCTCTAGCTTTTTTGTTAAATTTTCTGTATATATAATACAAATTAATATATAAAGTACATATATAAATTAAACATAAATCTGCTGTGAGTGTCCTAAGGGATTCTCCTTTGAGCCATTGAATAATTTAAGAGCATATACCTGTCACCGATTTTGGTTTCTGAGAGGTCACAAACATGTGTTAGGATAGAAATAGATTGTTCAAGGGCATATACATGATAATTAATTATGTAGTTGCGACTGCTTCTTGTTTTCATTAGGATTGTGAATGTATAAACAATATTTACTAAGTAATCATTTCTGGTTGTATACTCAAAATTTCAGATTTTTTTTTAGCATTCTTTCACTTATTGGGTATAGCAGATGGTTTTACTGCTGTAACCAAGTTGGAGAAAATTTTATTAGACTTTCAGGGAGGTCGGGCTTACTTAGATAATACATAGCTCCCTGAGGTTGAATAGTATTGTAATTCCCAGGCATTGTGGGCAGCGGCTGGTGACGTGGAGGGAGAGTGACCTTGGGAATATAACCAGACATAAAGGAGGGGAGGGCTGGAGCCATTAACACGGCAGAGGCTGTGAGGTACATGAGGACTATAATCCTTGATAAACTTCTCACACACCTAAAATTGTGGGTGTGGGTATTTTGTGAAAACAAGGATGGGGCTGAATTTCATTTCTGAGATGGAACCCAGGAAATTAACTTAGGAATTTGCAGAAATTATAGAAAGAAGATTTCTGGACCTCCCAGGCCACAATATTGGCTGTTCCATCCAAATCTACTTACATTTTTATTTTTTTATTTTATTTCATTATTTTTATTTATTTTTAATCTTTATTGTTGAATGTATTACAGATGTTCCTCATTTTTCCCTCATTGAACCTCTCCTCCCCACTCCCATCCCCCTCCCGCCTTTTCCCAAACTGTTGTCTATGTCCATTGGTTATGCATATAAGTTCTTTGGTTTATTTCTTCCCACCCCCACCCCCATTCTCTTTGAGGTTTGTCAGTCTAGCAACCAATTTGTTCTTCTTAATCCCTTTACCCTTTTCACGCATTCCCCCAACCCCCCTCCCATCTGGCAACCAACAAAATGTTCTCTGTATCTATGTTTCTGTTCTGCCTGTTCATTTTGTTGTAGATTCCATTGTCGATAAATATGTATTCATTGCCATTTTGTTTGTTCATATTTTTTATCTTTTTCTTCAAGAAGACCCTTCAACATTTCATATAATAATGGTTTGGTGATGATGAACTCCTTTAACTTTTTCTTGTCTGGGAAAGTATATGGCCATCAATTCTAAATGACAGCTTTACAGAATAGAGTAATCTTGGTTGTAGGTTCTTGCTTTTCATCACTCTGAATATTTCTTGCCACTCCCTTCTGGCCTGCAAAGTTTCTTTTGAGAAATCAGCTGACAGTCTTATGGGAAATCCCTTGTAGGAATTATCTGTTTTTCTCTTGCTGCTTTTAAGAGTCTCTCTTTGTCTTGAACCATTTGCATTTTGATGATGATGTGTCTTGGTGTGGGCCTCTTGGGGTTCATCTTGTTTGGGACTCTCTGTGCTTTCTGGACTTGTATGTCTGTTTCCTTCACCAAGTTAGGGAAGTTTTCTGCCATTATTGTTTCAAATAGGTTTCGATTTCTTGTTCTCTCTCTTCTCCTTCTGGCACCCCCAAGATGTAAATGTTGGCATGCTTGAAGTTGTCTGAGAGGCTCCTTACACTCTTCTCATTTTTTGGCTTATTTTTTCTTTTTGCTGTTCTGATTACGTGTTTTTTGTTTCCTTATATTCCAAATTGATGGTTTGCTTCTTAGCTTTACCTACTCTACTATTGAATCTGTGTAAATTATTCTTTATTTCAGTTAGTTCCTCCTTCATTTCTGACTGGTCCTTTTTTATGCTCTTGAGGCCCTCACTAAGTTCACTGAGCATCCTTATAAGCAGTATTTTGAACTCAGCATCTGGTAGGTTGCTTATCTCCATTTCGCTTAGTTCTTTTCCTGGAGATTTTTTCTGTTCTTTCATTTGGGACCTGTTTCTTTGTCTTCTTATTTTGGCTGCCTCCCTGTGTTTGTTTCTATGTATTACTTAGCAAGAGGTATGGGTCTAGCTGAGACCAGATGCTGCTTGTTTGAAAGAATTTAGGAAAACCTGAAGCAGGATCCAAGACAGGCCCATTTTATGGTTAAGCTACTGGCAACGCTTGGGTGGGTCTGAAAGTTGGGTGGGGCGGGGCCTCAGGGAATCACCAGGGCAGGGCAACCAGTGTGAGCCAGGTTGCTGGAGTCCCAGATATGGTGGCTGTCTGCTGCCCCAGGGAAGGGCTCACCAAAGGAACAAAAGCCTCTGACAGCACATCTGTCCAGGAGAAATCCCCCTCTCCAGCCCTCGCTCCAATGCCAGACAGCTCAGTTCTTCCCTGTATGTCTCTGGTGCCCCTCAAGCTGCCTCCCCTCCAAGATTAGAGGGAGTGAGTCCAATAAGTCCGTGCGCGGGCCCTTTAAGGGGCTACCTGGGGCTCTAGCCATCTAGGCCTCCCTGAGCCTCAGTTCCCACTGGTTTTTCCAGCCAGAAGTGATGGGGACTTCTCTTCCTGGCACTGGAACCCTGATCAGGGTGCCTCTTGTGGGACGGGGACCCTTCACTTCTCAGGGAGGACCTTCCCAGCCGAGGTGCCCTCCTGATTTTTATCCGCCACACGTGGGTATGGGACCAGCCTGTCAGCCTCTGCCCCTCCTACCAGTCTCCATGTGGCTGCTTCTTTAATTCTGTAGTTGTAGGACTTCCACTCAGCCTGATTTCAGGTAGTTCTGAATGATGGTTGTTCTGTAGTTTAGTTGTAACTTTGATGTGGTTGTGGGAGGACGCGATACCGCGTTTACCTACCTGCCATCTTGACTGGAAGTCCACATTTACTTACATTTTTAAAGAAAAGAGAGTCCCAAAATGATTCTTAGGTTTTATTTAAATCAGAGTTAGTGCCTAATGAAATACTGAACAGAAGTATTGTCCACGTGGTTGTAAATTGTTTTTACTACAAGGAGGCATAAATGTGTAGCTACTATATAGCCGGTGTTTCCTTCATTTTCCTTCATGTAATGTGAACATACGTGTTTTTAAACATTACTCTGATGAGTTTAAGTTGGTTTTCTGCACAAGGATCTACTAGGTTTTCCTTACAGAATCCAGTGGACTTTGGTCAGTTAATGTCATTGTCTCACTAACTGAATGACAGCAGTCATTCAGTTCCTGTTAACATGACTGAACCCAAATGTGGAAGGGGCCCAGGCAATGACAAGAGAGTTGGAAAAATGAAATAAAGACATTGGTCCAGGGGCGGGGAGTGTCCGGCCCTCAGGCTGTATAAGGCCCTCAAATCCAATCCCAGCTAACATCACACGCCTCACCAAATCAGCCTGACGAAACATAGCAGGCCAATGTTTAGGTTGATAATTTTGTATGGCCTGCAAATGATGTTATAAAGGTCCAAATGGCCCTTGGCAGAAAAAAGGTGCCCCACCCCTGCATGGAATTACTTAAACAGTAGAGTAAATATCTTGCTTTTGATCCACATTGTGATATGTTATCAAAGTTTCAGTATGTAGTTCATGTCACCCATCAAGCAAAAACCAAAATTAAACAAAATCCAAAAAGCTTGTGGCTTAAATTAATGGAAAAAGGAAGGCATTTTAATGTGAGCTCAGCTTAGGTGTGGTCCAGTGGGGGTATAAATGGAAACCGAGCCTGTGTTTCTCCTAGTATGATTCTCAGCCCATGTGTATTATAATTGCAAGATGCACTTGTTAAAATGCAAATGTCTGAGCCCCACTAGAAAATGCTAAGTCAGAGTTTCTGGGAGAGAGGGCTCAAACACTGCATTTTTAATCTGTACCCCAGGTAATTTCTGATGTCTGCACCCCAGGTAATTTCTGATGTTTGCAACCCCAGCCCTAGAATACAGATTTCAGTGTGGCTTCCAAGTTGGTGGATTTGATTAATATTATAGGGTACAGGGAAGATGACAAGGGAATATTTGTTGGGAGCTAGACAGGCAAGGTGGTTTGGTGGTGAAATGAGTTTATAGTAACGCAGACCAGGATTTGACGAGATGATGCCTTGGGCAAGTCATTTAATTTTCCCCATCCTTTGTCTTCCTGTAAAATGCAAATAGGAATGCTCCTGTAGGATCGTGGTCATGAATAAAGATAATGTCTGTGAAAAGTCTGACATATGCAGGGTACCTGATCAGTGGTAGCTGTGATTGCTGAGCCCCGCGAAAGGGCGTTTTACCATGGTTGAATTGTGCAACCCTAGATCCCAGAAAACGGTCAGGAAACACACAGATCCCACCTTTGAAGAAAAGATTTAGTAAACAGGTCCCCTCATTCAGTCCAGTCTTTACCAATACCATACCCATGGAAGACAACTATTTGATCCCATGAGAAATTCACGGCCTAAGAGGAAATAAAATCTGTTGCAGGAACACGGTCGAATAATACAAACTGTCGACTGCTATGCCGCAGACATGACTGTAGAAGAAAAGTGTAACTTCCTAAGGAGCAAAAGGAAATCATTTTAACTAAATTTGATGGGCTAGAAAAGATAAATGCTGCAGATAACAAAGAAACTAAAATTATAGCTCCAAGGAAGTAGGAGATGAACAAACATCAGACTGTTGCTGGGTATGTGATTAGATCTCAGAGGAGTGTGGCAAGAAGACCTAAGTGAGAAGACAGGAAATGGTAGGTAAAATCTGTGTTCAGTGTCTTAGCAAACTGGTACAGTTCCATGTTTGCTTCTATGAGGAAATAACTTGGGCACATTAGGCCTGATTAAGATAGAAACCAAGTTATGGTTGAACTATAACATAATTACAACGGATTTAAGGATGGAGCATATTTCCTTTTCTTCTCATTTTTAAAAAATGAACATTTGGACATTAGGATGACTGATGATTGTCAGAGGTGTATTTTATTTTTACAGATTTTTTAAAAAGGGCTCGGCCAGTGTGGCTCAGTGGTTGAGCGTCGACCCATGCGCCAAGAAGTCGCAGGTCCAATTCCCTGTCAGGGCACATGCCCAGGTTGTGGGCCTGATTCCCCAATGGAGGGCATCCTGGAGGTGGCCAATTGATGTTCTCTCTCATTGATGTTTCTCTCTCTCCTTCTCCCATCCTCTCTAACATCAATAAAGAAAAAAGAATATTTTAAGGGGGCTGGGGAGGGAGGCAGTGTCTATCTAGTGAATCCTATGGTAATTATTTGTAGTTTATTACCATGTTTATTGCATGGTGGGAGATCTAGTGCTGAACTAGAAGGAGAAATATTCAGTAGTAGTTAGATTATTGGCATCAGACAATTAGTAAAGGAAACAAACCTTCCTTATAAATCAGTTGATGTGGTCCCCCAACCCTGCCCCAGCTTTATTGAGATGTTACTTACATAGAACATTGTATAAACTTAAGGTGTATAACATGTTGATTTGATACATTCAGATATTGCAAAATGATTACCACCACAGCTTTAACTAACACCTCCGTCATGTCACATAATTACCATTTATATTTTGTGGTGAGAACATTTAAGACCTACTGTCTTAGCAACTGTGAAGTATATAATAAACTATTGTTAACTATAATCACCATGCTGTCCATTAAATCTTCAAAACTATTTCTTTTATAACTAGAAGTTTGTACTCTTTGACCACCATCTCCCCATTCTCCCTCACTCTCCCCCAGCCCCTGGTAACCACCACTATGTTTATATTTATTTCTTCTTTATACATTCCTCCCTTGACAGAAACTTGGGCTGTTTTTATAACTTGGCTATTGTGAGTAATACTGCAATAAACATGGGATTGCAAATATCTCTTCACGATACTGATTTCTTTTCTTTTTGGCTATATACTTGATGATTAGTGATGTTAAGCATCTTTTGATGTACCTGTCGGTCATCTGTATATCTTCTTTGAAAAATGTTATTTAGATCCTCTGTCCATTTTTAAGATTGGGTTGTTGGTTTTTCCATTATTGAGTTGTATGAATTCTTTATATATTTTGGATATTAACCCCTTATCAGCTATATGATTTGCAAGTATTCTATTGTATTCCATAGGTTACCTTGTCATTTTGTTAATTATTCCTTTTTTTTCCCCTCTGGACATTTATTTATTCATTTATTTTGATATATACCTTTATATCTATGTATATTTTAAAAATGTATCTTTATTGTTAAAAGTATTACAGATGTTTCCTTTTTTCCTCCATTAACCCCTTTTCCCCTTGACCACACATTGTCTGTGTCCATTGGTTATCATATATGCATATAAGTTCTTTGGCTTATCCCTTTTGCCCCCTCTCATCCTTTCCCTCTGAGTTTCCTTAGTCTGTTTCCTGCTTCCATGTCTCTGAATTTATTTTGTTCTTCATTCATTTTTAATCTATCTGAAAACAGCAGGCACTATAAAGTAAGAAAAACTAGAAAGAAAATCTGTTCTTAATTATTTCTTTGGCTGTGTAGAGGTTTTTTAGTTTGATGTAGTCACAGATGTTTGTTTTTGTTCTTGTTTCCTTTGCTTTTGGTATCAAATCCAAAAAAACAAATCAAAACAAAACAAAAAATCATTGGCAAAACCAATATCAAGGAGCTTTGTTTCCTGTGTTTCCTTTTGGAAGTTTCTACAGTTTTGGTCTTACATTTAAGTCTTTAATTCATTTTGAGTTAATTTTTGTGAGTGGTGTGAGAAAGGGGTCCCATTTTATTCTTCTGCATGTGATTATCCAGTTTCCCAGCACCTTTTAATGAGGAGGCTAAGCTTTCTTCATTGAGTAATCTTGGCTCCCCTGTCAAATATTAGTTGACTATGTATGTGAGGGTTTGTTTCTGGGCTCTGGATTCTGTTCCATTGGTCTACATGTCTATTTTTATGACCGTTCTATACAGTTTTTGTTACTATTGCTCTGTAGTATAGTTTAAAATCATGTAATATCATACATCCAGCTTTGTTCTTTCTCAGTATTGCTTTGGCTATTTGGGGTTGTTCATAGTTCCATACAAATTTTAGGATTAAAAAATGTTTTGTGAAACATGGCATTAGAATTTTGATAGGGATTGCATTGAATCTCTTTGTTTTCTAATAATGCCATCTAGGGAATAGATGGAACAGTATTACTAATAAAGTTGAAAACCACCAGTGAAGCACAGGGTGACAAAGTCATGGACCACGGAGCTCAACAGGGAAGTCATTCTTCAGTTTAAGTCCATCTGACAATTTAATAGACCCTATTGAATAAAGGCTGAAGTTCCTTAGAAGTCAACTGAAGAGGATTTTTGTTGTTTGAGCTATTAACACTAGGCAACTATAGACAATCTAATAATCATAGGTTTTCATGTGAAAATTTAAGAAACCCAAAATATAATTATCAGAATAAAAAAGGCGCATCCTAGATTAGCCTAGAAGAAAATTGTTTATTGGCTATAGTCGTCATCATTTTCTAGAGATCAGGTATTTAGTGACCATACTCCATGATATTGTTAAGCACCTAGTAGATACCAAACACATGCTGGAAAGCCTGGTTAATTAAGACATACAGTATGCTACCATAGAGCTTACAGGCTCAGGAACTAGAATCCCACATAGTGTCCTGGACACGCACGTGCCCAGGTGCATGCTTGATTTTAATGTATTCTAAACTCTAAATTGTCATTATTTTATAGAACAAACTTTTCATTTTTCCTCTAGTAAATTTTTTTCACTATATTTTCAATAAACTCTAAGACCACGCTATTAAGAAATAGCTGGAAGAGGCACATTTACCTGATTGTTCCATCTAGATAGCAGTGTCTCGTTATGACCAGGCCATCTATTATACCCTCTGAAAAACTTGGTCGTAACAAACTTATTTGAAGCTTGAAGTGCTATACAGTTTGAACAAAGGCACATTATTCCTTTCCAGTAGGGAAAAATCACTGTGAATGGTTGTACAGAAAAGTGATGTTAAATATAACAGATAAAATAGTTATTAACCTCTCTTTAAAGATTTTAACAAGAATCCAAATCTTCTTTTTATGGGGGAGAATCAATTTTTTTCATAAAATGTATCATTATCATCTGGGCACAATTGATTAGCAAGGAACGATTCCTTACAGAGACTATGATGATAATGTGGCATTTGCATTTTTCTTGCATTCCTCTGTAGTTCAGAACTTTATGTTTTAAAAAATGAATAAAGGGTATAAAGAATCTATTATAATCTGTTCCTACTTCATCGAGACACCATTACTTCTCTAGCCTGATTTCACTGTGCTAGCCCAGGCTGAAACTGCCATTTTCATGTTTTTGAAAGTGTTTCTTCTAACTATCTCAACTAATGTTTTAAAGTTGATTGTTACAAGCTCAGTCACATCTTTTTGGTGATTTTTTGGCATTTCTGGTAGAGGAAGTTGGTTTTATTTCGACATAGGGTATGATAATCATATCCAGATGGACTTAAGTCAAAAGACCTCACCTTGTTCCTTCTAAAGCTATTTAGTATCCTAACCAGACCGCTGCCATCATGCTTTTAAATCTTTCACCTGACTTGGAGAGGAGGCACTTGGAGACTCTGCTTGACTATTTATATATGCATGTAAGTTCAAAAACCTTCAGTTAGTTTCCCCCCCCTAGATTTATATATATGGTGTCACATGTGAGAACCATACCTTCCATTGCTTTTCATAATGATTAATTGCTGTGCAACAAAGCTTTCCCCAAATCTTCTGACAGAGCACCTTCCTGGCTTACAATTAATGCAGCTCCTTTGACAAAGTTACTAGAAGAAAAGAGCTTATTTTAAACAGTGAACACATCTCCATTTGTCATAAACTCAAGCCAAGCTTTTCATAGCTGCTTTTCTGTTTTTTTTTTTGTTTTGTTTTTTTTGTCTCCAGCCCAGTAACCTCTGAACAGGGGAAATCTCTCTCTAGTGATGACATGACTGAGGCACAATGTTGGCCTTTTGAAACATTCCAACCTAATTTCCTCCCTTTCTTGTAAATACTGTGCACGGAGTCATAAATTAGAAAATGCATGGGTTTTTCCGTTATAATCTCATTTATTAAGGTCTGACAGAATTACTCCATCTACTTAAATCTGGTTGCGGTGCACGAAGATTTACTAAAGGAAACCGTAATGCGTCTCTTTAAAATAAGAGTTGGCCACATCCACTAGATTCACAGTTAGTGGCAATTTAGCAGAAATATACAGAACATTTCCTTTTCCTTCTGACTTACTTTATGACATTTCTGAAAACCTAAAAAAGAATAAACATGTAATTTTTCTTTCTAAGAGATTGTCTTGTGGGTTTTGTATTTCTCACTATCTAAAATGCATTAGTGTACGCATTGTGCAGGCACACATTCCTCTTACAGCAGAGCACTTGATAACAAGGAAACAAGTCGCAACAAGTCAGTTTACAGTGGAGTTACAGGTGTTCTTAAGTTACCTTCCAATTTAAATGGTCCCATAAGAAAATGCAGTCATGGTCCTTTGGCTCTTGCATAACAAACTATTAGAAAAAAATATCTTAATGATAGATTGAATTCTTAAAAACTGTCATGAAATAAGCAAACACAGATTAGTTAAATGGGTAAATAATGGGAATAATAGAGATCACAGGTCAGTTCTTTTTCTTCTCAATTTTACCAAGAATAATTAAAAAAACTGTGACAGCTCTGGCCGGTTTGACTCAGCAGTTAGAGTGTTGGCCTGCGGTCCAGAGAGACCTGGGTTTGGTTCCCACTAAGTATGTGCTTCGGTTGCAGTTTGTCCCTGGTCCTGGTTGGGTCATGTGGGTGGCAGCCACTCGATGTGTCCCTTTCACGTCGATGTTTCTCTCTCCTCCTCTCTCTCCCTCCTGCTCTGTATGAATAAAAAACAAAAACAAAAACAAACAAAACAAAACCCTGTGACATTACAAAAGCTGTTCAGTCACAGTGGCCATCAATATAGGAATGATTGGACTAGGAAATAAAATCATTCCATGCAGCATGTTCCAAGTATATCAAATAAATGCAAAAAAAATATTCATAGTTCCCTGTGAACATTACAAAGCTATAGTAATTAAAACAGTATGGTATTGGCACAAAAACAGACACAAATCAATGGAACAGAATAGAGAGCTCAGAAATAAATCCATGCATGCATATGCATAAAACCTGAAGAGGAAAAAATAGGCAGTTATTATCTTGACATAGGTCTTGGCTATGACTTAAAAAAATTTTTTTTCTTTATTGATTTTAGAGAGAGAGGGGAAAGGAGAGGGAGAGAGAGATAGAAGCATCAATGAGAGAGAAGGTCAATTGGCCACCTCCTGCATGCCCCCCACTGGGGATCGGGCCCACAACCTGGGCATGTGGCCTGACTGGGAATCGAACCAGTGACTTCTTGGTGCATGGGTCGATGTTCAGCCACTGAGCTATACTGTCCAGGCTTGGCTATGACTTTTTAAATCTGAAATCAAAAGCAAAAATAAACGAACAATGAGACTATGTCAAACTAAAAATGGAAAGGAAACCATTAACAAACTGAAAAGGCAACCTATTGAATGGGAGAACATATTAGCAGCAGATTATATATATATCTAATAAGGGGCAAATATGCAAATATATATATATTTAATGAACTCATAGAAGTCAATAGCAAAAAATAAAATAAAAAGCAAAACCAATCTGATTAAAAATGGGCAGAAGATCTGAATAGATATTTTTGCAAAAGATATACAGATGGCCAACAGGTGCATGAAAGATGATCTAATCATCAGGGGAATGTAAAATAAAACCACAATGAGCTATCACCTCATACCTATTAGAATGACTATTATAACAAAGGCTAGACATAACAAGTGTTGAAGGATGTAGAGAACAGGGAACCCTTGTGCACTGTTGGTGGGACTGTAATTGGTGCAGCCACTATGGAAAATAGGATGGAGGTTCCTCAAAAAATTAAAAATTGAATTATCTTATGAGCCAGCTTTTGGGTATTTATCCAAAGAAAATGAATAAACAAAAACAGCAACTCAACAACATATATGCACACCCATGTTTATTGCAGCATTGTTTACAATAGCCAAGATATGCAAATAACCTACGTGTTTATTGATGGATGAGTGGATAAAGAAGATGTGATTATATATACATGAATATTATTCATCCATAAATACAGAATGAAATCTTGCCATTTGCAATGGCATGGATGAACTTCGATGGCATTATGCTAAGTGAAATAAGTCAGAGGAAAGCAAATATCATATAATCTTGCTTACATAGCTCATAGATGCAGAGAGAAGATTGGTGGCTACTAGAGGGTGGGCGTAATGAGTGAACTGTTTTTCTTTTCAGTTTAAAAAAATTACATTTAAAATGATATTTTTTCTTTGTGGAAATGGGAGTTGAGGGAAAAGAAATCCTCCTACTCAATGTTAATGAAAATTAAATATTGGGCACAATCTATGGGTAATGCGTTAAATAGTTCATGGTATGTGCACAGAACAGAATACCATAGAACTGTTAAAGACAATGAGGCAGTTTTATTTAAATGCAAATAGCACCCAAGATAACACTATTATGTGAAAAAAGCAAGATGCAGAATCCTGTGTATACTATCATTTATATGAAGAGTACAGGGGAAATATGCCTGTGTGTGTGTGTGTGTGTGTGTGTGTGACAGTTGCAGAATATTCTAGAAAGATACACAAGGAACTAGAAATAGTGGTTGCCTCTGGGTAAGCAAACTGGGTGACTGAAAATGTTGCTTGCTTCAAAGGCCCACCTGGGTGTTTTTGTCTCTAGGCTCCTCTTGCTACTGGAAACCACATTGGTCAACTGTTTAGAGAAGTATTGTGATCGGGAAACTGGTGAATTCTATCAGACTTTTTAAGAAGAATTAGTATTGTTCACAAAATCTCCCCAAAAAGAGATGAGGAGGGAATACTCTCAAACTCATTTTACAAGCCAGCAGTACCCTGGTCAAGCAAAACAAGACAAGGACACTACAAGAAAAGAAAATCACAGGCCAATGTCCCTGATGAACAGGGATGCAGAAATCCTCAACAAAATATTAGCAAACAGAATTCAGTAGTGTATTAAAAGTTTCGTACACTGTGATCAAATGGGATTTATCCAGGAATGCAAGTATGGTTCACCATCTGCCAATCAGTAAATGTGCTACATATACCACATCCACAAAATGGAGGATAAAAACCATATGATTTCAACAGGTACAGAAAAGGAATTTGACAACACTCAATATCCTTTCATGATAAAAACTTTCAGCTAACTGGATCTAGAGGTAGCATGCCTCAACATAGTAAAAGCCATGTATGACCAGCCCATGGCTAACATCATACTCGGTGGTGAAACGCTGAAAACTTTTCCTTCAAGATCAGGTTCATTTCTTTTCTTCCTTCTCCATATCCAGTATATCCATTAGAAAGTTTATTGTTTCTACTTCCAAAATATAATTTGTGCAAAATTCTCAATCATTTATCACTGCCCCCTTAGGCTGAGAAGCTTGGATTGCTGTTATGGCTCCTTCCCTGGTCCCTTGTTTCTGCAGCCTTGTGTTCTCTACCAGGGACTTCCTGCACTCACCCATTTAAACCAGCCCTCAGTACATTCACATCAATGCTTTAAGCTGCAGGAACAGATGTGCTCTTAATCGCTGCTTTTATTCCATAAAAGATTCAGGTGTGGATATCTTTGTAGATAGATGCCCCATCCTTAATGTAGGTAATTTGTGACCTGCCCAGAGAAACTAAGCCTTCAAAGAGCACAGAGAACAAGTGTCTGCATTTTTTATTCTTGGGGAAATAGACTTAGATTGCACATATTTTACATTCAAATAACGTTTTTATTGTGATTTTTTGGCTGTGCAAAATTGCAAAATAAGCTTATGTTAGTGGGTTCCTACTTAAAGGTAAAGAACATAGTCCTCTAAATAGAATGAATCTTTGCATTATCTTGCTTATGGATAAACAAAAGGCAAGTCACCATTTCTATAATTGTAATGTTCTTCCTATTTCATTCAGTTCTTAAACAAATATCAGGAAATATATCTGTCTATTTTCACTGTCTGGCCATGATCGCAAACTATTAGAACCAGACTCATTATTATTATTTGTAAATAACAAATTCTTATAAATAATACATCATTTTAGCTTGTAGATGAGAAAGGCTGTTAGGCTCAGGGGCTAAACAGGAGGGAAAAACCAGGGCACTCTACCTAGCTGTGCGAATGGGTTAGTTAATTCTCTATTGTGGTTCCTGAAATGTCTTTTTAGTGATGTCAAATCAATAGCCCTTAAACCATAAGAGGGTTCAAGAAGCTAAACACTTCTGAGGAAAAAAAAAGATTTGTAGGTGGAAACTGGGTTCCATACATATTAGGAAGTAGAAATGGCTGCAGTTAATTTGATGGAAATCAGGTAGCAGGGATTCTGAAGATGAGCACTGGTAACATCTTCACTCATAGGTTTGTAGATTAGGCGGGTCCTAAGGCGTCTTCTAATTAGTGCTTGAGTATTCCGTGGTCTATTGCTCAGTCAGTGCCTTAGTTCTTTGATTCGTCCCCTTTCCCGGCCTCCTCATCCTCCCCAGACCCTGGACATTACTAAATTAATGGCTTTGACTTGACTCCCACATTTACTCCTTTATGTACTCAGTTTAAAGGACCAGGGGAAGGAAAGTGTTAACACTGCAAACTATCAATTGACTGTGTCTCTAAAATGTATAATGAAAAGCACTTGCACGTTTTTATTTGATTTACTAAAATTGCATTGTGGTTACAATTTCCTAGCAATATGTCTATTATGTGAGGAAGATCTGTGTTGCTGTTTCTTTGCAAACCAGCTAACTGGAAGGCAAATTTTTATCAAGTGGTGTGCAATGCTTGTGCTAATGCAAGAGGTATTTGAAGCTCTTCTGATAACGATAGGTATTTAATATATTAAAGGATATATACAATATTTATGGTTATTTTTTAGTTCTTTATATAAATTATTTACTATATAGGTCTCACTAAAAATTAATTCCTAGCTTCTTGGTGAGGATGGTGTTTTTTATAAACTCTTTTTGGCCTACTTCTTATTGCCAATATACAGGCTAGCTATGTTTTAAATTATTTTCTAAGAGCATCTTGGATATTTTGGTTCCAAACTCCTCCAGAGCTGACTAGGAGGGCCTCGGTTGTTTTTAGCTATTCTTTTTTAAAGAGGCAAATGATAATTCATATTATTAGTGGTTAGTATAGAAGTTTTCTTGCCTTTCAGAATTGGAGAAAGCCCTGAGGGCTAGAGCAAGTCATCTGTGTGGTGAGACTTATGTCAACTTTGCAGCAAGACAGCTAGTTCGGGGGGAATGGAAGACAAGTCCAGCGGTTTCTGGAATCTGTGTTCTTCTTGAACCCCTGCATTATAGAAAAATGAACGTGAGCATTTTCTCTGTCTCCAGCCAAGGTAGGAGGTGAGAAGGGATGGCTGACAAAAATTATTTGACTTGAATATTTTGTATTTGGAAGAAAACAAAGAACTCCTGTGATCCTTTGAGAAGACATTGAACCTCTCCTTTATAATATGTGCCCTCAAGTCTCACAGAACATCACCTTGAGTTCCTTGTCTATAAACTTAACTCTTTTCCCTCTGATCAATGTGAATATTTTTGCTACTTACGTGTTTAGTTCTGTTAACTATCTTACTTCAGTGGTTAAATAAATCCTCTTTGCTGCTTTTTCAAGGAAATCACTTTATAGAGATGGTATTGAGTTTTATTATAAACAATGGTTCCCAAATGCAGTCTTCAAGAGACTACATCAGAAATTATAGAGGCACTTAATGTATGTATTTCCCCTCCCTCATGTGTATGATTTTTTTATTGTGTGTGTGTATATATATATTTTTTCCTGAGTCTCAACCCATTTCCTAGACGATTCATGTACAAAGCATTGTGTAGAAAGCCTGTAGTCAATGTCACATTCTAAACGTCCTCATTTGACTCTCACAGAAATGCAGAAGTCCTCAAAGTTACCTTTTGGGTCACGTATTCAGACAACCGAAAACTTTTATGTGGGTTGTGAAGAGAGAGAATTTTTGGTCTTTGTGTAAGAATATCCCTTTTGTGGATTTAGTCTCCTGTATAGGCTTTCCCTGTGGGATGGAGGTGTCAAAATGAGACCAGTTTGGGCACACGTGCTGAAATTAGGCCAGGACTCAGGCGAAAGGAGGCAGGAAGTAGTATCTAAGTGGGCTTTTGTCTAGGGCAGTCTCGAGTTAGAGTAGGAAGGAACAGATAGGGTCCCCATGGCTTTCATGAAGTTCAGGGAGTGGAATCCTGGACAGTGAGAAAATATTAATTTTCTTGGAGAGAATCACCTTTGCTCTAAATTGTCCTTGGGGAACGTGCTGGGTGGCTGACATCCCGGGAGATAGTGTGATAGGAGCAGTGCAGTTAGGATTCTGCTCCACATCCCGGGAGATGTGATTAGCCAAGAATACTGCCAGAGAAAGTGTATTAGATTGTAGTTAGCAAGAGAATAAAAGTCTTGGAGTGCCTCTGCGTGTCTTCCCCTAGAGACCCTTAACATTTTAGACCTGACATCTTACATTAAAAACAAAAGAACATAAAAATATCAATAACAAGATTCAAACCTGTTATAAAAAAGTCAAGATTATATATATATATATATATATATATATATATATATGTATATATATATATTTTTTTTTCCTTTATTGATTTTAGAGAGAGAGGAAGTGAGAGGAAGAGATAGAAACATCGATGAGGGAGAGTGTTGATTGGCTGCCTCCTGAATGCCCCCACTGGGGATTGGGCCCACAACCTGGGCATGTGTCCTGACCAGGAATTGAACCGGCAAGCTCCTGGTGCATGGGTCAGTGCTCAACCACTGAGCCACACCCGCTGGACAAGATTCTCTTTATTAAAAAGCCTATTTAAAGTCTTGCCCTCAATATGTGCTCGTGGACTGGGTCCTAAAATGTAGCTTTGTTTAGGTTGTATTTGACTTTGTGTTGATTATGAGAGTCCCAGTATTATTTACTTTCAAAGCAGATTCAACTGCTGAAATGCAACCTGTGCCACGGAGGGAAAGCCTTGTGGATCTTTTCCAGGCATTAGCAGGCCTGTGGATGGGTTCCTGAACTCTCCCAGAAGGGTGGTGTAACCCACATTTTATCCTATTCAACTTGACCATTTAAAAGGCTAGCCTTTTTATAATGTAGCAACTTGAACAGATTCCGTATCTCTTTTATGGCTGAACTGCTTTCTTTCCAACTTTATTTTATTTTTTTTAATGTGTGAAAGGCTTTAGATCAGATACTGAGAAGCTCATAACACTAAAGGGAGCTTAATTAACATCAATGGAAAGTTCACAGTCAGAGAAAATAAAAGCAGCAAGCAGTAGACCTCGCATGGGCTCGATCCAGAGGCCCACTGAGCATGAACCCAGGATGCTTAGTGCTTCAGGACAGTCTCTCAGATCAAGAGAGGGAGAATAAAAAGTTGAATCTAAGTGAAAATTTTACATTCAGAATATACCAAAGAACAAGACATCCAACAATCAAACCCCTTTTCTTTTTTCTTTATGTTAAACTAGCTTTTTGTGATCATGTGGCGTGTTGTGGGGCTCCAAGGAAGCCTTTCATAAGTGGCCACGGAGGCGTGGTTTGGGGTGAAAGGTTGTCTGGCGTGTGATCAACTCCGTGGCCTGTATGTCACAAGGATGAGAATTCCTGTGAGTGAAACCAGGAATGTCATCAAACACTCAACATATGTTGAGTCTATAGAAATTGTAGGTCCTTTGGGTCACTATCCTCTTTAGTGTCTCTGATGGCCTCTGTCCATCTTATTACTCAAGTGTTGGCTTGATTTGGGCCTTTGGTGATGGCATCATGGCATGATAGACTAGTGCTAATGAGAATAACTCAAGGGCTGAATCCAAGAAGATATTTAACATTTTGAAATATTTCTTATGAGGAAAATAATTTCTCTTTGAAAACACTTAAAAAGTAACATGGTTGCTTTTGTGACCCAAACCAACCTATTAATGGAAGAAAGAGAGAAGCATATCACAGTATAAAGGGGTAAGTGAAGTGTTTACTTTGCTTTAAGAAAAAATTTTTTTTTCTTTATTGATTTTAGAGAGAGAGGAAGGGAGAGGGAGAGAGAGATAGAAACATCGATGAGAGAGAACATTGATTGGCCACCTGCATGTCCCCCACTGGGGATCAGGCCCACAACCTGAGCATGTGCCCTGGCCGGGAATCCAACCAGTGACCTTTTGGTGCATAGGTTGACGCTCACCCACTGAGCCACACCGGCCGGGCTACTTTGCTATTTTTATTCACAGGCATTTTATGTAGACCACCCTGAGTCAGTTCTCTGTTTACAAATTTGTGCTTATCCATATTTTGGTCAGAGTCCTAGCAAAAAACAGATGACACTCCCTATGTGGTAATTAAAGAGAGTTTAATGAAGGGTCTGCTCTAAACTTGTGTTGATTGTGTATGTTCCAAGGTCTAGGTTGTAAACAGAATAACACATTTTCAAAATGGCCATTTGACTATTAGGAGTTCTGATGAAACCCCAGCAGATTTTTATGCATGTTACATGGGTTGCTGTGGGAATATCATGAGCTTGCAGTCTTTTTGGTAGCATAGCAACAGTTCCAGGCAGGACTGTTCCTTAGTGCACTCAGCAAAGCAGCGTGTCCACCGCTTTCCTATAATTCAATGTTGGCTGAGCCCGAGTCTGACCAAGGCCTGGCCTTAGCCAGTTCCACTGTGGGAGGTGCCCATAACCTACTGAACTCTGCTTCATAGCGTTCTTTTCTGCCACCTTAAAGAGAAAGTGTGTTAAAGGGGTTTTGTTGTTATGTATGTCCACACATGAAACATGCCTTATGATGTTAAATAAAAGTTGTCCTCTTATATTTCATTTAAGGTGTTTATTCCACATATGATTAAGTAGTTGCTGAGGAAGGAGAGTTGTCCATTAGTGTGATGGTCTGCACACTATCTTACAGATACTGGTTTAATTTGCTTCCCTCCCCTCAACAGTGATTTTTCTTCTCTTTTTCTTTATCGCTTAAAAACAATAGAGAGGAAACTGTTCTCTATTCTTTTTTCTTCTTCTTCTTTTTATTGAGATATAATTGACACATTATATTGTATTAGTTTCAAGTGCACAACATAATGATTCCATACATGTATATATTGTCAATGATTACCACAATAAATCTACAGTAATTTTCTAAAACAAACCCAAATCAAACCAAACCAAAATAAGACAAAATGAAAACCCTGAGACAACAACCACAAACAAGTACCACTTGGGGATCCTCACTATTTGCACAAATAAAACAAAATATTTCACTAATATCATCTGATACTCTCAAACTCTATGAGGTGCCATTATCTCCATTTTGCGGATTCCGGGACTGAGGCTCAGAGAAATGAACTATTCTAGTGAAACCACAGAGAAAGTTAGAGGTGGGATGCGAGCCCAGGTCTCCCAGTCTCTAAAACCTGCTCTGTAAGCCACTCCCTCTCTTTCTCCAGGACTGTGGTTTGTCCATGTATAACCCAGTGCCTAGCACAGCCCACGACACTGCAGGCACACAGTAAATGTGTTTAGATTGATTTGACCCAGCTCAGCAAAGATACTCAGCTAGTCAGTTTGTAAGATCGTGGAAGGGAATAGGTTTCAGTTCATTTCTCTAGGCACTTTAAATTATGTTTGAAAGTCTTCCGAGAAGTCAGAATTCCAGGAACCCAGTTTAAAACTAAAAGCCCTGTACGTTTGGTATAGACAGCAGTTTTAGCTGGGACATAGTTCCCACAATCCACATGACAAGTTGGCAAAGGGGAGAAATGAGGGACATTATGCTGAAGGATTTGAGTGAGGTAAGCAGGGAAAGGAAATGGATACATTTGTTGTTGCCTCAAAGGTTAATGGAAAATATTCGTGCTTTGCTGAGCATAACTCACTGCATAAAAGATGTAGCAAAGTTGCTTAACAAGGTCACTCAGCTCTGGGAGCTTTTTGATCTATGCTCAATCAAATTCTTTCACCTGCAGTGGCCGGTCAAACCTTGCAAGTGGAGTCAACCAAATTAGTCACTCGATATTCAAGTGCCCGGATTGTACTTTTTTAGGATTTAATTCCTTGTCACTGTCACCACCTGGGAATGACACCTCCTAATTGAGTGTTTTCAGTAATGCCCAGAGGCTCCTCTGCTATAAGCCCCAGAGAACACCTATTTATCTTATTTAGGTTCAGGCTGTTTGCTGAAGACTGGCATTCATGTCTTCAGAAGGAATCAGCTTCGAGAGGTGAGGAAGGTCCCAGCAGCGGAGGTAGCAGTTATCATTGCATCACCTTCTAGATCAACAACAACAACAAATAAATAAAATGGCTTTAAACGTTGAAAGGATAAACACAGAGTCAAAAATTAAAACCCCCTTTTTTATTCTCAGCTGCCATTATAGATCATTACGGCTTGGCCCAATTCTGAGCCGCTCGGTATGTTTCTATTCAGAGTCCACAGTAATGAGCAGAGATGGCAAAAATACCTCCTTATAGCAATGCTGGATTATTTGAATCAGTCTCCTGGAGATACTTGAAACTTGCTATTTTAAATATTATTATAGTGAGTTGTGATGACATGCCCTGCCTGATTCTTTTTCCGAGTAGATAGCCGCACATTGACTACACGCTACCGTGTTCTAGCGAGAGACTTGTTTTCATAGGATTAGATGTGGAGACTTCACGTGGAGCAACAAGGTTCTTCAGCAGGTGTCACCACCATCTTGGCTGAAGTACTGGTTTTACTTCTATCCCTTTCCCTTGAATTGTTGAGGCTGTACTTTACCCGACCTCCACAACTCTTACTCCCACACCAGCTGTTCCTTCTTGCTGGTGAGAAATGAATCACAACCTCGTCCATGACACTTTTTCTGCACTTACAATTTTTATGTCTCCCTATTGCCAATAGATTGAAATCTAAAAGTCTTAACCCAATGCAGTCTCCCAATTATTAGTCCCACACACGTCACCCTTCTGCGGTGACATCTAGCTCCTTTCCCTCTAGGTAACCTATTTTTCTTCCTTACTTTTTCCCATGTTTTTCCTGTCTCCTGAAATGTGTCCCCATCTTGTGGACATTACTTCCATCTCAAAGGCTATCTTTTTTTTTTTTTAAGTTTTTCCTTTATTGATTTTAGAGAGAGAGAAAGTGAGAGGGAGAAAGATAGAAACATCGATGAGAGAGAACATTGATCAGCCGCCTCCTGCATGCCCCCCGCTGGGGATCAGGCCCACAACCTAGGCATGTGCCTTGACCAGGAATCAAATGGGCGACCTCCTGGTGCAGGGGTCTACACTCAACCACTGAGCCACCCCAGCCAGACTCATGGCTATCTTTTTCATGAAGTTTTCTGATACCCTCAAAAAGGTATTCTTTCTTTCCTTTGAACCTCCATAGTACTATGCATATCTTATGTAAATTATCTTCACTCTTTATTTTTATTCTTTATTTACCCTGTCTTTATTACTATTTATAAATTTATACAGGGTGGGGCAAAATTAGGCTTATAGTTATGAGTAGACAGAGTTTATTCTTGTATTACTATTGAGTAATCATTGTATAATTTTCCACACCAACAACTGCAAACCTACTTTTGCCATACCCTGTGTTATCCTCTATTTAGACCATGAGTAACATAAGGTTAGGGATTATGTCTTATCTTTCTTTTATATATAGTAGGATCTCAGCCGAAATTTATTGAATTGAACTCTTGCTAATAAAGCTGATTTAATTTCTTCTAAGCCAACACTTGCTTCATTTCCATCTAGGGAATAGTATGTTGCATTGGTGATGATATAGCGCCTGTACATTCTTCAGATAGCATTTGAAATGCTGATGTCTATTGAATGTGATCTGTCTCTAATGTTGCAAGGAATTGGGTTAAAGCTCATGGGGAAAAGGTTACATGTTGCCTGAATTTCTCCCTACTTTTAATTGTCTTTGTCATCAAAGGAATTAGCCCTCTGCAGCTTTTAATTAGTTGTAACACTCCAAACTACTTGGCATTCCAAAGAATTAGTTAAACACTGTGTTTTGTTGAAGATGATAAATAAAGCTAATTTTCATGTGATTTTACATACAGTTACTCTGGCAGGGGCTAGAAAATGGAGATTGTACCCAGTAGTGTTTTTACATTTAATTTGTTGTTGTTGTTTTAATTATCAACATTCTCCTCTGGCTTTTCAAGTACTTCCAAGACTGAATTGACAACTGTGAGTTACAGTGCTTTGTAACTATACTGAGACTTTACCTAAGAATTGTAACTTTTCAAACTGAATTGATATAAAATTAATCTTAGAGGCTATCATGCTTCTGTAGGGACGTACAGGGCAAGAATTTGCTAATCATCAATGGGCTCTGCAGTTATATCTAGTTCTCTCAGGTTCACATGCCTGAAGTATAGAAAACAATTCAGAACTACATTGTAGTTTCAAATAGAATCACAAATTGGAATTAACCAAAAATTCAAAGCTACAGTTCAGAACATTATTCTGGCACTTTAAAAACCATGATTCAAGCTTTCCACGTAAGCTCATAAATACTAATATGGTCCATTTTCTTGTACCTGTAGAGACACAAAAAATTAATAATTATACCAAATTATTAGTTTCCTTATCTTATCTGTGATCGTATCTTATTTTGCCATCCCAGGTATTTTAGGTGTGTAGAATAATTAGCTGTGTAGAATAATTAATTAATTTAAAGACAAAACAGAAAAAAGAAAGCCTCTTTATATTTAGGCATAGACTAGGTCTAATTTTTTTGAACAAAGCAAACTCTTAAGTACAACTTGACACTGGGTGTGTTTGTGTTGTATTTGTAGTGTGTTTGTATGTGTGTGTGTGTGTGTGTGTGTGTGTGTGCATTTAACACCAAGGAAAAGGTGATTATATCTATTCTATTTCTGATGATGTTCGAACTTGTGAATTTGTCAGCCTAGTACAGCTTTGAGGTGTTATCATAACGGCTTTTTATAAGCATGATACATCTAGCTCTCAGTAATAGCCATTCTAACAGGTGTGAGGAGATAGCTCACTGTGGTTTTGATTTGCATTTTCCTAGTGTTTGGCAATGTTGAGCATCTTTTCATGCACCTGTTGGATAAATAAAAGATATTTGTTTAAAATCAGCTATTTATCTCAATTTTACAAAATAGTAAAATTACATAATTGACAATGTTTCAGTGTACTGAAAACTATCTCTTCATTTTTATTTTCTTATGAGAAAACTAATTTTTTAAAGCATTAAAAAAGTAACTTGATACGTTTTTGTGATCCAAACCAACCTGTTAGTAGAAAAAAGCTAATGTTTTGGAGACAAGCATATCATAGGATAAAGGGTGGGTGAAAAGTGTTTACTATGCTATTTTTTATTCACAGGCATTTCATATAGACCACCCGTGTCAGTTCAATGTTTAAAAATTTGTGCTTGTCTATATTTTTGGTCAGAGCCCTAGCAAGAAACAGATGGCACTCCCCATGAGGTAATTGAAGAGCATTTAATGAAGGGACTGCTTTAAAGTTGTGGGTAGCTTAAGGTAAACAATAAGAAACAGTGAAGCCTGGCCGGTGGCTCAGTAGTTGAGCACTGACCCACACACCAAGAGGTCGCCAGTTGGATTCCTGGTCAGGGCACATGCCCAGGTTGTGGGCCAAATCCCCAGTGGGGGGCCTGCAGGAGGCAGACAATCGATGTTCTCTCTCATCAATGTTTCCATCTCCCTTTCCCTTAATTTCTCTCTCAAATCAATAAAAGGGAAAAAAGACACAAGAAACTGAAACAGTCTGTTAACAGTAATATGGGAAATCACTACTATCTTTGGCCTGACGAGCAACCAAAGGAGTTTCTACTGGGACTCTGGGAGAGCTGTGCCGCAGGAAAGGACACCTGACAGAGGAGACATGCAGCTCTGTGAATCCTGATGGCACAGAGGGAGCCAAGAAGTACACATTGTCTTCCCAGCAGGATTCCAGGCTCCTGCTGTGGTCTTACATTGGCCAAACCCAACCAGAAGCCAGGGGCAAGGCGATTGGTTGATATAATCCTCAGCGGAAAGCCTCCTGGTGCACAGAACACAATGGGAATGGGTAGAAGGTGGATCCAGAAGGGCATATGGAAATGTCAGCATACCTATTATGTTGTCATATCTTCTTCTTTTTTAAAACTTATTGACTTGAGAGAGAGAGAGAGAGAGAGAGAGAGAGGGCGATCAATTTATTGTTCCACTTATTTATGCATTCATTGGTTGCTCTTTGTATGTGCCCTGACTGGGAATCCAACCTGCCACATTGGTATATTGGGACAATGCTCTAACCAACTGAGCTGTCTGGCCAGGGCTATTGTCATATCTTTTAAATAATGACAATGTACTTATTCATGTACATGAATTGGTAGAAAATCTGGCAAAACATCTCAAAACCTTAAAAATACCAATTTTAGCCATGGCTGGTGTGGCTCAGGTGGATGGATGTCATCCCACGCACCAATAGCTTGCTGGTTCAAATCCTGGTCGGGACACATGCCCAGGTTACAGGCTCTGTCCCATAGGGGCATGCAGGAGGCAGCCGATAGATGTCTCACTCTCACTTTGATGTTTCTCTCTCTCTGTAAAAATCAATTTAAAAATCATTTACAAAAAACAATTTTAAGAATGTATTATAAGAAAATGTCATACATATGCACTATGACTTAGCTACAAGAATGTTCCGCCCTGGCCGGTTTGGCTCAGCGGTTAGAGCGTCGGCCTGCGGTCCTGAGAGACCGGGGTTCAGTTCCTGCTAAGGGCGCATGCCTCGGTTGCCCTGGTCGGTTGTGCGGGTGGCAGCCACTCGATGTGTCCCTTCACGTCGATGTTTCTCTCTCTCCCTCCCACTCTACCTGAACAAAAAATGGAAAAATGTCCTCAGAAGAGGATAAAAAAAAAAAAGAAAAGAATGTTTCTCAAAATAGTGTTTATAATAGTATAAAATTGGAAGTCATCTAAATGCCTTAAAGCAAGAAATTGACTAAACTTGTTAATCAGTACTGCAAAGTAAAGCTAAGTAATATAAAATGATGTTGAAGTATATCTTATGACATGGACCTATATTTCATCATAATCTTTTACAAAATCAACTTAAGGCACGACCTTAGTTTTGAATATACTGAAACAAACAATATATATGTATTTAAAGCAAAAGGATTAGAAGGCTAGTCATTAAAAAAAATAGTGGGAGGAGGATTACAAAATGGCGGCAGAGTGAACGGAAGCTACACAGACTGTCTCCCAGGACCAAACTGGAATTACAACTAAAACACAGACAAATCGACAGGAAAAAGCAACAGAAAAGCAGCTTGAAGGACCATACAACGAGGGACACTGACTCGATCCTGGTAGGATTGTGAAGGCACGAGACGGGGCTGGGAGCCCACGGTCGGCAGCTCTGCAGCGGCCTTAGCTGGGAGCAGCGCCCTCGGGTTACACACCCAGGCGGCCCCACAGCGCAGAGCTGGGACAGAGGCTAAAAGAGCCACAGCCACTCACCTTGGGCTCTGGTAGAGGGAGGGCAGACTGGACTGGAACTGTATGGGGAAACATGGGATTTGGAGGGCAGTCAGAGCTCTTGCTGAGTGGCAGCCACGCAGGACAGTGGTCATCTTGCTCCTTCCCAGGGCTCTGTGGACAGGCAGCAGCCCCTCCCTCAGAGATTCAATCCCACTCTATGGGCCATTGAAATGCTAATTGAGGCTTACTAACAACCAGCTTCTGCCCAACCCTCGGGAAATCCCCTTATACTGAGCACCTGAGGGAGTTTTTCAATCAACTGACAACCCCAAACCCAACCTGGACTGCTAGCCTCCAGGCAAAAAGCTGGGGGATGACAGTACGATTCCTGGGCTAGCAACTCTAACCAGGAAAGTAAGACTTGACAGTGGTGTTTAACATGGGTCCTCCCTCACTCATCTAAACCCAGGAGAGGGAGCCACAAACAGCAGAACACCAACACCCACAGGGAAAACTTGACAGGCTCCAAAGCCCAATGTGATAGCCCAAATGGTGAAACACAGAAGCAAAAGCCAAATGAAAGAGCAAGAGACCTCCACCGAAGATGATATCGATGTGGAGCAGTTAGGCAAGTTAACAGAGCTAGAATTCAGAACCATGATCTTGAGGAAGCTCAACAGCATGAGTAAGGACATAGAGATGCTGAAAATGAACAAATTGGAAATTAAAAACCACCAAGAATAAATCAAGAAAGACATATCAGAAATAAAGAACAGAGTAGAAGGTCTAAAGAGCAGAGTAGAGGAAGCTGAGGACAGGATCAGCGAATTAGAAGACAGGGTAGAAAAAATCAACCAATCAGAAAAACAAAAGGAAAAAACAATTAAAAAACAGGAAGATAGCTTAAGAGAACTGTGGGACAACTGGAAATATAATAATATTTGCATCATAGGAGTCCCCGAAGAAGAAGAAAATGAGCAAGGGTTAGAGAATATATTCAAAGAAATCGTGTCAGAAAACTTCCCTAATTTGGTGAAGGAAGAAGGCAAATCAAGTTCAAGAAGCACAGAGAGCCCCAAGTAAGAAGAACCCAAACAGGCCCACACCAAGACACATAGTAATTAAAATGCCAAAAATTAAAGACAAAGGGAGAATCCTAAAAGCTACAAGAGATAAGCAGCAGGTTACCTACAAAAGAAACCCCATAAGGCTCTCAGCTGACTTCTCACAAGAAACACAACAGGCCAGAAGGGAATGGCATGAAGTAATCAAAGTCATGAAAAACAAGGACCTGAATCCAAGACTCCTTTTCCCAGCAAGGCTGTCATTCAAAATAGAAGGTCAAATAAACAGCTTCCCAGACAAAAAAAGACTAAGGGAATACATTAGCACCAAACCAGCACTGCAAGAAATGTTAAAAGGACTGCTGTAATTAGTAGAAGAAATAGAAAGAAAAATAGAACCACACTAAACAAAAATGGCAATAAATAAGTAAATATCAATAATCACCTTAAGTGTAAATGGACTGAATGCTCCAATAAAAAGACACAGAGTAGCTGATTGTATAAGAAAGCATGAGTCATCTATATGTTGTTTACAAGAGACCCACCTCTCAACAAAAGACTCACATAGGTTGACAGTGAAGGGATGGAAAAAAATTTTTCAAGCAAATGGAAAGCAAAAAAAAAAAAAAAAAAGCTGGGGCAGCAATACTCATATCTGATAAAATAGACTTCAAAATGAAGACCATAACGAGAGACAAAGAAGGCCACTACATTATATTGAAAGGATCTATCCAACCGGAAGATGTAACCTTGATAAACATATATGCACCCAATATAGGAGCACCATAATATATTAAAAATATTTTCAAGAACTTCAATGGAGAAATTGACAGCAATACAATCATAACAGGGAACTTCAACACCCTGTTGATACCATTGGATAGATCCTCTAGACAAAAAATTAGCAAGAAAACAGAGACTCTAAATGAAGCACTAGACCAAATGGATTTAATAGATATCTACAGAGAATTACACCCCAAAACCACAGAATTCTTCTCAAGTGCACATGGGACATTCTCAAAGATAGACCACATGATAGGACACAAACTAAGTCTCTACAAGTTCAAGAAGACTGAAATCATATCAAGCATCTATCTTCTCAGATCACAATGGCATGAAACTAGAAATCAATTGCAACAAGAACATGCAAAGATATTGGAACACATGGAGGCTAAACAGCATGTTATTAAACAATGAATGGGTTACCAAGGAGATCAAGGAAGAAATTAAAAACTTCCTGGAAACCAATGAAAATGAACACACAACAACACAAAATCTATGGGATGCAGCAAAAGCAGTTCTGAGAGGGAAGTTCATAGCACTACAGGCCTACTTCAAGAAAAAAGAAAAATTTCTAATTGACTGTCTAACTTCACAACTATTAGAAAGAATTAGAATTAGAAAGAATTAGAAAGCAAACAAAAAGAAAACCCCAGAGCAAGTAGAAGGAAGGAAATAGTAAAGATCAGAGCAAAAATAAATGACATAGAGACCAAAAGAACAATTCAAAGGATCAATGAAACAAAGAAGTGTTTTTTTTAAAAGATAAACAAGATTGATGGACCCTTAGCTAGACTCACCAAGAAACAAACAGAGAGAACCCTAATGTACAAAATCAGAAATGAAAGAGGAGAAGTAACAACTGACACCACAGAAATACAAAAGATCATTAACAGCTACTATGAACAATTATATGGCAACAAATTTGACAATCGAAGCTAAATGGAAAAATTTCTAGAACCACACAGTCTCCCAAAACTGGATCGGGAAGAGATAGAAAACTTGAACAGACCAATAAGGAAATTGAAGAGGTAATCAAGACTCTCCCAGCAAACAAAAGCCCAGGCCCAGATTGCTTCACGTGGGAGTTTTACCGAACATTCAAAAAAGAACTAACACCCATTCTCCTCAAACTCTTTCAAAATATTCAAGAAGAAGGAAGACTTCCAAACTCCTTTTATGAGGCCAGCATAATTCTAATTCCAAAACCAGAAAAAGACACTACAAGAAAGACAACTACAGGCCAATATCCCTGATGAACATAGATGCCAAAATCCTGAACAAAATACTAGCAAATCAGATCCAGCAATACATCAAAAAAATTATTTACCATAACCAAGTGGGATTCATCCCAGGGATGCAAGGCTGGTACAATATTCGCAAATCAATAAGCGTGATACACCACATAAGTAAAATGAAGAATAAAAACCACATGATCATATCAATAGATGTTAGAAAAGCATTTGTCAAAATCCAGCATCCATTTCTGATAAAAACGCTCAGCAGTGTGGGAATAGAGTGATCATACCTAGACATAATAAAGGCCATGTATGAAAGACCTACAGCCAACATCATACTCAATGGGCAGAAACTAAAACTGTTTCCCTTAAGAACAGGAACAAGACAGGGATGTCCACTTTCACCACTCTTATTTAACATAGTACTGGAAGTCTTAGCCACAGCAATCAGACAGGAAGGAAAAATGAAAGGGATCCAAATTGGAAAGGAGGAAGTGAAACTGTCATTATTTGCAGATGACAAGATATTATACATAGAGAACCCTAAAGACTCCATCAAAAATCTACTAGACTTAATAAATGAATTTGGCAAAGTTGCAGGATACAAAATTAATGTTAAGAAATCAATGGCATTCTTATACACCAATGATGAACTCACAGAGAGAGAAACTGAAAAAACAATCCCATTTACCATTGCGGCAAAAAATTAAGATACATAGGAATAAACTTAACCAAAGAAGTAAAGGACCTATTTGCAGAAAACTACAGGTCATTGAAAAAAGAAACAGAGGAAGATATAAAAAAGTGGAAGCACATACATTGTTCATGGATTGGAAGAATTAACATCATTAAAATGTTCATATTACAAAGTATTCTATAGATTCAATGCAATCCCCATCAAAATACCAACAACATATTTCACAGAACTAGAACAAATACTTCAAAAAAGACCTCAAATAGCCACAGCAATTTTGAAAAAGAAGGACAAAGTATGTCGGATCATAATACCAGATATCAGGTTATACTACAAAGCTACTGTAATCAAAACAGCCTGGTGCTGGCACAAGAACAGGCATATAGACCAATGGAACAGAACTGAGAACCCAGAAATGGACCCAAGGCAATATTCTCAATTAATGTTTGACAAAGGTGGCAAGAGCATACAGTGGAGTAAAGACAGCCTCTTTAATAAATGGTGTTGGGAAAATTGGACAGCTACATGCAAAAAAATAAAACTAGACCATCAACTTACAGCATACACAAAAGTAAACTCCAAATGGATAAAAGACTTAAATGTGACTCACGAATCCATAAAAATTCTAGAAGAAAATGTAGGCAACAAAATTTCGGACATCATACGCAGCAGAATTTTCACTGATACATCATCTAAGGCAACAGAAACAAAGCAGAAAATGAACACATGGGACTACATCAAACTCAAAGCTTCCTCACAGCAAAAGAAACAACCATTAAAATGGAAAGGCCACCCACTGTATGGGAGAACATCATTGCCAATGATACATCAGATAAGGGGTTAATTTCCAAAGCATATAGAGCACTCATACAACTCCACAAAAGGAAAACAAAGAACCCAATTAAAAAATGGCCAGAGGAACTAAATAGACACCTCTCCTAACAAGACATACAAATGGCCAAGAGACTTATGAAGAAGTGCTCAACATCACTAATCATCAGAGAGATGCAAATTCGAACAACAATGAAGTATCACCTCATACCTGTCAGAATGGCTGCCTTCAACAAATCATCAAACAGCAAGTGTTGACGAGGGTGTGGAGAAAAGGGGACTCTAGTGCACTGCTGGTGGGAATGCAGACTGGTGCAGCCACTATGGAAAACAATATGGTGTTACCTCAAAAAATTAAAAATTGAACTGCCATTTGACCCAGTGATCCCGCTTCTAGGAATATACCCTAAGAAGCCTGAAATCCAATCAGAAAGAATATATGTACCCCCATGTTTGTAGCAGCACTATTTACAATAGCTAAGATCTGGAAACAGCCCAAGTGTCCACCAGTAGACGAATGGATAAAAAAGCTGTGGTACATATACACAATAGAGTGCTATGCAGCTGCAAGAAAGATCTCTTATCTTTTGAGATGACGTGGAGGGACCTGGAAAATATTATCATAAGTGAAACAAGCCAAACAGAAATAGACAAATACCACATGATCTCACTTATTTGTGGAATATAATGAACATAACAGTCTGAGGAATAGGGTAGACCCAGAAACACGGAAGTAGGTTACAGACTGACAACCCTCAGATGAGGGGGTGGTAGAGGGTGGGAAGAGATAAACCACAGAACTTATATGCATGTACGCATAACCAATGGACATGGACAACAAAGCCAGGGACTGGGCGGGCGGGGGGGGGGGGGCTGGGGAGGAAGGTGTCAAAGGGGTAAAAAAGGAGAAACATCTGTAACAAAAATAAAATTAAAAAGTAAAATAAATTTACTATTTAGAAAAAATAAATAAATAAATAAATAGTGGTTTTCCTGGTAGATTATAGATGATTTTAAAAAATAAACATATTGGGCTTTGGCCTGTTTGGCTCAACGGTTGAGTGATGGCCTGTGGTCCAGAGAGTCCCGGGTTCGGTTCCTGCTAGGGGCATGTACCATAAAAATAAACAAACAAACAAACATGTTGGTTTATCTATAATTCCACTGTTTGAGGACAATCTCCATGTATTATATATCTCTATCCTCAGTCCTTAGCCAGGTGCTTAAATGCATAGTAAGCAACAATGAGTGTTTCTTGAATGAATGAATGAATGAATGAATGAATGAATGAATGAATAAAATCATTGTTTATAGATGATAAAAAAAACCAGATGCAGAGATATTGAATTTCTCACAGTTACTTGAAAATCTGGAATCAGAACACAGAACTCCTAGTACCCAGTTTCGTGCTTGCCCTACTACACTGCAAGGAAAATACTGCTGGGAATATTGAGTCTGTATCCAGTATCAATTTTAATTTTCATGTGGAGTTGTATACTCTGCAACAAAGTTAATCATTCACCATTTCCTATTTATCAGCCTATTGAAACTTGGAACACAGAGGAATTGCAAAGCCTGAATTGCTTGTCATGGACTACCATGCTCTCTTCCCAGGAGGTTGCTTTCCCACTTAAATTATAATTCATATACAGCACTTTCTTGATTTAGGCTTCATGGATTGTCAAACATTTTTTATCATAAATTGCATAATGCAGCCCATTTATGGAATGGCAGTGGCTATAGTAAATAATCTTTTCCATGAGGCTAGTCCCACAGAGGGGAGGATTCTGTCATGATACAGTGATGAAAGCTAATTATGTCCCCTTTTCTTCAGCCTTCTTCCATCATGCCAAAGATGGCTATCAGGAGATTGCGAGCTGGGCCACTTTCTCTCTGCACTCAGGCTCTGTCAAGAACTTTATTTACCAAGCGGTGGAAAGTATACTTCCTCCTGCCTTGGGGCTTCTGCTTATAAATTGGACAACCTTTACTTTATCAGATAAATTACAATTTAAAAACGATAGCATTCTTGCCCTGGCCAGTTTGGCTCAGCGGTTAGAGCGTCCGCCTGCGGTCCGGAGAGACCCGGGTTCGGTTCCCGCTAAGGGCACGTACCTCGGTTGCAGTTTGTCCCCGGCCCTGGTTGGTCGTGCGGGTGGCAGCCACTCGATGTGGCCCTTTCACATCGATGTTTCCCTCTCTCTCTCTTCCTCTCTCTCCCTCCCACTCTGTCTGTACAAAAAATGGAAAAAAATATCCTCGGATGAGGATTAAAAAAACAAACAAATAAACAAACAAACAAAAACGATAGCATTCTTTACTGTGGTTGAATATCAAATTTTAGATACAGAAGGATCTCTTTAATGCCAAGTTTAAAAGAGAATTTAAGGCCAAATTAAAAAAGATTTATACTTTTGAAAGGTCATTAGTATTGCCTGGCTGGTATGGCTCAGTGGTTAAGCATTGACCCATGCACCAAGAGGTCGCTGGTTCGATTCCTGGTCAGGGCACATGCCCAGGTTGTAGGCCTAATGCCCAGTGTGAGGCATGCAGGAGGCAGCCGTTGATGTTCTTTCTCAGTGGTGCTTTAATCTCTCTCTCCCTCTCTCTTTCTCTCTCTCTAAAATCAATAAAGAAATGTTGTTAGTGTTATAATAATTACAGTGGCATTCTTGCAGCAGGATTTCCTTAAGTTTGAATTTTCACTGGACAGCACTATTATTTTAAGCCATTAATAGATATTCAAACCACATGCATGTTAGGCTATATATATATATGTTTAGTCATACACACACACACACACACACACACACATATATATACACATATATAATGGTTTATGTATATATCATTGGGGGAGAACATATAAGATTCCAACTTGTATCACTTTATGCAAGAATTTTTGACAGGTGAAGTAGTTGGCAAAGAAACCCAGAGACATGCATCTCTGGGATGACGCAGCTCATCAACTCACAGAGCCACTGAGGATCTGATGGTTCCTTTCCAAACAGCAGCAGACATATCATTATAGACCAGAGCATACCCTGTCTTTGTATTTGGCTTTTCTCCTGTTCTTCTTGATATACAGCAGGAGTTCCATGTCCTGGTTGCACATTAGAAATGTGTGCACATTATAAATACCTGAAGGATCTTTGTAAAAAGTCCAATGATCAGGTCCCATCCTAGTTCAATTAAATCAGAATATCCAAGGATGAGATCTAGGAATGGACACTTCAAAGATGCTCCCTAGGACATTCTCTTGTGCCTCAAAACCAAATCCAAGCTAAGTTTTAACTTGTAGTCCATTAGGGTGCTGACATTGTCCCCAGAAAAGCATTCAAAACATTGTTATATTGACCTTCCACTGTCAAATGGCTACCAAAATTGTTATAAATTGTTTTCGCTTGCTTCAGTACCCTCCCTGCTCACCACCGCAAACTCCCTCCCAAGGCACAGTTTCCAAACAGCTACAAGAACACCAATTTAACTGAAAGGTCAAATCAAAGTAAGACCACGGTGAACAGATGAGACATAGACTATGCCCAGGACACCTCATGCTCGCGATGCCTAAACACACCAATGTGACCAGAGGGAGGTGGATGGCACAGCAGAAATAGTGTAGGCAGACGGAGTCTTTTCTCCGTTTCAGTTAATATGGAAAGAACATCTTTACATGATCAAATCAAGCATTTTTCTCAGCTATCAGCCTGAAGCCCTGGTCCCCATTAGCCCACAGAAGTCAGCTGCTGAGCCCAGGGCCCATCTCTCAGACCCGTGATGTCTGGTGACCTGCGAGGAGAGAATTTTGTTGCTCTGTCCTATTTAAGATTCACTACTTGTGCTGACTGGAGTAGACAGACAGCAGCTATGGTAAAACCTCTATTTGTTCCAGTAGGTTTTTTCATTCCCTACTGGACCATCTTGTAAATTGGCAGTTATAGTAATGACAAAGAGACCCTCTCAAGGTTGGCAGGTGTGATGAGTAAGTAATATACCGACATATCACCTGCAGTGAAATCTCTCCGCTGTCCCCCTGGGATGGGAGAAAACCTCCCCACCTTACCAGCTCTCCCTAATCATACTGAAATCTGCTGGTCTTCACCAAGAGCCTTGAACCTTACTTTCATGTGATCTCATAGCATCTTTTATTTTCTTGCTCTACGAGAGTCTAAAGCTGTTTCACAGGAAATGGAGTAACGTTTGACTTCATCTGCTTGGCAGGTTCACTGGCTGAGGGGAAACAGTCCACCAGGAGGGAAAGAGCCACTAGTGAACAGCCCTAGACAGATGAGCAATTCAAGGTTGGTTTAGATCATGACCGTTTAATTGAACAACCCAGAGGTAAGTCCACCAATTCATCACTGGTAAAAAATAAAAACAAACAAACAAAAATCCCCAACTGTTTGTTTTTGTTATTGTTGTCAATCCTCACCCGAGGATATTTTTCCATTGATTTTTAGATAGAGTGGAAGGGAGAGAGAAAGAAACAGTGATGTGAGAGATATACTTTGATTGGTTGCCTCCAGCACGACCCGAACCAGGGCCAGGGATCAAACCTGCAAGCTAGGTACATGCCCTTGATTGGTAATTAAACTCTTGGCATTCTAACCTCTGAGCCAAACTGGCCAGGACAAAACCCAACTGTTTTATAGAGTCACTGTATTGATAATGTTGAGTCCACATCATCAAAGTGTCATCTATTTAAATTTAGAAGAATACATTGATCATTCATTTGTATTTATTTTGTTTTGTTCTATTTTATCTGTGGCATCAAAGGTAAATCATATAGATTTTAATCTTGGCTTTTGCACAGTCTAATTACTGAATGTCAGATACTAAGTAACTGATTTTCTAGGCTATTAGAAAAGTAAATTTAAATTGATGAGAGCCTTGGTTTGGGAGTATTATAATTCAAACTTTTTTGTGAGTGGCTATTGGTCCTGATGGCATTTCGTTTGTTTTGAGTTATCATTATGGCCATATTTCTGGAACTAAATTCAATAATAAATTCTCAACTGGTCTCCTAGAAAAGTCAATTTAATTTTCATGTACTTAGATTATAATAGCTTTTAAAAGCAATATGGATTAAAAGGCAAGATTTCTTGACCTATTATTAAAAAGAGCTATAATACATTATTAAATCTATAATATTGTTAGGACTCTTAATCCAGTGATTATTCACCTGCTTGACAGTGAATGAGTCATACTTCTTTAGAAACATTATGATTTATCATCTTAATAGGAATTTTAATATTTTAGAAATAAGATGGGCTATAACCTCAGGGTTCTTTTCTACTGTTGCTAGAATGGTTATTCACCTGGGAGTTTTATATAATGAACAATTAGCAGGATGCCCAATGAATGGTGTTCTGCTGCACAGCCTGGATTGTTTTTTCATTTTTCTTATAAATCCCTCTAGGCAGAAGCCACTATGGAATAATGGACAATGACTCATTGCTTTGAAATATAAAGGACCCAAATCCACCTTAGCCTGTGGCTTTCTCCTTACTTTGTATAACCTGATATCTCCAGCTACTGAATTTTTTAATGAACCTCACCTCTTTGTGGTCTTCTTGTCCTTCAGCAGCCCCATTCTTAGATCCACTATGGAGAGTAGAAGAACCTTGCCAAGGTTATGGGCCAGGCATAGATTTGGCTTATGACAAAGAAGGAATCTTGAAGTTCTTAGAAAGGACTAGTGTGTTTCCCAAGATTATATAAGCATCAATTATAAACAGGCCTGTTAAGGGAAATGATGTCTCTTATTTAGTGGTGAGCTCTCTGTTAAAGAGTGAGCCAAGAGTGTTATTGTCCATTTAGTTCAGATTCTAGAGGTCATTTGAGACATAGGTCTGGGTGGGTAGTGGATAAGCATGTCAGAATTTCTAGGATCAAGACTTAGTACATCTAAACCTTGAGTGGCCAGGAACAAAGTATATCAGCTTTACTGATATTTGAAATAGCAGCCATAGCAGTATTGTCTGGGCATTGACCTAGAGCAGTAACTTGTTGAAAACTGAAGTTGGAAACAGTGGTGTTTTTTATAATGTTTTGCCCCTTCCTTTCTGGTAAGTTTTCCTTTCTTTTGGGGTCCTGCACCTGCCACTGAACCAGTTATTCCATTTTATCCTCTTGGTGACAGGAATGATGGCATAAACCAAGGTGGGTTACTTAGAGTGGTTGTTTATTCTTTATTTTCCTGCTTGCTTTGGGTGTCATACCTCCAACCCCCACATCCCCCCCAAAAAAATTCTTGCTAAGATCAATATCAAAGACCTTTCCCCTATGTTTTTTTTCTAGGAGTTTTATGATTTCAGGTCTTACATTTAAGTCTTTAATCCATTTAATTTAATGTTTGTGAGTGGTGTAAGGTAGGGGTCTTGTTGCATTCTTTCACATGTGAATAACTAATTTTCCCAACACCATTTATTGAAGAGAATGTCTTTTCTCCATTGAGTATTCTTGGCTCCCTGGTCAAATATTAGTTTACCGTATATGCATGGATTTATTTCTGGGCTCTTGATTCTATTCCATTGCTCTGTGTCTGTTTTCATGCCAGTTCTATACTGTTTTGATTACTGTAGATTTATAATATAGCTTGAAATCAGGAAGTATGATGTCTCCCACTTTGTTCTTCTTTCTCAGGGTTGCTTTGGCTACTTGGGCTCTTTGTGGTATCCATGATGTATTTTCTTTTTTAACTACGTTCTTATTGATTTTTTAGAGACAGAGGAAGGGAGAGAGAGATAAAAATATCCACGTGAGAGGGAAACATCAATCAGCTGCCTCCTGCATGCCCCATACTAGGGATCGAGCCCACAATCCAGGCATGTACCCTGACCGGGAATCAAACGGGACCTATCAATCCATGGAATGTCACTCAATCCGCTGATCCACACCAGCCAGACCAGGATGTATTTTTTAAAATCCTCACTCAAGGATATGTTTTTATTGATTTTTAGAGAGAGATAGAGATATATATAGAGAAGCATCAATGTGAAAGAGAAACATCGATTGGTTGCCTTCCTTATGTGCCTCAACTGGGGATTGAACCAGCATCTGAGGTATGTGCCCTGACCGGAAATCAATACCATGACCTTCTGGTGCTCATGACAATGCTCCAACCAACTGAGCCATACCAGCCAGGGCATCTGGACCATATTTATAACATCCCTGTCACTTGTGGTTTGTTGCCATGGGAGATTTCCTTTCCGTTACACTGATTCAGACTGAGATTTTGGAGGCATTGGCAAAGGCTAGATTATAGAACAAGAGGACTGAGCTTTCTGAACCCTGACAGGGTTAGGTATGTAAACATAGAAGCAAACGATAGGAGACAGTGTGAATCGAAGATATTTTTAAACCTGGGAAATGTGGTCCAGAAGGGGAAAAAAGGCACCATGAACATGCTATTGGAAAAGGCCAGACTGAGAGGAGTCCCAGATATCTGGTCAACTATATATAGTTAGAGATCTAAGAAGTATATTTGGGGATGTTGGGGAGATCAAGTCACAACTATCAGAGACCTGGTTGTAGTAATACTGGGATATAGCAACCAGGAGTCTAGATTTCTGGTAGACCTGGACCCCTGGCAGAAATCTCATCATTGGAAGCTCTGTGGTTACTGCCAGAATCTGGGTTATATAAGAGGTAAGTCACTGGGGGGTCCTGTTTACCAGTCAGGAAATTCACATTACACTGGAACATGCTGAAGGGTTCAGTCATAGGGACTCAGTCTAAGAGCTTCCTATGCTCTGAAGCAGAAGTTAGATTATTCCCAACTTTGAATAAAAATGCTATCACTGATACTTTGAGGACTTTCTAGATTCTAAACACTGTTCTTCACATATGTTGCTTCATTTAAATCTCACAACCACCTTATGAAGTAGGTTCTATCTTCATCTACATTTTATGAAAAAGTAAATCAAGGCTAAGTAACTTGCCCATAGCCATTTAACTAGGAAGTGGTGGAGCCCAGCTTGTGACCAGGCAATCTGGTTTCGGAGCCTGTGGTCATAACTTCTTTGCTGTTGGGTGATTACAGAACTACTTACCATATCAATGTCAAGCACTATCCCAGGTTGGGATTTCTGGGAAGCAGAATCTGAGATGGAGAGGCAAGATGTTTATTAGGGAGTGCCCTTGAGATAAACACCTGGGGGAAAGGAAGCCAGATTGGGCAGAGGGAGAAATCAACCCATGGGGAGCTCTAGAGCAAAAGTGGCCTGAGAGAGTTGTCCCGTGTTGGACTGAAATGGCCTGGGCTGCCTCAGGAAGGGCATAATCTTGGGCAAGACAGCCCTCTGTAGCTGAGGCCTTGAAGGAACTGACAGTTCAGGCTATCTACTGGCACCACTCCTAGGAGCTGGCACACTTTTTTAAGGGGGTTCTGACTTGGGCAGTGATTTCTATATCCATTATGAGTATACTCATATTTTCTGAAATATATGTAGAAGATATTAATTAAGATTTATTTCTATTCCTCTGCTTCTGCCCTTCATAGAGTGACCTTAAATCCCAGTTGGCTCAACATAGTCGTGGTTTACACTGTATTTCCAGGGAAATTATTAATAGCTTCCCCTTTTACTCTTAAAAGTATCCTGGTTGATGTAAATTATTTTGCCTTCCTGATGCTCTTCAGTTTCTCCTGTTCCTCTTCTAATAAGCTTTTGTTAATTTAATTTCTAGAAAAAATAATATTTTTATAGAAATAAGGGCCCTGACTTTGTTTACAAAATCTTTCAAATATAAACAAACATCAATCTGCCATCATTCAGCTTTTTTTTTTTCCTTTATTGATTTTGCAGAGAGAGGAAATGAGAGGGAGATAGATAGAAACATTGATGAGAGAAAACGTTGGCTACCTCCTACATGCCTCTCACTGGGGATCAGGCCCACAACCTGGGCATGTGCCCTGACTGGGAATCAAACTGGTGATCTCTTGGTGCATGGGTTGATGCTCAACCACTGAGCCACACTGGCCAGATCATCATTTTTTTTTTTTTATCCTCACCCTAGGACATTTTTTAATATTTTGTTCAGATAGAGTGGGAGGCAGAGAGAGAGAGAGAGAAACATCAATGTGAAAGGGACACATTGAGTGGTTGCCACCCACACGACCCAACCAGGGCCGGGGACAAACTGCAACTAAGGTACATGCCCTTAGCAGAAACTGAACCCGGGTCTCTCAGGACCGCAGGCTGATGATCTAACCATTGAGCAAAACCGGCCAGGACATCATCATTTATTTTTTATAAGAATGCTACCTGAAAGAAATATTCAATGTTTAAAAACCACAATTAAATATCATTTCTTATATTAATAATATTTATGAGATAGTATTGCCTATCACTGCAGTTAGTTTTCTATTGTCATAGAAAATATAATGTAAAGATGATTCTGGATTTCCTTAAGACTGATGGTTGGGAATCTGAATACAGGGAGTGCTGATTTAAGTTACACTCAGCTTATTCCACTGCATGGGCAGAAGGTATCCCTAATTCCTTCATTGCTCAAGCATCAATTGTATTACCCCCAATAATGCCTGCCATGTAAAGTGCCAGGGATAGTGCCTATTGTATAACAGACACTCAATAAGGTGTAATAGTAATATTTAAATTTAATTATTAAGTTTAGGTTACATTGGTCAATACATGCTTAGGTTGAATAACACATCTTTTACCATGTGAACAGTTAAGGAAATTAAATTTGTAGAGTATGGTCAGGTGGTTTTACATAGTAATGGGATAGTTGGAGAAAGATAGGAGTATTTGATAAGTCATATGCCAACATTTTGTTGTTTTTCTTCTTCTTCTTTAAAAAAAAATAGTACTATTGATATCAGAAGAAAGGCCATCTTTGAAAATTTTAACTCTGAGCCTCTATGTAAAAATTTCAAGAGTATTGATTAAAAAAAAACACATACAGATAAACATACCGCTCTCCTGAGAATAGAGCTTTCATGAGAGTATTAGGAGGCCTAGTAGCTCAACAGGGGGACAGCTCGATTTGCATTACATCTTTTGCAAGATCATTTGCTTATGAAAAACTTCCGCAGTTCTACATGTGAATAACCACGTGGCACATCAAAACATATTTGTTCATTAGTGTCTCAAAGCACTTTCTGAATTATAATTAAAGATCAAGTATTTTGTAAATGCATACTTTGTGCATATAAACATTAAATATAATGTAATTGTATGTACTGTAATATAATTGAAATTGTGAAGATTTTTCCACTTCCAATGCAGAAGGGAATGTAAGACCGTGCTAATTTCATATTTGATATGGCAGTAGCTTTTGCCAACTGGCTTTACTCCAGAACTATTACTTGTTAATGTTCCTAAATGTGCTACTATGATCATTGCCCAATAACAGAACATTCTGCAGTGATCTGAAATATCTTAATTGAACTGAGAGAAACATATTGCCCACACTTTTTAACTAGTTTATTTTTTCTACAGGAGGAAAACAAGAACTGGACCAAGTCATAATTATTGGTTACTTACTTAAATATATCTTACAAGCTATAGAAGACATTGGCAATCAAGGGCAGTAATTGCTCATGAAGAAAATTTGCAAGTCTTCTTTCCAATGAGAAGAGACTGACTAAATCCTAGACTGCTTTCTACATAATCCACATTTTTGGACACATATTTGAACTTTGTCTCATTACTTATATTTCTAGGTGGCTCATATATGAAATAAGTCTTTAGATTACGATGCACTGAAACTCAGTAAGAAAACTAATGGTTTCTAAAGCTTTCAGAGCTATTCTAGGAAGGCAAAAATTAAATGTAAAAATAGTCATTATAATGGGACCATTTTAAACATATCTCTTTGCTTATTGTTTTGCTGCAGAGAATGTGTACCATTATCTACTAGTTCACATGTGACCATTTTAAGGAATTTGAAATGATGTTGGTATTGACCCTAGTTTACCTAATCACTTTTTTGTTTTTGGCAATGGTCGCATTAACCTCTCTGCCTCCTAAATATGTATTTTTGAAAACATAGGTCCAATGTCCACCACACCTTGGAAGCACTTTGTGGAAAATCACAGAAAATTAAACTTGTTTATCCACTGTTGATGTGATATTCAATGGAGTTATATTAAAATTTGTCTTCAAAAGGAGAAAAAAATGGCGACGGAGTGAACGGAGCTACACAGACCATCTCCCAGAACCAAACTGAAATTACAACTAAAACACAGACAAATCGACGGGAAAAAGCAACAGAAAAGCAGCTTGAAGGACCATATAACCAGGGACACTGACTCGATCCTGGTAGGATTGCGAAGGCGCGAGAGGGGGGCTGGGAGGCCACAGACAGCAGTGGCCTTAGCTGTGAGCAGTGCCTTCGGGTTACACTCCCAGGCGGCTCCATGGCGCAGAGCTGGGACAGAGGCTAAATTGGCAACAGCCACTCACCTTGGGCTCTGGCAGAGGGAGGGTAGACTGGACTGGAACTGTGTGGGGACACTCGGGATTTGGAGGGCACTCAGAGCTTTTGCTGAGTGGCAGCCATGCAGGACAGTGGTCATCTTGCTCCTTCCCAGGGCTCCAGGGAGAGTCAGCGACCCCGCCCTTGGACATCCAACACCACCTTGTGGGCCATTGAAATGCAAATTGAGGCTCCCTAACAACCAGCTTCTGCCCCACCCTCGGGAAATTCCCTTATGTTGAGCACCTGAGAAGTTTTTCAATCAACTGACAACCCAAAATTCACCCTGGACTGCTAGCCTCCAGGCAAAAAACTAGAGGATAACAGTACGATTCCTGGGCTAGCAACTCTAACCAGGAAAGTAAGACCTGACAGTGGTGTTTAACGTGGGTCTTGCCTCACTCATCTAAACACATACCTCATCTAAACACATACCTTGTTCATGGATTCGAAGAATTAACATCATTAAAATGTCCATATTACCCAAAGCATTCTATAGATTCAATGCAATCCCCATCAAAATACCAACAACATATTTCACAGAACTAGAACAAATACTTCAAAAGTTCATATGGAACCAAAAAAGTCCCCCAATAGCCACAGCAATTTTGAAAAAGAAGGACAAAGTAGGTGGGATCACATTACCAGATATCAGGTTATACTACAAAGCCACTGTAATCAAAACAGCCTGGTACTGGCACAAGAACAGGCATATAGACCAGTGAAACAGAACAGAGAACCCAGAAATGAACCCAAGGCAATATGCTCAATTAATATTTGACAAAGGTGGCAAGAGCATGCAGGGGAGTAAGACAGCCTCTTTAATAAATGGTGCTGGGAAAATTGGACAGCTACATGCAAAAAAATGAAACTAGACTATCAACTTACACCATACACAAAAATAAACTCAAAATGGATAAAAGACTTAAATGTGACTCATGAATCCATAAAGATTCTAGAAGAAAATGTAGGCATCAAAATTTCGGACATCATACGCAGCAGAATTTTTACTGATATATTACCTAAGGCAACAGAAACAAAGGAAAAAATGAACACATGGGACTACATCTAACTCAAAAGCTTCTGCACAGTGAAAGATACAATCATCAAAATGGAAAGGCAATCCACTGTATGGGAGAACATCATTGCCAATGATACATCAGATAACGGGTTAATTTCCAAAATATGTAGAGTACTCATACAACTCAACAAAAGGAAGACAAAGAACCCAATTAAAAAATGGGCAGAGGAGCTGAATAGACACCTCTCCAAACAAGACATACAAATGGGCCAAGAGACATATGAAGAAATGCTCAACATCACTAATTATCAGAAAGATGCAAATTAAAACAACGATGAGGTATCACCTCACACCTGTCAGAATGGCCACCATCAACAAATCATCAAACAACAAGTGTTGGAGAGGGTGTGGAGAAAAGGGGACTCTAGTACACTGCTGGTGGGAATGCAGACTGGTGCAGCCACTATGGAAAACAATATGGTGTTACCTCAAAAAATTAAAAATTGAACTGCCATTTGACCCAGTGATCCCGCTTCTAGGAAATACCCTAAGAAGCCTGAAACACCAATCAGGAAGAATATATGTACCCCCATGTTCATAGCAGCACTATTTACAATAGCTAAGATCTGGAAACAGCCCAAGTGTCCACCAGTAGACGAATGGATAAAAAAGCAGTGGTACATATACACAATGGAGTACTATGCAGCTGTAAGAAAGAAAGATCTCTTATCCTTTGAGACGACATGGAGGGACCTGGAAAGTATTATCCTAAGTGAAACAAGCCAAGCAGAAAAAGGCAAATACCACATGATTTCACTTATATATGGAATATAATGAACATAACAGTCTGAGGAATGGGGTAGTCCCAGAGACGTGGAAGTAGGGTACAGACTGACAACCCTCAGAAGAGGGGGTGGTAGGGTGGGAAGAGATAAACCACAGAACTTATATGCATGTATGCATAACCAATGGACATGGACAACAAAGCCGGGGACGGGGCGGGAGGGATGGGGAGGAAGGTGCCAATGGGGTAAATAAGGAGAAACATATCTAACAAAAATAAAATTAAAAAAATAAATTAAAAAAAATTTGTCTTCAGTGCTGCTTTCTCAGAGGTCATAGATCCCAGCTTTTGTAATATTTTTTCTTATATTACTTGATAAAATGATGTATTTCAGATCAGGGATATAAGTTAAGATAGAGATTATTGAGGCCAACTTGATGAGATTGCAAAAGGTAATTCATATACCATATATATATATATACATATATATATATATACATTTTTTTTTTTCAGTGTGGTTGGGCTCATCAGACTAACATTCAAGAAACTGGATTTATCCCAGAGTTCACAGCAGGGACAGGATAAAATGCACATAGGACTAACAGCAGTGAGGGAAATCAAACAAAATCCAAGAGTGCTTATATCATACTTAAGTGGGGAAAAAAGTATTTGTTGACTGAATGACTTTATAATACATCACCAGTTTTATATATATTAAAGAAATATGGGGATACTTTTTTAAAGTATGAAAAATATAAAATTAGCCCTGGCTGGTGTGGTTCAGTGGTTAGAGCATCCGCCTGAACACCAGGAGTTCTTGGGTTCAATTCCTGGTCAAGGGCACATATGTGGGCTGCATGTTCAGGGCATGTGTGGGAGGCAAAAATTGGTGTGTGTCTCTCTCACTGATGTTTCTCTCTCTCTCACTCCCCTTCCATTCCTTCCATTCTCTAAAAATCAATGGGAAAGAAATCCTCCCGTGAGGATTAAAAAAAAATAAAAATAAAAAATCAAGCAATTATGTAACTAACAGTTTTTTCTAATTGCCATAGGGCTCATAAATATTTAAAATTTATCTGGTCTTGCCCTGGCCGATTTGGCTCAGCGGTTGGAGCATCCGCCTGCGGTCCAGAGAGACCCGGGTTCGGTTCCCGCTAAGGGCACGTACTTCGGTTGCAGTTTGTCCCCGGCCCTGGTTGGTCGTGCGGGTGGCAGCCACTCGATGTGTCCCCTCATGTCGATGTTTCTCTCTCTCTCTCCCTCCCACTCTATCTGTACAAAAAATGGAAAAATATCCTCGGGTGAGGATAAAAATAAATAAATAAATAAATAAATAAATAAATAAATAAATAAATAAATAAATAAATAAAATTTATCTGGTCTTTCTTGTCTGCAGCACTTATGTTTATCCAGAATGAGGAAAGATATTCCTTAAATGTATGGGTCCACTTTTGAGTCACAATGCAAATATTTGCTGTGCTTAAATACTCAGAAGATATTTTTTAAAGGTAAGAAAGCGAAGAAAATTTCTGTATTTACTTTTGAATTTTAAAAACGTCTTAGTTACAGCTGCATAGCTAAGATACAGTCAACTCCATCACTGAAGTGGGAATCATTACTTAACATGCTAATTATAAGTCTATGTGAAACAAGCAAAAAAAATTTATCTTTTAGCATCCAAACAATATGGAGAAAAATTACTTCTTCATTGGAGCCAAAAGCTTTAAAATTCTACTTATTTTTCTAATTACTATTAAGGGACTGGTAAAAGAAATAATGGCATATTATTGCAATGGAATGTTCTATAACTCATTATAAATAATGGAGTAGATCCATATTTTCAGGATGAAAGCAAATGGTAGACTACTATGTATTGTATAATACTAACTCTTTAAACAAAGTTTAAAAAGATCCCCCTTTGTATGTCTTTTATCTTTGTGTATACCAACAGTTTTATGGAAGGGAATCTGGAAAAATTCAATGAAAAATTAGGCTATAGATTTGAGTGGGAAATGTTTTACTTTTATATTTTTATGTGATGTTTGATTTTTATTTATGTTGATGTTTTACTTTTATAACTTAAATTTTTAATTAGATTTTTTGAACATCAGTTGGTTTTCTCAGACCCTGCCTTGTAAATGTTATACCCTAGGGTGGGAGGTTTAAATGAACAAAAACTCAAACCAGTTTATGCAAAAAATAATAAAAATAAATATATATATATATATATTTGTTTTGTTTTGTTTTGTTTTGATCTTTTATTTCTGCTGTTCTCTATGACTCGTCTTCACTCCAACTTGGCAGTGTCATGAAGGAGCCAGCTGAGGCCAACATTGATGCTCGCATCTTCATGGCTTTACCATTTGGCACAAAAGGGCACTTCTCCCCAGTCACAGGGAGGAACTTCAATCACATCAACTTGTGCTATTTGCCGAAGCCCTGAATCAGTCTCTAATGTAAGGAATGGTGTTTGCAGACACGTGTGACAAGGTTGCTCCAAGACTCAAGGCCAATTATTGTGGTAAAGAAAACATAACCAGAGTAAAAGAAGGCAGCCTGTTCCCAAATAAGGGAGATGTGCTAGGCAGGCAAAAACTACAGCACACACACACACACAATCGTTAGGAAATGTCTTTAGATATTATTATGATCAATAAAGTACAAATCATTTAGATAGGTTAATAATTCAATAGTAGTTTTTGTCATTATAGTTTTTCTCAAACATTAGACACTAAAAATATGTTCCTTTTTGTAGGAGAGGGGTAAACAATTTTGGTAATATTTTAAAAGTTTCCATGTTCGCAGAGTTGACCACTGGCTGAGGTCTGGACGAGATTATTGGCAGCATTACTGGGGATGGAGAGAGAGTTTGGTAGTAGAAAGCAGAGAAGTTGGCAACTGCCTATTATAGGGGGAGAGAAGAGGGAAGAGTAAAAATTATATTATACCAATGTCGTGGTGGTTTTTTTTTTATCCTCCCCTGAGGACACTTTTGCACTTATCTTCAGATAGAGCAGGAGGGAGAGAAGGAAGAAGAGAGCGCGAAACATCAATGTGAAAGAGACACATCAACTGGCTGCCACCCGCACAACCCCAACCGGGGCCGGGGACAAACTGCAACCGAGGTACGGGCCCTTAGCAGGAACTGAACCCGGACTCTCTGGTCCATGGGCCAACGCTCTAACCACTGAGAAAACTGGCCAGGCCTTGGTAGTTATTTTAAAACTTCACAATGAAATAAGAGTGTCCAGAGAGAGTGAAAAATGGCTGCGTAGTGAATGGAAGCTACACAGACCATCTCCCAGGACCAAACTGGAATTACAATGAAAATAAAGACGATTCGTCAGGAAGGGGCAACCGAAAGGCAGCTTGGAGGACCACGTAACCAGGGACACTGACTCAATCCTGGTAGGCTTGCGAGGACACGAGAGGGGGCCGGAGCCCACAGTCTGTAGCCGCCTGGGCTGGGACCAGCGAACTCGGCTGGGACCAGGGGACTTGGCTGGAAGCTGCGCCCTTGGCTGGGTCCTGTGACGTCGGCTGGGTGCTACGCCCTCGGCTGGGTCCAGCTGCCTCGGCTGGAAGCTGCTGCTGCCTAGGCTGCATCCGGCGACCGTGGCTGGGTCTTGTGGCCTCAGCTGGGTGCTACACCCTCGGCTGGTGCCGCAGCCTCAGCTGCCCTTGGCTGAGTTAAAAGTCAAAGGCAGCTCCACAATGCAGAGTCCAGACAGAGGCTAAATTGGCAGCAGCCACTCACCTTGGGCTCTGGCAGAGGGAAGGAAGACTGGACTGGAACTGTGTGGGGACACTCGGGATTTGGAGGGTGTTCAGAACTTTTGCTGAGTGCATCCATGCAGGACTGTGGTCATCTTAGGCCTTCCCAGGGCCCTGGGGAGAGGCGGCGGCCCCTCCCTCTGAGATTCAACCCCACCTGGTGGCCATTGAAATGCTAATTGAGGCCTATTAACAACCAGCATCTGCTCTACCCTCAGGAAATCCTCTTATACTGAGAACCTGAGGGAGTTTTTCAGGCAACTCAGAAAACAAGGTTCTTCAGGTGACCACTACTAATAGCCTCCAGGTGAAAAAAACTAGAGGATAACTACCATTCCCTGGGCTAGCAACTCTAATCAGGAAAGGTAAGACTTGACAGTGGTGTTTAAAGTTGGTCCTTCCTGCCTCATCCAAACCCAGGAGAAGGAGCCAAAAACAGCAGAACACCAACACCCACAGGGAAAATTTGGCAGACCCCAAAGCCCACTGTGATAGCCAAAATGGTGAAAAACAGAAACAAAAGCCAAATGAAAGAACAAGAGACCTCTACCGAAGATGAGATAAATGAGGTGCAGTTCAGCAAGTTAACAGAACTAGAATTCAGAGCCATGATCTTGAGGAAGCTCAAAAGCATGTGTAAGGACACAGAGATGCTGAAAATAAGCCAATTGGAAATTAAAAACCACCAAGAAGAGATAAAAAATGACATATCAGAAATGAAAAACTTATTGGAAGGTCTAAAAAGCAGAGTAGAGGAAGCTGAGGACCAGATCAGTGAATTAGAAGACAGGGTAGAAAAAAATCAACCAATCAGAAAACCAAAAGAAAAAAAAACGATAAAAAAACAGGAAGACAGCTTAAGAGAAATGTGGGACAACTGGAAATGTAATAATATTCACATCATAGGAGTCCCCGAAGAAGAAGATAATGAGCAAAAGTTAGAGAATATATTCAAAGAAATAGTGAGAGAAAACTTCCCTAATTTGGTGAAAGAAGAAGGCATTCAAGTTCAAGAAGCACAAAGAGCCCCAAGTAAGAAGAACCCAAACAGGCCCACACCAAGACACATAGTAATCAAACTGCCAAAAATTAAAGACAAAGAGAGAATCCTAAAAGCAGCAAGAGATAAGCAGCAGGTTACCTACAAAGGAAGGCTCTCAGCTGACTTCTCACAAGAAACACTACAGGCCAGAAGGGAATGGCATGAAGTAATCAAGGTCATGAAAAACAAGGATCTGATTCCAAGACTATGCTACCCAACAAGGCTATCATTCAAAATAGAAGGTCAAATAAACAGCTTCCCAGACAAAAAAAGGCGAAGGGAATACATTAGCACCAAACCAGCACTGCAAGAAATGTTAAAACGACTGCTGTAATTAGCAGGAGAAATGGGAAGAAAAATAGAACCACACTAAACAAAAATGGCAATAAGTAAGTACATATCAATAATCACCTTAAATGTAAATGGATTGAATGCTCCCATAAAAAGACACAGAGTAGCAGATTGGATAAGAAAGCATGACTCATCGATATGTTGTTTACAAGAGACCCACCTCACAACAAAAGACACATAGATTGAAAGTGAAGGGATGAAAAAAAAACCTTCCAAGCAAACGGAAAGGAAAACGAAGCTGGGGTAGCAATACTCATATCTGATAAAATAGATTTCAAAATGAAGGCCGTAACTAGAGACAAAGAAGGTCACTACATAATATTGAAAGGATCTATCCAACAGAAAGATATAACCTTATAAATATATATGCTCCCAATATAGGAGCACCAAAATATATTAAAAATCTTCTGGAGGACTTCCAAGGAGAAATCGATAGCAATACAATCATAGCAGGGGATTTCAACACCCCACTGACATCACTGGATAGATCCTCTAGACAAAAAATTAGCAAGGAAACAGAGACTCTAAATGAAGCACTAGACCAAATGGATTTAATAGATATCTACAGAGAATTACACCCCAAAACTATAGAATTCACATTCTTCTCAAGTGCACATGGGACATTCTCAAAGAGAGACCACATGTTAGGGCACAAACCAAGTCTCTACAAGTTCAAGAAGACTGAATTCATATCAAGCATCTTCTCAGATCACAATGGCATGAAACTAGAAATCAATTTCAAGAAGAGTATACAAAGACATTTGAACACATGGAAGCTAAAGAGCATGTTATTAAACAATAAATGGGTCACCAAGGAGATCAAGGAAGAAATTAAAAACTTCCTGGAAACCAATGAAAATGAACACACAACAACACAAAATCTATGGGATGCAGTGAAAGCAGATCTGAGAGGGAAGTTCATAGCACTACAGGCCTACCTCAAAAAACAAGAAAAATCTCTAATTGACTATCTAACCTCACAACTTAAAGAACTAGAGAGCAAACAAAAAGAAAACCCCAGAGCAAGTAGAAGGAAGGAAATAGTAAAGATCAGAGCAGAAATAAATGACATAGAGACCAAAAAAACAATTCAAAGAATCAATGAAACAAAGGGCTGGTTTTTCGAAAAGATAAACAAGATTGATGGACCCTTAGCTAGACTCACCAAGAAACAAAGAGAGAGAATTCAAATACACAAAATCAGAAATAAAGAGGAGAAGTAAAAACTGACACCACAGAAATACAAAAGATCGTTAACAATTACTATGAACAATTATATGGCAACAAATTCAACAATCTGAGTGAAATGGACAAATTTCTAGAAACACATAGTTTCCCAAAACTGGACCAGGAAGAGATAGAAAACTTGAACAGACCAATATCAATAGAAGAAATTAAAGATGTAATCAAGACTCTCCCAGCAAACAAAAGCCCAGGCCCAATGGCTTCACAGGGGAGTTTTACCAACATTCAAAGACGAACTAACACCCGTTCTCCTCAAACTATTTCAAAAAATTCAAGAAGAAGGAAGACTTCCAAACTCATTCTATAAAGCCAGCATAATTCTAATTCCAAAACCAGAAAAAGACACTACAAAGAAAGAAAACTTCAGGCCAATATCCCTGATGAACATAGATGCCAAAATCCTGAACAAAATACTAGGAAATCAGATCCAGCAATACACCAAAAAAATTATCCACCATGACCAAGTGGGATTCATCCCAGGGATGCAAGGCTGGTACAATATTTGCAAATCAATAAGCGTGATACACCACATAAGTAAAATGAAGAATAAAAACCACATGATCATATCAATAGATGCCGAAAAACCCTTCGACAAAATCCATCATCCGTTTCTGATAAAAACGCTCAGCAATGTGGGAATAGAGTGATCATATCAAAACATAATAAAGGCCATATATGAAAGACCTACAGCCAACATCATACTCAATGGGCAAAAACTAAAAGCATTTCCCTTAAGAACAGGAACAAGGCAAGGATGCCCACTTTCGCCACTCTTATTTAACATAGTACTGGAAGTATTAGCCACAGCAATCAGACAGGAAGAAAAAATAAAAGGAATCCAAATCGGAAAGAAGGAAGTGAAACGGTCATTATTCACAGATGACATGATACTGTACGTAGAAAACCCCCAAAGACTCCATCAAAAATTTGCTAGACTTAATAAATGGATTTGGCAAAGTAGCAGGATACAAAATTAATGTTAAGAAATCAATGGCATTCTTACACACCAATGATGAACTCACAGAAAGAGAAACTAAGAAAACAATCCCATTTACCATTGTGGCAAAAAAATTAAGATACCTAGGAATAAACTTAACCAAAGAAATAAAGGACCTATTCACAGAAAACTACAGGTCATTGAAAAAAGAAATAGAGGAAGATATAAAAAAAGTGGAAGCACATACCCTGTTCATGGATTGGAAGAATTACCATCATTAAAGTGTCCATATTACCCAAAGCAATGTATAGACTCAATGGAATCCCCATCAAAATACCAACAGCATACTTCACAGAATTAGAACAAGTACTTCAAAAGTTCATATGGAACCAAAAAAGAACTCGAATAGCCACAGCAATCTTGAAAAGGAAGAACAAAGTTGTAGGGATCACATTACCAGATTTCAGGTTATACTACAAAGCCACTGTAATCTAAACAGACTGGCACTGCCACAAGAACAGGCATATAGACCAGTGGAACAGAACAGAGAACCCACAAATGGACCCAAGGCAATATGCTCAATTAATATTTGACAAAGGTGGCAAGAGCATACAGTGGAGTAAAGACAGCCTCTTTAATAAATGGTGCTGGGAAAATTGGACAGCTACATGCAGAAAAATGAAACTAGACCATCAACTTACACTCTACTCAAGAATAAACTCAAAATAGATAAAAGACTTAAATGTGACTCATGAATCCATAAAAATCCTAGAAGAAACTTTAGGCAACAAAATTTCAGACATCATACGCTGCAGCATTTTCACTGATACATCACCTAAGGCAACAGAAACAAAGCAGAAAATGAACACATGGGACTACATCTAACTCAAAAGCTTCTGCACAGCGAAAGATACAATCATCAAAACGGAAAGGCTACCCACTGTATGGGAGAGCATAATTGCCAATGATATATCAGATAATGGGTTAATTTCCAATATATATAGAGTGCTCACACAACTCCACAAAGGGAAGACAAAGAACCCAATTAAAAAATGGGCAGAGGAACTAAATAGACACCTCTCCAAACAAGACATACAAATGGCCAAGAGACATATAAAGAAATGCTCATCATCACTAATAATCAGAGAGATGCAAATTAAAACAACAATGAGGTATCACCTCACACCTGTCAGAATGGCCGCCATCAACAAATCATCAAACAACAAGTGTTGGCGAGGGTGTGGAGAAAAGGGGACTCTAGTACACTGCTGGTGGGAATGCAGACTGGTGCAGCCGCTATGGAAAACAATATGGTGTTACCTCAAAAAATTAAAAATTGAATTGCCATTTGACCCAGTGATCCCACTCCTAGGAATATACCCTAAGAAGCCTGAAACACCAATCAGAATATATGTAACCCCATGTTGTAGCAGCACTATTTACAATAGCTAAGATCTGGAAACAGCCCAAGTGTCCACCAGTGGACGAATGGATAAAAAAGCTGTGGTACATATACACAATGGAGTACTACGCAGCTGCAAGAAAGAAAGATCTCTTATCCTTTGAGACCACATGGAGGGACCTGGAAAGTATCATCCTAAGTGAAACAAGCCAAACAGAGAAAGACAAGCATCATATGATCTCATTTATTTGTGGAATATAATGAATATAACAGTCTGAGGAATGGGGTAGTCCCAGAGACATGGAAGTGGGGTACAGACTGACAATCCCCAGAAGAGTGGGTGGTGGGGGAGAGATAAACCACAGAACTTATATGCATGTGTGCATGAACAGTGGACATGGACAACAAACTGGGGACAGTGCAGGGAGGGAGGGGGAGGGAGAAGTCAGTGGGGGAAAAAGGATAAACATGTGTAACAAAAGTAATTAATAAAAATAAATAAATAAAAAATAAAACAAAACATAAAAACAAAAAACAAAAAAACAAAGTTCAATGTTAGCACCGGAAAGCAAAAAATTTAACTGTTTGTGGAGAGGGCAACTGTACCTTGAGGTTTCTATCTTCCCTGTGCAGAGACTCAGAATCAAGAACAAATTGGCAAAGTGAGATGATGGCAGATATTTTCCCTACATTTTACTTTTCTGAATGCTGTCAATTTTCTAGAATGGACATATATTAATCTTTAATAATAAATTATTTTTTGTATCTTCATCAATATGAAAAAAAAAAGAGTGTCCAGATATCTGACAGTAAAGAATCAAACATAGTAACACATATTTTGTCTTTCTACTTTGTATTTTACTCAATACACTTATTCAGGAAGAACATGTCTTTTATTAGTGTTCCTTTAAAACAAGAGTGTTACTATATAAAAGGGAAATGCCAACCCCAGGGGAGAAGTGAGCAGGTCAGGGGAACAGGTGCAGGACTTTTGTGTTGGGTTTGGTTTCTGCAAGGAGCATTCTCTGTAGCAAATGCTTGATGGCACAATCAAAAATGTTTTTAGCAGAACAATACTGAGAAAACCCCACTGGACTCCAAGGGTGAGAGTGATTTAATAGTGGCACTGCTGCTTTGGTCAGATAGTGAGTACACTTGAATCTGTGAATAAACTGAAGTGCTTACAGAGGTTGAAATGGTCAGCTATTACATTTGAAAAATGTGTTTCACTTTAAGAAACATCACCGCCATCATGAACAACACAAACATATTTTTGAACACCTACTATTTGATGTAGCTCTAAGGTTTCTGGAATGATTTTAAATTGCCTTTTGCTTCCAACAAGGAAATTCATTAAGGGAGAATATGACATCAGTCTCTGCTTCCTAATTTAACTTAATGAATACCTGGGCTATATAAATCACAGTTAATTCAATGCTTAATGTTTGTTGGCCCAAAGAAAAATCAATTCGTTGAAGCACATTATAATAAAGATTCCTTCCTAGGACTGCCCAATTTGGACTTTAGAATCTTTCCTGAAAACGGCAGGTTCAGCCTTTTCTTGACAAATTTTTAAAGAAACAGTTTTTTTGTGTGTTTTTTTTTTCCACAGATGTTAGGAAACCACATGGAGAAATTTATTTCTCATTAGAGTATGTATTTTAAATTGCTTATGTGAAAATGCTTAAAGATAAACATCTTGAGCAAGTTGAATTTATACTAGGAATGTAAGGATTTTTAAACATTAGAAAAAATTTTAATGTCATTAACCAAAAGATACAAAGGAGGGGTAGGTGGGTGGAGGTGAAAGATGGTATAGGGGGAATAAAGGTCATAGAAATAAAATAAAATTAAAATTCCCCACATCTATTCAAGAGAAAAACTCACAGCAAACTAGTAATAAAAAAAAAATAGGAATGGCCCTATATTCCTACCAAATATCAAGACTAAACATCATATTTATCATTAGGAGCATTCCGATTCCTGTCAAGAACAATGAAAGGATGCTCATTGTCTCTCCACTAATCAAATTATACTAGAAGAGTTGATCATTAGTTTGGGAATAGGAAATAAAAGGTGTAATGATATTATGAAAAATAAATGCACTCTCACTTTTTACAGACAAGAAGAGGGTTTACATAGAGAATCTGCAGGCAGATCATTAAAACTCACTGATTGCACAGTGAGGATACAAGGTTAATTGCAATTTCACACATTGGAGAATACCTTTTAAAATTGAAAATTTTGTTTTGAAAAGAAAAAATATAAGTACCTAAGAAAATCTAACAAATGCGGTTTTAGATTTTTATAGAGAAAATTATGGAAGTCTATAAAATGATATATTAAAATACCTGAGTGAAAGGAAGTTTAAAGTTTGGAAAGCTCAAAAGAACAAATATGTTACTTAGCTTCTAATTAACTTTGATTTTTGTTAAAATCCCACATGAAGTTCCAATAGAGTTTTTGTGGTTTTATATGAAAATTTAAAAACTGATTAAAAAATTCTTATGTGTCACTAGAAAGTCAATATAATCCTAAAAATTTAAGAAATACATTTACCTTAGCAGATATGAAGACTTGTGATGAAGGTGTACAACTATAACAGTGACAAATTGATGCAGAGTTTAAATACGAAAGCAGTACAACTGAGAGCTTAGAATGAGACTCATTAACATGATGACATTTTGTAAATTATAAAAGTGTCATTACAAATTCAGGAAGGAGACAGGTCTATTTGATCCATGGTGCTGGGACAGTTGGGACAATACAATTAAATCCCTATTTCACAGTCTACATCAGCACACTTATGACAAATGAAAAGACCTGAATGTGAAAAAGCAACATTTGAAAACATTTAGCAAAAATATTGGAGAAAATCATTATGATTTCGGCATAGGGAAGCCTTTCTTAAATAAGATGCAAAAAAAAAACCCACAAACTAAAAGTTAAACAAATTGATAACGTGGTTTACATTAAAAATTATAAATTTCTGTATTTCCAAAGTCACTGCAGTGAAAGATAAGTCATATCATGAAAAAAAAATTTTTTCCAATGAAAGATGAGTGTCCAGAATGTTTAAAGAACTACAACTCAATAAGAAAAGAGACATCACAGACAATTCTGTGATGACTAAGCCCAAATTGGCAATAAAAATATAAAACTGAATGTCCAACCGGTGTGGCTTGGTGCACCAGACCCATGTACCAAGAGGTCACCAATTCGATTCCCGGTCAGGGCACATGCCCAGGTTGTGGGCCTGATCCCCATTGGGGGGCATGCAGGAGGTGGCCACTTGATGTTCTCTCTCATCGATGTTTTTATCTCTCTCTCCCACTCCCTTCCTCTCTCTCTCCCATATCAATAAAGAAAAACAAGTTAAAAAAAGAAAATAACTTAATTAGATTTGCAAGATTCTCAACCTTCCAACCTAGAAATTTGACTTCTAAGAACATATGTATAAGAAAATACATGGCAAGAATCTTCATTTAAGCATTTTGCTTTTGAGACAGAAATACTTAAATATTATTCATCAATTAGAGAACAGATAAATAAGTTGTGGTATTTTCGTGTAGGAGAATACTTTAGCAGCAGTTAAAATGAATGGTGTATGAATAGCGCCGCTATGGATACGCACTCTATGCACCAACATCGGCAGTACTCATAAAGAACATAGGAAAATGCACGTTAGAAATAGGTACAGTTTGATACCACTATAGAGTTAAAAATGTGTGTAATAATGTGAGGTATTATTTATAGATACAAGCAGATGTAGCAAAATTGTAAAAATATGCATGGAAATAATAAATACCAAACTCAGGATAGAGGTTATGTCTGGGGAAAGAGAAAGGAGAATGGAAAACATAAGAGGATACAGAATTGTATCTGTCTAGTTTCTTAAAAAACTCTAAGGCAAATGTAGTAACATGTTAAGGTTGACTAAGCTGGTGGAATGTTATTCTATAGTTTTTCCACATGAAATAGTTCATAATACAAAGTGAAGATAAAAAGTTTAGGCATAAACAGAGGAAACTTTGGGGGATAAATTAAAATATTTGATGTGTCATGCCACAAGTCACTAAAAACCTTTAAGCTTCTTGCTTCATTTAGGTCAATGGAGAGTTTTTTTCTGGCCTGCCTCACTAATGAAGAAATCCTAGTAGCAGAAGCTCTTGTTGTATTTTAAAATACAGATAAGTTCTGCCCTACTGGTGAGCTCCGTGGATTGAGCGTCGTCCCATGGACTGAAAGGTCTGGGGTTCGATTCCTGGTCCGAGCACATGCCTCGGTTGTGGGCTCGATCCCCAATAGTTGGTGTGCAGGAGGCAGCCAATCGATGTTTCTCTAACATTGATGTTTCTATCTCTCTCTCTAAAAAAATCAATGAAAACATATTAAAAAAAGACACACACACTTTTAAAAAATACAGATAAGTCCTGTCCCAACAAGTCAGTGGGCCCATATAAATGCTTTCATTCAAAATTTACTCGGCAACTCTCCTGTCTCCAGTAGTGGTCATTCCATATCATCACCAGCCTCCCCCCCGATTTCCTTCAGACCCACTCTTCTCTCGTTCTTGTCCAATGACCTGCCCCTGAGGGGACATGGCTGCTCATTAACTCAGGTGCATGCATCTGCTCGTGTCCTTTCCATGTTCTCTTGGGCTCAGAGGATGACAGATGTCTCCTTTTATGAACTCGAAGCTGCACCTGTAGGCATCTCTCCAGCAGTTCCCTTTCACTGTATCCCTAACCTCTTCTCCCCGACCCGCCCCCCCACCCCCACCTCCCCGCCTCCTCGGAGTCAGTTCTCCAATCTGTACACAGGAGGCAGTGCGTACTAATTCCCACCCTGGTATAAGCATCAGATGAGATAAGAAAAGAGAACTTATGTAAATGTTAATTTTTACTGTAAAAGCCATACGTCTTAGAGGGAGGATAATTTACAACCCAGATTTTTAAGTGTAGAATGATTTTATTGACTGCCTTAAAAGGATTCTATTTATATAGTATCAGTCTCTAAATTGCCTACAGAAAGCACTTGCGATATAAATTCATAAACAGAAGCCAGGGAAGGAAAAGAAAATTAAACGTGTGTCAAGTGTTAAGAGGAAACTGCAGGGAACATACTTAAACGTTTGTGGAGAATGATTCATTCCATGGTTGTTTAGAATTCTCTTCACTCTGCTTTTTTTCCCCATAAGGTGGCATTTTCTTCTCCAGAACTAATCAGAGGAATGTTTGAGTTTTGAAAGTACATGTTTTAAAATTGATAAAGATGATGTATTGTCTTATGCTCAAATTAGTAAATTGGTATAGCACTCTGAATGAACAGCAGGGCATAAAAACTCTTTTGAACAGTATTCTGAAGCATTACTGATGCTTTTTTTGGACTAGCTGCTCATTTCCTAAATAGATTTATTTGATAGCTTTTCTCATTTAATAAGAGGATGAATTGGAAAAATATGAACAGATTGTAATAACCAAAAATAAATGAACTTGACAACCTGAAAGATGAGCAATTGCCAATGGACTGAGTAATAATGTAGGAGAACTCTGGCATGCACAATTTATGTATGAATGAGAAACGAAACTTTGACATTTAAGTTTAGAACAGACTGCTTAGAAGTGGATTTTGGAAAAAATAACATTTTTAATAGCCTAAAAAATATTTTTCTAAAATATATTGTTAACTGTGTTTTACCTAAAAATTTAAAATATCCTGTCCACCCCCCCCTTCTCTCTTTCTTTTATTATTTCAAAAATGCAAAAATAAAATCCTGATAAGGATGACTATAATGAAGACTACAGTATTGCCTGTTTTGATTCCATATTACCCATAAAAGGAAATATCTTTTGTTTATGTATCTTAACTATAGCTGATATCTTGGAAAAAATAGAACCATCGTCTTTTTAGAAAACTGACATTTTCATTCCAGCTGTTTTGTTGTTTTAATTCAGTTCTTTATTCACACTAGGCACATTACTTTCCCTCCATCCTCCCTCCCTCCCTCCCTCCCTCCCTCCCTCCCTCCCTCCCTCCCTCCCTTCCTTCCTTCCTTCCTTCCTTCCTTCCTTCCTTCCTTCCTTCCTTCTTTCTTGTTAATCTTCACTCGAGGATTTTTTCCTTTGATTTTCTTAGATAGAGTGGAAGGGAGAAAGGGATGGAGGGATATAGAGAGAGAAACGTCGATGTGAGAGAGACACTTCGATTGGTTTCCTCCTGAATGACCCAAACCAGGGCTAGGAGTTGAACCTGCAACCCAGGTACATGCCCTTGAACAAGAATCAAATCTAAACCCTTCGGTTCGCAGACCAACACTCTAACCTCAGAGCCAAACTGGCTAGGGCCATTCCAGCTGTTTTTTGATACCTATGTGATCTTGAGCAAGTCACTTAATGTCTCTAAGCCTCGAATTCCTCATATTTAAGAAGAAAATAATAATTCAAGAATATTGTGATAATCATAATGAAGTAATGCATCTGACAGTGTGTTAAAAACTATGGATTTTATAAACTATGCAAAAATAAGATATTTTACATGTACATTTCATACATTATCTTTTCTCCTTTGGAATTATCTTTTAGAGCATGAAGTCAATTGAGCTTTTGTTTTTAATACATGTGTTTGGCACTGGGTAGAAACATCTAAGCAGCCAGAAAGCAATTAAGCATGACTCTAATTAAGGATTTAAATAAAGAACTTTAAAGAGGTGGTTTATTCTCCTTGTATTATGGCTAAAGAAACAAAGGCACAGAAAAGTAGAAAGAGAAACCCCAGGAAAACCATAGTTTACTAATAATGACATCGGGACTTAGGGCTCTGATGTTCTGAATCCTTCCTGGTGGTAAAGTCTTTAGTATTCTTTTTTTTTGTTTGATTTTAATTTATTTTTTATTGATTTTTTAGAGAGAGAGAGAAACATCAATTGGCTGCCTCTTGCACACCCTCTACTGGAGATTGAGCCCACAACCCTGGCATATGCCCCAACTGGGAATTGAACCAGTACCTCTCAGTTCTTGGATAATGCTCAATCCAGTGAGCCACACCAGCCGGGCAAGTTTTTAGTACTCTATATTGCCTTCCTTTTCATAGGTTGGGGTGGAAACCAGTGCTGATTGACTTTGTGAGCCTTGTGTTAGGTATTTTATGTGGGTTCTCCCAAACAACACATATTTGTGGAATGCTTTCCATGATGGGCAATAGGAATTTAAAGATGAACATAAATAACACACAACAGTTGCTTACAAGCAGTTGCAATGTAATAGAGGAATAAACGTCTATGAAAACAGGAGCAATAAATTGGGATATATGCTTTAATAGAAGCATTTAAAAATGTTCAGTGATGATAATAAAAAAGGAACAAAGAGGTTGTGGTCAGGGAGGTTTCTGAAAAAGGAGACGCTTGACTGGTTTGGATGGGAAGGAGTTTGCCAGCTGTGTGTGCGTGCACCTGGGGGTGGGAGGACCTGCTGGAGATGGCTGAGAAAAACACCCCAAATTAAAAAGGATAGGATGTGCAAGAGTACAGAGGAATCTGGAATTCGGTGTTTGTAACACAGCAGGCAATTGAGCTGTCTTAGGAGGTAGTGTGTGAGCAGCAGGAGTTCAGAGAGCTAGAAGAAGTAGAGAGAGGTCAGTCCAGTTGAACAGACCTGAGATAAGATGTGGGAATCAACCAAGAAAGCAAATACAGATGCTCCTTGACTTACGCTGCAAATTATGTCCCGATGAACCCATCGTGAAGTTGAAAATATCTAAGTCAAAAATGCATTTAACAAAAAAAATGCATTAACCTAACCTGTTGAACATCAGAGCTTAGCCTCATCTACCATAAACATGCACAAACACACCATCTGGACAGAATCCCATCATAAATTGAGGAGGGTCTGTAATGAATGGACTTCCTCGTCTTCTCACCAGAAGCAGGAGACACAGAAGGGCATCTTGTAGACATGATGGGATGCGAAAACACAAACACAGCATCCAGAAACGACTGGCAGCACAGTACCTGGCAGAGTATTGGTTGTTTGCCCCGTGACCGTGTGGCTGACTGGGGCCAGAGCTCGCTGCCACAGCCCAGCATCATAGGGCATATCGCCAGCCCAGGAAACCGTCAAAACTCAAAACTCAAAGTAAAGTCTCTACTCAATGCATGTTATTTTTGTGGCGCTGTAAAGTTGAAAAAGTGTAAATTGAACTATTGTAACTTGGGGACTGTCTGTAGTGCAGGGTGGATTTCTTATAATCCAAACGAGTGGAAAACTATTCATGGGTTTTATGTAGGCAGAACTGGCCCCGTTAAGCTTTTTCTTTTCTTATTTAATTTAAAAAAATGATCTCCCTGGAGCAGGATGGAGGAAGAATTAAACTAGTAAAAAGTGGGGTGGGACGGTAAGTGGGGAAACTATTGAGAGAAATGACGGGTGTTTGATCTAAAGCAATGGCGGTGGAGACGGGGGAATGGATCACAGACGAAGAGGAGGCGGGCGTTGATATGCCCATGGTGCCAGAGAACAGTCAGAACTCGGGAAGCTTAGTGATTGGTCCCAGGTCACATTCGTCAGGAAGGAGAACAGTGAAGATGGACACATTGGTCTCTATTAACTCTAGCGTCAGGACCAGCTTCCAAGCTGCATTCCCTTGGGAGGGTCACATAGAGGAAGGGGACACTTTCTTAGTCACCCAAAGGCACCTCAGGAGCCTGAGCGGCATACTCAAACAGTTTCTAATATGGCACCGTGTGTCCTGGGTCAGACGTTTTATTTAGCAATTTTCTCTCTTTCTTTCTTTCTTTCTTCCCTCCCTCCCTCCTTCCCTTTCTTCTTTTCTTCCTTTCTTTCTTTCTCTCTCTTTTTTTTTTTTTTTGGCAAAACTCCTACAAGAGTACATTTACCTTCTTTTTTGGACATGCTATTACTAATTATCATGTAGTATCTCTGAGCCAATCTGAATCTCTGAGGGGGAAAAGGAAGATGTATTTTTTTCTTCCTTCCTTTCTTCCTCCCTCCCTCCTTTTCTCCCTTCCTTCCTATCTTTTTTCCCTTTCTTCCTTCCTTTTTCTGTTTTACTTACAGAATAATGGGAAATAATCAGTAAAAATTATGCAGGTAGAAAAAAGTTCATAGAAATTTTAATAGAATCAAAACCTTGGTTACCTCTTAGAATCATTTAACACTTTTTCATGCATATCAAATTAAAAATACTGTTTAATATAACTATTTTCTAATAAAAAGTAAGATGAAGGTTATTGAGTTTTTACGCCTTTTACCTGGGGACTAATATATAAGTAAGAAAATCACAGATTTCTGGTAGAAATCTTTTACTTAATGGAACTCTAAAGAACCCCCTCCCCCAAACTTTTTAACTTCGAATTGCATAAATTTCTTAATGGTTTGTTTTAATCTTGACAGATTTGAGAGGGGACCATGTTAGGAAATACAATGTTGGTGATAGGAATGAATTTTAAAATTTAGTTTTTCATGATGACACACGATCGAACTGACCAATGCTGTAGGTTACAATTGCTCTTAGTGAATTTCTCATCTGTGGATTAAACAAACGCATGTTTATATGGGTGCTCTCAAGTATACAGCGTTTCTGATTCTTTGAGTGCCTTGTGGAGCAGTTGCTTTGAATAGTAGAATGAAAGATTAGTTTAAGAAATTGGAAAACTGAGTCTGGGGTTGCAAGTTGATTCAAGACAAATTTGGCTAAAAGTCTGTTTTCTCATCTAAGAATAAGTAATAACAGTATATATCTGTATTGGTTCATGTTCTCCAGACAAACAGAAGCAACCGGACGTGTTGCAGGAAGAGTTGCAGTGTGAGTTCAAAGTCAGTTTGCTGGCAGAATTCCTTCTTTCAAGGGGAGGTCAGTCTGTGTTCTGTTAAAGTCTTCAACTGATTGGATGAGGCCCACCCACATTATGGAGAGCAATCTGCTCTGCCCAGAGTCCACTGATTTAAATGTTAATCGCATCGAAACAACAAACAAACAAAAAAACCTTCATAGAAACATCCAGATAGTGTTTAACCAAATATCTGAGCACCATGGCCCAGTCAAGTTGCCACATAAAATTAACCATCACCCTATGTCGAAAGAATATTCTGAGCATTAAATAATTTAATAGATGTAAAGCACTTAGAATATTGTCTGGCACATAACAGTCATTGGATGTTAACTCCTATTATTGCTGCTGTTATTAATATTCAAGCAGTTACTTTATTAGAGTGGTATTGAAAGAAATGGCTACTGTTTTGTAGCTGTGAGACATTTTAGTGATCATGAAAAACAGTAAACATGATGTAGATGAGAACTTTCTAGCAAATTGTCTGATGCTCTCACTCAAATTGAACTTTTGTGAAGAGAAAATCATTTCTGTATCTATCCCAAAGAAAATACACTGGGGGGGGGGGGGGATGTCTTTTATATTGCTCTCCTTGGCATTTTCAGACATACAGCCATTTCCTTTCCAGTGGCTAGAAAAAACTCCCTCAAATCTGATCAGGAAAAGTGGTGTGCTTCCTTTTAACCTTTGAAAGTTCCTTCTTCATCTCCCTCTCCCGTTTGCTGCGGCTGGAGAATCAGTATCAAACAAGCGCCTATCTCATAAAATCTTAGGCAGCAGCCCAGTTACATTATTCACCCGTAGTTCAAATGGATACGTTCGTTACAACCAGAAAAGTTATGAAAGATGGGTGGTTCCCGAGAGGATTTGGCCTTCCACCAAATAAATCTTCCTGAATGGAAAGGTTAGAGCCCGGACTTTCCTCTTTGCACCTATTTTGTTGCAGGATCTCTGCCGCCCACGCTGACTTAACAACCGAAGCCCGGAGTTCCGAGATCAGCAGTTTCTTGCTGACAGTGATGGTGTTCTCCCCTTATCATTAATTTCGAATTCTGTCAAAGCTTTTTTTTTTTTTAAATCACAATTTGTTAGGAACTTTATACTCAGATTCCTTAATAAATCATCTCTTTTCTCAAGCAGCTTCCCTGACTTCCCATTTATGTCGAGGTGGTTTGAAAGAACCATATTTTATTACAAACACCCTTGACTCTTTTTCTTTCTTTTTTCCCCACAGACTTTGACTTGCTTTCTTTCCCCTCCCGTGTCATATGGGAGTTCATTCAGTTTTGCAACTTCTGCTGCGAGAAAGCATTTCCCAGCTGCTTCCCGTGTTCTCAGCCTGATGCAGTTCATCTAACAAAGGCCCCTGCTCACGTTCCCACTGCAGCCGTCCTGAGTGGGTGTGGCAGCTGGCGAGCTGCTCAGCTGGGCAAGTTGAGAAGAGGAGGCGAAGGTGTTTTGGGTGCCCCTTGTCCCTCCCCTGGGGCACCCAGTCCTTCACATCATGAAGCTGTGCTCCTCCCTCGGTATTCCCCAGCCAGTGCTCTTCCTCGGCTTTAAGGTCCTTCTTCTTCTGAAAAGAGTATTTCCATTCGGGATCTTACGTTACCTCTTCATTTCCAATATATTTGCGAGCCATATGAAGACAGCAATATTCAACCCAAAGAAATACGGGTTGAATGTCCAAGTTCCTGGGATGAGTAGTGTCTCCTTTCAGCCATATTACATGGGTAGTTACTCACCCTGTTTGGCTGGGGGTCTCCAAAGAAGGTCTCACTATGAAGTGGATCATTCTAGATTCCTGCTAAGCACCTGAATGTGGTGGGAACCCCTGGTTTCCCACTCGGATCCTCTTCTGTGCTGGTATAGTTGCCCACCAGTTAATTGCTTGCAGTGTAGCGGCTAAGAACTCATTGCTGGGAAAATTCCCACCCACCAGGTGAAGCCACCCAGCTTAACAGTGTGTGGACAGTTCTGCCTGCCCGAGAGCAGCCCACGGCACAGGCAGAGGCTGGCTGATGCGCAGTACCAATCCCAGCCACCTCACCTAAGCGGAAACTGCTGTGGGTTACCATTCAGGCTGCAGAAGTCCTCAGGGGCTCAGCCTGCGGCTGGTTCCACCGAACCAGCATCTTTGCCCTCTTCTACCCTGTCCCTACTCTGCTTCGTTCTCTCACTCACACGGTTCTCCTGAGAGCACAGCCTCAAAATCACTTGCACCCTCATCTCCAAAAGACTGCTTCTAGGGACCATGACAGAGGGCCCTGAGCATAAGCTTAGAGAACCAGCATAGCACAGGACCTAAAAGAGAGGAGGGGTATTTATTTTTTTTGCAGAAGATTTGGGTATTTCAAATGAAAAATATATATAATATGAAACACTCATCATGCAGAAAATCAGAATTTTAATTTGTTGTTTAGTTTCATATTGTTTTCATTTTGATTACATTGGGCAGGACACCTAATCTCTTGAGTGCTTAGCTACTTGACATGTCTTAATCAAGCATTTATATGAGGAAGGAAAATCTATTTCACAGTCTTATTTGTTTTGCATTCATTCAAAATTGCATGCCTCTGTGAATTCATGAAAGGAAGACTATATAAATTATAGATTCACAAATGTAACCGTGGGCAAATCTTGTAGCCACAAAAGAATCTTCTGAAAGAAGTGCATTGGTGACTTACTGGTGGCGATAGCTACTGTGGGATTTTGCACTTTATCACCCTGGGAGCATAGTCTGGTCCAGGGATGTGTGGGAGGCTCTGGTATTTTCTGAATGTTAAAGGAGGTCAGAGTTTGTTTTGCTGGGCATCCTGTCTAGGAAACTATCCCAAAGACAGAGAAAACCCAAAGAGCTTATTGTTCAATGGCTGTGGGCTTCTTAGTGCTCAAATTTAGGCAATCCTCTTATTAAATGGGCCATATTGATTTAGTTTTCCACAACCCAGAGCCGTGTCTGTTTACACTCATGCCACATTTAAGGCAGCTAGATTCACTCGTGCAAAGCATCTTCTCTGTCTGTAAAATTGACACCTTCCTTGTTCTCATTCTGCATCTGCTATGGTTCTGCTCTGGTTGAAGGGTTTCACACCCTGTCTTTGATCTGCCTCTGGACCTTCTCATTTGACCTTTGTGTTTGGATTCAGCTGGTCTGACTCCTCCTTCCTCTTTAACTTCCCTGCCTCCTCACAGCAGCATTGACTAATGGATAATTCACTTGGGCATCTTCCAGGATAAGTGTACCAGCCCATTTTTTCAGGTAACCACTGCATCAAAATGTCTTAGAGGATGTCCTCAAAGTATTCTTCACTGTGGAATAAGACAAGACAAATAGAACACAAGGAAAGCTACCAAACAAATGCGGGGTTTTCCATGGCCAAACTCACAAACAGATTAGTCTCTTAAAATCTACCACCTTTGCTCCAAGTATAGTGAGATCCCAGTGGGGTGTAAGGTAAGCTGATTTCTTGAACCTCACTAGGAGTGCTGGCTTACAACATGCTCCCTGCCCATGTTGCAATTACAAGAGCTCTGGAAACAGGGTCAAACTTTTCTTCCATTATGACTTTATCTACTGCTAGCTATCTTTTATTGTACACCTATTATGTGACAGGCACTGTGCCAGGTACTTTTATTTTTTTTAATTTTGATTAAAAAATTTGATTTTATTTGGCTAAATGACAAAAGCCAGAATAACTCTGAACAAATTAATGGCACTCAGACAGGAAAACAATATACTGAACATCAGTTGAGGAAAATATTCCCATGGACGTTGTGTGCCAGATACTTTTAGAGTCATTAATTTTAATCCTTATTGCTGCATGCAGAGTTAGGTAATATCTCTGTCCTGCAAAATAAAGTTGTTGTTTAGGAAGCCTAAGGTCAGACACTAAGTGAAAAATTCAAACATAATTGAAGTGTTTGACATCCAAGTCCATATGCTATCATCTTCCTTTTTATTGTCCTCCGACTACTCACTTCACCCTAGCAACTATCCATTTGCAGAGCCCCCGTTTGAGTTAATCTATTGCTGATAATAAGCTTAGTTGCTTAGAACACGACATTATTATCTCACAGTTCCCATCGCTCAGGAGTCTGCCCACGACAGCTGGCTCCTTTACTCAAGGTGTCCAAAACTGTAACCAAGCTATCAGCTGGGCTTTGCTCCTTTCTGGAGCTTGGTGTCCTCTTCCAAGCTGTTAGCAAAGTTCATTTTGTTGCAGCTGTATGGCTGAGGGCCCTGGCTTCTTACTGACTGTTGCCTGGGGGTCACCCTCATCTCCTAAACGCCTCTTCTTTTCATGGGCAGTTCACAGTATGGCTGTTTTCTCCCTCTCCAGTGTGTTACTGTGGAGCATGATAAACTCAACCTAATCAAAGCAGCAATATCACAGCAACTTTGCCATATTCTGTGGGTGAGAAGCAGGTCAAAGTCCTGCCCACATTCAAGGGGAAGGCATCTACAAGAAGTAGGTCACTGGGGGTCACATTAAGGTGTTTCCGTCACACTCCCTCCCCAAAGATCTCACAGGGCTGCCGATGAAGGTCTGAGAAACACAGCCCAGAGCACAGGACGTGACGTTCCTTCTGCAGATACTGGCTCCAGCTGCCATTTTCTCTCCCCTTTAATTGGGGGTGGTTTAATGTATTGACTTTTCTGGGGCAAGGTGACAATTTGCCATAAAATGCTTTGATACCATGATGAAAGTCTCTTTATAAAGCCAAAGTACATTTTTTTTTTCCCAAAAAGAAAAATAGAAAGAAGTCATCTGTTGCCAGGGAAACCACAACCTTTTGCTGTGCTTATTTAGAAAAGAGACATATTCAAGACTCTTCACTGTAGGAACAAAAATTGTGTTTTATGTTGGTGAGAATAAAAAAAAGAAAAAATATTATTCCTCTAAAAAATCCATTATCTTGTGTCTTGCTGAAATATTTTATTCTCAGGGGTTCAATTGAAAATTCACCCCCTCTCCCCTTGCAATTTTTGTCTGGTTTGCATATGAAACTTCCTTTGAAGTTGGCAGAATCTTCGGATTTGGACAAAACATGAGGAGCTGAAGGGATACTGGGCAAGCTAGCAAAAACCCATTCCAGAGCAGCATGGCTAAGAGGCTGTGGGACCTCCCCCTCCCGTCCAGATTGTGCCTGGGAACTAAGTCAAGAAAACCTCGGAGCATTTTTTAAATACTATTCACTCTTAGTACATCATCAGTGTCCTTATATTATTGCTTAAAGGATCACATTCTTGTATGGATACTGTGGTTCAAATACACTTTTTAAAAGGTAGTTCTATTTTTAGGTGTCTGAGATTTTAGCCAAAATGGTTTGATAGGGTTAGACTCTAAACACTGCCTTCACAGACCCTAGATCCAAGTCTTCTCCTTCGGGGCGTGGTAGCGGCTTCCTCCTCCAGACTCCGGGTGATTGGGCTCCCGGGGAGCCGGCCTCCAGTCTGCTGGGCCAGGCTGCTGCCGTCTCTCAAGGTCCAGTGCAACTGCTAGTTAGAATCTCTTCAGGAACTTTCTGGGGGTATTTGACTTGTGAAAGTGCGGAAAGGAGACAGGATGGGGCCAGGAGGAGATGAATAGAGTGTTCTGACCTATAGAAATACGGTTACATAACAAGAGTGTGTGTCTGGGAACATGGCCCTGGTTAGCTTCACTAACAGCCTAAAAATGAAGAGAAAAGACTTCCGAACATTGAGGAAAGCATTATTTTGGATTGACCTTGTATGCAGTCTGTATGCCACTCATTCTGCTGTCAGTTACTATAGGAAAAATAGCCCAAAGTGGATTTTGTGTCTTCTCTTCCCAAGTAAGGAGCTGTGTGCAACTGAAGATTGTTCGCACCCGTTCCTCCACGAGGCCCCAGTCATCAAGGGGCGGGGAGAAGGGTTGTGGGCTCAGGAACCCGAGTTACCCAAAACCCATCTTTTGGGAGCAATTACGTCATTTCTGCTACTTGTCTCAGATGCCCCTTTCAGCTGTAGCTTTGCTCTGTGCGTCAAGGCCTGTGCTGATGGGACAATATTTTATGTGTATTGTGGTGATTACATTCAGGCCTGTCAATTTGAGCTGTTAAGTTCTCTCTTGGAAAAATTCTCAAATGATTACAGCCATAGTTTAAACTGATCTTATAATGAGCATCATAAATACAATATAAATAAGTATAGTAGCCCCCTGTTTTCTGCAGGGTGTATATTCCAGTCGACGCTTGAAACCCCAGACTGTACCAAACCCTACATGTACTATATTTTCCCTGTACATACATACCTGTGATAAAGTTCAATGTATAAATTAGGCAGAGAAAGAGATTAACAATAGCTAATAACAAAATAGAACAATTATAGTAACATACTGTAATAAAAGTTATACAAATATTCTTTCTCTTTCTCTCTTTCTTCCCTTTCTTTTTCTTCTCTCAAAATATTGAGACATTTTCAGACCACGGTTGATGGTGAATAATTGAAACCATGGAAAGTGAAACGGTATTTAAGGGAGGATGACTATATGGAATAAAAAAAGCATTCCTTAGTTCAACATAAAAGAGTAAAAATGTAATATTTAAAACAATGGTTTGAATCACTATTCTGCCATAGTCATTTATATCAAAGAACTATATGAACTAGACTTCTGTTATCATTTTATCTCAATAGGGTTTTAAATTTTAACTTGTTATAGGAGAAAGATAGCAGTTTCAACTGCATCTGCCCGCAGAGGAAATATTACATGAGGCAAGATGTGAGAATAGTGGACATTATCTGGATACTCTATTCTAGGGAATATACGAAGGAGAAGAGTTTGAAAGGGCAACATGCTGTTGTATTCTCTAATTTTCAATATTATAATAATTGAGAAATCAAATGATGAGAAGCTAGGAGTAAAAGTGCTAATATTCTTCTAAATATAAGTTATGGGCAGCATAATATCTTGCTAATAGCACTAGACACTTTGTTGGCATTCAGTAGTAAAAGAAAAACAAATTAAAACCACTCAGTTTGACATGGTTGCATACCAATAAGAAATAGCTGTTTTTAAACTTTTTCAAAAGTGAACCTGACAGGCTACTCCAAAATTATCTAACCACATTCTCTGCCTCCTAGGTTTCTGTGCGGCTGGGAGATAAAAAGCATCAACAAAGTAAACGAAATGGGCAGGAAGAGTGAGAATTAGCAAGAATACTTAGCTGTGGCTGGTCTGTTCTGCCTAAGCGTGCCGAGTACGACGGCCGACAGTGCTGAATTGACCCTCCAAATTTACTTACTCTTAGTCCATCCAGTTGCTATTTTAGATCAATTCACAGTCTATGTAAGTCTCAAGGAGAAGTCATTTCATAAACAGGAAAAGAGAATTAAAGTTAGATTTAATTTTAGAAAGCAAATGAACACACACGCACACTCACCACTCACACAAAATGCCGAGTTTGAGAAAACTATATCTTCCAACATCAAATTAAGCTTAATTTTAGACCGCACACAAATATTCTTCCCTTTTGAGGAAACTGTTGGAAATTGCAATATCAGAATATTTGGAAATCATTTTATTACCTTGGATCAGGTATCAAGCCATGGGCATGATTTGCATACTAGGGTTATAGGATTTAAAATAGGATTCATCAATCGAGATTCTTAGCCAGCCTGTCCTCAGAGTTAATAACGATGTCCTTTCCCAACCTGCTCCACACACGCTGCTGCCCGTGAAGTTGTCTTGAAAACCTTTCCAGTAGAAATTGACAGTGGAATTGGCAGGGGTTTCCCCTTGGTGGTCAGAGCATCCCCTACTCTTCTTCATTGGTGATTTCGTGTGACTGGTCATAGCCAGTGGAGTGACATCATTACAGACTCTGCTTCTGCCTGGCTTTGCTCTGCGGAAGATGAGCAGCAGTGGCAGCAGACTCATGGTTTTCAGGTCCCACGCGACTTCCACGTACATGCAGACAGAATGTTTTATAGTTGAACACGACCGTAACCATCAACAAGTGATAGATTTGAGACCCAGAGAGGTAGATCGATTTGCCTCGAGTCATGAAGACGGAGAGGAACAAGCCGAGGCAGAGAGCATACTCCGGGTTCTCAGCCCAGTGCATTCGCCAGGAAGGCCTTGGGATTTGTTTTAATTGTGTGAAGCAAATATCAAAGTCTTACATTGTAACTTTCAAGACTCTTTGTGTGCTTCCATAGGACATGTTTTCCAAATGGTTTTGGAAGCTTAAGTTAACACCTGCTGCTGTTAAATAAATGAAAACATTATTATTCTTTATAAATTCTCCTTGCTTTCACCATAAGTGCCAAATAACAGTACACAAGCTGTCAGTATCTTTATGAAACACACACACACACACGCACACGCACACCAGAAGTAGTTTTAGAAGTTTTATTAAGGAAGTGATAGGCTGAACTAGGGCCACGGTTGTCTACTGTCCCCACTTGGATGTGACGGTGACTAATTTCCGTAGTCGGACCATCTTTTACATTCCCACAAATGCTACACTATACAGAAACACCAAGAAGATTAAGCAGTGATTTAAACATTTTTAAATTAAGGTTAGCATATTTAAAATGAAACAAGAAATATATTTGGTTAGAATTCAGTGTTCCTTCAGTAAACTGTTTTAATAAAAATGCTGATGGGTTTTAAGATCACTTAAAAGAGTGCAAATTCACACCAAAATTACTTAATAGCCCTTGGTCACCTGGAGCTAAGTGGTTAAGTGCTAATGACAAGGGTTCCAGCTTGTATTTTTTCTGCAATCACACAGTTGATTTTTTTTATCCTCACCCAAGAACATTTTTCCATTTTTTATTCAGACAGAGCAGGAGGGAGAGAGAGGAAGAGAGAGAGAAACATCAACATGAAAGACACACATCGAGTGGCTGCCACCCGCATGACCCAACCAGGGCTGGGGACAAACTGCAACCGAAGTACATGCCCTTAGAGGGAACCGAATCTGGGTCTCTCTGGACCGCAGGCCAACACTCTAACCGCTGAACTAAACCGGCCAGGGCCACAGTTGTTATTTGAAAGAACTTTAGTGTAAGCTTGCCTTGCCAGGTAGACTGAGACTGAAATGTTAGCAAGAAATGATGATGGATAGAACCACTAGATGCCACAGAAGAGTGGTTAGCCTAACTTATACTTAGCTTCTCCATAAAAAGCAGTCCTTATAGGAACTACTTGTTGGAGACGAGAATTTGGCCTTGACATGCTCAAGTCAAGTGCAAATCTCAGCAGCTGTCTGCCGAAAACTTCCTATTTTTAGTGACTTGTGTAGCCAGTAATTACAAATCCATACTTACTATTTCATATGATTCTGATTGCAGTGCATGATGGTGGAAGTCGTATATTATCAAGGAAGTTGACTTGAAGTTGGTGGTTGGGAAATCTTGAAAGCTCCAAGTAGTCTACTCAGAGGTCAATTAAATATTTTTTCACCTGTAACCTTCTGATTGTTGATGTGGTGCAATATTTTTTTGGTTTTTCAACCTGGAAAAAATTGTTTTAATGAGTAAGTTTTGGCAGGACATTTTACTCCCAATTCTGTCACTTCAGTGTTGTCACTTGGTCCAGTACAACGAGAATACACCCAGATCTTGAAATCGGTACCTGTATTACCTCAGCTGAAAAACAATGCTTCCTAGTTTCTTTTGTGATTTGTCAAGGTTGGCAAACATTTTCTGCCACAGACAGTGAGTCAATGAATGAGCATGGTTATATCCCAGTACAACATCATTTACAAAATCAAATGGGGGCCTGGATCTGGCCTACAAAGTATAGTTAGCCAAACTCTAGTCCCAAAGGGGTCGCGACCCCCAGGTTGAGAACCACTACTCTAGATCATAGTAAACTATCTGGAGTGAGAAAAACTCTTTTAAAAATCCCTAAGCTATAAAATTTCTTTGCTGACTCCTGGGAGGAGTCTATAGAATGAATTTTACAAAAACAGCTAATTATAAATTTATTTCAATTCATGGAATATGTGGAGATATATTAAGTTTAGTAGGAAGTAAAAAATATATATATTATTCTCTTCATTTAACAAATTATACGGGAATCTAAGGCTAACTCTTACAGAAATTACAAAATAAATATAACTGGTTTGTCTATGCCAAAGGCTAGAAATGATCAATTTAGATCACTACAGTCTGGAAGTCTACTAAACAGAGAATTATCCAGCTCATTAATGTAAGACTTGGCTAGTGTTGTGAGAATTTCTCTAGTTATTGATGCCCTCTTTTGCATCTTGGCCAATAAAAGATAACTTCCTTTAGAACTGATCTCTTAGCTTTTGGGAAAAAAACCTAGTGATAATTCCTATTTTTGAGACACACTATTTGTCATCTGAATTTACTGTTAAGAATGTTTAATACTACTGTGTAAATAAATGACCACTGGGCAACAAAGTTGTTTTAGGAAAACCAGGTACTCTGTCAAAATTTTAAAAAAACAAAAACTAAAAGCAAATGTAGGAAAAGTTTGACATACTCTACGTGATATTTTAATTAATATTTCATTTGGTTTTTAGTCTCTAGCAAACAGGAGCTATTAGAGTATTGTTTCTAGATATACAGGGGTGGGCAAAAATAGGTTTAAAGTGGTGAGTACATGAAAGAAACACAATTAATAAAGCTATTCTAATAATCATAACTTGCATGTCTTTTTCCACACGAACAACTATAAACCTACTTTTGCCCACCCCATACTATAAATGCGTTTTTATAACTTAAATAACAAGTAGACTGATCAGGGCTTGGGAGTTGTTAGGACTAACAATACAATTGTAGCATATGATGAATATAATAGGACCAATATGTTAACACCTTAAATACGATTTTTATAAGTTCAATAATGAGAGAAAAATTAATAAAAATGTTTGTCAAAATATGGACACGATAAGCAGGCATGTAAAACTTGATTTAATAAGTCACTTATTCTAGAAAGAGCAAGGTGTCGTTGGCCAGTGTATAAGATGGTCTCAATGTTCTTCCCTTCCCTTCTGCTTGCTCTTCAGTCCCTATGTTTGTTCCCTGCCGCAGTGAGTGAGTATTGACCTGTGTGACCTACAGAATGTGTCACAAATGATGTGTGACATTGGAGGCTAGATCCTAAGAGGCATTTTTAGCATCTGATTAGCCCTTTCTTAGATTGCTAACTTATTTTTATTGGTGTCTAACATGATGACTTGATATACATATACACAAAGAAATGAAGACAAAATTAAAGATAATTAATGTATCTGTCCTCACATAATTACCTTTTCTTTTTTTTGGTGATGAGAGCACTGTAAATCTACTCATGGATCATATTTCCAGTATTCAGTAGAGCAGTGAATTTCAACCTTTTTCATCTCATGGCACACGTAAACTAATTACCAAAATTCTATGGAACACCAAAAAATATGTTATATTTTTTGTTGTTCTGAGAAAAAAATAGGTATTATTTAGATTCATTCACACTGGATGGCTGTTGCTGTGTTGGCTGTTGTCATTTTAAAATTTGACAGTGTAAGGAGAAAGAGGTCAGTGCCCCTGAATAACTAGTCAGGTATTGCATGTTATAAAATCTCTTGTGGCACACCAGTTGAAAATCACTGCGGTAGAGTATTATTAACTATAGTCACCATGCTGAACATCAAATCTCTAGATTTATTCATCTCACATAACTGCAACTTTGTACCCTTTGATCAACATGTCCCCACCATCCCCACCTTGTAATCATCTTTTAACAATTTGCTTCCATGAATCTAACTTTTCATTATCTTTTTGTTTAGATTCTACATGAAAATGAAATCATACAATATTTGTCTTTCTCTATCCATCCTATTTTACCTAGAACAGTATCCTCCAGGTTTATCCATGTTGTTGCAAATGGCAGGAGTTCCTTCTTTCTATGGTTGAATAATATTTTCTATCATCTATCTATCTATCTATCTATCTATCTATCTATCTATCTATCTATCTATCTATTATCTATCTACCTATCTTATTTTTTATTTTATTTTATTTTATTTTATTTTATTTTATTTTATTTTATTTTATTTTATTTTTGGTACGTGCTCTAGCGGGAACTGAACCCGGGACTCTCTGGTCCACAGGCCAATGCTCCAATCACTGAGCCAAACTAGCCAGGGCTATCTATCTTCTATCTATCTATTTTCTTTCCATATTTCATTTTAGATAGTTTCTACTACAGTGGTTTTATAATCATTAATCTTTGCCTATGAAATCTTTAATCTCCTTTTAAATTCATCCTGTGTATTTTCCTTCCCAGACATTTTTTTTCATTTTTTGAAATTTGATCAGCCTTTTAACAATCTTCTATGTCTCTTAGTATGCTCACACTTTCCTCTACCTTTTTGAACATATGGAGTATATTTATAACAACTGTTTCAGCATCATTTTGTACTAATTTTATCATCTGTATCATTTTTACACCCCTTCTGTAGTTTATTTACTCATTGCATATTGTGTTTTCCTGCTTCTTTGCATGTCTGTTATATTCTGATCAGATGTGAACTAGACATTGCAAATTTTTCTGTGTTGGGTGCCAGAGTTTTCATTTTGTATTTCTTTAAATAATGTTTGGCTTTGTTCTGGAGCAAATTTAAGTGTCTTGGAAACAGTTTGATCCTTTCGACTTTGCTCATAAGCTTTGTCAGTTGATCCAAGGACAGCCTTTAATCTTGGCTAATTTGATGTCACTACTGTGGCATGCTATCCTTCTGAAGACTCTGCTTGATGCTGCCTGTGTTCGAATGTCTATCCACTCTGGCTGCTTAGAGAAAAAACTATAATGTCCTTGTCAAGCTCGTGGGCTCTTTCCCCAGACAGTGCTTTTCTCAGGCAGGCACTGACCAGCAATCAGGGGAGACTCACGGAGACCCTGCGTATTCCCACAGCTTTCTGTGTGCCACCCCCTGCTCTTCAGCTCTCTGCCTGACCATTCTCACCTCCTTGGCCGTCCTGAGCTCTGAATCCTGCCCCCAATCAAGACAACCCCTGGGCTCCGTTCCGGTCCCCTCCCCTGCACTGCTGCTTGAAAACCCTCTCCAGGCGTAAGCGGAGGCATTTTTGGGTCTCACCTTGTTTCTTTTTTTTCTCTCAACTCCATCTGTGGTCCAGTGTTGGAAAAGTGTTGTTTCATATATCTGTCTAGTCTTCCAGGTGGGAGAAGGCAAATCTAGTTACTGTTATTCCTTAATGTAAGAAAGTAGAAATTTGAGGATAGAAGTTTTGATGGAAGGTGGGAGGAGATTTTCCTGTGATATGACTTATATTTAGGACATGAGGTAAGCTTATACTATAATGAAATTTCCTTTAAAAGTAAAACCAATTTTAATATATTTTTCAAATATATTGATTTTTTTTTTTTTTTTTTTTTGATAGAGATAGAGTGGAAGGGAGGGAAGGAAGGAGAGAGAGAAACATTGATGTGAGAGAGATGCATCAACTGGTTGCCTTCTGCACAACCACGACCAGGGCTGGGGATCAAACCTGCAACCCAGGTACAGTGCCCTTGACCAGGAATTGAACATGTGACCCTTTGATCTGTGGGCCGAAGCTCTAATTACTGAGCCAAATAGATTGATTCTTGACCCTCATATCTTACGTGAATCATTAGAAAGATTACAACTGGCAACTATTTGCCTTATTAAATAACTCTAATTTTCTTTTTAAAGATTTCCTTGTAGTATTTGTTATTAATTGAAGAATTGTTTTTTTTTTCTGTTTTATATTTCTAATCCTATATGTTAAAAATTCTATGTTAAAAATGTTTCAAGTAATTGTATTTTTACCATTAGTAACTTTTTCTTTCAGTACTAATCATATTCTTTATATTCTAAACCATTACAACAATTGATTTATGCTTTAGTATATAGTTATAGTCTCTAAAGAAGAAGCCTGGACCAATTGGGTGTAACTATGTATAATCCTAAAGTTCTTCAGGAAATACTAGCTTTGGGGCACAAGTGAAATCACATCTATTTTTATTCTCCAATTTTGACGATTCTCAACAATAACCTTCATGTTCAAGCAGTATCTCAGAGCATTTCCCAGCTGTTTCTGGGAACCCCCAAGGCTTGCCTCATATCTGCCTGTAAACCAGTCTTATGCCCACGAATCGCCGGCCCTTTGTCGTATAGCATCCACCAGTTTTGACACCCACTGTTTATAAAGTCGCGCCATAAAGTCGCTCTGCTGACCGGGCTGATGGCTCTCACGGTGAAAACATTCAAGTGCTTGCCAAGGGCATTATCTCCCGATTGTTAGAGTGATGGCATGGTGTTGGTTTTTGTGCAGAGGCAAGGGGAACGTGCTTAGTTTCTCCAAAAATTGGTCTCACTTAAAATTGGCCCATTTCTGACACTCATTCTTCACATAGGATCTGGTCACGTATTTTATGAACATAGTTCCATCGGCCTCTGGCCTTTACTTCTCTGATCAGTGTGATTCAAACTGGTCTAAGGGAGCCTGATGAGCAGCAGATATAACAAATTATCTTAATTATCCTGGTTTTTTCTTCTTAGAGAAACTCCACCTAACCAAGTTATTATTTTTAAATTATTTTTATGAATTTATTTTTTTATTTTTTATTTTTTTTATCCTCACCTGAGGATATTTTTCCATTTTTTGTACAGATAGAGTGGGAGGGAGAGAGAGGAAGGGAGAGAGAGAGAGAAACATCGACGTGAAGGGACACATCGAGTGGCTGCCACCCGCATGACCAACCAGGGCCGGGGACAAACTGCAACCGAAATACGTGCCCTTAGCGGGAACCGAACCCCCGTCTCTCCGGACCGAAGGCCGACGCTCTAACCGCTGAGCCAAACCGGCCAGGGCATGAATTTATTTTTGTTACAGATATTTTTCCTTTTTCCCCCATTGACACCTTCCTTCCGATCCCCACCCCCAACCCCGTCCCCAGCTTTGTTGTCTATGTTCATCGGTTATGCGTACATGCATATAAGTTCTGTTGTTTATCTCTTCCCTCCCCCTCACCCCCTCTCCTGGGATTTGTCAGTCTGTACCCTACTTCTATGTCTCAGTCTATTTTGTTCATCAGTTTGTTTTGTTCATTATATTCCACAAATAAGTGAGATCATGTGATATTTGTCTTTCTCTGCTTGGCTTGTTGCACTTAGGATAATACTCTCCAGGTCCCTCCATGTCATCTCCCTCCATATGTATTAAAGTATACAAATTATGAACTGAAAGAGGTTGGGTGCTATTCCTACCAACAACTCAAATTGCCCAGGTACTTTTAGAAATTAATACCAGACAATCTTTGAACATTATAAAATTTTCAGTCTCTAATGAACCATCGATAATTAACTCTATTTAAAAAAAAAAAAAATATTATTTTCTACAGCTAGTTATTTATTTGTTTATTGTCCTGAATAAATAATGACCCATTGTTCTAAGTGCCTTACATGCATTAACCTGTCTAAACCTCACAACAACCTTATGCATTGGACACATTTACATTTCCATCTCACAACTGGCCTGTTTCCATTGCTAGGAAACAGGAGTGGAATCCAGAACCATCTTAGCCTTGCTATGTATTTCACCACTCTAAAGAGGAAGTGAACTCTAGGAACATTTGAGTTGATTATAATTTTGACCCCACTTTAAATACTTATAGATAAACTTTTATGTACCTTTATTTTCTGATTGTTTTTTAAAAATTATACTTCTCAAAATTGTCAGATGGTGGATGAAACTACGTAAGCTAAGTATCTGGATGAAAATGGAAGATTCAGTAAAACAACCCTGAGTTTATTTCTAAGTATCTTACGCTGATTGGAGAAGTGATTACATTATTTTGGATGTTTCAACCTTTCAAACATTGTCCTATATATGTACAAATATATAATACATTTCCTGATAATTAATATTTGAAAATTAATTTATTATACTTGAGTAGTATAAAACTAATATTTTTGCATGTGGGGGTCATGCAACAGGATCTTTTTCTCTTCAAAGTGACATAAATATACATGTGCTTGAATTTTGTTCATTTTAGTGTGCTGGACTGTGGAACAGAATAATGAACTACAAAAATGTGGCATTTTTCCCCCCAAATACATTACTAATCATATTTCAACTTTACTAATCATATTAAAACAATCGATTCATCTGATACATTCTAACGTCTATACGTTAGAATTGAAAGGGTGGAGCAGGAAGGGGTGTGTGGACATTGCACTCTTTATTGAGCTGTAAGAAGCCCGGTGTGCTGGTGTCAGGGTCAGCTGTCAACAAAGGTTCCAAGGACTGTTCTGTACACTCCTCTGTGAAGCGCACTCTTAGCCCCCAGAATATTGCCTGCAACTGTCACACCATATCCTCAATCTAGGTACCTCTCTGTGATTATACATACATGGTATCCTCAATCTAGGTACCTCTCTGTGATTATACATACATGGTATCCTCAATCTAGGTACCTCTCTGTGATTATACATACATGATATCCTCAATCTAGGTACCTCTCTGTGATTATACATACATGGTATCCTAAGTCTAGGTACCTCTCTGTGATTATACATACATGGTATCCTCAATCTAGGTACCTCTCTGTGATTATACATACATGGTATCCTCAATCTAGGTACCTCTCTGTGATTATACATACATGGTATCCTCAATCTAGGTACCTCTCTGTGATTATACATACATGGTATCCTAAGTCTAGGTACCTCTCTGTGATTATACATACATGGTATCCTAAGTCTAGGTACCTCTCTGTGATTATACATACATGGTATCCTAAGTCTAGGTACCTCTCTGTGATTATACATACATGGTATCCTAAGTCTAGGTACCTCTCTGTGATTATACATACATGGTATCCTCAATCTAGGTACCTCTCTGTGATTATACATACATGGTATCCTAAGTCTAGGTACCTCTCCGTGATTATACATACATGGTATCCTCAATCTAGGTACCTCTCTGTGATTATACATATATGGTATCCTCAATCTAGGTACCTCTCTGTGATTATACATACATGATATCCTCAATCTAGGTACCTCTCTGTGATTATACATACATGGTATCCTAAGTCTAGGTACCTCTCTGTGATTATACATACATGGTATCCTCAATCTAGGTACCTCTCTGTGATTATACATACATGATACCCTAAGTCTAGGTACCTCTCCGTGATTACAACGGTCATGTATCCTCAGTCTCTAAATCAAACAGCTGGTTGTTCCCTTGTGTTAATACACTGGCATGCAGTTAAGTCACAGAAGCAACAGAGAGAGGTTTGAGAAAGGAGTGGCAGACTACCCAAATCTGAGAGGATAGGGTGTTGCAGTGTGTAGCTGGGAGACACTCAGTTCCTGGGGTGGTGGGATGGTCAGAAGAAGTTATGAAGATGAAGGACAGAACAGGAAGCATGGATATTCTTGTTTTAATATTTTACCACTTAAACTCTGTTCTCAGCTGAATTCCAGGGGTCCTGTGCTAAAAGCCACATCTTTAACATCCTTTAGAGATTTCCACATCTTCTAAACCCAAAAGTGTTTCTCTCGCCCCTGAATTTCCCTGACAGTCACTGACTATATTGCTCCCCTCTTTCTTTGTTGATTTAGGCTTAAACTGAATGTTTTTTCAGCTTCTCAGTAGGACCCTGATGAGCCCTCATCTTGAAATATCCTTTGTACTAAAACTTCTTTTCAAGGTAGTTCATTAAACAGCTATCAAGTGTTAAGTTATTTTACATGTTTAAAACTTTGATTACTGTGTAAACAAACTATACTGAAGTGAGAAATGACTTTTACAGAGGACTTTGCAAGTGACAATGACCAACACTGGAATGATCTTTGTGTCAGAGTATAGTTTGAGGAAATTGCTTTGTCCTGTCCTGCATCTGGAACGGGGCCATCTGCACAGTGTGTGACCAGGGCCAATGCCACCCAGTACGGTGGGACTTCCCGAAGAGCCAGCCGCCCTGCTGACCTTAATCGTGCGTTTCCTTATATAGGCTTAATTCTAACTTGGTCTATAATTTATTGAGTACATTTAGACAAAGTACTGAATATATACTTTGTAGTATTTTTTCTCTGTCATGTTTTATTCTTAAGCAGTCTGACATATTCCGGGTAAGATACATATTACTGTGTGTTGATAACCTTTTATAATTACAAGAAAATTAAGTAAGTGATTTCTTATGATGAACTGAATGAACACTCGTCTTTCTTCAATGCATGGGGCTTTTGTCCTTGCATTATACATAATAAATGTAGTATAACCGATCAAACATAACATTTCCATATTTATATGTGTAACCAGTAGAGGTGTACCACGTGTGACAAGCATGGAGATGGGCCACACCCATCCCCCTTCAAGATAGGAGGGTGGCCAGCTGGTTGCCTCCTACTGTTATCCCCTTCAGGTCCACCTCAGTTTTTGAGTCAAAGTTATACTATTTTTGAGATGAGCTAGTCAACACTGAGCAAGACAGTGGGACAAAAGGCTTAGCCATTTCCACCCAAATGAGTTTCCTTTAGTAGATGATTGATCTTTGCTCCTGTGTTCCCCCTGGGCAAGCAGACGTTATTGGATCTGCATTGCTGTTTCCTGGCTCCCCCCAACCTGCACCTGCTTCTTCTCTTTAGCTTTCATGGTTGTTATTCCTCAATAAACATTCTGTACTCCTAACTCTGTCTCTACCTTTGCTTCCTAAAGTTAGTCCTCAACTACCATAGTTGAGTTGTAAAGTTTGCCTTAAGCTTTTGTTTTTTATTCTCTTCTCCAATTTCTTCCTATAAATGTAGGAATTAAAAAGAAAATGTAGTATAATTCCACTTTCTTGGGAAAACTGCTGTTATGGCTCATTGTCCCTGGGCCTTCTGCTTGTATGAAAGTAGTGAAACTAGTTTTTATACATAATCCTACTTTTCCTTGTGCTAAGTTTCAGTGCTGCAAAATGAGGGTAGGAATTTGCAGACCATTAAACTCAAATTTAAGCACTGTCTTGTCCTTTGCATTAACAAAGAAAAATCTAGGCTGCATTTCCAGCTTAATAAAATATACTGCTGCCTTCTAATTGGTCATTTTAATAAAAGATAGTGACTTGTAATCATATAAGCTTCAGCTATTAAAAAATGTTGCTTCAGTAACCGTTATACATGCCTGCTCTAATGAACTCTTCTAGATTTCTATGTGCTGGGAGATTCATTTGGGTCATTTAAAGTCAAATCTATGAACCTTTAAACATGCAAAATGATGTTAGTACCCTATCCTATGGCTTTTAAACTTTAAACTAGGGCTGAAATGCTTTCTATTAGGTCAGTTGCCTCAAATATGAAGTTTTTAATGAACAAATACATTGCAGTAGAGAGGAGGAAAAAAGATAAAATGCTGCTTTTGTAGAATAAGATGAAGCTATTTATAGCTTCAGTTGGGTAACTGTTGAGAAATTAAAGAATATAACAGCAAAGACCCAGGAAATATTTCTATTCCTAGAGTATTTTTACTCTCTAGTCTTCTAGAATGATTATGGAATTTCTACCATGACAATTTTATAAAGCTGGATCTGAAGTCAACGTATCTACATTTATATCACAGCCCTGCTACTCATCTCTTGTCAAAACAGCATCATTTAATTTTGCTTAGATTTGTTTCCTTTGCTCTATAAAAAACTTCTTCAGTGGGTGGCTTTGATTACCAAATGGGAAGATGTGCATGAAAACACGTTGTAAGCTTAACAAGGTATATACTGATAATAAATACTATTTTTGTATATGATCAAATCTAGAAAACAGAATGGACTTATTTTGAGAAAAAATTATTACGTATTTTGTAAGGAAGATAAGGCAAGCATATTACTGTCAAGATATTATCATTATTTCAACCACAATCAGCTCAGAAGGGACTAGAGTGACTGTGATTCAAATCTATCAATTTCTGTGCATTTGAGCTTTGTCTGTTGTGGAGTATGCAATCAGACACTGGTCCACATGCCATATTTACTTGATAAGTGACCAGGTGTCTCTGAACTTGAAATATATATATATATATATATATATATATATATATATACATATATATGCATTTGTTAAGAGTTTTTGGGTTTTTATATAACGTACTCTTGCTCACATATTCATATATATGCAAATTCTAGTCTTCCCCTTTTCTCTTTGGTTAAGAAATACTGCTTGTATTGAGTCACGTGTGGACACAAATGTAAAATTATATAGTGAGAAGACCCTTTCATGGCATAACGTGAACCAACATCGATCTCTTTCAACAGGAGTGCCTTTCCCCATGACTCTCCTTCGGCATTCCGGAGCCCACTCACTGGTCTTACTTTGCATTCCTCTTTAGAGGAAGTCCGATTTTATTAAGAAAGGGAGTGACAGGATGTTTTCTGGGATGTGTCTTTGCCAAGAGGAATATAACATACAATGTATAGGACAGTGTAATTAAAAAATCATCAGAAATGCTGCATAAGTCACTACATCAAAATGTACTTCTATTAAAAACAACATATAATTTTTTAATACCTACTCTGTGCCAAAGTTTTACATTGTTAATATTCCATCACAGCGACTCAGCAACAAGATAGTCATTATCTCCTCATTAATACATTTAATTTTCCCTGGGTTTTAAAAAGCAAATCAATGCACTCACTTCATTAAAATTTCAAACATTACACAAGATTGGCATAAAACAGAGAGTAAGCACCTCCTTTCTAGCTTCAAAATTCCCATTAACACTCCTCAGAAGAAATTACTTTGAACAGTTTGTTGTGACTCTTTTAGAGTGTATGTGTGTGTGTGTCTGTGTATGTGTATTATTAGTCTGGTCAGCTGCTATAACAAAATACTAGACTAAGTGTTAAAGGACAGACATTGAAGACATTTATTTCTCACAGTCCTGGAAAGTGGAAAGTATAAGATCAAGGTGCCAGCAATTTGATTCCTGGCAAAGACTTCTTTTCTGACTTGTAGATGGCTGTCTTCTCCCTTTGTCCTGAAAGAGTGAAGATAGTTATCTCTCTATATTCCTCTTCTTATAAAGCCACTAATTTCATCATGAAGGCCCACCCTCATGACCACATCAACAGTAGTGTAGGTGAAGCTGAGAATCAAACCATTGATTTGGAATATAAGGAAGCAAAAAAACAGCCAATCAGAACAGCAGAAATAAAAAGAATCCAAAAAAAAAGAGGACAGTGTAAGGAGCCTCTGGGACAACTCCAAGCATATCAACATTTGCATTGTGGGAGTGCTAGAAGGAGAAGAGAGAGAACAAGAAATTGAAAACCTATTTGAAAAAATAATGACAGAAAACGTCCCTAACTTGGTGAAGGAAACACACATACAAGTCCAGGAAGCACAGAGAGTCCCAAACAAGATGAACCCGAAGAGGTCCACACCAAGACACATCATCATCAAAATGCAAAATGTTCACGACAAAGAGAGAATCTTAAACGCAGCAAGAGAAAAGCAGTTAGTTACCTACAAAGGAGCTCCCATAAGACTGTCAGCTGATTTCTCAAAAGAAACTTTGCCAGCCAGAAGGGAGTGGCAAGAAATATTGAAAGTGATGAAAAGCAAAGATCTACAATCAAGATTACTCTCTCCTGAAAAGCTATCATTTAGAATAAGTGGACATATAAAGAGCCTGCCAGACAAGAATAAGCTAAAGGAGTTCATCACCCCCAAACCAATATTTTATGAAATGTTGAAAGTCTTCTCGAAGGAGAAGAACAAAAAATATGAACAATAAAATGGCAATTAATACATATGTATCAATTATTGAATCTACAAACAAAACAAATAAGCAGAACAGAAACAGACTCATAGATACAGAGAACTTTTTGTTGCTTGCCAGATGGGAGGGGCTTGGGGTGTGTGTGAAAAGATGGAGGAATTAAGAAGTACAAATTGGTTGTTAGACTGATGAACCTCAGAGGGAAGGGGGAGGGTGGTGGGAAGAGATAAACCAAATAACTTCTATGCATATATGCATAACCAATGGACACAGACAACAGTGTGGGGAAGGCAGGAGGTGGGTGGAAGCAGAGAGGAGGTGGTCAATGGGGGGAAAAGGAGGTGGGGAACATCTGTAATACTTTCAACAATAAACAAATTTTAAAAACAAACAAACAAAAGGATTGGCTCACAAAGGCTCAGACGATGTTAGGGTTTTTAGCAATAAAACATTTTTTAATTATAAAAAATTGACATTGATGTAAATATTTTCCTTGTGATTTTGTGGTCTTAATAATCAGCCTTGCCAAAAATTACAAGTATGTATATCATTATTAATTCCTCTTGATAGTTTATTTTTTTCCCTTACTTATGACTGGGAATTTGGTTTTATAATTTATAACTTACCAGGAAAAGTAGTGTGAAAACACTCATTTATGGCTACACGTGTTTTGTCACTTTTTAGACATGTAAATTTGATTAAGTTCAGAGCTTAACTATGCCTCATGTTTCTCATTTGTAAAGTGAGAAAATGCATCTGTCTTTTTCCTAGTGTATAATAAGAGCCAAACCCCATAAAGCATTTTGAGTCCTTAGACTATTCTCCAGCGTATAGTATGTGCCCAATAAATAATATATTTATTAATTCAAAATGGTATTAACAAATTCTTATTTAAAATGTTTAACAAGCCCTGGTTGGTTTGGCTCAGCGGTTGGAGCATCGGCCTGTGATCCAGACCTGGGTTCGGTTCCCACTAAGGGCATGTACTTTGGTTGCAGTTTGTCCCTGGCCCTGGTTGGGTCGTGCGGGTGGCAGCCACTCGATGTGTCCCTTTCACATCGATGTTTCTCTCTCTCTATCTCTCTCTCTCTCCCTCCCTCCCTCCCTCCCTCCCTTCCACTCTATCTGAACAAAAAATGGAAAAAATATCCTCAGGTGAGGATAAAAAAAATGTTTAACATATTTTAAATGTTAGATATATAGTTAAATCAACATCAGATGATTTTAGGTCCACAAACAAATTTATCAGACAAAGGATACTGCAATAATTCTAGCAAAAGAAAAAAAGGCAAGTGATATTACAGCTGTTTTCTTTTTTGTTAGCACTATAGTAAACAATGGATAGACCAGTCATGGATGATTCAACTTTCCCCATTAGTCAGAAACTTCCACTAGCTCAGCTGATTGCTGACAGCTATTTTCTGAGTATTTACAGAAGGCAGTGAATGAATGACCTACAGAAAACATCATTGTGAGAAGATGCCGCAAAGAAATGCAGTAGACCATTATGAATTTACTGTACTTAGCAAAAAATATAGCATTCCCAGGAGAGTATCCTTGTTGGTGAGAAAATAATAAATCTTTATACCTAAAATGCTGACATTCCAGAGAGATAGATATCTTTTTTCAAAGTTCTCCTGAACAAGCCATGAAGAACAGCATTAGCTGATTCTTAGTGTGTAGTTGACTTTGCTATGCAGAGCAGCAAGTGTGACCTCAGTTCTATATCCATCAATGACATTTATGATCTGGTTATAAAAGGCAAAAAGCAGAAATATACTACATGCTAATAGAATCCACAATAAAAACTTTAAAAGAAATATACACATGCATGCACATATACACTGTCACCCTAAAAACCTAGGCAGCAATGATCGAACAAAAAGTATTTATTTGGGATTAAAAGAATTACATTTGGAGAGTACAGATTCAGGCAGAAGCCCAATTAGTGTGGCCCCCCACCCTCATCCTCCACCACTGGAGAGAAGCTCAGGGTTTTTATGAAAAAAGGGGGGAAGATGAGGTAAGTTGTATTAGAGAGTTCATTGGTGATAGATAAGGTAAGGTTAATTTGTATTTCATAGATTGGCTTAGGATTCTGTATGGTGTATTGGTTTAATGTGATTTAAAATCTACTTGTTTATGACTTAAGTGAAATTGTTGGAATACACTTGTTCACGAGAAAGCCAAAAATGCTGTTTTTTGGAGGTTAAGGTATTTAGATAAAAGAATGCAGTAAGTGCCGTGGCTGGTTTGGCTCAGTGGTTAGAGCATCGACCTGTGAACCAGAGAGACCGGGTTCGGTTCCTGCTAAGGGCACATACCTTGGTTGCAGTTTGTCACTGGCCCGGTTGGGGTTGTGTGGGTGGCAACCAGTCGATGTGTCTCTCTCACATCGATGTTTCTCTCTCTGTCTTCCTCTCTCTCTCCCTCATGCTCTATCTGAAGGTTAATGCAAAAATATCCTCGGGTGAGGATAAAAAATAAAAACTTCCTGCCATTTCTTTAAAAAAAAAAAAGAATGCAGTAAGTTGTGTTGGGATATCATCATCTCATCTGTCACCGTCAGCAGTGAGCAGCTGAGAGTTCCCACTGGGGGCTTATTGATAAGAAGCCACGATGGCAAGGGGACATGTAGACTATAAATACTGAGAGTTTGCGAGGACTCGGAGAGTTTTGGTTTGGGCAAGGCACACTTTGTGGACCTAAATAGCTCTCTCAAGATCTTGAGATGTTCGCTCCTGCCATGGCCAAGGGGACTCTGGTTGTCAGGGGTGCTACACAGTATCCCTGGAGTGATAACCCTCAGAGCAGCCTAGCCTTCCTGCCAACACCGGAACCTCGGGTTCCCTAACAACATACTCTAGCAACCAGTGGCTTTTATTTTGGCACTGGCAGCTGATGTCAGCTCCCAGATGGTTAAGCCACCTCCCCTGAACAGCCAACCTAGTATACAAGGTCCACCTCTAAACGTGGACTTCATTCCTTTCACCTCCCCTTGCCTGGAACAATAGTGTGATCAATCTGCCATTTGTTTGGAGTATTTCTTTATTTGACTCACTAAAAGATACTTTCCTATATGCTATTGGCTTGTAAAATTATAATTCCCATAGCAAAACTATGCTAAGTAAATTGCAACAAAGGCAGAATCGGTCTCTGAGCATAACTTCGCTACCTCCCCCAAAACAAAACATTCAGTCATTAGGCAAAAAGCTACCTTTGAACTTTATTGATTGGTTAGGGATTCAGTCATTGTGAATGTCCAACTTCCTCTGTCTTTACAAACAAAATTTTCTTATTCTTACTGCCTTTTGAATATTGGTGGCTTGGTTCAGCTCAGAAGATGAGAAAACAAGATGCATAGGACAGTTCTTCTGAAGTGGCTACTCTGGCTCCATTGTAACATGGCTCTGCTCATGTCATCTTTCATAGCGCACGCACATACATGGATGCATTTTGGTTGTTGCTTTTCCAGAAAGAAGTATGGAAGAGCCATCAGTGCATGGCTTGTCTTGATTCAGAAATGACTGAAAATGTATATTTTAAAGTAAATTATGGCCTTATACCCCTTCCTGATACATCTAACGATCCTGAAAATTTTTCTTAATGTTCTTTTGGTTGAGAAGAAGGTCTGAGTAGGTTGGATCTATGCATAATCATTATATGGTTGACCAAAATTTTATGTTCCTCTACAACAATACAAAAGAGACTGGGATTTCCTCCAGGAACTATCCTGGCTTCATTAATTTTAAGGCCACCTTCAACTGCACAGATCATGGTTACTTAAGAAGAATTCTTATACTATAAGGACAGATTAAATGTCTATTGGATATCCAGGCATTTGATTCTTTTCCAAATATCATAGGAAATGTTTCTGAAATTCAAGGACAGATGCAAAATTGAACTCGTTCAGGGATAGTTTATGTAAAAAAAAAAATTGAGTATATTATTTATCAGAAATTGTTTTCTGTTGGGGTTAAAATTATAAAATAGGGCTTCAATAATATCATTTGCCACTTAGAGAAAATCAGAAGTTGAAATTTGGGTTATCACCAAATGTTTAACAGTTTAAGAACTCTAGTTTTATATCCACAGAATTTGGGGGCAGGGGAGATAAAGGAAATTTACTATCTATGAAGATTTTTCTGTTCATAGAATCTCAGGCTTTAATGGAGCTTGGACTTCATCAGACCCTTACCCCACTGAATTAAAACAACATCTTCCATATTTCCCATGGTGTTTTTGTCAGATGATCATCCAACCTCTGCTTTGATGTCTCAGCAGTTCCATTGTTGGACATGTCTAGTTGCTGGAATCACTTATATGGAGATAAAACTCCTCCCAGATATGCTTACAAATTATTTCTGCTTTTGGATAGGAGACTTGTGCCTTATGTTTACTAATGGCCTTTTATATGATAAAATAATATAATTGTTGCTGGTGGAAATGGAGTTTTTGTGGTGTCCTAAGAAAAAGCATTTTTGGGAACCCATGAGGGAGGATGAGGTCTGGTGGTATTATTTATTTGTGACGCAAAATAAAATAAATGCCCCTCCAATGCCCCATCTTTGTCTGCCCCACCATGGAAAATCACAGCCAGAAACGGAGCAAATGTCCAAAGATTCTGAGCCATATTAAAGCTTAGTTTGGTCTAGTATTTGGCGAGCTTAGCTTTGTTCCTGACTGCCATCATTGCTTTGTTGCTGTACCCAGACTCCCACCTGGAGCCTGTGTGTGGCGTCTGTGCAGCCAGCAGCCACACGGCTGCTAGGGCCTCATGGCTCCTACGGAGAGAACAGAGAGGGGAGCTCTTGGTCTCCTGGGATTTTAACCGGGAGCTTTTTCAAAATGACCCATCATCTTCCCAGGTTTTCTTGGCTTGCCTTGGGTCTAGCCCCCTAGCCAATGGTCTTTGTCCCAGGTTAGATTGACAGGCCTCTGTGGTCAAGCACTTCCCCTGAAACGTTTTGACTTTACAGCACATATCTCTGTCTCCCCCTTTGTTCTACCCCTTCTCCCAGTGATCTGCAGGGAGTGGATCCGTGGTCCCTGGGGGAGAAGTATGAAGCCATAGCTTCCTGTAAAGCAAACAGGCTTCTGCTCTCCATTCTCAACAATGTTTGACTCTCTTTTTGCTTCCTTTCCCATCAATAACTAGCTAACCACAGTAACATAACTGCTGTAGGAAAACTATTATGTTCTTCCCAGTCTTCTCTTGCTCAGGCTAAGCAGAGTTATACGCACAGATTTGGAGCCCCGCTGAAATAACTTTCCTCCTTGCCTCTTTCAAGTTGTGTGGCTTTATGGAACCTTTCCAAGTCTTAAGTTTCCTTGTCTGCAAAATAGCTGCCCTTACACATCTTTGAGGATAAATAATAATACAGGCTCTCAAAGGATGTTAGCTCTTATTTTTGTTCTATTCAACCATTCCTTGTATAACAAAATCCTTAAGAGCTAGGGCACTAGAATAGATCTAAATAAATTTTATTTAAATCTTTTTTTTTTTTTTTTTTAAAGGTCAGTGTTAATCTCTAAATTTCTGGGACTGAGGGTTAAGAGAGAGAAGTGTGTTTATGTGATGCAGTGTGTTTCTGTGGCATCTCAGGCTTGGCTACTTGATCTCCATTGAAGTCTCACTTTCCACTATGTGGTTTATGGCACTTTATGTCTTCTGGAGTCAATCTAAACCCAGCACCTTTTTGATTGCATACACTCATACCACCCCCCCCACACACACACACACACACTCACGTCACGTCTCTAAGCATATAGCAACTTTAATAAAGGTTTGGGAAAATAAAAGGGCTTTACTTCACTGCATATGAAATCTTAAAATTGAATATCTGATATTTTTGTTCTAAAATCTTTTCTCCACGTTCAGCTGTGTCTTTGCCACCTCTCTTTTCTGGTCTGCTTCCTCTCTCACGAACCATCAAAATTCTTCTGAGCAGAGTTTCCCTCATTAAAATAATTAAATTCTAGAGATTCAGTTGGTTAGAATTTAAGAGTGCCAGTGACAGGTATTTCAAAAATGATTTGGCTCTAATTAACAAATTCCTCTTTTTGGAATCTTATCACTTCATAAAATTCAATAACAAAATAACATAATCCTACAGAAAAGCTGTGTGCATTGCCGGTGCAGGGAGGCAATGTAGCTATTTATGGAAGATCTTTAAGCAAGAGCAGTTTTTATTGCTTTGAAATCACTTGCAGATGTTGTTCAATATCTTTGCAGTTGCCATAAGACCAAAAGTAAGACGAGGCACTTGTTACTGCCATCTGTTTAATGCTTTCTTGAGAAATGTCATTCTTCTAGGTTTTGTTCAGGTTTATTGTTGTGTCCAAACATCTGCAAAAGTAAATATTTTAAAAACCACTGTCCTCATTAGTACTTAAGAACGGAAGGGGAGCTGGTTTCACCACTCCAAAATATGTCTTTTTGTCATAAGGATTATTTTGAGCTAAAGGTGATCAAAACTCAGTAGATTCAGGGAAAGCTCTTTATGTCCCCCTCAACCACCAGAATTTACTTTGGAAAGGGGGCCTGGACTAGGAAGAGAACTATTACCAGAGATACCTTTTCACCTAAGAAACCATCTGCATAACAAGGCAACCTTTGTTTTCTGAACATCTGCCCTCCTGTTCTGTGAATGACCTTCCTCCCCTTTGGGTCCGCAGACTCCCTACCTCTTTCCTTAGCCTCAGTTACCTGGCTGCCTTTTGAGTCTCCTGTCTTTGGGGCTCCTGTCCATTTGAAATTAAATGTTTTTCTCCTTTTAATCTGTCTTATTTCAATTTGATTTTTAGACCAGCCAAAGAACCTAGAAGGGTAAAAGGAAAATTATCTTTCTCCCCTTACAGTGTTGGTTTTTTTTTGGGGGGGGGGGGCTGCAAAATGGGAATTTGTAGCCTTTGGAAAGAAGATAAAACAAAATTGAACAAGTAAATAATTAAAGTCATGCCTAGATGACGTTTAAGTTCAGATTTGTGTTATCCTTTTTTTTTTTTTTTCTTTTCATGCGGATTAGGACTATGACAGCTGTTATCTGTACTACTTTATTTATTTCAAAACTTTTTTCACACGTCAACATTTCTGAAACTGGGTTGCGTTTTTGTAATCTATAGAACCTGGTAGCTGCTATCATATGCATCATGGAGTGACTGTCACTGTCTGTGTACATGAATTTAGTCATGGCTATACAGATGGTCATCCCTGAAGGAATGTGTGTTGCTGATGTTACGCATTTTTGGTCTAATTGATACTTAAAATATTTTAATCTATGATTTAGCATTTTTTTAAATTGATTTTAGACAGAGGAAGGGAGAGGGAGAGGGAGAGAAACATACATGGATCAGCTGCCTCCCCCCGACACACTGACCTGGGATTTAACCCACAACCCTTATATATATCTTAACAAGGAATTGAACCTGTGACCCTTTCATGCACTGGATGATGCTCCAACCAACTGAGCCACACCAGCCAAGGCTAATATTTTTGTAAAAACCTGTGGAGAAAAGCAAAGGAATCAGAACAGTGAGGCCTAATTTTAGTATTAATAAAACAACTATTTGTCATTTGCATTCTTTTCTTTGAAAGCAAATCTAAGTGCTTTGTGGAAAGTAACAAGTATAGACTCACAAGAAAAGAAAACAGGTCAATTCCTGATAAATCTAGATGCAGAAATCCTCAACGACACACTAACAAACTGAATTTAACAGCACATTAAGAGGATTATACACCATGACCAACTGGGGTTTATCCTTGGTATGAAATGACAGTTCAACATAGGTGAGACAAGTAATGTGATGCACCACACTAACATTAAAGACAAAAATCCGCCCTGGCCAGTTTGGCTCAGTGGTTGAACCTCAGCCTCCGGACTAGAGAGTGTCGGGTTTGGTTCCCGCTACGGGGCACATCCACAAAAACAAAACAAAACAAAACAAAAAAAACACTAAAATCCTGTGAACATGTCCACAGGTGCAGAAGAGCATTTGACAAAGTTTAACATACTTTTATTATAAAAATTCTCTGCAAACTAAGCAGAGGAGGAATTAGTTTCAATGCAATCAAGACCATGTAAAGAGCCCACAGCTAGTAAGATGGTTAATAGTGAAAAACTGAAAGCTTTTCCTCAGACCAGGAACAAAGCAAGGCTTTCTACTCAACATTGTACTAAGAGTCATAGTCATAAAAAAAAGACAGAAAGGCATCCAAAATGGAAAAGAAGAAGTAAAATGATCTGTTTGCAGATGACATTAATATCATTGTAATTATAGAGGCAATCCATGAAATTCTCTGATAACAACATGATCTTATATAGAGAAAATTCTAAACACTGCACACACACACACACAAATTGTTAGAACTAATAAGTGAATTCAATAAAGTCTCTAGAGACAAGATAAATATGCAAAAAATAAATTGCATCTTTGTATGCTAACAATGAACTATCTGAAAGGGAAATTTAAAAAGCAGCCTCATTTACAATAGCATCAGAAAGAATAAAATACCTGGGAATAAATTAACCAAGGATGTAAAAGACTTATACACTGAAAACTATAAAACAATGAGGGAAGAAATTGACACAAAAAATGGAAAGGCGTTTTGTGTTCATGAATTGAAAGACTTAAAAGTTAAAATGTTCATATTACACAAAGTGATCCATAGATTCAGTGCAATCCCTATAAAAAATGCAATGGCATTCTTTACAGAAATATAAAAGACTATCCTGAAAGGCATATGGAACCACAAAAAATGCTGAGCAGTCAAAGCGATCTTGAACCGGAAGAACAAAGCTAGAAGTATCATGTTTCTGATTTCAAAACATATTACACAGCTACAATAATCAAAATAGTATGGGACTGGCACAAAAACAGACATACAGTATAGCCAATGGAACAGAGTAAAGAGCCCCGAAATAAAACCATGCATGTATGGTCAACTGATCTTGAACAGGTTGTTAAGACTATACAATGGGGAAAGGACAGTCTCTTTAACAAATTGGGCTGTAAAAAATGGATGTCCACATGCAAAAGAATAAAGTTAGACCCTTATGCCATATACAAAAATAAAATAAGGATGGATAAAAGGTTTAAACATAAGGTCTGGAACTATAAAACTTCTACAACACAACATAGAGAAAAACTTTATGGTGTTGATCTTGAAATGATTTCTTAGATATGACATTAAAAGCATAAGCAACAAAAGTAAGAGTATAAAAGACAAGTGGGATTACATCAAACTAAAAAGCTTCTGCACAGCAAAGAAAACAATCAAAGAGTGAAAAGATAACCTATAAAATAAGAGAAAATATTTGCAAACTATCTTTTTGATAAAGAATTTATATGCAAAATATATAAGAAACTCCTACAACTCAATTAACCAAAAAAGAATTAACTCAATTAAAAAATAGGCAAAGGACTTGAATATACATTTTTCCACAGAAGACTTATGAATGATCAACAGGTATATGAAACAAATGCTTAATGTGAATTCAACAGAGGAAAGACAAATCAAAATTACAATGATGAACAATAAGCTGATGAACAAAATAGACCCAGAGACATAGAGGTAGGAATCAGACTGACAAACCTCAGAATGGGGTGGGGGGAGGAGAAATAAACCAAAGAACTTATATGCATATATGCATAACCTATGGACATAGACAACAATACTGTGAAGGGGTGGGGCAGGAACGTGGAGGAGGGTGTCAATGGGGGAAAAAGGAGAGACATCTGTAACAAAAATAAATTAATTTAAAAAAAATTACAATGATATAGCACACCTGTTAGGATGCTTACTGTCAGAAACAGAAAAGAGCCTGGCCAGTGTGGCTCAGTTGGTTGAGCATTGTCCTATGCACCAGGAGGTTGCTTGTTTAATTCCTGGTTGGGGCACATGCCCAGGTTGTGGGCTCGATCCCCAGTAGCGGGTCTGCGGGAGGGAGATGGTTGATGTTTTGCTCTCATCACTGTTTCTGTCTCTCCCTTTCCCTTCCTCTTTCTGTCAAATCAGGAAAAGCATATTTTAAAAAAAGAAAAGATAGCAAGTGTTGCCGAGAATGTGGACAGAGCAGACACTTGTACACTGTTGGTGGGAATGTAAAGTGATACAACCACTATGGAAAAGAGTACAGAGTTTCCTCAAAAAATTAAAAATTGAGTTAACATAAAATCCAGCAATCTCACAGAAGTATATATCCAAATAATTGAAATCAGGATCTCCAAGAGATGTATGCACTTCCATATTCATTGCAGCATTATACATAATAGTCAAGATATGGAAACAATCTAAATGTCCATCAACAGATGAATGGATAAAGAAAATGTGATTTATACACATTATTATGTGTATAATTATTATATATATTATTATGGATATTATTCAGCCTCACAAAAGAAATAAATCCTTCCATATGCGACAATATGGATAAACCTGGAGGACATTATGCTAAGTGAAATAGAAGAACAAACACTGAATGATTCCACTTGCATAAATTATCTAAAATAATCAAACCCATAGAAACAAAGAATAGAAAGATGGTTTCTAGGAGCTGTGGGGAGGCAGAAATGAGGAGCTGCCTTTCAACAAGTATAAAGTTTCAGTTAAGCAAGATGAATGAGTTCTATAGATTTGCTCAACATTGTACCTACAGTTAACAATACTGTATTGTGTACTTAACAATTTGTTACAAGGGTGGATCTAATGTTGTGTGCTTACCATAATTAAAAAAAAAAAATGATGGGAAAGAAGTAGATACCACTGTTGTGTGATTTGATTATAAAAGTAGAAACCAGCAAACATTGCACATTCGTTAGCTTTAGTGTCAAATCATGCATCAAGGTTTTGTTTCTTTTCTGTTGGATCCAATGCTCTGTTCCTCCCAAATAATCCTCCTGATATATACTTCACAAGAGTTTTCCTTTGCCATACTCCATCAGTAGTTTTATAATGTATTCCAGTTTTTCTGAGTTCTCAGTTATATTATTATATAATTGTGTTCTTGGAGAAACCTCTGTTTACCTTTCCCATCCACGGGTATGGACTCCATTCTCGTCTTTGGTTCTGAGGTCTGTTGCAGAGATATATGTGTCTGGAGGGTACTTTACATTGCTAATCTGGATTGTATCTATTTTTTTAGACTACATTTTCTTGGTTGACTTCTTCATATCCAGAATAATGTACTAAGACATGGTTCATGAAAATAAGCTTAAGTCTCAGCATGTTTAAAAGTGTTTTTTGTTTTTTTTTGCTTTTACATTAATTTATAATTTTGAAACCATAAAAATTTTAAATAATCTCTCCTCAGAACATTGTCTTTATTGTTGATGAGAAGTCTTACATCAGTTTGGTTTTTGTTCCTTTGTAAATAAACTCTTTTATTTTCTCTTTGGAAGCATTTCAAATCTTTTTATTATTCGTGTTATGAAATTTCACAATCACACATCTTTTTCTTGGTTATATGTTGGTATGTGTATTTGGTTATTGTACTGGGTAGTTGGTAGACCTTTAAATATGAAGGCTTGGTCTTTAAATTCTAGAAAATGCTCTTACGGTATTTCTTTTATAGTTTCCTTATCATTTTCTTTATTCTTTTCCTCTAGAATTTCTAGAATCAGAATGTGGACTATTTCACTTATGCATATATTTTATCTTTATATTTTGAATTTAATCAGTCAAGAAATATATAGGCATAATTATTTTGGCCGCTTGTACACTGCATTTCTTCTTTATCTTCAATCTTACTATTGAATTATTATTAATTTCTACAATCATTTTAATTTCAAAATATTTTTTTCTTATATAATGTCAGTTCAAACCTGTGAAGAACTGTGAGTTTGTTTGAGCCAAACTGTCCACAAACTCTGGGAAGCAAAACCTCGATGTATTGAGATAATGTTCTGGAGAATAGCAGTTTTGCATCTTAATTTATACACTACAATCAAAAGAGAAGATGTAAGTAGGTTACCTGAAATCCACCGGTGATAAATTAGGGAGGTGGGAGAAAGCAAAGGGTGGGGGAGGTCTCCGGGGTTAGATAAAAAGTAAAACGATAGACACATTCTTCTTTTACAGTCAGTGATTAACATGATAATAACAATGAGGGGATTTGTGGTTTCTGCCCTGGTGCTTAGATTGTGCCCTGAGGGGTCTGGAAAAAAGAAAAAAGAGAGTTATCCCACATTCCCACAAAGGTATGTTATCTTTTATGCAAAAAGACAACATGCTCCATTAAGGTGACAGTTTACCTCTGTCAGATGCCAGTTTAGGACATGACTACCTGTCATAAACTTCTTTTAGTTAAAAAGTTGAAATTTCAAACCATCTTTTGTGGTTACTTTAGGTCTTTGAGTTTGCAAGGCTGTCATGAAGGCGTTCCGGAGCTTGTCAGGTTAGCATGTGGCCTCTTTTTGTCCGCGTTACTGAATAAACACCCTATTCTTGTCCTATCTGCACTATTATTAAGTGACTCTAAGGTACTAATTTTTAAAAAATTATTTTCTCTTTATTGAATTATTCCTGTCTCTTTGATTCTTTTTAGTTTGAAATTTCTCTTTTATATCCAAGGCACTTCTTAAATATTTGATACTTCTTGGTTGTCCAACAAAGGATTTAAAAGTTCTGACCCGGCAGGAAATCACATCCACAATGCAAGGCCAATGTAGACAAAACAGCTTTATTGCATGCTCCTGTGTGCAGGCGGGCTGAGCTGAAGATGGTTCAGCATCGAGTAACAGTTGGGGTGTAGGTTATATACTCTACTTTTTTTTTTTTTTAATCCTCACCCGAGGACATTTTTGCATTTATCTTCAGACAGAGTAGGAGGGGGAGAGAGAGAGAGAAACATCGATGTGAGACAGATACATCCTGGTGGCCACCCACATGACCCCAACCAGGGCCAGAGACAAACTGCAACTGAGGTATGTGTCCTTAGTGGGAACTGAACCTGGGACTCTCTGGTCCATGGGCCAACATTCTAGCTGCTGAGCCAAACTGGCCAGTGCTATATCTTCTACTTTTAAATTCTGCAGTTCCTGCTGATGTACTCTGCCTGGACCATTGTCCACTTTGCAGTTGGACTGGTCTGGTATCTCGTCCGGCATCTGTTGGGTAATTCATTGTTTTATGGATAATCCAGATAGTCCTTATCCCTACTCAACAGAAGGCTGAGCAAAGGTCATGCAAGCAACACATTTTTCACAGTTTCTACCTTTTGCAAGCTTTTACCTTTACCATGTAAAACGTTACTGACCCTTTCAGGATTAAGACAAAATAAAAAGTTAATTTGAGGCTGGTTTATTGACCTTGTCATTTAGTGGTTGGGCATCATTTTAAGATGTTTGACTGAAAAACTATGAGGGGATGCCTCCTTCTAATTGACAATATTGGGGCCATGTGACCCAGATCAGAATCCCAGAAACCAGAATGTCCATTCAATTTCAGTTCATTTAGAGAAAAAACCTAAGGTTTTTGTGCTTTGGGTTCTTTGTTTAGGACAAGGAGTTAAATAATTTGGGAGGCCACTTGGAAAGGAATATTTCTATGTGTATTATAAATATACATATATTTGTATATATTTGAAATATTTTTATTGATAAGAATTCATGGTCAAAAAGACTTAGGAGTTTGTTGTTGACAATGATACAGGGGCCGACAAAAGTAGGTTTACAGTTGTTCGTATGGAAAAAATATATAATACAAGAATAAATAATAATACAGAAATAAACTCTGGGTTCTGAGTACTCACAACTGTAAACCTACTTTTGCCAAACTGTGTATATTGAGTTCAAATGAAAATGATTAACTCATTAAGCTTTGACTTCTATAATACCAAATTAAATGGCCTTGTACATTGCATTAAATTAATAGTTACATTAACTTAAGTATGTTACCTATGTAACCAAAATTTAGATGCGGAATTGAGACAGGTGAGAACATGAAATTCATTTCTGTGTAAATACTGGGAAACTTCTGTGTGCCGATGTAGCATAAAACGTTGTTATATAAAATCACTTTAAGCACAGTGTTATCCTAGTTCATATATTTACATGTAGAGCTCCCTTCTTATCAGAATAATTGGAACTTCTCACGTATAAGAGAGAGATTACCACAGAGCCCTGTCCAAAATGCTAGTCGGCAGAATTCTCTGGAAGTTCTAACCAGGACAGAACACCAGGACACAAAAGGAGAATCTGACTCACCCTCAGGGGATCATAAGAAAGATCTTTTCATATGAACATTATCTAGTTTCTGTCTTCTCATTAATTAGCAAATACTTTTTGCAGATACTCTACATTCTGAGAATAAGAATACTACACACAAATGACAAAATCTTCCTTTTGTGTAACAGAAATTTAACATCATTTCCACTTTTCAGAAAGGTTTTTTTTCCTGGATGTAACCATATTTTATTTTATTATGATAAGAGCATTGAATATGAGATTTACTCTCTTAACAAAATGTTAAGTGTACAATACATTATTGCTGTACCCTGTTGGAAATCAGATCTCTAGAATGTATTCATCTTGCTTAACTAAAAGTTTGTTTGTTCATTAGTAACGTACTTCCCCCTTCCTCTGGCCACTGGTAACCACCACTCCACTAACTGTACTCTTTGAGTCTATGAATTTGACTATTTTTTAAAAATTTATCTTTATTGTTGAAAGTATTCCAGATGCCCCGCCCCCCTTTTAGATACCTCATATAAGTGGTATTATGCAGTATTTGTTTTTCTGTGACTGGTTTATTTCACTAAGCATGTCCTCCAGGTTCATCCCTGTTGTCACATAGGGCAGAATTTCCTTCTATGTTAAGGCTAAACAGTACTCCATTGTATGTACATGCCATGTTTTCTTTGTCTCTTCATCTGTCAATGGATATTTAGATTGTATCCACATCTTGGCTATTGTGAATACCACTGCAGTGACATAGCAGTGTTAATATCTTTTTGAAATCTTGATTGCAATTCTTTTTAAGAAATACCTGAAACTGGGATTACTGGATCGTATGATAATTCTATTTTTAATTTTTAAGGAACTTCCACATGTTTTTCAGAGCAGCTGCACCATTTTGCCTCCCACAGCAGTGTGCAAGCATTCAAAACTTTTCCATATCCTCACCAACAGGTTATCTTTTTTTTTTTATATATATAATAGCTATTCTAACAGGTGTGATATTGCATTGTAGTTTTAATTTGGATTCCTCTGATAGTGATGTTGAGACTTTTTTCCATTTATCTGCTAGCTGTTTGATTTCTTCTTTGGAGAAACATTTATGCAAGTCCTTGGCCCATTTTTATTTATTTTATTTTCTATTTTTGGTTAATCCTCACTTGAGGATATTTTTTTATTATTATTATTTTTAGATAGAGTGGAAGAGAGGGAGGGAGAGAGAGAGAAACATCGATGTGAAAGAGACATGTTGATTGGTTGCCTCCCATGTGACCCTGACTGGAGCCAGGGATTGAACTTGCAACCTAGGTATGTGCCCTTGACTGGGAATTAGACCCAAGACCCTTAGGTTCTCTGGTCGATGCTCTAACCACTGAGCAAATTGGCCAGGGCCTTAACCCATTTTTAAATTTGGTTATTAGTTTTTGGAAATTCATTTTAATGAAACCTAATCTACTATTCAAAGGATGGGTGCATGTGTATGTGTGTGTGTTCTAATAAAACTTTATTTATAAGTACTGGAAGTGAGCCAGATTTGGCTTTCAGGTCGTAGTTTCATAAGAATTATTGTAGAACATTTCTTTTCTTCAAGACTCATTCTCTTATCCAATTCATAAAAACATCTCTAATCTGTTCACTTCTTGCCAACCTCTAAAACCTTCACCCCGGAGCAAGCTGTTCTCATCTCTTGCCTGGACCACTTATTATAGGAGGCTCCTGATTGGTTTCTCTGACTCAACTCTTGTCCTTCTACAGTCTATTCTTCACATAGTAGCTGGGGTTTTCCTTTCAAAATTCACATCTGATCATGTTACTCTTCACTTAAAACCATTCAATGGCTTTACACTTTCTTAAGATAAAGATCCAAATCCTTGTTATGGCTTATGCCATGCTACATGGTGTGACCCTACTTATCTTTTTAAACTTTTCTCCCACCAGTCTCTCCCCACTCATTGTGCCTTAGCAACACTGGACTTCTTTTAGTTCTTCAAACATACCAAGCTCTTCCATACCTAAGGACCTTATAAAGAAATTTTCCAACTTATTTTGGTACACAAAATAATCAAAATATACAGAAAAACTCACTTTGGTCTTGTCATCTGCCTATTCCCAAGCTCCTCCCCCTTTTCTATTTGCTCGTAAATCTGAGAGAATAATCTGAAGTAAAAAGACTAAGTGCCCTGTTGTCAGAGTCTGTTTTTCTAATTGTGATCCCGAGAAAATTGGTTGCTTTCTCAGGCACAATTTGTCATCTGTGTAAGGATGATAACAACTGTGAACTCATTGGCTTGTTTGGAGGATTAAACTAGACAACATGTGTGACAGTGCCCAACATTAGCTGAGTATAGAATACAATCTTAAAAATGAAATTTGTTTTTCAGTCTACTTCCTCCTTTCCTACCCAGGTTTCTAATAGTTTAGTTGACATTTAATTAAGCTCTTTGCGATGCTCTTTTTTGTCTCTAGCCTGTTACACAATTTCCTCCCCATCTTAATCCTTGGGTTATTTAGATCCCTTAGAAAATAAAGCCCACCAATGCACCAATGCAGTGTCCCTTAGCCAAGCTAGACTCAGCCATGTTTCTATGGATAGTCTCCTTGGTAAGAGAAAACAACATCAATATTATGTGAAACCTGATGGCTTTCTGTGGTAAAGATCAAGAATTCTACATATTCTCCAAATGCTAAAAAAAAAGAGAACACTACTTTCGGGAGATAATTTTATCATTTCATAGTATCACTAACCAACTCTTGATTTTTGTGGGAGTAATTTTTTAGTTTGTAGATTAACCTTGTCTTTTATGTCCCCATTCTTATTTTGTCTGCTCTTGGCTATTTTTGCACCTCATTAGTGCCTCCATGAAGGATGGAAAATGAAAATAAAGAAAAGTAAACTCAGATTCAGACAGTATCTATGTAACATAAAATGCACTTTCAGGATAAAACAAAACCCATTGGGTTGGCTGTGGCAATCTTTCTTTTCTTTTCTTTTTTTTGTTAATCTGCACCAGAGGATATTTTCCCATTGATTTTTAAATAGAGTGGGGAGAGAAACATTGATGTGAAAGAGACACATTGATTGGTTGACTCCCTCATGATCCCAACCAGGGCCAGGGATTGAACCTGCAACCCAGATCTGCCCTTGACTAGGAATTGAGCCTGCACCGATACAGTCCAAGGGCTGACACCCTAACCACTGAGCAAAACCTGCCAGTGGATCTTAATGACTGAGTTATACTCAATATTTGATTTCTGACTGTTAGATGCACAGTGCTGGTCAGCTACTACAACTCAATCTTCTTGAAATGGTTGATTGGTATTTATTACTACAGTGATATCCATCAGCCACCAGGCCATCAAGCATGCTGAGTGATTGTTGTGATCTTTGACTGGTGGGCAGGTAGCTTTCAGCCTCATCCTGGTCTGTGTGCTGATTCACTTACTTATTCTCCTTCTACCTCTGCTTGGCATCTCACAGCAATTTCAAATTTTCTAGGAACTTGTCAGATACACTGACATCCTAGGAGCCAAAATAGCTAGTGATGTCAAGGACTTAGGAAGGTCTGACCACTCATTTTTCTGGCTGGAATGAAGGAAGGATTGGTTTACATTCTTGAGTGATCTGTTCTGGGTAAGACCAATAGTCTTCCATTTTTTCCTGAGAATTTCTTTTTTTATAAATGCCATAAGTTCTTGCCAAAGATATAACCTTGCCAACAAAACCTGACTTGTTTTTCAAAACATCAAAATTCAGCTTATTACAACCAGTTACACCGTCTGTAGTTATCTTAGTGTTATATTTTGTTAACACTTTCTGTTCACAGATTTGATCGAGACTATGGATATCTATGGATTTCAAATACGAGTGCTTTAAATTTTCCTTAGCATGAGAATTAAGAGTAGGATGAAGTCCATTGAATTGTGCATAAATAAGTTATTGTTTCAAAGCAGCATTAAACTCTTGACCAGACTGCTTTTCTATTGTTAAACAATCTGAACTTTGATAAAGCTTCTAAAACACCTATATATTAACTGTTTCTTTTGAATTCAGTGTCTCTGAATGAGTCCTTCTTCCCATAGAAATAGGATAGAAAGAAGCCATGTGCAATTCTAGTCAGACAGTTATCGGTATTTCAATTGCCTATCATTGTCTTAATATTGTTCATTCTCGTTTTCAAACTGTAGTATTAAATATTGGAATTTCTCCTCCTTCCCATTGGCTGAAATGGCCAGAGTTGCCCTCTGAATGTTAGAATGACCCTGGTAAGGAAAAATTGGAGTAACTGTGGCAGAGTCTTTTCTGGCCAGGCTCTCTTTTGTAAAATTTAGACTGAAAACATTTATGACAGGACATGCTGATGAGGCCAAAAAAGGGGGATTAGGAAGAAAAGGGAGGAACAGAAAATTAATGAGGAATTTTCATGAAGAACAAAGAACAATAGAGCTATAGTTTCCTAAATTTAGGGTCTTATGAATACGCTCTGTGTCCTGCAGTATGAGAGAGAGGTAAGCCAGTTGCTGAGAGTCTGACCTTCTTTGAATATCTCATTACTATTATTATTTTTAAAGGAATTAGGCTGAAAAGGAAATGAATGGGGTAAGTTGGCAAAGTGTAAAATTCATTTCACACACTTTCCTGGGTCTCAAGAGACTGGTTCATGGATTTGAAAGGCCAGGTCCCTGTATGTATGAGGAAGAATGACCTAGCCTCCAGGACGTTGCGGTGGTAGACAATAATCTCATTGTAAAAATTTACGACAGTAGTGAAATTAATTAACTCTCTCCTCCAATTGTGTGAGGCAACAGTAAGAGTTAGAACTCAAAGGAGCACCCCAGCAGGGGCCACAGACTTTAGAGGGGTACAAGGAGGGACAGTACTTTTCTATCACCAGATTGTCACAGTCATATCACAAAGAAATTGGTTGAGAACAACATCAACAAAAGAGACACTTCTTGCCCTGGCCAGTTTTGTTCAGTGGTTAGAGTGTCAGCCTGCAGTACAGAGAGACCCGGGTTCAGTTCCTGCTAAGGGCACGTGTGTCAGTTGCAGTTTGTCCCCGGTCCTGGTTGGGTCCTGCGGGTGGTAGCCACTTGATGTGTCGCCTTCACGTCGATGTTTCTCTCTCTCTCTCTCTTCCTCTCTCTCCCTCCTGCTCTATCTGAACAAAAAATGGAAAAATATCCTCGGGTGAGGATAAAAAAAAAAAAGAGAGAGACACTTCTCTCCCCCATCTTGAACATATAATTTAGATCTTAGGTTGCTTTTAAAAACTAAATATAGGATAATTAACTCTCTTATCAGACGGCAGCCAGACTGCAATGATTATTTAGAAGAGCTAGAAAGGGAATCTGTTCTATAGTCAACATGACCTTTATCATTTATTTGATTGTTTATCTGGCTGCTTCAGAAAGTTTTTTTCAGAAAAAAATTTTTTTAACTACATGGGTAAATGTCTTTGTAGTCTTTATTAATTGATTTTTAAAGTCACATTCAGAATTCCATGCCTTGCTTTTGCAAAGGTCAGGAATGTTTTGTACATAAATGGCATAGGGAGTGGGGAGCGTTCTATAAATAATATTTTTTATTTCAAAAGGTCAAATGAGAAGGAAGAAAAATTCATCTTTGTACTTTATGTGTCTCACTCATATTATGTGCTCTTGAAAATGAATTTCCTTGTTAATACAGCATGTGATATGCTGTTCTTAACACTGACATTTCCCCCTGTCTAACCTGGATTTTACTGTGTCCTGGTTTGAAGAATGAGCCTCATCCGGCTCAGCAGCTGGTAGTCACCTGATTAGGGGAATCATTGGGACCACGAGACTTTTAGAGTTGGGAGGTATGTTCAAGATTAGCTTAAAGACCTTCTTTTTCCAAAGGACACATGAAGATGAGGCATGTTACATGACTTTTTCTAGTAAGAGAACTAGTTACGTCTGAGTGGAACCAGAACACAGCTACCCTGATTCTCAGTTTTGTACTCAACACTGATGCAATCTCCAAGAGCTGATGGAAACACTGCTTTTAGAAGGAATGTCTTCACAAAGCTAGTTTTTAAAAATAAAGTCATAATTACAAAGAATTTTATTTTATTTTATTTTAAATAAATCTTTATTGCCTGGCCAGTGTGGCTCAGTGGATTGAGCTTTGTCCCATGGACTGAGGGGTTCTGGTTTGATATCCGGTCAGGGCACATGCCTGGGTTTCTGGCTCGATTCTCAGCAGAGGGTGTGCAGGAGCAGCCGATCCATGTTTCTCTCTCACATTGAAGTTTCTATCTTTCTCTTCTTTCCTCTCTCTCCAAAAAAAAACTGAAAAAAATTTTAAATAAATCTTTACTGAAAAAAAATTTAAATAAATCTTTAAGATAAGAATACAGAAAGGTGTCAAATAATACATGTATACTTTGACGAATCATCACAAAGTAAACACATTTATGGAACCAATACCCAAATAAAGAAAGAGAATAGTGACTGCACCCCAGAAACTTGCCCTTGGGTCCTTTCTCGGTCACTATTCTTACCTCCTCCCCAGAGACAATAACAATAATGATTTCTGTCACCATGTATTGGATTTTGCTTGTTTTAGAACTTTATATATAAATATATTCTTCTGACCTAGCTTTTTTCCCCTCAAGATATTGTTTGTAAAATTTATCAATGTTATTTCACATAGTTTGTTCCTTTTCACTGATGTATGGTCTCCCTTTGTATGAATATGTCACCATTTATTTATCTGCTCCAATACTGATGAAAAATTGGGTTGTTTCCAGTTTTGAACAGCTACAAATAGTATTACTATGAACATTCTTGTTTATGTCTTTGGATGCACATGTACACCCTATCTTGTAGGTGTATTTCTAGGAAGAAGTAAAGCAGTGAAAATGCCTATGGGTAGTAAACACTGTGAGCTTTCCAAAGGAGCATTGCAGGTTTACACTCCCGACGGCAGGATGTAACTTGTTCCACGTCAGAACAAACTTGCTGTTACCAGAATTTTTAATGTTATCGATTCTGGAACATGAGTTGTGAGGTCTTATTGTGATTTTGATTTGCATTTTTTAAATTGCTGATTATTTTGAATACTTTTAAAATATTTTTTATTGGCCTTCTTGTATTTTCCCTTTTTGAAGTGGCGATTCAAGTATTTTACACGTTTCTCTTGAGTTTTTCTACTTTTATTGATTGGTAGGAGTTCTTTAGACATTCTAGATAAGTTATTTGTCAGCTAAATACATTACAAATGTGTTCTAGTCTGTGGCTTGGCTTTTTATTCTCTCAATAGTGTGTTTTGATGAAAAGATATTCCTAATTATAGTGTAGTCCAATGATCAATTTTTTCCCTTGTGGTTAGCATTGGGTTTTGTGGTGTGTGTGTGTGTGTGTGTGTGTGTGTGTGTGTGCTCTGTTTAAAAATATTTGTTTACCCTCAAGTTTTTGAAGATGTTTTCCCATATTATCTTTTAGTTGACCTATTGTTATTTCTTTGATATTACGTCTATAAGCAACTGGAATTGCTTTTTAGTGTATGATGTAAAGTACAGAATTGACATTTGTTCTGTTTTTCTCATAAAGATTTTCAATTTGCTCAGCATAATTTATTGAAAAGACTGGCTTTTCCCCACTGCTTTATAGTCATGTGTCCATATATGGGTTTATTTCAAGGCTTCTTATTCTGTTCCATTGTTCAATTGTGCCAATACCACTGATTTAATTTTCCCCTATTCTATTTTTTTTACACTCCTATTAGCTTCATGTTTGCCTTTTTACTCCATGTTCTATCTTTCGATTTCTACATGATGCATTCTGGGTAGTTTTCTCTTATTTGTTTTCTAGTTCGTTGGTTTCTACTTCTGAAATATTTAATTTGCTGCTAAACCATTCCGTCAAATATTACATTTTTGTTTTGAAGTTCTATTGAAGTCTTATTCTATTCTTAAGATTATATTTACTTTCTTACATTTTAAAGCATTCAGACTATGTTTCATTCAGACTATGTTTCATTATCACTAATTTTTTTTATAACATTAGTGTTTATTGGATGATGTTCACTTATAATCTGTTTGTTTTGTGTTGATCTTTAATGAGGATGTTTTTCCTGTGATAATCTCTTTTAACAAAAGGAAATTCCTCCAGAGAGGTTTAGAGTTTGCGTCTAGTAGATCATTAGTCTGGGGCCAATTTTTATGTTAATCTCAGCTTTCTGGGCCACATGCCAATGCAAACTCAAAATCTTGGTCAGGCCCAAGATTTCTCAGTGGTTTATTTTTTTACCCAGAGCCCTCATTGTCATAGACCTTTTCATTCCTCAAAGAGAATGGAATGAAGGTCAGGTGTGCTCCTGGCAACAAATATATGGGAAATGTTCCAAAAGGAAAAAATATAGCACAAACATAAAATGTTGTGAGGCAAAGGTGTGGGGAAAGAGAAAACTTGTGCACTGTTAGTGGGAATGTAAACCGGTGTAGTCACTATGAAAAACAGTATGGAGATTCCTCAAAAAATAAAAAAAAAATAAAAACAAAAACAAAAGAATTATCATATAATCTAGCAATTTCTCTTGTGAGTATTTATCCGGAGAAAATGAAAACACTAACTTGAAAAGTTACGTGCACTCCCACATCATTGCAATATTATTTACAATAGCCAAGCTATGGAAACAACCTAAGTGTCCATCAAAGGATGAGTGGACAAAGAAGTGGTATATATACAATGTATATATACAATGAAATATTATTCGGCCACAAAGAGAGGAAATCTTGCCATTTGTGACAACATGGATGGATCTTGAGCGCATTATCTAAGTGAAATAAGTCAGAGAAAGCCAAATACTGTATGATCTCATATATATGGAACTGAGAAAACAAACAAACAAACAAACAAACAAACAAACAAAATCAAGCTTGCTGGTTGCCAAGGTGGAGGTTAGGCCTTGGGTGGAATGAGTGATGACAGTCAGAAGGTACACACCTCCAGTTATACAATACATAAGTCATGGGGTTGTAATACACAATATGGTGACTATAGTTAAAAGTACTGTATTACATATTTGAAAGTTGCTAAAGTGCTCATCACAAAATAAAATCGTATAAGTACATATGGCGACAGACATTAGCTAGACTTACTGCGAGGATCATTTTGCAATATCTACAAATATCTACTCATTTGTATTGTATACCTGAAACGAATCTGTTATATGTCAATTATACTTCAATGAAGAAGTTGTTATTTTTATTGTATGCAAATTTGCCATTCGTGTACAACTGAACCTTACAATAACTTCATGATATTCATTATTATACCATTTGTAAAAATGAATTGAATGTCTAAGCCAAAATCTACAAAAGAAGTCTTTCCCTTGTGTGGTAGTCTGTCCACAGAATATGGGCAATGAAGGAATCCTTATTTTGCTTTTTCCACCTTTACGTTTTACCTTACGCTTTACCGTATCTCTCCTTGCCCCGCTTTGCCTAAGAGCAGAATGGAAGCTCCGCTTTGCCCACCATATCTGACGCACAGACGATGCACAAACTGAAGTCAGTGCTTCAGTGACTGTGTATTGAGCCGTCTAGATGAACCAGAGTTTTCATCCTGCTGCCACTGTCACTCCCTGCGCCAGAAATGCTCATTATGTAAATTTAAAGGCACACACACAGCACTTTGTGAATCATGCACTCTCTTTCAGATCAATGGTCAAAAAGTTTCTAGGCTCAGCAAAGAAGCAGATAATGAGAGGAAAAATCAAGGAGAGCAGAGTTGGAGTTAATTCATCTTTGTTAAGAATCGTTATTGCGAAAATATTGGCAGCACCAGCCGTGAGATTCTAGTTGAGGATGAAAGGAAGAAACTCCTATTTTCATTCTCCTGAGGAAATAAGGACTAAAAATGAATTGGACCGGGGGGAATAAAAAGCAAGCAGAACCTTCTCATCTGAGTGATTAGATTTCTTCATAAAGCTGCATATCTATGATTTTCAGCTTGCTCCTGGACAGAATTGGAAGCATGGAGAGAGGCAAATTATAGGTGCAGTAAGAATGAAAGCAAGTCCAACAAAAAGCTTTTATTTTCTTTCATTTAAATAAAATATCTTGGCATTTCTTAGATCCTAATTTAGTTTTTATTTCTATTAGAGTTCACATGATTCTTGGAACTACTGCTCCAACCAAAACATTAAACCTCATGCTAATGTGTCAAATGGGAATCTTGTCATTTGTATCATCTGGATTTAAATGTTCCCTCAGTTACAAATTGTCTTAAAGTGAAAATCAACCTCATGAGAGTTGAGAGTACTTTTTCACTAAAGAACAATTTCACTGAATTTGTTAAAATCTCAGAATTTTAATAATAATTTATGTTTAAAATGACAAAATGAAATTTATTATATACCTTTTTAAAAGTATCAATAGGCTTTCTCCTGGATCTGAGTTTTATATAGAATGAGCTATGATGAATATCGGTTCATATATTAGACATTTTTTTTATAGGCGCTGGTAGGTGTGGTGTTAAAATGTGCCAAGACAAACAGCAAAAAGACCTATATTTCAAACCATTTCCCCTTTTTCTGTCCCAAAATAAGAGCTCTGGTTACACTGGCAAACACTCTTGTCATTGCTATATTTCCACTCTCAACAGAAACAAATTTATTCCTGCTCCAGTTAGAAATTGGCTATTTAATTCACCAAACAAATCAAAGAGAATATAACTGTCCAAAATTCTCCAAATGTTTCCAGTCATTTTAATTTTACCAAAAGCTGAAAGTAATTCATCCTGTGGAGGTAATAAATTCAAATAACTAGATTATATTTAAGTTTTTTTTTTTAAAATTTAGATATATCTAGGAAGATTTGGCTCTTTGTCTAATCAGAATGATAAAAGACCAGAAGTCTAAGTGAAACTTGCCTACTTATGACTTAACTTTCTATTTTTCTTTAGCTCCAGTGAAGATAAATGTATTCTCATCTTAATACCATCTGGGAATAATACCTAAAAGCTAATGTTTACTGAAAACCTAGTTTATATAGACTGTTAGAAACACCATGTTATTTAAACTCATGAAGTTTATGAGGTAGGTTTTATTTTTGTCACATTTATTTAATGTGTGAAGAAACTGAGGCTTAGCAGTAGTGGAACTAAGGTTGGAAATTAGGCTTTTCACACCCCAGGAAAAAATCAGGATTGCCACATACCTGGCAATCCAAGCAGATGGCCAGTGAATTTTAATATAACTCTCTATCTATTATCTATCTATCTATCTATCTATCTATCTATCTATCTATCTATCTATCTATCATCTATCTATCTATCATCTATCTATCATCTATCTATCTATCTATCTATCTATCTATCTATCTATCTATCTATCATCTATCTATCGATACTGGAAAAAAATAAAATGAAATAAGTATTGTTAAGAGAATCACTTAAAATAGAGTCAGAAGCCCGGCCGGTGTAGCTCAGTGGTTGAGCGTCGACCCATGCACCAAGAGGTGGCTGGTTCGATTCCCAGTCAGGGCACATGCCCAGATTGTAGGCCAAATCCCCAGTGCGGGGCATGCAGGAGGGAGCCAATTGATGTTCTCCTCATCTGTGTTTCTATCTCTCTCTCCCTCTCCCTTCCTCTTTATTTAACATCAACAAAGAAAAAAAATTTGTTTTTTAAGTAGAATCAGGAGGCTATTAGGGAAGTGGGGCCTGCACACCTTGTGCCTCAGTTCTCGGAGCGCCTATTACTAACCTCAGCTGAAGGCTGAGCTCTAAACATCTTGAAACAACAACTGTTGTAAGGACACATATGGGTTTTTTATTCCTTCTTGTAAATTTTGCCCCTTCCATTTGCATATTGGAACTAACCAATCTCTGTTAACCTAGCCAGCAATCTTTTCATTTGCGTGAAAGAATTACACACGTGGTTTTTGTCTTTATAAACCTGCCTTCTTTTTGTTCTCTCTGGAGTGCAGTCTGAATCTGGATTTCTCAGTTTGAATCTTTTAAGACCCCAAATTAAATCCTTAATTTGTTTTATAGCCTCAAATCTTTATTGGTTGACTATCTATCTATCTATCTATCTATCTATCTATCTATCTATCTATCATCTATCTATCCATCTTTTTTTTTTTTTTTTATCCTCACCCGAGGACATTTTTCCATTTTTTGTTCAGATAAAGTGGGAGGGGGAGAGAGAGAAAGGGACCCATCGAGTGGCTGCCATCCCACATGACCAACCAGGGCCAGGAACAAACTGCAACCGAGCTACGTGCCCTTAGTGGGAACTGAACCTGGGTCTCTCTGGACCACATGCGATGTTCTAACCACTGAGCAAAACTGGCCAGGGCCATCCATCCATCTTTTGCTCTCAAAGAAATGTGTACAGGATTAGGAGTATATTTACTGTAAATAATGTCACGTTCTTCTACTTAAGAATTTACAGCAAAGGAGCATCTTGAATTTGTTTAGCTCTCCAAAGTTTCTTTATATGTCTCTCTTAAGATTAAATTATATAGTATCAGTTAGTATTCTTTTAATTACAATAGACAAAAAGCACTTAATAAGCTTAAGCAGATAGAACAAGTAGTAAAATACCTGCTAATGTAACTAAAATGTCCCAAGATAGTGTGAGGGACGGCTTGATCCAAAGGCTGGTGATGTTATTAGGACCATATTTCTCTCTATGTGCTGGCAACTTGGCTGCCATCAGTAACAGGTTTTCATGCTTGAGGAGAAGCATAAAAGAAAACTTGCTTTTCCCCAGCAGATCTACCCACATCTCACAACTAACTCTATTAAATCTGATTTTGTCACGTGACCATTCCTAAGCTAGTCGTTGTGCCTTGGGAAATGTTATGCTTTGCTTGTCCAAGCCTGAGTCATATGTCCACTCCCATAATTGAGGGTGAGGGGTTGGAAGTCCTATGCAACCCACATGGCCTAATGATGGGCATTAATAGGTCTTCAAAAATAGTTTTAGCAAATTATTTTTATAAGAAGGAGGGCTTCATTCTGTAGGGTAAAAGTCCCTAAGTTATATTCCAGTGTTCCCAGTGGTTCAAATATTTTGTAAGGGATATGAAATTCCTTTGTACAAAAGTCATGGTATTAGGGCAGAACCAATGGGGGAAAAATGATATTAATCACTGAATTTTATGGTAAAGCTTTTGAAAATGCTGGCTTTTTGCAAAATACCAGAATATGATTTTCTTGAGTTAGCTATACACATGATGGATGATGAAAATAAGATCATTAATTATAATTGCTGACTGAAAATAAATACTTGGTTCTACTATATGAGAGGGTAAGAACTTCTACATGAAACTATGGATCTGGTCTATCCCGCAATCCAGAATTTTCTGCTGAGGGTTTTATTTTGTGGGAAAAACAAATGGCAGGACCCAGAGCATCAATTTTTCTAAATGATCTTGTAACAATGTAACTTCCATGTTGATACACTTCACGAGTTCCCCGGGTCATTAGATCCACCATTATCCAGTTTCTGGTCTATATCTCTTCTGCAGTGGGTAATGTCTGAAATATGAGGCTGGTCCGATCTACTCAATCCTCTTGCTAAGCCCAGATTATTGGAAGAGGAGTTTAGTTAGCTGGAAAATCAACACACATTCCAACAGCAGAAAAGCATACGGAAGGTGAACGCCTTCACATGACCTCATGCCTACTGTTTAGTTGCAATTCACCCAACCCTCAGGGTCTGAAGAGGTGGACATTCTTGGTCCTACTATGCACTGATCTTAGAGAAGTATACATGATTTAACTCTGGCTATTTTCCCTTTATAGAGATATAGCTGATATATAACTTATAAATTTAAGGTGTATGCTATGATAATTTGACGCACATGTTTATTGAGAATTACCACAATAAGTTTAATTAACACAATCATCACCTCACTTAATTACCTTTTGTGTGTGTGTGTGTGTGTGTGTGTGTGTGTGTGTATGGTGAACATGTGAACATATAAGATCTACTCTTTAAGCAACATTCAAGTATGTAACACAGTGTTGTTAACTGTGGTCACCATGCTATACAATAGATCCCAGAAATTATTCATATTATAACTGGAAGCTTATTTTTTTGGCTAATATATCCCTATCCTCCCTCCACCCCCAAGCCTCTGGAAGCTACCATTCTATTCTCTGTTTCTATGTGTTCAATGTTTTTAGATTTCACATATAGAGAGGTCACATAATATTTGTCTTTCTCTGTCTGACTTATTTCACTTAGAATAATGCAGTCAGTGTCCATTCATGTTGTTAGAAATGACAGGATTTCCTTTTTATGGCTGAATAACAATCCTTTTTTTGTGTGTGTGCATATAAACATATATATATATTCTATTTTCTTTATCTTTTAATCCATAACTGGACACAAAGTTTGCTTCTTTGTCTTGACTGTTGTAAATAAAGCTGTAATGAATATGGGGGTGCAGATATCTCTAAGATACTGATTTTATTTCCTTTGGATATATATGGAGAAGTGGGATTAATGAATCATATGGTAGTTCTATTTTTTTATATTTTAAAGAAACTTTATACTGTTTTCCATAATGGCTATACAAGTTTACAGTCCCACCAACAATGCATAAGGGTTATTTTTTGTCCTTTGGCTGATATCCATTCTGTGGATATGTGCTGATGGCACAAGACACTATCTCATTATAGTTTTGATTTACGTTTTCCTGATTATTAGTGATGTTGCACATCTTTTTATGTACCTGTTGGTCATTTGTATGTCTTCTTTGGAAGACATATTTGCTTTTGCTAATTAGATTTTTTATTGAGCTGTATGAGTTCCTTGTTTTTTTTGATATTAACCTCATATCAGATATATGGTTTGCAAATATTTTCTCTCATTTAATAAGTTGCCTTTTTATTTTATTGATTGTTTCTTTTGCTGTAAAGAAGCTTTTTAGTTCGATGTATTTCCACTTATTTATTTATTTTTTATTTTGTTGTTTGTGCTTTTGGTATCATATATTAAAAACAAACAAACAAAAAAAAAACTGTCACCAAGACTAATGTCAAGAAGCATTTCCCTATGTTTTGTTTTAGGAGTTCTATAGTTTCAGGTGTTAGATTCAAGTCTTTAATGCATTTCAAATAAATTTTTGTGAGTAATGTAAGACAGGGGTCCAATTTTATTTTCTTTTGCATGTGACTATCCAGTTTTTCCAACACCATTTATTGGAAAGACTATCCTGTCCCGAATTAATATTCTTGGCTTCCTTGTCAATTATTAGTTGACTGTATATGAGAATATTTATTACTGGGCTTTGTATGCTGTTCCATTGATCTATGTGACTGTTTTTATGCCTAAACTGTATTGTAATGAACTTTTCTTTATGACTCATCAGATTTAGTTCTCTTGAAGTCTTTTGTGTGTTGTTGGTAATGGTTATGTTTTTATGCACTGATAATACTATTACTAATAAATATAACTGACTCTTATTGAATGTTTACTAAATGCCATGTATTCTGCTAAGCACTTTTGAAGACTTTTTCTCAGACTTCTGAACAGATTCAAATCTGTGTATTTAATTGCCTACTAGACATCTTTTCTTGGATATTTTGAAGGCATCTTACTGTCTTTACTTCCACACTCTTTATTCTTCCGTATTTTCTTGGTTAGTAAATTGCATCCCCATCCAGTCAGTTCTTCATTCTTGGATCTGGACCTCATATGTGGCCTATTGTTCCTTCTCTTCATCCTAATTGATGAAGCATTGAGCCTCTGTTTATACAACTGTCAGTTCTAGCCTTGCAGAGTGACCTACCCTTCTTCATTGCAGTGGCTGCCATCTAGTTTACACCTTACCTGTTCCTGTGCAGGAGTCTCTCATGAATCCCCTTATAGCCACCTCTGCTGCCCCTTGACCTATGCTATGCTCTACTCTGAAGCCAGACACACGGTTTCATATGTTCATGTCACTTTTTTAGGAAACATCTATCCCTTCTGCCTCATCTGATGGTTCCTCTCCTACTTGAAATTTTAGGATTTCTGAACATTTGAGTAATCTTAGTTTAGATGAGACTTCTTCAGAGGGAATTCCTGGATCCTTTATAGTTGTGTTGGTGTAGCTATCATGAGTCCACCACATATTTTACCTTTTTTCAGGAGAGATTTATTTATTTATTTATTTATTTATATTTTAATTCTCACCTGAGAAAATGCTTAGAGAAAAGAAGGGAGGGAGGAAGAGAGAGAGAGAGAGAGAGAGAGAGAGAGAGAAACATCAATCCATCAATCAGCTGCCTTCTGTACGTGTACCATCTGGGGACCAAACCTGCAATCCAGGTATGTTCCCTGACTGGGAATTGAACTGGCAACTTTTTGGTGCATGAGACGGCACTCAACGGACTGAGCTACACAGACTAGGCTACTTTTGTTTTTAACTCCTCACAATTACGTGTTTACTATTTTCCCCATAAGATACAGACTACATGAAGGCAGGAACAACCATCATACTTATCAAAATATTTAATTTGTCTAGCATAATGTAAGCACTCCATAAATGATTATTGAGCAAACAAATAAATCCTACAAAGTTCCTCCAGTTCCAGCCTGGGCTCTTTATATTATGCCATTCTGCTTTTAGACACGTTTCAATTTAATTTTTATGTCTTAAAACTCAATGTTTTAAATAGGAAAACCCAGTATTTTCAATATAGGCAGTTACATTTTGTTTTTTTATTTGGGCAATAGCTTAGTTTTACTTAGTAATATGTTTCTCAGGTTCTTTTTGAAATTATTAGTAAATGATTAGAGAGGAATGAAAGTTTCTGAGTGACAGTGATTAAAGTACATTTTAAATAGTGCTGGATTATCCTAAGGCACATTTTAAAATGTGCTTCAGACAAAAGATTTTGAATATTGACATTTCCCCAAAATAAGTAATTCTTATTTTTAAAAGCCAGAAATGTGTTAAACTTCCTAAAACTCATCTTAATGTTTATTATTGATCATCCTTTTAATTATACAAGAGGGCCCAATCATATTAGGATCACGGACGTCATTAACAGGATTTAATTTGAATATTAGCGTTAAAGAAAAATGTGTGATTTTCTACATTTTCTGAACCACAGATCCTTTACTTTTTATAATAATAATAATAAGAAGAAGAACCAAGTATTATCGTTTCTTAGATACTATGTGGGTATTTTATAGGCAGTATCTATAATTCCTGTTACCATGACGTTTCGTAGATGAGAAAGATGAGAGAATGGCCAGGTAACATGGTCAGCTCCCCAGCCCGCGTGCTCTCTGTCAGGTCATGCTGGTTTACTCTGTGTGACAGAAGATATGACTTCTTCTTCACCACACTCATCCTGGTAAGACAATTCTAGTGCTGACTATGCAGCAGGATTGCATGTATTGCTCCAATCTGCTTAAATTGGCTGCTGTGCAAAACTAAAGTGAGGCCCTCGCAGCTCAATTGAAAATCTATATGTCCCGACAGGGCGCCCACAGGGAAGCAGCAGATCTCTAATTTGGAACAATCAGCACAGCAGAGACTGTGGCAGGGCTGTTTTGAAGAAATATACAAAGTTTCAGTCATTGTGGTTTCAGACAGAAGAACTGAGATTAATTTCAGGAACTAAACATTTTCTTTAAAATCAGTCATTGCATGAATCCGGCCCTGGCAGCTAGATTTCCTTTCTTTAGGGCCTGGTTACATTACTAACTGGATAAACCATGTTATTTAGACAGAGACCAGATTCAGTATTTATAAAGCTACGAATAAAATTTGAGTAGAGAAGACTGTTTTCAGGGAGGAGATAAACCACAGAACTTACATGCATGTATGCATGACCAATGAACGTAGACAACAAAGCTGGGGATGGGGTGCGGGGGAAGGGGTGGAGGGTGTCAATGAGGGACAAATGAGAAACATCTGTAACAAAAACAAATTAATAAATAAAAATAAAAAAAAAAAGAAAACCAGTTTGACCCCATCAAGTATATTGAATAAATCAAATTTACCTGAGAACGTTTAGGAGTAGCTACGATGAATTGAGAAAAGGCTACAGCTGTAATTTGTTGCGGTTACCTCTGGAAGAGGTGGCGACTTAATTTTTGAACATGATTTTTGGCTTTTCTCGCTGAGGTAGGCTGAGGAGGCATGGGTCAGTGCCAGCTGTTCTCTGGCGACGCTGGGGTATCCCTGGTGCCCAGAGGGAATGCCCGAGCTGAGCTAGGCCTGGATACAGTGTCAAGGAAAACAAACCTGTATACGTTTGAAGGAGTTTCTGAAGAAATGTTTAGGTAGGGTGGTAAGAAAAGTTAATAAATCGTGTGGTAATTTAGTCAATGTAAAATGAATATCTAGAAACCAATGCTACCTTTACCTTAAAGGTATAATGATAGCATTTTCCATTAGTTTTAATTTATTAGAAAATTTCCTCTCTTTATAAGCCACAAATTTAAGGCAGCCAGTTTGCTTTCTAAGCCAACTTCCCTGGCTGAATACCTGCCCCTCCCCAACTTTCTTAAGCATTCTCATCCCCTGAGATCCATCCAATAGTCCCCCTTATCCTTGGCTTCACTTCTGCTGTGTCAGTTATCTGCAGTCAATACATCATCACGAGAAGGATGAAACCAGCACTATAAGGTATTTTGTGTCAGAGAGACCATATTTACATAACTTTTATTAAAGTATATTGTTATCATTGTTCTATTTTTTATTAATTAATGTTTTCAACCTCTTACTGTGCCAAATCACAAATGAAACTTTATCCTAGATATGTGTGTATAGGAAAAAAACGTAGTATATAAAGACGGCCCTGGACTTACCATGACTCGACATACAATTTTTCGACTTTATGATGATGCAAAAGGAATATGCATTCAGTAGAAGCTACACCGCACATTTTGAATTTTGGTCTTTTCCTGGGCTGGCAAAATGCTGCATGACACTCTCTTGGGATGCTGGGCAGCTGCAGCATGACGGTTTTGCTCACAGCAGGCAGATGCAGGTGCTGTGAGCACATATAAGTAGGCTAGGCTCATCTATGATGTTCAACAAGCGAGGTGTATTAAATGCCTTTGACTCATATTTCCAGCTCACACATGGTTTATTGGGTTATAACACCATCATAAGTCATGGAGCATCTATAAAGTTCAGTACTATTCACAATTTTAGGAATCCACCGGGGGTCTTGGAATGTATCCCCCTAGGATAATGGGGGGACTACTATCCTACTTGTCTGACTGACTTTCCACTTGATGCCTTCTTGTCTCTGAATTTCAGTGAGTCACAGTGATTGTGCCTATTTTATAGTTCAACTTGCTGCTAGTTCTGTAGTTACAAATGCATCAACTTTCTCTATGTCACGGAACAGGATGGTTTCAATATGGTGCTAACAAGGCCAAGTATGCTTATCCTTTTATAGGTTAATGAGGATCACTCAGAGAAATTATTCATTTGAAGGCAACTGTTAGGGATTGTATCTCTGACCTCAGGGACCGAGCGTGCCATTTACTATGAAGTGAAACAAAGATTGCCCTTGTCCCAGGATGCTCATTCTCCATTTTCTCTGCACTGAGAGGGAATAGACACCAAGGAAACAGTCTAGGGCAGTATTTTCCAACGTCCCTTGCAGCAAAGTGTGGTTATGTATTAAAACTATATTGTAAGGATGGGATCAATAAGCTGGAAAGACCTGGGTGGATACCTGAAGCCTCAGAGCAGGAGAACCCAACCCTGAATTGTCTATTTCTAGCCTTCTCAGTGAGAAATTAACTCTTGTCTAGTTTAAGCCATTGTTATTCTGGACCTTTGTTACTCAAGAGTGAACCAATTATAAGTGATTTATAAGGCAAAAGTGTTAATGTCTCAATGAACTACTGTGGTTTTATTTAGAAATTATGTCTTTAGAGTGTTAGTTAAAATGATAAATATAATTTAGCACAATGCTTAATAAATAAGTGAGCATTCAGGATTATAACTTGCACTAACTAAATTTAACAAAAAATTATTGTGTGTCTGTTAGATTAAATTAAATGAAAACATATATAGTTCACTTGATTCAGTACCAAGTACATAGTGAGTGCTCAACAATAATTATATTCTCCTTCTAACTAAAGGCACTGGGTTCCCTTTTTAAATCTCTTGTTATTTATTCTTATTATAAATATCATTACAAAATAGTATAACAGAAACCTTTCCTAACCTGAAAGCTGCCCCACTCTGAAAACACTCAGATAATCTGGTTACACTCCTCTGGAGTAATTTCGTCTAAGCATGTCAAGTGTTCTATTTCAAAGTAGCAATTTCTTTACCCTCTACGGTGCATAGTTACACTAATGGCCCTCAGTGAACTATGCCTTTGGGAAATGATGGCCTTGTGTGGTGCTCGCCCCTCGCACGTTGCCACTGGGCTTGGTCAGGTGATTTGCTTTGGCCAATGGGACATCAGCAAACACATGGCAAGCCAAAGCTTTATATGTATTTACATATTGGAGCTTGCCCTTTTAGAATGTTGCTACCACCACTTGAGGAGGCTTTGACTAGTTTCCTTCAGGATGGAAGATCACGTGGAAAGAAGGGTCCAGCCAGCTATCCCAGCATGGCCCAGCCCCCAATAACCCTCCAGTTGAAGACAGCTGTGTATTTGAGTCTAGGTGAGATCAGCAGAAGAACCAGAGCCATGAGAAATAATTAATCATTATTGTTTTACACTAGAAAATTTTGGGATGATTTGTTGTTACTCAGCCATTGATAACAGATACATTCACATACACAGACTTTTAAAAATGTGTATGATGTGTATATATTTTTTCATAGTAAGAGATAGAATAAAAAGATAACTTAGCTAAGTTTTACTTTTCTTTTTATTCTCTGACATCTCCTTAGCAAATACTCTTCCCCATCTCTTATGTGTCTGGCAGCTAGAAATTAGGGGCAACTATAATTAACCATTGAAGTTGTGCACTGTATAAGTTCTGAATACAGACTGATACTTTGGTTACCTGTGGTAGGAGGTATCCACATAATAACACTTTAAAAATTATAGAAACATGTATCGTAATGGATTTTAAGTATTCTGTACTTAAATTACAGGAACTTTAGTGGAAGCTAAAATCCAAAATGGGAGAGAGCGAGTGAGTGAATATGAGATTTTTGAGGAACCAAATAAGATCACATATGTTAAATTATTTATTAATATTAATAATACTTACAATTAAGTATTTATACATTTTATATTTTTGATACATGTATCAAAAATATAATTTAGTTTTATTTTGGGGTGGCAGCAAATGTTATAGTTAGACACTGATTCTGTCTTTGCTAGCAATTTATCTAGTTTCACTGTGGGAATTTCATGAGCAAATAGTATACAGCATAATACCTCTTAATAAGCCACATAAAGAAACACCATATTCCAAATTAAGTGACAGCTTAATTACACTGTTCTTTCAGGCAAGGGGAGATGAAGAATTAGTCCAAATTAAATATGAGGTGTACTTTTTGTATATGAGGAGATACTCAGGATAGACAGCAACCAACTGAGAGCTGACTTTCCCGCCAATAAAAGCCCTTGTTGTTAGAGCATCCCCAGCCCCACCTCGTTGTTAGGAAATAAAATGCTGTTCTTGATGGGTGGGCTGATCTCTTTCCTGGGGCCAAAGAGTCACCTTGGCTATAGCAGGAGCTAAAACGCCTGGAAAGTTTTCCAAGAGATTTTAGTTTAGCAAAGAGTCTCCTCCCCCTAAACTGAAACTCAAATAATCTTCACCAACTCTCAGTATTTGTAGTCTAAAGGTCCCCTTGCCACGGTGGCTTCTACCTGTGTTCTTATTGATAAGCTCCCAGCAGGGCCCCTCAGCAGTTGGGCTGCTGACTGCTGATCAATGACGGGAGATATAAAATGATGATATCCATGCTAGGCTTACTTCATTCTTACATCAAAGCAACTTTTTTTCCCTCATAAATGAGTGGATTAAAACTACTTCACATAAGTCTTAAACAAGTGGATTTAAAATCGTATTAAAGCTGTACATGGCCAACACTGTACTGTTGTGGCAGAAATTCGGTCGTTAGGAGGAGACGGACTGCATGCACTTGGAGGATTAGAAAGGACTGTTTAATGCGCACCAGTGCTGACCCAGCAGAGTCACCTCCAAAGCCTGAGCCCCGCGCAGATTCCAGTTGGCTCTTATACATGATAAGCTTCCTGGTATTTGGGGGCTTTCTAGTTCTGCTGTAGTTGAGGCAGTTGGCCGATGTGAGGGAATCAGGGTCTCTGCACTACCCTAAGGGCTGCCTGCACCTGGCTTGCCTTCTCAGTACATTGAAGGTAGCTCTATGGATAGTGGGTTAAGGAATAACCATTTTCTCAATGTATTTGAGAGAATATTATTTAGGAGCAAACAAAAAACTTTGAATCTGGGCGGGGAAAGCATGAGGAAATGATACATTATTTATAAGGGAACCTGCGCCCAGTTTGGAAACTTTCCAAAGTCACAAGAGAATTATTTGGCTTTCAGGAGTATAGGTTAAACATGATGTGAGCGTTATTTAAAGTGATATTTGCTGTTCCTTGCCACATTTCAATTATATCTGAATTTCTTGCTAATATTCGTACATTGACATTTGATAAGGAACATGTTTATTATGGTCTCTTATAGGGGAGGGAAATTCCTCCTTCTACAGTTTTAGGTTCTTTGGTTGGTTTAATAATTAACAGGTAAGGAGAAAAACAAACAAACGTTTAATAGCATATATATCTCCTGTATACCTGGGAGAGATCCAGGAAAACTGAGTACTAACTCCCTGAAATGGCCTAAGCCGTCACTTTAAATGCTATCTTCAGCTAAGGACAAAAGATCCTGAGGGTGGGGAGCCAGTTATGGGAGGTTACCAGGACAAGCACAGTAAATAAGAGTAAGGTTGTTTAGCAGATTTAAATCTTTGTCTTCTCCATTGATAATGATATCCGTGGGGTGTCCTCAGTATCCCCACCTGTTGCTCCTGTGGGAGGATGATGTATCGTGGAAAGCTTGGTCTCTGTGGTCTGCATGTGTGGTCTGCTTGGCCATGGGCCATGCAGCTTTAGGGCCACATGGCTCTGGAGAGAGCACAGATGAATACAGGGAAGCAGGAGTGAAGAGGAACAAAAGAGAGAGAGAGAACTCTTTTGTCTCAGGGATTTTACCCTCCAATATTTGATGTGCTTGCAGTAGCTCCACCCCCCAGCCAATTATCTTTGTTCCTGGTTTAGACTGACAGGCAAGCACCTTCCCTACATCACCCTGACATGTGCCTATCTCCCTCTTGGTTGGTCCCTTTCCCCAGTGATTTGCAGGGAATGGACCTTGGTTCCCTGGGGAGTGTGAAACTGCAGCTTCCTGGTGAAGCTGCCCAGATAACCATGCTTATAATGGCCTCCCCTTTGCTCCTTTCCTATTATTAATATTAGCTAGCTAGTTATGACAGTAACAAGAAGAGTTTATAGAGACTTAGAGACATCCTTTTCTTCCTGGTAGAGAGAGGGAGACACATTTACAAATGGAGAATTCCCTTACAAATGTAAATGTTTACTTCTACTCAGTTTTTAGAACTTTGCCTATGTCTGCTGTTTCTTAAAAATAACTAGCTTAAAATAATCAATAAACCAAAGAGGCATAGTTTGAGGTGGAATATTTTGTTCCCCTACAATCTGAATGCTAATTTTTTTTTTTGTACAGCAAGGGCTTTGAAAAAAAAAATATCCTAGAATATACAGAAAAATATATCACAGACAATATTATTTGTGTATCATCAATCTTATGTTTGACTTCAAAAACATTATTTGAATAATTTGCATGAAAACAAGATCTTTGTCTTTTAAGAGTTCATCTCCTCCTGCTGCTATATATCTTATACTGGATTATTACTTCAAGTGAGGAAAAAACAGCAGGAACAGATGAGCTCTTAAAAATAAAGATCCTGTTTTTATGCAAATACCTCTAATAATTAAAACAGAGAAACCGGGAAGTCATACACGAATTCTCTGACAAAATCCATTAGAGGTTTTGAAGACTAAAAAGGCTTTCATGTTTTGATTCAACATCTGAAATCAGTGGAGTTTGCATATGTTACTTTGATCTTTAAAACCCTATGTGGTCTTGATGTTCATGACTTTCAAAGAGGCCTCTTAGGTTTCCTACAGTCCTCTTTCTCAAAAAGTCTAAGAGGAAACTAAACATAGTTGTTTTCTCATAGTTCAGTTTGCAAACATTTGTTATATTTGAAGATGACAATAACATGTGTGGTACACTTTTCAGACTGGCCTTGTCAATCTGACCCTGGCAACATTTGATCTTTTCTTTTGGGGCATTATCTTAATGTATTATCAATATGTTAGTGGAAGAAATGCACCATTTTTAGATGAAACCAGTTTTAACTATGAATTACTCAAATAGAATGTAAAGAAGGAAAAAGTATATTATTGAGGGGACTAAAATTGCTGACATTTGGGGGAATGACTTCCTTCTAATCTTTCCCTCCTGCTCATTTCTTCCTTTGTTCACTATGGATATGCCATTGTTACTGAACGAAAGGGGTCTGTTTGCCTGGGTGCACCATAGCCCATTAAGGCACAAACAGTAGTTTGCAGCAAAGAAAGTAAGGCTTTACTAATTGAGGAAGTGGCCCCACCTGGAGACAGGTGAGCTAAGGCTCAAAGACATGGTTCCCTCATGGCTTCCAGGGGATGGGTTATATAGGGAGCAATAATTAATCATGGTTACTAAGGGAATTAGGATTTGGTCTCTACTAATTGGCCAGTGCTAGGGTAGGGGATAGTTGGTTAGTGCATCTGGTCCTGATGTCAGCCATGACATTGCTTCATTTGGTATCACTGTTTTTCTGGGCCTGGAGCTGAAACACAACTGTGGCTTATATGTTATCTGTACTAGCCCTGGCCGTAGCACAGTTGGTTTGATAGAGCATTGTTCTGATATGCCAAGGTTGTGGGTTTGATCTCTGGTCAGGGCACATACAACAAGCAACTGATGAATGTATAAATAAGTGGAACAACAAACCGATGTCTCTCTCTCTCTCTCTTCCTCTCCCTCTCCTTCTCCTTCTTCTTCCTCTTCTTCTCTCTCTCTCTAAAATTAAAAAATAAAAATTTTAAAAACATCTACAACACTAGATGTTATGTCTAGTGTGACCAAAACTTTGTCTCTGGGGTCAACAGACCTAAGATTTTGTTCCTAAGATTATTTGATGCTGACCAGAACCTCATTGTCCTGAGGCCTTATCAATGAGAGGAGCGGTCCTGCAGGGGCAGGCGAGTCAGGGTGCTGAATAAGGCCAGTTTGAATCAAAAGGAAGGAAAGGAGAAAAGTTCATATTAAATGAAGTTTCTACACAGTTACAACACTTTTCCTTTCTTCTCATGCTCTTTTATTCCCTTCAGATTTAAGGCAAACTATTTTTGCCTAAACTTTTTTATTAATGGCACAACTTTAGATAATAATTAGAACTTTACTAGCCTAACACCTTTGTGATCTGACTCCTAAAATAAATGAATTTCAATTAATGTGTCTCCTGGTGCCATAGAATTGGCTGTAGCCAGTAGGGAACACATTCCTTTTTCCAAAAACCTTTACCAGATGAGCTATCTGATTGACCACTGAGTGTTAATAAAATTCGGTGTGAGACACTCAATTTAAGAATAGTAATAATGAAAGGTGAACAAAGAAAAGACTGCCTGTCAACTAAAATAATGATATAAAAATGTATCTTTCAAGCTTTTATTATTTTATTAAGAATAATTTTCCCTAATTTAAAACTTCCAGTAGATTTAAAAAATAGTGAGAACTGAAGTAAATGTGTGATTAAAGAATAATCTTGGTTGCATACCTGCAAAAAATTTTCTAAAGCAAGTACTTGGTACCTCTTCATCCAATATATTCTGTGTCAGGTCATAGTATGGTCAATCCCATCTACTCTGATTCCCTGCGGGGCTATTCCATAATTACCTAAGTTCAAAATAGGCATAACATATACTTGCCTATTTCCCTTGTTTCACTCCTAGTTAACTGCCTGCTTCTGAAATAGTAGATATAATATATTATATAATATAACTATATAATATATAATATATTATAAATCAGATAGCATATTGCACAATGGTATAATGGTTAATTTTATGTGTCAACTTGGTTGGGCCATGAGGTGTCCAAATAGTTGGTAAAACATTATTCTGAGTATTTCTGGGAGGGTATTTTTAGATGAAATTAACATTTTAATCAATACAACTTTTAGTAAAGCAGATTGCCCTCCTTAATATGTGTGGGCCTAGTCCAATCAGTTGAAGGCATGAATAGACCAAAAAGACTGGCCTCCCACAAGCAAGAGAAATTTCTCCAGTAGAGTGCCCTCATCTGCAATGTCAATTCTTTCTGGTTCTACAGCAGACTATCTTCAGACTGAAATTGGAATGTTGTTTCTCCTAGGTCTGCAGCCTACTGACCTCCACTGAAGAGTTTGGACTTACCAGTTCCTTATAAACTCTCTCTCTCTCTCTCTCTCTCTCTCCAAATATATATATATACACACACACACAGTTATACAGTTATACATACACGTACATATATGTGTGTGTGTGTGATTTCTCTTAATCTCTACTGAATATCTTTCATGAAATCTTTCTAAAAATATTGACACAAAGAGTGAAATATTTACACACTATACTCAGATGTGCAAAAAACTAGTTTCCTTTTTTGCTTATGAAGGTCTTCTTGTTAATGAAACATCCGCTCACTAATGGAAATTAGGGGTAGGGAAGCAGAGGTAAAACTTGATAATTAAATTAAAACTTGAACTCTTCAAATTTAGAATAGTTTATTTAATGTTGTCTCAGTCTGTCTTGGGTAATTATTTAATAAAATTCAAGGTTCAACAACCAGTTTTGCTTCTCACTGAAAATTCATCACATTTCTATTTCTTCCCCAAGAGATAGTATTTAGATGCAGGAGAAAGCTTGTGGATTAGGGACATTAGAAAGATGGGCCTGCATGCTGATGTTTGTGTAATTTTCACTGACATCTGTGGCAGTGTCCACAGTCCATCTTTGTCACTGGACATGCTGTTGGACTCTGCTGTAGATGTACATCACTTATGAAAATTGTGACTTGTCCTTTCTGAATTGGCAAAAGCCCTGGGATGTTTGGACCATACCCTCCACAGAGTAAGATCTCATTTTGGTTCTGGCAGGTACTAAAGATCTCTCTACCTCGGGATGTGACTTCCATTTTGTCCTGGGGTGGTCCATCAGTAGTTTTTGATACAAGTACATTTTACTTCTGCCACAGTGACCACCACTAGCCCAACCCATTAGCAAGCTTGCTAAAGTAACATCTGCCTTCTTCTAGAGTTCCACCTAGAGTACCTAGGAATGTGGATACAATTTATACTACACATTAACCTAGGGAGATATTGGAATGCTACCTCCAAACCACCCTCTGCCTAAATATGACATACCACTACCTTTATATTACCACTTCATGTTGGTGTGGAGTACCATTCAAAAAGATGGGAGCAGGGGGTAAGAGCCCTTTGAATCAGATGTTCAATGAGGTCTCTGTCTTTTCAACAAAAGTCAGGGGATACTGAGAATACTCCTTTTAGGAACATCTCATCTCCAAATACCTCTGTCTTTTAGATTTTCCCCTTACTCTGTTGAGAACTTCTATACTATTCTACCTTTTTTGCTTATATTATATGCTGAAGTCTAGGTGAACTGTACTCATACTTTTTCTATGTAATAAACTTCATAGTGTAGCCTTAGTTGCAAATAGAGTTACAGGAGGAAAAAAACGGGATTAATAAGAAGAGAAAATACATTGGCTTAATATTTTTAAAACATGATTCTTGTTGCATTCTGATTGTCACGATATTTCTTTTGGTCACTTGGCCATTATATTATATTGCTGCATTTATATCTCATGAGTCTACTAAAAGGAATGGAATTTTTCTTTTTTAGGTTTTACTGAGAGTTGAATCTGAATAAATAAAAACAAACCAATAGTCTACAGATTCTACAACTTGAAATATAAAGATTTGAGGTCCTGTGAAAGGTGGTGGTATATCTTTTTTAAAAATACAAAACTTTGTAAACTTTCTTTAGGTTTGTGGTTCCTTGACAACACGTTACCTGCAATAAGACTAAACGGTCCACATCATTTCAGGGCAGTGTTGTGATTATCTGCAATCATCAAACTATTCCAATGGCTCTTAACTTTGAGTTGAATATTTGTACAGCCTACTAATTTCTGTCACCACATTCTGTGCTTGGCATATAACGATGATTTACTTATTATTTTTAAATATCTCAGAAATTGAAGTAGGTCCTGCTATGACTAGCTATTTTATAATTTCTTTTCTTTCTTTTTTTTTTTTTTTTGCAGCATGCATTAAATAGGTTTTTTGATGGGAATGGACTTTTCCTTGAGGAATACACTGACCTCAGCTGTAGGGGCTGGTTGAGAAAAGAAAGGAGGGAGGGAAGGAAGGAAGGAAGGAAGGAAGGAAGGAAGGAAGGAAGGAAGGAAGGAAGGAAGGAGAAAGAAAGAAAGAAAGGAAGAAAGGAAGAAAGAAAGAAAGAAAGAAAGAAAGAAAGAAAGAAAGAAAGAAAGAAAGAAAGAAAGAAAACCTAGGTTTTATATCTAGCATTTAATATTCTATATCCAAGGAAGCATAGGAAGTCAGTTTTTCATGGACCAAGGGGTTCTATCCTTAAACTTTGCATGCCGTATGAATATAGCTTGGGCCATACCTGAAATAATGTGAGTGGCACAATTCAGGTGTGGGCAATAAAAGCAGAGGTATGGGAATTGTTTGTTAGGTGGAGGATTATTGAGTGCTAGACATGTTATAATGTTCTGATTAATTACACCGAGGTTAGAGAGGGCTACAATCCCAGTGCAAGACAAGGTAATCTACTGAGGATTTTTACTAGAGCTGAGAAAATATGGAAGACTTAAAGGAAAGCTGTGGTTTGAGGGAAGGGAGTGATTAGGACACACTCCCATAGTGTGGTCCCAGCCTTGGCAAAATTATTCATTCTGTAGTCCATCTGCTAGCATGTAGTGTGTGGTCCACTGGATCTGGAACAAATGTTGTTAAGCGTGAAAGTTAAATACACACACATACGCACATACTTATCTGAGAAAGACTGATGACTATCATAGAATAGGAACAGATGTTTATCCCAAAACACTAATCAGAAAGAATATATGCACCCTCTATGTTCATAGAAGTGTTCCTTACAATCACTACGATCTGGAAAAAGCCCAAGTGCCAGAAGCTGTGGTACATTTATACCGTGGAATACTATGCAGCTGTAAGAAAGAAAGCCCTCTTAGCATTTGAAAGGACATGGAGGGACTTGCAGATTATTATACTAAGCGAAATAAGCCAGTCAGAGAAAGACGAGTATCACATGATCTCACTTATATGTGGAATCTAATGAAAAAGTTAAACTGACAAATAAAATAGGGTCAGAGACATGGATGCATGGACAGACTGACAGATCTCAGAGAGGAGGGGGGTGGGAGGAATGGGAGAAGATTAACCAAAGAACATATATGCATAGCCCATGGACACAGACAATAGTGTGGGGAAATCCTGGGGAGGGTGAGGACTGAGTGGAAGGAAGAAATGGGGGACATCTGTAATACTGTCAACAACAACAACAACAATCAAAGAACAGATGTTTAGAATGTAGACATTTTTCTAGTCCATCTAGTTCTTGTTTAAAAGTTGAACTTTGTCATCTCTAAATTGTTTGCTACATTCCTCCACTCTAAAGGTACCATTTCCCCTTAGTCTTGGTAAACAGCTCACTCAGTCCAGCCCGTACTCAAGTGGAGGGAAATTATGCTCCACTTCCTGAAAGGGGTTATTTATATATACTTGGACATTGCTTTTGCATGTTACATATTTTATCCTCATTCCAACCCTCTGGGCTATATGAACTGCTGTCATCACCCTGAATTTACAGATGAGAAAACTGAGGCATAGGGAGGTCATGTTACTTTTTAAAGACTACCCAGCGGGATTTACTGAGGAGCACCTGGTTCCTTAGGGCATGCTGTTAACCCTACTGCCGCTACTGTTCCCCTCAGAGCCTGATTAGTGTAAACAAATGGAAAATCGGTGATAAAAAAGAATGTAGACCTATGGTTCCCTATTCTGCACCATTAGGAGCAAGAATACAGAAATTTTTCTATTTCTTGAAATTTTTGAATCCCTTGACCACTCTTTCTATATGATAATCATATGTTTCATAAGGTTAAAAAAGATCTTTAATGTATCTTTGATCACTTACTAACTTAAATAATCAGACAAAAATACAGAAGAGTGTATATTTTCCATTTTATAGCTGTTATTGTATCAATTATATTAGCCTTATTCTCAGTTTTAATGTGACTAATGTTTAATTGAAATTATTTATGAAGTTAGTATGGTATTGTATATCATAATATGTTTGAATAAGCTGATGATCCATAAATATGGCTCATTCTACTTTACTATTTTTACATTATATATCTGGAAATTACTTGTAATTTAGAGGAGAACATTTCTATGACATTACAAAAGCATAAAAATTATTTTTAATTAAAAAGTATATTGCTATTTATGCTAAGTGAAATAAGTCAGACAGAGAAAGACAAATACCATGTGATTTAACTTATATGTAGAATCCAGTGAACAAAATAAACTAACAAACAAAATAGAAACAGACTCACAGATCCTGGAACAGGCAGACAATCCTCAGAGGGGAGGGGGTTTGAGGTTGTGTGAAAAAGGTGAAGGAATTAAGCAAAAAACTCACAAACCAAAACACAAACAACTCATAGACTGTACAGTGATTACCAGAGGGAAAGGCAAGCGGGGTAGGTAGGAGAGGGTAGAGGAGGGGTGAATGGTGATGGGGAGGTAGGAGAGGGTAGAGGAGGGGTGAATGGTGATGGGGGAGGTAGGAGAGGGTAGAGGAGGGGTGAATGGTGATGGGGGAGGTAGGAGAGGGTAGAGGAGGGGTGAATGGTGATGGGGGAGGTAGGAGAGGGTAGAGGAGGGGTGAATGGTGATGGGGGAGGTAGGAGAGGGTAGAGGAGGGGTGAATGGTGATGGGGGAGGTAGGAGAGAGTGGAGGAGGGGTGAATGGCGATGGGGGAGGTAGGAGAGGGTAGAGGAGGGGTAAATGGTGATGGGGGAGGTAATAGAGGGTAGAGGAGGGGTGAATGGCGATGGGGGAGGTAGGAGAGGGTAGAGGAGGGGTGAATGGTGATGGGGGAGGTAGGAGAGGGTAGAGGAGGGGTGAATGGTGATGGGGGAGGTAGGAGAGGGTAGAGGAGGGGTGAATGGTGATGGAAGGAGAATTGACTTGGGGTGGTGAACACACAGTATAATATACAGATGATGTATTAGATACATAATTTTATTTACCAAGATAGCCCCAATGCATTTAATAAAACATAAATAAATGATAAAATGACAGCCAGGAAAAAAGTATATTGTGTGGGGTAAGGTGATGAAAATATTCTGAGAATTGACATGGTGATTGTTGCACAACTCTGCATATACCAAAACCATTGCACTGTATGCTTTAAGTGGGTGCATTGACTGGTGTGTGAGTTATATCTCAATAAAGCTGTTGAAACAGAATAGTGTGTTATCCTGTCACAATAATGCAGTGCATAAGATATTTTTGCCTTCGAGCAGCACACTCTAAGGAAGAATGTCTATTTCTGCTTTTTAGACTGTACCTTCCTTGGCCATCAGTAGGCAGCATCAGACCTGGGAGCTCTTATGGTGGTGATGGCTACTAGTGAATAGGTCCTAAGGTGCCAGGCTCTGTGCAGAACATTTTATATACATTACTTCATTTAATTCTCTAAGATACATAGACATTAGTGTCTCTGTTCAACAGATGAGAGAATTGAAACTGGAGATGGTTAAGTAATTTAACTTCATTCACACAGCTGGTAAGTAGTACGACCAGGAAGTGAACCAGGTCTGCCTGATTTTAAATACTGTTGTATTTCACATTTCTGTCCTTTCCTGTGGTCTCCTCTTGTTGTGCTGTTCCCTCCCCTTCACTGAGATGGGACATAGATTTAAGTGATTGAAAGGGCCCCTTAAATAGTGCTCTTTTCCTCTGTTAGATGTATTCTCCTCCTCACCTGCCTCCCCCCCTCCCCCTTTTCCTCTGTTTCAGGTTACAAACTAAAAGAGAATGAAGAATTTTGGAAAAAGGTAGAAAACAGAATATATAATTCAGGAGTAATGGCGGTTTAATTAAATTCTGGCTCCTTTCTGCAAGTTTTATAGAGGAAAAAGGTATGGTCTTGGACTTTAGTATGCTATAAAATCTCGATTCTAATTTGTAAGGATAAGCTTCCTTTTTCAGGTTGCCATCTGCCTGAAACTGGTTCAGGGTAGCCGTGGATCACTAGAGTTTACAGGGGGACATCCCGGAATGGGAACTGGAGCAGGGAGGGCATTGTCATCTGATGTGTGGGTGGGCAAACTGTTTACCTTTTTCTAGGAAAAGTGTCCTCCTTAATGTCTATGAAGGCACCATGGCATGTCTGTCCCTTGAATCTTATCATATTAATAAAATACTACATTAAATATTCATCATGTGCTTCCTGTGTAGAGAGTACTGTTGTATAGCATTGGGCCAAAGGGTAATTGGGAACCTTAACTCCAAATTTTATCAGCCTCTCTACCACCACCCAAATAACTATATAATCTAAGTAAAAACATTTGCTTTGAAAATGAAGCTTCGAGACAAATCTCTTAGTTCATCCCTGCCTTCCCCCCAACAGAAGGCACTGCTAACGTTTCTGTGGGGAATGTTTGGAGCTACCACTGTAGTGGTAGATATTTTGGGAGGACACAACATTTATAAAGTACGGACTTTTTCCTCTATAAGCCTGTCATCGAAATGGAAAGTTAGCAAGGTGGCACCCTGTGGGCAATGGTATGGACTGGACTTGGGCTATGGGGCTGGACAGCTGGGGGAGACACACGGATCACCCTGGGGCCAGGAGAGCTGGTGTCACCCAGACCCTCTTGCTGTGCTGCGTGACCTGCCTAGGCTGGACCCCGTGGTCCTGGGCAGAGAGGTCTCTCCAAGCCTGGGGGCAGGGGAACTGAAGGGGGTCACACTGGGCCAGTGTTATGACCTGTAGTAGTCTTTCTGTGGTCCCAGAGTTCTGACACTTCAGGCCAGAGGAAGAGGGGGGCTGCAGTGAGGGTGAAGGGGAGCAGAATTTGTTATCCCAAATATGTCTTTTTGGCATATTGATTATTTTAAGCTGTTTTTTTTTTCTTTATTGATTTTTAGAGAGAGAAGAAGGGAGAGGGAGAGAGATCGAAACATCGATGAGAGAGAACATCGATTGGCCGCCTCCTTCATGCCCCCCTGGGGATCGGGTCCACAACCTGGGCAATCAAACAGGGGACCTCTTGGTGCATGGGTCTATGCTCAGCCACTGAGCCATACCAGCCGAGCTAGGCTGGTTAGTTTTAAGAAATGGCAGACATTGGAAACGCTCTCACAACTAAGACATTTATATTTATAAGGGAAATCTTTGATTGTAAGAGTGTTCCCCTATCTATACCAGGAAGAAAAGAATGACTAAAACTCTAGAAGGCACCTACTTAAATCTGCATAATAACTTTACCCTTTTTACTGTGTATTTCCTGATAATCTTTCATAACTGACTCTTCCTCCCCCACAACTTCTTAATTTTTTTTTTTAGTTGGCAATGTTATTTAAGGTGATGACTTGGGACATTTTGTGGAGTTGGTTCTTCTAGGTCTGTCCCATGTATACAAGAGGTATACATGTTATTAAACATTTGCTTTGCTCCCGTTAATCTGCCTTTTATTACAGGGAGATTCTCATCCAAGAACCAGAAGGGTAGAGGAAGATCATTTTTTCTTCCCTATAAGGGCAGCAGCAGCAAGTGTTGCCAACACCCTGTGCTGGCCAAGCTCCACAGTGTCCAGGGAAGATGGGGAGGGAGGCAGCCAGTGACACAGGAGATTTTCTGGAATGAGGGTGCAATAGCCCAAGTCACCACGGGAGGCCCAGGGACCAAGGAGAAAATGGGCTCTCTCTTCCATTAACTGACTGGAGGGCAGGGTGGATTGGGCTCTGTCCCCATCTCAGGAGGAGCCCCGGTGGGAAAATATAAGTAGTTTCACAAAATCAAGTGTCACAAAGTAAATGTGAGTTCCAGAAGTATTTTCAAGAAGAGCAGAGATCAAGTCTGGCCAGTGTGGCTCAGTGATTGAGCATTGACCCATGTACCAAGAGGTTGCCGGTTCGATTCTCAGTCAGGACACATGCCCAGGTTGTGGGCCAAATCCCCAGTGGGAGGCGGGGCATGCAGGAGACAGCCAATCGATGTTCTCTCGCATCAGTGTTTCTATCTCTCTCTCCTTCTCACTTCCTATCTCTCTAAAATAAATAAAGGAAAAAATTTTTAAAAAAAGAGCAGAGGTCAAGAACCAGCTTCTGGAGTTCAAGACCTGGATTTCAGTCCTGGTTCTACCATTTGCTGTCTATGTGACCCAGGCTTCAGTTTTCCTATCTGTGAAATGAGGGAAGAATAGTATCCATCTCAAAGGATGTTGTGCGGAATAAATATGTTAATACATCTAAAATGTATAGAACAGTTCCTGACAGCTTTCCACCATGTGTTAACTACCGTTATTACTTCTGGGAGGAGGGACAACTGCAGTTTGATGTGCTCTGGAGAGCTGCTATGAAAAAGAGTCACTTGAACTGAGTTTTCGCAAAAGGCTAGGATTTGAATGGAAGGAACTTCTGAAATCAAGGGACTGGAACACTTTGTGTGAAAAAATGCGGGATGTTTGTTATGGTTATTCTGCAATAAACTTTGTCTCTTCTGTCTCATCCAATCAGGGTTCCAGGTAAAAGCCCTGAGCACCTACTATCAATTTCTAATTGTGGGAAAGAGGGAATTGTTGCAGCATTTTCACAGTGGTTTCTACTAACAATAGTAAAGACAATAGTCAACACGAACCGTTTACGATGGACCAGGCATGTTCTATATGCTTTACGTACGTCTATGATCTCAAGTTTTCTCAACAGTCCTAAAAATGTTTTAGCTTAGTTTTTAAGAGATAGTTCATTGAAAGGCACAGGGAGTATGGGGACTTTGCCTACGGTGACTGTGCTAGGAAGTGGTGGGAAGAGAATGTGAAAGAGGAAGTCGGGCTCCAGAGTCTTTATTGAATTAACCCATTAATTATGTTGACTGGGGAGATGTTATGAGGCACACAGATTTTGGTATCCTTAAAATCATATCACTTAGGCTACTTTCTCCTCTGTCCCTGGGTAATCAATACCCTGGTGTTGAAAGCTGGGAAACATAATAGACTAACCAATTTCATGATTCCAACAGATTGCATCAAATGTATATAGCTATCAAATTAATAAACCTAGGAGTAATTTCTTTATGCTACTAATATTATTTTTAGTAGGTAATGGTTTGAAAACATGAATATTTTTTGGTCATATTTTATTTTACACACTCACATTCTGTTTTGTTTTGGGTGGCGAATTATGCTCAGAGGTTGAAATAGTTTTTGCCAGTAATTTATTTAGCACAGGGTCACTGTGGGAATTGTAACAATTTTACCAGCCAGCAGCGTACAGGATAATGTCTCTTAATAAGCCAACAAATAACACACTTTGAACGAATTTACAGTTGTTTCAAGCAAGAGGAATTTAAGGGAAATGAAGTCCAACTTTAATTTGAGGTGTACCTTTTTGTGAGTTGGTTCTCAGGAGAGTTGGCTTCCCCATCCAAGCCAACACCCAGCTGCCAGTGCAAACGTCAAGTTCCCTGGCAGCAGGATCATCTCCTTCTCGGGGCTGCTGCATGGGTTCCGTCCCTACTGGTAGGTAAAGCCATCCTCCCCAGGCAGCAGCTAATGCCCTAGGTCTTTAGAGAGCTGTTCAGATCAGTAAAGACTCACTTGCCCAGACTCAGTATCTCAGTATTTATAGTCTATATGCTTCCTAGTCACAGGTGCTTCTCCATGTGTTCTTCTTTTGGTTAATCCTCACTGGAGGATATTTCCCTATTATTTATTTATTTATTTATTTATTTATTTATTTATTTTAGCATGGAAGGGAGGGAAGGAGGGAAAGAGAGAGAGAAAGAGAGGGAGAGGGAGAGAGAATCTTCTGCATGACCCCTCACTCCCAACCCTGTGGCCAGGAGTCAACCTGCAACCCAGGTATGTACCCTTGACTGGGAATCAAATTCGAGACCCTTAGGTCCTCTGGCTGATGCTCGAACTGCTGAGTCAAACCAGCCAGTGCAGCCCACATGTTCTTTTTGATAAGCCCCCAGTGGGACCCTGCAGCATGTGGCTGCTGAGTGCTTACCAGACCTTGGCTCAGCTGCCGTCCACAGGCAACCAGATGTCCATGATGACATCCTGACACAACAACTTCACTTATATAAAAAAAACCTTTCCTTCATTTTGGTCATGAACAAGTGGATTTGAAATCATATCAAACCAGTACACAACACATTCACAGATGCACATATAGACAATCTGAAAAGTTGGCTTTGGCCTGTGCATTTTACTGGCTGCTTGGATACTAGACCTAGTCTGGAGACAGGATCATGAACTGAGATAGCTCAGAAGGACCTTTCCAGAACTCTGAGTATTAGGTTACATAGCAACCTGAGATAGGGAGGAGAGGTAACTCTTGGAAGAGCATCACACTCCATTTGTCATTTCATGTTCTTGACCCAGAAAAAAGAAGACGCTATTTGGATGCAGTGGCTGGAGCTTTCACTAAGTAAACAAATAAAATTAATGGAGCATAGTGTGTGGCTCTGCGTGTGTGTGTCTTCCCATCACAATGTCATATGCCATGAATGATACAGGGAGTTCTCAGCAAGATGAAGCAAATAGCGAAGCAATCTGTAATGTGAAACATAGATTTATTCACCATGCAATACTTCTGAGCAGATAGAAACAATGATAGCTCCTTAGGAGTTTATAATAATGATACTACATTGCAAAGATTGTCTTTTTGAATAAGTAAGATGTTGTCAATACTCGCCAAAAATGACTTTTATTTACTCTCTACTTTATGGATATTAGTATGTGCTGTAAAAAAATTAAAATGTAGACATACGTCTAAAATGAAGAGACTTTAGACATTAGAAGATGCAAATAATTTGCACCTTTTCTCATAGTTTATTCATGCTATTTTAATTCTGTTGAATTTTATTGCCAGTTATTTTAAATATTTTTGTTTTTTGTATTTACTAAAAGGTCTAGAATAATATATTGCTTCTCAATGCTGATCATCAGAATTATCCAGAAAGATCTTTGTATAGAGTTTTGGAACTTATACCTTGTCATTCTAATTCAGGAGCTTTGTGTTGGAGTCCAGAAATCTAAATCTAGGTTATTTTATATTTTTAAATAAAACAGAAGTTGTAAATTATTGCTTCCATAAATGACCAAAAGAGAGTTTTATACACTGTGACTTGAGCGCAATCTTCCCAAAGCCCATTGGCACACTTAGTGGAAAGGAAGCATAATATTTAGTAAGGGTCAACTGCATGCCAACCTACTCACTCATTTTCAAAAACATTTAACTAGTAATTAAGAGGCTATGTAAATAGTATATGTTCACATTGCTGGCAGATAGAGTCAGGATCCTGACCCTTTCCATCATGTTATGTTACTTGTCTGACGCCATTGTTTGGGACTCATAGAAGGATATTAACTGGATAAACACTTTCCCTTTTAAGCATTTGTTTCCATATTTATATAGTGAAAAGGTGAGTGTCTTTTTGCGTCATTGGAACTCAATGGTTAATAGGATAAAATGTTTGTAAGACTCTTTTTAAAAAATATGTTTTTATTGATTTTTAGAGAGAGAGGAAGAATGAGGGAGAGAAAAGCATTAATGTGAGAGCGACACATTGATTGGTTGCCTCCTGCATGCCCCTTACCAGGGATCAAGCCGAAACTCAGGTATGTGCCCTGACTGGATGGAACTGGTAACCCTTTGATGCATGGGGTGACGCCCTACCAACCAAGCCATACGGGCCAGGGCTTGTAAGACTCTTAACAGATGGTAAATGTTTCACTGATCAGTAATTATAGAGTCTATAATATAGACCAATTTGACAAAGCAATCTAAAGAAAAGAGCAATATTTTAGGATAGTAGTAAAAAGGTTAATTTTTGTTTCTTTTTTTATCCTCACCTAGGCACATTTTTTTGTTTTTTTGTTCAGATAGAGTGGGAGGGAGAGATAGGAAGAGAAAGAGAGAGAAACATCAGTGTGAAAGGGACACACTGAGTGGTTGCCACCCACACGACCCAACCAGGGCCGGGGACAAACTGCGACCGAGGTACATGTCCCCAGCAGGAACCGAACCCGGGTCTCTCTGGACTGCAGGCCAACACTCCAACCGCTGAGCCAAACCAGCCAGGGCTAATTTTTGTTTCTTTTTAAAGTATTTTGAAACCTTAACTAAGAGCTTCTAGATGTTTCTGTTCTGTATATAAAATAAGTGATATTTTTGTTACATATAAATAAATTAAGCCACATATCTGAATTTGCATCCTAGTGTATCACTAAGATGTATGCTAGTAGAATTTGCAAATTTTCTGATATCTAGATTTACTGATAAATACCCTGGCAATAGATACAATTAAAACTGATTTTGCTGTCATTTAGATTTGTTTTGATAACTATGCCATCACAATTTTAACCAAAATTATCCTTTAAATTCAAAGCATTATCAGGGCTGGGAGTGTTACTGTTATTAAGATGACATCCTCTAGGATATGAATAAACTTTAGATTTGGAGGAAAATAGGTTGGAACTTCCAGGAAATAGCCAGGCTGAAACCCGGTGATCCTTACAGGTACAGGCTGGGTCTCCTCACCTGTCCAGCGTGTTTGCAAGAGTAAATGCCACACTTTATCTTGTGCTTTTGAAATTCCTTTTTATCATGCACCACCTTTTCTTTCTAAAATTGTAGATTTTTCTTTCATCCTCATGGCCTAATAAACCTTTGTTATTCAGATTTAAACCATTTTAATATTTATACTTATATATGTAATTATATGGAAAATAAGTATCAGAACAATTTAAATAAGACAAAAGTACATGACAAAAGCCTGTGTCCCTTTAAACTAATTTCTTCTTTTTTATTTTAAAAATTTTTTTTCCTTTATTTAGAGAGAGAAGAAGTGAAAGGGAGAGAGAAATAGAAACATCGATGAGAGAGAACATTGTTTGGCTGCCCCCCGCTTGTCCCCCACTGGAGGTCAGGCCCACAGTCCGGGCATGTGTCCTGGCCAGGAATTGAACCAGCGACCTCTTAATGCATGGGTCGATGCTCAACCACTGAGCCATACCGGCCGAACTAAAATAATTTCTTCTTAATTGTCCCATTCCTAAACTTTGAATGCATTATGTTAAGCCTTTTTCTATGCATATAATTGTATATATTTTGTTTTCTTTTTTACATATATGAGAACATTTTATTCAAACTCTTTGCTTTATTTTTTTTCCTTTTTTTAATTATTTGAAAATCTTTACAAATCCTTAATATGGATAGATTTTATTTTTTATTTGATTATGAAAAATGTTGCAATAGACATCCCTGTACACATTTTTGTATACATGGGCTATACATTTTGTTGTTGTTGATCCTCATCTGAGGATATTTTTTCCATTGATTTTTTTAGAGAGAGTGGAAAGGTGGAAGAAAGAGAGCGAGAAAGAAACATCAATGTGAGAGAGACACATCAATTGGTTGCCTCCCGCACATGCCCTGACTGGGCGGGAGATTGAACCTGCAACCTAGGTATGTGCCCTTGACTGGAGATCAAATCCATGACCCTTTGGAGCACAGGCCAATGCTCTAACCACTGAGCAGCACCTGCCAGGGTTGGGCTATACTTTTTGTAAGATATATTCCTAGAAGTGAAATTATTGAACCAAAGGTATGCACATTATAAATATTAAAAATATTGCCAGATTGTATCTTTTAATTCCATCCATAGTATATGAGATTTCCTGAATACTATACCCATTTCAAAATAAAATTTATCTTTTAAAATAGTACAATTAAATGACCGAAAAGTTGGTATCTTATTTTTGAATTTTGAAATCCTTTCATACTAAAGTGTTAAAATATGGGTATATTTTTATATTTACAGGTTATTTACATTTCTTTTTCTGATAATTCTTTAGAAATGTTTACTAATTTTTTGATGAGATTTGTAAGAGCCCTTCACATATTATGGAAATTTACCATTTATCTGTTACACAGACTACTTATATGTTGCAAATATTTTCCCCAAAGTTGTTGCTTATATTTTAACTTTGGTATATCATTCATTTAAAGAGGTTTTAAGTTTATATATAATGAAGACACTTAATTTTATTTTATGACTAGTGAGAATTATTTAGAAAAGATTTTTCAATCTAGAATCATATTTAAAAATAGTTTCTTGTATTGCCTCCTAATTATTTTTATATTTGTTTTCTACATTTAGATATTTAAATTCATCTGGAATTTATTTTTGAAAATTATATGAAATAAAATCTAAATTAATGTTCTCCCAAAGTACATCTAATATTCTCAACACTGCTTATTTAAAACCCATGCTTTAAAAATACTAACATATGGATGTTTTTATGTTTATATATCTTTACATACATATTCTATTTTTACATAAACTATATATGAATATAAGAGATTGCATATATATAGCTTTACACACACACACGCATGAGCGCGTGCTATCACCTTACATTTATGTATATGTGTATATATACATATATTTGTGTATTTTATTTCATTGATGTACATTATGCTTTCTAGGCCAGTAACACATTCATTAATGTATTCTATAATATGCTTTGATATATTAAAGGGCAAGTCCCTATTCATGATCCTTTTTCTTACATTTTTTGGTGTATTCTTGTACATTTAATTTTCCAGATGAACTTCAGAATCACCTTAAGATCCATATAAAAATCCAATTGAGATTTTGATTGTGTTTGCATTGAATTTATAGGTCAATTTGGGGAGGATTTATATCTTTTTAATATTGAGTCTAGCCAACCAGAAAATTAGCATGATTCTCTATGGATTCACATATTCATTTATGTCCTTCATTAAATAAAGTGTGCTTTACATAGGTTTTTTACATTTCTTATTAAATTTATTCCCAGGTATATCATCTAGGACTAGGTTTGACTGAAAGTAAAAGAATCTCAAAGTAGTAATAATAACTTAGATATGAAAGAAGATCATTTCTCTTATACATGAAAGTATCTCACTAAGGGCTAGCATTGTAGTTCTGCTGCAGTCCTCAGGACCCCAAGTTCCTTCCACATTACCCTGTCATCTCTACAAATGTCAGCTCTAGTCTTCATGACTTATAACTGCAAGAATGGCAGCCAATATATCCACATTCCAGGGAAAATGATTGAGGAAAGACACATAAGAAGAACAAAGAGAACAGCCAGGTGTCTTACAAGGAAGCCTTCTGGAAACTGATACAGGATAGTTCCACTTATATCCCACTTATATCCCATTGGTCAGAATAAGATGTCACATGGCCATCCCTTAGTGGCAAGAGAACCTGAGAAATATTTCCTTTATTCTGGGACACTGTGAGTCAGTAAAAAATCCAGCATTCTCCCAGTATGGAAGAAGGGGAAAATGAACATTGAGCGACAACTAGCAGACCACCACAGTAAATATGTTTTCATTTTTATTGCTATTATAAACACATTATTTTGCATATGTTATGTCTACATACCTTATGATTATGTAAGCTCAATTATAATTTGAGAAGTAGTGTCCAAAAAAATTCTATTTGACAAAATATAGAATGTTGCTATTGTGCAGTTAATACAATGAACAAGGTGATGAGACTATGTGTGCACTTGATGGAGTTCTAGGGTCAGAACATATGATCCAAATTCAACTTGGTGCTACCTGGGGACAGTTCTGCATTCTGTGCCTGTTTAGACTTTTTGGACTTGCCAGATGTCTGTGGTAATTTAAAGAATAGTCAGGTCGTGTGGTACCCTTTCTGTTGATCCTACTGGGGAAGAGCAGGCTGGTAAAATTCTGGGAAACACAGGAATACACCCTTTGTCCTGTCCTGTAACTACCTACAGTCCCCTGTCCAGCACCCTTCTCTTTGTGCATGCCCTTCACCCAAAGGCAGAACTAGTGGATCTTTCTTTTAGAACTGGGATTCAGAAGAAGAAGGGTGTTATTTGCATTATGTACAAATTCCCGTCAATGGGAGGTACATCATAGCAGAGGTTTTTGGTAACATATGTAACAAACGTATAGCCAAAGATAAATATAAAAAGTAAACAAAAATCACATAACTAACGCCATATGTTGAAAGTTGAAAATATTATTTTTTCTTTTCTCTCTCCTTTTTCTTCTTCCTTTTTTTCTTTTTCTGTGAGCTTACAAAATGACTATGAGATGGGGGTAGATTAATTTGCACGGCTTTGCTTTTAAGTCACCCTTTCTGACACCAATAATGTTCAAATCCTTCCCATATCATTAATCTCAGGTACTGAATTGATAGGAATTATACTCTACAAACAGATTGTCTGCCCAGGGAGATGTCTCCAGAGGAATGTTTACAATATATTTATGCAGTAAACCAACTTTTTGAGTTTTGTTTTGTTTTTTTTTCAAACAAACCAAATCAAAACAAATACAACAATCTGTTTTCCCCATAGCTGATACAATGGCTCAAAATGTGTTGAAACTGAAATAAAAATAAATTACCTCTGGACATCTTTAGGACTTGCAAAGTCTAAATTAATAACTACAGAAAAGAGGTATGAAATGAGAGATTAAATACTCAATTATACTTTGGTGTGTGAATATTTTTGCCTGGAGTTAGACAAAACCAATGCATCACATTCCTCGAAGGCATCGTCCTCTAAGGCGGATGGCTTAGTGGTGAAGGTGCTAGGCTCAGAAATCAGGCAGAACTGGTTTGTAATCTCACCTTTCCCCATGCATACAGACTTGGCTACAGTACTGTTCCTGCTAATGCTTAGTTTTCTCATTAAAAAAAAAAAAAATTGTCGATTTTTTAGAGAGAAAAGAAGGGAGAAGGAGAGAGAGAGATGGAAACATGGGTCAGCTGCCTCCCGCATGTCCCCCACTGGGAATCTAGCCCGCAATGGGGCATGTGCCCTGACCATGAATTGAACCAGTGACCTCTTGGTGTATGGGACAATGCTCAATCCACCGAGCTAAACTGGATGGGCAGTTTTCTCATCTTTTAATTGAGATTGATAACAACACTCTTCTACTCTGTAAAACTATTTACATAAAGCAAAAAAAATGAATATTTCAATTCTGTTTTAGTTTGGAAATATTTTGTTGTAAAACTTGAGAAGAACTCAATCTTAAAACACAGGCGAAGCAGTCTTTTCTCCTTATCATGCGATTTATAGAGAAATATATACACACTATCTTCATTTGCTTCTCTTCCACTTACTTTCAACTCCCTGCAATTGACTCTGCTTACAAATGTTTGCAATGGAAACATTTTAGTCTTTATTTTTTTCTTGACTAATGTAAAGCATTTGACAATAATGTGTACTTCCAGAAATGCTCTTTCTCGATTGCTGTGACCCAGGTTCTTGCATGTCTCTCACCTTCTCTTTTTCCTAAACACCAGTGATCCAAGGTTTTATTCTGTTGTTGGAACTTTTTACTTTTTATTTCCCATAGTTTTTCTTGACAATATTAACAGTTCACCTCCATCGTTTTTATATCACCAGTGAGTTGTTTACTCCAAGATCTGTGTCTTTCGTGTTCTGTCTCAAACTTAAAACTTGTATATTCATCTGTCATCTGGGCATCGCCTGGAAGTTTCTGGAATCCAACACTAACTTTATTCTTTTTTCCCAAACTTGCTCTCCTCCCATCCCCACTTAGTGCCAATATGAATTTATCCTGTCATGTGAGATTGAACTTCAGAATCATCTTTGACTTTTCCTCTTTATTACTTTAAACACCCAATTAGTTACCAAGACCTGTTGACTGATAGTGACTTTAGATAATTAGGAAAATACCTTTAGTCTCTCACTTCTCCAATCCAAATATAATATCGCCATCAGATCTCTCTGTAAATTCCAAATTTAATCATCCTACTTAGGTACCTTTGGTGGTCTCTCATCCTCACCAGGTAGTTTACAAACCCTTTTAGCTTGGTAGAAGCATCCTTCACAATACAGCTTCATAATACATTTTGGCCTTGTTTGTGGCTACTTTCAGAGCAATTAATGCTACTACTACAGAACTGCCTGCATTTCCTGGCTAGATCATGAAATATAATACTCCATTTCTTCGTCCTTGCTCATCTATTTGCATGGGCGTTTTTCCTCACTTCCATGTGGTTATGGGATAGATTTAGGAACAAAACATTCTTTAAGACATAGCTTACAAGTTATTTGCTTTATCAAGTCATCCTTGAGTCTCAATTTTTTCTTAGTCTTTTATGAGTATTTTAATATAGAACTTATCACACTGAATTATAATCATTTATTTGCCGATTATAGTTGACTTCAAAAGTCTAGTCCCTAGCACAAAGTTTAACCCTTGATATGATATTTATACACCAGTCACAGGGTTTATGAATAAATAGGTGATGGCACTTGATTTTCTTGTGCCAGTCACTTCCTTGTCGTACTTCTAACACAAATTTTCAAGCTAAAGTAAAAATGTATGATTTCGTAATAGAATGTTTCATTTTTAGTGTTTTTTTTTTTTAAAGAAAATCTGCATGTAAGATTCACATTAGTAAGACAAGTGCTGAAGACTTGATTACTTCTCTCTTCCTCTCTTTACCCCTAAGCTAGTTACTGAATTCTTAGGTTACTGATTATAATATTCTTGGATATGGTGATTTTCATCTTGTTGAATGTGAATTATAGATTCAGGTCCCTCGCCAAATCAAGGTTCTTTTTTTTTTTTTTATCTGATTTAAATTTCCACATCATGAATAACTCTGTCAGTTTGTACTTGTACTGAGTTTAGTCAAGCTTGTTTTGTGTTTCCATACATGGTCTTCTGTCCCTCTCTGAAAATTAAATGCATTAGCTATTTAGAAAATTTTAGAGTGATAGATGATTTTGTAAAAAGCCTTATAAACACAACAAATACAGACTTTTTATTGATGATTATTTTATTTTATTTAAGATACTCTTTAAAAAGTATGCATTTTTTTGGGTTAGTGAGCAGAAAATTCTAGTTGAAATGACACTTAAAAATTGGAAATCACCCTGACCGGTTTGGCTCAGCAGTTAGAGCATCAGCTTGCGGTCCAGAGAGACCTGGGTTCGGTTCCCGCTAAGGGCACATACCTCGGTTGCAGTTTGTCTCTGGCCCTGGTTGGGTCGCGCAGATGGCAACCACTCAATGTGTCCCTTTCATGTCCATGTTTCTCTCTCTCTCTCCCCCTCCCCACTCTATCTGAGTACAAAATGAAAAAATGTCCTCAGGTGAAGATAAGAAAAAAAAAAAGTTAGAAATCCAGTGATTTCATTTATTTGTATTTATTCTTTAAATGGTCACTTATTATTTCATTAAATAAATAGGTTATAATTTAATGAAAGTGACATTGGAGTTGCCTCAAGTTTTTGCCAATACCAGCAATGCTAATGTGAGCCTTGTTTAATAAGAATCTGTTCTCCAACTTTCAGATTTTCCTCAGACTGATGGAGAAATAGTACATCAGAGTGTTGCAACATTTTATTCCCATTATCAATAATCAAGATCAACTGAACATATTATGTGTTGAAGGACCATTTGCATTTCTCTTTTTATGAATTCCCTGTTCATATATCCTGTACATTTTCCATCTGATTGTTTTTCTCTTGTGTTTTAAAAAACTATTTAGTACTTCATCAATGATAAAGTATCATATGAGTTAAAAATATGATATACAAGTGGAAAGTTATATATAAATTTAAAACGTTTTTCTGAAGCCAATATCCCTGATGAACATAGATACCAAAATCCTAAACAAAATCTTAGCAAATCAAATCCAGCAATATATTTAAAAAGTATACACCACAAATCAAGTGGGATTTATCCCAGGGATGCAAGGCTGGTAAGAGAAAAATATTCATAAATCAATAAATGTGATACACCACATAAACAAAATGAAAGATAAAAAGTATGTGATATATCAACAGACGCTGAAAAAGCATTTAACAAAATCCAGCACCTATTTTTGATAAAAATTTTCAGAAAGTAGGGATAGAAGGATCATATCTCAACATAATAAAGGCCATTTATGGCAAACCTACAGGCAACATCATACTCAATGGGCAAAAACTAAAAGCATTTCCCTTAAGAACAGGAACAAGAGAGGGCTGTCCACAATCATAACTTTTATTTAACATTGTACTGGAAGTCTTAGCCACATCAATCAGACAAGAAGAAAAAATAAAAAGGATCCAAATTAGAAAGGAAGAAGTGAAACTGTCGTTATTCGCAGATGACATGGTATTGTACATAGAAAACCATTTAACAAATGAATTTGGTAATGTAGCAAGATACAAAATCAACATCCAGAAATCGAATAATGAACACGCAGAAAGAGAAACTAAAAAAAAAAAAGAAATCCCGTTTACCATTGCAACAAAAAAATTAAGATACCTAGGAATAAACTTAACCAAAGAAGTAAAGGACCTGTTAAGAGAAAACTACAGGACATTGAAAAAAGAAATAGAGGAAGATATAAAAAAGTAGAAGCATGTACCTTGTGCATGGATTGGAAGAATTAACATCATTAAAATGTCCATACTACTCAGCGCAATCTATAGATTCAATGCAATCCCCATTAAAATACCAACAACATGTTTCATTTAATTCAATTTATCAATCATTTTCTTATTCCATCTTGATTTTGAGTATCGTTAGAAGAGTTTTTTCCAGCCCCAAGTTAAAGAAGAATTTAGTCATGTTTTATTTAATACTTAAATAATTTTATTTTTTACCTTTAAATATGTGGTCTATAGAATCTACCATAGTGTATAGGGACAGAGTCAATTTCATAATTTATTATTTTGCTTTCCATTTTTTTCAGTACTATTTAATAAAATGTCCATATTTTCCTCATCTATATAGGATACAGCCTTTATCACATGCTAAATTTTTATGACAGTAGCTTTATTTCTGTATTTTTTTTTTCAGTTGATTCTATTGGTTTGCCAGTTCATTCATGCTCTAGTGCCACTGTTTTAATACCAGAAGGTATATAATGTTTTTCCAATCCCCAGTTGCTTTTATTTTTAGTTTTTTTTTTTGGCTATTCTTTTCTTTTTATTTTTTTGAAATATATTTTTATTTTATTTCATTTTTTTAGAGTGAGAAAAAGGGAGAGAGAGATAGAAACATTGATACAAGAGAGAAACATCGATAGGCTGCCTCCTGCATGCCCCACACTGGGGATCGAGCCTGCAACCCAGGCATGTGCCCTCACTGGGAATCTAACGCAGACCGCTCAGTCCATGGGATGACACTCAATCCACTGAGCCACACCGGCTAGGCTCTTGGCTATTCTTGCTTGTTTTTTGTCAAATAAACTTTATATTCAATTTGCCTAATGACAGAATAAAAAAGAATACTAATTGTGTTTTTATTATAAACATTTTGTATTTATAAGCTAAATTATTTCTGTATGCTCTTGAATTTACTCCCTCAAATCCAACAGCACTACTCTTGTCAAAGTCAACAATGTCATGTTTCAAAATCTGATGGCCAATTCTTAGGTCTCCTTCTATTTGACACATACACAGTATTCGACACAGTGGGTCATTTCCTCTTTTTTCAAACCCTTCTTTACTTGGTTTCCAAGACATCACTCTCTTGTTTTTCTTCTACCTTACTGGATGCTCCTTCTGACTCTCCTCTCCTGGTTTCTTTTAATTTTCAGATCTCCAGGACTCAGAATTTTGATTTCACTTTTTTCTAAACTCACATAGCGTTTGGTGATGGCATCTTACCTTATGTGTTAAAATACCAAATATATGCTGATAATTCCTAAATTTATATCTCCTGCTCAGGCATCTTTCCCAATTACCAGCCCCTGTATCCAGCCGCCTCCACTTGAATGTCTGATAGTCTACACCACCACTTAGTTTTCTAAGAAGCTTAAAATTATCACATCCAGAATTGAAATTCTGATCTTCCAACTGCAGACTTCTCACTTCCACTCCCTTCTTTTAGCTTTGTAGGTGACAAATCTCTTCTTCCAGTTGTTTAGTCAGAAATATTGGGGACATGATGGATTCTCCCACTAATACCCTGGCATAAGTCGCCCCTTGATTAATAAGGTAGCCTCCTACATGTTCTCCCCGTTTCCACCCTTGCTGCATTTCACATATTCTCAAAATAGCAGATAGAATTCTGTTGTTTGATATCTTCAAAGTTCCTCTTAAAAGAGCATGTTGTAGCTTCTACCACCTACTTTACAAACTAAGTAAATAATGTCAGTTTAGTTACCAGCAGGTTAGCCAACAACACAGAATGTAGTCTTAAGACCACTGAGGAAGCTACTCTTCCCCTCCCTCCACAACACACATATTTCTCTTCTCTAACTTCTTCAAATCCTGTAATTTTATCTTTGAACTTTCCTTTGAACTGTCAAATTTAAGGCATTTAATTCTAATATATAAGTGTTTCTTGGGTGGGGTATCCTTAGTCTTTGTTACCTTAGAACAATGAATTTGTCAAATACTAAAGAGAAAGAGAGTCTGGAGAAAATGTAACACAAAGTGCTTCTAATGATTAGAGAAGGAGATAGGGAAGATTGAGAATTTAAAGTTCTGCTTGCTTGTTGCTGGTAGTCCTCAATGTTGGGGAGGTAACATGAAGAAATCGGTTGCCTGCTATTGGGTTCTGGAAGTAGGAGAATTTCATAGTGACATCTGATTAGATTTGGAACTTTGCTTCCTGTATGTTTTAGATACAGGCCAAGTCAAGAAGTAGCACAAGAAGGTTTTTCATAGATTACTCAAATAGAGGAAGCTGTAGGTTCAAGAAAAGTATGAGATAGTTAGCCTGCACGTAAGAAAATACCTTTATTGTTCACATTATATCAGCTCATTTTCTTTTAGTGTAAGAAATTAAAATGGAAAATCACTTTAAATGCCACAGGAAAAAAAACCAATGCATAAGGTAGACGAGAGGCTGAATTTCAATCACTTTAATTTTAATGTTGTTCATGGTAGAATTGATTATCAAACCAAACTGAAAAAGTAATATCCCCTGGGAATAATGCTAATGTTCTCAAGACTTCCAACAAGGGTATATTTAAAAAAGGGGAAAAGAGGTTAATAAATTGCATCATGAGAAGATCATCCTTTAAGCTAGATGTGCCCACCAAAGGATCACATCCTCTCTTAAATGTATGAGTTTCCCTGAATTCAAGAGTATATCCTAATTAGAGTAGCTGTCAGCTTTGCATGCCTTAAAGCCACAGCATAATCTGTAAGTATGTGAGTAAAATTTTTATATCCAAACAGAAAAACTCATTATTTCACCATAGCAGCAACAAAAGTGCCGACAGTGACTTTGTAGTGGGTTGAGTGTCCTCCGACGAGAAGAAAGGGGGCAGAGGAGGGTCATCACACAGAGTATGTGCTATGCCCTCTAGACACTTGAAAGGGCCATTCTAGAAAGTGAAACTATCTTTTGCTTGTCACACGTATGCTAATTTTGCGATGGTTCACTTCAAAAACTAATATTGTGTGTAGTGGCCTTTAAAAGTGTACCCATTTTCTTTCATTGATGATTTTGCTACTTTTAAGCTAATTGAGTAGATTGTACCCACTGGGGTCATTTGAAATTTACTTCAGTAACTCAAGATTGGAAGACCATAATATACTCACATCATAGGAATGTTTGTAAAGACAACTGGTGTTAAAAGTGATTGAAAAATTAAAATTCTGTCTTAGAACTTAGGTTGGTCTGTAGTTGCTTTTTTTAAAATTTCTTTTTAATCTGTTGGCTGATTTATCATGTGACTTTAGGTGAGTTGACAGACAGCTGGACTGTAAATGGTGAAATTCACAAAACTAGAATTATCCCCTTTCTAGTTTGGAATTTCTCTGGTGCAACTGGTATATGAGTATTAGGAATTTGAAGCTATTTTTATGAAAGTCTTATGCAAGCAAATAATTATAAATGTATTTATTTGATTGTACCAGCTTATATTCTTTGGATATGCAACAGATTCTTCCTTTTGTAATTATTCCCTTAGTATATGGTACTCAAATAAAGATTTCCTAAACATATTAACCCTTCCAAAACACTGTGATTTTACATTGTGGTAAAATACTCAGCATATGTCTTAAATCCTAAATAATTGCTGCCAGCTGTATGCCATCATTTGTATTCAACAAATATAGCATAACATTTGTTAAGATTTATTTTAGATCCCTAATAATTTTCCAGTTTTCAGACAGTCTCATTTTATATTTTTGAGTGTCTCAAAATGTCTTTTTTTTTTAATCCTCACCCGAGGATATTTTTCTATTTATCTTCAGATAGAGTGGGAGGGAGAGAGAAGGAGAAAAGGGGAGAGAGAGAGAAACATCGACGTGAGAGGGACAGACTGACTGGTTGCCTCCCACACGATCCCGACCAGGGCCAGCGATGACCTGCAACCGAGGTACGTGCCCTTGACTGGAATCGAACCCATGACTCTGAGCCAAACCAACTAGAGCTCAACCTATTTCTTTTTGTAACATTGGGAGTAGTGAGGGTACAGCATTAAATAACTCACTCAGAACCGCAGACATAGTAAATGGTGGAACCAAGACTCAAGCTTTGGTTTTTAGGTTCCACATATTTCTCTGTTAACACTTCTATCAATGTAGGAGGATATGAACATTCCAGTTACTGTTTGAGTTGTTTATGAGTTCAACCACTAAGTGCAAGATTTTCCAACAAATTGTCCCTGAATGATATGAGTGGGATGACTAGGCTAGAAAAGAGATTTTTAGCATGTAGTGTAGGCAGGCATATTTAGCATTTGAAAAAATATTGTCAGTTCTGTGTCAAAATATGTGAGAAGTGTACCCTTGTTCTCTCTGAAAATTTCCAGACAATACTACTGTGGATTTCACGTAATACACTTTATAACTTTTTCACATAATGCCCTTTAAAGGAGAGAGATTGCCCTAGCCGGTTTGGCTCAGTTGTTAGAGTGTCAGTTCGCAGACCACAGAGACCCAGGTTCAGTTCCCACTAAGGGCAACCGGTTGGTGTGTGCCTCTTACTGTGATGTTTCTCTCTATCTCTTCCCCTCTCTCTCCCTCCCACTCTATCTGAAGAGAAATGCAAAAAAAAAAAAAAAAAAAAATCCTTGGGTGAGGATAAAAAAATAAAAAAACAAAGAAATGAATAAAGTAGAGAGATTAATGTGCCATAGTTTGTACCTTTCATTTGCCACTTTTTAAAAATTTTATCTGTAAGCATTCTTGAATATTTTGTTGATTCAGCCTCCTACAATCCTCAGAATCAATCATAGTAGTAGCTGGAATTCAATCAATATTTGTTAAATGAATATTTCTTTGTTTAAATTTAAGTTTTATTTTTCAAAAAATAAAAATAGAAGAGAGAGATTGAAGATAATGTTGATCACATTTTGTGTCTTCTCAATGCCAAAGTAAACTTTAAAAATGAATGCATTGATTTGTTTTTTGGTCTTATGATGTAAGGAATGAAAAGTTGAACTTTTCATGAAGCTGGCTGAAATTTCTTAAGCAAAATTGATCGATTCAGTGGTTGTTTCTGTGACAGGTAATGATAACGGACATGGAATATATAAATAACTCAAAGAGATTATAATGTGAGGTATTATTTTCAAAAATTTTTTTTCAGTGAAGGCTTCTTGCAGGAGGTAACATTTGAGACATGAGTGAATCCAGGGAAAAGATACCTGGGGGAAAAACATTTTAAGAAAAGAAAACAACCAATGCAAAGGCTCTGAGGTAGGAGCATTGGCTGATGGGAGAAATCGCCAGAGGCCAGAGTAAGGGTGGTAAGAGATGTTGATGGATAGTTAGCCAGGGCCAGGTCATGTAGCTGTAGAACTTTGTACTGAATTTTTTCTAAGTGTGATGGGATGCTACAGAAGGGTACTAAGCAAAGAATGATCAGCTTTGGTGCCTTAATGAGATTACTATGGTACCTCTGTGGCAAAAAGACAGAGTGAAAACAGGGAATCAGATAGGATAATTTGACCATGTTCTAGGTGAGGATAACAATGGCTTGGAGTGGTCTCCTAGCAGTGGAGGAGAGGAGAAGTGGGAAGATTTGGGTTGTGCTTTAGCAGAATTTGTTTATGTACTTGATGTGGGATGTGTATAAAATGAGCCACCAAGAATGATGGTACATAAATGACAGTGCTATTTACTGCAATGAGGACACCTGAAGGAGAAGTGTGGGGACTGAGTTTGGTTTGAGAAGACTTATTTTAGTGAAGACTTTTGCTTAGATTAATATGAAATTCACCAAAGAAATTGAGTCTAAAGTGAAATTTTAAGTCCTTAGCATAAAGATCATACTTCAAGCCAATGAAGTTGGATGAGATCATAGGACACAGAGATTAGTTAGATGTGAGAAAAACTAGGTAAGTATGGTGTCCCAGATGGCAACCAGCCAACTGTGGCATTTCAATAAGAACAGGATTGAATGTTTTAAATGTTCCTAAGAGGTCAAATAAGGTGAAGACTGAAAACAACAAAACAAAACAAAACAAAACAAAAAACATTGCAAGAAGTGTTGTGTGCATCAGTGACCAAAGTTGTTTCAGTAGAGTAGATGGGATAAAATCCTGATTGGAATGACTTTTAGACAGAACCAGTGGGTGTGAATGTAGAATCAGGAAGTGTGGACAACTGACGTTTGTCTTTAGAGGAGAACAAAAAATAAGGCAATAGCCTTAAGAAATATATATTTTTTAAGATGGAAAAAGCGACAGTGCATTTGTATGCTGACTAAAGAGCCAATAAAAAGAGAAAAATTAATAATGTGGGATAGAGTCAGAATACCAGAAGAGGAATGGCAAATGAAAAGAAATAGGATCTAGAAAATAAGTAGAATTGATACCTTAGTAGAAGCAGGTGTATTTTGTCTGTTCTACAGATAATATAGTATGTGAGGATGAAGAGGCTATCTAATGAGAAGGCCTTCATCAGTAGGTGAGAAGGGGGTGGAGGGTTCAGGAGAGAATACAAGTCAGGAAATAATTGCCTGAGAAAGTCAGAGAATAAATTGCCTGAGGCAATGTAGTAAGACTATATGTAGGCAGTGATGAGAGTTCACTGAGATTGGAATGGTCTGAGATAAAAGCGACAAATAATCAACTTGAGTTTGATTTGAACAAACAGTGATATACAAGCTAATCCAGTGTAGCAGTTGAAGAGTATGGCTGCTGTGGCTTCAAAGTAGCAATCATGTTTAAAGTTGACTAAATGGCCCACTGGTGTGGCTCAGTGGTTGAGCATGGACTGATGCATGAAGGGGTCGCCGGTTCAATTCCCTCGATTCCTGGTCAGGGACCATGCTCAGGTTATGGGCCTGATCCCCACTGGGGGACATGCAGAAAGCGGCCAGTCAGTGTTCTCTCTCATTGATGTTTCTATCTCTCCATCTCCCTTTCTCTCTCTTTAAAATCAATAAAGAAAAAGAAATAATAAAATTGAGTAAATGGCTATATTACAGATGGGGCAAAAGTAGGTTTACAGGTGTGAGTGCGTGAAACACAAGAGTTTATTCTTGTATTATTATTGATTGATTATTATATATTTTTAAAACACAAAAACTGTAAACCTACTTTTCCCCACCCTAGTTTCCTGAGCAATTTTCTGATTTGGAGGACACCAGTCCTCACATAGGAATGCACAGTGCAGAATCTTCCTTGTATGAAACAGAGTATCTGATATTATACATGTCATCAGGATTCTAGCAAAGTTAATCAGTGTTTAGAGTAGGGCTTATTCCATATAAAATATATGGAGTCTAATTCCAGAAATTGAGGCAAAAACTCAATCTTCATAGTGAGAAGAAAGCAAAAAGAGAGGTGTGTTGCTAAGTGGGGATCCAGGTATCCACAATCTACCTAGCTTACTGGATCCATCATCTCATGTGTTATGTCTTATCTCAGATCAGGAATTCTGACTAGCAAGGCTTCCTAATTAGTATGGTCCTTCTCCTAGTGAGGCTAGGATCAATATCACTGTGGGATTGGCCTCCAAAGAAAGGCCAAGATAGAGACAGATACATGGAGCAGAGGAAGGCAGGACTGAAAAGAGAATTCTGAGAAAGTGTACAGGTTTGATAAGACTTCAACATTGTATATTGGAAATATAAAACTGATCAATGCCTCTTAAGTTAGCAGAAAAACAAACATTTTCAAGACAGAATTGGATTACAGTGTCTGGTGAGTGTATTTGATGCTGTTTTGATCAGCTAAGATTTAAGAAAGACAGAAACACCGTCTTCGTCTTGTGACAACTGAAGGCGTGCTCATTCATCTATAAAGATTATTTTTTGTGGTTGTTGAACTAAACTAAAGCACAAATTGATTATGTGTGTCCTTCCTTGGATAGAGAACATTGAATGACAGGGTACAATAACCTTAAGCACAATTTTACAATCAGTAAGGAAAGCCTGTACAGTGTTTTTCTTTCTTTTTTAAAATCAATCCTCTGTAAAAATAGAGGGTTTTACACTGAATTGTAACTAAGCAAAAGCAAAGCTGTGAGGAGGGGAAATAAAGTTGTACAGAAACTTTTTTCCTGATGGTCAAGCTCAAAGCAATGTCAGAACATGACACCTCTCTATTAGGTGGGTAATTAACACACTCATTATGAAACAGCTCTCAAATATCTAGTATCATACAAGAGTTTCGCTCAGGTCTTGGAGCTCATTCAATTTGTTTACAGATCCTATGAGGATTCCTAGGAGTACAGATGTTTCATACTCTGATCACAGCACAGCCTGGTGTTTCAGATGCCCAACAGGAAGGAAGATGGATAGGATACTAGACATGGCCTCACATGCCTGTGGCCGCGTAAGGTGTTGGGCATTAGCACAGCTTTATAATAAGCCTCCTTTCGTCTTGGAGATCAGGGACGGCCACATCAGTGCTGTTATACCTGTCCTTCAAAGGGGGTGGTACCTCTCAAGTAATTTTCTGTTTGTCAATAAATTCCACGATGAGCTTTTTACACAGTAGAATTTGAAGTCCGTATTTTATGGGTTCTTAGATCAACATCATGAAGTTGATTCCCATATTGTGAATTTCTCCTAAAAGGGGCTTTCCTATGTATTCGCTGCCAAGAAATAAAAATCGCATAATAATATTTGTCCTTTTTTGTGTGTGTGTGCCATTTGTTGCTTGTATATTACATGGGATTTATCCCACATAATTTGCTACATAAAGTGCCTAATTCCTATTTTGATGTTATTGAATTCGAATCCTATTAAGACTGTGCTTTTATGAAATCTCTCACTAACTTTTTTTTCCACCAACATGATTTTGTGGTAGATGAATGGTAACTACTTTCCAAAAGGAGAAAAATTTGCTCTGTTTATCATACATATAGGGCAAGTTAAGAACCAAAGAATTTGTTGATGAAAAAATAATAGTCCCCCAAAAAGATAGTTAGATTTTTAAGTAGGAAAGAACCATGATATAATGTAGTTTTCTAAACCTTTGACATAAATTGACTCAACAGAATATACTTGTGTATGTGTGTGTGTGTGTGCGCGCACACAAATTTTTATATAATTGATACTTTTTGGATATGTAGAAAGCTGCTGGTGGCCAATTTTATTTATTTTCCTTTAGTAAATATTTGATTTAGAAGATAAAGATTTGTAGCACATTGAACTATTTCAGGTATTATTTGATAGAATGTATATTCTCCATGCTTTATTTTTTTCATAGTGTGTTTTTTATACATTGTGGAGTTAATGAGTATTTAAAGCTCAGTATAATACCACTCAACTAATTATGGGTATATGTATTAAAATTTAAGGTGTTACCCAGTTTTAAAGTAAAATATTTTTTCTTTCTATTTATACATCATCATAGTATATATTCTTTCTCTTAGTAAAATTGAGAAGGTTTCTTTATCAAGGTTTTGAAAATTCCCTACTTAGTAAAGTGGCTCTAAGTCAGAGTCGTAATTTTGCCAAGGGTGAACTGAGGAATCTTATAAAAGCCACTTAACCTTTCTGGGCCTTAGTTACTTTATCTAGACATGGTCTAAATGATTTCCGAGATCCTTTTGAGCTTAATATTCTAAAATTCTATCATACTGTCAGGCTGTGTCAAGATTTTTATGAAAAATAGATAACGTAATTACAGTGCCCTATCAGTTGTTATGAATAGGCGTAATAATAAAGATAAACATTTATCAGCAGAAGTTTGTTTAATGACTGATGTGCTGACCACCAAAAGGTTAGTATTATACGTTCCCTTTAAGAGGATTTAATTTTTAAAATAAACGCTCTCATCTTCTTAAACCCACAGGTGGGGGTAGCTTACTACAAAAGGAAATTGGGAAGAAGTATGCTTATACAAGCTATGTTTTACTTTAAAGATAAAATATATAATCCCCATATCAGATTAGCTATTTTTTTTCCCTAGAAAATTAAGACTACCTAATTTAAATATTCAAAATAACCAGATAATTAATGAAACACTAGCTCACTGCAGTTGCAGAGGCCTTTTGTACGCCTATATTCATTCAATCCTCAAGATGTTAGTGGGAAAACAGTAGAGATACTACCTCTATTTACAGATAGGAAAAAGGAAAGTTTGAGAGGTGAAGTACATTTTCTAGGGACTTACATGTAGTGCAGATGCCCCAGCTCCCCCATCCCTCCTCCCAAACCCCCAGTGTGTCCATGGGCTTTGTGTGTGGATTCAAGGGGGGCATTTAAGAAGAGGAAGTTCAGTCTTAGGGTCTTTCAGGATGGAAGGTGCAGGTCACTAGTTGTCTCTTTAGTTTCTGGCGAGTGATGGCAGCTTCATTCTCTTATCCTCAAAGACGAGGTTGGAGGGTCTGGAGGTCTCTCAGCCTCTTCTTGCTTGGAAAGCTGCAAGAGGATCAGAAATCAGACACCATCTTCATTGAGGACTTCCTGCCCCAGAATAAAACATACAGTTCTTTTCTTGAAGGGTCAGATTTATATCACATAAAAATATAAGATAAAAGTACGTAAAACACACCCAAGTGAGTTGACTTGACTAATATTTCTCGTTTTACAGAAGTAGAGAAGTCCTCCTAATTAAAAGATGGGCTCTCCCGCTCACCCTTGGTGCCTTACTTCTTCTCCCTGCTCCTAAGTCTCACATCCAGAGGCCCCTTCCCCTCCAGCTGTCCCCAGGAAGAAAGGGTTCCTCTGGAGGTCTTGTTAATTCAAGAATTTCAGTTGGCCGACAGAAACTTTTTCTGCTCACTTAATGTCACTCTTTCTGATATTGAAGGGAGCAAGGTGGATTTTCCCCCCTCAAACATGAGTGGGCATTCTCATTCTAGTTCAGTCTCCTCACCCCGCTTCCCCCCACCCCCAGCAAGTGCCGATGCTACACTTCTCACAAGTTACCTAAAAACACGACATGCCAAAAAGTGAACGTTGATTTTTTTTCAAAGACTACAAATTTGGTTTCATATGAGGAAAGCTTGTTTATACTATTAAGGTGACTTAGGCGATGCTACCTTTGAATGGATAATCCTGTTAAATTGCAGAGCCTACTTATACAACAAGGACCACCTCATTAGCTACGAATGACTCTGAACAATGTAGATTACTTACTATCTGCTTACTGGGAATGAGGAGAAATTCAGTTCCTCCTGATAATGTATGCGTGTATATAAATGTATGTGCACACACAAGTATAATCATATGGATGTATGTTTATGTACATGAATGTATAGATACGTGTATATCTGTATAGAGACATAGAGATAACTTATTCAGTTTTCACTAATTCACGTTGCCTTTCATTCTGGCAAATCTCTGATTGTTGCTTTCATGTTAATAATTACCATAAAATATTTTACCAGTGTTTTCCAAAACTTCCAGTTTCCTTTCTTTCTTACCACACACCTCCTTGAAACTAATATGGCAAAATGACTTGCTTTGGGCAATGGAATGTGAATGAAAGTGATGTGTGTCACTTCTGGGTAGAAGCACCTAAAAGCTACTGTAGCTTCTTTACACACGTGTCTCCTGCCACAATACACTATAAAGCAGCGGTTCTCAACCTGTGGGTTGAGATCCCTTTGGAAGTCGAACGACACTTTCACAGGGGTTGCCTAAGACATAACAGTAGCAAAATTACAGTTATGAAGTAGCAACAAAAATAATTTTATGGTTGGGGATCGCCACAACATGAGGAACTGTATTAAAGGGTTGCAGCATTAGGAGGGTTGAGAACCACAGCCTTGGAATGAGAAGGTGATATTATAAGATGGTAGACTTCTGTCCCTGGCTGAATCAGTGTTGAACATAAAGAGTGAGTGAGAAATAATAAGCTTTTATAATTTGAAAGGTGACATTTTGGGGTTTTTGTGGACACAACATAACCTAACTGACCTAGACACAGCAATTCTTACAATATCATTTAATTTGTTGAATCCTGCAACTTACTTTCTTCTTTTTTTTTTTATCCTCACCTGAGGACATTTTTCCATTTTTTGTTCAGATAGAGTGGGAGGGAGAGAGAGGAAGAGAGAGAGAGAGAGAGAGAGAGAAACATCAATGTGAAAGGGACACATCGAGTGGCTGCCACCCACACAATTAACCAGGGCCGGGGACAAACTGCAACCAAGGTACGTGCCCTTAGCGGGAACCGAACCCGGGTCTCTCTGGACCTCAGGCCGATGCTCTAACTGCTGAGCCAAACCGGCCAGGGCTCTTCTTCTTTTTTAATCTTCACCTGAGAATATTTTTCCATTTATCTTCAGGAGTGGGGTGGGGGTGGGGGGGGAGAGAAAGGAAAGAGAGAAAAAAAAACCCATCCATGTGAAAGAGACACATTGATTGTTGCCTCCCACATGACCTCAACTAGGGCTGGAGACCAAACCGCAACCTGCGTATGTGCCCTTGGCCAGAATGAAACTCCAGACTCCTTGATCTGCGGGCCAATGCTCTAACGACTGAGAAAATCCAGCCAGGGTAGGCAACTTACTTTCTTACCAGTATATTCCTAATCCCTTCTAATGCTATTTCATTCTATTAAAATAATTTTTAAAAAATATAGCTTCACAGAATGTTTGTGTGTTTGTTTGTTATACATACAAATTCTGCCATAAACCTCATGCTCAGCTTATTGTCTATTTACCATCTGAATGTTGTAGTACACAATACATTTTGAACCTAACGGCACAGTTTTTAACATTGCAACATAGGCTTTAAAAAAAAACCAAATTATTTGAAAGTATTTGGATATGCTATAAAATAGAAATAAGAAGAGGAACACATGGTGAGTATATATAATGTATAAGCAAGTATCTTCTGAGATATAGGCAGAATCCATAAGATGAGGTAACTAAAGATAAGGAAGGTAGTAAACAGCTTCTGTGAGATGAGCATAGATATAAAAAATACAAAGATCAGAAGACACCTAATATTTATGGCACTCTAAATATATGGGAGACAGTATTCATGAGGTAATAAGTATATGTAAGCAACTGAGTATCTGTAAGGTATGAATTTGGTCACTCATTGATAATGTACATTTGGCATCATGTTCTTCTACTCAAGAAACCCAAATAAAATCCATAGCTTCTCATAGGCTGAGTCCAGCGAGATTTTTCATTGACGATCTAGTGATTTGGTCAGGCATAGTACCTGTATCTCTCTCGTAGAGCAAGTATGTGTGCTGGTCTCAGGCTTCTTCTGTTTGCTGTGCCACTTCATTCAAACATCAACCCTGGTGCTTGTAACTTTGCCATTAGTGAGAGAGTGTGGCTTATGAGAGAGAGATGATCTATCATCTATATCTATCTATCTATCTATCTATCTATCTATCTATCTATCTATCTATCTATCATCTATGTATGTATGTATGTATGTATGTCTGTCTGTATGTACCTATCTATTATTTATCATCTATTGCCTATCCATCTAGAATTGCATAACCCAGAAATTAGACACTGTGGTCTTCCACTCTGCTTGGACACTAGCTCAAGGATATTAACTTATGCCACCTTTTCTTCTTACTATGTATTTTTATTTATTTATTAAAAATTTTTTTCTTTATTGATTTTAGAGAAAGAGTAAGGGAGAGGGAGAGAGAGAGATAGAAACATCGATGAGAGAGAAACATTGATTGGTTGCCTCCTGTATGTCTCCCACTGGGGATTGGGCCCACAACCTGGACATGTGCCCTGACCAGGAATTGAATAGGCAACCTCTTGGTGCATGGGTTCACGCTCAACCGCTGAGCCACACCACCTGGGCTTACTATGTTTGTTTAAATTTTTTAAATTAAATTTATTGAAGTGACATCGGTTAATAAAATTATATAGGTTTCAAGTGCACAATTCTATGATATATCACCTGTATATTGCATTGTGTATTTACCATTCAAAGTCAAATCTCCTACCATCACCATATGTTTGACCCCCTTTACCCTTTTGCTCTGGGAACCACCAGTCTGTTGTCTGTTTCTAAGACTTTTTGTTTGTCTCACTTTTATATTTGTTGCTTTTCACTTTATATCCCACATATGAGTGAAGTCATATAGTTTTTGATTTTTTTCATCTGATTTATTTTGCTCAGTGTGATATTCTCAAGATTCATCCATGTTGTCGCAAATGCCAATATTACATTTTTTTTCCTTTCTTTTTTTTGTTTGTTAGTCCTCACTGAGGATATTTTTCCATAAGTGGAAGGAAAGGAGTGAGAAAGAGAGGGAGAGAGAGAAACATTGATGTGGGTGAGACACATTAATTGGTTGTATTCCACACAACCCTGACCAGGACAAGGGATCAAACCTGCAACCCACGTACAGGCCCATGACTGAGAATTGAACCTGAGACCCTTTGGTCCATATGCCAGTGCTCTAACCACTGAGCAAAACAGGCCAAGGCTAATTTTTTCTTATGGCTGAGTAGTAGTGTTTCACTGTAGTCCATAGTATTCTATGTATGTACCACTTCTTCTTTATTTGGTCATCTTTCGAAGGACACTTTGGTAGTTGTCATGTCTTGGCCACCATGAATAATGTTGCAATGAACATAGGTTTGCATATATCTTTATAAATAAATGTTTTCAAATTTTTCAGGTAGATACCCAGAAGAGGCGGTGCTGGGTCATATGGTAACTCTATTCTTGATTTTTTTGAGAAACCTTCATAGTGGCTGTATCAGTTTATGTTCCCACCAGCAGTGAATGAGGGTTCCTTTTTCTCCACAACCTCTCCAACACATATTATTACTTGTCTTATTGATAATAGCCATCCAAATAGGTGTGAGGTGATACTTAATTGTAGGTTTGATTTGCATTTCCCTAATATCTAGTGAAATTGAGCATCTTTTCATGTATCTGTTGATCACTTGTATGTTTTCTTGGGAGAAGTATATTCAGATCCTCTGCCCATTTTTTTATTGTTTGTTTTTATGTTGTTGAGTTGTATGAGTTCTTTATGTATGTTAGACATCTCACTATGTATTTTAATTGACTAAATAAATAATACTAAAAATAATTTTTTCCTTTATTGATTTGAGAGAGAGAGAAAGGGAGAAGGTGAGAGAGATAGAAACATCAGTGAGAGAAAACATCAACTGGCCACCTCCTGCATGCCCCACTGGGGATTTGGCCCACAACCTGGGCATGTGTCTTGACTGGGAATCAAGCTGGTGACCTCTTGGTGCATGGGTCGGTGCTCAACCACTGAGCCACACTGGCCAGGCTAAATAAATAATATTATTTGAGCATTTTAATTTGTTCTATGAGCCTTGTTCTTATGTGGCCTTTAGGATCTTATCTGCCTATGTATTTGAAGGATATCATTGCATGAAGATAGTTTACTATATGACTGGTTTCTTTATAACAGAACATACTATAAGGCAGGACTAAAAGACATTATAGCAAATTAGTTTGGCTTTTCTATTAGATAATCATTAATCTGGTTACACAGTATGTGAAATATATTTGTAGTAATGTATATTTACTACATTATGTATAATTTTTATTTTTCTGAAAAATTACCAGAAGAATAATGTTCTGAATACCACAAAGCATCCTCCAGCTCACAATCCTTAAACAATTTGATCTCTAAAATAGTTGATGGCTCTTTCATAAGTGTTGTTTAATGGCTTTCTTTGTGTAATACATTATGTTAGATCATGTGGAAATTACAAATATAGAGAAAATATAATCTTTCTCTTAAGGAACTGGTGTCTAATGGGGAAAGGAATATTCATATGAGTTGAATAGTACAAAAATTTACAATTCAAAATAGGCAGCAATAGAGTGTAATAGGAATCTAGAGGAGGAATCCAGAAAAGGGAGAGATGTAATTTACAAAAAGGAAATCTGAACGGCTTTATGGATTTAGGAATGGAAGGCATGTGTAAAGTTAAAATTTGCTAAGGAAAGACAACTGCCTGCTATGGGAACTTACATAATGCCATTTATTGGAGAGAATTTATCCAGTGGAAAGGTCAATAAATAATTTAATTTGCCTTATTATTAAATGCAAAAAAAAGAGAAGTAAATTTAACAATTCTGCTATTAACAGAAGTACCCTTAGAATTTATAATTCTATGGTTAGATATTTAAAAACATGAATGCAAACATCTTTGGGGACAAAAAGCATATATTGACAGTGGAATTATCTTCCAAAAAACAAGATTCTGTAGCTATTCTTAAAATATACTTTAAATATAAACTTATATAATACTATATTGCTATTAAGTAAAATAAGACATAAAACGTTATTGCCACCTCTTAAGAATCTCATGAATCCTGCCACTTTAAATACTGTAAAGCCCAGTTCAATAAATACATATAAATTAATGTTTTAGAAAGCTTGGGAAAATAGCAGCATACACTTTCTGGGGAACATCTAGTAATATGGGAACAATATAGTGTTGCTGAGATTTTAGCTATTCTTTTCTTCCTTGTTTAGCTTTTGCTTGACATATTTGTTTACTATAATGATCTTGGTTTATTGTGAATAGATTAATATATATTTCTATATTCACACACAAGACATTAATTAAATTATATATACATGTATGTATTTTTGATCAAATTTCTGGAAAATATCAGGTCTCATCTTATTGTGCCTCTTTACCCAAGAAGTCCCTGTGTAGTCAAGCAGTGTCCCCATTGTCAGGCTGTGCTGTGTGCTGTCCAGGGTGCTGAAACAGGCTAAATTCACAGCCTAATGATGAATCCAGCAAAGCACTGTATGCCTACAGTAATCTCAACTGCACAGACAAGAAACTGCTATCAGTTTCTTATAGATGGCTTACAAATGAAAACCTATTAGTCACTCTCTCTGCCTCTCCCTTCTTTTCTCTCTAAAATAAATAAATAGACTTGCGGTCAAGATGGCGGGTAGGTAAACGCGGTGTCGCGTCCTCCCACAACCACATCAAAGTTACAACTAAACTACAGAAAAACCATCATTCAAAGCTGCCTGAAATCAAGCTGAAAGGAAGTCCTGCAACTACAGAATTAAAGAAGCACCCACACCGAGACTGGTAGAAGGGGCGGAGGTGCAACCAGCTGGTCCTACACCCATGTGTGGCGGATAAAAATTAGGAGGACACCTCGGCTGGGAAGGTCCTCCCTGAGGACTGAGGGGTCCCCATCCCACACCAGGTGCCTTACTCAGGGTTCCAGTACCTGAAAGAGAATCCCCATAACTTCTGGCTGGAAAAAACAGCGGGAACCGAAGCTGAGGCAGCTGGAGCCCCAGGCAGCTCCTCTTAAAGGGCCCGAGAACAAACTTACTGGACTCACTCCCTCTAAACTTGGAGGGGAGGCAGCTCGAGGGGCACCAGAGACATATAGGAAAGAACTGAACTGTTTGGCATTGGAGCGAGGGCTGGAGAGGTGGCTTTCTCCAGGACAAACATGCTGTCAGAGGCCTCTGTTCCTTTGGTGAGCCCTTCCCTGGGGCGGCAGACAGCCACCATATCTGGGAATCCAGCAACCTGGCTCACACTGGTTGCCTCACCCTGGTGATTCCCTGAAGCTGTTGCCAGTTGTTTAACCATAGGATTGGCCTGTCTTGGATCCTGCTTCAGGTTTTCCTAAATTCTTTCAAACAAGCAGCATCTGGTCTCAGCTAGCCCCATATCTCTCTTTAAGTAATACATAGAAACAAACACATGGAGGCAGCCAAAATGGGAAGACAAAGAAACAGGTCCCAAATGAAAGAACAGAACAAAACCCTAGGAAAAGAACTAAGCAAAATGGAGATAAGCAAACCGTCAATTTGGGATATAAGGAAGCAAAAAACCTCAAAGGGTAGGGGGTTGGGGTGGGAAGAAATAAACCAAAGAACTTATATGCATAACCAATGGACACAGACAACAGTGTGGGAAAAAGCAGGAAGGGGGTGGGAGTGGGTCAATGGGAGAAAAATGAGGAACATCTGTAATACATTCAACAATAAAGATAAAATTAAAAAAAAAAAAGAAAACCTATTAGTCAATCCAAGTCTAATGTTATGTCTCAGCTGTACATGGACTTAAGAACTCATGGAAGAGAATTATTTTAATAAGTATATAATAGACTGATTTATAAACTAAAATGATAGTTTATTAATTTTCATATAAATATTACCTAAATAAATTTTTATCAAAAGGTGAGTAATTTCTGTTTAGTCAGGGAATACTAATAACTATTATTTAGTATATACCAGATACTCTTTAAAGTACTTTATATATACTATGTGATGCAATCATCACAACAACCCTATAAAATCAATACTCTTATTACTCTCATTAACTAGTCAGGTCAGGAACATGGGCCAGGGTACTCCTTTATTTCTCATGTATTTTGTGTGTGTGTGTGTGTGTGTTCATGCAATGCACTAATAATAATACATTCCATTTGCTATTTATTTAAATAAAGTCATATCTGCATAGTGATTAATCAGACTCAGAGGATAGGCTACCTGGGTTCCAAATATCACTTGAAACATCAGTAGTTACATGACTCAAACAAGTTGCTTTCCTTTTTTGCACCTCAGTTTTCCCATCTACAAAATAGAGATAATAATAATACCTGCTACATGAAATTGTGAGGACTAAATAAACTGATGTATGTAAAGTACTCAGAATAATACCTGGCACGTAACAAAACTCATCAAATATTTGCTATCATTATTGCATATTTTCATGGCATTAATTAGGTTGCAATCAGATTTTTTGATAAACTTTATTTTGTTCACAAATAATTTTGTGGCCAAAGGACATGGTTTAAATATTTGATTTTCTTTCTTATGCATTGATTTTATGTTTAAATAGAGGTTTGGCTGTTCTTTCATTTCTCATATGCATCTTATAAACTTGGGCTTTGTAGCTGAGTAAATGAGAAAAACTTGATTACAAATGAAGACATCCAGATAAACAGTGTTTTCATTGTACAACTAATTTACAATATATGATACTAATATCACTAAAGTAATTACCAGCATTCATATATGAACCAACTCAATTAAAGTTGACAGAAGAATTAATGTTTCGTGGCACATATGATTGGTTATTCATTATTGGGCAACTAAAATAATAAACCAGAAAAAAGTGGGCAGTTGCCACAATGGGAAACTGAGGCACAAGATAGGAATATCTAGCCAGTATTGAATCAGAAATATGGAAAGGGGGGCACTTTTGGAGATGTTGCTGTGCAACAGTCCCAATTTAAATTTGTTTTATTTTAATATTAAAAGTAGTGCCATTCATTTATAAAGCATTAACATGATTAATTAATTATTTTATGTCTAATACCTAGATACACTGTTAAATTTTGGTATGCAAAATGAGGTTTTTATCCTTAAAATGTTTAAGGTCAATGGGAGAGAGAAACAGGTAAACGAATTTAGTGAATACTCTATGAGGAGGTATGTATGAAGTGGCCTGGAAATAGAAATGAGGAGCGGCAGGTAAAGAAGATTTAGAAAATTGTGTGATTTTTGGACCACCTGGACTAGCATTTTATTAGAAAATACAGTTTAGTTTTTTTAAATTAATTCATTAATTTTTGTTACAGATGTTTCTCCTTTTTTGCCCACTGATTCCCCCTCCCCGTCCCTCCCGGCCCTGTCCCCAGCTTTGTTGTCCATGTCCATTGTTCATGCATACATGCATATAAGTTCTGTGGTTTATCTCGCCCCCACCACCCTCTCTACTGGGGATTGTCAGTCTATACCCTACTTCCACGTCTCTGGGACTACCCCATTCTTCAGATTGTTATGTTCATTTATTCCACAAATAAGTGAGATCATATGATACTTATCTTTCTCTGTTTGGCTTGTTTCACTTAGGATGATACTTTCCAGTTCCCTCCATGTCCTCACAAAGGATAAAAGATCTTTCTTTCTTACAGCTGCATAGTACTCCATTGTGTATATGTACCACTGCTTTTTTTATCTATTCGTCTACTGATGGACATTTGGGCTGTTTCCAGATCTTAGCTATTGTAAATAGTGCTGTTAAGAACATGGGGGTACATATATTCTTTCTGTTTGGTGTTTCAGGCTTCTTAGGGTATATTCCTAGAAGTGGGATCACTGGGTCAAATGGAAGTTCAATTTTTAATTTTTGGAGGTAACACCATAGTGTTTTCCACAGTGGCTGCCCCAGTCTGCATTCCCACCAGCAGTGTTCTAGAGTCCCCTTTTCTCCACACCCTGGCCAACACTTGTTGTTTGATGATTTGTTGATGGCGGCCATTCTGACAGGTGTGAGGTGATACCTCATTGTTGTTTTAATTTGCATCTCTCTGATGATTCGTGATGCTGAGCATTTCTTCATATGTTTCTTAGCCATTTGTATGTCCCATTTGGAGAGGTGTCTATTTAGGTCCTCTGCCCATTTTTTAATTGGGTTCCTGGTCTTCCTTTTGTTGAGTTGTAGGAGCACTCTATATATATTGGAAATTAACCCCTTATCTGATATAACATTGGCAATTATGATCTCCAATAGAGTGGGTTGCCTTTCCATTTTGATGATTGTATCTTTTGCTCTGCAGAAGCTTTTTAGTTTGACGTAGTCCCATGTGTTCATTTTCTCCGTTACTACTGTTGCCTTAGGTGATGCATCAGTGAAAATTCTGCTGCGTATGATGTCTGAAATTTTGTTGCCTACATTTTCTTCTAGGATTCTTATGGATTCATGAGTCACATTTAAGTCTTTTATCCATTTTCAGTTTATTCTTGTGTGTGGTGTAAATTGATGGTTTAGTTTAATTTTTTTTTTTTTTTTTTTGCATGTAGCTGTTGAATTTTCCCAACACCATTTATTAAAGAGGCTGTCTTTACTCCACTGTACACTCTTGCCACCTTTGTCAAATATTAATTGAGCATATTGCCTTGGGTCCATTTGTGGTTTCTCTCTTCTGTTCTATTGGTCTATATGCCTGTTCTTGTGCCAGTACCAGGCTGTCTTGATTACAGTGGCATTGTAGTATAACCTGAAATCTGGTAATGTGATCCCTTCAACTTTGTTCCTTTTTTCCAAGATTGCTGTGGCTATTTGAGATATTTTTTGGTTCCATATGAACTTTTGAAGTATTTGTTCTAGTTCTGTGAAGTATGTCATTGGTATTTTGATGGGGATTGCATTGAGTCTATAGATTGCTTTGGGTAGAATGGACATTTTAATGATGTTAATTCTTCCAATCCATGAACAGGTATGTGCTTCCACTTTTTTATATTTTCCTCTATTTTTTTTCCCAATGACTTGTAGTTTTCTGTGAATAGGTCCTTTATTTCTTTAGTTACGTTTATTCCAAGGTATCTTAATTTTTTTGCCACCATGGTAAATGGGATTGTTTTTTTAGTTTCTCTTTCTGTGAGTTCATCACTGGTGTTTAAGAATGCCATCGATTTCTTGACATTAGTTTTGTATCCTATTACTTTACCAAATTCATTTAATAAGTCTAGTAAATTTTTGATGTAGTCTTTGGGGTTTTCTACATATAATATCATGTCATCTGCTAATAATGACAGTTTCACTTCCTCCTTTCTGATTTGGATCCCTTTTATTTTTCCTTCCTGTCTGATTGCTGTGGCTAAGACTTCCAGTAGTATGTTAAATAAGAGTGGCAAAAAGTGGGCATCCTTGTTTTGTTTCTGTTCTTAACAAAAATGCTATTAATTTTTGCCCATTGAGTATGATGTTGGCTGTAGGTCTTTCATATATGGCCTTTATTATGTCGAGATATGATCCCTCTATTCCCACATTGCTGAGCGTTTTTATCAGAAATGGGTGCTGGATTTTGTCGAATGCTTTTTCAGCATTTATTGAGATGATCATCTGATTTTTATCATTCATTTTGTTTATGTGGTGTATCACATTTATTGATTTGCGAATATTGTACCAGCCTTGCATCCCTGGGATGAATCCACTTGGTCATGTGAATAATTTTTTGATGTATTGCTGGATTTGATTTGCTAGTATTTTGTTCAGGATTTTGGCATCTATGTTCATCAGGGATATTGGTCTGTAGTTTTCTTTCTTTGTAATGTCTTTTTCTGGATTTGGAATTAGAATTATGGTGGCTTCATAAAACGAGTTTGGAAGTCTTCCTTCTTCCTGAATTTTTTGAAATAGTTTGAGGAGAATGGGTGTTAGTTCTTCTTTGAATGTTTGGTAAAATCCCCCCATGAAGCCATTTGGGCCTGGGCTTTTGTTTGCTGGAAGAGTCTTGAGCACATCTTCAATTTCTTTTGTTGTTATTGGTTTGTTCAACTTTTCTATCTCTTCCTGGTCCAGTTTTGGGGTACTATGTATTTCTAGAAATTTGCCCATTTTGCTTAGATTGTCAAATTTGTTGCCATATACTTGTTCATAATATTTGTTAACAATCCTTTGTATTTCTGTGGTGTCAGTTATTATTTCTCCTCTTTCATTTCTCATTTTGTGTATTTGGGTTCTCTTTCTTTGTTTCTTGGTGAGTCTATCTAAGGGTCCATCAATCTTGTTTATCTTTTCATAGAACTAACTTTTTGTTTCATTGATCCTTTAAATTGTTTTTTTGGTCTCCGTGTCTTTTATTTCTGCTCTGATCGTTACTATTTTCTTCCTTCTACTTGCTCTGGGGTTTTCTCTTTGTTTGCTTTCTAGTTCTTTAAGTTGTGAGGTTAAATAGTCTATTAGATATTTTTCTTGCTTCTTGAGGTAGGCCTGTAGTGCTATGAATTTCCCTCTCAGAACTGCTTTTTCTGCATCCATAGATTTTGTGTTGTTGTGTGTTCATTTTCAATGGTTTCCAGGAAGATTTTAATTTCTTCCTTGATCTCCTTGGTAATACATTCATTGTTCAATAACATGCTATTTAGCCTCCATGTGTTCAAATGTCTTTGCCTCTTCTTGTTGCAATTGATTTCTAGTTTCATGCCGTTGTCATCTGAGAAGATGCTTGATATGATTTCTGTCTTCTTGAACTTGTAGAGACTTAGTTTGAGCCCTAACATGTGGTCTATCTTTGAGAATGTCTCATGTCATATGAAGAAATGCTCAACATCACTAATCATCAGAGAGATGCAAATTAAAACAACAATGAGGTATCACCTCACACCTGTCAGAATGGCCGCCATCAACAAATCATCAAACAACAAGTGTTGGCGAGGGTGTGGAGAAAAGGGGACTCTAGTACACTGCTGGTGGGAATGCAGACTGGTGCAGCCGCTATGGAAAACAATATGGTGCTACCTCAAAAAATTAAAAATTGAACTTCCATTTGACCCAGTGATCCCACTGCTGGGAATATACCCTAAGAAGCCTGAAACACCAATCAGGAAGAATATATGTACCCCCATGTTCATAGCAGCACTATTTACAATTGCTAAGATCTGGAAACAGCCCAAGTGTCCACCAGTAGACGAATGGATAAAAAAGCTGTGGTACATATACACAATGGAGTACTATGCAGCGGTAAGAAAGAAAGATCTCTTATCCTTTGAGACAACATGGAGGGACCTGGAAAGTATTATCCTAAGTGAAAGAAGCCAAGCAGAGAAAGACAAATACCACATGATCTCACTTATATATGGAATATAATGAATATAACAGTCTGAGGAACACAGTAGACCCAGACACATGGAAGTAGGGCACAGACTGACATCCCTCAGAAGAGGGGATGGGGGGTGGGGGGTGGGAAGAGATAAACCACAGAACTTATATGCACGTATGCATGACCAATGGACATGGACAACTAAGCCGGGGACAGGGTGGAGGGGGGGTGGGGTGGGGGGTGCCAATGGGGTAAAAAGGTAAAATATCTGTAACAAAAAAATAAATAAAAATTCATAATAAATAAAGAAAGAAAGAAAGAAAGAAAGAATAAAAAATAAATAAAAAAAAAAGAGAATGTCTCATGTGCACTTCAGAAGATGTGAATTCTTCAGTTTTGGCGTATAATTCTCTGTAGATATCTATTAAATCCATTTGATCTAAGCTTCATTCAGAGTCTGTGTTTCCTTGTCAATTTTTTGCCTAGAAGATCTATCCAGTGATGTGAGCGGGGTGTTGAAGTCCCCTGCTATGATGGTTTTGCTGTTGATTTCTCTTTTGAAGTCCTCCAAAAGATTTTTAATATATGTTGGTGCTCCTATATTGGGTGCATATATGTTTACCACGGTTATATCTTCCTGTTGGATAGATCCTTTCCATATTATGTAGTGGCCTTCTTTGTTTTTAGTTATGGCCTTCATTTTGAAATCTACTTTATCAGATATGAGTATTGCTACCCCAGCTTTTTTTGCTTTCCATTTGCTTGAAAGATTTTTTTCCATCCCTTCACTTTCAACCTATGTGAGTCTTTTGTTGTGAGGTGGATCTCTTGTAAACAACATATATGTGAGTCATGCTTTCTTATCCAGTCAGCTACTCTGTGTCTTTTTATCGGAACATTCAAACCATTTACATTTAAGGTGATGATTGATATGTACTTATTTATTGCCATTTTTGTTTAGTATGGTTCTATTGTTCTTCAATTTCTTCTTCTAATTACAGCAGTCTTTTAAGCATATTTTGCAGTGATGGTTTGGTGTTAATATTTTCCCTTAGTCATTTTTTTTTTTTTTTGTCTAGAAATCTCTTTATTTGACCTTCTATTTTGAATGATAGCCTTGCTGGATAGAGTAGTCTTGGATTCAGATCCTTGTTTTTCATGACCTTGATTACTTCATGCCACTCTCTTCTGGCCTGTGTGTTTCTGTTGAGAGGTCAGCTGAGAGCTTTATGTGGTTTCCTTTGTAGGTAACCTGTTGCTTATTTCTCGCTGCCTTTAGGATTCTCTCTTTGTCTTTAATTTTTGGCATTTTAATTACTATGTGTCTTGTTGTGTTCTTCTTACTTGGGGCTCTCTGTGCTTCTTGAACTTGAATACCTTCTTCCTTCACCAAGTTCGAAAAGTTTTCATCACTATTTCTTCAAATATATTCTCTAACCCTTGCCCATTTTCTTCCTCTTTGGGAACTCCTATGATACAAATGTTGTTACATTTCCAGTTGTCCCACAGTTCTCTTAAGCTGTCTTCCTATTTTTTAATTGTTTTTTCTTTTTGGTTTTCTGATTGGTTGATTTTTTTCTGCCCTATCTTCTAATTCACTGATCCAGTCCTCAGCTTCCCCTACTCTGCTGGTTAGTTCTTCCAATGTGTTCTTAATTTCTGTTATGTTATTCTTCATTTCCAATTGGTTGGTTTTCAGTGTTTCTATATCTTTACTCATGGTACTGATGTCCTTGTTCATGCTGTTGAGCTTCCTCTACCTCTGATAATTTGCTTAGCTGCATTTCACTGATTTCATCTTCGATAGAGTTCTCTTGTTCTTTCATTTGGGATTTGATTCTTTGTTTCACCAATTTGGCTACCTCAGTGGGTTTTGGATCCTGCCAAATTTTTCCTGTGGGTGTTGATGTTCTGCTGTTTGTGGCTCCCTCTACCATGTTTGGATGAGCCTGGGTGGGCCCACATTAAACACCACTGTCAAGTCTTACTTTCCTGGGTAGATTTGCAAGCCCAGGAAATGTCCAGTTATCCTCTCACATTTTTCTGGTGGCTAGTAGTCTCAGTTACTAAGTGCCTTGGAATGTAGTAACCCTGGTGTTCTGTATAAGAGGATTTCCAGAGGGTGGAATAGATGCTGGTTATTAATGAGCCTCAATCTGCATTTTTTTTTGCCTCACCTGGGAAAGGCTAAATCTCCATGGGGGCGGGGGTGGGGGGAGGCTGCTGCTTTTCCCCACAGCTCTGGGAAGGAGCACATTGGACGCCATCCTTTGTGGCCACAACTCAGCAAAAACTCTGAGTGCCCTCCAAATCCCAGGTGTCCCCAAAGAGTTCCAGCCCAGTCTGCCCTCCCTCTGCCTAAGCCCCCAGGTGAGTGGCTATGGCTATTTTAGTGCTCTGTCCCAGCTCTATGCGCTGTGGAGTCTTCATTTCCCAAGGGCGCTGCTCACAGCTAAGACTGCTGCGGTACTTGGGCTTCCAGCCCTCCACCCTGTTGCGCCTTCACAGATCCTACCAGTGTCCCTGGTTATATGGTCCTGTCCTACTGCTTTCCTGTTGCCTTTTTCCAATGATTTGTCTTTATTTTAGTTGTAATTCCCGTTTGGTCCTGGGAGATTGTGTGCATAGCTTCTATTCACTCCACCTCCATTTTTTGTATCCTCTATGCCTATGGTGTGCACAGCTGGGTCACAGAGGCCTTCCTGGTGCCCCAACACCCTGCATGTCCAGAGGGTAACTAGATGGCACAGTCCCTTTGGGGACCTGGCTCTATGCTTATGTTATGGGCTGCTGGGTCACACAGGCCTCTCTGGTGCTTCAGCACCCCGCACGTCCTGGGTGTAACTAGATCACATAGTCTCTCCTGGGTCGCACAGGCTTCTGGTGCTTCAGCACCCCGCAGGTCCCTGGGGTAACTGGATTGCACAGTCCCTGCTTGGTCGCACAGGCCTCTCTGGTGGCCCTGCACCCTGCAGGTCTCGCTGAGGGGCAGTTGGATAGCACCAGTCTCTCTAGGGCTCCGGCTTCCCACTGCGCTTGTGGGCTACTGGACCACACAGGCCTCTGTGGAGCCCCAGGTCCTGCCACTGTGGTGGGGAGTGCTGCTGACATGTGGGCTCAAGTCCTGCTCAGCTTTTGTTGTAGTTTTTGGGGATGGGTCTCAGCTGCTGGTCTGTGCTTCTGTTGCCTGGGGATGGATGTCTGTTCCCCAGATTCTGTTGCTGGGGGTATATCTTGACTCTGATCAGGCTGCTACTGTGGGGGATGGTGCTGGGCTCTGGGCTGTCCGTGGCTTCTGTGACCAGCACCTTGGGAACTCCACTACTGTGCATCAGTCTGTGTTGTCACAGAGTGTCCACTGGTCTGATGGGGCCAGGTGCGCTGGTGCGCTCAGGTTGCTGGGCCCTAGCTGCTCCCACTGCCTCCTCCCAGAGAAGACCCAGGATCTTCCAAAATGGTGGAACCTCCCTGTGGTGCAGGGAGAAGCGCCCTGAAGGGCTGCTTACTGAGGTAGCCGGCTGCTCCGTCCACAGAACAGGAAACTTCTGCTCTGTGTCTCTGCACCGCTCAGGTTTGGTCGTCCACCTTCACATCCACTCACACTTTCTCACACACTCACCCTCCCTCTGGTCTTGCCAGACACTATATTCCCTAGTTTTTAAGGTGTAGGTTTGAAATCTGGTCTGATTTCCATTCTTAATTTTATATTTTATAGTTAAGAACTTGTGTTTATTCAGCTATTATAATGAGTATTAAATGAGATAATGCATATAAAGTACTTGCAAACTCTATCTAGACTATTGGTTTTCAGTATCATATTTCTATTATGAAAAATAAGAATTTTTCATGAAAGCTTTATTGACTATGAGTGGGTACATTTTAGAAATATGAAGATTACCTAAAGCAAAGATGCGGGGTGGGGGCGGGGAGAGAATGGCACTTAAGTAAAATGTAAGTATGTGGGTGAGCAGTAGAATAAATTAGAAAATTAGAAAGAGTATAGACTTTATTTTGAATATAGGATTATTTTAGTATACACAATGGAAGATTTGATTACATGGGGAAACACATGATGACAAAGTCAGTATGAAGATGTCATGTTTTAAGTGAGGTGGCATTTAATTAATCACAATAACATAATTTTCAGAATATAGAAGTGTGTGTATATATGAGACTGATTATTCCATAGAAAATTCTTGGGTGCAAATGTATCTATAGATCATTTGCAACAACTATGGTTGGAAACTACTGCTGATGATGCAGAACACTGAAGATTTTGCTCATGGGAACTGCGTCATCAGGTTTGCAAATGAGAAGGGGTGCTGTGTCCATCATTGAGGGATGTTTTGTAAAATGGTGGGGGAGAAGGTGAGACTATAGGTATCATCAATTAGAGGCCATTTCAGTGGTTTGGAGAAGGGATATATATCAGTTTGTATCTTCATAGGAAACAAAAGGTACAATCTGCTGAGATTTTAGTAAAGAAAATAATGACTGAGATGTTGGTAAAGATAAAGCAACCAACAGTTAGCACTAGCAAGAGGGGGAAGCCATTACTACTCTTCAGCCTTAAGATCCTTTTATTTGTAAGATATCTTGAGAGTCTGACTGAGGGCTGGAATCATGGAAGAAGCTGTATTCATGAAGCAAAGTAGCATCCAACGGAACCACACCCAAGTAGAACAAATGGGGGAAATATAATCTCAACTCTCTCTCTTCTCAGTCTTCAAATCCTCCTGTTGCCTCCAAACCTAACACAGCCAGAAGCAAGGAAAACTTTCTAGAGGTGAAACCTCTGGGACACTGAGAAAGGCCAAGAAGAATATAGACTAGACCTAGGGGGGCAAACTGAGAAGAGCCACAACACAATGAAAAGAGTCTAAATGAGGACAATGGCAATGAGTATGGAGAAGGGAGAATAATTACAAAAACTTTTTTTTATGATGTAGAATACACAGGACTTGAATATATCACTTACATCCCGGAGGACTCTACTAATACATATGATAAAATATTTTATTGAAAACATATGATGACAGTCACTATAATGCCAGTCATATTTTAAAAGAACTGGCATTTGCCCTGGCCAGTGGATGGGTGTTGTCCCTTGCACCAAAAGGTTGCTGATGCTGGCTGGGTCCCTTCTGCAGGGGCTGTGCAGGAGGCAGCTGATGGATGTTCTGCCCTCTCATCAATGTTTCTCTTCCTCCTTCTCCCTTTCTCTCTAAAAAAATCAATAAAAATATCTTAAAAAAAGAACTGTCATTTAATCAACATAGAATAATTTATTTAAAAATAGTTGTATGTGTATGTATGAGATATTGATTGTTCCAATGGGTGCACGTGAGAAGAAAGATCTTGTAGCAATATTTAGATTTCCTGCTTGAAAACCTAGGTGAATAGTGGAAATGTTTCCCTAGAAAAGAATTACAGAAGGCAGAGCAGGGAAGAAGAAGGGCTGGAGTTGGAGTTAAGAAGGGAGGTCAATAATTTGCATGAGGTTTATTTTAATGATTAAAATTGCTATTTTATTATACCCTGGTTGGGTTAACCTAATTCCCAAAGGCTTCAAAGTCAATACTGCTGTAAAGTTGCAGTATTAAGTTATTTGGAAAAAGGGATAGCATACAGGTCCACAGTGTAACATAACAATTTCACAGCTAGTCATCACTTACTGTGAAAAAAATACCTCTGCAGTGAAAATTATCCTCCCACCTGGTCCAGACAACTGCAGAGAAAACTGTCTTGCCTAGATATGTGGCTCCAGGGTCTCAGATTCCCTGGCAACAACTACAGAGAGCTTCTGAATGTAATATGAGGAAACTAAACTATAATTTTATGACATTTGACAGTTCTGTTGGACTCAGCAGTGTGTTAAAAAAATGGCATATTGTTTGACCCAAACAATTTTTTCTGCTTCATTTGTTTGAAGTTGTTTATTGATGCCGTGACCCTTAAAAGCACTGCCCCCCTTTTATATTATCAATTACTCTTTAATGAACAGCTTTGTGGACAAATATTTTCCACTATGCCAGTTATTTTTCTATAGTAAACTTAAAAAAATCAAATCATTACCTCAATGACTATGGTAATTCCTCAAGTATTTTGCATGTATTACAAGTTATAAAAATCTTTACTTGAAACATTGTATTTCCATTTAAACTTGCATTTTAGACTTCAATTTTCACTTATTTTTTTTGTTTTACAACTGGGTTTTCTTTTTTTGTGATTTCTTTATGTCTCTTCTCATTTACTGAGATCTCGGTGCTTTTATGACTCTATATATTATATATTAATCATATCTCTTGCAAATGTTTAATAGTTTATTATATTTCAAATGGTATTTTTGATATTCAAGAAATTTTGTTGCTTAACAAAACATATTACTCTATTTTTGTTATTTCTTTCATTGCTTATATCTTAAAAATTCATATCCTACTGAGACCAGTGTCTATTTTTATATTCTTTTTAATTTAATTTAATTTAATTTAATTTAATTTAATTTAATTTTTATAATGTTTAACACACATCCTTCCAGACTTGTTTTTGATTCATATGCCAAATAAAGCAAGTAACTTAACCTCTTTATGCATCAGGTTTTTCCCCCATAAAATGTAAATGGTAACAGTACATAGCTTAGAGGAGAATTGTTGTGAGACTTAAGTTACTACATGTAAAGTGCTTAGAGTAGGGCCAGATACATAGTAGATATTTAATAAATGTTAACTGTTAATATTCACAACCACTCGTCTAAATTCTAAAATCTAGATATCTCTGGACATTGAAAATTTTTTTCCCAACTCATTTGGCATAAAACATGACCTGAACTGACATGAGGCTTGTTTTATTATACTTGGTGTGAATCTTCATATATTTTACTGCAGAATTATTGCTGTGTTTGATTTCAGGGTGCTGAACCAGACTCCAGTGGGTATATTATATAAAATACTACATTATATACCCTATATTTAATTTCTAAATGAATAAAATGTTTTAGGATATAGTTAGTCCCTGAATCCATGCTGTACTAGTAGTTAATCAGCAGTAAATGTCAGGAATCGTTATCTGTGTTCTATTATTTTACTTAATCAGTGTAATGATCCAATCACATATTCATTCATTGAACTAGTAGTTTCCAGAATCAACAAATAGGTCTTATTCAGGGTGTTTGGTATGAATCATTGACAAAGCATATTAATTTCTGTCTCTCTCTCTCTCTCTTTCTCTCTCTCTCTCTCTCGAAAACATTTTATCTCTTTGGAGACTACATCACCACGGTGTGTTACAATTAATAAAATTACTTTTGGGGGAGGTGAGAAATAATACTGTATTAAAGTGTAAGTGGCTTTGGATGAGGTCAGAACCACACGTGCAAGGATTCTGCTTCTACAGACAACAACAGCTGGCTAGATGGCCCAGACCCAGGATTCAGAACTCCTGACAATTGTGAACTCCTGACAATCCCAAACTTCATGGAAAACTCAAGATTTGAGCTTGAGGGGAGGGGCAGGCACGAGGCTTCTGGAGGTGCCTTTGGGTGTCTAGACTGAAGTTTTGAAATACAGTTCTTTCTCTAACCCATAAGCACAATTAAAAAAAAAAGTCACGAGTTCAACAACAGGTTTAAAACAATGTCTTCAGCTTTAATTCAAAACTGCAGGTTTCTTTTTTGAAATTATTTTCCTGAGCCTTTTGTTTTACCATATATTGTAAACTTTTATGTTAAAGAAAAAGTTATACATTTACAAATTGTGACATTTTTAAGAGAAAAAAGACTAGAATTGCACACGTATCTTGATTTCAAAAACAATAAAACAGATTGAGGAAAATAATTTTAATTGTATTTTTTTTCTTTATTGAGTTTAGAGAGAGAGAGAAAGGGAGAGGGAGATAGAAATATCAATGAGAGAGAACATCGATTGGCTGCCTTCTGCATGCCCCCCAGCCCACAACCTGGGCAGGTGCCCTGACTGGGAATCAAACCGATGACCTCTTGGTGCATGGGTCCATGCTCAACCACTGAGCCACACTGGCTGGGCACTTTCATTGCATTTTACAGGGGGAAGTGAAGTTCAGAGAGATGAAGATATATTGATGAAGTTATAGTAAATGGCAAAACTGGAGTTAGAACCTTTTGAACAGCCACTGTTTCCACAGGTCGCTCTCTTTCCACTGCTGTTTTTTTGTCTGTTGGAAAGATTCCTAAGAGAATAGATATTCTCCCCCACCCCCCAACCTTCCCTCTGTCCATTCTTGTCCCAGTCACTAAAGTCAACTACACATAATTGAATGTTCACTATATCTGTACAGTTCACAGCTCAGGAAGTCCTGTTTAGAGCTGTTACAACCATTACTATACTTTTATATCATAATTTCACTCTCCTTTCTTTTCTCATAAAATCTGCTCATGTGAGAGGTAAGACAGAAATCATTAACTTTTTTTTTTTTTCCGAGTGAGAGAGAAGATGGCTATGTTAAATTAATTGCTTAAGCCATAGAGGACATCAGAACGAGTGTCAGATGCAGAAGCAAGGTTGTGACCCTCTAAGCTCTTTCCGCATGGAATTAAAGTTGACTTGGAAAATCAGGAATTTTCTATTATGGTCTTTCCTTAGGAAATATATTTGTCAGTGTTTTCTTCCATAACAGTTTTAAAAATACAGAGTTGGGAAGTAGTCTACTATAAAGATTAAGAACTATGACTCAAAAAAAAAAAATCAGAAAATTATCTCCCTGTTGTGAATATTTCACTTCGTGTTGTCCTTAATTCTATACCTATAAATGGAGTCAACTAATGTACTAAAGTAATTTGAGGATATATGCATTATCACAACATCTAGGTGGAAATACTGAAGGCAGATCATTCATATTACTGTTATAGCTGAATACTATGAGCATTTGCTTAAGAACAATTCCCACTCAGATGACAAGGAACTGACATATGTTCAGGTAAATCAGAGTCTCTACTTTCCAGATACTTTTATTTTAGGAGAAAATCATACATGCATTCTTTCATGTGGCTTTACACAGGGTTTCCTTTTCTTTTTCACAAGAAATATGTCCATTTCAAGATACCTTTTCCTCATCCATTTCTTTACTTGTAAACAAAAGCAGTTCCTTTGTGACCATTTCTATGTCACTCACCAGCATTATAGATAGAACAACTGAAAAATGAGCATAAGAACATGGGACGGGCCACCTGTTCCATAGAGTAAGGATGTTTAATGACAGAAGAACAAACTGCAGCCAAGTCAAAATAACATTAACATTTGGATCACATATTATGCAATAAATCAATTTATGGCTGCTAACATATCTGATGAATATAAGGACTCCTATTATTTGTTTACATTGTTTATTTATTTTTAATTAATTATTTTTTGTTACAGATGTTTCTCCTTTTCCCTCCTAGACACCCTCCTCCCAATTACCCCCCCCCCCGCCCCGGCATTTTTGTCTATTGGTTTTGTGTATATGCAAATAAGTTCTTTGGTTTACCTCTTCCCTCCCCATCTCCCCAGGTTTGTCAGTCTGAAGCACACTCCTTTCTATATCTCTGTGTCTATTTTGTTCATCAGCTTATTTTGTTCATTATATTCCGCAAATAAGTGAGATCATGTGGTATTAGCCTTTCTCTGATTGGTTACATTGTTTGTTTCTTAAGTGAGAAATTAATACAAAGAGCTAGGTTTAGAATGAAAATCTGTTATGTGTGCCTTGTAACCTTTCCACAAATCCACTCAATAACCCTTGTTAGCAGACGTGCTGAACATCAGCCAATCGTCAAAAAGATCACCTAGAAAAGTGTTTTGAAAAAATCTCTACTAAACTTTTCTATTTAAAGAAGCTTGGTTATACATCTGTGCCCATGGAATATTACTTTCTATGATAAAGACATATGGAGCTTTTAAGATATAACATGTAAAACAATTTATTTTCCATGTTCATATTCACAGTAAGGAAGAAACCTTCATTTGAGTGGGTGATGTAGTTTGCCTTCCTAGACCCACTAATGGACGAACTGTACAGAGAATATAGTTGCTGAGGTGGTCTTTGTCTTTACTTAGATTAGTGGTTTATGGTTATTTTTATTTTTTATTTCACTTTACAGTGACCTGTCTCCAAATAAAAAATCATTTCACCTTGCTTTTCTGAAGCTGTTTAAGGATAGATTAAAAAACTAAAATGAATTTGGTATCCTTAGATTCTTTGCCTTCGTAAATAATTTTGGAAATATATTAACAGGGATAATGAGAATAAATTTCATGATGGGTTTAGTAACTGATGGCAAAGTTCACAAAAGCATATATTCACGTCACCAAAAAGTCTATATATAATTACCATGCTTTCATTTTTTCATGGGAAAATGTATCTAAAAATTGCTAGTATGCGATTATGAGGGCAGGTTTTATGTAGTTAGGCCAACAGAATAACATCTTAAATTTGACTTGTTACTAGTTTAGTTTCCTGGACAATTTTTGTAACCTCTGTAGGTATATGTTTCCTCATCTTCAAGAGAAGTTAATAAGACAGTCATGTCATGAGGGTAATTTTAAAGATCAAATGAACTAATATAGATAAGTACTTAGCATCGTATGTGGTACATTATAAGGGCTTAATAATATTACTTTTGCATATTAGTTATTCTTTACCAACAGTTAAATTCATATCTAGAAAAATTTGTTTTTTAAAAAGTCATTAGCTATCAAAGAATCTATTAATTCAGATAAAACCAGAGCATAAAATTTTTGTATTTTGTGAAACCCACAAGAGAAAATATTAAAATGTGCCTCTTTTCCACCACCAAATCATTCATTGTTTTTGTGAAGAGAATCATGTATCAGTATGAAAACAGTGCAGCAGAGCATCAATAATTGAGGCAGAGTTAATATTTCCACTCTACAGCTTCATTCCGAGGCTTAATATATTCACATGTAAACAAGATCAGAATATAAGTTAGGTTTGTAATGTATGAGTTCAGATACAATCTTTTTCTAAGAATTACGATACTTTTTCAATGTAACAATTGGATATTTTCATTATTTATAGCCATCTATTTGGATAAAAATATTGTGAAATATTTAAACAGCATGACTTAAAAATTGCAAAAAGAAAAAAGCATGCATTGGAAGTGGGAAATGTCAGTGACACAGGCAAGGATCTTGTGTCACTGGGACAAGAAGTTCTTGTAGAGATGTAGTAAATTTATTTTGCGAAGATTAAGGACCACAGAGAAGGCCACAGCACAGTATTTTTAATTCTCAAAGAATGCCAGAATCATATAACTGTAGATTTTCCCATAGGACCAGATAAATGATCTCACGTGAATGTATTTCATTATCCTTAAAGTAAGATATATAAATTTTATTATTATATTTTTTTGGTACATGCCCCTAGTGGGAACCAAACCCAGGATTCTCTGGTCCGCAGGCCGATGCTCCAACCACTGAGCCAAACCGACTGGGGCGAGATATAGATTTTTTAAAGAAATTTTTTCTAGCTTTATTGAGATGTAATTGACATATAGCATTGTATAAGTTTAAAGTTTTGCTTTAATCCTTTAGAGCAGTAATTTAAAATAAACAACCACCGAGGGACACATTTTCTGATCTTTCTGGTTATTTGTCTATGTTCCCCAGATCTGCTGATTTCCCATGACCTTCATGTCTCCATATTTGTGCATTAGCCCAGAGAATGCTGAAGCACAGCAGACAGAGGCAATGAAGATAGATGGAGCATCAGAGAGGCAATCTACAAAGGTTTACAACTTGACCTTCTTACATATTTGGAACAGCATCCTTAGCAGTTGTAATTACTTTTTTACAAGCAATTATATTGTTTTTCTATTCTCAAAGATGGTCATTGCTTACTTACATTATCAAATTCTTACCTCTATTAGATTTTAAAAATCTAGTTTATTTTCTCGTTGCCCTGATTAAAAAAAACTTCATTTGATATTTAAAATACTCACCTGTAAAAGTTGTTCATGCATTTTATATGTTCTTTTGTATTTTGATTTGGAGGAAAGGATAAGTGACTATCCTTAAAAAAAAAAAAATAAGAATGTTAAATGTATCTTTATAATATATATTAACATACAATACATATTAATGGTACCTAAAATATTTTAATTTGAAAATAAATAAATGCAAGTTAACATTTCCAATTTTAATTATTTTAATTTTATTTTTATTAATTTTAGAAGGAGAGAAAGGGAGAGAGAAACATCAACTTGTTGTTCCACTTATTTATGCATTCACTGATTGATTCTTGTTTGTGTCCTAACCAAGGATCTAACTCCTCAACCTGGGCATATGGGTAGGACACTTTAACCAACTGAGCTACCTGGCAAGGGACAAGTTAACACTTTTAGATTTCTGACCTTACTTTCCAATTATGGGCATCATGGGCTTTTTGATATTTTATTTTTAAAAAATAATTTCTGATCCTGCTTTCTCACACTTAATTACTTTTTCCTAAGAAATGTCCCAGTGGATTTCATAAGTTCATAATGCACGCACAAGCTTATTTAATACAATGACTAGCCTGCAAGTTGATGTTATTATACTGAGTACTTCTCTTTGTATTTACAAAGATTAAGGTATTTCTAATTGCACCCAAATTTGCAATAAATGCCATTTCTATTCTCTATATACTTCCAAAGGAAGATGGTGAATGAATCCTCTGGCAGAGTTGTTATGTTCCTACCTAGGCAGTCTCAGTTAAGCCTGCCTTATCAGCATTGGTTGTTGGTGTTCTCCTCTGCAACCTGTTTCTTCCCGGGGTTATAGTGGTAGGTAAACCTGGGAACCTCAAGAGACTCCTTGAAGCAGTGATTGGTAAGATTGGGATCAGTTGTTGGGGTATGTTCTCTGAACAGTGTGAGTTTTTGTTGTTGCTTGTTTGTTTCATTTTATTAAACATGAAGCCGCCCTAGACTGATGTAAGGTTGGATTTCAGATTTGGGGTGTGTGTGTGTGTGTGTGTGTGTGTGTGTGTGTCCAAAGTACTGAGGCTGTCTATTCCTCTAATATCTAACATCTATTGGTATTATGAAGAATATTAAGCAAGAATCATTAACATCACATCTTTTATGGCTCTTACTGAACCTTTTATGATTCAAATGGTTTCATCTGCAATGGCAATCCTTGGGTGAGGCAACGAGGAAGTCACCTCCAGGGCGTCCAATGGTATTTGGTGTGGAAGGAAGAAAAAACTAGAGCAACGAGTTTCTGCTTTTGGCTTCTCTCTTGGGAGCAGCTGCCTTTACCGTGTTTGTTCACAGGTCGTCACGTCCCCCTGCCGCCCTCCCCGAACGAGACAATGTTCTCTATCAGATTCTTTTGCCCATAAACAAACAGTACGCGCCTTTCTTCATTCTTTTAGCTGTTCATCATCGAGTCTACCGTCAGCTAGACATCCTAAACTTTCTCACCGAAGCTGGGGCTCCAGAGTTTCAGGGGTTCCAGTTATTTTCCTGGTTGCACATAAAGTGTTCATCATCGTGCTGGGCCCATGAGCTGCGGAGAAGCCAAGAAAACTTTCTTTTTACCCTTACTAACTCCAAGTTAGAAATCTTTGCAGCAGCGACCGCACTTTTCGTCCTGGGCTCTATCCCCACCACGCCCACCCTGCCCACACTCACCCTCGGAGCCACCTTTCCGCAGACCCCTCCTCTGCACTGTCCTTGACTCCGGTTATCCTGGCCTGGCAGGTTCTGGGTACGCGTGCCTAAAGGCTCTGCTGCCGCCTCCGCCCGCGTTGTGCTCCCCGCGTGAGCGCTGGATTATTCCAGTCTTTGAGCATGGCAGATTTCCACCGGATGACATCATGGAAGCTGAGTGAGTGCCGGCTCCGAGAGGGGGACGGAGAAGGGGAGGGGGAGGAGAGGAGGGGTGAGGACTGGGAAGCAGAGCCAGAGCCAGGCTGCCCGCCACCCAGCTGCACGTCCGCAAGCTTGGGAGGAGCGCTCCGCCCGCTATTGACAAAGGATGGGAGGATGCTTGTGCCCGGGATTGCTCGCTGTGCGCAGCCCGGCGGCCGCCTGAGCGACTTCGCCCTCCGCCGGTGAGTGATTGCAAAGATCATGCAATTAGACTTGTAGCGAACGAGCCCGCACCCTCCTCGGGTCGCAGTCCCGGGCGCCTGCGTCCTTGACCCAGAGCGGGGCTTGGCACAGCACTAGACCGGGGAGCCCAGGCAGCAGGTGCCATTGCCTGGTGGGTCCGCACAGGAGCCGAGGCTCCTTGGCTGGGGCTCGTGATGGGTGCTGGGACTCAACTCTCTAGCAGCGGGCTCGCCCTGTAGGTGCCGCTCTTGGTGAGTGGAGGCTGTTCCAGCCAGCTGCGTGGGGTAGTTACCTCTCTTGGCCGGCCAGCGCCCGCCCTGCGTGCCAGCCGTTTCTGGTGGATCCCAGCGCGCGGCGCGCTGTTTACACCAGCTAACTACTAGTCTCGGAGCCGCACCCCTCGGAAAGCGCGGAATCCTGAGAGCCACTTTCCCGGCGCACGAGCTACCGGTGTGGGCGTGGGGAGCACCGGCGCGGATTACCCTGGGAGCGCGCGCCACGGACCCGAGGGCAGCCTTTGTCTTGGGTTTAGCGCTGATGCGCTCAGACCTGAGGCAGGTTACCCGCAACTGTCGAGTCGGATCTGGGTCCCCTGCACCCGCCCACCTGGGCGAGGGATGCCATTGTGTTCCTGCTGCAGGCGGGACTGAGAGCTGGGACTTAAGACACCAGAGGGTACTGGGCCCATGGGTGAGTGTCGCAGTTATCCAGGTGCGGAGAGAGCTCCCTGAGCCCCAGGAAGTGAAGTGACCAATCGAGGCAGATAGACGCCCAAGTTCTGTCCTCAAGTGGTATGAGTGACAGAGCAAACTTATAATACTCTTGCTCTCCCACCTCCGCTCCCCGGTTTCTGAAGCGCTTATCCTGAGGATAATTTGTTGCTGGTGGATGCAATTGGAGGCGTATCCAATCTGCAGCTAGAGAGTTCCACGTCTTCCGTGCAGACCCTTTTGTTATACAGTAGTTTGGAAGATGTTTGCTTGCACAACGTGTTTGAGACTGATGTCTGTTCTGTTGCAGAGCTTTGTAGGTTTAAGAGAAAAGATTTGGAACCTGCTCAGGTACCTTAGTTTAGAGTTGTGCTGCGTGTAAGTGCTAGAAAGCCAGCCTGTCAATACCCACGCCTCCTCGTTACCGTCCTTACCTGTTGGTTCGACACACGTTTTATCAATGAATTCCTTCTGTTTGGCAAAAGTCCAATTTTCAGATCACAGAGAAATGGCGATAACTATCGGAATATTGGATTTAAAAGTTAGTTTATTTCCAAAAGAAACACTTTGTGGAAAAGGTTTAAGGAAGAGGAAGATTGCTAATTTGGGGGTCAGTTACTTTGGGGGGATTTCATCCACTGCAATCTAAAATATTTATAAATTTAAGTGCTATTTCATATTCATGAATTTAGTGTATAATAAATGATCCCAGGATACTAGATTCTTGCTATGCAACTTTGATATTCCAGCATCTAATGAAATGCTATGGTATATGAAAGTAACAATCATGGTTATAATTCAAAGTTCATTTTATTTTATTTTTTTAAAAAGCCTTCGGATTGTTCCTCTTCCTTTAAAGATAGGTGATCCCAGTGAAGCTTTTCTAAAGCAAACGTATCACACTTTCTTGGTCAATGGTTGCTTTTACGACAAAGTTGAGGTCATTTCAGAACAGACATGCTAGAAAATTATTGGAATAAGAAATACGGTGGAAGTACAAAGGAACTGGGTGAGATAATAGAAGGAGGTTTTACTAAATATAAATGGTGGGACTAAGATGGGTATCAGAGAATGTCACATCAGTTTTGCTTTTGGAAAAGCTCTCTGTAGTTTTTATATGCTGTTGTTCCTTCCAAGAAGTGCATCATTAAATGTTTGATTCTGCTCTATGGAGTCCAATGATATGACCAAAGGGAGCTTATCTTTACCCAGGATTTTTGGTCTTAGCAGCAACATTTTCTCCTTTGATTCAGAAATAATTTTTATTTCATTATCTGTTCCCTTACTTCTTATCACAAAGGGTTCCACCTGTGTCTTCAAATGTTTTATTTATTTTCTAACATTATTAAACTCATCTTTTTAAAATATATTTTTTTATTATTGATTTTAGAGAGAGAGAGGGAGAGGGAGATAGAAAGGTCAATGAATGAGAACATCAATTGGCTGCCTCCTGCATGCCCCCCACTTGGGATTTAGCCCATAACCTGGGCATGTGCTCAGACTAGGAATCAAATCAGCGACCTCTTGGGGCATGGGTTGATGCTCAACCATTGAGCTACACCAGCCAGGCTTAAACTCATCTTTTTATAGTAAAGTTTAAGAATTTTACATGAAGGTTCCTTGAGAGCTTGTTGCTCATATTGGCTGCTTTCCTTAAATGTTGTAATAACACAATCTCTTTCTGAAACTAGCTCAGTGAACATATGGTCACCCAGTGAACATACAGTCTGCTATTGTGCTTACGTGATGGGCTGTACCTGACATAAAAATATACATTTATATAAAAAATATATAATCTCAATTAGACAATCAGGCAACAAAGCAGGAGGTATGTGGTATTTGGCTCACAGTTTTGCAAATGATATTTTCTTTAATAAGATATGTTACCCCCTGTATGTGATAAGTAAAAATGTACATAAGGAAAAAATGTTATATTTTATGTCTGACATCTTTAATTTCAAAAATAGTTGTTCACGAAGGTAAAAAATGCTCCAGTACTTTTCTATACATACACCAGAATATGTAAGAAAAGTCCTCAGAAAGTGTAAGCATCTTATAAATCCATATGATTTGATATAGTTGATAGGCAGTTCAATGGTCTTTTTTAAAATATGAAGTAAAATGATATCCTTGCACCAGAGAATATTCTCATAATGGTCTTTAATGTGTTTCACAAATACCTTGGCTATTTTGTTACACAGAACTCTTAAGTGAAAAAGATGAGAGGAAGAGGACAAAGTTGCATTAAGAGAATAAAACAGAGCTATGGTATATAGGCAATAGTGATGTTTCAAGATCATGGAAAAGAGTATTGTGTCAGAACACTGGAAGATTTCCAAAAGAAGATTATGTAGGAGGAATAGTTTATACCATTTGCTTTTATTGTTCCAATTGTTTTCATTGTTCCAATTGCTTGAGTTGAACAGATACCTCAGGATCTCTGTGATACAGTGAGACTCTTCACTTTTCTTGAGGCAAAGTTGTATCTTGAACTCAATCAGAAGTTATTTTATGGGCTTTTCCATGGTATAATTCAAATTGTAGTTTAAGGATGCTTCATGGATCACAAAACATTATGATTTTAGCTTTCATGTAGACCTTTGAAATGGAACTTGGTCAGTAAAACCTTTTTGGCTGAAAGGTATTGGTGTTTTGGCTTCTTCTGGAATTATGTTAAGAGTGAAAGCCAACATGAATAGCATCATTGAAAATATTCAGAAGTGTGATGATATCTTATTCATAGGGTTCAGATAATATTGTTAATAGAGTTTTAAAAAATAAAATTAAAGAAAATTTGAGACAAAATCTCTATAAACTAAAATTATTCTTTTGTTTATATATTGGACACATCTTGCAACTTATTGGACCTCTGTGATACTAGTGATTCACTTTATATGACCCAGTGTCAGAATGATGAGTACTGGATAGGAAATGTGTGTTCTAGTTTTGACTTTGTAATCTAATTGAGGACAAATCTCTAAACCACTTGAATAATAGTTTCATTTTACATTAAATAAAGATGATAATATCTACATTGCCTTTCTCAGGGATTGGTGCATAGCAAATGAGTTAATTTGCAAAAGTGATGTAGAAAATGTGGGAAGACCTAACAGATATGATCTATCAGTTAATTTTTAACTTCTAAGTGTTGTCAGTTCAAGAAGTAAATTTATATAGAGGTGAGTCTAGTTTGTGATTTCTATTTTAAACATCTTGTATTTTCAATTATTGGCTTTCTTGACAATGTATTTATTATAATTTATACAATTGTTAAGTAGGTTGTTATATATCTTTTTTACTGTGAGTTTACAGGCAACAAATGCTCTCATTTTTTATGTTTGAAAACTTTTTTTTACAGCATTCATTTTTAAAGAATAGTTAAGCTGGGTATGGAATTTTTGACAGTTATTTTCTTTCAAAACTTTAATTTGCTATTCTTTTGATTCTGGCTACTATCTAATCTGTCAGTCTTATTATTGCTGTAAAGATAATGAGTCTTGGTCTCTCACCGATTTTAAGATTTTTTTACTTGTCTTTATTTTTCTTCAGTTTTACTATGATGTTCTCAGATACGGTTTACTTTTTAATTACTCTCCTTAGAGTTTGCAGAGCTTCTTGAATTTGTGGATGGATGTATTTCATAACATGAAATTTACTGGTGAATTCTTGGTATATAGATCTACTCCATTCTGTCTCCTTTTTTTTTGTTCTGAGACCTCAATTATGTATTTAACATATGGTTTTACTGTGCCCAACATGTCTCTTCTACTTGTTTTACTATTTTCTCTCTCTCTCTCTTTCTTTTTCTCTCTCTCTTTCTCTCTCTCTTTCTTTCTTTCTTTCTTTCTTTCTTTCTTTCTTTCTTTCTTTCTTTCTTTCTTTCTTTTTCTCTCTATGCTTGTATGAATATTTTCCTTTGATTTTTTTCTTCCAGTTAACTAATAACCTTCTACATTATGTTTATTATGCTGTCTGGCTCATCTATGGGTTATTACTCTAATTATTGTATTTTTCAGTCTTCAAATGTGTATTTTATTCTTTTCTACAGATGACAATTTATCAATTTTCTCAATTTTCCCCTCTTTTACTTTGAACATACCATTCAAAATTATTTAAAAATTTTTGTCTGCTAATGCCAATAATTGAATTACTGTGAACTTTTTAGTGTCTCTCTTTCCTCTTGATTTTTAAAATTATGTATAAAAATTGTAGAGGCTCCAGATGATTTATCCAAGCCCAAAGAGTTGTCAACATTTCTTCTGCCAGGCAGATAAATGCAGTGGTGGCCAGTCATTGTAATCTAATCAGCAAATGAGCTGACTTAATGAACTTCTTCCACTGCAGGGGCACCAAACTGCCAAAGCACAGAGATCTAGAACCTTCCCCTGGCGTTTTCACAAGTACTAAACACAATTCCGGGCAAGACTTCTGAGAATCCTGCTCTTCTTTTCAGAAGCTTTCTTAGGGTCTTTGCCTCCAGTCCTATGTACAACTTCAGGCGTCAGCTAATGTTATGTGAATAAAACCAGACATGTGTCAGCTTGGTGCTTCATTTATTTCTCACTGGGATCTTGCACCTCCTGTCTCTCTATTTTTTTTTTTTATCTTTAGCCCCACGAGACTGCCAAACTTTCTGCTGGATTCTCCATCCCATGTTAGTGGTCCTCTGCTCAGGCAAAGCCCATATTCTCAGCCTCTTGCTGTGTGTCTAGATTGTCAAATGCCCCCACTCTTCATCCCGGGGGAAAATGCACCCTCAGAAATTCCACTTTCGCCTTCGGTGCTTCCTTCATCTAGAATCTTGAAGCCTGTAGTCTTTGCTGCTTCAGAAGCACTCCAATAATTTGTAAGAGAACTTTCCCCTTAGAGTTGGCTTTTCTAGTTTTTCTTGGTGATGTCGGTCCGCTGTGAGTTACTCCACCATAACTGTCTGCTGAAGTGGGTCATTGTTTTTCACCGATTACACAGATAGATGTATAGGGATGCAAGATCACTGTGACAAAACTGGAGTTAGTAGTCCTCGCCTACAGGCTCCTAGGCAATCCAGCTAACTCTAAACCCGTTTGATTAAAAAAACAAACGCATTATAGAAAGAGGCCAGATTCTGCTAAGTAGTTATATTATGTACAATATGGTTTGGAAACAGTTTGCCTATTTCCTTTTTGAGGTGGAACTTAGTAGCAACAGTGAAAGCCAAAAAAGTGATTCAAACAGATAGTACATTCAAATTCATTGTAACTGAACATAATAAATTGGCAAACCTTTTCTTTCCCTGAGGAGTGATGCTCATACAACATGTGCACACATACAAAAGTAACTCTCTTCTGAACATAACCTATGATTTAGGAATCATTCTGATTTACACATAAATTCCACATATAGGGAATGAATCATGTAGGAAGGCTGAAATCTCCCTCTACTATAGAAACAAGGTCCTTTTTTTTTCAAATTGTTACTCTGAAAAGCGAGTGATACAAACTAATATCTTGTCATATGCATATAATAGAGTTAACAAGTTAATAGTGTATCAGCTTCTTTTCTTATTGATATATGGTTAAAACTCATAATATGTTTCTTCAGAGGAAATGTTACAAATGATGGTCAGGTGTTTTAGAAATGTCTTTAAAGTATACTGTTAAAGACCTAAATTAACTGTATTTCTATGGATTAGCCTAGAATTTTTGTTGAGTCTGTCTAGGGATGGATGGATACTCCAGATGAACTGAATATATACAATGCCATTTAAAGTGGTGTATGTTTCAGATAACACATAGGAAACCCCCTACTTCTGGGGACACAGTCAGGTGGAAGCTGGAGAATACCTGGAATGTGCTCTTTTCCTGCCTTGCAGTCAGTGTCCTAAGGTACATTAGAAAATTCACCGAAGCTTGGTGAGACATGAACTGGGTACTGTGGTGTTGCTGGCTCATTATTTGGGGCTGACACCATGATAAGTAATGCTTTGATTCTCAAAGGGTATATTATTGCATGCCTTTTGGGCCCTGCCTTGCTGCTTTTCAGCCTTGCTGCTTAGGGAACCCCTCAATCAGTGAGAGGGGTGGGCGCTTCTCAGAGGCTTTCTCAGAAGGTCCAGGTTGGATGGAACCTCATTTGGCCATGGTGATGAACCCTGGAATCCTCTCTCAAAGACGAAATTAGATTACATTGGTTTAAACTCTTTTCAGATATTTAAATATTCAGATTTCTTTAACTCTAAGGGGAAAGAAAAGTTGCTTAAATAAACCTGGTCTCTGCCCTCATTACTCCTCAGATCCAGCCTGTATTTAGTAAATGTTTTATGTTATCTGGAGATATCTTTTCTTGTGCCATTTATTAGTCTGTAAAAGTTTGCCACATATAAGTTTGAGACAGAATGGAACCCATGCATGATTTATGTAAGCTAAAGTGTTTTCTTGTGGGATTTACTGTTAAAAGGCCTTTCACCTTCTGGAGTATTGGGTTGTTGGGGGTGATGGCAATTGTGTATGCAACAACAGTCTATATATCCTGGTCAGTCATGTTTCAGATGTTGTGAGAACAGTTTTTATCAATTATATTTTACAGAAAATACATTTCCAGAAAATGACTGGAACAAAAATGAGGTAGTCTGGTAGAATTATAACTAATATATACATATTGCATGTCAAAGTGAGAAATTAGAACAGAGAAGAGTTATTTGTAGATGACACTATTATGATGGATTTTTAGCCACAACAAAAGTATGTGTCTGTTGCTCACCAAACTGTGTTAAATATTGCCATACAAGCTCTCTGTCATTTTATATCTCTGATAGTTTCTTTTCTTGTCTTAACTGCCTCGCTTTTGATAGATCACAGATCACTATTTAAGTTTTAATTAGTTATGGCTTTGTGTTATACAAGAAAATTTCTGACCTTCTCTGGGGGGTAAAATGTGACTGGTTTCCAATCCGCTTAGTCTTAGGTATCTGTGTGTCAATAAACTCTGGTAAAAGGACACTGACGAAGGTAGAGCTTCCTATAGCTCCTGTGTGGTTTTAGTCTCAGTTCATAAAAATTATAGGCTCCCTGAACTCACGTCCCTCAGACATTAGCAGTAACAGAAACAGTTATTGTTCCTTTAGGTTATTCTGGTGTAGAATACAGCACTGCTTTCTTCTAATAGTCCAGGTAATAGGGAGTTGACTATTTTTTTAAAAAATGTATTTATTTATTATTTGTTTTTGTTACAGATGTTTCTCATTTTTTCCCCATTGACATCCTCCTTCCCTTCCCCCCCTCCCCATCCCCAGCTTTGTTGTCTATGTTCATTGGTCATGCATACATGCATGTAAGTTCTGTGGTTTATCTCCCCCCCCCCCCAAACCTCCCCTCTTTTGAGGCTTGTCTGTCTGTACCCCACCTCCAGGTCTCTGGGTTAATTTTGTTCAGCAGTTTGTTTAGTTCATTATATTCCACAAATAAGTGAGATCATGTGATATTTACCTTTCTCTGCTTGGCTTGTTTTGCTTAGCATAATACTCTCCAGGTCCTTCCATGCCATCTCAAAGGATAAAAGATCTTTCTTTCTTATAGCTGCGTAGTACTCCATTGTGTACATGTACCACAGTTTTTTTATCTACTCATCTACTGATGGACACTTGGGTTGTTTTCAGATCTTAGCTATTGAGAGTTGACTATTTTTTAAAACAAAATAGAACTCTTGGCATGTGTTTTCAGGATTTTATGTTTTTAAAGTATGTGTATTCCTGTATGAGAGATAATCACACACATACATGTCCATAGGTTTTAGATATTATTCATTGTTCCTTAGAAAAAAAATTCTATATAAGTTATTTTCTTTATTTGTTCAGCTACTATATATTTTTCTTCTATATTCCAGGCATACTAAATTTAAACTACATTTTTTTGATAATAAAGCTTTTTGGTGTTTACTGATGGGAAACAAAATGAAGAGTCAATGTTAGAATTTTACAAATGCTTAATGTACTCATGCCCATGAATTTTTGTGTGCCAAACATTCTTTTTGGGCGAAATAGATAGAAATACATGAATAAAATTTTTAATGTTCATTTTGTAAATGAAATTCACCCAAATGTTCTATGGTCATAATAGTAGAGTGCTTTATATGTATCTACTTCAAAAGTTACATACGTTAGAGGCAATATTTTGTCTTGGTAAGTTAAAATTGTACATGATTAAAAAGGAAACCTCAGAAGACATGACAAGGGTTAATGTTTGTTATGCTGCAATAAATCCTCATGATGAAGGGTTCTTTCAGGTATATTCAACTCCTGCTACCAAAACCATTTCCTTGAGGTTGCAGTAAAACAGCCAAAGCTCATAGCTGCATGAATGTCTACAAAAATGAGAGAACCATAACAGAGGCACGTTCAAGGAAGGGAAGGAGAGAGGGTGATGGGGGAAAGAGTGGAGGAGGGAATGGGGAGAAGAGAGGAAAAGAGACTGACTTTGTTCCTGTTCCTAAAGGGGTCTGTTTGCCTGGGCTCATCAAAGCCCAATCAAACTGGAACAAGAGTTTTGCATCAAGAGTGTAAGGGTTTATTTATTATTTGAGGAAATAGTGCTCCACCCAGAGTCACAGGTGAGCTTGTACTTGAAGACCTGGCTCCCCAGTGGCTTTCAGAGGATGGGTTACACAAGGAAAAAATCCTAGATCACTGTGGCTAAAGGAGTGGGGTTGTGGCTGTACAGATTGGTTGAGGTCAGGGTAGGGAGTAGATGATCACTTACTTAGTCAGGTCCTGATGTCAGCCGTGGCATTGTTCTGTCGGGTTACATGAGGGTGTGGTCTGGATGGTCATTTGCTTCCATGGGTCTGGGCTGAAACACAACTGAAGTCAAGATGTTATCTTTAGCTTGATAGAAAGAAACTCTTTCTGTGGTCAACAGACCTCGGGCTTTATTCTTTTCTTTCTTTTTTAAAAATATGTTTTCATTGATTATTTTAGAGAGAGGGGAAGGGAGAGAGAGATAGAAACATCAGTGAGAGAGAACATCAACTGGCTGCCTCCTGCATGCACCCCATTGGGGAATGGGCCCACCACCTGGGCATGTGCCTGGACTGGGAATCAAACCGGTACCTCTCAGTCCATGGGATGGCACTCAATCCACCGAGCCACACCAGCCAAGCTGAGGCTTTGCTCTTAAGGCAGTTTAATGCTGACCAGAATCCTAAGGGCTTAGTGATTAAGGAAGGGAGTGGACTGACAGAAAGGAGAAAGGGTCATGTTAAAGAAATGGGGTTTCTGTGCTGATTACGTTCCCAGAGAAGTACTAGTGGAAGATATTTTGTAGTGTCCCAAATGGAGGGACACAAATTTCCTCATAGATTTATATTGTACCAGTCCATCTATTAGTAAATTAGGGCATGTGACAACAGCTGGCGTTAAAGGCAAATAGTGGTGATGAAGGATCGAATTCAATCTGAACTTTGAATAACAGTAGAAAAGTAGAATGAGAATTCTTGTAATTAATGTGAGAGCTTTGATATAAGGAAGGATCTGTTTTGGAAATCAAGTGTGGACGATAGAATAATACAGGAAAGAGTAGAGAGCTGGCTAGTAAAACATCAGAAGAGGAAGACGACCCAATCAGGACTGAGGTGGGTGTTGCAGGCGTGTAGCCAAGTGCTTCAGCAGTCCTTTCGTGGAGGAGTTACCACTACGCCCAGAATCTGTGCACATCATTATCAGTTTATTTTTTCAATTACAGTTTTCATTCAATATTATTTTGTATGAGTTTCAGGTGTTATTAGGTTTATTTTACATGCATTTGCTCACCGTGACTAATTTGTCAATGAACCATATGCATATGGTTTACTACCAGTGTGGGTTCAGGTATTTTCCACTGAGTATTTCTGCATCTGTAAAATTCAGAGTTAGAAAATCCTTTTGGCTATTATTATTAAAAAAAGCGTATGAAAATCATCATTGCCATGGAAATGTTGGGTTTCATAGCAGGGAGAACAGTGCAGAGGGCCATTCACTGCACTGTTTCTCCAAGCACATTCATGAAGGACCTCATTCAGAACCCTTTAGAAGAGCTAGTAAAATGCAGAACCCCATCTCAGGCCAACTCTTGGATGGAGCTGAGAAATCTACATCTGACCAGCTCTCTGGGTGATACATATACACAATGAGCCACAACGTTATAGAACGCTATTAGAATACAGTCTATCCTGTTGGAGTATGAGCACACATCATGGCCGTACAATAGAAATCTTATTCCGTCTCATTTTTTTGCTCAAGCAATTCTCCCTCAAACCATTTTAAAGTGCAGAAAATAATAAAGACATAAAGATCTACAAATACCAGGAATGTGTGCTCTGGATTCTTTGGAGGCGAAGATTTCCCCTTCCTCACTCAACAGGAGGCCAGATGCCCGAGAAGCCATTTTGCCCTGGGAAGTATTACAAGTAGCCACCTGCTGTGTTAAACAGATTGCAAAACCTGGGGAAAAGAACAGATTTTTTTCCCCCAGTGGAAAAACTAGCAGCTTTTATCTTGCAGATAAAATCAGTGGAAGGAAAGCCAGAGGCTCTGTGGGTCATAGCCCCCTTGTGATGCTGCTAATGGTTAAGCAAGGACAGTGAATGACCCGAGTAGGGAAAGTGCTTCTTGCCTGGCCGGCTGCTTTCTTGGAATGGTCCTGGGGTTGTGCTCACAGTGGCCACTGAAATATGACACTCTCTGATATGATGCCATTTTTAATTTTAAAAGTATCAGTGGTTCTCATAGTTTGGTGTGAATCGCGTCACCTGTAGAACTGCTAAAAGTGTACATTGTGGGCCCCACTCTCAGTGATTCTGACTGTTTAAATGAGAACAAGTCTTTCATTTTTTAAGTGACCTGTGTTTCCCAGAGAGATGGACTTACAGGTGTTAGCTAAATGTGAGCACATATGTTATAGCACTCTCAGTTCTTAGGAGGATAATATGTATATAGTTAATCCTCACCTGAGGATATTTTTCCATTAATTTTTTAGATGGAATGGAAGGGCGGGAGGGGGGAGAGGGAGAGAGAAACATCAATGTGGGAGAGACCCATTAATCGGTTGCCTCCCGCATGACCCCAAATGGGGCTGAGGATTGAACCCGAAACCCAGGTCCATGCCCTTGACCCAAGATACTTCCAGCGCTCCGACCATGAAGCCAAACTGGCCAGGGCTTATGAGGATATTTTAAAAAAATAGACATTGTTACAGCAAATAATTCACTACAATAATAATTTTTAAAAAGGTCTAGAGTTGCCTCATTTATTTCATACCACGGAGAGGGTGCTGAACTTGCAGCCTAAAAATAATTTGAATATTCTGTTGCATATACAGTTTGTTAAGCTGTATATTCACCATATTATGATAGAATGTGGACCACACACGTCGTGATTTACTAATCGCATATCAGGAGTAAGGACTTCAGATGAGCTTAATTGGGCATCCATCACGCACTTTAGAAAATGTTTCTTCTCAACAGAGGAAGCGCTAAGGAATGTTTTGGCGTATGGCAGGAGCAGTAGCTTAACTGAAGGGTCTCACTTCATACAGACCTACTGAGTTTTCTTCAGAGCTTCTAAACAATACTGAAAACAGTGGCAGCCAACAGAAACTCCTTCCTAACATCACTTCATGAATAGAGCACCGTCAGAGCCACCACACACACAATGACACACATCACTGGAGTTAATAGAGAGCTTAAAGGCTTGATGTGAAAGCCCCCATTTCCCGAACATTCTGTAACAGCTGGGTGCCAAGGAATAGAATTGCTTTCCTATTAAATACACCTATTGCACAAGCAATGTTTACTCTGAATCCTCAGGAGAAAACAAAAGGTTCATTTTTTTTGTAATTTAAGGTTAGGTTTTTCTGGAGTAATTAGAGAAACTCCTTTTTAAAATCGATTCAGATATTAGAATATATCAGCATATTGTCCTCCAAATATTTTAAAGAAAACTGCCATTGCTAGCAAAATACATGGAAAAAACTAAACGACCTTAAGTGTCCAGTTACCTAATGTGTTAGAGTTAGAAAAAGATGTGTTTTTTTTTTTAATGTGGTTTTACTGAGTTTTTTAGAGAGAGAGATAGAAACAGAGGTGTGACTGCCTCCTGCATGCCCCACACTGGGTATTGGGCCCACAGCCTGGGCATGAGCCCTGACTGGGAATCGAACTGGTGACCTCTTGGTGCGTGCATTGATGCTCAACCACTGAGCCATGCCAACCGGGCCAAAAGCTGGTTCTTAAAATAATAGTAATTACTCAATATCATTTCCTGTTTCTTACACAATAATGAACTTGTTTTAATATCCAGAATATAGATTCCATTTTCTTGGGATAATATTAATAATATTAATCTAATTACAACTTATTTTACAGCTTGATGATCTTATTCACTAACTTCCCTCTTTAATGATATCTGCTTAAGTGATAAACTACTTAAATTAACCAGGTCTACCACTTCCCATTTACCAAGAGTAATTATCAGCTTACACTTCCTTTTCACTCTTTTTATGGCCCCAAAGAAAAAACCATGTTGAAATGTCATTTATTTTTGTAAAATTAATTTCCGATATCCTGTTTAGTGAGTCTCATTATGAAATTCTTGCTCTTCTGTTTCTTATCTCACTTTTTTCCTTAAACCTAGCCAAGGTTTCTTTTATCTTCTAGTTCTTTCTCTAGTGTGAAGGAAACTACCCTGGTGCCTCATATCCAGTGACTTTCTTGTTAGCATTTTTGTTTCTCAGTCACATTGGCTATTTGAGGCTACCCACTTATGACCTCTGTCTATAGTCATGTGCCTCTTAATGACAGAGGCAGGTTCTGAGAAATGCATCCTTAGGTGATTTTGTCCTGCAAACAACAGAGTGGGTATACTTGTACAAACCTAGACAGCAAAGCCTACTGCTGTAACTGTGTGGACCATGCTTTTATATGACTGGCAGCGCAGTAGGTTGGTTTACACAAGCATCACCACAAACACAAGAGTACATAGTGCATTGCGCTATGGCATCACCTTGGGCACAACAGCACTAGGCTGTAAGAATTTTTCAACTGCATTATAATCTTACGGGACCACCATCACATATCTGTTCCATTGTTAACTGAAAGGTTCTGTGTTTCTTGGCTAACTGGAAGATTGTTATGAGGCGCATGACTGTATTTCTAGTCATTCCAAGATATCATGAGGGCTCCCGGCACACATCCAAGCTTCACTGCCCCCTTGGGCTCACAGTCCAAACGACAGACGTTCCCTAGCGGAGGAGGCTCCAGAAGGTCTGTTCTGACTCACACCTTGAGCTCTGGTTGTATACCATGGGCTGACTATTGTAAGCTCAATGTTGTGGTGGGAGAGATTTTCACGCCTTCCTGGGAAGTGATTCATATTCTGTTTATTAGGAAAAATAGCCACAGTGGGTAATTGCTGTAGTCTTTCCCTGTCTTTGTTATGATTCTCACCTTGCCACCTGTCACCTGATTTCTAGGGATTTGCAGAATCTGGGAGAGTCTGAAACTCTTCCATGATCCCTTCTACAAAATGAATGTTTCCTTTTTCTTCTGAAGTTTTGGGGAAAAATTATTTTTCAAATATCCATGTTGTATAAAATGATTACCCCAGGTTTATTTTGTCTTAGTTTCTATCAATCACAAGGTTTTTACTGATTCACATTTATTACTTATGATAAAATAATAACTCACATTCATTTTTACAATACCTCTGTCATTATAGTATTGAACACTGTCTGAACCATGATCAGAATTATTCTCTCAAGCATATTTATGACAGTATAAATTTTAAATGGGCATTTCTTGTATTTCCAGAACCTTGGAATATTACTTTATGGGGCAAAATGCAGTTTTCAGAGGTGATTAAGTTAAGGATCAAGAAAGGGGGAAATTATCCGGGGTTGTCTGGGTCGGCCAGTAGTGATCACAACAATCCTTACACAAGGAGACAGGAGGAACTGGCATTAGAGGAAGAGATGTGGGGACAGAAGCAGAGAAAGAAGCGATGTGCTTTGGGTGGAAGGAAAGGCTGCAGGCCAAGGGGTGTCGGTGGCCACTCGAAGCTGGAAATGTCAAGAAAACAGATTCTGTCCTCAGAGCGTCCAGAATGAAGCAGCCCAACCAACAAGATTTCTGATGTCCAGAACTATCAGATAAGAAATTTGTGTTATGTTAACCTGCCAAATTTATGGTAAGTGTTATAGCAAAAATAAGGAAGTAATACAGTTAGCATCAGGATAAGAGTGTTAGATTGTCCCTCCCTAATGTCGACAGACAATATTGTGCTGTACGTGGTATGACATGAAACTTGATTGGCACTCATTATTTTCAAATGTTGACTCTTTGCACAGTGAGGCAGGTTATATATCTACAGTACCATGATAATAAAAGTAACAGTACCTTTTTTCTAGGATTATCGAAATATGTCTGTTTAAATATTTGTGTGCTTATGAACATGAGTATCTTTTCCATGCATTACAAAGATTACAACGTAGTCCTCACAGCCCTGTGAAATATGTGCTATTGTCCTAGTTTTATAATGAGGACACTGAAGTTTAGTTGACAAAAATTATTTAAGTCCTATATGATAGAGTTGAAATTCCAGTGTTGGTGTTTCTGACCCCAAAAGTCAAATATTTGTTTGACCACCATGTTGTGTTGTCTTCTGTATATTTGACATTTCTTGAAACCTTTTGAGCAAAATAAGTCTGAAATGTTGTCAATAGATGTGATCTTCCTGTTTTATCTTAAATGTTAAAGAAACATTTTTTCCCCATTTTTCCTTCTTATTTTTCTCTGCTATGTTCTTTTACAAGTAACTGCTATATACTGATAAAACCTCCCTTTAAATAGAGCGATTCTGATTATGATATTCAAATTCTAGAAATTATAGAGTATTTGACATCTTATAAAAACCCTTGCTTTTTAAGATTGCATTAATTCCAGAATCCTTACTATAAAAGAACATAAAAACTATGCTATTGGACAAACACTGGAAAATAAGTACTGCACTCGAGAAAGGATACTTAAGGAAAAAAATACCACCAGAGTTTCTTATATAAAGGTTGGAAGTGCCGAATGAGATTGTTAGTGGAAAAAGGATACTTCCAAATTGGGAGATGTTGAGTGGTTGATGGTTTGATACTATTAACTGCTTTATTTGAATAATAACCATTGGAGATGAGGACACATTTTGCTTCTAGTCAAGAGTCAACCCAGAAAATATTCTTATAGTCTTGCTAGCATTTTGACAAGTACAGTGAACTCTTTTCAGTCACTAGAGTAGGTTTTAGAGGATACACATTAGGTAACAAGAAGTTAAACATGAACTTGTGAGTGGGGGGGTCTGTGTTGGGAACTGACTTCAGATTGATTGCCAGCTCTGGCCGGAAGAGGAATTTTCTTTCTCCCCACCCTGTTCCCCTTCCTTCTGTGGACAGCAGTGCTATCCCTGTGTGTCAGGAAGAGTACACCTTTCCGGATGGAAGAACTTTAGGTGTACACAAACTGTTCTTAACTGTTAGAGCTGCAAAGCGGGTGTTGCTGCTCACAAACTGAGGGTTCCCAGTAGAAAATAAGAAGTTATAGGACAGGGAGGTTGTCCAGCTTATTCTTAATGGTGTCTCCAATGTCTGAAAGAGTGCATGAAATACAGTAGTGTCTCAATAAATCATTTTTGTGTGCATGAGCTGGCCAAGCATTCCCTCCCATGGTCACAGATGACTAAAGACCAAGAGATTATATATTTGTTTAGGTAAGAATCATATCTCCTATTTCCGTTGCTTTGTGTAATAATGCTTGCTTGTTATTATTACTATTATGAATATATTCTCTGACCATAGTTTTGCTTCTCTTTAGAAATGATATTGTATTAACCCCCCACACCCTCATAGAGGGCAGAGCTCCCTGGCCCTCAGACCAGGCTCTAAGACTCCTCAGAAGAGTGTCAGTATGTTCTCTTCTATTTGGAAGGACTGAAGGAGAGCAATGTCTACTTATAAACAAGCTATTATACATAGGTGTCTTTCACTCCTTCAGATTATGGAAACGCACTGTGAAACTTGAAAGAAGTTGGGATTAGACAAATCCCAACTTTCATGTAGGAAGTGATTCTCATTCCTATAAGTAAATATTTTAATTAAAGATTATCCCTCTACATTTGTAATTGCAACAAATTCACCATGGACTCTCCCTCCTTTCTTCTGTCCCCAAATAAAGCCAGTTTATGCATCAGCAGTGGCTGAAGTCCAGTCCAGGCTGCTGAGCAGGCTCTATACTGTTAAGTAAGGCTGATCTTCTACAGAAAGTCAGGCAAACAGTCTTGATGCCAATTGTTGGGCAACATTTCTAGATTTTTATCTCTTGCTCTTCTACCCACTCCTAGAAAACTGCAGAAATATCAGATTACCATTACCCCCACACCTCCACAGACAAGTATTCAATTCTCTTTCATTTTATTTTGTTTATTATTTCATTCTTCCTTCCCTCCTTTTTCAAAACTAGTTTTTAAAAGTCCAGTAAGATTAGGGATAAGGCTAACTTCTTAGACACTGTTTATTGATAAAATGAATATATAGAATAAATTGTATTAAATATCATGAACACAAACATTTTTTCTTTTCTTTCCTTTTTCTTTCTTTTCCTTTCTTTTCTTTTCTTTTTCCCATTTTGTGCCTTCTAGCATCTTGGTTCTTGCTTGCAGTTTTCCCCACTATCTCTAAAATGATGTTCTTTGAAGTATGGGAACTTCTCAGTGACTAAGGAACTCATAAGTAGCCTTTTCCTTAGTACTGCTCTCTATTATACAGTGATTAAGAATTTCAAAATACATTTCATTTTGGGGACTAAGATTAGGAATATGCTTTGATTCTCCTGAGGGAAAATGGCAGCACAGTGGAGATACAAGAACTAAATAATTCACCAACTTTGGGAAATGGGATATGCTGCCTTTTATCAGTATGATAACTTAAAGAAAATAAAAATAGCTGAGAACAGGCAAAGGAAATAAATTCAACATCCTTCATTAACATGACAGGAGGTAGAGCAGGCCCCTTGGAAGATGGGATGATAGAGACAGCACCTGGCCCCTTTGCCTAACAGAGACCTTCGTTTCTCACAAAGAGAGGAACCTACCAGTTCTTCATTGTCCCAGCTCTCTGAGCCATTTTGAGCTGTGGAAGTCCCCAGTGGCAGTTCATGCTCAGCTGTTTTTACCAGGACACCTAGGAATGAAGTCTGGAATCGATACTAATGCAAAGAGACAGATTACATAAAAATGAAGTTATTTCTAGAACTGCATGTCATTTCTCCACTCAGCTTAGTCCAAAGTCAAGCTGTTTCTTCCCATCTATTTTGATGTATTCTTCATTTATCCATTCAACAAACATTGAGCACCTAGTATGGACCAGACTCAGTTCAGCACAGGAAACATCAGTAAATAAGCAAAGGTCCACTTCTTCTCCACACACGTGTTTTGAGGGCAATCCCAGTGTGAATGCCAGGACAGAATGGATTTTTTAACAATGGAAATGTGAATGCTAGTATATGAAAATGCTAGTATAAAAAGGCAGGGATTTTTTTTTTTTTTTAGAGCTAGAGAATTAAATTACTTTTTTATTTACTTTTATATTTTTCTTAAACACTTCTGAAGAAGGATAGTCCTAACTCATTTAGGCATTACAAAAATCACTACAATGTATATGACTGATTGTAAATCTGCTGTCATTCATTCATTCATTCAACAAATTATTTAACGCTGGTGCCAAGTACTGGTGCCAGGCGCTGTGTGATAAAGCTGCCTTTTTTACATGACTCGGCACTTCTCTGAAGAGTAAGAATTAAGCATTTTACAATTCGGACTGTTTATACTTATGCATATGTACATATCATTACAGGCTTGTGGATATCAGAATTTTTCAGGACCATTCATTACTGTACTTGGTGCTAGAGACACCAAGAGGCAAAAGAATCAGGTCTCCAGGTACTTTTGGCCTTGCTATTATGCCATTAGATGTGTCCTTTGAGACTAAATGTGTGTGAACAATGCTACACACACACACACACACACACACACACACACACACACTCACACACTCTCTTAGAATGTGGATTATAGAGAATCATAAAATCTATTTACTTTTTAGAAGTAAAACATTTGACTTCTGTATATTTATAGAATATAAAGTTTTATATTCTCCTCCTAAGAGACTCGTTTTCTACATCCTGTTATATCTAGGGTATTATCTGTTTAGGTCCACTTAGCTCATTTACTCAGAACTAATGAGAACAAAGTCTCAGTTCTGACACCCCAGGGACTGCACGTTTGCCACCTCAGCTCTTAACCATAACGGTGAACTTGTCTCAGCATCCGTCAGACCACTGGCCTGATAAAATTTATGTTACTGTTAAAAATGCTCTCTCTATAAACCTGACCTTATTTTTATTTTTATTTTTTTTTATCCTCACCCGAGGACATTTTTCCATTTTTTGTTCAGGTAGAGTGGGAGGGAGAGAGAGAAACAGAGAGAGAGAGAGAAAAACATTGATGTGAAAGGAACACATCGAGTGGCTGCCACCCGCACAACCGACCAGGGCCGGGGACAAACTGCAACCGAGGTACGCGCCCTTAGCGGGAACCGAACCCGGGTCTCTCAGGACCGCAGGCCGACGCTCTAACCGCTGAGCCAAACCGGCCAGGGCCTGACCTTATTTTTTAATTTAACTACTAGTAAAGGCTTTGTGAATGATTTTTATTATTGTGGGAGTCATTAAAACAGATTTTAGGGTATTCTTATTAAACTCTTACGAGAACTCCCAATATTTGCATTGTGTTTTCAGGTTCTGGAACTCAGGAATATTTTAGTGTTGGCAAAAATTAGGAAAATAAATAACTCGGAAAAAATGGCAACAGATGATACAAATAAAAAAAAAAACTATTTAGTAGAGAAGACAAGTTCTAACGTTAATATTTGTCATTGACCAAAGTTCACAGTCGAGTAGTAGGCAAAGTTACATCTGAATGATGTAAGGATTACAGAAACAATGTAAAGTTGTGGCTTGTTGATTATAGTATAGTACCTAGCGTACTTACTGCCACATGAACACTTTGCCAAAGGGAAAAATTAACTAACTGGTCCATGAGTTGACTTTGGTTATGAAGTACCAAGCTTTATAAAAACAAAGAACGAAAGACTCTTTATTATCCAGTTTCCTTAATTCCTAGTGCTAAGTAGGTTGGCTCAGAATGGGTGTGTCACTTTGTTGGTAGTTGATTGAGAGGATGTGATCAGCGGTGGATCTGAGAGCTGGGCTCTGGCTGCTGGAGGCTTCTTCAGCCCCTCCCCTGTCTTTGGAATGTACTTTCCACTTCATTCCGATATAGCCAGAGAAGTTTCAAGGACAAAGCCTTGAGAGAGTAATGTGTTATTGAGAACATCTGGACTGAATAAGTGACTGAACCCCACTGAGGCCTCTATTCTGGTGGGCAGGTGTGGTCTTTTGGTGGCCCAAGACAAGCTGTATGTAATTTTCCTGGTTTTCTAACCCTGCCACTTACTGATCTGCAGTGGTCTGCCTTTCCTGGGCCTCTCCTTGCCTTGTGTGTATGGGGGCCAGTTTTGAATTTCATCCGAGGAACTTTCAAGGTTGCAAACCAACATCCTTACTATTTTGGGACCTACGGTGGTGTGCAAATGGTTGGACAGATGATTAGGTTTTGCCAGAATTTATGGTTAAGTAGTAGCAATAGGAAGAGAAGTGGATCACAGACTCCTCATTCATTTCTGTATATTTACTATTCCCTTAAAGCTAGTTGCCTTTCTACATTCTCAGTCGACTTTTTACAACTTGGTTTCACTCTCTTACCAAAGTAATGGAAGAGAGAGTTGATATAGAAAAGGAAGTGTACAAATAATCAAGTTTCGTAGTGACTGTGAACTCTTCATTTCTATGCTCAATGTGCTGAGCAACACACACAAGTGTCAATAGGCTTATTGTGTTCAGTACTATGTACTCCAAAAATTACCCTTTTAAGGCTTTACTTTTTTCTCTTTCTTTTAGGAGATTAATTGATTTTCACTGTGATGTGAAAGACTGATGGACAGAATTCTCTTGAGCCATTAAATAGTGGTTAATAGAAATCACTAACTTGTAGGAGAGAGATTTTTGTACAAGGTCAGACTGGTTTGTAGCCCTTTCCTGTGATGGGACACTCCCTTTGCTTTTAATTCCAACAAGAGTACAAGCAGAAGGGTTTTCAGCCTGGTACACCTACAAAAAAAGTGAGAAGAAAGTAGCCTTCACAAATTTTAGCCTTAAAGCAAATGTATCTTTAATACAAGTGTAAGCACCTCGTACTGTGAGAGACAGTGTTCTTCTAACATATTGGTTACTATTTTCAAGATGCATTATTTTAAAATAAGATGTTTGCTTTAAGAGGAAATGAATTTTAAAAACTTGTCCTATAACCCTTTGCTATGTATTATAAAATAAATGGAGTAAGGAAACGGGTTTGCATAAACAAAAATGATGGTAGGGATTGCTGGGTCCTTGGAGGCTAATAGTTCATTTTACAAGGTGTGTTGCATATTCTGTACATACCCTAAAAGACAAAAATCCTTTCTGGTTAATATTTCATTCTTTTTGCCCCAACCAAATACCAATGTTATCTTTCTGTGATAACACCACTTCGTGCTGTGCACTAAACATTCCTTCCTGACACAGGCTCTCCTTCAGGCATATTGGCAATTTTCAGAATAGACTATTTGGTTGTGTAGTCTCTCATCTATCAAGAAGACAGCACTTTCTTTCCCTTTGGTGGTCCAGTCAGAAAATCTTTCCTTTCACAGCTGTGAACTGTCTGCCTCAACATTTCATATTCATGAGTTCGATGCTGATGTTATCCCTCAGTAAAGCAAATGCAAGTTCATTAATTCTCACTGGACTAGTAACTCTGTCCTTTCTACAACTACTTTTTAAAACATAGAAATCGAAAAAAATTTTGTTTTATTTTTATTGAAAATACTATATAGTATACTAAACTTGCTGATTGGTGATTAGAAGAGAGAACTAAATTGTATGTGTATATACATAATTTTATAACAATATTGTCATGACATCTTATTTTTATTATGTAAACTTTGAAACACATACAATAACAGAGAGGGCACTAAAACAAACTCCCATGGCCAATCTTATTTTATCTTTCGTCCACAGTCCTCCCTTCCCCCAGACTATAATGAAGCAAAACCCACACATATATATACTCATACATTTTAGTATATATATTTAAATACAAGGACCGTTCAAAAACTATACCCACAATACTACAATCCCACCCCAAAATTAGCAACAAGGAGAGTATATTTTAATATAGGTAGCTCCTGGCCAGCTAATTATATTAGTGTTTCCTTTCTGAGTCCACTTGAAGAACCTCTCACTCAAAACTACAGTCTTATGAGGATGAGTTGGCACCCAGACTGTTTCACAGATGCCCAGTTAATCAAGATGCAGTTAGAGTGTGGCACTAATTTCACTGAGTTCTAGGTGCTGAAATCAGCGCTTTGCTTTTCTGTGCTCAGGGCCAGCCCTAAAGTAAATGTGGAAATGCAGTAAAGTTGATCTTGTGTTCTGCACCCTGAAATCCTGCTCTCACCTGCGTATTACCCACAGGACTCCCAACAGTGCATGGAACCCAGCTTCTTCCCACCCTCCGCGGTGCTGCCTGGAACCACGCCCCCTAGCGTGGCTCCTGGCTCCCAGCCCAGCCCCAGCGCGCTGTCCAGTTCTCTCAGTCCCATTTCTTGTGTCAATTTTAGTAGAAAGGCAACCTGTACCAATGTGCACCAAGATGTGTGAGTAGGAATAATCATTTTTCTAAAGGCTACTTTATAACTATTATTTTTGATAACAGTCTTTGGCAGGTGAAACGGGAATGTCAGGGGTGACGGAAACTGGGACAACAGCCATTGTGTGTGTCTGTGTGACACGTCAGCTCCAGGCCTTCTGGGAATGACCAAATAGAAGACACAACCAAGGCGTGTTCTAGCCCATTATTCTGTCTTCTTCTCTTTCTGTTTGCATACCAATCACATTTATTTGTCACAAGCTGGGTAGGAGAAGACAGACTAAAATAAGAGAAAGATTAAGTTGAAAGGGAAGAATAAAGGAAGAAGAGAGACAGAGGTACGGGCAAGTCCAGATGGGAGACGGGAACCTTGTGGGACATTGAACTCTGGAATCCTGGCATATTTCTAAAGAACAAAAATAAGGAAATGAGAATACTCATGTATTTATTTAAATGCTTTTTTAAATGATCGAAACAATGGAGTTAATGATATTATCTTCTCTGCTATTGTATATGCTGGAAATTTTATGTAATAAAGATAAGCTGGAGTATAAATATAATATTATAAAAGAGATGATTACGAGCTTGAGAAGATTGAGAGAAGTATTCAGAGATGATTTTCTTTTTACCACTGTGCATAAAAATGTATCCTGAAAATTATAAATTATATATGTATGAAGATATATATGTATATATACACGCACTCATAACACTATATATAAATGTGTCGGGGGAAGAAATGTCATGCTACCTTTCGAGGTTCTTCTGGCTCATCTAAGATTTAAATCGACATGAAACAGATTAACAGGGAAAAAAATAACCACATTTAATTACAGACATACATGGAGGTTGTATAAGAACACGGGGCTCTAGGCAGAATCAGGCAGTGGAGGCTTCTATATCATCTGAGCTAAGGACAAGGAGGTTGTTTTTTGCGACTTCAAAGGGGAAGAAGGCAGTTCACATGGAGGTGGAAAAGCAAATGTTTAGTAAATGTTTGCGGAGCCACTGAGAGCCAAAGGGAGAGAGTGGACTCTAATTTCAAGGCCCCACCCAGAAACCTAGTTCCTGTTCTACTGTAGTTATCTATGGTGATAGCTCCCTTCCTGAAACAGGCCCTCTATCTAAATTCTCTGAGGCAGTACATGAGAAGGTCAAAGGTTCTTCCTGAGTTTTTTTTTTTTTTTTTTAACCTGTTAACTGGGGAATAACCAAGAAATTCCCTTTTTACTGTATGCAACGTTTGACGTATTTATACATCCCGCTCGGTTAACAGGTTAATATGTTATTATTTATTTCAAAGAGAGAAAGGAAGAGGGTGAGAGAGATAGAAACATCAATGAGAGAGAAACATGGATCAGTGTCTCCTTCCTGTGCCCCTACCTCGAATCAAACTGGAGACTTCCTGGCGCATGGGACAATGCTCAACCAACTGAGCCACAGCAGGGGCCTTCTTGAGTCTTCTGTTTCTTAAGATAACCCTCATGCCAGAGAGATGCATTTTAGGGTATCAAATTTTGCTTCCCTACAATGTGATCAAAAGAGAAAAGTGGGGTGAGTTAAAACATTCTTTTAAATGCTTTATAAATGGCCCGCGATTTTAAAGAGAGCAAACCAAAGTGCGCTCCTTTGGCATTTTAATAGCCTGGTATTAATATCTAAAAAATACATGCATATGTACATGTAGAACATCAAAGGCTGAACAAAAGAATTTAAAGTGCTAAGATCCAATTGTACAGATGGGTCCAGAATCCGAGCACTTCAGTTCTCTCTCTCCAGAATCCTGCATTTCAACATGGGAAGAATGCTTCAACCCCCCGTTTCCCTCTTCTGTCTTTCACAAGGCTGCAGTCCTTCACCGTTGTAATCGTCCTGCATTTGTACTATTTTTTAATGTTACTGATTTTGAATGGCCCACTGTTTACTTTTCTGTTTCTTTGCCAACAGTAAAATTTCTAAAACCATAACGCAAGGTAATGATGATCACGTAGGAGGGGAAATATATATATATTTTTTAAATAAAAAAGGATAAAATATTAACTAGTGATATAAAAACGACTAATAAAATTATTTTTTTAATGTTTTCATCGGAGGGTGCTAATGGTTCACTCTCTCAGGCTTTCAAGCAGCTTAATTATCTACTGACACAAAAATTGTAATGCTTTAATTCAGGAATGAATGTGCTTTTAGGTGTCAATAGCATTCAGAATTCTTTCTGTGTAACTGGATTATCAGGGCTGCCCTTGGCACAGCTGTGATTTACATTTTCTAGTGAATATGTATAGAAACAGTTTGAATGGTTGCTATCAGCTTCAATTTCCAAAATATGGGGGAAACCTCATTGCCTATTGGTGGCTGTCAGCTTGTGGGTGGAGACTGGGGGTGAGGACTATGTAATTTCTGTGACTTCATTCTTATGAGATGGAATACATCTTGCTCACTGTTTCTCATTATTAGAGGAACAGTAATCCCTGAATTCTTCCGATTCCAGTGTTCTAGTAGGCCTTTCCTCATTTCAGAGATTTGGGGAAATATCATCTGGCAGAAAAATTTGGAACTAATTCCGTAAGGAATGAATTCTAGCTCACTAGAAAATTTTTGTGAATCCTAAACAAATTAAGTAGCAATGCAAACTCAATGGAGATAAGAATATTGTTTTGGTCTTCATTATTTCTCCAGCATCTAAGATAGTACCTGGTGCTCTGGCCAGTGTTGTCCAGTGGGTAGAGCATTGACCCGCATATCAAAGGTTCGTGGGTTCAATTTCCAGTCAAGGGCACGTACCTGGGTTGCAGGTTTGATCCCTGGCCTGGGTCAGGGCACATGTGGGAAGCAACCAATCAATCAATATGTCTCTCTCACCTCTCTCCCCCCCCCCCTTCCTCCCTCCCCATCCCTCCCTACTACTCTCTCTAAAAATCAATGGAAAAAAATTTTCAGGTGAGGATTAACAACCACAACAGCAAATAATTATCGAATCAAATCAAATAGAGCCTGGCATAAAGTAGATACCAATAAATATTTTTTGAATAGAAAATTGGATCTAGTAACTTACAATTAGAGGCATGAATGTGTGAAAAACATATGAAAGGGATTTTCCTGGTTTATGAGATTGTTTTAAAGATATGCATAAGTTGTTTGCATAGTGATTTGCTATTCTCATTCTAGGACACGAATATGACCCAGGCACTGGCCCCAGTTAATATCAGTCATTTACAAAGTCTGTTCGCTCATCTGTGTCATTGTTTTCCTTTTCAAAAAATTATTTGAACTGATGAGGAAAAGGAATTCTTTAAAGTATAAGGTAAAACTTTAGGAATATGACATTTTTTTATGTTGTTTTCTTACATCAAAGAGCTTTATTAGTGGCACTTTTAAACCACATATGGGTTTATTAAAAGAAAAAGTTTCTTATGAAAATAATTTTCTCACTTTTCCATGGGAGAAATATTGCATGTAGCACAGGTAGGGGGTGAATCAGCCAAGCAAAGGCACCTGCTGCTTGGGATGCTGCTTGTCTCGTTTGCTCGCTGTGGGTATGGGGAAAGTGTAATTGTCTCTGGAGTTCACTCAGTTCAGGGGTTCAGAACAAAATCTGAAGATGTTTATTAACGCTGTACTTGATCACGCCAACCACATAAGATGAATGTTATCAAGTCACAGGATGAACTGACAATTATACAATTAATCTAAGAAGAAAAACCACATGTGTTCTCATGCAGATATATTACCACTGATATAGATGAGAGTTCTGGTGTTAAGTTTGTATATCTTCTGAAAAAGTACTTTCATGGTAAGTGAAAGGCAAGGGCAGTCCTTTGTAAGCCAGGGTCTCTCAACCTAGTCTCTGCTGCATGACACACAGCTCACCCTGCTCCAGGGCATTCGGTCGTAGCTGCGTAGGATCCACAGTCAGTGAAATGCTTAAGGCTTGTACTTTAGACAGTCACCATTCAAACGCATTTCTATAGAACGACTGTCCTCGTCTCCATTGTATGAAACTTGAGGAAATTCCTTCTGTAGTTATCGTATTTTTGAAATGCCTGACACTTTTGTCCTATAATGTTTTCTCCTTTGGTAGGGTACTATTACTCTCTGAAATCTGTCTCTGTGTCTGTTCACATAATATCTAATTTCTTTCACTTAACAGTTTCTGATTACGTCGTGACAGTATGAAGATTTTGTGGTATCTTACTGCACAAGGGAGAATCCATTCCAGACTATGACAAAACTCAGTCCATCCCATCGACAGCAAACGCTTCTGTAGGCTGTAGATTTTACTTTTTAGCCAACACCCCATGATTGCAGGTATAATACACAGTCTTTTTCCAGAATACAAGTCTCCACTTGATAAGAGCTAACAGTGTTTTGAACACTTACCATGTGCGAGGACCTATTATGAATGTTTTATATCTGCAAGCTCATTTAATCCTTATACCAACCCTATCAAGTAGATTTTGTTATTATCCCCATTTTTGTAGATGAGAGGCCTGGGCTAAGGAAATGAAATAACGTGTCCAACTCATGAGTATTAAAGAAGAACCAGGATGGAAATTCAAGCATTCAGACTCCCGAGTTTGCCCGTGTTACCATTGTAATATGCTGCCTCTCAAGACCTTGAATTTTCACCCTTTCTGGAGTTAAAAGTAAAGTCCAATTTCAGTCTTGTCAAAAGTAACTATACATTTAAACTAAGAACATGGCATCAGGTTGGTGTCCTCCATTCCAGGTGAAAACAACCCCAAATTGCACAGAGCTGCATCTGGGCATGTTATCACCTGGGTGTTCGGGTGGAAAAATGATTTTTTAGGCAGACTAGAAGTGCCTCAGCAGGTAGGTACAAATGAACAGAGAATAATCAAAACACAGTCCACCTAATCCATAGCTCCCACCTACTCACCTCTGGAGAGCCACGTACCCCCTGGTCCACGGTTTTCCCTAGTCACAGCCACACAACCAAAGTCCTGCCCATCTGCAACAGAATCTTCTGTTCTACGTGATTTGATTTTCTTCCCGAGGCCAAGTTTGCTGGTTGTCTCCCAATATTCATCCTCTCGTTTTGAGTCAGTGTGGCCGAGTGAAGATGAGTTTCCGGTGACGAGGTTCCTCTCAGTGAGATGGAGCAGATGTGTGTGAGGGTGTGTAAGGAGGCCATTCTCCCTTTTCATTCTCCTGCCTACTTGGTAGCTGTTATGACTGCAAGTATAGCAACATCCAGGACCATAAGGAAAGGATCGTCCTCTACAAACGGCTGTGAGGTGAAATGCAAGGAGCCTGGGTCTGAGCACAACTTTGAGGAACTACACTGTTAGCCATGGACACCACTTGCCCAGGGTTTTTTCAAAAAAGAGAAATAAACTGATGTCTTGTTTAAGCAACTGTTATCTTGGGTTTCATAATACAGCTGAACTTAACTGACACATAGTCTAAGTAGAAGGGACAGGGAACAAAAGGACAATAGAAAATCAGGTAAGCAGGTTAATTTGCATATGATGTGGTTTAGAATAGATTCCTTTTTCTGTCTGACTTATTTTGCTTAGCAAGATCCATTTATGTTGTCACAGATGGCAATATTTCACATTTTTTGAGGCTGAGTAGTATTCCATTGTATGTACGTACATCTTCCGGTAAAGTATATGATGATGAGGAAGAGGTGACTTTATGGTGGGCTCACAATGCAATGTACAGATGAAGTATAGAATAGTACACTTGAAACTTATATAATTTTATTATATAATAATAAATGTAATTTAAAAAAATGAACCAACTGAGATCTGAATGCTAACTGGTAAGCAAAAGTCTTTTTTTCTCTTTTTGCGTAAAAAGCAGTTATTAGTGGAATCTATTCATCTTTAATTTTACCAACCTCCTCCAAAAATAACAAAACACTGAAATCATTGTTCCCTTTGGCATGGCATGCTAGGGCTGGGAGATTAGTTGGTCCAGGAGTCAGTAGATCTGACTTCTGGTTCTGACTCAACCACTGATGAGTTGAATGATCTTGAGTAATAATAATTGCTAACATTTTTGAGCATTCACTGCAGGCCAGGCATTTGTCTCATCACTTTGCACTTGGCATGTTTTAGCTCATTTAGTACATATAGCAGCCCATTGAGATGAGGACTGTATCATTATCAAGTTCAGTTTACAGATTAGGAAATTTAGAGATTAAATTTGCTTGAAAGTTTTATAGTTAGAAAGTTGCTTTAAATAATTTGCTTTAAGTTTTACAGTTAGGAGGTAAAGGAGCTAGTCTTAAACTCAGCTTGTTTGGCTATATATCCTGCATTCATAACCTCTACTCTGCACCTCAAGTTATATAACCACTATAATACCATTTACTCATCTCTACAATAAGGATGCTTCTTAGCCAGTCTTTATATATATTCCTCACCAGAAGATATTTTTCTGTTTATCTTCAGATAGAGTGAGAGAGAGGAAGAGAGAGAGAAACATTAACATGACAGGGACACATCCACTGGTTGCCTCCCATACGACACTGACCAGGGCTGGGGACGAACCACAACCAAGGTACATGCCCTTTGACCAGAATCGAACCTGTGACTCATTGGTCCACAGGCTGACATTCTAACTGCTGAGCCAAACAGGCCAGGGCTTGACAATCCTTTTGATAGCTTATATTTTAAAGAGTTTGTTATTAACATAGTAGAACTAGATTGCTATTGGGAATGACCTAGTTATGATTAATAGGCATCTCACATAAACAACAGTATTAAGATTTCCCAAGGCCATTGAAAACTTTCAGATTTCTGATCCATCTCAGTAGGTGGCCTGGATCAAATAGAGGAAGTTCTAAATCATCTGAAAATGGACTATTAATTCACACACTAGACAGTTTTGTCTTCATGTGTTCTTCTCCTTGCTACAGTCTGACAATGACACATTGGTATGTTGACCTCCTTTCCGTATGATGATGTAGTTGGCTGGATTCTAACCGTTTGGAATGTGGTTTTATATCTTGGAGCAATTTTGATCTTGCAGAATTAGAAAACTTTGGTCTCCACATTGCCTGTTGGTGTTTGAAGTTCTCACATACCTGCCATTTTCCACAGTGGTTTGCTAACAATTGTATTAACATGTTAACAAGTTTTTTTTCATACCTTCAGTATTTTCCACAAGATGGCATTGCAATGAAAGTTAAAGGTCTGTGGAAATTTTTTTTTTTTTCAATTTAGGTTAAATTGACCCAATACAGAAGATAGCTAAGGTTGGCCTTAGATGTGCTTATTGGCATTGTTCACTTGGTTTTAATGAGATCTGAAGTGGTTTATGGAGCATAGACAATCTTGGTGCTTAGTGCGCAGCTTGGCCGACTCCCTCAACATTCTGCCATACTTGAGTAAATTGCGGAATGACTTCTTTGTGTTTTATTAAGGTACCCTACTTGCTATTTACTTGGCAAGTGATTTTTAAAATAATTTCTGAAAGCTGTTGGATCATCACTATTACAGGTAAGAGTTTTTGTGTGCAAGTAATAAAAAATATATACATTTCCCAACATTTTGGGTGGGGTTGAGCAAAGGGAAAAGTACCTGAGAGATTTCATTTTACTTTGTATCATAGAATAAAAGCCATTACATTACAAATGTAGTGAACATAACATCTGTCATACAGTAAGGATTCAATATATGTTAAATATACGAATAAGATGTAATAGAAGCTGGTAAAGAAAAGATGTGATGGCAACAGTCAAATTAATAAAGGACTAATAAATATTTATTCAAAAGTTTGTATGGCTTAGCAATTGCATAACAAGCATATAGTCTCTAGAGTATGTTAATTTATTTTTTATTTTTCCTCTCCTGAGGATATTTTTCCATTGCTTTCTAGACTGAGTGGGAGGGAGGGAGGGAGAGAGGAAGGGAGGAAGGGAGGGAGGAGGGAGGGGGAGAGAGAGAGAGAGAGAGAGAGAGAGAGAGAGAGAGAGAGGAACATTGATGTGAGAGAGACACATCTATTGGTGGTCTCCCATATGACCCCAGTTAGGGCTGGGGATCGAACCTGCAACCCAGGTTTGTGCTCTTGACTGGAAATTGAACCCGCAGAACCCGTGACCCTTTGGTCCATGGGTTGATGCTCTTAACTGCTGAGCCAAACTGACCAGGGCAAATTTTCTAATGTATATCATTATTAGTATGTTTTAGTTTGGTTGGATTTTTTCCAGGGTTAAAATCTGGCTCATTCCAGTGTGTGCATATGTCAGTACTGATTGGCTGGGTAAACTCCTACTGGCCTACAGTACAGGTGACATTTGTAAGTACAACAAAAGGATTTATGACTTGCATATAGTTGAGAAGACTTCTTGGACTAAGTAAATAGTGAAACCTTTCATTCTAGCCCTTGGGTGGCGTGGAGAGGGAGCAGTTATTCCCACATGACTTTATTTGAAGTAATGTACTATGTGAGGTTAGTCATATTAGTTCCGTATTGCCCAGATCTCTCCTGCTAGCAAATATGATCAAAGATAAGTAACCCTGCAAACAAGTTTTGACGGTAAATAAACACTCCAGCTTAAGGTCTGAACTGGACCGGAAGTGTAGTTTTTCTCTTGTCTTTACGACGTCATGATGAAAGAAATTATCCGTTTTGATATAGCCGAGAGAATGCCACGGAGCCATTTGGGATGGAGAAGACAGTCAGCAGAACATACTGAGTGAGCATAAATCTCTGTAGAAGCTGAAGGATTTTAACTTTATCTTTGACTCAATGAAGAATTTTAAGCGAGAGAGTGTTGAAATCTGATTTGTTTGTTGAAACACCTCCTCTGGCATCTGAATAGAGATGAAAATGGATATAATGGAAGGTGGGGAAGCTGTTTTGTTTCAGATAAAATATAATGAAGATCAGAGAATAGTAGGTAGAGGGAAGTGGTAGATTTCGGAATCATTTATGGAAAAAAAATGTCAGGGCTTGGTCACTGAATGTGGGAGTGGAAGAAGGCAGGCACCCTCACGTTGCTGGACTGCATGACTGAGTAGAGTTAATGCCATTCACTGAGTTAGGCAATCTAGGGAAAAAGGCTTTGGGGAAGATGATGCCTTCAGCTATTCATACTTTTGTTTCTTTTCAAATAGACATGATTTTAGAAAGGAAGCTCATTAAACTTAGTAGCTATTTAAAGTTGGTGGTATTGTTACTTGGAGGAAAGAAAGAAGAGAAAGAGGAAGTTGGAGGCCTAACAGATGTCATACCCACTTCACTGTACTGCCTGTCCCGACCTTTATTCTTATATTTCTGAAGCAGATATTTGCCCTGAAGCAGGTATTTATCCTGAAGAGGATCTAGATTTGTGGCCTGCTATTGTGGACAAGTCCTGACTGCTTAGTAGGTCAGATGGTTGAATGAAAGTCTCTGCAAATCCACACATGGTTATGTAGAAATCTGGTTTACTAGTTTGCTTGTCTCCCAGATGAAGAAAAGGCATCCTTGGTGCTAACATCCTCAGTGTTGAGAGGACATAAGTATATCTTTAGGCAAGTCCTGAGTTGTCCCATATCTGCTTCATTGTTCTAGCATATGGTCAAGGAGCCTGTGGATCTGCAGAGTCTACAGGGCTCATGCAGGGCTGACCCCATTTGTTAACATAGCTACTTTTCTGGTATAAAATAACTGCCTCTTTTTTAAAAAAAAATACTTGAATCTACCTTGAGTTCAATATGGAGAAAGAGGAAACTACTGTGAACAGTATTAGAAGGAGAAATTCTTACCTAAATAGCAGACACTTACTTTTCGCAGTCTTAGTTGTGGTCAGTGTAAAGAATGTAATTCCTAGGTGCTTTATTTGTTTTTAGTATCTGTCTAAAATACAGTTGCCAGAGGACAGTGCCTTGTGTAAAGTTCTAGCAGAATATTCCAAGTGTGATGTTTCGGGGATACCTACGTCCTATATATTGTATTTACCTTTTCTAGAAGTTCGGTTGGGAGCTCATCAGGATTCTTGGAAGTTACAGAAGCTTATCTACCTGTGTCTGCAGTGACAAGATTAGTGTCATTGTCGAGGCTGTCAATGTAGGGCCCCAGATAAAACGACTTTTGACTTGCATAGAGAAAACTGAAGGCTATGTGGTCATTATGGGTCTTATTTGTAAGTTGAGGATAAAGGGAAGTAAGATGGGAAAAAAAAAAAATCAGTCCAAAATAAAAGATAAGAAAAACGTTGTTCAAACATTAATGAGAAAGCTACAAAGCTCCATGCCAGGAAGAATTTTATGACATTAATTATTTAGTGTCTTTATTATTTGATGCATAAACATGGTTACAATCTAATTTATAGTCTCCATGCAAATATGTACTTATATGAAATACATCTGCCACCTAAAAATTTGGGGGGAGTAGATGTAACACTAATGGGGTTGAAAATTCTTCACAAACTTCATCTAATCAGATTGTGAAAAAAATGTTCACACAAAAGTATAATCACCAAGATTAATGTGACTCAAGATGATATTTAGAACCATATTTTTTTTCTCTGTTCCATAGCAACTGAGAACTAACCACATGAATCTCTTTTTAAATGTCTCAGAACTTAAATACACAGTTTGGACAGATGGTCAGTGAAAAGGTTTCTTGTAGAATTGTTCAGGGAATAGTAAACTTTAAGTGAATGTTATTTCTCCTCAAAATATGCATAGCAGAGGCATCAATTAATTGTATCTATCCCAGTCCAAAATGTTTAACTTGATTACTTTTCTACTGTCATAGAGCTAAAGCTAGTGTGTAACTGATATTCACAGTTGTTTCTTTCTGCCCCAGGATGATCCAGGAGAATGACTGAGTTTATTCAACAGAATCTTGGGTGTTGTGAGTCATAATCCTCATAATAATAGCTCAGTACATGTCTATAATTCAGCATTGAGCACAGTCAACTGAAAAGAGGAACTGTTTCAAGATCACTCACCTGTTAACATACTAAATAAATGAGCAAGAGCAACTTCTTTCTCTCTAGAGGCAAATGCATGGTTCACAGTGCTTTTGGAATGGTGCTATTTTTTCTTTACCTGAACTTCTTTAAGGTGGATTCTAAGGCAGGGCATCACAGGAAAGAAAGTGTTCTTGTTGGAAAGTTTTTCACATATTCTCAAAACTAGGTTTCAAAATTGAGTTTTTTCCAGAATTTAACTCAGATCCACAGGTTGCTAAATGGAGGAGAAGGAATCTATCTTTATTTTCCACTATCATTAGTAGAAAAATTCCTGAACTCCGTGTTATAATTCTTTTTTTAAATATTTTTTCAGTGATCTCATTTGATTTTTTTCTCTAAGTTTTCTTATGAAGCTCTATTTTCACTGTTTTATTTAGTTATTTAAAATTGAGGACCTGAGTGGTAACTTTAGGAAACTATATAATTTCTCTGAGAGAAAATTGTTACACAGGGTAAAGGAATAAACACCATCATAATAAATATATTATCTATTGTTGTAAATACATTTCAATTTCCTGATAAATATAAAAACATTTTCATAAACAGGATGGGTTTAATGGTCTCTTGAATCATTATGTTTTTTATAAAAATGCTTTCTTCTGGTAGTTCAATAAAAGTCAAATTCCACTTTTTTCCCTCATGATTTAGAAAATAAAAGGAACACCATTTTATGAGTTTGTTTTTTTTTAATAACAAAACATGATTTGTTGTGAAAGAGAATTCCTGCATTGTATGAGTTTAGTTTTAGACATCGTTCTTTATATGGGAGATAGTAGGCATCAGAAAAAGAACAAGCAATTTAATTGCTATTTACGGTTTACTGTTAAGTTATTAACAAAGCACAGGGTTGCTACTACCTGGCTTGCCCAGCAATTCCTCACCCATACCCAATTGTCTGGTTTAGTTCTTTTTCCTCTCCCTTAATATCTTGGAAATCCTATATAATGGGTCTTATTCTGTTGAATTTTATTCAATTCCACAACTAGTTATTAGTTGGCTACTATGTTCTGGAACTTTGCTAAGCCTGGTGTGTAGAAGAGAACAGGAAAACACAAGTTGCACATCTTCAAGGCATTTATAATTGTATTTAGAGTGCAGGTTATAGATTACTGATTTGTAACAGTCATGATGCCCACCACTGTAGGCTTTTCTGCTCAATTATTCTGCATTGCACCCAGTCCCCCGCTTGGGAATGCTGTGCTAGGTGTTCTTGGTTCGGATGTTTCCATCTGTAGACTTGCCAGCAACTCTTGAGGGGTCCACAGGAAAGGATTCTGCCAAAATGGTGTCACTGTCACTGATACTTTTTCTGAAATGTAGAGTGCAGAACAGGGAAGACACTAGAGAGAAGCAGAGGCCCTGATATAAACGTACACTTTCACACAAAATGATACATAAAGCATATATGTATATGTACTGTGTATGGTGTGTATTATGTGTGCCCGTTTACACATATACACAGCACTGGTTATAAAAACGATTAAAATTTCTTTTGTCACATATACCAATGGTAAAATAGACCTTCCTAAAAAATATCCAGGGCAAGTGATCTTATATTTCTCTCTTGTTTTTATGTTTATTTATTCTTCTTGCTTAAATTTTTTTTATGCCCAAATTGATGCTCTCTTTGCACAATATGATTTTTGTTTTCTATTGTCTATCATCTATCTATACCTATTTTTATTTATATGAAATTTTATATAACACTGAGCTATATTCTCCTTTTTCTTTGTATCTTATCCTACATGATTATGTTATGAAATCATATCTTTCAATATTTTTATACTTTGTTTTTCTTAAATAATAGCATTTATAATCACCTTGCATAATTAGTTGAACTCCTCTGGAACTTGGGTAAACAAACTACAAGCAGTGCAAAGTAGCTGATTTTCTAAGAAAATGATCGTCCTCACAGGTAGCATCTGCAGTGAATGTGATTTGAAATCAATAGATTCTATCAGTGGTATCACTGTAGTTCTTTACTGTTTTCTTTGTCCTGGAATCCAGGAAAAATAAAAGCAGATTAATTTATTCCACACATCTGTTTGTTTAGTCCAGAATAATTTATAAGTTAACATTTGCTGATATATTTCACATTCAATGCTAGGCTTTAATGAAATTTCAAGATCCTTTGTGAATTATGTCAAGTCATAAGCATTATTGTGATTTTTTTCTAGTTGGAATTAAATATATCATATTAAGTTTAGTGGTTTTGAAAGGATGCTTGATCTAACTACTATTGGTAGAGACAAATTTTCTCGTCCTGTCATTTCTGCTTTTTTCATACATTACTTGATATTCATTAGTGTACAGTTACTCCATGTGGCATTTATAAGACACAGTGTAGCTATAAGACAACTTGAAGATTTGACAAGTTTAGTAGGCTCAAGGGACCAATAATGTGAATAAAGACACATGATTTGAAAGCATTTACAACACAATAGTTTTGCAGATTTGAACATTAAGCCCATATATTCTTCCCAAAAGGAGGCACACCAGGGAGTTGTAACCATCTTGCAGTTTCTTGGTTTTTGTTACATCACACAAACTTTCTTATATGTTTGTTTACTTTTGTTGTACCTGTACTCTGTCTCCAAACAGTAATAGTAGTTTAAGGGCACATACTGTTTCTTAAACACTTAAATTTATCTTTGTCATTTGGCACAGTCCCTTGTGTACAAAGTGACCATCTTAATCCACAAACAGAATATTTTTGTTGTTGTTGAATTAAATTTCTAATAGGGGTCTCCATTTTTTGGATTAGCAAAAATGAAATGATAGTTTTGACCGGGAATTTGAGGGTGGAAGGTAAGAGACTGAGGCAGGATGAGGATCCCATAAAGCTGGGAAGAGAGGGGCTCTGGCCACATATCCGCCTATTATCAACAGATCTATTTTTTAAAAATATATTTTTATTGATTTTAGAGGCAGTTTTGTCCTCATTCCTATGTTCAGAACCTCCTCAGATCCATCCCTTTATGCATGTCAGAGTTAACGTGGCCACTCCCTTAACATGCTGGGCTATAAGGAACTCCCTGGGGCTTGGTCTATCTGAACAATGGGTTTTTCCAAATCCCTGAGAAACACAGCTCAGTTTTGTTTTTCCTGGTTCCTAGTTTTATAAACTCATATAAGGGTTCTGTCCTCAGTGCAGAAAATCAATATCTAGTTGGGCAAGAGATGATTTGTGTGTAGCGGGCAAGTCTAGTTTCTGTTCCTTCTGTGTTCACCCAATTTTTTACATCTTTTGTTCAAGCAAGAGTTCTTTCAATTCCTCGAGGCATGATGGCTTAAAATTAAACAGTCAGAAGGAAATCATAGATTAGAGGGCAACAGTATAAGAAAATGTAGGAACTGTGTGTATAACATCTCTAATTATTACCTTTCCCCTCAGCATTTAAAATTAAATACTCAATGAGTAGATGTTGTCATTGATGATGATTAATTTATGGCATGTTGAATATTTAACTTTTAACCAATATCTTTTGTATAAAAGACTAAATTAATATTTCTTTTTGTTTTATTAAATATGGTGCTTCCCCCACCCCCCAGATGTGTGATAGATGAGCATAAAAGGACTAATTATTTTAATTTATAAACTTTTTGGATGTCCATTAAATTACATTAGGATATTCCTTTGCCTTTTAACCATTATTTGCACATCTTAGGAATATTGTATTTTTTGTCACAATGGGTATAAATTTTGATTTAATATGAAGGAATAGCAGAGAAGGGCCTAGGAGATAACTTATAATCTAGTGACTGTTAATGATTTTCTGAAACAAAATAATGTTATTGCAATGAAGAGAGAATTATTTATTTATTTTATTTTTTGTTAATACTCACCCGAGGATATTTTTCCATTGGTATTTAGATAGAAAGAAGGCAAGAAAGGAGGGAGAGGAGAGGAGGGGAGGGGAGGGGAGGGGAGGGCAGGGGAGGGGAGGGGAGGGGAGATATCAGTGTGTTAGAGACACATCAGTTGGTTGCCTCCCACACAACCCTGACCAGGGCTGGGGATTGAATTTGCAACCCAGGTACGTGCCCTTGACTGGGAATCAAACCCGGGAGTCTTCTGCCGGCAACGCTCTAACCTTGGAGCCAAATTGGCCAGGGCAAGGAGAGAATTATTTAAAGCTGAGATGTGTGAAGGAGGAAAAGAGTATGAGGTGGCAAAATAATGGGAAAGTAAGTTTATAACAACAACAAAAATAGGTTGTTACCAGACCTTAAATGCCAGGTTCTTGAGTCTCAGTGTCATAGAAATGAGCACTGAACTCAGTGCAAGATCAAGCAGATAGAGTTTATTGAAAAAAGCTTGTGCACAAGGGAGTGGCAAGAAAACAGAAGTTGAGCCTTCTTAGGGATTCCCATGGATGGACTATATAGGGGCCTTGGGGTGGGGTAGGACTTGGGAATGAGGATGAGGTCAGTTGTCCCACAATTGCCATCTGGCAGCGACTGATCCCAAGGTAGTCATAAGGTGTTTTCCATGGTTGGTGGACCACTCCAAGGGCCTGTAAAATAATGCTGGTGCAAATATTTTAGTTACCATTTATTTAATAGAACAACTTTTTGCAAAACGTGATGTGAAGAAAGAATGTTATGTCATATAGTCTTTCCTTTAAGGAAGTGGTTAGGTTCATTTCAACTATGGAATTTTACTGAAAGCAAGGAGTCACAAATTAAGACCATTTTATTTACTACATTAAGTCCAGTTTCAATTTGGCCTAATTGTTTGCATAAACACAAGAATAGCAATTGGTCATACAGGATCTTTTAAATCTGGTTTCCTGGAATCTCGTAAGAACTCTCTAAATTGAACTTTATTAGCCTCTCAGGATGAAGAAGCCACATTGTTGCTATCAGGTTTGCCTGCAATACTTGTGGGCTTGGGTGAATTCACAAGTTCTCGAGGTCTCCCAAAATGTCTTGAGGTTCTTTCTTTGCCATCTCCAGGAAAGCATCCTTTGTTTCTTACCTGGAAAGACTGGTGTGAACCATATAAACAAGCATGATACCAGACTGTTTCTCCAGGCATTTCTATTGGCTTCCAAATTCCATCTTCATTCTTTAAAGTTTTCTGGTGGCATTCAGATTCTAGGCATGTTTCTCTCAATCATGACATTCCAGTCAAAGCCTTGGCTACTGAAACCAGTTCCAATTGCATCCTCTTAGAAAAAGAACAGATTCTTCCTGGACTCATGCAAACAACCATATTGCCATGGAAATAGTAATACTAATTAGGTTTCCAAATTCTGGACGGATGAGGTAGGGAGAAAAATATAAATGCTTTAATATTGCTTATAAAGTTACAATTTACCAAATAACTTTAAGAAAAAGAATGTTTCGCCCGGCTGCTGTGGCTCAGTGGTTGAGCATTGACCCATGCACCAGGGGGTCGCTGGTTTGATTCCTGGTCAGGCCACATGCCCAAGTTGTGGGCCCAATACCCGCTGTGGGGTGTGCAGGAGGTGGCCAATTGATTTCTCTCTCATCAATGTTTCTATCTCTCTCCCTCTCCCTTTCTCTCTCTAAAATCAATAAAGAAAAAAAAGTTAAAAAAATAAAGAAAAGAAAAAGAATATTTTCTTATATCTGGAAAGAAAAAATTTAAATCAGCAATATTTTGAACAGTCATAAAAATAATACTTATCCTCAATTCATTCAGTCCCATAATTGATTTTTGTTTATCTTGATTATTTGCCAGTATTTCCATGAATTAGTTATTTCTTTGAGTTCTATAAATCTTTATCCAGTTTAAAGGTATGATCTAAAAGTCTATTCTCAGAAAATTCTATTTTAGAATTAGAGTCCTTTCCATGGATCTTTCTAAAGATGTAATATATTTGCAAATGCATCAGAGTAAAATAATGACTGTCTCTAAGTGACAAAAACTTAAAATGACATGGTTATAGATCTGATTATAATGCAATTGATAAAGAACTTTGCTTTTCGGTAACAATATTTTAAGATAGTTAGAATTACAAATGAAAGTATATTAGAATTTTGTAGACTCTTTGATATTTTTATATAATATCTAGAATATCCACTTTAATAAAAATATATGTATACAAATAGAACATAGTTACTATTTTTTATTTGACAAAGCTTCCTATGTATTTCAAGCATATCAAATAGGCTTGATTAAAGTTCTCTTTAGAGGCAACGGATCCTTGAGTTATTCCCGGGGCCCATTGGAAGGACTCTAGGCTAAGAAAATATCTCTTAAAATTTTAACTTTGGGAAGGTTGTCAAACATACTTGACCAAAAGATCATATGTCATAATGAAACAATATTAAACTATTTTATTACCTAAAGTGACAACAAATAGTATCAAGCATAGATACAGGCTAGCAAAACTCCAGTTCTTAGGATTGAGAAGATGGTTTCCTTAAGTCATCAAGTATCTGAGTAATACGATATTCTCCAAATTTGTTTACTAGCTTCTCTGTAACAGAAAGCCAAAAGTAGGTGAACTTAAAACTTGTGTAGCAATCAGTGTGTTAGTATTTTATGTTATTTCAAAATATCTAGATACTCAATAATTTGTATTATTTAACTTAGTAACTCACTAAAGTTTCAAAATACCAACAGGGTTTAGAAAACTATTTTTAGGCTTACATATAATTATTACTGAAAAGCTTTGTCAAAAACCGTTCATTTTAGTTACATGTATTTTTTAGTTCTAAACAACTCCAAGAGATTTTAAATTCAATTATTTATTACCCAAGCTATTTTCTTGACAAATTTTGTAACAGAGATAACGTATTTTTTTATTCCAGGTAAAACCAACATATATTTTATGTTAATAAACTCTAAAAGACATCAACCAAACTTAAACCAGCTTTAATATCAGATATATTTGTCTAGACCATATGAGCCTAAAAAAAAAAAAAAAACAAAAAAAAACACATTTAGTATAGTTTATATTTCTTAATTTATATAAGCGTTTAGTCTTTTAAGCCAATAAAATATTACACCCTAGTAACACCATCCAGAGGCAGAAAAACATACCACATATACTACACAGATAAACACATATCACAAAAAAAGACTATACACAAAAAAGACCATACATATAACCCTAAACACTTTATCACATTAATATAGGGTGGCCCCCCAAAAATGAATGCACACTTTGAATAATTATAAATTCCAGTGGGTTAAATCTGAAAAGAAAGAAATATCAATTGAGCTATCAGCTGTTAAGTGTGTTTGCATTTTTGGAGGTGCACCCTATATAACTGTTTATGAATGAGATGTGCACTAGTAACAATTAATAATATCTTATGAAGGCATTCTGAAATATATGAAGTAGGTTTATTATTTAGCATGCTACAGTATTATTTTGTAAGTTATATTAAAATTCTAGCTTCATATGGAAAATATGCAGAAGTTTTTCATTATTAGTCCTTGCTTACTCATAATTTGTGATTTTTACATCTGTGTGTATGTTGTATTTATTGGGTCGGTGTCTGTCTTCCCAACTTGAGTGGGGTCTATTTGAGGATAGGGATCATGCTGTTTTGGTCTACATTATTTTCCCAGAGACTAGCACAGTGTTTGGCACATGGCATACAAGACATATGTAACGCGGACCTGGCTTGTGTGGTTTGGTGGTTAGAACTTCAGCCCAATCACTGAAGGGTTATGGGTTTGATTCCCAGTCAAGGGCATGCACCTGGGATGCATTCGATCCCCACCCCCGTCAGGGTATGGGCAAGAGGCAACCAATCTGTGTTCCTCTCACATCGATGTCTCTGTCTCTCCCTCTCTCTCCCACCCCCCTCTCCCTCTCCTTCCCTCCCTGCCCCCTTTCTCTGTACCTTCCACTCTAAAAAAAAAAAAAATTAATGGAAAAAATATCCTTGGGTGAGGGTAGCAAAGAAATATGTAATGAGGAAGATAGGTGTGCATTGTTGAATGGGGGGGCCCACTGTGACCAAAGCAGTGTGTTTTGGGGTTTGACCAATGATGTCAGAAACTTAGACTGTGTTTACATTCACACATCTATTTGATAAGAAACATTCAGATTCAGCAAACATCTAAAAATCTAGAAGCAACTCTTCTAAAAAACTAAATAAAAGGTTTATTTAACTAAATTTAGCTTTCTTCTCACAAAACAGAAGCCCTTCTGTGGACCTGGTAGCCACAGACACAACCCTGCTGTTTAAGGACACTCAAAAGACCGCACGTGAACATGATGCATCAAGGGCACAACGTTTGCATGTGAATGTTTAAGTTTTCAGGAAACATTCTGACGTTCTAGGATCTCAGGTGTTTTCCCTGTACTTTGTGCCGCCACAATCTATTTCAATACAAAGTATCTCCGTCAGTGTAACTGAACACTTGAGACTAAAACTAGGTTACTCTCTGAGCATTTGTATAAATTCTTGGAAATGATCACTGAAGGACTCTGAGCCAAATGTAACTACTGCTGACTGACTCTAAATAGTTTCAAAATGAGTAAAGGCATGACGAAGTAGGAAGGGCTCTGGCCAGTTTGGCTCAGCAGTTAGAGCATCGGCCTGCGGACCAGAGAGACCCAGGTTCGGTTCCCACTAAGGGCACATACGTTGGTTGCAGTTTGTCCCCGGCCCTGATGTGTATCTCTCACATCCGTGTTTCTCTCTCTCTTCCTCCCTCTCTCCCTCCTGCTCTATCTGAAGATAAATGCAAAAATGTCCTTGGGTGAGGATAAAAAAAAAAGAAGTGGGAAGGGACACACTGGGGAGCCACACACGACTTCTCCTTTATTTCAAAATGCACTTGCAATGTATGTAAAAACTCTTAGCTTACTAGTTAGGAATATACACTTTACACTATTGCCTTGATTTGCTTCTTTAGAATTTAATAGACTGTTGCTAGAGGCCTCATGGTTTGCATCCCCCCACCTGGACCCCTGCCCCCTAACTTGCTCTATGTTCATGGATTATCTTCAGGGACATCTAGACTTGTTTTTCTCACTTTGGTTATAGCTAATCATGTAACATAGCTCCTAGCATCTCTTCTGCAATCTCCTGTTTATAGTCCTAATTGCAAGCTTCTGTACTGTTTCGTGGATTGCAATCATTCAGTCTTTAGGGATTAATTCATAATTTGATTGTTCTAAAGAATGTGTTTCGGAATGAAATAGCTTGCAGTAGTTCATTTGGAAGCAATTGAATAGCATGTCAACTTGAGATCTTAAATGCCAGCAGTAGATAGGGCGAGGGGAGCTTTTTCTTAGATTTCTCAGTCACTCGGGGTGTAGATTATCACACTTAATGCCCACAGGGACTATATCTTTTTGCTTTCCTAATAGAAACTAAGACAATACAGTTGGCTGTATTTTGTTTCTCATGAATTTCACTTAAGATCCTAGACCTGAAGTGTGCGTGTGTGGTGAGGGAGGGGATTGGGAGGATGGGGCATGGGTATGTGGTGTGGTGAAATGAAGTTAAACCCCATGAGCTGCATGTTTATTTACTAGTACTGCTTGCCAGGTGGAATAAATACACTTAAAAGGGCATGGCTACAATTCCATGTGGTAATGAAGGATGGTAATTTGTTGATCACCTACTCTGTGCCAAGTACAGGAAATATAGTCTAGACACAGTCTTTATTTATTCTCCTTTAATCATGAGAGGTATCAAAGATGATGCTAAGGAAATAGTGGCTCAGAAAATGTAAATCACTGGTCCAAACTGGCCCAGTGTTTTAGCTGCCTTTCCTCTTGATGCTTCAAGAAAGAACAGACAGTCTCCAATGTATGATGGTTCGGTTTAGGATTCCTCAACTTTACAATGGTGTGAAAGTGATGTTCATTCAGTAGAAACTGTACTTTGAATTTTGATCTTTTCTCAGCCAGTGTGATACTCTCTTGTGATGCTGGGCAGTGGCAATGAGGTGATTTTGCCCACCATTCGGCTTTTGTAAGTGTTCTGAGCACACTTAAGGTTGGCTAGGCTCAACTATGATGTCTGGTAGGTGTAGAAAACTCATTTTTGACTTGCAGCGTTTTCAATTTACCATGGGTTTATCAGGTCATAATCCCACCGTAAATTGAGGAGCGTCTGTATTCTTTATTAGAAATGCAATCTTCGTTTCTTGGAAGGGAAATGTGTATCCTTATATAAAGATCTAGTTTCTTACTGTTATTGTACAGAAACAAATTATAAAGCTTGGCCACAAATCATGAAGCAAAGAGGAAGGAGCCTGCTGATGTCCAGTGGCCCCTTATTGAAAGAAGAGAAACATAGGTGAGCGGGGTAGCAGAAAGTGTGTATGTTCACCATTGGTATGATTACTTCAGACTAGAGAGAGAACATGAATCAACTCAACTGGAAGAGATATAATTACAGATTCCACTGTGGTTCTGTTGAATTAATGGTGTTCAACCACATCCACTCCAGAAAGATAAACATCTTGGTTTATCTTAGTGATTTGAAAGATCTCTTTTGGAAGCCTTATATTTGTAAACATGAAAATATACTTGTAATTTTGTCTGAGTTTCTTCATTCTGCGCATAGTTTCTGTCCTTTCTCCAGGCCTTAATAGAGAGCTAATTGGAATATTCTTTATAATAAAACTCATAAAAATAAAAAAGGTGTTATTAGGCTTTCCCCCAGCCTTATCTTCTATAACTGAAATTCTCAAACTTTTTAGAGTCATCACACCAGAGTTAATATAAGTTCTTTATATTGTATATGTTTATGCATATAGTTGAGATATATGTATTATATATGCCATAGCGTGTGTGTGTGTGTGTGTGTATGTGTGTATCTGTGTGTGTATATATATATTTGAGAAATGATTTCTCCAAAAGAGATTCAGAAAATTATTTTGGTCTTAAGATTCTAACTACAAAATTATAAAGTAATATTTAATCAAAACATGTTAAAATTCAAATATGCCATTTAAGGTATTGTATTGTTTCAGACCAATGGAATGATGCCCTTGTGCAGAAAGTGTTTAATGAGGCAAGTTCAAAAGACAGTAGTCCATGAGTGGCCCAATATGTTGGGGTTCCCAGAGGGTCTATTACAAGCTCTTTAGAAAGTGGGAAGAGGCTCTTTCTATTATGCAGTGCTCAGTGTGGGGCATCACCAGTCAAAATTATATGTGACCTCGGGCTGTATATATCATTTTCCAAAAGAGCCATATAAAGTCTGAATGCTTCATCAGTTAAACATGACGCTCTACTTCATGTGTCAGAGGTACCTCCCTACCAGTTCAGAAAAAAATAAATCCGTGCTCTTGTCCTGGACTGACTTGTCCCCTCCCCCTTTTCTCTTGCCTCCTTTACAAGCCTAGCCCATCATTTCTCTTTTCTATCTCATCCTCTGGCCTTTCCCTCCTTCATGCCATTCTCCTCTAATTAAGTTTTCTCTTTCATTTAAGTTTTTTCCCCCCACTTTATTTTGACTCCTTTGTCTAAGTCAGCTAAGTTAATCACTTCTGCCAGCCTTCATTCATTCTAGAATATTTTTCTATCAACTTGAGGGCATTTGCATTCCTTTTTATGATATTGAGTCTTTGGCATTCTTCCTTTATTCTTTGATTTTTGTGGGTCCGTGTTCTTTGTCTAGTCATCCATTAAATATGTGAGTTCATTAAATTTCTGACTTGACCTGCTTTATTGGCTCAGCATATTCTCCTCAGATAATTTCATCTACTCCAAAAGTTTAGCCATTAGCTTTGTGCTCACGATTCTGTTGGGGAGGGAAAATTTTCTTCTACCCTTCTAGGTTCTTCTGGCTGGTTTAAGAATTAGATTGACAAGACAGATTAACAGGAGAAAATCAAAGGCAGTTTTGTGCTTATGAAGATCTCAGATATGATTCTAAAAAAAAAAAGACTAAAACAGGCAGCTTGTATACTTTTTTTTTTTTTTTGGACAAATAAGCAGTATATTTGTGAAGAACTGACTGGGTACTTATTGGTGAAGAAATTAGGTAGTGTTTGTTGACATAGCCTTCTATGCCCTGAATTTCTTATCTCTGGTGATATCTCTTTACCTACTGGTACAAGGAAGGTACCTTTTACATGGGAGATTTATTTCCATCTTTCAGGGAGACAGAGAGGAGGGTCAGAGTGTCCTTCTTGCACTGGCTGTTTCTCAAGTAACTTTAATTCAAAATAATATGCAAAGTGGCATATTTTGGGGTGACAAATGATGCTCCCCTAAATTTCCCCGATATATAATCTATCCCTATTTACTCTCCTGAGTTCCAAAGGGAAATCTGTTAGATGGACTTTTCTGCCTCTTTTTTTCTATAGAACTTAGTATGGTTAGATCCAACCCTGTCTTCTTAAGACAGCCTTACAATTATTCTGAGTTTCTTATTTAGATTGATGTCTTCTTTTCACCCAGGCTAGAAAATAAATAGATAGGGCTCCATGTTTTTGTCTTCATTTGTCAAATCCTGACAATGATATCTTCAGAATATTTCTGTTCTTTATTCCTTTGTTCTGTTTCTCTGTCACGGCCATGTGTTAGCATTGCTGATTCTCCAGTCTCGAATGACTTTCCTCCTTCAGCATTTTCTCACATAGTCATGGGAATTATTGCTCCTCTATAAAACTTAATGCCTCCCGTTTCAAAATATTAAATGCTTAATTATGTGTTCAGGCATTTTAAGATCTGGTCTTGTCTTCATTTATGGTATCTTTTTTTTTTTCTCATGATCTTTCCAAAGACCCAACTTAATCATGCTGCATATTCATGCTTGTGTGGTTTGGATTTTTATTTATGTTTTCCCATCTTCTCTTTCCTTAGTTACTTATTTCTTCCTTATCCTTTAATGCTCAGTTTAAATGTCACCTCTTATTTGTCACCATGATAAATCAGACTAGGAAAGTGAGTAAATTCTTCCTCTTTTATCCTTTTATATTTAAGTATCGGAGGCACTGATGTACTTGTTAATTCAAATAGTATCACTGTTAATTTTAGTTCAAGGAGTGGAAATGATTCACGAGACTGGGAAATATCTAGAGAGGAGATACGGGGGCTTTAGAATACCATTTTTGAAATTCCAGGTTATATTGAGACACCCATGAATAGCTCAGAAGGCTAGGCATAGGTTTTAGGATTATAGCTATCTCAGAATCTCATTATGATCATCAGTACACTTCCATAACTTTATACTGGTTGACTCCAGTCAGCCAAGTGTAAATTCATTGTCTGAAATATTACTTCATACAGAGGATTGCAAAGGAGAGCTTAGAGTGGTCATTAAAGCAGACTCTTAGCGATAATAAAAATGATAATAATGATTATGATATTTTATGGCAGGGGAAGGGAGAAAGAAGGAGAAGAGCCATTTAGGATGGAATTGAATGCCTAGTGTTTTAGAAATGTTCTGGGTCTGGAAAGTAGGTTGAGCTTTCTTAAGTTTTGACTTTTATTTGTTATTTATAGTTTCTAGGGCTATAGATGGAAGTTATATTTGTTTGCAATTTCTTCCATTGAACACAATTGCTAATAGAATTTTGTTAAATAATTTGTGAATTCTGTTGAAAATTAAAGGATTTTATTTTGAATAACTACAATTTGAGGTTTATTTTTTAAATGATTTAATTTATAGCAAAGAAGCCATTATCATGTTTATCTTTGTTTCAGAAAACAGAATGCTATGAAAAGCAAGATCACAATTTGAGGTTTATTTTTTAAATGATTTAATTTATAGCAAAGAAGCCATTATCATGTTTATCTTTGTTTCAGAAAACAGAATGCTATGAAAAGCAAGATCATGTCTTTGCATTAGTGCCACTTATTTCAGTTCTTTTCCTCTATTAATAGTTGAATCTGGCCCAGCTGGTGTGGCTCAGTGGTTGAACGTTGACCCATGTACCAAGAGGTCACTGGTTTCATTCCTGGTCAGGGCACATGCCCAGGTTGTGGGCCAGATCCCCAGTGGGGGGCATGCAGAAGGCGGCCAGTCGATGTTCTCTCTCATTGATGTTTCTAATCTCTCTCTCTCTCTCTAAATCAATGAAGAAAAAAAAATTGGAAAAAAAAAGTTGAATTTGACATTGTATAAATTCATAGCCCAGTAGTCAAACAGTTCAACTGCTGACTGACCTTAGAACATCATGGAAGGTAGATTGGGACAATGTTGTGGTCTAGGATATTTTCATCAGTTGCATCAAACAGGAAAACTCTCCTCTGTATGTTTAGGGTCTGTGCAGCCTGGGCTGGAATGCTTCCACTGCGCTTGTCAGATTGAATTCAGGAGCCAAAAACCCAACTTCCTTCACTGCCAACAAACTGTGGCTTATATACCTTTGATTACTTGATTCATTTTCCTGGAGTTAATGCCCCATTTCAATAATAAAGGCAATTTCTAAAATTTCTTCTTAATATTGAAGACCTGCAGCTTTCTGAGGTAATGATTTCTTTCCATTATAATATTTCTAACATTCCCATTTAGCATGTCAAAGTTGTCAGGATTTTTAGTGCATGTTTTATTTTTCTCCGTTCAAACATACATTTAGTACTGTAAATTACAGAACAATTAAGGTGTATTAGGCTCACTTAATGGAGGGACCAGAGCTCTAAAGGGATGAATATAAGACTGCTTCCTTGCACAAACTTGGAATTTAGTGGACACTCAATAGATATTTGTTGGATGAATGCATGCTTAATACATATTTTTAAATGATAGTTTTGAGCAGGCATTTGATTAGTATGGGTATGTAAGGAGAAATGTATTGTGGGATAGTATGAGTGCATACTTTAAGTTGTATTTTGTTGAAAATGTCAAGACTTAAAAAAAATATATGTTTTTATTGATTTCAGAGAGAGGAAGGGAGAGGGAAAGAGAGAGAGAAACATTGATGAGAAACATTGATCGGCTGTCTCCTGCACGCCCCCCGCTGGGAATGGAGCCCACAACCTGGGTACATGCCCTTGACCTGGAATTGAACCAGCAACCTCTTGGTGCATGGGACAATGCTCAACCACTGAGCCACACCAGCTGGGCTGAAGTGCCAAGACTTTTAAAGAAAATACACTTGAAGCACATTTTTTTCTATACCTTATTTTATTTAGACTTTTTTGGTCCTTAAAAAAAATCTATCATTTTATTCTATAGAGTACACCAAAAGGGAAGTGAATTATTTTCTATCTATTACTTAACTCCCTCTAACTATAGCAGAGTACTTCACTTTGCTTCAATCTTTGTGTTGGGTTAACTTGGAGAATAATAAAGTATAACCTCTTGCTAGCGATATTCTCAGAAGAGCAAGTCTTTCTAGTAACCAGGGTGCCATTTGTTCACAGAAGCAATGATGTATTGCTCATAAACTTAGAGAGTTAATATCATTGTACGCATCCTAAAAGAAAAGCCCATTTTAAGCTCTGTTGAGAGTTGAGTGGAACTTGGTAGAAAACAAACCTGAAAGGCCTTTAGATAGAATGACTCAGTGTTTTAGGGACAGCTGTAAATCCACGCAAAGGTATTCCACCACATCTTATTATGTGAAGCAAAATATGAAACTTGTTTAAAATATACAAAAGGGAATTGTCTGTGTTCCGGGCTATAAATCAGGTGGTACTATGCTACTTCCAATGAGTATTGACTATGCAGATTTTGAAGAGAGTGTGTGTTATGGAAAGACTTCAGGGTCATAAGGTTTTGTTTATGTTTTAACTTGCACTGAGAAAGAGAAGTGCTACTTCAGGCTAATGAATTTGTTCAATAAATATAGGCATTTGTTTTGCAATATAAAACAACTCTGGAGGGGCCTTTATTTTTAATCTATTTTTATTTAACATTTTATGGTAGTTTTATGTACTTGTTGTATATTTGGATTTGCTATAAAAATACTACCTGGTATTGGGCTGTTCATAAAAAAAAATGCATTTATGCTGAAACATCCAAGTACTTTCATTTATAAGAATAAAAATTGTTAATATGTTTGGAGTCTTTTAAAACTCTTAATAAGGTCTCATGTTTTTACCCCTATCATTTAGCACTGTATTAAGGTATTTTACTAGGTTAGATAGGTAGGGATTAAGGCCTGAATGTGAAGTTGATATCAGAATTCAAAATCATAAGGTCTCAAATTGAGGAGATTATGGTATCTATTTAAAAGACAGCATGCATTAGGCAAATTGAATTACTTAGTTTCTACATTTTTTGGCTTCCACCAACACCACCACCTTTGAATACCTTTTAAATTTTGGAATAATTTTAAATTTAGATTTACAGGGAAGTTGCAAAGATAATATAGATAATTCCTATATACCTCTCATCTTCCCCCCCCCCCCCAGTTTTTTTTTTTTCTTCTTTTTTTTTTATCCTCACCTGAGGACATTTTTCCATTCTTTTGTTCAGATAGAGTGGGAGGAGGAGAGAGAGGAAGAGAGAGAGAAAGAGAGAGAAACATCGACGTGAAAGGGACCCATCGAGTGGCTGCCACCCGCACGACCAACCAGGGCCGGGGACAAACTGCAACTGAGGTATGTGCCCTTAGCGGGAACCGAACCCGGGTCTCTCTGGACCGCAGGCCGACTCTCTAACCGCTGAGCCAAACTGGCCAGGGCGCCCCCCAGTTTTTAACATCTCACATAACCATGGTACGTCTAGTAAAACTTAAAAAACCATTAGTTCTTACTGGATTACTCTTTATTAACGCTACAATTATGCTTCACTAGTTTTTTCACTATTGTCCCTGCTCTGTTCTGAGGTCCCATCCAGGATACTGTGTGGTGTTCAGGCATCATGTCCATAGTGTCCTCTGGGTTATGACAGTTTCTCAATCTTTCCTTGGTTTTCATAGGATTAACAGTTTTGAGAAGAACTAATGAGCTGTTTTGTAGAATGCTTCTTAATCTGCTTGTGTGATGTTTTTCTTATGGAAGACTATCCTGAATACTACAGAGGTGATGTACCCTTCTCATCACATCATATCAGAGGTACTGCTTTCGATATGGCTATCACTTTCATATCAATCTTGGTCACCTGGAAAGGGAGTGTGCTCTAGGTTTCTCCCCTGTACAGTTACTTTTCTGTGCCCTTCCCGTACTCTGTTCTTTGGAAGTAAGTTCTTAAGTCCAGCTGACACTGACGCCCCCTTCCCATTTTTCATGACCCACGGAATATATGGAGGAAATTTTCTGTTTGCACTGAAGATAACTTTAATAATATCATTTCTTATATGCTTTTTTTTGTATTTAGTTCACTGTGCTAAACACGGTATTCCAATAATTTCTCTTAGTACTGTAAACCTATAAAATAGAGGTTATTTCATTTCACAGATATGGAAACTGGAGTCAGAGATAAACAATTTGGCCAGATTACACAGAGCAAGGGCAGACACCCGCCTGGTGGCGCTACAGCATGCGCTGTCACCACTAGGCTGTGCTGTGTCCTCGACAGACAGACAGACATCCTCCACCTTTCTAAATGTGGCAGGATAAACTTTCACCTACTCTTTGTTCTGGCTTCCTGGATCTACCTACACTAAAAGATGCATATTTGGGGCAAGTATTTCTGTATTAAAAATATGTAACTTGAAAATTCACATTTTCTTGATACTGTAGTTCCAGAACAAGGGCTGTGTGGTCATTACGTAAATGCGGGATCTGAGTATGACAGACTGACTGTATGCAAGTACAAGAATATTAAAGTAAAGACACTGAAGCCCTGTCAGCAATTAATTTTTTTTGACCATCCATGGAATATTTGTGCTGCGGGTTAAGAAAAATCAACAGCAATGACAGATAGAGAATATTCACAGAGATATAGATGACAGCATAGGGAATATAGTCAATAACATAAACTGTGATAAATATGTATGTGTCCAGGGGGTACTTGGGAGGACCACTCTGTAAAGTACATGGTTTTCTAATCACTTCGCTGTATCTATGAAACTGATACAGAATAATATTGAATGCAAACTGTAATTAAAAAATAAAAATATTTTATTTTAAAAAAGAAGAAGAAATGTGACCCATCTTCACCAAGCCAATGATTCCTAGCCTGTTGTGGGAACATAACTCACTGTTTGATTCAGTGACACTGGTCTTGAGTCATAAAAAACAAACAAATTCAAACCAAACTGTCCAGTTTGGTTCAGTGGTTAGAGCATCAGTCCTTGGGCTGAAGGGTCACAGGTTTGGTCCTGGTCAAGGGCACGATCCCTGGCCCTGGTCAGGGTTGTGCGGGAGGCAACCAATTGATGTGTCTCTCTCACATCAATATTTCTCTCTCTCTCTCCCTCTCTCCATTCCACTCTTCAGAAATCAATGGAAAAATATCCTCAGGTGAGGATTATAAAACACAAACAGAAAAAGCAAACTAGTGTTGGTAGTTCTTCAAAATCTAGAAGACAATATTAATAATATTTGTTGAATGAATGGATGAATGAATGAATTATAGTAAGTATAAATATTATTAAAATACCTGAGAGAAAGTAGTATGTCTAAAGCAAATCTCAATCACCAAGGGACTATAGAATTAAGTTCAAATAAATGATAATTGTATTTTATTGCATTTAAAATGGTAATTCAGACATCATACTCTCTCCAAATCAAAATTTTGTTATTAAGGCAGTGATTCTGCGAACCAGCATTTTAAAGAAAGTTTATTGCATTTAATTTCCTAGGACTAGAAATGACATGCAATGAAGGATTATAATTATATGTAAGTTGAAAATCTGTTTGATTAATCTTTTCCAAAACGGACTTCCTCTTCTGTTAATCCAACTTTATCTGAGTGATTAAGAACTTTGTTTTATAATACTGAATTATAAAATTAGAATAGAAAAACTATAACCAATTTTTCACAAATTCTCAAGAAATTAAAAATTGTAATCTGCCATGGCTGGGTGGCACATTTGGTTGGAGGTGGCAGGTTTGATTCCTGGTTGGGGCACATACTCAGTTTGTAGGTTTGATCCCTGGTCAGGGCGTGTACGTGAGGCAACCAGTTGATGTTTCTCTCTCACATCAGTGTTTCTCTCCTCTCTCTCTCACCCCTTTCCTCTCTCTAAAATCAATGGGAAAGAAAAAAGATGACATGCTTTCCATCAACAGAATTTAATTCTCTCAATTCTTAACCATATTCTATGGGTTACTGAGTATTTATTTTTTAATTTCTGTTTAGAATTTATAATAAATAAACAATTATAATACTACAGATAATCATATTTTTAAGAATGCATAAATCCAGAAAGATTAACACATGCAAAGATTTTAAATAAAGTACTGGTGGCATATTTGTAACTAAGGTGATTTGGATCTGTCTTCCTTATCCTTGTTTGAAAAATGCATCGATGTCTAGACGTGAAATAGAAATAGATTTGAAGTATAATTTTTCATGATTTCTTTTCTTCATGGGCTATATATGACATTTTGAGATATTTAGCATAGAATCAAGTCTTAGCTTTCATAAAAATGAAGAATGAATACTTTTCAAATTATTTTTATTATTTGAGAGCATTTCCCTCTTTGAATTATATGATTAAATATTCATTTATGCATTTATCTTTAAACCACATAATTGAAATTCTCACTTAATATATTATTAGCAAAAATTGGGCAACTAAATAAAAAATATGTATATTTTTTGAGGGGGAGTGAAATGTGGGAGATTTTTTGGATTCTTAACTTCTTCTAAAGCAGTCTTGGTTTTAATTTAATGACATCATAAGAATTTAAAATAGAGAGGATTCATTTTTGAACTTTAGGAATGAGTATGAATATAAGAGCATGGCTTTTGTAAAGCCACAAGTTAGTAAACTTTAAAAGTGTATCTAACATTCTTTTAATGTGATATCTTTTTGCTTCAATTGATGCAACTTCAAATAATGTAGGAAATAATGGGTAGGTCTCCCTGATTTTTTGTGTAATTATAGAGACATCATTATTCATCCATTCATCAAACTTGTACTGAGTGACTGGTAAGCCCCAAGGACAAGTCAGGGCACCAAGATTGCAAGATGAATAAAAGACAGCCTCTGACTTGAAAAGGTATATGTGTTAATGTGGAAAATAAATGTGCAAATACATAGTTCTAGTGCAATGTGTGACATATCTGAGGTGCTTCAGAACACAAGGAAGGAACTGTGTATGTGTGTGTGTGTGTGTTGAAAAATTTATGAAAAATTTCAGAGAGAGGGGTGAAATAAGAGAAGACATGAAGAAATTCCATGAAGGTGTAGAATTATTAAGAAACAGGTCATTTGTTATGGCTGAAGTAATAGATCCCAGTAGTAGAAGGTGAGACTAGAAAGCTAGGCTGGCATAAAGAGTATTTTAATCTTTATATTTATAGTGATGGTAAACCACTGAAGTGTGTAATGTATGGCGTGATATGATTAGATTTTTGAAAGGCCATCAATTTAATTAGGGTAAATTGAAATTTAGAAAATTTGTTTAAAAACAAAAACAAAACAGAGTGTAGCAAATACAAACAAAACCCCAGCACGTATTTTAACTGGAACATTCCAAATTTCAAGTATTTAGGATGTAAGTACTTTTTCCTTAACCAATTCCAGCAAGTGTAATGAAACAATTTGGATAGTCACGGTATAAAAGAATTTGTGCTACTGGGGTTTGTTTATAAGTTTTCTTCATTGAGAAGTAAACTGGTATATATGTCAAGTACAGTTACAAATGTTACATGATTTCTGAGAAATTAGAGGTGGGAAATCCTCATGTGTACTTTGAGCCTTTTCCAGAGATTTCAAAAGGACTCTGTTTATACTAGAGCAGCTCTCTAGAACTGTGGTGAATTTTGAAAATGTGTCTGGTATTTACATAACTATAACCAGAGGGAGAGAATCATTATAATTGTTGGATGGCAGGAAATCTCTTTATTTATTTATTATATTATCCTCTTCTCTAACATTTCATCTGGCTTAATGACTTTCCCTTTCCATGTTCTTGCACAAGGAGTTTTCATTAATTCTGCTTTGACACCTAAAAATTCTCATTCTGCTTATTTCCTTCTTTAATTTCTTGTTCACACGTATACTCCTTACCTACTACTGAACAACACAGTCTAATCTCCATCGTTAGGAGAACTCGCCTTTGGAATCCACAGGGCTGTCACTAAAAGCCCTATTTTCTTTTCCTTTTAATTTTTTTCTTGGAATTAATTCCTGTGAATTTCTTTTCCACCACCTACTAAAAACACCCATTTTTGCCCTGGCCTGTGTGGCTATGTTGGTTGGAGCATTGTCCCTTGTATCAGAAGGTTGTGGGTTTGATTCTCAGTTGGGACAAGAATGGGAGACAATGGATCGATGTATCTCTCTAATTCCCTCTCTTTTTCCTTTCTCTCTCTCCCTTCCTCCCTCTCTAAAAGAAATAAATAAAAATAAAAACACCCATTTTTAAAATTACAAATCTGAATTTTAATCTATTTTAAAGTTTACTATGTAATTCAGGCTCTTGCGGTAAGATTTTTTTACATCTGCCTTAATGCTTTGTACAGTAACATGACTGCTTCTATGGTCCATGAAAACTCGGACCTCAACATTGAGTCCTTTACCTTGAGACCTTGTCCAGAATTTTCAACCATATGAATCATGGATTTAATCTTTGCTTGTGACGTTTCTGTTTCCTTCCTATACCCACATGCCATTTCTTTTTCTTTTTCTTTTTTTGATACTAATAAGCTTTCCATGGCAGCCTTAGTTAGTTATCTTTATGTTTCTGGGCCAGTTGATATTAGCAGTTGTAGAATTCAGTTCCGTGTCCTCTGATGTGCAGCTTCTCTGAGAAATACATCACAGCAATCTAATGGTTTCGTAAACAAACGTCTAAGAACTTTTATTTCCACATGCAAAGCTTCATGTGATACAGTCAACGATGAATGGTTCTCAAGTGACCTTCTGGACTCTCTTATGAAGACAAAGTGACTGGTTGAATTTTCAGGTCGTGACAGCACCACTCCACCACAACAATGAAAAAAGACACTGAGAAGATCTCCAAGGCTGAATAAAGGGTGACTTCTCATTTAAATCCTAGCAAAGTTGTACACAAGGTAATCAGGAAGACTGATACAGTTGAAATGACTTTTAAAGATTTGACTTATTGATTCTAAGGAATGCCTTGGAATATACTCTGTTAATCAAGATGTCCAGTGACATCTTCACTGCTTTGAAACAGAGAGCCCCATGGTAACATGACAACTTGGTCATTCTTAAACTGTATTGTCATTCAGCTTAACCTACAGGCTGCCCTTTAGACTGACAGGCAGGGAGCCTTATAGTAAAAATTATGGCAGGTGATTCTTGACTATTTGCCCTTAAAATTAGATCATTTTCTGTGAGGATGGGTTGTTTTTCCTTTGTTTCCACTCCTGTGAAATGCCTGCCATACACCTGACTATTGATGAGAAGGGGCTTTGCAGAACCCTCGACCTGAAGGATAAATAATCTTTAATGTAGCCTTCACCAGTTTTTTTTATTACACACACACATATAACATAACATAATATATGCAAACAAAAATAATAATAGATGAAATGAGCTAGTGTGTATTTCCATGCTCCTTAAGGAAGGATTATCATTCATGGTATCAAGGAAATGCATCAATTTTCTGTGTGCCCCTAAAACTTAATATATTCTCTAAAGAGATATATTATTTTGGGAAAATAATTGGAATGAATAATCCAGGAATTGTAAATTAGTTAGCATTCAACATTACCAACATATGTAAATAGGTATATAGGTAGTAGCTAGTTTCAAGGATGCTGAGGGATTGAGAAAAGGGAAAAAAATGATACAGTTCACTAATTGTTGGATTGAATTTTTAATATAGTAATAGTCATACAGAGGGGGAAATATTTTACTTTTATTTAAATGTAGTATTTTATACTGATCTCCTGTGTAGGATTGCCAGATATAATACAGGAGATCCAATTAAATTCAAATTTCAGATTCATAACAAATAAGATTTTCTTTTAAAAAAATGTTTTTATTGAGAGAGGAAGGGAGAGGGAGAGAGAGAGAGCAACATCAATGTGAGAGCCAAATATTGATTGGCTGCCTCCTGCATGACCCCTGTTGGGGACCGATCCTGCAACCCAGGCGTGTGTCCTGACCATGAATTAAACCAGTGACCTTTCCGTGCATGGGACAACATTCAGCCACCTGAGCCACACTAGTCAGGGCAACAAATGTTTCTCATGTCTGTATGCAGTATTTGAAATATACTTAAAAATGTTAATAAAAAATTAAAATGTACCTGGTGTCCCATATTTTTCTTAGCTAAAGTTAGCAACCCAACCAGTGTACATATTTATCCACCAGTTGAGAATTACCTCTGATTTTTTGCGCAAAGTTGCTTTCCTGAGAGGTGTGTTTCCAAACACACCTATAATAAGAAGCACTGTGGGATGTGTTAACTGTTTCCAGCATGCTGCTCTGGAGATTCTGATTCAGTGTGTTAGGGTGATGCCTGGGAATCTCTCTTTCTCTCAAGTGCCTAAACCACTTCTCATGTTCAGGCCTGTCTTCACCCTGCCTTAAGGAGCCTGGCAGGGCATCTGGCATTGCCCAACAGCTTCCTTCCAGTCCCCCTCCCCTGGTTTCTTCCCAAGTCATGTGTTCTCTTGTCTCTTCAGTCTCCACCATTCAAGAGCTTGAGACCTGGACACCATGAGGGACCCCATCATGTTTATTTACCCAAAGCATGAGGTCTGTGGAACTACGTCATTCACAAGCAAAGAGGGTACAGCCTGACTTCTCTCTGTCTCTGAATAGTTGTACTGAATTTAGGCAGACTTTCTCTTCACAGTCAGTTCCACATAGTTTATTTTATTACTGTTGTCACTATCATCATTATTATTATTATATCCTAGTATTTGTCAGTGTGTCTAATCACTGAATCCAGAGTTTAACCACAACTCACTCAATTCTACTTGATGGCCATGTTGCTCATTACTCTTTATGAGAATAATGTTACAGGAATTATGATGAAAGTCCTCATTTGGAAGGGGAGGGAGGAGTAAAAAAAAAAATCATCTCATAAGACTTCGTATACATTGTAAAAAGCTTGTATTCATTTTCCAGTTATTCAGTGTTTTAATTGTATTATATATCAACTCTTTCCTAAACAGGAGAATTAAATGAACAGAAACCAAATCTGCATGCGTGAACCCATAAAGCCTATATTTTCTGTTTATTTTGTGGAATGAATATTTATTTTTAATCTCAGTGGTATTAGGATATAGAGAGAGTTCTATTCAAAATTAGCTTTCCTTAAAAATGAATGTGACTTGGGTGACAAATAATTTCTCCAGGAGAATCAAGGAAGAATTTGATGCCTTTTTTCAGAGATGAGGCAAACATTTAAGATTGTGTCAGAATCTTAAGGAGAGAGAGGGGATGAAAGTTCACTTGTGTTTGAAGTAAAAATGAGCTGTCATCCAGGAGACTTAAGGGCGCATATCGAGTGTCCATGTCACTGCCTGCGGTAGCTTCCCCTTCTAACAGGGACTCTCTGGGAACACAAACGACAATCATTGTTAAATAAATTCGGTCAGGGTATTAGTTTGCGAAATTAATTTAGATAAAATGTTTTGTGTCTTTTTTTTCATTCCTGATGGAAATAGTCGTTAATCATATTAACTGGCAATAAGCAAGCCCTTAGGAATAATAAGAGATGTGGAAAATAGAGTTTTATTTTAAGGCTAAAACTCAAACTATGGCTATGTTATTTTTGATTTTCATATAACAACTGCTATATAACAAATGGGATAATAGATATAAAGTAGAGTAAATAATTGACATGTACTAAGAACTTAGATGTTAGATACTGTGGTGGTGGTTTTTATTACTCACATGAGAAACTTTCTAATACAAATTTTCTAAAAATCACATAGCCAGGTGTGTGAATAAAACTTCCCTTGATCTCTTGGGGAGTTGAACGTAAGAATACTGAAAAAAAAATTTTATAGCCATTTTGTTGGAATGACTTCAGTTTATGGAGTATTTTGCTTGTTGTTCTTATTAGTTAGGTTTAGAGGTTTATATTGGTATTTCATTATTTTACTTGTACAAACTCCTCCCCAAGTGTTCTGGTAGGGTGACATCAAAGTAGTCTAGATTGTTGCTCTTTGTCAGAAGTTCTGTTCTGAGTTCTTCTTAATTTTTATTTTATATAATCTGGGGCTTTAGTTTAGCCTTTTAAAAAAATAGTGTGTGAACATAGAATAATTACCAGGGTATTCAACTTAAAAAAATAAATATCTTTATTTGCAAATAGTTAAATTTTTAGATACTTTTTGTTTATAATGAAATACTAGTTCCTTCTGGCATATCTTATAATTGTTTGTTCTGAAGTTCTGACAATTTTTAAAATTTATACTCATGTTATGATTCAGCATGGTCATATCTTATTATAAAAATATTTTATTCCCCCACTATAGTAGTAAAGCCACTTTTGTAAAATAAACAGTTGCTGAAAAGACTGCCATTTTATCAGATTATGTGATCAATACATGAAGGAGAAACAAAGTCAATTACTATATATGCACATATATTTGAGCTAAGGTTACTTAGAGAAACTTCATTTTTTGACAGTTAAAAACCTATACATTTTTGGATTATTTTGTATCCAATTTTCCTATGTTGTGTTTGGAAAAGAAGTGCTAAATATATACGTTATTGAACTACGATTTACTTCTCAGTGTGTAGCAAGAAAGAAAAATGGTTGTGATGGTTGAAAATCCTTGTGATTTTGAACTAGTTGTCCTTTAACATGCAAGGTAATTGATTACCTATAAGCCAAGTAGACATCTTTGAGGGCAACAATAATAATAATGTATACCCTGAAAGTTTACAGAATAAGTCAGTCTGTTCTCGATTTCTTGTTTTTCCAAAACTGTGGAAGCTATGTAAATATATTTAAATGTTTTGTTTTGTTTTATTTCCGAACTAATTTTTCAGCTCTTTCAAGGTGAGTTGTTTCTTTCCAGGTATGGAGCCATGACCCAAACACTGGAATCGTTAGTTTCCTAGCTGCCATGAGATGTAATAAAAGTGTACGTGTCCATAAACATTATAGGACACCCTGGTTCCTATAGGAATTTTTTACTCTGATGCACTGAGTACGATCAACTATCTTTCTCTCTCATTTTTTTTTTTTGTCTTCTCCAGCTTAAGGACTGGAATAAAAGCAAGTTGAGTGGCATCCTCAATGTCTTTCTATTTGGTTTACACTTGCATATGCCTCAGAATCCTCAAATGAATGATCCAAAACATTTAGTCCTATCTCATATCCAGATGAAGAATGTGTTTTTCCCATGAGCTAAGTGACTTGACTAGTCATCCAGCCAAAACTTTATCATCTCAGGACCTCAGTTTCAGTATCTTTTATTTCCAATTTGTTGTATATGTTTCCCCAATGGTATTGATTTCAGAAATCAGTCTTAATGTTGAATCCAGTTATCTTTCTTAAAAAATCAGTCATTGTCACATTTGATGTTCAAGAATTCATTTTGAACTAAGAAATGATTACTGTTCTTCTGTTTAGAACAAAATAGTCCCTTATTGACAAATATAATACACTAGACCAAATCAGAATTCAAATCTGTCTCTTTAAAAATCCCTCCTCTTGGTTTCTATAATGTTCCCCATCTCACCACCATACTCCCACCTGAATTTTCTCCTATCTTCTGTTCTTGGTCTTCTCTGGCAACAACTTTTCACTTCTCTGTTGGTGTTTCTGGACTCTATTGTCCTTTTTCTTGTTATATATACTCTCTGAAGGTGACCTGTCTACAAAGTCTTCAATTAGTACACATACTTTTCTGAGTACACATATACTTTCCCAAGACTTTCCCGAGCTGCGGGCACTGGAGAGCCTCACTTGGATATGCAGAATGTCTCAAAGAGGAATCACCATGATGCCCATCTCCCCAAGCCCCCACTTCCTCTTTCTGTGTTCTCTCTTGGTGGATAGCACCATCATTCCTCACTTCCCAGGCATCTTCCTTGAGGGCAGGAGTGGAAACAGACAGACTTTGTGAAGACAAGGTGGGGCAGTTCCCCTGGAGTGACTTATATGTGTTGTGAATGTAGTGGGGAAAGTGTGTTTGATATTGCAGGGAGGAGAAAAACATGCCACACTGGATGAAAAGGGGGGGGGGTAAATGAAATGACTAAAGAAAGTAGGCTTTGGGGGCAATATTGAATGCCATTCGAATTATTTTTTTCCAATGCGAGAATAGAAAGATTAGTGGAACAGCATAGAAAGAGTAGCAGTACACCCAATTAAACAAACTAGTATATCATAAAGGTGGCATTTCAAGTTAGTGGAGAGAAATGAATTATTCAAGGAAAGGTGTTGAAACAACTGGCTAACCATTTGGAAAAAGAATAACATTGGTTTGTTCCTTGTGACATAAACCAAAATAAACTCCAGATGGGTTATAGATTTGTGTTCAAATATTGAAACCACATTTATTGTACATGTCAACTTAGCCCAGAAAAATAGAAGGCTGGATGGTTTTCAGAAATTTAGATACATTTCGGGAACAGGTCTGAGGCACTTTAAGGTATGAATTCAGACTTCTGTTTTCCATTTAAAATTTCTTTTTAAAAAACATTTGACCCATTATACAAAGTGATTAAATAGTGGGGAAGCCACTGGATAAAACCAGAACAAATATTTATATTTTCATAGTTTTGAGCTCATTCTATCTACATATGAATACTTAGCTGTCAATTCTGTAGACCTGAAAATGTCCCTGTTTCTCTTAGAACAAAAACTGGTAATTACTAAGAGAATCTTTGAGCAATTATGTAATATTCTGGGGAAGGAAGAGAGGACCTAATGGGATGTTTTCTAAAGAGCACTTATGTCCCAGGACAATGTGAAAAATAAATGCATTGCTTATAATCAATCTGAATACTCAGGAGGAACCTTGATTCAGATGTCTCTCAATGTTTCCATTATATTCTTATTTCTGTTGTGGTACATAATCTTAGGAACATAGGCATCATTTATTGTGTAGCAAAAATACATGAATAACATAGCGTGTTGAGATCAGTCACCTGAAATATTCAAGCAGAAGCATGATCACGTCACACTTTCTTAATTTGTTCAATTCCTTGTAGCTATACATGAGTATTAGATAATCACCACATGCCTTTCTTCTTAAGGGCTTGATATCCAAGTCATAATACTTTCCATCAAAGAGCTTACATTGAAAGTCAAAGATAATGTAGTGTAGTGATCCTCTAATAGGAATAAAAGATATGGGAGCATAATCTAGTACTGGCAAGTACAAGAAGGCTTCCCTGAGGAGGTGCCAAAGTTGAGTCATAAAGGATGACTACAGTTATCAGCCCCAAACAGGTGGGTGGAGTGGGAGGAGAAGGTATTTTCATTTATTTATTTATTGAAAATTGTACTGATTGATTTTAGAGAGAGAGAGACATCAATCAGTTGTTCCACTTATTTATGCATTCATTGATTCTTGTATGTGCCCTGACCGAGGATTGAACCCACAACCTGAGTACATTGGGACAATGCTCCAACCAAATGAGTTACCCAGCCAGGTCAGGAAAGGCATTTTCAAGCGGAATGAAAATATGTATATAGAGGCCCGAGATACTAGGGAGTGTTTAGGGGAACCAAGAGTGATTCAGTAGAGCTCGATTGTAACATGCGATGCTGAGAAGTGCCAGGAGAGGAGGCCAAAGGATCTGGATCATAAAGAACCCATCTCTATCATGCTCAATTGGTAACTGTCGTTATGGCCATCTGGGGCACATTTCCCACACATCAGGGCAGGCTGCAAGGGCAAGATGTTTGTCCATCTTCCAAGAGGTGATTTGAACTAAGCACAGAGGTCCCACACTTCTGCCAACCTTAGTCACATCTGTAAGTCTAGATCTCCCTGGCTTTCCATGATCACTAGAGTCTCATTTCTATACCAGTCACAATCCTCACCTGGTCCAATGTCTGGTATTCGCTCCCTTCCTTCACCCTTTCACACTACCACATGGCCCCCCTGCTCTCTAACTTACAAACTCTTCCATAAATCAGTCTTTTCTCTGAATGTTACTTGCATAACTGAATTGTGTTTCATGGAGTTTGCGGCTTCTCCCTCACATGACATATCTCATGAGAGGATTCCCCATGCTCCCATCTTTTTAAAATTGATTTCTTTTAGAGAGAGAGGGAGAGGAGGAAGGGAGGGAGGGAGGGAGGGAGGGAGGGAGGGAGAGAGAGAGAGAGAGAGAGAGAGAGAGAGAGAGAGAAAGAGAGAGAGAGAGAGAGAGAAAGAAAGAAAGAAAGAAAGAAAGAAAGAAAGAAAGAAAGAAAGAAAGAAAGAAAGAAAGAAAGAAAGAAAGAAAGAAAGAAACATCTATCAGTTGACTCCTGCACACACCTCGACTGGGGACCAGAGCTGCAACCTGGGTATGTGCCCTGACTGGGAATCAAACCTGCCACCTTTAGGTGTACAGGATGATACTCCAACCAACTGAGCCACATCGGCTAGGGCCAACTACCAATTTCAAATCATTGGACTCTTTTCTTACAACCCTGCCATCTTCAACAGTCAGACCACCTGGTTGTTAACACTCTTCTTACTAACGTCCTCTCCAGCTCTCTAGTTCACCCATAAATGCAAGTCTTTGCTCAAGTCTTTTTCTACTTTATCGTCCTATATCCTGGCCTCCTATGTCCTTGAACTCCATACCTTTATCCACCTTAGTCACGCCTTGTCATGATTACACCTGATCCTTATTATCACCAATAATTACACCATCTCAAACATCTCAGTTTCAACAAGTTTACTGTTAGATGACTGCCTACTAACTGCCTTCATCTTTGGGCAGTATTTCCACGTCATCAACCTTGCAGTACTTCTACCCATACTGGTCTCTCACCCTCCATCGCCACTGTCTTGCTTCACTTTGCATATAATTCCCCATTATAAACACTCCTTGCAGACACTCTCAACTCTCTTGCCCCTCTTTTTCTTAAAAACATGTTACTGGTCTTTTGATCAGAATGCGTTTTTTGTTACAAGTGGCAGGAACACAATTCAACTCATTTGAACAGAAAGGGAAATTTTGGTTTCTCAGAGTTTGAAAGTCTGGGAGTTCATAATAGCTGGAACCAGAGGTTTAGGGGTGATCAGTAGGCTTCTGTCTCTTAATCTCTTTGTTCTATTTTCCTCTGTAGGAGTAGTAATTCCTAGGCAATGGGAGTGACTCCCCAGTAACACTAGATTAATCTTTAAAACCAATGGCCTTAGAAGAAAGGAGATCTCTATCAATCACTTCATAAATGATTCTGACCCTGCTTGCATTGTTCGCCCATTTCTGCACCAGTCCCTGTGGTCAGTGATTTGTTGTGGTGAGTTCAGTGTTTGGTCATATGGGCCTAGGTTCAGACTTCAATTCTGCTTCATGCTAGATTTGTGACTTAACCTTTTAAACCTCAGTTTACTCAATGCTAAAATGAGAATAATGGTAAAATGAATATAACAATATCTTTCTCATAGGACTATTGAGGGGATTAACTTACATAATGTATGTACATTACTTAGTGTAATGTGCACACATTAATATTTAATGACCCATTAAATATCATAATCTTTTCAATATGAGATGGACAGTGCTTCTTCAATTAATTTGTCATAAAGTTTAATTTTCCCTATAGTTCCACTGCTGTGCTAACATATGAACTTAAGAAAACTGTAAAAAATTTTAAATAAAAGTTTTGTTGCCATTTTTATTAAGGTTTATTAAACCTATAGAGGTAAATTGGATGAACATTTGCATTCCCCAGAAATAGTGTAGTTATTACTTTTATATCCCTCGGTAAATAAGAAAAGCCTTTACTTTTCTCTGTAGTTATGTATTTATAGATATAGAAAAATGTTGGTTATCCTTAAAAATGGAATAAATTTTTTAAATGTATATTGAACTGATTATGGCTAATTAGCTATTGCTTTTTATCATATTTTAATTTGCCACCTCCCTAAATTTTCTCAGTTCTAAGTTTTCTGTTGTATTGGTAGGATTACCAGGGAGATTATTTTGTGCACAGATCATTTTCTCTCTTCTGTTTTATAACATAAAGTTTTTATTGTGTTTTCTTATTGATTTGATTAGAAATACAAGAACATTTTAATAGACTGTACCTTTTATTAGTGTAGGAATTACATTACTTTTCTAACTATGTTTCTAATTTCTAGCACAGGCAAGAATTTAAAATGTAACCCAAATGTGCTTTTAGCAGCCATTGAAAAGAATATATAATTATCTTCTTGAAATTATTGAGGTGACAAATTATTTTAATTAATTCTCAAAAAAATGAACTATTTTTAAATTTCCAAAATTTTAAAATTGCATACTTAGTTGGGCATTTGTTTTATGCTATATAAAGGTGATTTTAATTTGATAATATTTTATTTAGGATTAAAAAAACTATTTTTTAATTCTCACCCGAGGATATTTTTCCATTTATCTTCAGACAGAGTATGGGGGCGTGGGATGAGAGAGGAGTGAGAGAGAGAAACATCCAAGTGAGAGAGATACATCAACTGGTTTCCTCCACATGACCTCGACCAGGGTTAGTACTGAACCGCAACGAAGGTACATGCCCTTGACCAGAATTGAACCTGAAACTCTTTGGTCCATGGGCTGATACACTAACTAACTGCTGAGCCATACTGGCTAGGGCTTAAATTTTGTTCAAAATTAAAATTAGTCTATGGAATTTTGATTTTTTTTCTCTATCATATTTAGTGGGAAGGTAATTTTAGTTACAATGATTAGGGAGGTGTTCCATATTCTTCTGCATTCTGGAATAGCTCAACAATATAGAAGTTATGTCTTCATTGAACATTTCATAAGACAACACATCTTTTGGTGTGAAAGAATATTTTTGGTGGTGGTTTTTCTTGATGCAATTTTTTATTATTTCTAGGATATTTCATCTATTTTAGTTTTTATTTCCTCTTAGTTGAGCTTATTATATTTATCTAAAAATGTTCCACTTGTGAACATATAATTTTATTATTACAGAATAAATTTCTCTCATTTTGAAAAATATTCATTTATGTATGTAGCACCTTTGTTTTATTTGTTTCTTATTTGTGTTGACAGAGGTGCTGTATTTTGTTCTTTCAAAATAGCTTTTTAAAAAATTAATTGTTTTTTTTTTTTTTTGCTTTTTTTCTAGTACATTAATATACGCACTTAAATTCTTACAGTTTGTTTTCTTTCTATATTTTTTCCAGCGGTCAGTCTAATTATTTTTTTGTTAAAATATTCTGTTTATTTGTTTAATGTTTTTATTGATGGATTCTAGAGCGAGAGAGACAAAGAGAGAAAGAAACATTGATTTGTTGTTTCACTTATAGATGCATTCTTTGGTGGTTTCTTGTGTGTGCCCTGACCAGGGATCAAACCCAAAACCTTGCCATATGGGGATGATGCCCTAACCAACTGAGCTACTTGGCCAGGGCAAAATATTTGAAATCTTGTACTAATTTTTATCAGGTTAGTAATTTAGCTGCATTTCTTAATTTTTTGAAGAAATGAAGCATAACATCATCGGCTGCCTCCTGCATGCCATCTGCTCCAGAATTGAGCCCACAACCCGGCATGTGCCCTGACCAGGAATTGAACTGGCAACCGCTTGGTGCATGGGATGACACTCAACCAACTGAGCCACACTGGCCAGGGCCATTTCTTAATTTTCATATGTTCTAACACTTGCCCCCCCCTCAAAGGTGTGTGTGTGTGTGTGTGTGTGTGATATATATATATATATATATATATATATATATATATATATATATGAGTTTTGTTACATTTAAATTGTATAAAGATTTTGGTTAACCATTTAAAAAACATGTTAATTTTCAGGTAAAGTAGAAAATGGATTTATAATGACAAAGAGTATAAATGGACCTAACTAATATACTACTAGCTGTGTATATATGCATATATATATATGCATTTGGTAAATCTATGTATATGGAGTTTTTTTGTGGGTTTATTTTTATCTTTCCTAATTCATTGCTCACTCTAACTCATGGGCAGGTGTGAGGGTGGGGAATGCAGCAATCAGATGGTGTGAATAAGAAGTTGCAGTTGCTCTAAGTGAGCAGAGAGCCAAGCAAGGATTTGGTTTTAATTGTTTATGTCCACATTTCTTTTGTGTAACAGATCGACTCTCCAAAGGAATTAATTCATAGTGGGTTTTGCCATATAGTTTAGGGTTTCAAAATCTCTTGCTAACAAAAGAGGGATAAGAGTAATTTTATCTATTGCTACATAGATACATTATATTTCAAAATCATACACTGAGGCATTGCTGATAGATTCTTAGGAAAACATACTCATATGTAAACCTCTAATCGCACTGAGCCTCATTTGAAAGATTTTTCAAGGTCAACTCTGGTATAAGCTAGCATTATATCATTCAACTAAAAAAAAAAATGTTTTAGTCTTTGATTAATGGATAAGTATTTGATATGTAATATAATTTTGTGAATGCTAACATGAATCTTAACTTAATTAGGTTAATTTAGTGGCCTGGGAGAAAGCTTTAGAAATTTTTTTCCAAATTTGTTGCGTTTCTTTTTTTATTTTTTAAAAATTCTTTTACTTATTAATTTAGAGCCTTCCTTTTTAATAATGGTTCCTCTTAATTGGGATTTAATGTGAATGGACTACAACAATTTGGACAGTTGTCTATGTATGATCCCTGCTAACCTTATTTAAAGGCATATCAATTTTTTTCCTTTCCTCGTTGATTCCACAGACCCTTGTTGACTATACCTAATGCTAGATACTTGCAGTAGACATTGGACAAATCAATGGTGGGCAAAATCAAGTCCCTACTTTCAGTCTAATATGGAAAGTAGAAAAATGTTAAAATATAAAAGTTGCAATTGTGATACATGTGACATGAAATACCAGTTTATATGTGAACATACAATGAATGGGCTGGGAGGCCAGGGAAGGATTACAAGAGGGAATGGATCTACTGGTGAGATGGCAAGTTGAGTAAGGATTCACTAGGAAAAGTTAAAAGAAGGTTCTTTCATGTAGGGAGAGGAGTATATATACATGCACATACATACTTGGAGATGGGATGAAACAGGTACACATAAAGAAAAGAAAATCTAAGGTGGCTTGGATACTGAAAGGCAATAGGAGAAGAGTTGGAGAGAGAGAGAAAGGTGTCTGTGTTCTGTAGGGTCGTATGTTATATGATAAGATTTGTTCTCTATTCTATGTGCAATGTGAGGCCAAAGAAGTGATTTCAATGGGTGATGTGATCTGATTTAAACTTATTCCTTCATTTAACAAATATCCACCAAGTACTATTATCTGTCAGACATTGCTCTAGGCACTGGACATACAGCAAGGACTAAAACAGACAGAAAACTGTTCTTGTGCAGCTTGTAATGTGATGCAGTGTTTTTAGTAGGTCAGAGAAGTCCTCACAGAAGAAGGGACATGAAAGCAAAAATATGAAGAAAGTGAACAGATCCAGGAGAAAAGCAATGATGCAAAAAGCCCATGAATGCAAGCCCACCAGATAAAATGATTGAAGTTGTCCGACTCTGGCCAATCTACCACTCAGAGTATATTGATACACACATATGCTTACATCACATGTCTGCACACATGTGCACACATGCACATGTCTGTGTGTGTGTATGTAATATACAGTAATTTAAGCAGTGGACATGTATAAAATAGGCTACAGAGATAATGGGGATTGAAAAGAGAAACATAGTAAGGCAAGATTTTATTGCTGAATGGAGAAAGACAAAGTGAATCTGAAGATGAGAGAAAAAGCCCTTAAGTGTGTTGAGTGGCAGGGAATTCAAACAACAAAGAAGGTAGTGGCTACATCTTTAAATGCTGTTGAGAGGTTAGGATAAGAATTACATTATATTTTGTGCTTAATGACTCTAGGGGACTAAATCTTGATTTGATGGAGTAACAGAAGCAAAGTCATTGGAAAGGAATAAACAGAATGAAGAGCGTGAAAATAGGTACATTTTTGAAAACTTTTAAAAAAATCTGAAAACAAGAGAATAAGATAGTTTCTGAAGGATATTGTTGAATTGGGGGAGATTTCATTTTCCCTCCCTCTCCCACTCCCTCCCCCCTGCCCTCCCTTCCCCCTCCCTCCCTCCCTCCCTCCCTTCCTTCCTTCCTTCCTAATGGGAGAGACCATGGCATGTAGATGAGATCTAATTGAGAAGGAGATGTTGAATATACAAATGAAAGAAAAGGAAGATTAATACCACTTTAATGGGTAACTTGAACATGACAAATACTACAAATTTTTGTGGAGGCAGAAAAACATCAGAGTAATCAATTTGTTTATTGTTATCATTTTAAGTGTATTTTTTCAGGATCCACTAATCTCTTTAATTAATGGTGTTGCTCTGTAAGGAAAATGGAGAATGCCTTCTTTTTCTTAGTTGAGTGTATGACTTCAATGATGCACTGCCTCAATCTCGCTTCACCAAAGATAAATTAAATCTACATATTACATACCTTTACAATGCATGACAGTTTATAAATAGCTAAATTATAGGAGCTAATATTAAGTACCTGAGTGGAATTTAATCAACCATTAATCTCTTTCTTATTTCTGGGTTATCTATCAACTTTATGTCAAGGGACAAGGGAAAATTATCCAAACATTGTTTAGTACAATCACCATTAATTAGTTAACACTTATCCAGAAGGGTTTTTAACCTTTTGATCCTCCAAGGATTATTCTAATGTCAGAGTATAATAAAAATATCTATAGCAACCCTTAACTCTTCCAGGCTGCACATTTATCATAAGTCATTTAGCTCTACAGAAGCCAGTGGGGGTGAGTGCAGGCTGGCGGTGGGAGTCTGTGTACCAGCAGCAGAACAGCAGCAGAAAAAGAGCAGAGCGTCTAGGAATATCCTTCCTCAAGCTTCTTTTATACTTTTTAATTTTTGACATGTTTAAGGACCTATCCTTCTTACTCTCCATTTCTTTTCTTGGACCTCTTTGTTGACATGAAGTTCATATATTTAGATTAAGGGCAAATTAGCCTAGTCTCTTATCATATTTTACTTTTCAGAATAGTATCTACTCTTAAAAGCAGACTCCACGACACATACCGTGTGTCAAGCAGAGAGTAATAAATCCTGGCCAAATGGTGATATTTAGAACTAATCAACCCTGGTGTTCTTCACTTACACAAATAACCATGAATGACAGGGGATTTGAAAATGGTCCTCTTACGTCTAATACAACTTTCAAATTGATTTTCCTTTTAATAATGTTTTCCCTGGTTGATCGATATGAATCCCTCTTATTGAGAAAAATAAACTACCCAGAATTCACTAAAGAATCCAATAACACCTTATTAATCGTTCGGGGAAATGTTGCGGGCTTAAGTCATTTTAGATGTAGATATTGAACCCACGACTTGCTATAAGCAGACTTTAAATGTCAGATAAGGCCCTGGGAGTCATCCTCATGAGCTGGAAGGGTGGTGCAGCTGCAAGTGCACAAAAGTGTTCCAAGTTTTCACCACTTTCTTTGTCCTCTCTTTTATTTTTTAATTTTATTTATTTATTTTTTTAAATTAATTTATTTTTGTTACAGATGTTTCTCCTCCCACTGATCCCCCCCTTCCCTGCCCTGTCCCCAGCTTTACTGTCCATGTCCATTGTTCATGCACACATACATATACGTTCTGTGGTTTATCTCCCCCCCTTTCTGGGGATTGTCAGTCTGTACCCCACTTCCACGTCTCTGGAACTACCCCATTACTCAGACTGTTATGTTCATTAATTCTGCAAATAAGTGAGATCATATGATACTTGTATTTCTCTGTTTGGCTTGTTTTGCTTAGGATAATACTTCCCAGGTCCTTCCATGTCGTATCAAAGGATAAGAGATCTTTCTTTCTTATAGCTGCATAGTACTCCATTGTGTATATGTACCACTGCTTTTTTATCCATTTGTCTACCGATGATGTTTGGGCTGTTTCCAGATCTTAGCTATTGTAAATAGTGCTGCTATGAACATGGGGGTACATATATTCTTTCTGATTGATGTTTCAGGCTTCTTAGGGTATATTCCTAGAACTGGGATCACTGGGTCAAATGGCAGTTCAATTTTTAATTTTTTGAGGTAACACCATATTGTTTTCCATAGTGGCTGCACCAGTCTGCATTCCCACCAGCAGTGTATTAGAGTCCCCTTTTCTCCACACCCTTGCCAACACTTGTTGTTTGATGATTTGTTGATGGTGGCCATTCTGACAGGTGTGAGGTAATACCTCATAGTTGTTTTAATTTGCATCTCTCTGATGATTAGTGATGTTGAGCATTTCTTCATATGTCTCTGAGCCATTTGTATGTCCTGTTTGGAGAGATGTCTATTTAGTTCCTCTGCCCATTTTTTAATTGGGTTTTTTGTCTTCCTTTTGTTGACTTGTATGAGCACTCTATATATTGTAAATTAACCCCTTAACTGATATATCATTGACAATTATGCTCTCCCATACAATGGGTTGCCTTTCCATTTTGATGATTGTAGCTTTTGCTGTGCAGAAGCTTTTGAGTTTGACGTAGCCCCATGTGTTCATTTTCTCCTTTGTTTCTATTGCCTTAGGTGATGTATCAGTGAAAATGCTGCTGCGTATGATGTCTGAAATTTTGTTGCCTACATTATCTTCTAGGATTTTTATGGATTCATGAGTCACATGTCCTCTCTTTTAGATGTTACTTTTCTATTTTGGATCTTGTTGTACATATACATTTTAGAGTCATTTTGTAGTTTTAAGAAGAATCCTGCTAAGATTTTGATAGGAATTTAATTAAATTGTGATAAATTTAGGGAAAACTGATATTGCTACCAATTTTAGTGTTGTATACACATGTATTATGTATCCAGTTCTTTATTCCTAGATTGATGAGATTTTTTTTTTAAACATAAATGAGTATTCATTTAATCAAGTGTTTTTTCTGCCTTTATTGTGGTAGTTACATGATTTAGCTCTTTTAAAAAGTTAATGTAATGAATTACATTTATGGATTATTATAGCAATTGAAACACTTTGAATTCCTGAGATAAACACAATGTGATTTAATATTAATATTTTTAACTCAACAATATTAATTGAATATGTCTAGTACGTAACCAGTACTTGAGGAATATATGAGTGAACCACACAGACAGAAATACCTGTCATTATGGAACTTACAGTCCAGCATGTGCAGATAGACAATAAACATATAAGCATGTATATTTACAGTTTGTCAAAGATGATAAGTAAAATAGAAGACATTAAAGTAAGAGAGAGATTGGATGTGTAAATTCATAATTTTTTTTTTTTTTTTTAATCCTCACCCGAGGACATTTTTCCATTTTTTGTTCAGGTAGAGTGGGAGGGAGAAAGAGGAACAGAGAGAGAGAGAGAAACATCGATGTGAAAGGAACACATCGAGTGGCTGCCACCCGCACGACCGACCAGGGCCGGGGACAAACTGCAACCGAGGTACGTGCCCTTAGCGGGATCCGAACCCGGGTCTCTCTGGACCGCAGGCCAACGCTCTAACCACTGAGCCAAACTGGCCAGGGCTAAATTCATAATTTTAAATGGGACGGTCAGGAAGGCTTCCCAGAGAATGGGACATTTGAGGAAGGACTTGAAGAACATGAGAGCAATGTTTATCTGGGAGAAAAATCTTCTGGCAGAAACAACCAGAAGGGCAAACACCCTGAAGTAGGAGCATTCCGGGGTTTTTATGCACCAGCAAGGAGGCCAGTGTGGCTGCAGCCAGATAGTATTTGAATACCAGATGGGGGACATCTTTCAGGCCTTTGTAAGAATTTTACTTTTACTATAAATACTGTGAGAAATCATGATAGATTTTGGAGCAAGAGAAGTGGCGTCATCTGTTATCTGTTTTAAATGAACACTCCAGCTCCGTATTGAGAACAGATTGTAGAAATCCAAAGCAGAAGCAGAGGGGCCATTTAGGAAGCTACGGCAAAAAGCTTCATGAAAAGGACAAAGTAATAGAAAAAGCAAAAAGTGACCTGCCCAAACTGATTCAAGGAGAAACAGACAATCTGAGTCTTACCTCCTCATTTTGAATCAATAGGTTAAAGCTTTCCCTTTCCAATCTAAAACTAAAAACTAAAAACAAATACTAGCTCAGGCAATTTTATAGGAGAGTTCTAGCAAACATGTAAAGTACAGTTAATTTTAATTCTTCCAGAGACAAGAAAATGGAGCACACTTTTTTTATAGATTCATAAGGGTTACATGAGTCCATACAATTATATAGGTTTCAAGTGTACAAATCTACAGTACATCTGCACATTGCATTGTGCACTCACCATCCAAAGTCTAGTCTCCTTCCGTCACCGTTTATCCCCTTTATCCTCTTGCACCTGTCCCTCCCTCTGTTAATACCATACTGTTGTTCATGTCCATGACTTTCTTTTTTAACTTAACCCCTTCACCTATTTCACCTAGCCCTCCAACCCCACTCCCCTCCTTGGTTAAATCTATTCCTAGGTACCTGATTTTTTTGATGCAGTTGTAAATAGGATTGTTTTTTTTTTTAGTTTCTCCTTCTGATAGTTCCTTATTAGTGTGTAAAAATGCCACTGATTTCTGAATATTAATTTTGTGTGCTGCTACTCTACTGAATTCATTTATCAGTTCTAGTAGTTTTTTGGTGGAATCTTTAGGGTTTTCTATATACAGTATCATGTCATCTGTAAATAATGACTGTTTTACTTCCTTTGCCATTTGGATGACTTAAATTTTTTTTTTAATTTAATTTTTTCCATCACCATTTATCCCCTCCATGCGCTCTTCACCTCCACCTATTCCTCTCCACCCCTGGAATCACAATACCGATGTCCTTGTCCATGTCTGTGAGTTCTCTCTCTTTTTTGCTCAATCCCTCTGCCCACACCTCCCCCTTCCCCCAGTTATCTCCTGCTTTCTATCTGTGAGTCTGTCTTTATTTTGCTTGGTAGTTCAGTTTGTTCATTAGATTCCACATATGAGTAAAATCATATGGTACTTATTTTTCTCTAACTGGCTTATTTACTTAGCATATGTTCTCCAGGTCCATCCATGCTGTCTCAGGGTAAAATTTCTTCTTTTTTATGGCAGAGTAGTATTCCACTGTGTAAATGTACCACAGCTTTTTTATCCACTCATCTACTGATGCACACTGGGCTGCTTCTAATTTTTGGCTACTGTAAATAACACTGCAATGAACATAAGGGTACATATAGTTTTTCGAATTATTGTTTTGAGTTTATTTGGATAAATTCCCAGAAGAAGAAACACTGGGTCATAAGACAGTTTCATTTTTAAATTTTTGAGGTAACTCCATATTGCTTTTCCACAGTGGCTGCACCAGTCTGCATTCCCAGCAACAGTGCACAAGGGTTCCCTTTTCTCTACATCTGTTATTTCTTCTTCCTGTCTGATTACTGGGGCTAGAACTTCCAGTACTATGTTGAATAAGAGTGATGAAAGTGGACATCCTGTTTGTTCCTGATCTTAAGGGAAACACTTTTAGATTTTGCCCACTGAGTATGATATTGGCTGTGAGTTTGTCATATATGACCTTTATTATGTTGAGGTATGTTCCCTCTATTTGGGGCACACTTTTAAAATAATTTTTTGATAGTAGTATAATCTTCCCATTAAAGTTAGATAAAGTAATCTAAGAAAATAATATTAAATTCATATTTCTTTCAAGATTATGGAGACTAGATTACTAGAAAATGGGAATGTACACTATAATAGACATGTCAAACTTAAGAGAAGTTTTGACCTTCATTGCACTACCACTACCAGTCTTTTCTCTTAGTAAATGGCAAGTCTGTCAAGTTGAGGTTTCTTACTGCCTGTTTCTTCAGGTAACATTTAGAATTGAACCACTTCTCAACACTTCCACTATAATCATCCCAATCCAAACAATTATTATATTTTCACTTTAAGAAGTTCAATGTGTGATTCTTTTTCATGTCTTTAAAATTTTTGATATCACTCAGAATTTGATCGGAAAAACAGAAGTCATGCTATATATCCAATAACAAATAATATTAATCAGAGTCTTATACTCATATTGGAAGAGCTAGGGGAACAGACATTAGAAATGTAGCTAGAGAAGACTGAAGAAGCTCTGTTTTGTATCCGAGATCTCAGCCTGAAAGACCAGAGTGTGAGTACAAAATCTAGAGCTTATGGGGATTTCTGAAGATTCTATAAATCCACCTAGACTAACAACAGGGGCTCATGAAATGGTCTGCAAGCTGTCACATCTACCAACCTTCCACGTGTAATTCCCAAACCTCCTGAATATAATGACTGCCTTCCTCTTTGCTTTTCAATTTCAATTTCCTTTAGTTTCTTGCATTAGCACATGGAAATCTGTAGCAATGTAGAAAACAGTAATTCTCAGACTTAAGCGGGAGTGGTAGCGGTGGTGGCAAGGTGATCATTTTCTTATTCTTTTCTCATAGTTTTGATTCCTTCTTTTATTTATTAACCTTATTAACATATTATTTTACAATCTATATCTAATAACACACATTTGAAGTCTTTTCAGGTTTGAGTCAGCTGCCCATGTTTCTACTAACTCTCATCGCCCTCATTTTGTTTATCTTACCTTTGTTATTGTTTTTTGTTTGTTTGTTTTAATCCTCACCCGAGAATATTTTTAGATAGAGTGAAAGGAAGGGAGGGAGAGAGAGAGAAACATTGATGTGAGAGAGACACATTGATTGGTTGCCTCCCACATAACCCCAACCGGGGCCTGGGATCGAACCTGCAACCTAGGTACATGCCCTTGACTGGAATCGAACTCATGACCCTTTGGTCTGCGGGTCAACACTCTAACTGCTGAGACAAACCAACCAGGCTTAACCTTTGTTTTAATATATAAAGTTTCTTTTGAAATGGTGAAACTTTGAAAGAATTCATCAATCCTATTTCCTTTTCTGAACTATAGAAATAAATATTACATTTGCAAATTTAGTAAGTAAACCTGAAAACCAAAGGGTTAGGTGGGTAACCATTGGTACCACTAAGCACAATACTAATAAATATGAGCCCCAAGAACTCTGGATTAGAATCTCAGAGGAAGTATGTAGGCATTTACTTGTTTTGAGAATGGACCTAATAGTGTGTTTAGGACTGTAATAGCTATTACTATTTTTAAATTGGTTTCTAATGGTTATAATATTAATAATGATCACCTCTGCTAGTATTATTTTAATAGTGTTTTATGGTTTTCCAATGCCATTTCATTCATATCAGACATCTCACTTGGTCCTTGGTAACAACTGAAGTTGGGCAAGATAGTAAATGTTTTCTTGTTTTTATTTATTTTTAATTTTATTGTGGTAAGAAAATTTAATATGAGCTCTATCTTAACAGATATTTAAGTATAAAATACAGTATTGTTATTTATAGGAAGATCTCTAGAACTTATTCATGTTGCTTAACTGAGTTTTTATACCCATTGGCTAGTAACTTCCCTTTTTCTCCCCCTCCAACTCCTGGAACCACCACTCCACTCTCTGTTTCTATGAGTTTGACTATTTTAGATATTTCATATAAATGGAAAAATGCAGTATTTGTCCTTCTGTGACTGGCTTATTTCACTTAGCATAATGTCCTAAAATTCCATCCATTGTGTCACATATGGCAGAATTTTCTTCTTTTTTAAGGCTAAGTAATATTCCATTGAGAAATCTGAAGTTCAGTGAGGTTAAAAGACTTATCCAGGTCATGTATCCAGGAAAAGATAGACAAGACCTGATTTGTATCTCTCACTGATGGGCTGTGTGACTATAGCTTTCATGATCCTTTTAGCACTCTTTTCTATCAATGGGACATCCAATCATTTACTTATTCATTCATTTATCATTTACTGTATATTTCAGGCACCATTTTGACTATACACAAGAGTGAACAAAACAGGTATGGTCCCTGTCTTCATAGAATTATGATCTCTTGTCAGAAACAGATGTTAAACAATGAAATCTCCCAATTATCTTAAAATTATAAATGTGATGCTCTATGACAACACAGTCGTTATTAATTTGTCAGGGGAAAAGTAGTCCAAGAAAAGAAGAGCAGGTGCAAAGGCCTTAATATGGGAAGAGCTTGTCTTGGTTTAGTCTAGGAACTAAAACTTGCCCGAGTGGCAGGATCAGAGTGAGGGAGGGGAAAGTGCTATTACATATGGCAGGAAACTTCAGCAGGTGCCGCATTACCCAGAGCTCTGTAGGCCACGATAAGGAATTTGGATGTTAATCTAATTACTATAAATAATTGAAGATTACAAGCAAGAAATAAAAGCGTGATTCCATCAAGTATATATCTGTAAATAGTTCTTTTAAAAAATACCATATTAAACATGTACAATATTTATTTTCAACAAATATTAAGTGCCTACCACTAGCCAGATACGGGCTTTCCTTACTTTGAATGAAACATATATTCTAAAGTGGCAGAATTTTTCTATGAAGAATCCAAAGAGGGTGTCCATACAGTGTCGTCTGAATACTTTAAATTTCTTGGAATGATTTTATCCACACTACTTTGCAGAGTTATATATAATTGGCTATGAAATAGTTAAGGATAATAGTCTTCTATTTTCAAAATTTCTAATTACTAATTTCAGAATTTTTAATTACTTAATATAGATTTATCATCAATAGTTTTATGTAATTATGAATTACATTTCAAATTAATATTTAAATTAAAACAAAAATTATAAACATCCTCAAAATATGAATGAGATTTCCAAAAGGAGCATGATATTGAGTTGTGGTTGTGTATATAACAGTAATAATTATTTGTTTATTTATTTTTGTCACAGATGTTTCTTCTTTTTCTCCCATTGACTCCCTCCTCCCCACTCCTGTCCCATTCCTTCACAGTATTGTTGTCTGTGTCCACTGGTTATGCATATATGCATTTAAGTTCTTTGATTTATCTCCCCCCACCCCCCATTCCTCTGAGGTTTGTCAGTCTGATCCCTACTTCCATGTCTCTGGGTCTATTTGTTCATCAGCATATTTTGTTCATTATATTCTACAAATAAGTGAGATCATGTGATATTTGCCTTTCTCTGATTGGCTTATTTTGCTTTGTATAATATTCTCCAGGTCCCTCCATGTCATCTCAAAGGATAAGAGATCTTTCTTATAGCTGCATAGTATTCTATTGTCAGTTTATCAAGTGCAAAACTATGAAATAAACCAAACAGTTCTACAACATTAAAATTGGGTTTAAGAGTAGCTCTGAACAGTGGTGAAGTTTGTACAATGATGGTGGCAGATCTTATATCGTAATTTGACATTAACTCTTTCTGCCTCAGTTTCATCAGTACATAGGAATGAATAAAAGTAAAACATTTTTTATATTACCCCTTATATAGATGATAAGGATATTTTAATTTTTCATAAATGCTTGTATTATTAAGTTGAGCTGTCACATTCTAATCTTGGCATGGTTTTTCATTTCAGAAAAGTATAAAAATTAATTAAATGCAATAAATCCACCTAGGCTGACAATGGGGGCCCATGAAGTGGTCTGTAAGCTGTCACATCTACCAACCTGCCATGTCTAGCCCCCAAACCTCCTGAACATAATGACGTCCTCTTTGTTTTCCCATTTCGACTTTCTTTAGTTTCTTGCATTCGCAAATTCAAACCTGAAGCAGGTTTATATATATTTGCAGATATATACTTTTTTATTATTATTTTTTCTTTATTGATTTTAGAGAGGAAGAGAGAAGGAGAGATAAAAACCTCGATGAGAGAGAATATCCATTGGCCGCCTTCTGCATGCCCCCCACTGGGGATTTGGCCCACAACGTGGGCATGTACCCTGACCAAGAATCAAACCGGTGACCTCTTGGTGCGTGGGTCCATGCTCAACCACTGAGCCACACCGGCCGGACTGCAGATATATATTTGCAAATAACAAATACAGTTTCGTGGTTTACATTCACAACGCACAGTAGAAGTTCTTTACTTCCCCTCTGCTCACTGTTTGTTTCCCTAAGTATATGAGTTTCTTCTTGGAAAAATACCCTTTTCTCTTTTTTGTAAAGCTGCCCCAAATTTTTAAATAAATCAGTTCTCATGAACTCTTATTCTTCTCATCATCTCTTCTTCTGCCCTCCTCTTCTTGCCACCATTTTGAACTTACTCTATTACACTCAGAAGAGGAATTAAACACTCCTATTTTGTTCCTGTTATCCTTGCCATTAATAGCTCTCTGTGGCTCCTATGGATGAGCTGCAGGGAACATTATCTACTTGAGTCTCTCTAAAATGCATCCCACTCATAATGTATACCCATTTACTCCCCCTTTTTCTGTGATTGAGAGTTCATAGCTGTCACTGTGATAAACACTTTAGCATCAATTTAACTGAACATTACATGTCCCTATTTTATGTCCCCAACAAATACTGACATCCCACTTGTTTAAACTTCAATAAAATCCAGTGGTGGCTTCAACATATAAATTGTGAGAGGAGACACAATTCAATCCATAAGATGAAGATTGAATAAAATTATATATATAAAGTGTTTTATCAAAATATCTTCCTAACAGAAAACAATCTGTTATCTTATTGTTATTTTTCCACACCTTTGTATTATTGGTGTATCTGAAGGCTTCTGAAAGGTAGTGTTGCTCATTTTTATGTCCTCTTCTTTTATAGCATGGGGCTTTTGCAGACTCCAGGTACTGAATATTTGATAAACTCTTTTTAGTTCTATATATAGATTAGATTCTGTATATCTAATAAAGTTGATGTTTCTATGACTAAACACAAAACTGTAAGTGTCTACTCTAGTAAGTCTCTGAAATAAGGGAAACTAGTGCGAATGAAATTATCAGATTTTTCTGATTTCAGCTGTATGTAGTGTTTGGTTGGTCAAGAGAAATATCTAATGTGAGGTGCCAGGAACACATTGGACAAGTAAGCACACCAAGTGGAACCAGTACTGGAAAAAATATGCCAACTAGGGAGAGATAGAAAAGGGATGGAGAGTTAATTTATCATTTGCTCGAGTGAAGCATAATCCACAAGGCACACAGAACTTAAGTATTCACAAAGGACATGTCATTGACAGATTTATCTTACAGTCTCTTCCTTTGTCTAACACCTCTTCAAAACAAAACAATTTATTGAGCCCAGTAGTCCTATTATTCTGGAGGTTTATAAGGTTAGACTGTATGGAGTTTTGTGAGCAACATGGCATGAAGTGGGGTACATGTTTATAGCATGGGGGTTATAAGCTTGAGGGTTGATGACTCTGAGTTAGAAGAAAAGAGAGGATAAAGCATTGTGTTAGGTGTTTTTGTTTTTTAACATCAAGAAGAAAAGAACTTACCTCTAAATTTGTTAGATGTTGTCTTTTTATAACTTGGGCCGTGTTTCTCATCTCTGGTTATATATTAGATACCTAAAAAATATGCTCAGCTCCACTCCAAATCAATTGAATTGTCTCTGGTGGTGGCCCCACTGGCAGCCAGGGTTGAGACCATTGTTAGACCAGAAATTTTCTCTGTGGCAGTCAATTAGGGTAGTGATAGCTGTAGGTTATGCACATTACAGAATGGCAACTGAAACTGGCTTAATTCATCTCCAAAGAGTTGACAATCTTAAACCTGCTAGTTACTTTAGAGTAACTAAATCCATGCAAATGCCTGAACTTAGGTCCATATACTTATTTCAGGGGTCACATAGAATACACACACACACACACACACACACACACACACCCCTTGAGGGTCACATAGAGTCACCATTCTTGAAAAAAGCAGAAAACTTAATAGTACAAACTTGATAAACTGTGATCGGCCTAATATTGTAGCTATGCATCTCAATCATATAGATCAGCCAATGTTGTTGGGTGGATGATGCACAGGGATGGCAGGACTTGGGAGGAATGTGATCATCTTCTTCACCATGGAAGACTAGACTCTGAATTTAATTAAATACAGATTTACTGTCTATTGCTAATATTTTTGCTGGAAAAAAAAATACAGATTTTACCTTTAAATACTAAAAACACAGTGCCTATTGTATAGAAAGGCTTCAGTAGGTTTCTGTCTTTTTTTTTTTTTTAATGAATTAACCATTTGACATGAATAATTGCTAGCCTTTTAGTGACTACATACTTGATTTTTATAATCTCATTTATATTGGCTAATAAATACTAAAATATTTTCCAGATCCCATGGGTTAGAATTTGTCTACATAACTCTGAAATGTCATTGTTTTTCACCGTTAATAAAAGCTTGGGCTTTAAAGATAACAATTCCCCAGAATAATCAAACTAGAGCTATTAAGTTGAGCAAGAAGAATGATGAAAAATAAATTTAGACATTCTTTAAATACATATTACAATCACAGGGCTACAGTAATTTTTGAAGTCAAAACAGAAATGGGTTATTAAATGTTGGTGTAAAATTATCAAAACATGAGCCCCCAACTATATTTCTTTGAAATGGTAATACTTTACACATTGTAGAAACTCATTTTAACAATTGCATTCAATGGCAAAGAACTCTAAGACTCAAAAGTAAGATTAACTACAGTCCCTAGGTTAGAAGATGATTAAAGCTCTCACTTAGGAAGAGGGGGTCCCACCCTTACTTAGCTGTGTAACAGAAACTGGAATGCGATCTCCTAACCTCCATTGAGATGGTTTTGCCTTCTAAGTCCAGGCTACTTTCTTTGAAAAAGTTTTCTCTCTCGCTTGTTCTCTGGCTCAATTTCTTGCTTTTATTCTGGCTTTTGCTTATATTGTTCAAAACATAAAAATATAGATGTTTAAGAAATACTGTTTCTATTTTAAAAAGTTAAGAATTTTAATTTTTTTGTATTTTCCTTCGGAACCTATTGATAATTAATTTTAATTAATTTAAAATGTACCACAATTATTTTGTTTCTGTATTTTATTAAATATTTTCAATTTTATACATTATTTTATGTGTTTAACCTACATATTTCATTTATAGCTATTCCATGTTTTTCCAAAATTATTTAAGTTATCTTGCAACTAGTTATTAGGTCACAGTAAAGTTTAGCCTAATACAATGTAAATTTTTAAAAAATGTTAGAAAGAAAAAAAGAAAAGTACAAAATGGAACTGGCAATTCATCATAACACAAAATCAAATATTTTTCATATGGTTGGATTTTCACTGTGGCTCTAAGGTTTTCAATAGTCACACAAAAGGAAAACTTAAAAGATAAAGTTAAAGGAATAAGGAGATATGTGGATAAGCCTGGGGGTAGCTGGGGGTAGACACGTTTGTGTTGACATTCTAAGTAGGCAGCCTCTCATCTGTGCAGCACATTTTAGAGTTTCACTGAGTAACTGCATCAAAATTTTAAGTGAGAATCCACCTACTGGTTGATATTTCCCTTTTTTTTTTTTTTTTTTGGCCTTAGTAAGCAATCCAGTATCTATTTGAAACATTGTTTTTTAAAACAGGAAAATAGCCCTGGCCAGTTTGGCTCAGCGGTTAGAGCGTTGGCCTGCGGTCTGGAGAGACGCGGGTTCGGTTCCCGCTAAGGGCACGTACTTCGGTTGCAGTTTGTCCCCGGCCCTGGTTGGTCGTGCCGGTGGCAGCCACTCGATGTGTCCCTTCGATGTTTCTCTCTCTCCCTCCTGCTATATCTGAATAAAAAATGGAAAAATGTCCTTGGGTGAGGATAAAAAAAAAAAAAGAAAATATAATTGACAATACAGTATTATATTAACTTCAGATGTACAGCATAATGATTCAACATTTATATACCTTATTAGGTGATCACTATGATGAGTCTAATAACTATCTGTTATCATACAAGGTTGTGATGGTATTATTGACTATATTTCCTATGCTGTACTTAACACCTTTGTGACTTATTTATTTTATAACTGGAAGTTTTGGCCTCTTAAACTACTATAAAAAACAGTGTGTAGTTTTCTCAAAAAAATTAAAAATAGAACTACCATATGACCCAATAATTCATATTCTGGGTATTTATCTGAAGAAAATGAAAACACTAACTAAAAAACATATATGCACCCCAATGTTTATTGCAGCATTATTTACCATGGCCAAGAGGTGGGAGCAATCTAGTTGTTCATCTATAGATAAATGAGAAAAGAATGTGTGATATATATCTATAGAGTTATTTCAAGTCATCAAATATGGTTTATAATTAGTGACATTTTCTGGAATTATCAGTTTTTCTTTATTTTAAGGCTATTATATTAAGTACATAAATATTTGGAACTTATATCATTTGGTATCTTTTTTTGTTCAATTGAAAACCTCTCCTCTTTTACTTTAATGTAACATTATTTTATTCTGTCTGATGATATTACTTTTGGCATTCTATTTTTTCCCAAGATTCCTGTACCATTTGATCTTAGGTGGGTCTGTTATAAGAAACATTAGTTGAATTTGTGATATTCTGCACTTTTTTTAATTTAATTTTTTCCTTTGGAATTTATTGGTGTGACACTGGTTAATAAAATTATCCAGGTTTCAAATACACAATTGTACAACACATCATCTGTATACTGTACCGTGTTCACCACCCTAAGTCAAGTCTCCTTCCTTCACCATTTATCCCCCCCAGTATTCTGCCCCCCACCTCCCAATCCCCCAGCAATCACCACATTGTTGTCTGTGTCCATGAGCTCTTTTTCAGTTTCTATAGGTGAGTATAAGTCATTTTGAAACATGGTGTTATTGAAGAGTTTGGACTTATTTCTACCATTTTGATTTTTCCTTTCTACTTTTTTGATTGCTTTTTCTAATTTCATCTTTTCTTCTATTTGTTGGATTATTGCATTTTGCCCTTCACTTGTTTTGCAGGTATAATTTATATACTTTTAGGGTCTATATTTAAATTTTTGTTTCTATTTTTAAAATAACTTTATATTTTAAAATAAAGACAGACTTACAGAAATTGCAAATATAGTACAGAGATATTCATGTTCCTATCCCCTAGTTTTCCCTAATGGTAATACTTTTACATAACTATAGCACATTATGAAACCCTCAAATTGGCAAATTGGCATTGATGTATATATATATGTATATATATATATAATCAATATATATAAATTTAATATATTTATATTTTTATATTATTTTTATAAATAATTTAATATTATATATAAATAAATAAATATATAAATTTATATATATATAAATAAACTGTAGATTTCATCAGTTTGCATGATTCATTGTGTGTGTGTGTGTGTGTGTGTGTGTATAGTTCTATGACATTTATTGCATGTATACAATTGCATAATCAACACTGCAATCAAGATGCAAGGCTGCTCTATTCACAAAGGAACTCATCCATGCTATCCCTATATAGTAGCACCACCTTCCATCCCATCCCTGGCTACCACTATCTCTACAATTTTGTGATTAAAAGAATGCTATATAAATGGAATTAAATAGTCTAAGTGTAATTAATATTCATATTTCCCCCCAAATAAATCAATATACTGAGTATATTATGTAGACTATTGTTTTTGTAATCCACTGACACTGTCTGTGGAATTTTATTTCTAACTTCTTATTAAAAAATATTTTTTTTGGTATTTGATACCTATTCAAGTATTAAAATAGATTTTATTAATCTAGTTGCTTTAACTGTTCTTATATCTTTTTATTTCCTTCCAGAAGTTCTTTTCTCCTTGGAGGGATATAGTTGTATTGAGAAAAGGTTTTGTGCATGGTCTGTATTTCAAGTCTTCAACAGTCTGTAGATGTCTTACTGAGTCCATCTCTCTTGAATGAAAGTTGGACTATGAGAGATTCCTAGATTTAAATTATTTTCCCACAGCATTGTAAATCATTCTTGTACTTAATTTGTTAAATTATAAGGTTAAAATAGTATATTTTCTTCACTTCAGGATAATCTATCCTTTCTATTTGATTTCTTTTAGTTTTTTTCCCTTATCCTCATTGTTTTCAAGTTTCATCTGGACCCTATTATTATGACATCTTGTTTTGTTTTAATCTTTTTTCATTATACAGTGGACTTTATCAAATGAAGAACTAGGCCTTCCCTTTTCCCCCTTCTCCTGCCTTTGGAAAATTCTCAGGCATTATCACTTCAAATATAGGTTAATTTACATTCTCACTTACATTATCTTTTTTTCCCCCTTTCTGAAGTTACTAAGAGATAGATTTTGGAAACTAACAAATCTGCATTCCCTATTTTCTTCTTTAGTCATTTGAATTTTTATTAAAAACAATTATTTTTCAATTTGTAACCATTTTTATTAGATAGATTTTTGTTGCATTACCTTCTGTGTTTATTTTATGTAAACATTTTCCTCCTTTCTCTGAGGATATTAACTTATTTTAATAAGTCAATATTGATTGATTGATTAATTCACCTTATTTTATCAAAGTTTTCTAATATATAAATTTGGTGATTCTTTTTGATAGTATTGGTCTCTGGGGATCGACCTCCCACGTGGCCTTGGCTCTGGGAGCGGACCTCGTGAGCTGTGGCCGTTCAGTACAGATGCCGGCGCTAAGCACCAGCATTGCGCTAGGAAGGAAGGTGCCTCCCAGTGTGTCCCGGGTCGAAGTTTATTGCTGGGGCCCTGCCTCTTCCCTTTCCCTGGAATTACCCGTGGTGATATTCTTTTGCTATTTTTTATTTTATTTTAAGCAGGTATACACATTAGTTAAAAAAAATTATACTATCTTTTCTGAAGGTTTGATGCAAGAGGAGAGGAATCCAGCATATGGTTAGTTTTCTTATAAACTAAAGCTTTAGTTATTTTCACGGTAACATTGGCCTAATGCATACTTAGTTATGTAGTAAACTCTTTTTATTGTATTGCTTAAGTTATTATAGAAGCTATTCATTTCTTTTAGGGTATTTATTTATTTATTTATTTATTTTATTTTACATCCCTATATAGTCAGGTTTAAAAAAGTTGCAAATCCTCTTGAAGCTTATTCATCATATTATCTCTAGAACAATTTGAGTGTTTCTCTCCCCAACTGTTTATTCTGTGATGGTTTGTCCAAGATGAATATTATTGATTTTTAAATAATCAAAATAATTTTTAAAAATTATTGGTGCTTTGTGCCTTTTTGGATAAAATTATTTATCTTTACATGTCTTTTTCAGTCTTTCTAAAACAGCTATTATTTTATTATTTTGTCAGTTTTGAAATGTATGCTTTTTATAGATTGATTTTCATCCTGTTAAAATTTTATGTGTTAGAATGTAGCTATGGTGTGTTGTGTTATTGTCCATGTGGAGATTTCTGCTGAAAAAGTTAGTAAGGCAGTACAGAAATGTTTTTATTTAAGACAAATCCTGAATTCTTCAAAATCACTGTGAATTATAAAGGAGGCAGAAATAAGTTTTGTTCTATCAATGCTACATGAAGTAACTTGTCTTTTCCATCGTCCTGATACATAGTGTGAAAAACCATATCTGTTTACACACTTAGTAAAACAACAGTTTTAAAGTGAACAGTGATCATTGTTTCCTTGTGAATTTCCTTTTCGGCCTGAGGCTAAAATTTGCCCTCTGTCTGGGTTGTGTGGGATTTGACCAGGAGAAAGGCCAAGAAAGAAAAGCTGCCAGGCCAATCCTTGTATTCCATTACACACAAGCATCCTCAAATGGTCTCAGTCTCATGGCTGTGTCTTTTCTCTGTTGATTAGCACATAAAATGGAAGTAAAACATCGTGAGTTTGAATAGGGCAAATTAATTATACATTCTATGTTTGAGATGGTGTTATTGTACCTTAGAACTATGGAAAGAATGGAATTCTCTGCAATGTTAAGCAAAGAGCAAATTCAAATAGATTGTACTAGGGAAATACATTCTACTAATGTGTAACTCAGATAAAAGAAGAACATGTCTCATATTAAATATTTAATTTTATGTAAAGGCTAACACATTATTGACCATTTATTTATATTAAATTATTATGCTAGTAATAATTGTTCATGGTAACATATATTTTGATCTTTGTTGTGGGTCTATTAAATGTTAGTAATGTGGCCCTGGCCAGTTTGGCTCAGCGGTTAGAGCGTCGGCCTGCGGTCCCGAGAGACCCGGGTTCGGTTCCTGCTAAGGGCATGTACCTCGGTTGCAGTTTGTCCCCGGCCCTGGTTGGTCGTGCGGGTGGCAGCCACTCGATGTGTCTCTTTCACATCGATGTTTCTCTCTCTCTTCCTCTCTCCCCCTCCCACTCTACCTGAACAAAAAATGGAAAAATGTCCTCAGGTGAGGATAAAAAATAAAAATAAAAAATAAAAAAATGTTAGTAATGTGGATGAAAAGAGGCCACATACTAAACCTGGCAAGGTTAGGGAAGGCCTGCCTGGTGGCCTTACACACTCAGAGACCTAAAGTAACAGCACAGGATTGTTATCAGAGAATTGCCTGGACTGCCTTTCTCCATTGCTAGTAGGAATGGGGTTCTTGGGGCACTACTGGAATAGTCAATTCCAGAGGCCCCAGTGGGAGGATGAGATGTGGTGAAAAGCTTTATTTGTGTGAAGTTATATCCCTCAGTTTGCAAAGTCTTATTTCCTTTAAACCAGTCCTGGAAGATACGCATCTGTGAATTCAGCTGAGCTAAGAGCAAGGCCAGTGTCCGGAGTTTCCATTCCATAGTGGGATTGAGGCTGGTGTGGCATCAGACTAGTTGCCTTGAGCCATGTGAGTGAGTCTAGGAGTGTGAGGGTCCCGCAAGCCAGGAGTCAGATGCCAGCAGCAAGAGAAAGAACCAAGAGGGGGAACCCTTTGTTTAGGGTTTAAATATCAACTCTTCCCTCACTTAGTGGCCACACTGATTCTGGCCAATGATTTGTTCCCAGGTGTGATTGATAGGCAAGTACCTTCCCAAGTCACCCAGACTTTACCAGGTATGTGTCTAAACTGACTCTGTCCAGTCCCTTCCCCCACTGACTTGTGGGGAACAGACCTGAGAATGGTAACTGCAGATTGCTGGCAAAGCTGTACAAATGACATGCCTGTATTGTCTGGCTTCCCCTTGGCTTCTTTCCTGTTAATTAATAACCAGGTTATTACAATGGTATTAGGATGATCTGAAATTAAAACTTTTTAACTAAAAGCGATTCATGGCAAGTAGTCATGTTCTAAGGCCAATCTTTACCTTAACTAAGTCTTTTTGCATCTAGGATAACATGCCTGATAAACATCTCTTTGCAAAAACAAAGTAATTTCCCTTTTCCTCCCATCCCCTAAAATACAGGTACCTCACCAGAGGTGAGATCACAAATCCCCTCATTGTTATTGTTATCATGTTAATTGTTGACTGTTAGCTCTCCTGTAACCACCTATGTAAAAGAAGTATATGTCTATCATTTTACTTTTTATCCAGTCCCGGAGATTCCCCCCCCTTTGCTTTCTCCTGCCTCCCTAATCTGTCACCAGTGGATTTCATGTAACCCACTTAAGTCTTCTCATTTAACTGTAGTGTATAAAGCAGGATGCAGAACTGCCATTTTCTGGAGCATTTTCCCTATCAGTTGAGATTTTGTTCCCAAACGATTGTCCAGTTGGCTCAAATAAACTCACAAAAATTCTCTACAGGTTTGAATGTTTCTTACGTTGATAGTAAGAAATCACATCATTCAAGGCTTTTCAATGCTCTTTTCCCAAATCAAACAAAAAACAAACAGAGGTAGGGAATAATGAATTAGCCCAATTAGCACACATTCAGATTCCATTGATTGATGGATTTGAAGGCCTTGATAGATTCTTTCTTGTCTTCATTTCCCTTTTACATTATATTTCTTTCATTTTTTTGGTGTAGTCAATGTTGTTAAAATGCTTTTTCATCTTATTTCTCTAGATTCCAGCAATTTTTAAAATTGCTTTAGTTGCAATTTTTAAATTGTTTTAGTTGTAAAAGATAATGCGATTATTAAGTAATTAAAAAAACTAAACTCCAATTTATCATGTTTTATGAGATTTATGATTAATTATTGAACTATTTATTTATCAACCTGCGATGAGAAATAAGTTCTCAAAATATAATTACGATAAATATCATTTATTAATATAATGTATGTGATGTTGGTTTTATTAATTAAGAAATCTTGAAGTGGAAAATTGAGTTACCATTTTTCCTCTAGATTAACTTCTCAGTTTACAAAATGAGATCAAAATAATACTGGAACTATTTGGCCTAGGCAGTATCAGGGTTTGTCTTTCATATTTTCATATTCACTGCCTCTTCTTGGCTTTGTGAGAGACAAATTCTAAAATCAACACACATGGAGATCTGTAAGATGTAATAGTTTATTTGAATATCTACTCTGAAATGTTTACCTACTATTTTGTTATTGGTGGGGTGCCCTCTGTGTCGCTCTCTGTTACCAGTGGAAGTGAAATTCTTGTGATGTCACAGGAAAGGACTTTCCTGAGACTCGCAGGGGAGGATGAGTAATCTTTATTTTCATGGAATTAAACCCCCAGGTTTCCAATGTCGCATTTCCCTCCACCCCGCCATGGAAAAGGTCCAGTTTTGTTTTCAGTAGGGCAAGAATTAAGGCGACTGCCCAGAGTCTCCACTCCATGTTAAAGCATAGTCTTGTCCAGCATCCTGTGTGTGGAACCCACATGGCCATGAGCTATGCGGCTGCTTAAGGCCACATGGTGGGTGAACGTGGGTCATTCAAGAGTGGGTAAGAGAGAAGCATGAGTAAGAGAACTCTTTGTCCGGGAACTATCACCAGAAGCTTAACCCTTCAAGATGTTGTGCACTTGCAGTGGCTTACCCCTGCCCCTCAGCAAATAATCTTTTCCCAGGTTAGACTGCCAGGCAAGCATCTTCCCTAGTCACACTGACTTCACTGTGCATGTGTCTATCTCCCTCTTTATCCCTTCCCCCAGTGGTCTGCAGGGAATGAACTGGTGGTTCCCTGGGAAGTGTGAAGCTGTAGTTTCCTGGTGAAGCTGCCTAGATGACCATGCTTGTAATGTCTAGACTCCCCTTTGCTCTTTTCCTATTATTAATATTAATAACTAGCTAATTATAATAATAACACTATTTTCTTTGATTATTTCTCTCCCTTTATTATTTTAATGCTGTGTTTTTTTTCCATTATTGTTCTGTAATTTAATGGTTTTCACTATGCATGGCACTCATCCTAAATTTGTCTTGGGTCTGCTGCACTCTCAACACTATCACCTTCTTTTTACACCCTTCCTCTAGCTCAGTATCAGACTGAACTGATTATCTTTCCTGAATCTCGCTCACTAATTGTATGACCTTTGGCAAATCACTTTGACTGCCTCAGTTTCACTATTAGGGGGTTAAATGCGATAACACAAGTCATAAGCTTAGAACTGTGTCTTGAGGTGTTCAGTAATTGTTCTTTTGGCCAACTTTTCCTTCTCTGACCTTCCCTCTTCCAGTTTTCCACTTTTGTCAAGAGAATCTCCATCCAGTCACCAAATCATCTTCAGTTTGCTCTTTTCCTTGCCTCCCACGTCAGTTCCATTCATTTCCATCAGTTCTTATTACTTTGATCCTAAATAACTGTACTCTAGGTCAGGATCTAATTGCCTGGCCACCATTATAGATGGCTTTTACTGTTCTTCCTGACAACTGGCTCTTTCTTATTTAGTTCTTATGCATTGTTAGGGAAAACTTCCTGAGATACACAGTTCTGTTTTTCCTTCCCTTACTAATAACTTTTTAGTGGATTCCCCAATACCTACAAAATAAAGTGCAACTTACATTGTTTTAAATTCAGGACCCTCAATTATGAGGTGTCTAGGCATTATTCTCTTGATCTTTTCAATTCTCTTTGCAAACCTTTCCTCCTATTGCAATAAGCTGCTGCGATTGTACAACCACACCATGATTTTCTTTCTCAGAGTCCTTGTTTTGCTCTTTCCTGCCTCAGTGCCTCAGAAGGCTTTTCTCCTCATGCCCCCCTGATGAAAGTCAAACACATATTTTAAAGGTATAGTTCAGAGCTTTTTGTCTTCCCAGTAATTTCAAGTGATTCAATCATGTCTCAGTGTAAATTCCACTTCATCTGTATGTTTCACTACTTTCTGCCTTATATTAGCTATGTGTCCTCTTTGTCCATTTGCCTTTAAGTTTCTTAATGGCAGAATCCATGTCTTCTTCATCTGGGTAAACCTCCCAAGGAATGTAAATAAAACTCTTCCTATGGTACTTCATAGTTATTTGTTGAATAACTGTATGGATATGTTTTGATTTATGCTCATGTGATTCCTAAAAGGATTTAAGAAAATTTATGAGGATGGAATTAATGATGATAGCAGTCCTTGTGGTAGTTTTTCTGTAATGTGAGAATAATCTCAGGATTTGCCACTTATTGCTTATAAAATACTTTGAGACTCTGAATGAATTAATTTTTACTGTGGTTTTGAATGTACATTCAGAAGCACTGAACTAGTGGCGTCTTTAGAAGCATTTCTTTTTCTTTTGCAAAATATTTTTAAAAATGAGATATTTTCTAAGCAATCTCAGAACAATGGTGTTTGCTATTCAGTAAAACACATCATAGGAGTGGGAATATTTTAATTGAGGATAATTCTGAATTCATGGACAATATATTTTTTTGAATATAGTGTGTAACTGGGATTTCCCCCAATCTTAGTGTTATGTATATTCAATAATATTTTAACAGTAGTTTAAATTCTTAACAACTTTACTGAAAGATTCTTTCTTTATATTTTCAACTAAAGTAGGTTATGTGATTTTTTTTAAAGGGACAACAAAGTATTTAGAGTGAACTGTTCTCAAGATGTTTTAATGAAATATAGAAAAGGCTATAGTAGCCAATATACAGTTGGCCCTCATTTATTGTGGTTAATCAGTTCCAGACTCTACCGCGATCAATGAATTTCTGCGAAGTAGGATTCTTTATTTATAAATCAAATATTTTAACAGTTAGAGCATAGAAAACCTGTTTACAACCTTCTAAATATGTTTTTTAACAATATTAGAGCCCTCTAGACATGAAATAACACCCTTTAGACCCCATTACACTCATATTACCCAATATATTAGACAAAATAAGAGAAAATAAGATAAATTAGACATTACAAATGTCCTATTATTATTGTACGTTTAATTACACACACAGTTCTTACACACAACCACTAACCTATGAAAATAGTGCAACCTGTTTGATGATGAAGTGATGAAGATGGAGAGATGTACTGCACAGCAAAGAAGAGCAAGGTTACTGCTCCTCTGAAGGCACAGCCTCAGTAGGAGAGTCTTCAGATGGCGCAGTATCTTCAGCAGGTGCGTTGTCGTCTTCTTCTGAAGGAGCACTAGGAGTAGGCAGTGGGTAGGTGTGCTGCTAAAGAACATCGTGATAGGCAGTTGCTGGTGCTGACTTTTCATATGTGTGACGAGGTTTTTGTAGGGTTCTATGGCTCCATCAAGCGCATTCCGGAACCGCAATGCACGCATCATTTGTGGGTCCCGTTCACCGATCTTGTCCTGTACTACCTTAATAATCTCACAACTTGCAACAGACACTCAAGTGTGAGGCCAACTTCCTCCTCCTGACCCCCAGGAACCTCTGGCTGCTCTTCTTCCTCTTCATTTGCAGTCTTAGTCATCTCCACCAGATCCTCGTCAGTTAAGGACACCTGTTCTGGATAATACTCACCCTCCTCAAGGATCTTCTGGAACATGCTGTTCACATGGTCCTCTGCTGCAGGCTGGTCAGCAGAGGCAGCAGAACGACACTCTTCAGATACCTCTTCTGGAACTTCTCAAACCAATCCTTGCTCACTGTGAAATCCAAGAAGGTTGCAGAAGAGGGTCCTGGTGAGGTTTGTCCTCCATAAAGCGCTGATAGAGCTGCCTTGCTTCTCCCGGATGATCAGTGAATCCAACAGAATGTTTTTCTTGCGGCTGTCGCTGATCCAAATGACTAGGGGGCAGACTCCATTTTCAATATGAACTTATTATGACTTGTCTCAATGTGCTTTGCTTCCTTGTTGAAAGAGACACTAGCAGTTGCTCGGATGTTCTTTTCATCTTTACGGATGGAGCGAACAGTAAACTCATTCAAGTCATAATGATGAGCAACCTCCACAATTTTCTTGCAATCTTTGATCATATCCAAGCATTTCACCTTCTCCTGGATGGTGAGCATCTTCCTCTGGCACTTAGTTTCATCGTCAGAAGCCTTAGAGGAAGCAGCACGTTTAGGAGTCATCGTGGGGCTTAGATAAAAGTTCTCAGAAATTGCAAACACTTACTAGAGCAAAGATGATTCTGAAGCGTAGTGATGTAGAAGTGTGTATGAGAGAAACGAACTTGTATAAGGCTGAGCCAATCAGTGGCCAGGCTGGGAGGAGGATAGGATAACCAATCAGTGAACAGCATGCTCTGGTTGGCTTGGTTTCACCACACCCAATTTTTTGGAAAAAAGTTATTGCCCACACACAAGGAGTGGTTGAGCGGTTGTACCTGGTGTTGAAGTATTTGCAGGGATGCTTGAGTACATAGGCCTATAGTCCATACATACAGTAATTTTAATTTTAATTGTAATACAGGGGTGTATAATTGACTCAGACAATCGAGCGCGCACTGTATCATTTTCACTGTCTTGATCAACTTTTTAATGAAAATATTTGAAAAAACCACGATAGAGTGAAGCCACGAAAGTCGAAGCTCAAAGTGGTGAGGGACGACCATACTTCGCATTTCTTGTTTAACAGATGAACTTAGAGATTTTTGAGAATGTTTCTTAAAAACATGCTTTTCAGTGATTCATTTAGTCAAAACATATTTTGCCCTTTAAAAAGGAACATCTCTGTCAATCCTCCAAATATAGTCTATAATTTAAGCTTCTAATTAGGAGCTTTACCACACATACTTTGCATTAGGATTTTGGTGTAACATAAATATTACACATTCTTCATTTTTAAGTTCCCAAAATATACAGTTAGCCATTTTTTGGGGAGGGGGATTTGTGGAATCTTAAAAGTAACTGGTAGTTGTTTCTTTTGTATTTACTTTGAAGTAATTATTGAATGTCCTTATTTTGTTACTACTTGTTTTTGATATTAATGATGGTACAGTAAGACCCTGTGAATGTGCAGGTTTTACACCTACGCATTCAACCAACCACAGATCAAAATTAATTTTTTTTTAATGTTATATTGTTGTTGACACGTTAGGCCTATGGTGGTTGTGTCTGTACTGAACATGTACAATAGGTGTTATAAGTAATCAAGATGATTTAAAATCTAGAGGAGGATGTGCATTGGTTATATGCAAATACTATGCCACTTTATATAAGGGATGTAAGTTGAATCTTTGGGGAGTTCTGAAACCAATCCCCAGTAGATACTGAAGGACAACTGTAGAACTTTTCTTATCATGATGAAAGTTTGCAGAGTTTTTTTTGTGTGTAATGGATAAGGACAAAGGAAAGACCTGAAAGCTAATCATGTTGAGTTTTAGTTCCAATATTTTCATGTACTCATTACTTATGAATTCACACATTTGTATATTCAGCAAGTATTTAGTGAATGTCATTTTATGCTCTAAAGACATAGTAGAGCTACAGCTATACCTCTGATACTGGAACTATATCCTACCCTCAAGTTAGAATAAAGGGGAAGAAGGTCCGAAGGATTCCAGAGCTTAGATTAATGGTTCAAACAGAAAGCAGCAGAATCCACACTGAAACCTAGACCTAGGTCCATTGCCTTGAATTAATTAATTCTCTTTTGTCTCATACCTGTTCTGTGTTAAATAAAGGAGATATTCTGGATCTTCCCAACCCAAGGAATATGATGGAATAAAATAATATCATGTAATACAAGCTTTTTGAGTCTTTGAGTTTTGAGAAGTATGCCATAAACTTCTAAGATACCATCATGTAATAGTGGTAAATTTTCTGAATCCATCATCTTTCCCTCTAAGTGAGAGACACTTAGAATTGTGATAGTATTAGCTTGTGCTCCTCCAACATCTGTAAATTGTCCCAGAGACTTATATAAAATATGAAAGATTAGCATCATAGTCATAGTCACAGAATACAGATGGTGATTACTGATATGTAACATGTATATATTTGAAATGAACAAAAATACTCTGTGATTAAACTTCTAGTTTGTGGCTTTGTTGTTGCCACCGGTGTTATTCGTAGTTTGAAATAATGAGGGGGGAGAAAGTGTTTAACTTCAATTGCAAAGATAAATTCTGTGATTGGAACCATGAAGGTTGGGATCCACTTGTTCTTTCACTTATTGTATAAGGTAATTCCTGAACAAAGTGCCAGCTACAGTCATGAGTAGTATTGCCTTTGAAAAATGGGAAGAGACTTTTTGGGGGGATCAGGTCCTTGTGGGGAAAGGGAAAATCCCCCCCCCCCATATCCCCTTTTGGTTCTATGGCTGATCAAATAATTAAAATGACATAAGGTAGGGTAACAGGAGAAAATTAAGTTTTAATACATACACATGGGGATTCACATAAGAATGAAAATTCCAAAGACAGTAAGGGAAAGGAGGTATATGTATCATTCTGGAGTAAGGAGAAGGAGGTAGGAGTCTGGGACTTCAAAGGGAAGTAAGACAATTTTCAGGGAGATGAAAAAGCTAATGTTTAGTAAACAAATGTTTGCTGCCCCATTTCCAGACAGTGGGTCACCCAGAGCACTGTGATCACATGGCTTTGCTGAGGTTCCTGCCCATCACACCTAGTTCATGTTATGCCATAGCTGTGTATGGTGATAATTCTTCCCCAAATGGTCCTAATCTTAAATTCTTTTAGGCAATTTGGGGAAGGTCAAAGGTTCTACCTGAGTCCTTTGTTTATTAAAAGTAAAATGTTTCTCATGCCAGAGAGACACATTTTGGCGTGGCAAATTTTACTTCTCTACATCCTCATATATAAAACAGCATAGTGATCTTTACTGTTTTTTGTTTTTTTTTTAATATTTTTTTCTTTATTGATTTTAGAGAGAGAGGAAGGGAGAAAAAGAGAGAGAGAAACATAGATTGGCCGCCTCCTGCGTGATCCCCACTGGAAACTTGGCCCACAACCTGGGCATGTACTCTGACCAGTAATCAAACCGGTGACGTGTTGGTGCATGGGTCAATGCTCAACCACTGAACCACACTGGCCAGGCCAATCTTTACTGTTTTTAATCCTCCTGATTATAGGAAGGCATAAATGTAAAGGAATAAGTAATGATTGCTGTAAAAATGAGACATCCCCACTAATATATTTTTTCTTTTTTGACAAATGGTTTTGTGATCTTACATGGCCAGTGGTTAACATGAGATAATTTATCATCTCTGGGAAACAATGCATAACATATTACTGAATTTCTTTATAAAATTGTTATTCATTTATTCTTGTTCTGTTTATTTTCCTCTTGACATATAAAATAATTACTTTGCATATGGAAATTTAGGTTGAATTTCAGAAGCTGCTTGAAAATTGGTTTGAACCTTTGATAACATGCAGTGAAACTGTGAGAAGCACAAAAGTTATTTTCTAAGAGAGCATTATAATCATTTTTGTACCAGGAATCACTGTCACCACCATTATTGTAATCATCATGCAGCCATTACTATGCAGACATTTAAAAAGCTTTAATGATGGAACATTTGCTCTCAAAGTGCACCGAGGGATTGGTGCATCTATTTTTATTCTTTTATTAAATGCAGCTGCTGAAGCTCCAAGATGGTAAGAGACTTGCTCAAGGTCACACAAAAAATTTAATAACAGAGTTAGAGGAAAAAACTCATGAAATTATATTACTAGGTCAGGTATATTGGTCACTGAATAACCTTACTCTTTCACCAGTGTTTAATGGAAAAATTGCATGCCACAATTTGATATATGCGGTAGTATTGTAGCCATAGTATAGGTCAATTGTTCATTTCCTCTAGGTCCTGATCTTTGTGTAGCTGTAAGCCAGGGGTGGGGAATGTCCAGCCTGCGGGCAGTAGAAGGCCCATGAAGTCGTTTGGTTTGGCCCTGCCAAGGCAACCGCAGGTGCAACTCAAAATTAAAAAAATCTAGGAACTTTTTTCATAGCAACATAAATTTATATTAAGTGAATCATGATAATAACATCATGATTCATGATGTTATTGAGGGACAAGCAAGAAACATTCATTACATGATAGACAGGACACACAGGAGTACATGTCGTATGTGAAAGTATTAACACACTGGGAAAACTTCGGCGATCTGGTGATGTTGAGACGAGATGCAATGAGATGATTCCTTGAGATGTTGATGACCCTTGCCTCTGATGATTGATGATGATGTTGTTGACTTCTTTGTGGACAGATATGATAACTCCAGTCCAGCTTTTATCTACATGTCCACTATCAACAATCCTTGAATCTCAGATGAAGATTAGGAAATTACAGTACACAGAAAATACCTCAAGAGTTGATGTTGCAAACATTGGATATGTTCCAAATCCAAGATGTAGGATTAGAACAGTGATAAAAACAAAGTAATCGTATTGCTGGCGACACACACTGGCTAGTTATTAAAACTTAAGTGGTGTGACATCCTACAATTGGTGATTACAAAGAAAAAAAAAGTTGATGCACAGTGTCAATCTTTCCAAGAGAAATGGACAAATAATTATATTTCTGTTCAAGTCAAGGGCAAACCTGTGTGCCTAGTTTGTGGTGATGCATTAATAGTAATAAAAAGAGCCAATCTGGAGCAGCATTACAGCTCAAACATGCTAAACTCAATGAATTAGAAGGCCAAATACATCTGGACAAAATTAGTGCTCTTCCGTGGAGTTTGGAATCACAACAAACTGCTTTCACTAGACCTCATTGTGACCAACAATGTTATTCAGATGAGTTATATACTGAGTGAGCTAATCGCAAAGAAGCTGAGGCCTCATGTAGAGGGAGAGTGTGTGAAAGAGTGCATGGTGGCTGCTGCAGAGATGTTAGCACCAAAGTAAAATTATTTCAGTGTTAGTTTGTCTTGGAGTACCAACTAAGATTGGATTACTGATTTAACACAAGATATTGAAAAAACACTGAAGAATTCTGCCGATTTCCAGTTTTTGTCTCTGGCTTGTGACAAGAGACATAACAAATACTGCCCAACTGGTGGTTTTTGTTCGTGGGATAACTGCAGAGTTTGACACGTGGAATGAACTGCTGTCACTGGAAGCCATGCATGACACTACAAGAAGTCAGGACTTGTCTGAGAGACTTGTTTTATCAATGAAAAAACTTGAGCTGATGTTTGAAAAGGAAAGTGGCCTTACTATAGCTGGAGTTCCAACCGTGGTTGACTTGCAAAAAGTGTCAATTGCATTTTTCAAGAAAGAACAGAATCGCCTCAGTCTTGATTCAAGAGATTTAATTATATGCCACCGCATCATACACCAAGAAAGTCTCTATGCATAATTGTTGTGGCTCAACAGTGTGATGTCAACAGTAGTTCCATGCATGAATTTTGTCAAAAGCAGAGGGCTTAAGAGCTGCCAATTTATAGAGTTACTGAATGATCTTGCCTCTGAGTACAGTGATCTTGTTTGTCACTGTGAAGTGGGGTGGCTGTCACAGGAACATGCTCATGAGGTTTTATGAACTATGGGATGAAGTCAAGCAGTTCATGGAGATGAAGGGAAAACCAGTCAGGGAACTCAATGATAGCAAGTGGCTGTGTGATTTAGTGTTCATGGTGGACATTACCAAGTCCCTTTCAGAGCTGAATGTCTAGCTGCAGGGCCCCAACCAGTTTCTCAGGTCCCTGATTTCAGACATAAAATCATTTGAAGCTAAATTAAGGCTGCAAAAGTGCAACTCGAAAGGAATAACATGGTGCATTTCTCCACTCTGGAAGGACAAAAGCCTTCTAGGACACTTGAATATGCTGGTGAATGTGCGAAACTAAAGTGAGGCATTTAATGAAAGATTCAAGGATGTGAATAGTGAACAAATGGTACTGAACATCTTTGCTATACCATTCAAAGAGGAACCAGCGGATGTGTCTGATAACCTACAACACAAAATCATTCAGCTGCAAAGCAACGATGAGCAGAAAACTAGGTACAACAACCTCCCACTCCTTGAATTCTATCAACGTTCCATAAGCAATGATGGATTTCCAGACTGACTGATGCTAACCTGGAAAAGCATTTGTGAGTAGTAACATCATCAATACCAGCTAACATCATGCACTCTACCAAAGAGAAACAGTTCTAGCCATGACATTAAGTATGAGTTAATTAAATATTTGACCAAATATAGCAGGCTAATTTTTAAGTTGATAATTTTATATGGCCCTTTGAATGATGTTATACATATCCAAATGGCCCTTGGCAGTAAAAAGTTTCCCCACTCCTGCTGTAAGCAAATAACTTTAATTTCTTGACCTTTAAGAGTGTGATATTGTTTACCAGTGACCTCCTATGTTGACTAAATGTGGAGTATTTTGGGGTGATATGGGTAGATTATATTTTCCTGTATGGCCTCAACAACATCTTGCATTGCACATGCTCTTGAGCAATGTGACTTTGCCGTCCCCTCTCAAGGGTGGGGGTCTAATTCTGCTCCCCTGAAATCTGGGCTGGTCTTAGTGACTCCCTTGGGGCCAATAGCATGTTCCAAAACTGATGTGGCATGAATTCACAGGCTAGGTCAGAAGAAGCCATGCAGCTTCTGCCTTGGTCTCCTGGAGTACTCTCTCTTCTCACATTCTGTCTCTGGGAACCCCGGCTCATCCTGAGCCACCCTGACAGGCCACATGTAGCATTGTCAGTCCTGGCTGAGCTCAGCTTTTAATTCAACCCAGATCTAATGCCTGCTTTATGAGAGAAGACACTTCTAGTTCTTTGAGTCACCCTCATTCCTTTGAATTTTACCAGCTAAGGCCCAGACACATCAGACTAGATGTAAGCCATCTGTACTGCACATTGTCTAAACTCCTGACCTACAAAATTTATAAGCAAAAAACAAAAAATATTCCAGCTACTAAGTTTGGGGACTTCGTTATGCAGCAATAGATAATTTGAACAGATGATAAAAAAAACTCTGAACAACATAAAAATTGTTATAATATCTATATCTTGATGTCTCTGCTAGAGAAGAGCAGCTTTGATAGTGCCATGGATAGACAGTAACTGCATTACCACCGTCCACGCATGTGAGATTCTTATGCACTGGGCCTCCTTTCCCCAGATTGTCAGCAGCCTGACCAGTCACACATCCTTTCCATTGAAATGAGCTGTCTTCCACACAAATTCTACTGCTCCAGTCAACAAAACGTAGACTCTAAGCACTGGTCTGTAAAGTACCTACACTGGATATGTTATAGGCAGTTAGACAGACATGAGCAGAGCATGGACGATGGACCAGGTACAGAAACTCACCAGGGCAAAAAGCTCTGGTTGCCTAGCAAGGGACAAAACTGGGAAAACAAGAATCTCACCCCTAGGGTAACCTTTCCTCCCTAGCATATCACTGGTCATGCAGTTTGGACCCCCTGGCTTTTCATATCTCTAATCATACAATTTAGACCCCATACTTTTTCCTCCCTAAAAGTAACAACTAGGCCTCAGCTGTATTTCAGGTTCAATTTCAGGTCCAGTCCCAGAAAAGCAACAAAGCCAGATTAAGTAATGCTGTGGCTATCTCAGGATCAGCTACATTGACTAATGACCCCCTGTCCTGGCACCAGCCAATCAGTGGACACCAGGACCCTGAAAAAACACACCTGGAAAGCTAATGAATATTCTATTGAGACGTCCCCTAAGATTCCCACCTGCAAGAGATAGATACGTAGCTCAGGATAAAGGACCAGTGCTTGCTCCCCCCAGGGGAGCACACCAGCACCATTCCCTTTCCCTCTTAGAGGGAACTCTAAGGGATCCCACGAGACTTGCAACCAGGGCAGCAATGGGCTGCAGCAGCTCATCCCGGGTTAATACCCTGCACCTGTCTCTACAGCCCCTTTTCTCCAACTTCCCAGTGAGCCAAAGCTGCCCAGCCTAGCCTCTCCTGTTGCTTCTTCTATGCCCTTCCTTATTTCACTGCCCTGAGTGTGTTTTTAATGTGGCCTATAAATTCTTTCTTGCTTTTCTATACTTTGTCTCTTATTGAAATCTTTCCTTCAAGAAGACAAGACCGGAGGTTTTGTGGTCTCACTGCTAACAAATGGGCAGTGGCTTTGAATTTGGGACATGCCCACAGTGATTACAGATTCTTGTAGGAAGGTCAGAGTTTGGGGTTTATTCTGATGCGAAGGCAAAACATCTTGGTAATGATCAGGAAAGAGAAGTCCTGGCCCTTAACTAGAGAATGCTTTAAGGAACTATCTATATCTCTTTCTTTTAATATCCCTTCTCCAAAGATTAATTCAAATAATAGTAAAAGGGTTAAAATAAACCTCTGAAGAGAAAATAATAAGATACTGATGAATACATATATCATCACTCCATTTTGTCTAAAAAATGTGTGTGCGGCAGAGTATAAACCAGTCTTTAAGGGAATGCACCACATTGTTGAGAATGGGTAATTATCTCTATGGATAGACTTAGAACAGTGTAGAGGGCAGGTTAGGAAATAAGAATTAAATCTCTGTCTCTCTGTCTCTTGGTCTCTCTGTCTCCTTTCACTTTGTTTGTTTTTCTCTTCCATTCTCCCACCTATCTCCCTCTTGTTTCGAGTATAGTAGAACCAATGATTACAACATACATCTCATCATAGACCTTGTAGATCCATATTGTTAAAGACTTGGTCTCCACGTTTTATCAGACACCTCTCACATATCACTGTAGATGCTCTCAGTTCTGTGTTTTGACCATTACTGAGTTGTTCAGCTCTGCATAGACTCCAAAAGACTTCACCTAGGTGCAACCTGAAAATCCCTCACCCTATGTCCCTGCAAAGGGCTTCTTTGTTGACTCTAAGTGTGATGCTTAGCACTCGTCTAGGCAAAACTCAGAAGTATGAGAGATTTAATGGTTCATCACAGAAGCTTTTGGCTAGTGGAAAGGGGGGAGAGCAAATGAAAATTTCCCCGTTCTTGGCCCAGATGGAATGTCCTAAGATAAAGCTCATGTGGTTACTCAGAGGGTAGTCTTATGAGATTGCAGGCATGTCAGCCATGGCCAGTTTGATAACACATCATCACATTATCAGTTCCTCCTGCCCTATTTCACTTCCCTTGTCTGTCACTCCTGTTGCCTGGGATTGCATTTCTTTATAAAATGGTGCCATATGAATCCATGATTTAGGCTCTGCTTTCTGCTGAACCCAGTATAAGATACATAGAAAAGAGGAATTTCTCAATTTTAGACCTCTTGGCCAAATCTCAAACACATATTATCTTGACAAACTATTGTAAAAAAAAAAAAAAAAATTAACATTGTGTCCAAATAATAACCAAAGACTTGAAACTCAAGGCATCATCATGTACTTAGTGACCACTGGACCAAAATATCAAATGAAAACTTTTGTACTAACACAGAAAATATAAAAGGCAAAAATTAAAATTTTATTATAGTGGAAACCATTTCTTGGTAGAGTGATTGATGGGACTTAAGATAAGAATAGCTATGGAGCACTATTTCTAAACAATATAGAGGCAGACAGAGGAAGAAGCTAATGGTTCTTATTAAAAATAAGCGGTGGGAAGGAGGGGGTCTTCAAATGGCTATTGGGCAGCCGGCTCCTGGCCTAAAAGGAAGTGATGTCTAGCTGAATTCTGAAAATGAAACCACATTAGAGAACTCTAGACTTAACTTACAGGAAGATAAAGAAGATGAGACCATTGCAAAACAGAGATCTTAGATTTCCCTATGGATGGATCAAATACTGAAGCAGAGCCCAATGTGAAATCATATGAAGAGGGTTTTTCTGGAATTCCCTTAAATATGTGATTTAAATTTCAGGAATTACATAAGAAACATTCTGAATAGAAAACCTCAACTTCAAGATTCAGAAGCTAAAAAAAGGAAATGCTCCAGAATAGGTAAAGTGGAGAGTGAAGAAGACTCTCATAATGAACAGTCCTCAAGTAAAACCCAGTGAAAGGAGCTTACTCAGTATTTTGGAATCGATGATAGGTTTGAAATCCCTGTTGAAAAGAAAAAAAATTTGACAGGTTGGGCCTTGAAAAGATCATGGTCCAGGCTGTGGAGTGGAATGTTGGGAAGGATGAGGAACTCAGCAACCAGCTTACCTGTTGGAGAGCTTGGTGTAAAAATTGCCAAAGCAGTCGCCTGCCACAACTTTGTAAAAACCTAAAAGGATGCTGAAAATTCACAGGCTACTCAAAAGAAGAAACTTGCATGGGTATTTGAAGCAAAGAAGAGATGGGAAAACAAAAGCAACATGGGATGTATGTAACTTGCCAGAGTCATTGAAGTCATTTATGTCTTTTTGAGTTTTTGCTTGAGTTTTCTGTTGCTCAATGTCCTGAAAATATATTCTTGCTTATGTTAAATATGTCAGGAAATTAACTGAAGTAGAAAAATAAGTATAGATTTGAGAGTTGATTATCAAATCTTTTAAATCTTTTTTTAAAAGAGTTTATTCTGTTGAAGAAAATGGAATGGAGCATGCTGTTATTTGTACAAGAAATCTAAACATACATACAGGGAAAAAAAAGATAGAATTTTATTTTTTTGTTTATACAGACCCACAGTATAGAATCAATTTTCCTTTTCATCTACTTGGTGTAGCAGAGCCAATAAGCTCTTTGTGTGTTCTTATTTGTAATCACTGTAACTGCACTTACTCTGTAATTGTTTTTTTAAGATTGACATTGGTTTATAATGGATGAGTCATAGGTGCATGAAAGTCTCAATTGCTGTTATCTGTACAAACGACTTTAATCTTAATGTTATAAAATTAATTATTGGTTCTATATTGAAAGCAGTAGAGTAGATACTTTACAGTCACATAATACAAGCAATTGATTGTTGTGTACGTTCAGATAAAATAAGAAAAAGATGGAATGTAGTTATTTGGAGGATGATTTAAATTAAACTCTGCCTGGAAATGTCTTCCTAAATATCTCTTTTAGTCATGTTGTTTTTAAAAAATTGAGATAATTCTTAGAAGAGAAAATGGTATAATTGTATTAGACATTTATAGCTCAAGAGAGTTATAACTTTGAACCTTTGAAAAAAAGCTGTGGGAGTAATGGGAGAAATCCAGGAGGGGTTGACTATCTGGAAGCAAGAGTTCAAATGATGCTGACATGTAAAGCAAGATGAATTGGAATTGGCCCTGGAAACTAGTCCAGACACCAGTGTTTATTGGGGCAAGTCATCTCTAAAAGACGGCTAGAGTCCTTTCAAAGTTAAATTAAATATAATAACAACATACTCATGTTACCCTACATGCTGGTACTTAGTGGTTATATATAATGAATTGTTTACTAACATTCAAATGGAAAAATTCTGGAATTTGCAAGCTAAAAGTGAGCTTGAAGAACATCATGGAAGGAATGGGGATAAACCAACATGACTGATTGGTGGCAGATCTGGGGCAGGAATCCAGGTCTCCTGATTCTTATGCTCTGTCTTTCGTGAGGTTTTACAGTCCTTGAAATGAGTAGGTTCGTATTACTTGTCCTATAGGCAAGTGACTCTCTCAGGCTTAGCACCTAGAAAGTGCTCAATGAGCATTTACTGAAATGATGAATAGCGCGCCCATAAAAATTTTAAAGCAAAGATGCTCTCGTTCTATATTTAAACATGTACTTATCAATACAAAATATGGAGGAAAGAAATACTTTCTGTAAGTTAATAATGGCATCCAGTTAAGAATGCTTTCTTGTCCTGGCTGGGTGGCTCAGTTAGTTGGAGTGTCATCCCATATACCAGAAGTTTGTGGGTTTGATTCCCAGTCAAGGCACATACCTAGGTTGTGGGTTTGATCCCAAGTTGGGGCAACTACAGTGTTTCTCTCTCACATTGATATTTTTCCCCCTCTCTCTCTTCCTTCCTCCCATGTCCTTGGGTGAGGATTAAAAAATAATTTAAAAAATAATGCTTTTTTGCTGTTAGAAAGATTTTTATCTGTGTGAAATCAGTGATAAGTTCTGTGAAATTGCTAGGGAGATAAAAAAATAGAAAAAAAGAATGATACACACACACACACACACACACACACACACACACACACACCCCTTTAAAAAATTTCTCTGAGGTTTCAGGTTTTCAAGAGATGGTCTTTTTTTTTACCATTAGTGCTTACTTACAATGTCATAGGCTTATAACTGGAACTGTTGAAGAGCTCATGATTTAGATGGGTTACCAAAGTCTCTAAGTACAAGGCATTTTCAGATTTTGTCAAAACCTTTCTAGTGCTCAAAGCATGTTTGAATTACTGGTAATGTACTGCTCCCTGACAAAGCAATTGGAACACTGTAATCCAACAGAAAAATCAAAGATGTCAAGGACTGCCTAACTACAGTCAAACCATGCAATAAAGAAGATCTCTAGGGATGCATCATTTTCTACACACTACTGTAGTGCGTGGGTTTTTTTTTTTTAAACTCATACTGAAGTCTCAATATAAAAAAATTGAACAAACTTTGAAATAATGTTTTTTAAAACTTCAGAAAAGGCCTCAAATATCTGGCATACAAGCAGGCATTAATAAATAAGTAAAATTATATCTTTATCCAAATGAAATGGGCATTCCAAAGTTCTTGCAGTAAAGCTAATGTATTAGATCATGACACAGTCACTTTGCCCTTCATTCAGAACCTACTCACTTTTATTGATAAACAATTTAAATAGAACCTCAGGCTGCAAATTAAGAATAATAACAGGAAAGCTTTATAAAAAAAAGGTTTGAGACTAATAGAAATTCCTCATTTATTATTATTTTTTTCTTTATTGGTTTTAGAGAGACGAAGGGAAAGGGAGAGAGAGAGATAGAAACATTGATGAGAGGGAACATCGATTGGCCGCCTCCTGCATGCCCCCCACTGGGAATTTGGCCCACAACCTGAGCATGTGCTCTGACTGGGAATTGAACTGGGAATTGAAGTGGTTTAGTTGACACTAAACCACTGAGCCACTCTGGCCAGGCTAGAAATTCCTCATTTAACCAGAAATACAGGATGAGGCAAAAGTAGGTTTACAGTTGTTTGTATGACAACTAATACAATAATAAATAATAATACAAGAATAAACTCTGTTTTGGGTACTCACAACTATAAATCTACTTTTGCCCCACTCTGTATACATAGCAAATTTAACCAGAATTTGGCTGATTAAGATTTTATTTCCTATGTTTATAAATACACATTATTTCATTAAAGACATGGTTTCTTTTTATAGAAACTCAATAACTCTGTTTTCAGATTCAATTGTAATATTATACTTTAAAAATATTTTTTAACTATATTTTTGTCTACATAAAAAATGTTCAAACCCGTGGAGAATTTTTATGAGTTTATTTGAGCCAAAATGATGACAGTTGCTGGAAGGCAAAATCTCAATTGATTGAGAAAATGTGGTGGAGAATGACAGCTTTGTAGCTCATTTTCTACACTAGAATCAAAGGAGGAGACATAATGGGGAGGTTAGACGAAATTCAGTGGTGGTAGATTAAGGAGGTGGGAGAGAGAACAAAGTAGGGAAATCACTGATAATGGATAAAAAGTATAATGGAGAGACATACTCCTTTTGCACTGGTGGTTATAGGATAGTTAACAATGAATGTTTACAGCACATGGAGATGGTATTGGGGGAACAAGATAGCAATAAGGGGCTCAATGGCCTTTAGCTCCAGTGCAATGGGTGTGCCCTGAGGGGTAGAGGGAAGGAGATTACTCTGACTTTCCAAGAGTATGCTATTTTAGAGGCAAAAAGACAATAGACAGGCTCAGTTAAGGTAAAGACTGACCTTTGTCAAGAAAGATACTGACCTAGGTAGGACATGACTACCTGCTGTGACCTGCATTTAGTTAGGAAGTTTTCATTTCAGACCATCCTATGTGATTACCTTTGTTCTCTGAGTTTATAGTGCCTGCCATGCTTTCCCCAAGCTTCTCAGGTTTAGTATGTGGCCACTTTTTGTCCACATTTTGTTAAAACCTTAAAATGGGATAAATAGACGTTTTAAAACTTCTTTTTTAGATGTTATTTAATTTCATGTCTACCTCTTGAGGAAGAATTAAATATATAAATAAATAGAAATTTACTACATCAGTGATCAAAATGTCATGCTGTCCAAGGATGTCATATCCTTTTATGGAGAACTCAGTTCTTTCCTTATAAAGTAATGGGAATTGTGCTTTCGTGGTAGGTTTAGGTAAGTTTCTCATTTGGAAACAAGCCTTTTGGTATGCAAAATCTAAATCTATAAAATGTCAATATGAATAAAACTAACCAATTGTTCAGTCTATTTTCTAACGAACTTACTATGGTTTTTCTCTGTTGGCTCTCTTTTTCTATTCCAATATTTAGTAACTTCTGAGATACAGAATTAGTTATCAAGTGCCTAGGTTTTCTGGATTTTCCTCTGAATTAAATTCAGGTCTGGCTAGTTTGGCTCAATGGTTGAGCATCGACCCATGCACCAAGAGGTCGCCTGTTTGATTCCCAGTTGGGACACATGCCCAGGTTGTGGGCCTGATCCCCAGTGGGGGGCATGTTTCTATCGCTCTTTCCCTTTCCTTTCCTCTCTCTAAAAAAAAAAATAAAAAATAAAGACAAAAAATTTAAAAATTTCAGTTATTCACTCAATGGAAACTACTTTCAAGAAAAGAATGGCATCTGGAGTCCAAATACTGGGAAATCACTAGTGTTTACCTGCTTTTACATAAGTTGATTCTATATAAATTTTTATTTAGAGCTTATAAAAGGGAACTTGTAATAGTAGTCAAGAATCATTGAACTATTTTTGTTTGTACTTTTAAAGTAGAAATAATGGCTTTTCATCTATAGATAAATCAACAATTAAAAATTTCTTGACTATCCCTTAAAATCTGTCTCATGAATCAACTATTTATTGAGTTTTAACAATGTATCTTTAAGTATTTAAAAAATAGGTTTATATTTTTGCCTTTAAGAATATATATTTTTCAATTAATTTCTAATTTTTAATGTTAATAAAAATCTCATGTCTGAAATGTACAATATTTACATTTATATTGATTGATTTTAGAGAGAGGAAGGGGGAGAGAGAGAGAGAGAATGATTTATTGTTCTACTTATTTATGCATTCATTGATTGATTCTTGTATGTACCCAGACCAGGGATGAAAGCCACTACCCGGCCATGGCTATAATATATTTTTTATGCTGTAGTTTGGCAACTTTTAGGCCTATCTTAAGTCAAGCACAAAACATTTAGCTGCATTTTTGAAGCATGGTTTGAGGGGAGAAAGAAGCATTTTTTTGAGCTGATTATTATTAAAAAGAATGTATTGACTTTAAACAAATAGCCAGCTATGTCTCCAGCCAAATAGATTTATACAGGAACAACAAAAAATTTCAGCTCAGGACATAAAGTCTAATGATGTAACTTACATGTCAGAGAACAAAGGAGAGGGAGTTCTTCTATACAAGGAAGGGAGAGTTCAGAGCAGCTGTTGTAAGGAAATTGGAGGAAATTGGGTTTTGAAATATAGTGGCTTTTCATTGGCTAAGTTGTAACAGTCTTTCATTGGTTGCCAGTCTAGAAAAAGATCCTCCTTCTTCCTGCTGGAATAGTATGGTAGAAAAACATTCCTATTGAACATAAAAGTACATCTTTTCCCCTTTGAGGTAATTAACAATGATTGTTATGGTATGAGAGCTCTTCCTACAGCCCCCCCCCTTCCCAACTTCAGTTTTAATGAGATTTATGTTTAAGCTTCACAAATGTAATAGAATAGAAACACTAATGTCAGAGTGCTCTGCAATTAATAAGAAGAATTATTTTATAAACTTATTTCAAAATAAGTTTCTCCGTGTGAGTGTGCATGTACCAAATCATGATGCAAAACATATTTAACATTGTAGGTTGTAGTCAAATGACAAAACTAAACAATTTAGTAACAAGTTTGATGTTCTTTATTCAAGGAGAACAGTTCATGGATTAAGGGTACAATGCCACAAGAGCAGTGGACAACTATTCCCAAGGGATTTTGGTCAAGCGTGAGTTTTGCGGAGCATTAGAAGAGGCAATGTGGAAACAGGGCATGATTGGCTGGAGTTGCATACTTGTTCTTATTTAGAAAGATCAAAGAACAAAAAAGTAAGTATAGAGCTCAGAGCTGGCTTGGCATTTGGGGATTGGCTGCCTGGATAGACCACCTTTCTTGGTCAAACAGAGCACTAAATGGACACAGAAGTTCCATTTGCTGACATGGCATGCTGAGCCGGAGAGGTTCCATCTTGGGCCTAGAAATTTATTTCAAGGTAGTAAAATGTTTGAATATCCTGGGGTCAGAAATACCTGCTGATAGTGGGAAAGAAGAGAAATAAAATAAGAGTATAGAGAGAAACAGCAGCAATGCAGAGCAATGTAAAACAAGCAAGAAAGGCATGATTCATGGAGTGATCCAACACATTAGAGTGGCAGTAACTGCTGCTTGTTTAAATGAGAGCTAAGCCAAAGCCATCAGATTTGGTAGGAAAGAGATTGTGATGTCAGTGAAGAATGTAACTTTAATTGGGTTTTGGATGCAATGGTCAGATTTGTAAAGAATGGAGGGCTAGTAGGAAGATGAAGCCACCCCATCAGAGATATGATTTATTCAAAGATTTGTAAAAAAAAACAGAAAGAAAATGAATAATTATTAAAGAACATGACATGGTCTAGGAAAAAGTCGTTCAAGATGTTAGAGAGTTGATTCTTAGACTCAACTTTGTACAACTTTTGAAAAAGGTGTTTGCATTTGTAAATTTGAAGAACCAAATGGGAGAGAAGAAGGTAGGTTGTCATATAATGCTGAAGGTTTACTGGTGTGTGGGCCAACAGGAATAAACAATGACCAGTGAAGTGGAGGGAGGTTCAAATAGGAAGATCCCTTGTCAGGGGTCAATCAAATTAATTTAGTTTGTAGGCGTCGGAGAAAGATTACTGTTTTTAAATTTCAAAGTTTTTTGAAATGTGTTCTCGCTCAGTCCTCATTATTCACAGGTTCTGTAATTATGAGTTTACCTGCTCACTGACATTTATTTGTAACCCCAAAAGCAGTACTTTCAGCACTCACACTGCTGTTCACATGCACAAGGGAACAAAAAGCTGAGTCACTGATGCACATGTTCCCAGTTGAGGTCAAACAAGGGACACTGCCTTCTAGTTCCAGTCTCATGCTGTGAACAAGTCTCCTTTTGCAGTCTGTTTAGTGCATCATTTCTTACATTTTTCTGCACTTTGTTGGTGTTTTCACTGTTTAAAATGGCCTGAAGCATAGTGCCAAAGTGCTATCTAGCATTTCTAAGTGCAAGAAAGCTGTGATGTGCTTTATAGAGAATATATGTGGATAACTTAGGCATGAGTTATAGTGCTGTTAACTGTTGAGTTCAGTGTTAATTAAGTAACAGTATATATCAAATAAGGTGTCTTTCAACAGAAACAGACATAAATCAAAGTTATTTATTGATCAATTAATAGAAATTTGATCAGATACTTGAAGGGAACCTAATCCAGTATTTCCCTTAGAAACAGTGGTTCAGTATTTGCTAACTCCTTGTTCACAGTGACTGTCTAGACTATAACTGCTGCAGCCTGGCCAGTATGGCTCAGTAGATTGAGCATCATCCCATGGACTGAGAAGTCCCTGTTTGATTCCTGGTCAGGGCACACACCCGGGTTGTGGGCTCAATTGCCAATAGGGGGCGTGCAGGAGCAGCCTGTCGATGTTTTCTTCTCACAATGTTTCTCCCTTCGTCTCTCTCTAAAAATTAATAAAAAAATATTTGAAAAACAATATAACTACTGCAAATGACAAGAAGTGACTGTATTTTTAAATAGTCCATATTTAAATAGATTATTAAATGGAATATTGATAATTCTTTAAAATGTTTCTTAGTTCTGTATTTTATTCTGCCATACTATATTTTTTGATGGGGGGGGGGGCAAGATAATTAATAGAACTTTTTTTGTAAGTCTCTATACTGACACAAAGAAAATGTATTTTATTATCTTTCCCCCAAAACCCAAACTGATATTTAGAAGAAACTTTATAATAATTTATTCAATTGTTATGGATCTTTCGGATTATGAGCCATTAAAAATGGCTTGTGTGTTAAAATGATTCTTAAACAATATGTTAAATAGTATTTTAAATGTTTTTATCACCTTATTTGCCATAGATAATATAATACTGGTATATGTCTTTTCTCCACCTGAGTTTGTATCTTTAATGCAAATTTATTTCTATTTTTTTTTTTTTTATCCTCACCCGAGGTTATTTTTCCATTTTTTGTACAGATAGAGTGGGAAGGTGAGAGAGGAAGGGAGAGAAAGAGAGAAACATCGACGTGAAGGGACACATCGAGTGGCTGCCACCTGCACGACCAACCAGGGCCGGGGACAAGCTGCAACCGAAGTACATGCCCTTAGCGGGAACCGAACCCGGGTCTCTCCAGACCGCAGGCCGACGCTCTAACCGCTGAGCCAAACTGGCCAGGGCGCAAATTTATTTCTAAAAATTTGATCAACATGAACAATTCCTTTTTGTTTCATTTCATTTATTTATTTTTTTCCATCACCATTTAGTCCCTCTGCCCTCTTCCACTTGCACCCTGCAATTATCACACTTTGTCCATGTCCAATGTGGACAATTCCTTAACGTTTCCTAAGCCTTGTTTTATTGTTTCAATTGCCTATTTTTTTCTGTAAACATCTGAGATAATGTTACTGTTTATATCACCAGCTTAAAAACCTGATAGAGAAGCAAAAATACTTTAAGTCAGTGAACTTTATAGTAGTTTTTTTTTTTTTTTAATTTTATCCTCACCGAGGACATTTTTCCATTTTTTGTTCAGATAGAGTGGGAGGGAGAGAGAGGAAGAGTGAAACATTGCCATGAAAGGGACACATCGAGTGGCTGCCACCCGCACGACCCAACCAGGGCTGGGGACAAACTGCAACCGAGGTACATGCCCTTAGCGGGAACCCAACGGGGGTCTCTCTGGACCACAGGCCGCTGCTCTAACCGCTGAGCCAAACAGGCCAGGGCTTTATAGTAGTTTTTGTAGGAACTATGGAATACAAATGATTGACAACAGCCTTCTTGTATCTCTGCCTCTGCTGCCCTCCAAGGAGACATCACATAATGAATTAGTGAGAGCAATCCTCCTCTGAGTTATAGGACTCACCACGTGACAGCATGCTGAATATTTGATACAGATCCTTCTGAGAATTTAACAGATAGACACAGACTGTTCATCAGTTTAACAGGCATTTAATAAACTAAATGATGTGAAGTGAATTATTTCTGTGTTAAAAAGGTAGAATTGGTTAAAGAAAAGGGGAGATAAGATACAAACGGCAAATTCATGAGAGGCCCCAGCCAGAACCACTTAGCTAAACCACTCCCAAATTCTCGATCCTAAGAAAGTGTGAGAAATAATTAATGCATGTTGTTTTAAGCCATTAAATGTGGGAGCAATTTGTAATGAAACAATAATAATACATATTATTATTATTATTACTTTGAATTTAGCATTTAAATGTACCTTAGCTTGTAAGATTAATGCAATATGTAAGAAGAAGTAATTGAAACAAGCTTTAATATTGAAATTCCAGAATTCTCAGACCATCTGGAAGATGCTAGTCCTGAGGGCATTGCTACCTAGATATCAGGGGATGGTAAATATAGAAAAATAGAGTACAGGCAACAGAGCAGAAGAAATAAAATGCATACTGTGTTACTTCCCCTAATGTAAAAAGCCAGATGTGAAGTGAAGGAAAGGGGTATGTAGGAAGGAAAATGAGAGATAAATCATAGCAGGAAAAACAGAGAATGGAGTTGTACAAAAGTAAAAGCTTGATTTAAGCTATAATAAAGCTTATTTCAGCATAAAACCACTTCTTTTCATCAGGTCCCAGCAAAGACGATCAGTATTGTTTAACTCAGTAGTATTGCTGAGTAGATACTCAATTGCTGAGGTAATTATGGACTCTGGTGAGGGTAGTTTAAGGGAAACCATTTCATCTGCTACTGAAAATCTTTTTAAAAATTCTGTGTCTGTCTTTGATTTAAAATCTAATGGTGCTTCGTAATCATATCATTTTCATTGTATATTTCTTGGGTTTAAGAGATTAAGGAGAATTAGTTCTAATACCAGGGCATAATGTGAAAAAGCTTATTTCAAGTAAATCCATTATAAAATTTCATCACCTTTTCTTTGACTGTTTCCCTTAGAATTGCATGAAAGTACAGTAGTCCCCCCTTATTTGTGGGGGATACATTCCAGCACCCCCAGTTAATGCCTGAAACTACAGATAGTATCAAGCTCTCTCTATGTAATTTTTCCTGTACATACATATATACCTCTGGTAAAGTTTAATTTATAAATTAGGCACAGTAAGAGATGAACAACAATGACTAATAATAGAATAAAACAGTTATAACAATATACTATATTAAAATTATGCAAACGTGCATGTACGCTCTCTCTCTCTCAAAATACTGTAATATTTTCAGACCAGGGTTGATGGTGGGTAACTGAAACTGGAAAGTAAGACCATAGGTAAGGGAGGACTATTGTAATGCATTTTGTCAAGGAAAAAAGGAAAAGTAGGCTGAAATTTTACTTGGCCAATGATTATAATTGTCATAGACATGTCAAAAAATAATTTCACTGGCTAAAGCAAGGTAATAGATTAAGGTTTTATTGTTGTTTTTGCAGTAATCTTTTTTTCATTTTATTTTGAGGTTTCTGACAATGTAAGTCATAGAAAAGATACATATATGTTGTACTATATCATACAGGCACACACTGTAAATAGCTCTTGTATATTTTATTCAGTGTATGCATACATTATAAGTCTTTAGATTAAGGTATAATAGAAGGCTATCAAATTAAATATTTTTTCTATTGTTTATTCAGATACTACTAACTCTAATTTGTTAAAGTATTCTGTAGCATCCAGAAAGTAGTTTTTATCCTTCATAGTAATTTTAGATGGGAGTAAAACTCCAGTGTGAGTTTGCCAGAAGTTGTCTACTTCATTTTATTCATAATGTCACTAATAGAACTCAATTGATACATTCCAGAAATAGACCTTTAAGGTGGGTGAGCCTAAATTGTCATTTAAAAATATTTCAAAAGTAATTTGCCGTCTGATTTGAAATTCAATTTATTACATTCATGCAGCAACTAAGTTATAAGAAAAACTTAGTCCCAGGAATAACATTTAAGAATTGTGAGGAATTCATGGTATTTTGTAGCTGGGCATAAGTGTAGTATTATAACTTTTTATATTAACCTTCAAAAATTAGCAATCATTTTTGTTCAGCATTCAAGTGAAGACAGTGATTAGAGCCAAAAGACGATGAATGAAAATGTGTTGCTTGATTGAAATTAGCTTTTACTAAAATTAGTACTGACTTTGTTCTTTGTGAACTAATCAAGCTCATCATGTAAGTGGTTGCCTCCTTTTCTTTGAAGAGAAATAGATTCCATGTAAGTGAAATAATATGATGATGATTCCAAAAATTTCTCAGTGGTCAGTCATCCTATTATGCATTTTATGATATTGTTATATGAATTAACTCAAGACCTTTTTTTGATGAAGTGACTATTGGTCATTCAGTCATTTTCATTGTAATTACATAATTAAAGCACATAAGTTGTTCATAATCAGCTGTAAGAGCCTGGACATAGAGTTGGTTATAGATTTAAGAACTTATTCTCCTGTCAAAATGTATTACTCTCACATACCTTTTGTGTGTCTGACTACAATATGAGAGTTTCTGGCAAAACAGTATAGAAGAAGAGAATACATCTTTTTCAGGATTTAACGTTGGGTATATATGTGTAATTTGGGTTGAGAGCTGGAAGCAAAAGACGGGACATGTGGCCAAAAGCCATGAACTTCAATCCTCAGCTCTTAGTCCTATCCTGCGTATCAAAATGCCTACACACATTTATAACTCTTTAATTCTGTTCTCCCTCTTAGGATGTGTCCTCTTCACAAATCCCTGCTAGACGTAAAAGATGATATGTTAACTGTTGCAAAATTGGAAGGATTTGTTTTGCCTTGATCCTGATTGCAGAAGTCTGTCCAAGGGCAAAGGAAGATTCCAACCTACCGAGAATCTACCCACTGACCTTTCTAAATTTTAGCATACTTGAAAGAAAGAAATTGACCACTTCTCCAGTAATGGAAATGAAAGGAGCCATAGTACGCTGTGTCAGGAATGCCGTGAGAGAAAGTTCTGTGGAGACTGGATTGGGGTTTCTGTACTTTTATTCCACCTAGAAACTTTTTTCCTTCTTTTAATAATCTCTTTCATGCTTTTTCTTTCTCCATAGAATCACCATAGAATTTGTGGTGCAGACAGAATTTGGACAGACAAGCTAAAGAAAATATATCATTTCCTTTCATTTTTCACTTTAAGTCCCAGACTTTTATATCCATTCACATGTTGTTTACTAGGCTAGATGAGTTGTAAGGAGAAAGTAGGATTCCTTAAGCATTTGTGTTTTATTTTTATATATGTATTGGTCTTATATTTCTAGGTAGCAATGCTTTGCAGGGTTGGCATTATTCTGATAATCCCTGGAAAGGGATTCTGAAAGTTCAATACTATGCATGTTTGAATTAATTCTTCATTATGGTCTCACAAACCAACACACTGAGCATTAAAAGTAAATGCACACTGAAACTCTTTACCAAAAGTAATAATAGTAGCATGTATTATTTATTGCTGCATAACGAATTACTCCCACATGTAGCAACTCAAAACAACTTATGAGTGGCTTACCTAGGTGGTTTTGGCTGAAAGTCTTTAATGCAGTTGTAGTCCGGAGGTCAGTCTGAGCTACCACCAGTTGGAGGCTGAACTTGGGCTGGAGATTTCACTTTCCAGAAGGACCACTTACATAACTGTTAATCAAAAAGCTAAATTCCTCATTAACCACTCATGTGGGCCATTCAGTTGCTCACAACATGGCAGTTAATTTTCCCCAGAGTGAGTGATCCGGGGGGGGGGGGGGTATTGTGTTCCATGGAAGTCATAAGGTCACAGAGATGGCTTTTATGACGTAGTCTCTGCAATTGCACACCAGCACATCCATCTTATCATATTCAATTCATCACTGGAAGCAGGTACTAAGTCTACCCTACACTCCAGGGGGGTAGAAGTAGGCTCTAACTTTTGAAGGGAGAAGTATCAAAGAATTTGTAAACATTGAAAAACTACATAACATTGCTATTGGTAATAGGTACCACTGCATGAGAGCTTATTATAAATGAGACACTATTTTCTATAAGTATAAAATGAGTTCTAAATAACTTCCCTTTCTATCTCAAATTTGCCTGATGCACACAGATGCCCCTGCTTGGCATATACCCTTAAAGCTGTGATTTCCTTCTTTTCCTTTCTTCCTCTTACTGACCTGATTTAAATACCAGCTTAATTTTTGTCTATTGATTTTATTACAGGGTTCTTTCATATATCACTCTGTCATCTTCTCTCCCAGAAACATCTGTTTGTTTTCCCTGATCAAGCAGGCCCATAGATTTATACCCTTTTGTTTACATGAGCTAAAATTTCTCAAGCAATTCTTAGCAAAAGAACAGGAAAATAAAACTGTATCTTCTATTTAATATCTGAAGCCAAGGAAATTGTAGAGGGCCATGAATTTCTTGTTTTAATAATTACAAAAATAAGAAAAAGTCAGATATACACTCTGGGTTCATTCCTGGTGGGCTCATTAAGGTTCATGTACACATCCTCCCTCCTCCTGCAAACCTTATAGATTTGACCATCATTCAATCTAGTGCTTTTTGTGGAGTCAGCTCCATGGTAAACCAAATGGTTCCACATGCAGATTAACTGTGGAACCATTACCTGTTAACTATGATAATTAGTCAAAAATAAAACTCAATTAGGGAAAAGTCAGGTGCTTAATTGAATTTATAATTATTCTCTAATTGGTTTAGGGGTTTTTAAACTAATAGGGCCAAATAAATAAAATATAGTTGTAGCAAAGAAAATTAAACCCTCTATCACAGAGGAAGGGGATCTGTACTTTTAAGCCAGAATTGCTGTAGAATCTAGACTGCGTGGTCTGGCAAACTGAGTTGGGCGCTTCCCCTCAAGTGGACATGTGGTCTAAAGCAACACCTTGATCATTATCATCGGCTAATATTCATTCAGAACGTATTATGTGAGTAGTACTGTTCATTTTGTAATTTAACTGTAAAACATGTCTATAAATATACAATGAATAATATATTCATTTTATAGAAGAAAACACTGAGGCATAGAGAGATTAAGTAACTTGTTTAAGGTTACCTTTCTAGGAAACAACAAAGGACTCAAATCCAGGATTGTGACATTGCAGAATCACCACGTGTATCATCCTTGGACTATATTATAGTGCTTCCACCATGTGTGAATTGCCTCTACCTCCCATACAGTGTAATATTTATCTTCTCAAACACTTGGCAAAGGGTTTCCTGTATTTGGCTGAATGTATAGATATGTTTTTTGTTTGTTTGTTTGTTTGTTTTTTTGGCAACCTTAGGTAGGCACATCAGAATTTGGTGGGACATATCCAAGACTGCCAGAACATTCCTTTCGTCCTGTCATTCACAGTATTATTTTTAAATTTTTAATAAAATAAGTCTGAGGTACTATAGTGGCTTTGGCTGGTTTTAACACATTTATCATCATCGCTGCCCCCATCCCTCATCCCAACCTCTAGTGTAGTTTGAATGAAGAAGTATTTCTGTCATCAAAGATCAGCAAATGACATTCTCTTCAAGTTCTTTGACGTCATGACATTGCTGGTCCTAGTTTTGGGGCCACTGTTAACAAACTTGCTGTTGAGTGCTCCCTGTTTGCTGTGATCTTTAAGATGCCTACAGAAATGGGTTTGGGCCCTGGCCGGTTTGGCTCAGCGGTTGGAGCATCAGCCTGCGGTACAGAGAGACCCGGGTTCGGTTCCCGCTAAGGGCACGTACCTCGGTTGCAGTTTGTCCCCGGCCCTGGTTGGTCGTGCGGGTGGCAGCCACTCGATGTGTCCCTTCACATCGATGTTTCTCTCTCTCTCTCTTCCTCTCTCTCCCTCCCGCTCTAGCTGAACAAAAAATGGAAAAATGTCCTCGGGTGAGGATAAAAAAAAAAAAAAAAAAAAGAAATGGGTTTGGGTGGGGCACTGCTCCCAATCTCTATCACCTGGTCCTTACTTTCTGTTTTTTTCTCTAATTCCATGGGGGAAATGGTGTAATAAAACCTACATTTAATATTTTCATGAATAGACCTCCTTGACTTTTTGGCTGTATTTTCGGTCACCTAAAAAACAAACTTTCTCCAGAAAGCAAATGTCAGAGAGATGCCAGTGAGGGCTGGGAAGGAAAAGGACATATAGTGATCAGTCATTTGATGTGGTCCGTGCTTTCTGAAATGTACAGGGTCGGCAAAATTAGGTTTACAGTTGTGAGTACAGAAAACACAGTTTATTCTTGTAGCACTATTTCTTAATTATTGTATTATTTTACATATGACCTGTAAACCTACTTTAGCCCCATCCTGTATTTGTTTATATTACATTCAATAATACAAGGTTCTATATATTGTTTTTTTAACCATTGTTCTATTATACAAAGTTCTACTATGTATGTTATAAAATATGTGTATTAAAATATAAATGTGCATGAATATATTTATTTACACACACAATTGCTGCCTTCATCCCATCTGTTTATGTATAAATGTGTATACATATATGTTATGTGTATGTAATGCACATGTATGTGTCTTACTAAACATATTTTACAATGTCCTTGTTCTACCCTTTCTGTATCTTTTCTGTTTTTTGCACTTTTTATTTGTTTGCATTTTTGCACTGAATTTGGGTCAATCTTTCATCATAGTAATGTGATTTTATTCCAGAACCTATTTTAGAGTGTTCAAGTCAGAATTACACTTGTAGCTTTAGCTGTACATATGTAGTTTGAGGGAGGCTTATAAAAATTATATAGGACTATATCCAAGTGCTAAAACTATAAAATATAAGTGTAAAATAAGTTTAAATGAATCAATGCAAACACAAGCGAATTATTGAGCATCAGCTATATTCCAGAAAATATCCCAAACTAAGCTGAAAAGCTGATGAAAAAGGAAAATAGGAATGGTTGCTAGGGAGCAGATTAATATGCATGCGAGGAGCTGATAAATTATAGTCAACGGATAACGGTTCTGTTACCTCAGTGGTTCTCTGGCAATACCTTCACTTTCCTAAGATAAGTTGGTGTGTACTCAAAGGAGTTGTGCACATATAACTGTCATGCTCACAGCAGATTATAGTTCCTGCAGAGTTGGTGTCAATACCTACAGCAGGTAGTAGTACCAGTGGTTCCACTTTGCCTCCCTAAGCAAACTCTAGGTCAGTATCCCCAGGGAGTGAGTGGTGTGCATCAACCTCATGTGGAGTTTCCTAAACCTCCAAATGCAAGGTCTGCACATTACAGTGTCTGGTTCAGAAGAATCCTGATGGAGCCCAGGTCTTTTTTTAAAGTCTACATGTGATTCTAATGTACACCTTAAACTGAGAATCATTGGCCTAAGCTGAAGAGAAGGGCAAAGGGAGGGAAAAAGAAGAATACAAAAAAAGAAATAAGACCAAAAAATGGGAGATAATAAATGGTGAAGGTGAGTTGGTTATGTGAAATGTGTTATATAACAGTTGATGGTATAAACTCCTCCTGCACTTTCTGTTTTTTGATTTCCTAGAACAATTGCCATTGAAAACCCCCCTCCTAGGTGAAATGGTTTTGAAATTTACTGAAGATAAGGAAAGATTGAAAGCAGGAAATAATAGTTATGCTTAAATTTATGCATGAATTAAAACCAGTGGGAAATATTTCAAATGAGTACTTAAGCCTGAAAATGGTAAAGAATTCGAGGTATATTTCATTTTTAAGAAATTACCAAACTGATTTTCCATGTGGCTGTATCATTTTCTATCCCCACTCATAATATATGGAGTTCCAGTTGCTTCATGTTATCACCAGCACTTGGTTTTGTCATTTTAAAAAATATTTTATTTTTTATATGTTTTTATTGATTTTAGAGAGAGAGGAAGGGAGAAGGAGAGAGAGAGAGAAGCATCCATGAGAGAGAAACACATCAATTGGTTGCCTTCCACATGACCCGGACCCGGGCCAGAGATTGAACCTGCAACCCAGGTATGTGACCGTGACTGGAATTGAACCCTTGACCCTTTGGTACAAGGGCCGATGCTCTAACTGCTTAAAAATTTTTATAAATTCTTGTATTTATGTAATGGAAAATACAAAAAATATGAATAACTCATTGGAAGCATGAATAATAGCTCTTCTTCCTAGTTATAAAAGACACACCCTTTCCTTTGTTCTTTAATATACAGTAGGGTGACTAAGAAGGAATAATGAAGTTGGAGATCAATCATATCACTAATAAAATGAAGGGCACATACAATTACAATTGATATGTTTATTAGTCATAGTGAATTTTTACATGTATTTCCCCATATTTACAACCTTCAGTATCAGTTATCAGAAAAACTACTTAAGAGGTTACCAGTCTGGTCATAGGATATCAAGTTAATCTTGCTGCTCTAGGCAAAGAAATATAGGCAATGGTAAAAGTTCTTGAATTCCTATAAATATATACCATTTCATTTTTAAATTTTTTAATTTTAAGTTTTCTTTTAAAACATTGGTGAAAGAATAAATTTGATACAGAAAATAAAATATGCATTGAACAAATGCTTTTTATTTTTATTGAATTTATTGTGGTGACGCTAGTTAACAAAATTATACAGGTTTCAGGTGCACAATTCTACAACACATCATCTGTACACTGTACTGTGTGTTCACTACCCCAAGTCAAGTCTCCATCCATCACTATTTATCGGCCCTATATCATCCTCCAATTCCCCTCTCCCCTTCCCGCAGTGGTCACCACACTGTTGTCTGTGTCCATGAGATTTTTCTCTTTATTTTTCCTTTTATTCCTCTATCCTTCCACCTGCCTTCCACTCAGCCCCTTCCCCTGACAGCTGTCAGCCTGCTTTCTAGGAATCTGTCTCTGTTTTGCTTGTTCATTTTGTTTATTCGATTCCACATATGAGTGAAATCTTATGGTACTTGTCTTTCTCTGACTGGCTTCTTTCACTAGAATAATCTCTTTTGACAAAGGAGGCAAAAACATACAATGGAGGGTAGAGATAGTATATTCAGTAAATGGTGTTGGGAATGTTGGACAGATATATGCAATAAATGAAACTAGACCACTTTCTTGAACAAATGCTTCTTGCATTGCAGCAGACAAAATAGAATGTAATTTGGATCAGGCAAGGTAACACAATTATACTATTATCTCTGGTTCAAAGTAGACTGTGAAATATACCAGGAGAGACATATACCATAGAGCTGGAGGTTGGAAAACAGAAACAGTGACATCTGTTAGGGAGAATTAGGGACGTCTTCTTGACAACAGAGAAAATCACATTGGCCCTGAAGAATGCATAAGAGTTTGTTCATTTTATTTTGATTTTAATTATAAAATTGTTATTGTATAAAATCTAGATGCTTAGAAAAATAAAACAAAATGCACATGAGATTTCACCACTCAAATAAAACCATAATTTGCACTTGAATATATTTCACTTTATCCTTTCTTTGTAATACCTCATATATTTGATAAAATAGTATCACATTATCTTATATGCTGCTTTTCAGGTTAATATTATATTAAGTTAAATAACAACTTAGAGTTGTACCATATTTTAAAACTTTTTAATAATTATTATAAAGTTAATGGTGATTTATTGTGCCATTCTCAGTACTGAGCCAACTCCTTTATAGGACTGTTTAGGTAATGTCCTATTTTTTGCTAGTATAATTACATATTGAATATCTTTTTACGTAATGCCATTTTCTATATTTCAGATTTTTTTTTTTTATTCTCACCTGAGGACATTTTTGCATTTATCTTCAGATAGAGCAGGAGGGAAAAGGGGGGAAGAGAAAGAGAATCATCGATGTGAGAGAGACACATAGACTGGTTGCCACCCACACGACCCCATCCAGGGCGGGGACAAACTGCACCAGAGATACGTGCCCTTAGCGGGAACTGAACCCGGGACTTTCTGGTCCACAGGCTGACGCTCTAACCGCTGAGCCAAACTAGCCAGGGCTACATTTCAGATTTTTATAGGATAGATTATTAAAGGAGAGGCCACTAGGTCAAAGTTTGTGGAAGTTTTTAATGCTAATGATATGCAGACTATGGAGAGAAGATAGGAGTGTGTGGGGGGTAGAGATATGCAAAAAAGAGGGAAGAACAGCACATTAAAATAGCAAGAGTGAAAAAAAAAACTAAGATATTTATGGAGACTATCTAGTTCTTCATTTTTACTAAAGCATAATGTAGATGCTGTAAAAGACAGTGCTAGAAATGTCCTGAGGCAAGGCTAAGCTTTCCAAAACTGGAATATATTTTCTTTGGATGCTCATGGGAAATAGTAGAGAGTGCTCTTGGTGAAAATAAATGCAGAAATTTAAAAATTGAACAGTTTCTTGTTTTTTTGCAAGGATTTTCAGAGCCTTTAATATGTTCCTGTGAATCATTATTTTCTAACAGGAGAAGATAGTGGGTGGGGTTTGTCTATAGTTTTACCAAGGGACACAGTCTTTAAAGAGCAATAATGTATTTCATGAAACACTTGGGGACATGGTAGTCTATGGCAGCAGGGATTTGATTGATATGGAATCTGAACTTAGTTTGATGGGCAAGAAAAATCACTGGAGAGAGCCTGTCTACTCACGTTTACAATAAATGATGACATTTTTATCTTTGGATTTTCTTCCTAAAATATTGGACTTTATTCACATCAGTATCTCTTGATTGAAGAATAAATGCAATCAGTATTTTTCATATGCTTTTCCAATAGGTTTATGTTATTGTACTCATTATTCAATCTTTTGACTTTGATGGTGCTGTTTGAAGAAACACGCAAGTCCTCGGACTTGGCTATTCACAGCAGCTGTTGTCACCCTATGTATGCATTCACATGACAGCTTCCAGCTTCTCCCTTCACTATTTTAGTTAATTCAGAATAAAACAATAAACTATTATTTCCTACCTACAGGTTTGCTTTTGTCACTTTGTATTTCTAAACTGTCATTATTTGTTCAACTTTAAATATTCCCTTTGAGATTTTTCCCACCTTAGTATTCCTACAGAGTTCATTATTCCTACTGTGAGAACCAATGAACCAATGTATAGTTCATGACCTCTGTCATATAATGCCTTTAAGATAATATGACACATATCATAAACACTGAACAATCATCATTTGAAAAACCTTCATCAAAATGTATAATCTCTTCTTACTGTTTTTGATTAGTCAGGCATTTGTTATAAATATCTATTCACTTCCTACCCTCCCTCCCTTCTTCTCTCCCTCTCTTTTCTCCCTTCCTCCCCATCTCTTTATTTTTACCATTTGGCAGACTCTGTAGAGAACCACCTATGGGAAATGCTACCTACGAAAATGTGGGTGAGCCCTGGCCAGTTTGGCTCAGCGGTTAGAGCGTCGGCCTGCGGTCCAGAGAGGCCCGGGTTCGGTTCCCACTAAGGGCACGTACCTCGGTTGCAGTTTGTCCCTGGCCCTGGTTGGTCGTGTGGGTGGCAGCCATTCGATGTGTCCCTTTCACGTTGATGTTTCTCTCTCTCTCTCTCTTCCTCTCCCTCCCTCCCACTCTATCTGAACAAAAAATAGAAAAATGTCCTCAGGTGAGGATAAAATAAATAAATAAGTAAATAAAAAAAAAAAGAAAATGTGGGTGAAATATATCTTGCATGCATATGCTAAGAGGGGTTACCATTTCTGTTATCTCTAAAAATCTACCCTCGTAAACTCCTTTTCTTTTTACAGAATTATTTTACTTAGAAACTAGTATGTCTTTTTTTCTAATATGTATATAAATCACATATTTCCTTTGTATACTTGAAGAGCCATCATTTTTTTTGATGCCTTTCTGAAATATTTTCTTGTAAATGAATTACCTCATACACATAAGACATAAAAAATCATAATCTAAGTAACTAAAAAGGCAGAAGAAAAAAGAGGCATTAATTTAAAATTTAAAATACTAAATATATCAACTGCTCTTCTAGAGAAAATAAAAGTATTGACAGGTGGTATTCAAATACATATTTTGTTTTCACTAAAATGACAACAAAAGTTTATATTTATCTTTCTAAAGAAAGTATAAGAATAAAGTTTACCTGCCTAACAGATCAAATTAATTTAAAGGTCACCAACATAAAATTTCAATCTTTTTAGATTATTAAATTATAAAGAGAAAATTGCTGGAGGATTTTTATAGCAGATACCAACTATTTTTTTCTCCATCATCTGGCCCCATTAGATTTGTTTTTCTTTTCATCTGAACAATGATTTCTTTAGGTACTGGCTTGTTCCTTGAGCTCAGAGAACGTGGCTCAGGGAATGATCAAAATTGGTCCAAACCAATCTCGATAAGTTTATTTTCCTTAGCCCATGAAGTAGACATATGACCCAGTTTTGACCAATAAAATGTAAACAGAGCCTGTTGGATAGCATGGCCATTCACCCTTTCTTTTTTCTGCCTGGAACACTGTTTAGACATACAGCAACAAGGACTGTGATAATAAGGCAGCATGGGAAGTATAAAAATCAACAAAATGTTGGTGGAGCAGGAAGAGAGAAAAACCTCATATTTCTGAGAGCATCACTGAGCATCTGTACCATGTCTCTGGATATCTGTTTGTATAAAAAATATAAACCATTATTTGTTTAATTCACTGTAGATAGGTTGACTTTCTTTTATTTTCAACTAACATTATTTCTAATGGACGTACAATTGATGCTATATCTTTGTTTTTATAAATTAAGGCTAACGTGAGTGTTAGAGACCCCATTAATCCTGTGTTTATATGAATTGTATTTTCTACTCTTCCCTCAGCTCTCAGTTGTTCCCCTGATTATTTTTGTTCTCCCATTACCACTTTCATGATGCCATGCATTTCTCTTTACCCATTATAATTTAATTTTATTTATACAATAACATATTTAATGACTTTCTCCATTAATAGGTCACATCTAATGTTTTGAACATTTGAGCACAAGATACCCCAGAATATTTAATATAAAGTAAATGTAACACCATCGTGTACAGATTTGTTTCCATGTGTCCTCAAGAATGGGTCTGGGTAAAGGTGATGTCTTGTTGCCAACAACTCAGCAAAGTCATGGACTATTCTATACATCCTAAATCTAGTGTACAGATGTAATAATGCCCACTAATGTGTGTTTTGAAGGGAATGAGAGATTCTATCTTTCATTTTTTTATCCCCATATATTTTTTCAAACTCCACTAGAAGAAAGAGGAGAACAAACAAATAAAAATAGTTTGAGGTAGAGAAAGGAAATTGCCCAAAATGCCTATGAACATATATTATTCAGTATCTACTGCGGCTTTATTTTTGTTATGATAATGGACTTCATTTCTAATAACTTTTACTATGACCTGTAGTGATCACAAAGATAATTTTCAATACCTTTCAGGATGTATAATTTCTAACAAGTTAAAAATATAATCCTCATATAAATATAAGATAACTGTTTTATTCAAATCATTAATTAGGTAGGGACAAATAAAATCATAGGTCAGTTTTTGAGACTCAGGGATTAAACACTTCACTTAGAAAGGCATTACAAGTGTTTGAATAAGATTGGTAGGTTAGATATACAAAAAGCTGATCATTATGTCTTACGAGGCTATAAAACCGTAAACTTTAGGGTTATCTATTCTACTGGATAGAAATCTACAAGTTCATATTTAACTTCACAGTATTTGTAATTAACTGTAATCACATGGAAACGCTAAAGACAGGCACAGGTATGTGCTGTTAGAGATTTAAGTAAGGGTTAAATGGGTTTGTTCAGCAATGGCCTGGTGTAATATTAAAAGAACATATTGCCCACCATGTTTCTTAGTCCTTTTTTGTTTGTTTGTTTTAATTAAATGTTAAGAGGGTTAATCAGAGACACAATACAGTTAATAACTTTTAAAAATGTACAGAGATACCGAATTCTTAAATAGTTCCCTTTGAGACTTCACACTTCTTGCTTCCTAAATCCGAAGATGTAGTCCTGATACTGCTACCTCCTACCTTGTGTTAACACTTCATTGGTGTGACTAAGTTGAAATATTGTATGATCCATCCCTCTGAATTTTATAAAATGAAAAAGTTGTTCAACATCAAAGTAAAATACATGGAAATTTCAAGTTTTATATTATAAGTGATTCTTTATTATAATACAAGTGATGTATATTCTGTATATTTATATTACTATATTGCTTTAAGGAAAATTTATTTGAAGAGTATTAGTTTTAGACAAGAGATAAAAATACATTTAGAACTTCAATAATAGTTATAGATATATGGCTAATTATTCAAAGTTGATATTATTCTACATTATTAATAATAATATACTTCAACATTATTATAATCTTTATCAAGGAATGCACAAGCTGAAACAGATGCAAGGAACACTCAGATATGAGTTTCTTCACAACAATGCCAATCTCATGCGAAACAAAGCTAAGTTTGAACTTCTTAAGAAGGAACTAAATGGTAGGAAATTAGGGAATAAAGTAATATCTACTATAACCCAAATCATTACTGTTGGGACATTCCAGGCTTCTTTTACATTAATAGCTAAACATAATGGCTTATGCCCAATTTTCTGGCAAGGATTCCCTAGAGCAACCATTTATTTTCAACTGGTTTTCCACAAGCAGCACACTGGTGAGCCTTAAGAATTGTTAAAAATGAAATCCTGACCATTTAGTCAGGGTCCCTGACCTCTCTTCGGAAGAAGAGAGGCTTAGACTGTCAAATAAAAAAAAAAAATGACAACAGCCAACACAACAGAAGCCGACTGGAGTGAATGAATCAAAATTATACCTATTTTTTTTTTTTTTTTGTCAGATTGGCAAACAATATGTTTTTTGTTGTGCGTCAGAATTTTAGTCATTAGTGTGTGTGTGCCATGAGGTGAGAGGTTGAGAAGCACTGATAGGGCTTGTCACCCACGGTTCCATCTTTTCTCCAGTCCTGTTTTGAGCTCACTGTGTTACCTCCGGTGGCTCCTGTCCTTTCACCCCTCGTTCTGTGTTCTCCAACCTCATTTGCACAACTCCCCAAACTTAAAAGTCTTCCTGAAGGTTTGGAGTGAGGCAGAGAGCTTACAGTGTAGAAAAAAAGCAAAAATACGACTTTGAATACTTAACACTTCCGTTCGTAGACTTTCGTGGTCCCTCTTCATTACCGAAAAGTAAGTTCTTACTTGTTTCTAGTACAGTCTCTCCATTATCTTCAGAGACTTCATTATTGTTCTACTCTTATGTGAATGCCAAGTACTTATTTCCCTCTTTATAGTTTTGTTTGTCTTCTAATATGGGGAAATTTAGCACATTATTTAAATATTTCTTATAAAGGCTCCGATTGTCCAGTGGACCTTTCCTTTTTCAAACAAAATGATTCTAGAATACATTCTTCAAGAAGAAGCCTGAGAAATCTATGATGAGAATACTTCCCCTCCCCTGGATAGTGGAAGGTAGGCCATCACCATCATTATTTTTATTGTTGTTATTATTTTTTATCCTCACCTGAGGAGATTTTTCCATTTATCTTCAGACAGAGTGGGAAAGAGGGAGGGAGGAAGGGGGAGAGAGAGAGAGAGAGAGAGAGAGAGAGAGAGAGAGAGAGAGAGAGAGAGAGAGAGAGAGAGAGAGAGAGAAACATTGATGTGAGAGAGACACATCGACTGGTTGCCTCCCACACCACCCAACCAGGGCCAGGGACAAACTGCAACAAAGTTACCTGCCCTTGACCAGAATTGAACCTGTGACTCTTTGGTCCACGGGTTGATGCTCTGTCTGCTGAGCCAAACCAGGCAGGGCTCATTATTATTTAATAGTCAAGCTTTGTGGATTTTTTCTCTTTCAGTTATAAAATTATACCTCCACTAAAAACCTTTCTCTATGCTCTGGGTGTCAATGGGGTGAGGGCATTTCCCCAGCCTGCTCTGTGGAAGTTTTTTTATCACATATGCAGACAGAAGAGGAGTACCGACGTGTGGGGACCACCTTTCAGACTTCATTTTGGCTTCCTGGGGTGGATGTGTTCTGAAGTTGATGAGTCTTCTCTTCCCCTTTGTCTTCTAAGTATTTTTAATAACCCTTACATATGGTCTGGGCAGAATCTGCTCCTGAGACAGAGTAGACCAACAGAATTGGCATCTGGCATAGTCACCAAAGGTGCCATGTCACTTGTGAAAGCACTGCCCTTACTTATTTGACTGTGACTATTCAAAAATGCCTTGCTTTTTGGAAAACAGATAATTCTTCCCTTCCAGTAGACTACCTTGATCCTTAATAATATCAGCTAACACTTTTTCCAAAACTTATAGAGAGCTTTAGAGGTTTAGCATTTGATAGACGGATGAATGAAAGATAGATGAATACACAGGATTAATTTTTGGTTTGTTCGCTTAACAAATGTCTGAAAACTTTTGCTTTTAGGTGAAGTCTTATTTTATTTCAGGCTAAATCAAATAAAGCCTACATTAGATGTTCAGCTAACAGGATATAAGCAAGAGATACTTGTCCCAAAATTGTTTGGGGAAGTTTTCTGATCTGATTGGATCAAGAAAAAAGCAGGTTAATCGTAAGTGAGTTTTAATTTAGTAATAATAGTTAATGTGAGGTAATGGAATTCGGTTCAACAGCAACAGAATGGAATCCTTGGCAAGCAGTTGACACATCGACAAATTTAATCTCTAATAAATGAGAATAAAAAGGTGCTTCCTATAAAGGTGTCCACTTATTTCTAGTAGTTCTAATTCTGCATTTGTGTTCCAAGCTACATTTATTTTCATGCTTTTGGTTAAGGTAAAAAATATCCTGAATATTTCTACACTATTTCTATAAATAAATTTGGTAATCTGTAATTATGTTTTTAAAAATTGCTAACAGTCCAGCTAGTGTGTCTCAGGGATTCAGTGTCGACCAATGCACCCAGAGGTCGCTGGTTCGATTCCCGGTCAGGGCACATGCCCAGGTTGTGCACCCGATCCCCAGTGCGGGGCATGCAGGAGGGGGCAATCGATGTTCTCTCTCATCGATATTCCTAGCTCTCTCTCCCTCTCACTTCCTCTGTCTCTAAAATCAATAAAGGAAAAAAAAATGTTTAAATAAATAGATTAGTTAAATTAAATATTGCATTATTTAAAACAATAATCAAAAATAAAAATTGGTAACATTGTTAGATTCTAATAGTTACTGGCACTTTTAACATTTGTAGAGAAAGGTGGAAATATTATCTTTTAAAGTCAGGAATTTCCCTGCAGTAGCAGCGGCGTTGAAGAGCCGTGCTTTATGTTTCCTCATGGAAGGAGACACGTGTAAGTCACAAATAATCCCTTTCCTTCTCAAACCAGTAAAAACTTAGCGTATGAGCTCTGTATTCTGTCATGAAGCTCAGAATAATTAAAATGTAAGTATTTTTCTTCATCAATGATTAATCTAATACAGGAAAAATGACTTTATTAATAGAAAAATTAACTAAACTTGATCATTCCTTTGGTAGCAATTGGGTTCCAATTAATTAAATTTTCGCATAATTATTTTTTCAATCTGCTGCCATTCCTTGTAAAGCACTTTTTTTTTTTTTCTTATTAGCATCACATACCCTTTCACCTTAAATTGGGAGATTTAATGAAATACTAATGAGACTTTCATATTCAAAAGAATCTTTAACATTATTTTTCAAGGCATTTAGAATAAGAAGCTGAAATTGCATATCATTTTTCTTTGGCCTACATACTGATGGAAAGTTTCTCCTAAATAACATATTTTTATTTCTAAATAAAGGAATCAACTGCCAATGTTAATACTTATGGTGTTTTTCAGATGATGGTTAAGGATAAAAATGACTAAACCATAAAAGAAAATACTTTCATGTGTTCATATGTTGGCATCATAATAAACACATTCAGTGCAGCTTGATTTTGTTCTGTCCTTGGGAAACATTCCTTATGTTGCTGCCCCCACACAAAATTGATGAATATCCTCATTAATTATTTAGGCCTAATATGAGAGCCAACTAAGCACAGAAATAATATTTCTCTTATCCATCTTTATTGTTTTTCTTTCTCATTAAATTTACTGGGGTGACATTAGTTAATAAAATTATATAGGTTTCAGGTGTACAATTCTATTATACATTATCTATATATTGTATTGTGTGTTTACCAACCAAATCAAGTCACCTTCCATCACCATTTACCCTCCCCCCCATACCCTTTTGTACTTCCCATCACCCCCTTTTACCTATGGTAAACCATACTGTTGCCTTTCTGGATGAGTTTATTTTCTTAATATTTTCACCTTTTTCACCCAGCTCCGCAACCCACCAGAAATAATATTTTTATACATTTTCACTGTATATTCTTTGACCAATTTGAATTGCATTTTAGTAATTTAAAAAACATTCTTTATATTTTATTCTTTTTAAAAATATGTTTATTGATTTTTTTTTTAGAGAGAGAGAAAGAGAGCAAACAATGATTGGTTGCCTCTTGCATGCGCCAGACTGGGGATCAAACCCATGACCTAGGTATGTGCTCTGACCAGGAATTGAACCAGCAACATTTTGGTTTATAGGTCAATGCTCCAACCAACTGAGCCAAACAAGCCAGGGCTATATTTTAGCACTTTTATTGTATTATTGTTTATAGAGAGAATAAAAAGATAGCTCGGAATTTTCTCTAGCATGGCTGATTGAAATTGTTTTTACTGCTATTACTTTACAAAGGTATATTTTATCTTTACAACTCATCATTGGTAATACTATACAATTCCGTAGTACAGTTATCAGCTCTCTTGATTTTATCTGAATGTTCTGGCTATTGGTGCTCAACCTCATTTTTTTCTTCAAATCCCTTAAATTTTAGATTCTTTCTCAACTTAACTGAATTTTGCTTGAAGTACTTGGTCAGATCTAGCTAGCACTATCAAATTATCCCAAGAGTAAGATAGTAACAGTAAAATATGATAAGGGATTTAGACAAGATGAATTGGTGGGTATTGTGATGAATCATATGTGTGCCCCACCTAAAAGACATTAACATTTTAAAAATATACTAAAACTTTCTGCACACCAGAGAAAACACACCCTTCGCTAGAAGTTGTCCAATAATATACCAATTTGTGACCTGTGTTTGAAAACAACAAAGGATCTGAAGATCAGAATTTAAACACCATGAATATTATGACACAGCTATGAATTATATCTAGATCTGTCCTTTACAAAATATTTGATCTTAGCTTGATTTAACATTATCATCTCATATTAGGCATTTAAAAAACAGATATTTTCTTGAGGATAATGAGGATTCCATGAAGTAAAATGACATAAACAAAGGTGTGTTTTAGAAGGAAGCTATATTTGTACTAAAAAAAAAATGTACACTTGCAAATATAACATGGTTTCATGTTAACCAGAGAGGAAGTGGCTAGAAATTTGTACAACAAATTATCATAAATCTAGTAGCTTAAAACAACTTTCATTTATTATTTCATAGTTCTGAGGTCAAAAATCTGAGTGGCCACCACTCAAAAGTATTAGAGCTACTCCTCCTAATTTTGCCACTTCTTTATTTTAGGGCCTGTACTAAGTACCTTATTTGCATTCGTTCATTTAAATCTTGTAACAACTCCATGAAGTAAGATTTTAGTACTGTGTCCATTTTGAACATGAGGGAACTGAGTAGCGGTGGTCATCTCCCACTGTTGTTTCTTTTCCCACCTCACTTAAAAGTGGAAAGTAAAGACTTTCCCGGGATGAAGGAAGCAGAGGGTGTCACTGCTGTGCTGGGGTATTTTCTCTCTCCAACTATAACGTATTGCACCATCCTTTTCCCTCCCAAATACACAAGAATAGCCTTTCGTGAAAAATCTCAGCGTATCACTAATCATCCATGCAGGAAGACTAAAAACCATTATAAATATTGCAAACAAATATAGAGAATGTGTTATAAAATTTGTGGAGGCCTGGAGAAGGAAGGTGAGGTCTCCCTGATATTAATAACTATTGGAAGTGCTTTTTATTTTACTGGGGTAAAAAAGGAGAGACTGAGTAAACCAGAGTAGTTCTGCTGCCCAAATCCACTGATACTCTGCAGAAACGTCAGAGGCTACGCATGTCTCGTGCCCCATGCTGCTGTCAACATGCTGATACGACACCGGACACAGGCAAATGAAGAGAAGTGTTTCTCTCCTACTTCTTCTCCTCGTGCTTTCTGTTGGTAGAACCCAAGCTGATGCAGCATGAGAAGAAGTCTAAGATGTAATGTGGAGGTTTTAGAGGGCCTTGAAATGTAAAGCAGAATAGAAAGGAGCTAGAATGTAGCTACCAGCAAATAGTTAAATGAACAGCATGCTGGGAACAAATGCTATGGGAAATTGGTGTTCAGATAGTCCCCAACTTGTGGTAGCTCACCTTATGACTTTTTGACGTTTTGATTGTTCATAACTAGTGGAAACTCTACTTCAAATTTTGATCTTTTCCCAGACTAGTGATATATGTGGTAAAATCCTCTCTTGTTGCTGGGCTATGGCAGTGAGATCATTTTGTCCATCTGCAGACCAATGTCAGTGTTCCGAGTATGCTTAAGGCAGGGTAGGCTAATATCGTGTCTGGCAGGTTAGGTGTATTTTCAGCTTACTATGCCTTTATCTGGACGTAATTCCATCACAAGTAAAGGGACATCCACAGTTCCTGGCGTTCTTTGTTTCCTCTTTCTATCCTCTTCTCAATCTACCCTGAGCCCCCTTTCTTTGTTTCGGAGGTTTTTTGTTGTTTTTTTTTTTTTTATCCTCACCCGAGGACATTTTTCTATTTTTTGTACAGATAGAGTGGGAGGGAGAGAGAGGAAGAGAGAGAGAGGGAAACATCGATGTGAAAGGGACACATCGAGTGGCTGCCACCCGCACGACCAACCAGGGCCGGGGACAAACCGCAACCGAGGTACATGCCCTTAGCGGGAACCAAACCTGGGTCTCTCCAGACCGCAGGTGGACGCTCTAACCGCTGAGCCAAACTGGCCAGGGCATGTTTCGGAGGTTTTAATGGAAGGAGATGTCCATTTATTTTTCCAAGGTTCTTTTCTTTGCCTGTGTTGAATCCCACACCTATCTGAAATTGCTGGAGTCTTCCTGCTTCATAGTAAAGTACAATTACAACGTTTGGTTCTATCTATAGTAGCCACTCTCGGGCCATATTGCCATAGATCTTATTGTTTTTAATTTGGCAGAAAAGAGCAGTAAATTCTTGGGTTTAGTTTATTTTCTTAAAAATAAATACCTATTGCCCCATTGGTGTGGCTAGGTGGATTTAGTGTCATCCGTGGACGGAGAGGTCCTGGTTTGACTCCCGATCAGGGCACATGCCCAGGTTGTGGGCTCGATCCCCAGTAGGGGGCATGCAGGAGGTAGCCAATTGATGTACTCTCTCGTGGATGTTTCTATCTTTCTCTCCCTTCCTCTCTCTCTAAAAAATCAGTATAAACATATTTTTAAAAAATCAACACACTGAAATTTTGAATGTGCAAATATTTAGTTGTAAAGACATTCTCCTATATTTTCTCCAGAAGCTTTATTGTTTTAGCTCTTATATAGAGGTCTGTGCACCACCTCAAATGAGTTTTTGTGTATGAAATGAGATAGGGGTAAAGATTCATTTTTTTTCCCCATAAATATATTTTTATTGTCACAGTATCATTTATTGGAAAGAAATTTATTCTTTCCTCACTTATTCAGCATGATATTTGAAATATTCCAATTTTTTACTTTTGATAGTCATTTAGGTATCTTTAGCTTTATTTTTATGCTTATCGTTTTTAACAATAATTTAATTTTTTTTCTATTTTTGTTTGGTGTTTGTCAACCATAGAAATTCAAATAGTGTTCAAATCATATCTTTGTAGTAAGAGCAGTATCCTCTGAATAAGAATAACCTTACCATTATAAATTTATTTCAGAACACCTCTGTTTAAGTACTAGTTGATCCTATATAATCTCATAATATACCTCATTGGATAGGAAAGCTAAGATGTCACTAATAAGTGAATAAACCTTCTTTTTAATTTTTATCAGATTTCAGTGATCACAGAGAATAACCCAAAAAGTCATGTTAGACATTTTAATGTATCCAAATTTAGTGAAAAAATATTAAGATCTCTTTCCAACTTTCCTGACTCTGCAGAGTGCCAGCTATTATCACAGCTAATTGTCTCTCACAAGATATAAGGAGGCATGAACAGTAGAGTATTAAATGTAACATCCAGAGTCACTCTGGATTGCTTAAAGCCCAGTAATGTCTCAATCTTTCTGTTAATGGATTGATTTTTAATATACACATCACATTTCTCTCATCATATATATCACTGCTCCTTTTGTTTTTTGTTCCATTTTTAAATTAGCTTTAATTCACACATTTTAAAAAGTAACAAAATGTCATGAAATTATAACCAATGAATATTATTCTCAGGCACAGTCATATATTTATTCTTAAGTGAATATTTTGGTTAGAATATATTTATTAGCACTGACAATATACAAATGCTCCTTGCCTTGCGATGGGGTTACATTCTAATAAATCCATCATAAGTTGAAAATAATTATGAGTCAAAAATGTATTTAATATACCTAATTTACCAAATATCATGGATTAGCCTAGCTTGCCTTAATTGTGCTCAGAATATTAGTCTAGAGTTGGGCAAAATAATCTAACTCAATGAAAACACTAGAGTATTGGCTGTTTACCCGCGAGATCGAGAGGCTGACCAGGAACGCATCTTGCGATCACTGTCCAGAACCACAGAGAGTAGCACACCACACATTGCCAGCCTGGGAAAAGATAAAAATTCAAACTGTTCTACTGTTATAACATTGAAAAATCGTAAGCCAAACCATTGTAAATTGGAGACTGAATGTAAAGTTTATAATTTCTTTTAAAAATTTCTTTATTGATTTGAGAGAGAGAGAGGAAGGGAGAGGGAAAGAGAGATGGAAACATCGATGAGAAAGAACATTGACTGGCCGCCTCCTGTATGCCCCACACTGGGGACTTGGCCCTCAACCTGGGCATGTGCCCTGACCAAGAAGCGAACGGGCTACCTTTTGGTGCATGGGTTGATGCTCAACCACTGAGCCACACTGGCCAGGCAAGTTTATAATTTCTTATTAAGATGAAGGCTATGATTTAACCTGAAGGTTCAAACTCAAAACCCCGAATTACATATTTTTGATCTAGGGTTTTTATTGAAATTTTTACTTTCTGTAGTACAAATGTTAATCTTGTAAACTAGTTGAAATAGGCTGTATTTTTTTGAGTTTTCAAAATTGAGATATAATTGACATATAACATTGTTTTAGTTTCAGATGTGCAGCATAAGGATTCAATATTTTTATATGTTGCAAAATGATCACCACAATAAGTCTAGTTAACATCCATCATCATACATAATTACAATGTTTCTTGTGATGAGAACATTTAAGATCTACTCTCTTAGCAGTTAACTATACAGTGCTGTATTATTAAATATAGTTACTATGCTGAACATTGCACTCCTGACTTATATGCTTTATAACTGGAAGTTTGACCTGGGATGCCCTGCGCTCATTTCACTCCCCCCTCCCCCCACTTCTGGCAGCCACCCTCTCTCTCTCTCTCTCTCTGAGCTCAGTTTGTTTGTTTGTTTTAGACCACAGATAAGTAAGATTTTATGGAATTTGTCTTTTTCTCTCTGACTTAATTTCAATCAGCATAATGCCCTCAAGATTGATCTGTTGCAAATGGCAAGATTTCATTCTTTTTTTTTTTTTTTTAATGATTGAGTAATATTCCAATGTATATTGCACCACATTTCCTTTATCCATCCATGGGTGGATACTTAGGTTGTTTCTAGATCTTGGCTACCATAAATAATGTTTCAGTGAGTATGGGGGGGGGTGCAGATATATCTTCAAATTAGTGTTTTTGTTTCCTTAGGATAAATATCCAGAAGTAGAATAGCTAGATCATATAGCAATTCAACTTTTAATGTTTTGAGGAACCTTCATATTGTTTTCCACAGTGGCTATACCAACTTATATTCCCATCCACAGTGCACAAGAGTTCCCTTTTCTCCACATCATCATAAACACTTGTTATTTCTTGTCTTTTTCACAGTAACCATTCTAAAAGTGCTAAGATGATATCTAATTGTGGTTTTGATTTGCATTTTCCTGGTGACTAGTGATGTTGAGCACTTTTTCATGTAGCTATCTCAAACTTGATATGCCATAAATTGAATTCCTGATCTATCTTCTATATGTCTCTTGTATTTTTTTTCCATTTTAGTTTTTGGAATCTACATTTAACCAGTTACTCATGCTAGAAACTAAGGAGTTTGCCTTGATACCTCTTTCTTCTTCATCTTCCAATATGCAACCTGGCATGAAACTGTCAATTCTACCCCTAAAATATTCTGTAACTTTAAGCCATCAACTTCTCTTCATCTTCAGAGATGCTGATAAATGATCTAACTCATCTTACAAGTAGGCACATGTAATTGTTTTCTTATCAATCAGTCTTTTTCTACTTTTGCTTCTTTCTAATCAATACTCCATATGCAATCAGAATGATATATCAGTTTTTCTTTACCTGTTTTTTTTTTTTTTATTTTAAACTGAAAAATAGTATAGCAGAACTTTCTTTTGCACTACTCAGAGAAGAATAATTTGCAAGAAAAAAGTAGAAGACATTTAGTTATATGTAACTTGCATAATCATGGTTTTATATTAATTCTAAATTACACATGCTTTTCATGAAATCTAAGTTTTCTTCTAGAGGCCAGGCAGTAAAATGAATTAAGATAGATCAGCAAAATAATCCAATTACACTTACATGTTAAATTAAGAAGATTGATTTTAGGATACAAAGGCATGATACATGAAGGAAAAAGGCAATTTATAATGCTACATTTATTCAATAGGAACAATTAAAAGCATTTCTATGATGAAAATATTTCCCAAGAAGACAGTCATCTTTGCTTCCTCATTTGTGTTTGCCAATATAACATCCATCTGGAGATAACTGCCATTCTTCACAAATGGACAAATGATCAAGCAAGAGAGAAAAGACAAGAATCTTCACAGGTGGTACCAGATAAAAACAGTCCTACAAAATGGAACAAGCGTCTTGTGTTGTTCATTTTGTTTTCGATCATTCATTGTTTTCCATTAATCTGGATCTCTTTGCCTTTATATTGGTTGCTTTGCGTTGCAGAATTTTCAGGAATATATGTCCTAAGGCAGCCTTGGAGTGTCAGAGACTGGCTTCTAATCCAACCCATTTTGTCTACTCTGGGTACACAGCTGGGCTGTCTTTCTCAGACTGCCATGCAGTTAGGTATGATTGAGCTCTAGTCAGTGAACTATAAACTGTGAACTGAGAAAAGATTCCATTCCTGGGTCACATAGTCCTCCTGTGTGTGGTACTCCAGGCTCCTGCGATTTGGTGTATAGGTGAGACTGGAGATCTTGGAAATTACATTTTCAAGATGACAGATCTATAAATTGGAAGGAGATATTCCTGAATTACCATTTGGAAGAGAGTCATCTGATTAGGAATAGCGTTTTGCCCTTGACTTGAGCAGAGCATCTAATATGTTAAGCCACTGAGATTTTTGGTGCTTTATTCATCAACTAATATTAATGCCATAAAATAGAACGCAGATGCTCTTGCTTTTTTCAATTAAAATTTAGAATACAGGGAAGCTTTTAAATGGCCAGGTTTTATTATCCAGAACTCTAACTCATTTCCTTCTCCTGTAATAGCACATAAAAAAAAAAAAAAAAAAAAAAAAAAATCTGATACCACCCATAAAGATTCTTATCTTTTCTCTCTTATTTGCCCTCGTGTGGAGAATGGCAGTTATCGCGGGCTGATGTTACCTAGGCATATCCAGTGAGGAAGCAGAGTACTGTGTATTCTTGGGAACTATCTTTACTGTTATCTGGGAAGGCTCAAGTTTCATTTAAGTTAAATCTCTGCAGTTGGTCCATAAATGTTCAGCTTCTGGTTCAGCTTCAGGTTAAACTCCTTCCTAGATTCTTAGGGCTGGGCATTAAGTAAAGCTCATATTTCCCAATTTACAATGGGGACAGGAGGAGAGAAAAAGAATCTAGCCCAGTGTGTCAGAAGAAGCCATGTTTTATAGATGTAAATTAAATCTTGTTGCTTTTCTTCATAAAACCCTCTAAATACATTCTCATTGTGCTTGAGTCAAATTCCACAGTCTTGATGTGACCCACCAGGCCCTGGCCCATGCCTGTCTGCCCAACCTCTACTCAGGATTTCTTTATTTTATTTTACTATGATTGTTTCATTCTTTGAAGAAACAGATCTCGCTGACATCAGGAATTCCAATATATAGTCCCCAATGTCTAGAATGCTCCTCCCTGAAACTTTTGCCTGGAAACTCCTATCTTCAAGGCTCTGCTTAAATATCAATTATTTAGTGAGGTCTTATCTATTTTCATCCCAGTAAAAGATATTTATACTTTCTTAAAGTTTGCTTTTACTTTATTGAAGTTATCACAATAATAATTCTTTTTGAAAAGAATGATGCCCTGATTCAAAGGTAGTTTTATGATCTTCAAAAGCTAAATATTTTCCCTTCTTTCTTTAACAAAGATGAACATAGAGTCTGTGTTATAATAAGTTAATGGATAGATTTTTTTCTTCTCTTTTATATTTCTTAATTTGATGTCTGACATATAAAAGCACTGTTTAAAAAATTTAGAAATTGAAGAAATTCCTTTTATTTTGGTTTCAATGAAAAAGTTTCTGGGGGGGGCAACATTGGCTCCATTCAAAAGAAAGAGAACAAATGGTATAAAATTTTAATTTGGTCCATGTATGACAAAATACAAATTTATTTTTATTTTCACTTTTTGCAAAAAGTAAGTGGGGTTGAAGGTGTCATATTCCTTTTAGTTTTAGAAGCAGAAATGTTAAGAATATAGGATAGAAAAGAGTGAGACATTTATAGTTTTAAGTCTTGAACTTAATTTTTTTGTTGACCTTGTTAAAACTGAGCCTGTCTATAATGGTCACTATTGATGAAGTGCGAATTTAGTTGTAAGCACTCAAAAGATATTGCTGTAAAATATATTGTGAAAAATTTCAAATTGTTTATGTGTTGGATTTTAGTTTCCATTGGCTACCTTATAATTTTTTTAAAACTTTTTTTATGGTTGTAGAGATATCTTACAGTACTCTAAGCTAAATGAATTATAAGAGTAATTAGAGAGGTTATTATTATTATTTTTTAATATAGAGAATTCTGGCTCACCATATTATTTGGACGACAAGAGCATGGAGACATAGAAACATTTCAGATTCCTAGCAAGTATTTAAAAGAAATCAAACAAAAATAATTCCTCACACCATCGCCAAATCCCCCACAGGCAGGTGGGGTGAGATCTATGTGATTTTGCATTTAGAATGCTCTTGGTTCATTTAAATTAAGTGAGAGACTTAAAATTTTTCTCCTTATTACTCCAGATGATGAACCATGCTTATTTGTTTCATGTCATTTTAACAGAAAGAGACAGCAGAAAAAGGACGTTGCAATTGACAAGTCCATTGCTCAAGCTAAGCCAACTTCTCCTTCACAAACCTTATTTTACTTTTTCAAATGCAGATGACAATAGTGCCCATCTCACTAAGTTGTTAAAAATCTTGACTAAAACAATGAAGTAAAGTTCTTTGCACCAGTTGGGAACATACTGACTGCTCAATAAATAAAGTTCTCATCACTACTGAGTGGTACCTATAGCCATTTTATACACAGATTATTTTTCTTTCTGTCAATTATTAACAATAAAATTAATGCTTAGGTATCAGTGTTTTTATACAGGGTTAAGTATATGGTTTTTATTCAGGATTAACTAAGAATATAGGATTTTAAGTCATTAAATTGAAGGAAAGAACATGGTAAGACAGTGGATAAGATTAAAACATGTCCACCAAAAAATTGTTCACTGCATTTGGAAAACTTTAGTTTCAAAAGGACTGAATACTGTTCTATGTAACCTTGTTTATACTAAAAAAAATTAGATTTCTTGATTGTACAGAGACATCTAAATACCAAAATGGTAGGAGAGAATTTCATGCTGTAAATGTAAAATTAAATATTTAATGCTGCCATTAAAGTGTACAAGTCCTTGAGGAAATTACCTTCAGATGAAACCGAATAAGGCTGAAAGTGTTGCTGCAGAGCATACATCAGAACTCTGCTCTGAATGTCGTTTGACACCTTCAGCATTACCTTTGACTTTCTTTTCACAGCCTGAATCCTTCCTTGCTTTCTGCTGCCTGTCACAGGAAGCATTTTCGGGATTCCAAGGTTTCTGAGGCAGACAAGCTTCTTGCATATTTTATTAAGCACAAAGTTTTTAACACAGAATGGTTGGCTATAACTGGGTCGTTGCTGCTGAACGGTGAATGACACATTTAATGTCATTTTTTACTGGCAAAATCTGCTCTGTACTTACAGTGAAATGTGACTCACACAGTGAAAGACTCATATTATTTTTCTCTTGCCTGGCTGTCTCAAAAAGTAAAATTGTGATTTCTTAAAAAAACAGGTTCCTTTATTGAGAGATGCATGTCAAAAGGAGGAAAACATTACTCATCTCAAGCAATTTTTGTAAGTGCAAAGCAGGTGCTTTTATTTGACTGCTGTTACACGTTGATTTGTAATGTTTGTTTGTTTTTAATTATGTTCAAAATGGTGATCAAGGCATATCATCTTTTGCTTTGATGGAGTGACATAAAATCTGGGGGTCTTTTGACTTTTAATGAGACTTCACACAAGCTTTAATTTAGCACCTATCAGTTGTTCTATATAAAATATAATAGAACCTATTTATTCCTCATATCTAGTGGGAAAAATCACATCAAAACAATTACAGTTGAGGGAATGGGAGCTATCGGAGTTATGTTCAAAACATTATAGTAAAGTAAATGATTTTGGAATTATTTTTAAGTCAAATTTGTAAAGACACAAATATTTTATTGCTATAATAGAAATTAACCAATCTGTGGACCTATTTAAATAAGACTATTGAATAACACAAATTTTACAAGTTTACTGTAATTCAATACTTTCTGTTTATAGCTCAGACTCAGTGTTCTGGTCTCTTCCACTTTGTCCCCAACGTCCCCCACCAAGTCTATTCTCAAGTATAGATTTTTTTTATTTTTATTGTTTTAGCCAGAACTCCAGACAGAAAACCAGGCAAATCTTGATGACTCTCAAAATTATCCACTGGTGGGTAATTTTAAGTATTAATTTGGCTGGGCCACAGTGTTCAGGTAGTTGGTCAAACATCATTGTAGCTGTTTCTGTGAAGGTGTGTTTTGACTGAGATGAACGTTTAGATCTGTAGACTTTGAGTGAAGCAGATTGCGCTCGGTAAAGTGAGTGGCCCTATCCAATCAGTGGGAGGCCTGAGTAGAACAAGGACTCAAAGGGCTCACCCACTCTGAGAACAAAGAAGTTTTGCCAGCAGACTGTCCTTGGATTCAAATGGCAACTCTTCCCTGAATCTCAGCCTGCTGGCCTGTCCTATTAGATGTTGGACTGTTCAGGCCTCCACAACCATGTGAACCAGTTCCTTAAAATAAACCTCTCTGTGTAGACATGTCCTCTGGGTTCTGTTTTCCTGGAGAACCCTGACGAACACACCTCCTCTAACCAGTTTAAGTTCCTGTTGAGTTTTATATCAACTCATCTCACGCCTTGACCCTGATGAAGGGGTACACAGGGCATGGGTCCCACACACTGTTCTGTAGCAATCATTCTCTTCTCCATATCCTTCTACAGTCTGAAAGCTCCTTCTTCCTCCCTCCCTCCCTTCTTCCCTCCCTCCCTCCCTCCCTCCCTCCCTCCCTTCCTTCCTTCCTCCCTCCCTCCCTCCCTCCCTCCCTCCCTTCCTTCCTTCCTTCCTTCCTCCCTCCCTCCCTCCCTTCATTCCTTCCCTCTGTTCCTCTGTTCCTCTCTTTCTCTCTCCCCATCTTTGTCTCTACTCACCTTCTCTGTCTCCTCTTTTTCTTTTTCCTGTGTATCCAGAAAAAAAAATAACCTTTTATATTCTTCTTACTCTGTGGTTAATTAAAGCTTTTGCTTGAGTCTGAAGGCCTACAACATGAAAATTTTAAAGCAAAGCTCTTGTAATTCTAAAAATCCCATAAAAACCCAGTTGGTACCTAATTCTAGGCATGGAAATACAAGGCTTTCATAACTATTGTCCATATTAAGAGGTAAAAATAATAAAAAAAAGAAAAAAGAAAAAAAAAAAGGAAGGAAGGAAGAAAAAGCAAACAAAAATGAAAATCAGTCCATGTCTTTGGTGTGTGTGTGTGTGTGTGTGTGTGTGTGTGTGAGTGTGTGTGTGTGTGTTGCAGTTTTGGTTTAATGGTGGATGAGAATAGGTCAAAAGGAACTAAGAGGATGAAAATTACTTTGATTGCTTCAAAATATTGTCCCACCACCATTATTATAGTGTGGCAAAGGAAATTCAAAGAAAGAACATGTGACTTAATTTCAAGCATCATAAAGAATGCTTTTATGTTCTGCAAATGACATAGGAAACAGTTCAAGTGTTTGGGAACTGTGATTATTGTTATGTGAATATAGCAGGAGGAGGTAACAGGAGGTAAGGCAGCAAGGTATGGTGGAAAAGTATGGACTTCAATCAGACAATCTCAGATTTAAATCCTGGTTCTAATACTAGCTACGTGCCTTGGACAGGTTTATTCAACAAGCTTTTCATATATATAATAAGGATAATAATAAATATCTCCCTGATAAGGGATTTTGGAAAATAAATTTTTATCCATTCTAGAGTTTTCAAAATGTATGTCAGATTATACCACACTCTGCTTTAAGTATTTTATCTCCACAAAACAATAAATAAAAATAAAAACAAACAAACAAACAAAACTAAATTAAAAAAATAAGTATTTTATCTCTATAACAAAGGTTCGGAAACCTTATTTTCTATAACCATAATCCACACCCCTTCTTCACTCTACAATCATATTTCACCTCATTTCAGCTCCTTATCCTCTGATTTAGCCATATGGAGCCTTTTTAGTTATGACATTCTTCATATTTTCTCTCCGTTGGGTTTTGGTTTGGATGGTGTCCTCTGCCTGGAACTGTCCTTGAGCTTGGACAACTCCTGTTTATCTTTCATATCATCTAAATGTAATGCCGTTTCCTTGAGCAGGCTTTCCTGAACCCCTTATCAAGTCAGGTCCCCAAGATAATACACTCCTATTCTAAAGTTTATTCTTTTTTAAAAATCCTCACTCGAGGACATTTTTACATTTATCTTCAGACAGGGTGGGGGAGAGAGAGAGAGGGTAAGAGAGAGAGAGAAACATCGATGTGAGAGAAAAACATCGAGTGGTTGCCACCCACACGACCCCAACTGGGGCCAGGGACAAACTGCAACTGATGTATGTGCCCCTGGGAACCAAACCTGGGACTCTCCGGTTTGTGGGCCGACGCTCTAACCGCTGAGCCAAACCGGCCAGGGCCTGAAGTTATTCTTATATAATTCTCATCACACATGAAATTTTGGGTTGCAAGTTTCTTTTTCCTAGAAGTTGTAAACTCCAGGACAGCTGAAATATTTCTGTTCTGTTTATCACTATATCCCTAAAACCTAATGTAGTCTTGGACTGTAAATGCTCAATAAGTATTTATTTGGTCAAATAAATATTTGTTTAGTTGAGTAGAAATGTAAAGCACCTAGTTCAGTAGAAGAAATAATTGTGGTTACGTTTTCCTTCTTCTCTCTAGTATCTTGAGAAATATATTATATATTGTATTTATAAAAAAAAGAATTAAAGCCCTCTACATTATACTAAGAAATTTGGACATTAAATTCAAACAAGCTTTTCCACAAACAAAATTCTGAATTTTCCTCCCCCAAAGTGTTCCTTCCCTATTCTTCCTTTTTGGGATGACACCATTATCATTCCAGTTGTTCACACCAAGAATCAAGATGTTATTTATTTTTTTCATCCTTACCTGAGGATATATTTATTGATTTTAGAGAGCATAGAAGAGACAGACAGACAGACAGACAGACAGACAGACAGACAGACGGATAGACATCAATGGGTCTTAGCTCAGTTGTCATCTTCACAGGAAGATCTTCCAGCCATTGATTTATGTTAATCTCATAACATCATTGTTTTCTTCATGTCCTACTACATAGTACCATTTGAAATTATCTTTTCTAGTTGCTTGTTTATGTTTTTACTTACCCTTACTGGGATGTATATGGTCGATCTTTACTGGTTCTTAAAGGAAAAGATAACCAAAAGCCACTAGGAATGGCAAGAAGATCCCCGGCCAAAAAGTCAAGAGCAAAGGCCGAAGGGATCACAAGTATGGTGCGCCGAGGACACTTTCAGGCTTCATTTCTGCGGGAGCACACGGCTTGGGGAACTGTGAAATGGGAAGAGAGACTGAACACTTACACAAGCCCAGGGCATAGAGGGCCACATATGCCGCAATGACTGGACAGAGATTGGGAAGCTACTCCAACTTGAAGCAGAGGGATAGTGTGGTTCTATCATTTTTGTGTCATTATAGCAGGTGTATTTGTGAGAGCAAAGCATGTGAAGGTCAGTGTCAACTAGAAGTTATAGGATCGCTGTACACAAGAAAACAATGGAGGTCTGAAACTCAGTAGCGACAGTGGGGATGTACAGAATGGAAATATTTGGGAAAGTAAACTAGGGAAATTCTGCAGATTTTCATTTTTGAGACAGTTTATTTAAGCTTATTCGATGATTTCAGTATTCTCTTGCTATGTGGGTGTTAATAGGATTTGAAACTTATAATCAATCTAAGCACAAGTAAGTCAGTCATCTGAATAGGACTGTTAAAATCCTTGAGCATTTTATTGCTGGGATCTGAGATAATTTCTAGCCACTGTTTCTCATTTCATGTCAATCTGTTGCTCACATTCTTATAGGAAGGGTTTCAGGACATGTATTTCTATTTGCCTAGAATTATAATTATTGAATTCTATGCTTCTCTCTTATGGTTATGGTACATATTATGAGATGGGACAAAATGACAAAATGATACTTCTGTTTTCAATTAACTGATTGGAAAATGAGACTCCCAACGCCCTCTCAAAAAAGAATTGTTATTTATCTAAGTCTTTGGAGCTACTTCCTGGTTGAATTATGGCTCAGACACACATTTCATAGTGCCTGTTTTTCCAACTCTTCTCAGTAGACCATTATAATAACTATCTTCCCTTTGGATATTTTCCCCTACATTTCATACACCCATAAAACAATTATTTTAGGGAAATACTTTATTTTAATATGCAAGTAAGTAAAAATAAGTCACATACCCAGCACCTGCTGAAAAAAGATATCATGATCCTTATATAGAACTAAATAAAACCAGTAATATTATTTTCTTTGCTTACTAAAGCAATGAAGTCACATAAAGGAGAAACTTATTTCTCTCTAAATGGATAGATATGACTTTTTAATTTTATTTCTTTATTATTTGCCACATGTAAAATTGGATAAATGTTTTAGTTTTAGTTATAATTTTACAGAACAAATATAACTGAGATCACATTATGAGTGAGAAATGAAAAATTCATGCATTTTATAATACTTTAATTGCCAATTTCAAATCAAGTCCTTTATTTGTGAGCTTTCTGAAATCTTTTAAACCTAAAGATAGTCTACATTATGAGATAGTTTGGAAAACACCATAAAGCAATAATTTAGCTTTTTAGAAGATGATTTTGGTGTTTTATTTATTCTTTTATTTGAAAGAAAATGTCACCAAAAATATCCTTTTTCGGTTCACTGTGTTATTTATCGTCTGCTATACATATTCTCAGGTTACTTTTCCCCCCTCACCCAAGGATATGTTTTTATTGATTTTTTATTTAGAGAGAGAGAGAAACATTGTTGTGAGAAATAAACATTGACCAGTTGCCTCCCATTTATGCCCCAACTAGAGATCGAACCTGAAACCTGGGTATAAGCCCTGACAAGGAATCAAACCCAACACCTTTTGGTGTATGGGATGACACTCCAACGAACTGAGCCATACTGGATGGGGCTCTCAGGTTACTTTTAATCTAGTGTGTAGATTCAAAGATAGAACCATCCTGTTCCAGGTCTCTAAAACTGAACAACCAAGTGGGTACTTGGGAAGAGTAAGTCACTGACAATAGGGAGCAGAGGAATTCCTTGTACAATTCACTTCTCATCATCACTGTTGACATTAAGTGAGGTTTCTTTTATTTTTCAGTCATAGCTTCTTGCAAGGAAGACCTATATGCTAGAATAATGTTTCTGCTTGACCCATGTTACCTGTGAATTTCTTTACATGTAAACCAGGTGAGTATTAACTAGGACAGCAGCTTTCTAGAACATTTCTCTATCAATTATCACTTTTCTTTCTCTCATTCCTTTTTGTGTGTGTGTAATTTTTGGAAAAAGAATATTTTATGCTTTATACTCAATTTTAAAAAATGTTTTAAAATATAATATATTTTAAGGCAAAGACTGATAAGCCTAAAAACTAACTTATTTTAATAATATGCTGCAAATTATTTAAATGGTGCAAAACCATTGCATAGAACTAGTAAAGCATCCTTGAAAACATTATTTATATACAGTATCCCTTGCTTTCTGAACATTTGTGAAAGATTACATTAGTCTCTGTTTTTGCTAACTGAAAGAAATCCAAAAAGAATTTTCCCTTTTATGAAAAAGGGCATTATAGTACCAATATAGGTCTATTGTAAAAGGGGAAATTCTTTACAGATACCCTTTGCTTAGCTAAAATAGATACTAATGTAGGTCTTTGTAAAAGTGTAGTAGCTTCATGTGAATTCTCAGAAAGTAAGAGATACTTTTTGCTTAATGCTATTTCAGCTCAGGAAAGGTTTCATAATGTGCTCTACTGTTGGGTAGTGGGGAAAGCCCTTATCTGTCTTAACAAACAGTGTGAAAAGGAGATTTCCTTAGAAAGTAATAATATTATAAGTAGTGGAAGTCGATAGTAGTAAATAGTAATTAAACCCTATGATATAACTCAGGGCATCATCAATGTACCTTAATCAAGGCATTTATCAATGTATTGATAGCTAAAAAAATTGCAGCATTACCACTGTTTTCAAGTTGAATTTTCAGCATTGACTGATATCTGTACTATTATTATAATACAGAATTAGAGACCTCAATAATTCTAGTCATAAGCCAATCATTAATCCTAGACTTCAGTAGTGCCTGAAACTCACTTAACCTGTTAACTGAGCGGGAAGTATAAATATGTCAAATGTTGCATACAGTAAAAAGGGAATTCCCCCCCGGTTAACAGGTTAAGTTACACTATATGTGAAAATAAAAGTCTATAGAATTTCAGTAAAAACTATAGAATTTTCAGTAAAAAAAATAAGGTATATATTTGTTGATTAATTCAAAGTCCAGTAAGAGGAAACTCAAAGGTGTCCAACAAGCTAAGAATCATATCTGAAGTGTCACTGATCTATAGTCATAAAACTTTACTGCTGGTCTAGATAGTCTGTTGGTCTGCTTTAGTTCCAAAATCTCTCATTTTTTACAATGATATAAACAAGCCTATGAGGGTTTGAATTCTAAATCCAAGGCACGGACCCAAGAGTTGAAGAGTTGGGGTGAGGGTTCAGATATAGTGCAGGGCCCCTTGAGATGAATAACAGGAGAGGAATTTTCTCTTTCTGTTTGTTATTTTGAAATAAACAGATTTTGAAGCTTTTGAGGTATGCAATTTACTTAATTTTACTATCCCTTTTAAGTCTGGTTTGAATATTTCTAATATCCTAAATATATCACATTTCCATGGAAACATTAATGTAACAAGTCCATCTCCTTTTTAAAATTTTTTCATTCTTTTCTTTAGAGTGGCACAAGAATCCTAAGAGTTTACATTTGAAAGTGTATTTGGAAAAACAATTCTTTTTTATTCATTGAATAGACATGAGTGCTTGCTACATGAAAAATATTAGCTAGCTATGGGGGTTAGAACGATTAGTGAAAAAAATGAATCATGTCCTCAAAGAACTTTAAGTAATGGGGTGACCATATGGAAAAATACACATTCTTTTCTTTTCTTTCAGGTTTTTTTAAATTAATAAATTTATTTATTTTTGTTACAGATGTTTCTTCTTTTACCCCCACTGATTCCCCCCCCCCCCGCCCTGTCTCCAGCTTTGTTGTCCAAGTCCATTGTTCATGCATACGTGGCATATAAGTTCTGTGGTTTATCTCTCCCCCACCACCCCCTCTTCTGGGGATTGTCAGTCTGTACCCCACTTCCACGTCTCTGGGACTACCCCATTCCTCAGACTGTTATGTTCATTATATTCCACAAATAAGTGAGATTATCTGATACTTGTCTTTCTCTGTTTGGCTTGTTTCGCTTAGGATATACACATTCTTTTCATAAGTCATCCAAGTCCTCAGGTGTGTATATTGGTGCATTAAAGTTTAATGTAACAGAATTCATTTTAGAATTTCTGAAATATTGTTTTTGAATTCTGTTATTTGATATCAAATGGTTAAAACCATGCTCTTCTCCCTTTATGTGGAAATCTATTAAATGCTCATGGAACATGGCCTTAACATTTTGATATTAGTCAATAGTAACCTTGCTAGATTTTACCGTGGAATGACAGCATATAATTAAGAGATGTAGACTGAGTGTGAAAAGTTAATTAACTGCAAGATTTTGACAGACACCGGGTAATTAAAAATGAAAATAGCTTTTAAAAAATTTAATTATGTTTTATTTTATAATATGATGCTAAGAAAAGTGAAAGGGGATGTTTTCCATTAGCTTGTTCGTCCATCATGGTAGTTCTCATATTATGCTCCCAATGAAGTCATAATGCACTTCCCACCTGCAGTGCCCTTAATCTGTCTCTGAAAGTAATTTTAGAAATTAGAATACTGCTGTGGCATTAAAGTTTAATACTTTCTTGGCACCATAGACAGGAACTGCTAAAAGGAAAAAAAGACCCTACCAAATTGAAACTAAAATGATTTTTCTTTCCTTTTTCTCTTTTCACAAAGAAATGAAACTCGTGTGTACTATAGTCACGAGGCCAATTTAATTGATGACTCACTCTAATGTCCTGGGAGCATTTGCTATATCTTATGTCTCCATTTTAGTTTCCTGATATTTTTATTTTATTGATAATTCTGATTGACTTCACCTGTTTTTGAAAGAGATGGCTCATTCTTACAAATCATCGACCATGATCTTTAAAATGTGTTTTGGGCCCTGGCCAGTTTGCTCAGCGGTTAGAGCATCAGCCTGTGGTCTGGAGAGACCCAGGTTCAGTTCCTGCTAAGGGCGCGTACCTCGGTTGCAGTTTGTCCCCGGCCCTGGGGCCCTGGTTGGGTCGTGAGGGCGGCAACCACTTGATGTGTCCCTTTCACGTCGATGTTTCTCTCTCTGTCTCTTCCTCTCTCTTCCTCCCACTCTATCTGAACAAAAAATGAAAAAATGTCCTTGGGTGAGGATAAAAAACCAAAAACAAATTAAATGTGTTTTGGGCTAGCGCATAGTGAACTCTTAAGATGACGAAAGCCACTTATGTAGAAACTGGAATCACAGAAATCAAATATCTTGGAGTATGTGAACGAGATCCAGTTTCTTCTTAAAGGCAGCTTGTGTTTATAAGGCTTTCAGTTGGGCAATTATCCTGCAAACATTAGGCTCCTGGCCTTGAATGTCATCGGTTTCCTTGTAGGACTCCAGTTGACAGGTGCTGGAAGGTTCGGGCAATATTTCTGCCTTCACCAAATAGTTATTGAATGTTTACTATGTGATGACTGTAATTCTGGCACTGAAGTTACAGTCTGTAGGCATGGTAACTGCCCTCCTAGGACATCCATTAGATTGTCAGTGTGTAGGTGGGTGGAAGCCACCTTGATTCATGAAATGAATTTCATGTGCTCCATTGAGGAAAACCAAGGTGAAGAGATTTTCTCTCTTTATCATTCTCAGAAATCCAAATGTCTAGAGTGCTTCTTCTAAAAAGTGTTTAGTGAAAGATAAAAATCATTGGCATAGTAGCTATGCAAGTAGAAACAAAAGTAGGTTTATGGTTGTGACTATGGGAAACAGAGTTTATTCTTGTATTATTATTATTATTGTATTATTTTCCATATGAACAACTGCTGCTCCCTGTAAGTCCCTGGTATGGGCTAGTGATCTGAGCAATTATTAGGTGGAAGAGAAGCTCTTAATATGTCTAGACTGAATCTACCTCTAATAATTTTATTAAATGTTTTGCATATTAAAAATCGATAATTTATTATTTTTGAAGCATTAAATGGTTTTAGAGAAGAAAATGAAAAATATAATCCTATCCTTATTAATTTGCAAATTAAAATATTTAAAAAAGAAATCCTGTTATATTTTAGCAGTTACTGTGCTCTAAATCAGTGATTTTCAACCTTTTCATCTCATGACACATCAACTAATTACTAAAATTCGGCATCACATCAAAAAGTATATATTTTTGCCAACCTGACCAAAAAAAATGTGATTCATTCACACTGGATGGCTATATTGTGTTGGCTGTCGTCATTTTTTTTTTTTTTTTTTTTTTTTTTTTTGACAATCTAAGGGAAAAGAGGTCAGTGCCCCTCACTAAATAGTCGGGTATTGCATGTTAAGAATTCTTGCTGCATGCCAGTTAAAAACTGTTACTCTAAAACATTGTGAATTTACTGCAATGTCAGTTTCCTCTCTTACAATTACTTAACAGGGTTCAGTTGTTCTTGACATTTTTCTTTTTTTTTTTTTTTTTTGCTTTGATTAGGTTTTTATTAGGTTTATTAAATTTTTGCATTTTGTATTTTACCATTGGATTGTTTTCTGTTACCAGTGCCTTCAAATAGATGAAGACCTCAAAAACAACTCCTTAGTAATAATTATAATAAGGATAGCAAGACAGTGTTATAATACACATGATATTTATTGTGCACAGGATTTAAGTAAATATACAGAATGTGAATATCTATCCATCAATGAGTGTAATTATAGTTATTTAGAAGAATTGCATTTAAATGTGGGACAAAGAGGAAATACAATTGTCACTATCTAAAAAGAGGACTATGTTGGTTTACAATAATCTATTTGCTTCAAGTCTCGAGTATATTACCTCTTTTAAAACTTTACCAAATACTGACTTTCAGCAGTTACAAAACTAAATTTCCAATATAAATTTGGTTAATTCTGTAATTGTATAAAGAGAAGGAACAAACTTTAGAGTCATTGTTCCAAATTGTACTCCTCAAAGTAAAAATAAGAAAAAAAATAACAGTTTTCTAGAAATTTGTAGAAACAATTGCAGAGATAATTACAAATATTATACTCAGGGAGAAAGTAGAGCACCTTATTGACAAAAGTTCTTTGTTGAATCACGCTGTTTAGTGCCTCCCTAGATGAATGATATACATTGTAGAAAAGTAACTGTTGTTTTTTTTGTTTTTAATCCTCACCTGAGGACATTTTTTGATATTTTGTTCAGATAGAGTGGGAGGGAGAGAGAGAGAGAGAGAAACATGGACGTGAAAGGGACACATCAAGTGGTTGCCACCCGCACAACCCAACCAGGGCCGGGGCCAAACTGCAACCGAGGTACATGCCCTTAGCGGGAACCGAACCTGGGTCTCTCGGGACCGCAGGCTCACGCTCTAACCACTGAGGCAAACCGGCCAGGGTGAAAAGTAACTGTTTTTTAATATGCATTCTGATAGAAATTTTGTATTATAGCTGGATTAATTAATCGATGTGCAGATTATGAATCAGCTATTAGCACACGTGCAGTGCAGAGCCTGAGGGGTAAATGCTCAATGGTGATTCAGTTCCACCCAGATGAGGATAAAGGGCATGTTTTATTTCACTTTGCATAATAAGCAAAAAAGCCAGTCAGAGAAAGACAAATTATCCCATGATCTTACTTGTATGTGGAATCTGATGAACAAAATAAACTGACCAACCAAATAATTCCATAGACTTGGAAGCATGGAACAGACTGACAGATCTCAGAGGGAAGGGGGTTGGGAAGAGAGAAACCAAAGAACTTATATGCATACATAGCTCATGCACACAGACGATAGTGAGGTGAAGGCCTGGGGTCAGTTGAGAGCTGAGTGGAGAGGGGCAAAGAGGGGAAAATAGAGGATAGCTATAATACTCTCAACATTAAAAATAAATTTTAAAAAAAAAGGACATGTTTACTTTGAAGTGAATATATTTGGCACTGAATTTTAATTCATACTGTGAGTCTTAATTATATCACATATATTGAAGGGAATAGGGAAAATTTAAAAAAGATTTTTTTCCTTTATTGATTTTAGAGAGAGAGGAAATGAGAGGGAGAGAGAGATAGAACCATTAATGAGAGAGAACATGGATTGGCTGCCTCCTGCATGCCCCCACTGGGGATCGGGCCCACAACCTGGGCATGTGTCCTGACCGGGAATCGAACTGGTGACCTCTTGGTGCATGGGTCGACGCTCAAACGCTGAGCCACACTGGCCAGATGGGAAAATTATTATGATGATGCCGTTACTACCACCAACTATTATTCTTTTCAGTATGCTGAGACATAAGTTTTATGTCTACTCTGAGGTCAGCTGACCATTGAATGTAATGACTCCCCAAGTGTTTGAAAGGAAGCAAACAAAACAAAGCAGTCACTTCTTGTCACCGAAAACACAAGTAAAGAGCAGTTTTATGATCTCAAGGGACATGCTCAAGTAATTATCCTAGTGAAGTATCCCAAGCCCTTCAAAGCTTGAACTTATTGCTTCAAGTTTGAAGGAGAAAGATTTCTTACCATGTGAATACGATATCAGGATTTCATATGAAGATGAACCTCCAGAATCAAGAATTTGACATTCTCCTGATATTCTTTCCAAAAATTCTTCCCTAGAGAAGTATTTTTTTACTTGAACATGTGTAAGAATCATAATGAAATGTAGCAAAATCAGGGAGAAATAATGTCCAGGGCTATAGGCCGTCAGCATAAGACTTGACTTCCACAGAGTGCCCCAGCTCCTAAGATCACACACTCAGCCTTCTAGTTCTACATGTGCCTGGCTCACTGACTTTGCTTCTAAGTGCTGGACATGGCCCTGAATGAAAACACACTCCTCATTGCTGGATCCATTCTCAATCTGAGTATTCTGAAGGGCTTGATAGTGCCCCAAATGATTGCCACTCACAATAATTTATTTTAAGAGATTAGTTTTTCTAATTTGTAGAATTAAAGAGTCAGTAAAGATGTGAACACTGACATGCAGTTCAGGCTTTCAGCGATTAAGAAGGCTGAAAACAATATAATTTTTATCATTATATGAAACCTCTGAACAGGACTGAGCTTTGTTTTTCTTGGTAAACATTGTCTTAATTTCTTTTAACAACTATAATTGAGATCCACATTGTCAGGCACTCAAGCAGGTCCTAACATCATCAGCAAGTACTGCAGCTGCTCGGGGTCTGCCTGCTTTCTCTCTATTTAACCAGTGAGGAGACAGGAAGCCCCAGTGATGTGGACAGTTTATCCCTCAGCAGAGTCGGCGCATGAGCTTCGGCTTTGTATCAATTCCCCCTGGGGAGGGGGCTCCAGTAGACATTTGTGCACACAGTGGGTTTGTGTCATAGCTGAAGAACTCAGGAAATCCATCTCATAAGGGAACTGCTACCAAACCTTCACTCCAGAGGGAGATTATCCATATCCTGGTCAGGAAAACAATCCACCCTCTGACCGTGAGGAGACTATTACCCTGGAATGTGCATGGGAGAGGAGGAAGAACTTGACTTGATTACTACCCCAGTACCAAGCAAGTTTGTTCCCTGACCCACAGCAGCTCCGCAAATGTCCATGTACACAAGTGTGTGGAAATGCCAGACCCATGGTGGGAATCTCCCAACACACATGCATCCAATGCCCAGAAATGGTGGACGGAGCTGAGTTTGAGCGAGATTAGAAGATAACACGCATTTGCATCCAAATGATGATTGCTTCATAGTTGAAGGCAATTGGAAACCATCTCAAGTGATACGATGCTAAATAAAAACTTCATATATGTTGATTTGCAAACCGAGAACTAATTGTAGACACATTTAGACTTCCTTGATCTAAGCTAAAGCCTTTGGATACACTCTCCCTCCTGGTACTGAGATTTAGCCACCTAACTTCAGGACCCTGTCCACAGGTGACATATTGGAGAATATCGCTTATTTCATAAAGAAACCAGCATCACCTAATTAATTAACTCTCTGGTATCTTCAGTGTAGCTGAAACGTGAGAATCCCTATATAGCTCAACGCTGCCCTGAGGCTTTTACTCATGAGAACATCCCCTACTAAGAAAGTGTATAAAGACATAGAGCTTAATAAACCTTAGTTTTTAATTAGAAGTTTGAGAGCTGTTTTTCCTCTGAGATCATACTGTTTTCCTCCTTTAAGATGTGACAGTAGGGACAGATAAAGCAAAAAGCCCCCTTTCAAACAAGTACCCAAGAAATGAATACTTGGGTGGATCAGTGCTTGAATGGAAGTTGGTAGCCGGAAGTTAGGAGTGAGCCAAGTATCTGTTTTCCGAATTTCACACAAGCAGGTCACGTAGAGCATGGCTAACAATGATTTAAGTTCTTTTACAATGACAGGTTTTTAGAGGGAGAACCGTATAGGGATCGATAGAGGCAATTTTTCTATCCTTGAGGAAATGCTGACCACCAGTTAAACACATTAATCACCTGGGTGGTTGGAGGACTTCAGGATTACTCCATGTTTTCAAAGATTATTAAAACCAGAAATCAGCATTGCCCCATTAAGCCCTCAGCTAAAATAACAGATGGTTGCAAGGAAATATAGGTATTGGTCTGAAATGGTGTTTTTGCACCTCGTTTTACTGTCCCCTGTAATATAAAAGGAATTTTGGTGTTTATTTTTCCTGGAAATAGGTGATTCATTTTTATAAATAATCTGGGCACATTCTCACATTATTGGGGGGGGGGGGAAGGGTTTATTTTTGAATCTCTCTAGAATTTGCAGCAAAGATTTTTATAAATAGATCTTCCTTTGGGAGAATGACTTCTCAGAGGACACGAAAACAAGCATGAAATTTAATTGTTGAAATATATTTCAACAATCCTTATGTCTCTAAAGACTTAACATTGCTCTCAAGTGGAGATGCTTCTATAATAAAACCTCTTGTGCTAATACATGGTAACATTAGCTAAGAGCCTAACCTTGGAAATAAATTTTCCTGATGAAATTATTGAAGGTAATAATTGCAATATTTTTGTTGCTTAAATAAAAGCTACATTTAATAAAATAACCATTCACCCCAATTCCTTATGTGTGCCGTGTGTCTGTCACCAAATAGCAGCAGTGTTAGAGCGGTGATGAAAAATGGATTGGACGTGCTGACGCAACACAAAGCGAATCCAAACAGAAATAAGCCTCCCAATAGGGCTTCATCTGCTGCTTTTTTGCCCATTCTTAACACCCATCCTGGATGTCCAAATACAACTCTTAAAGTAATTTTATGAGGGCAACAAAGTGATTTGTTTAGAATTACCTATTTTATTTTGTTTAATACTAATATGTTTTAAATTTTATTTTGCTTTTGAATTTTTTCAAATTGTGCTAAAATACACATAACCTGAAATTTACCATCTTAAGTATGTTTATTCACAGAGTTCAGTGGCATTAAGCCCTCTCACTTATGCTACCATTACCACTATCCATGCACAGAACTCTTCTTATCTTGCTTTACCAGTATTTTTATGCAACGCACTGTAGGCAGGTTTTGTGTTAGTATCCCGTTCGTGATGGGTAAGAACCTGAGCTCACTCTTGGACACGGTGGTTGGCATTGACCGAGCAGACAGTTCTGGCTACGAGGCTCTGTTCTTTCTTGTGTGTGTCAAATGATCAGCTCAACACTGGCAGCTCACTGTTGCTTCAGGGGCCTTGCCTGTTACTATTGCCATCTGCCAAGGGAGTTGATGTTTGATTATGTCTTTAAGTATATTCTTCTGTACTGAGTGTTAACAGCTCATTTCTATGGAATGGTTTGCTTCTTGTCAATGGGTTAGGCAGACTTCTGACGGCTGCTCAGGACTTGGTGTAACTTTTCATTTCTGTTGGAGTCAGAGTTTTTGTGCCGATTGTATCCTTCTCAATATGTAACAGTGGATGGGTAACTGTGAGCAGAAAGAGTGACTTTCTCTTTGATTTGAAAGCAGAAAGTGGATTCCCAAATTACCAAATAGGTAATATAGAAAGCCTGCTTCCCCAAAGACAAAGGATTGTAAAGAAATTGAACATCTCAGTGAATCAAAGAGCTACATTTTGAACAAATAGTTCTTAGATATCGCTTTTTATACATGGCATTGGGAACGTAGTTCTCAGGTTGATAATACAGTCTTTTGGGGTAGCTGTGGGGAAACAGGTTTTCATTCTCTCTTTTTTTTAAGCACTTTTTTTCTATTGATTTTTTAAGAGAGAGAGGAAGGGAGAGATAGATAGAAACATTGATGTGAGAGAAAAACATCGATTGGCCGCCTCCTACATGCCTCCTACTGGGGATCAAAACCTAAACCCGGGCATGTGCTCTGACTGGCAGTGGAACCAGGACCTCTCAGTCCATGGGGCGACGCTCAATCCACTGAGCCACACTGGCTGGGCTGTCCAGATATTTTCTGTCTCCATTAAGAATAGCACCAATCAATGTGGGCTTAAATTTTCAAAGGAAAAGTATGATTTGGCATTTGGGAGAATTTCAGATTATCTGTTTCTGATAACAATAGTCTTGATTTGCACATATTGGATATGACTCTGTAGCTGACTTTTGGGAGCTTCCTATTTGTTTTATTTAAAATTAATTTTAAATGACGTATATGATTCTTGTAAATCTCTAATGGTATAAAAGTACATAACAGAGAAAAATGACTCCAACTTCTTTAGTCCTACTCTGCAAAAGTAATTATGCTATTGTAACTTTTTCTTTGCACGTACATCAGATATTTTTTATAATTGAACATGAGTATGCTAAAAAAGTACGTATTATATATTAAAGAAAGAGAGAGAGAAGGAGGAAGGGCTGGGAGTGAGGGAAAGAGAGAGATGGATAAAGAAAGAGACAGAAAGAGATTTTCTTTGCAAAAGAAATGAGCTTACATAGTTCTTTGCAAGTTGTTTGTTTTTTTTTTCACTTACCAATATGGCTTGTTCAATCTTCCTGATACCTCTGCATCTGCACAGAAGATATATTCTGTATGATTTTTCCCTTTTGAAATTTACTTATGTATTATTTATTCCTTAAGGTGGTTGATTTTATGTTTGCAAATATCATATGGGGACATTAATAGGTTAAAAAGTTTGCTATATATCTGTTAGTCAAATATAATGATTATGTTTTATAATTCTCTCTTTATCATTCTTTGTTTATTCATTTTATTAATCTGTGCCCATCTCCCACTGCACAATGCCCTCTATGGAAATGCCCAGAGATCTAGAGGTAAATTGATTTAGTGTAAATTTTTATGTTTTTATGATTACCTTCTTAGTGTTTTGTAACTTAATTATTTCATTACCAATGGTGTGTTTATCTGTGGACTTTTTTGTTCTTTCGTTCATTATAATGAGTTTCACAGAAAACATACCTCTAACCTGAAGTCCTAACTGTACGGCACATATCATCCACTGTAGGTCTGTATGCCTGATTGAGTTCCAAGAGAGAAAGTTGATAATGTCCAGTGATTTAATTCTGTTTATACCCTGGGAACTTGTAATGTGGCACTAAAATAGAATTTCAAGAAACTGTGGCATATTCCTTAGGTAAACTAAGTTAACTTGACACAGATTGTAAAAATAATAGTAGGTGATGGATTTTGTTGCAGCAATGTATAAAGAAGTTGACGATCTAAGGAATAATAATCTATTTTATTAATACAAAACATTTGAATTAGCCCTGGCCGGTTTGGCTCAGCGGTTAGAGCGTTGGCCAGTGGTCCAGAGAGACCCCGATTTGTTTCCCACTAAGGGCACAAACTTCAGTTGCAGTTTGTCCCTGGCCCTGGTTGGGTTGTGCGGGTGGCAACCACTAGATGTGTCCCTTTCATGTTGATGTTTCTCTCTCTCTCTCTCCCTCCCACTCTATCTGAACAAAATATTGAAAAAATGTCCTCGGGTGAGGATTAAAAAAAATAATAAAATATTTGAATTAGGACTACATTGTCGAGTTCTAAGCAGCACTTAGCACATTTAATTGATGGTACTAACAGTATAATCACCTTCCCAAAGAAACATCGTAATTCACCACTGATCATTCTAGAATATTCAGCAAAAAACTGATTTGGAAATAAATAAATTAGAAATGACTTAATTTGGGATTTTATTTTGTAAGATTTCAGAATTATCTTATGATGCCTCTTCTGTGCCCTCCAATCAGAGTTCTTTTATTTGGCTATCTATTCTCGGACATGGAATTAGTTGTAGTTCTTGCACATTGTTGATATAACTTATACTTATTGGGCCCTCGTATGTGCCAAAAATTAGACTCCGAGGTAGAGTTAAAATTATGAGCCCAAAATAGATATAATCACTGAATTCTTGCAGTTTACAGTCTACTATAGTATATTTATGTTCACTAAATAATTTCACACACATTATATATATATATAAATAAAATAAATATATATACCTTACCTTGATATCTCACTATATATAGTGTGTATATGTTTGTATACTATATAGTGTGTGTGTGTACTGTGTATATATGTGTGAGTGTGATATATACATAAATGTGTTCACAAAAGTGATACAAAAGAATTACACGGGATTATGTTGGGAGCTAAAATTGAAGGTTGGGTAGTGGTGAACTGGTCAAAGAAGGAGGCCAGTGTATACAAGGCAGAGGAAGTATCCAAGCAAATGCTTTCTTAAGAGGAGGAGTTGGTGGGTGTAAGGAGTGAATTAAGGCTGATGTGGGAGAGGCGATGGGGACCCAGCCTTATGAGACACTACGGCCATAGTAAAGTTTTGCTTTCTTCCTAAGAACAATGGGACTCCAGTAAATTATTTTAAGTAAGGAAATAAGATGATGAGAATTTTACTTGGTGAAGGTTTCTGTGGTTGCAGGATTGAAAACAAATTTTAGGGAGCTAAGTGGGGACTACAGTGGGTGCGGGGAGCCTGGGTAAAAGACACATTTCATGGTTCAGGTGAGAGATGGCAGGTTGGACCGGAGCAGTGACAACAGAGGCGATAAGTGGACATTGCAATTCTAATGTCCTTTGTCCCTTAAACATGTCAGTCTAAATTTTATTATTTGCTAATTAATTATGTACTAAATTTTACTTACAAAATAGTAAGATTTAGAGTGACTTGTAAGAGATTTAGTAACCTAACTTGTCCCTGTGGAGTAGGGTGACTTTAGAATACCTGAACATATATTTGCTGTCTTACTATAAATACAATGTTGGCTATCTGCTGAAAGATGATATATCACTGATTCTTCTGATACATAAGTCTGTTTATAAAACAAGGCACATCATATATCATATATATATTTATCGTATATATTATCATATATATTTTTTTCTTTGAATTAGTTTTTTCTTCATTGATTTTAGAGATAGAGGAAGGGGGAGAGAGAGAGAGAGATAGAAACATCGATGAGAGAGAACATCGATTGGCCACCTCCTGCATGCCCCACACTGGGGATCAGGCCCACAACCTGGGCAGGTGCCCTGATGAAATTTTACTGGCGACCTCTTGGTGCATGGGTCAGTGATCAACCACTGAGCCACACTAGCCAGAAACAGTTATCATATTTTAATAAAACTTCAACGTCAAACCATTTCATTGTTACAAAATGCTGTATAATTTTGACAGTCAGTGCAACTCTCAGTTATAATTTAAAAATTATTAGATGGACAGGTAGAATACTGTTAGGTTGCAATTTCATATAATTGACCTTCATGAAAGTGAGTTGCACTAATCTTCAGTTTTAGGTAAGAGTATTTAAAAAGTGTATGTAAAAGTTTAAATGATAAAAAATTCATCTTCAAATTTAGCACATGCTGAATTGTCTTATAAGTCTATATTTATTACATCTAATAAAACTCTTAACCAGAGCAGAAACCATAATTCAATATAAATTCTTAACTAAAAATGTATGTGTCCAATCATAAAATATTTGGCAACTATACTTTGAAGAAATATCATTTGTCTTTTTAATTCAGTGCTCTCAACAGTAAAGGATGTGACCTTTATCAGTGGCTTGGGACTTCAATTTAGAAACAGGTATTCAGCACTCATGACGTATAAATGCCGGTCACTTTTGGAGATTTAGGGTGATGAAGCAAAATACCCAGTATCAAGAGATTTGCTATCTAGTATAGAGTTATGTTTTGTTAGTCTGTTCTCGCTATAAACAGTCAGCCCTCATTCAGATTCTCCTGCTGAAAATCGCTGAACTACTCTCAGGATGAGCAAAACTTTCTTAGCATTTTTCCCCATCTTGTTTCACCTTTTTATAGGTTATAGACCATCTAATTGTTTTTATGCAAATAGAAATTTTATTTTGAGAAAAAATATCTCCTGGGTATTTTACCAGATGGAGAGTAGTTATATGAAAATGAGAAGACATATTAATAGTATCTTATGAAAAGGACATTTGTCATAATAGCCTATAAGAATGAATGTGCAAAGTTTTCTCATTATAGTGCCCTTTACACTCTCTCTCTCTCTCTCTCTCTCTCTTTCTCTCTCTGTGTGTGTTTTAATTTCAGGTAATTTATTTTTATAGTTGACTTTTATGTTATCCTCTATGATTTAGGAAAATTGCATTTTTAATTGGTTTTTGTACCACTTTGAGGACATATTGTGACTTTGAAACTCTTGGATATCATTTATACCAGTACTATTTGATAATTCATATAAACTGGCTACTTTTTCTTTTTATTTGTTGCAAATGTTACATATTTTGCTATGAGAACATGGCTATGAGACATTGATGCTAAAAGAAATTATAACACAGGACTCGTGACAAGTGGTGCATTTTAATTCTTAATAAATTTAGCTTCGACATAATGAGAGTTTACTACGGGCAGGACCCTGTGTGAAGTGATTTTCTTACAAGCTAATTTTATTGATTCCTAGAAAGATGAGGCCCTGGCTTCTCTTTCAGCCCCTCTCCTGCTGTTTCCGCTCCCTGGGGTCACTCACCGGGCATCCAGTGGTGGAGAAACCGCTTATGGAGCCAAGACTCCAGAGGGACGGTGCGAGGGGAGAGCATTCTCTTCCTGATCGACATCACTGACCAGCATGGTGGAAGCTTTTCTTCTCTGTGTACGGAGGACTGCACCTATTCTGTAGATGGTATCATCTCACCTTTAAAAAAGAAGCCAACCAACAACTGCGATGTAAAAGGTTTTCAATTCATAGAAGAAATAGTTCCCAAGCTTAGTATTTTTTTTTTTATCATCCCCAGGCCTATGGTATGGTTATCTTCTTACTGTATTTTTAGTATTTTCAGCTAGAGCCATATTTCTGGCTTTAACCTCCTGCAGTTGAATGGACCAATTTTTGAAATAAGTGTAAAAAAAATTTTGTTTTACGAATGGTTTTATTTATTTTTAAATTTATCTTTATCATTGAAAGTATTACAGATGTCCCCCTTTTCTCCCCCATTGACCCCTCCCCCCACCCCAGGCCTTTACCATGATATTGTCTGTGTCCACAGGTTATGCATATATGTATATAAATTCTTTGGTTAACACCCCCCACACACACACACACTCTCCAGGCCACCAGACCACACCTTTCCCCTTCCCTAGTGCTAGGTTATTGAGGCCCAAGTGAAAACAATTTAGAAAAAGCTACATGAACGTATTAGTCAGGGTTCTCCCGAAAAACAGAACCCATAGGATGTATGTATGTGTGTATGTGGAGAGGAAGATTTATGTTTTATTTTAAGGAATTGGGTCACACGATTGTGGAGTCTAGCAAGTCCAACATTTGCAGGGCAGGCTAGTGAGTGGGCCGGAAGGTCCTACAGGACGTGATGTTGCAGTCTCGAGTCTGAAGGCAGTGTCGTGGAGCAGAATTCCTTCCTCTTCTGGGGACTTAGTCTCTCCTCTTAAGGCCCTGTTGAATGGAGCCCTCCTGCACTGTGGGGGTAATGTCCTTTATTCAGTGTATACTGATTTAAGTGGTAACCACCTCTAAAAAATACCTTAATAACAACAGCTAGATTGGTGTTTGACTAAACAACTGGGTACCATAGTCTAGCTGAGTTGACACATAAAATGAACCATCACAGTGGGTCTTATCAAAATAAATTCTCCATAGACCTTAGATTGCCTTGGGAAAACGAGAGGTGTAGTAAATGCTGTTGAAAACACCTAAATTTTACCGTCATAAAAACATACGATTACATTCAGTTTGACCTTTAACCTGTGAGCAAAAAGTTAAGCCTTATAAGCTCAATAAAAACTCTTAACTACTTCCATTTCCTACCACCTGGACAGCAAATGCCTAGAGAAACAGTCTACAGATCCAAAGAGAAGATCGAGTTTGTTCTGCCAGCCTGTACGACCTCTCGCCATCCCTTACCTTACAGTAACTCGACTGCAAGCATCCTTAAGTCTTACTGTTTTCTGAACAGCTTCACAGTTGTATTTCTAGTGCCTAACACTATCTGGTGCACACTGCTAAATAAATAATTCTCGAAAGAAAGGAAGTTAGGAAGGAAGTGAAATTATGCACCCTGTATATGTGATGAAGGGGGGTTGGTGTTAATAACTTTCTATATAATTCGTAACTTGCAAAGTTCTTTCTTCTATGACTTTATATTTTTTTCTGGATGTAATATATAAACTTTGAGGAGGTAGATTGACTTTTAACACAAACACTGTTTTGGGTGCTCTCTTGGGAATTTATTATTATTATTCTCTAAACAATTTATGAATGCCTAGTCTGTTGGGCAGATGTTGATAAAAAATAGTAAACTCTGTGATTTTACAATTTTTGAGAACCATTGGGCAAGGCTTAAAGTGTTACACTCATTTTATTTATATTTTATTCTCACCTGAGGACATTTTTGCATTTATCTTCAGATAGAGCAGGAGGGAAAGAGAGGGGAAGAGAGAGAGAGAAACATCGATGTGAGAGAGACACATCGAGTGGTTGCCACCCACATGACCCCAGCCAGGTGGGGACAAACTGCAACCGAGGCACGTGCCCTTAGCAGGAACCGAACCCGGGACTCTCTGGTCCACAGGCTGACACTCTAACCGCTGAGCCAAAGTGGCCAGGGCTATACTAATTCTTTATAAAAGTAAAAGTAACTTCAGCCTCTGGTGCTTAGAAAATGTTACTTTATAATATTCATCCTCACTTAAACACATAATGATTACTAGAAATTATATACATATTGTCTTTGCTTCCCATAAAATGATTACAGATGTATAAACAATATTTGATTTCCTTACAGGTTTATTTTTTATTTATTTATTCATTTATTTTTTATTTTTAAAATTATTACAGATATCCCCCCTTATCCCCCCATTGACCCCCCCCCTTCCCACTCCCACCACTTCCTGCCTTCCCCGCCTGATTTTCTTACAGGTTTAAATTTTATTTTACTTAACTGATCTCCTAGTCCTCTCTGTTCTAGGCACTAGGGAAAGAATGAAGCCACACAAATGATAAGAGGCTAGAGAGAATGAGGGGTGATGCAGGATCATGAGGTAGACAAGAAAGGACCATCTGCGAATGGGGAACTAGAAGCGATTAGTATAAAGGCTGCATGTGCAACACAGGGTTCACGTTTGGCATCTTAATTCGGTGCTGCGGGAGCCTGACGGCTGTGAGGCAAACTTGATGTGATGTGGAGACCGTGGAGCAGGCCAGATGGAGGGAGCCAGTGGTAAATCCTGCTGAATAGAATGGACTATTTCCTGGTCAGATTAGAATGTCGTTCTTAACAGAGTAATTGAAAAACTAGAGAAATATTGAATTTGTTATAATTCTGTTGTTTTCTAGAACTCTTATTTGCATATTGGTTGGGAAATTTGAACAGCAAAGTTTGAAAGGCCTAATGCATTTCGATTTTCTTAGTCTTGATTTCCAACAGCATGGGTCTTTGAATGACAGGAGCGGTTGGTATATGGAGGGCCTTGATAATGAGCTGTATTTTTTAATTTATAATTCTTTAAAAGTATACTTAATTCCTCTTAGGCTTTGGATTCTAGTAATTTGCCTTTCTATTTTAACCATTATTTGAAAAATATTCATCCTTGGAATCTTCTAATCACTTATTTCACTTAATATGACACAATAAAAAAAAATGTGACAATGTTATCATTTGTAGCCACTGGACAAATGCACTTTTAAAAAGCAACTGAGTGAACACAACCAGACATACATATTTATAATATTATTAATCTATTGTGAGTATTGTTGTTAATGTTGTTTCATTATATAGTCATTTTTTTTCTAAGTCAAGAGTAAGTTACAGTAATGGGAACACTCAAGCTCATAAATAATCACCCTCTCTTTGTACCATTTATAATGATGGAATTTACAAGCATTTCAGTATTCAGTTTGAAAAGGAACTATTGAAATAAATGATAAAACAATTAATGTCTACTAAAAGAGCAAAAGTACTCTGAAGTGGGAATACATATAGAAGACCTTTTTCTCCTGACAGGCTAATTATACTTACCCCTCAATTAATTGCAGTACTTATTGAATGCAAGAATAAATATTTTAAAAACATTGGTTACATTAAGGAGAAACAATTTTTCCAATTTGGAGTCTAGATTAGTAACCAACAATAATTACTTATGTAATTCTAAATTAATTTCATCAGATTTTCTTCCACATTTTTATTAAAGTACATAGGAACCATCACAGTTACTCAGAAACATCTGATACCTGTGAAGATAAAAAAAATTTATATGCCAATCGGCACATCCTAATGGTTTCCCCTCTGTGTTCCAGATCAATTTTCTCTCTTCTCCTCAGCAATTTTTTCCACCAGTTAAAATTTATTTTTATTTAAGTGTATTTGGTATGCAATATTGTATCAATTATATTAGTTTCAGGTGTCCAGTATCGTGATTTGGCATTTTTATACCTTACAATGTGATCACCTAAGTCTAGCAGTCATCTGTCACCGTGCAAACGTGTCACAATGTTTGACTCTATTCATATTTGACTATATTGCCCTTCACCTTTGTTCACCTTTCTTCCCCTCCCCTTCTCCTCCCTCTGGGAACTCTCTCTGTTTCTATGTCCCATCAGTTTTAAATAAATTTCCCTTTTCTGCCATTTAACTAACTTTTACATCTTTCAAAATTCACTTTAAATGTAGTATCTTCTAGTATTCATAATTAGATTTAAATGACGCCACTCCACTCTGCTTCTATATTGTGCTTTTCCCATCATAATTATGTTTTTTTAAATTTCACTGTGGTCAATGATTGGGCAACCCTAACAGACTATCAGCTTTCTGAGGGTGGGAACCATAAATAAGTCAATATTTACTACACACGTATTAAATGCTAGGCATTGACCACAGTAGTAGTGATAGTGAACAATAATGCAACCCTGCTCCAAGCTCAATAAACATTTGTGACAATATTTAATGACAATAAGTGTTGAGCCTGAGGGTATACAGGTAACAAGAAAAATTCATAAACTCCACTACCCATTTAGTAGATGCCCCTGACATTTATAACAAACTGTAAAAGTATTTTCATTAAAAGCAGTTCATTTCTGTTAAGCTCCATGAACACATATACCTTTGTAACATATACTAAGGCTTTTTATGGCCAATACAAAGTAGTTTAATTCTTACCCTCCTAGAATGGCACCCTGAAGTGTTCTTCAAAATATGCTCTGGCTGGCATTGCTCAGTAGTTAGGGCGTTGGCCCCTGCACCAAAGGGTCAAGGGTGTAATTCTCAGTCAAGGGCACGTAACTGCGTTGTAGGTCGGAGCATGTGCGGAAGGCAACCAGCAGATGTGTCTCTCTCACATTCATGTTTTTCTCTCTCTTCCTCACCCCTTCCACTGTCCCTAAAAATCATTGGGAAAAAAATATCCTTGTTTAAGGATTTACAAACAAAACAAATATGTTTACTGTTTCCATCCAAATGTGAAAATTTAAATTTTCAAAAGAGCTGGCTCATGGGATTCATAGGATCTAAAATGCCATCCTTTCATTTTTTCCTTTTTGTTTGGTTTTCCTGGACATCTGCCTATGTGGAAAGAGAGCTGAGAATTTTGGCTTTGATAATACACCTGAGTTCAATTAAACAGGCAGAAAACACAGGGAGCAGTAAGAGTAAGAAAAACTGGCCAGGAAATAGCATACACGGTGCTAAATGAAGGGTAAATGCATATTTGTGGATGTGATAGATTTTTAATTTTCTACATGGTTTTAAATTGCTTGGCTGTGCTCTCTGGCTGAAAATCATGTATAGGTTACTAAGTGACTGAGTCATTATCATAGTAAAGATGGTAAAAGGGGAAGGTCACCACTGAGCCAAGTGACTCAGGTACAGCGATACAGCAAGCGATGGCTGGCAGTCCTGGTGGTCATGGTTTTATATACTTTATATCTTTTCAATAAATACTTTCTTATACATATGTTGAAAATTCTTGGTTTTTATAACTATTTAATGTTACATACATTAAAAAACATAACCTATGTTTCTCTCTTTGGGGTTTATAAATGGTCATGATCCCAACAGATTTCATTTTAAAATTAAGAACAACTTTCTAGGCTAGTTATTTTCTTTGTAGTTTCTGGTCTGTCTTTTCAAAACACTGAGCGTTTTGATATGAGATTTTTTTTGGATAGTGTGATTGTCTAAGTGAGGAAATAATGAAGAGCCTTTAACTAGCTTCACACTTCATTTGGATTTTGATGGAATTTTATTTGAATGAACAAGCTCACCCAACATGCCTATATATTTATCATCTCGTGCATGAAATAAGAGTGCCGGAGGAAAAGGCATGAAGACACAAAGGGAGAGCTTTGAAGGCAAGGATCCTGATTAGGCTGATGGGATTCTATCCCTGGGCTGATTTTCGAATAGGCATAACGTTTTTTTAAATTCTTATCCCAGATTCCAGGGAAATTGTGTCTTGTTAAGAGCTGAGCCTATCAGTCAGTCTCTGTTCCTGGCATGTATTAATTTAAAAAATTCTTTGCCAATGAGTTGTTGCATTATTGCTGAGCCTATTCAGCCTCTAGATTTTCATATGGGAGTCCAGCAAAGCCAAGAATAAAAAGCAACAGGGATGGATTTTCAGTCCTTGACTCTACTGCTCTCCAAGGTCCTCGATCACTCTGGTGACATGGCAGTACTTGATGTATTGGAGTAGTAAAGACAGGGGAAAGAAGCAAACCAAGAGGGAGGAGCACTCAAAGGATTGAGGATGAAGTGAAAATGAAGGCCATCAGGCAAAACAGAGCTCAAGTCCCTCAGACCCCTCCACGCCCACTTGACTATTGATCTAAAACCAGGATCTTTCATCTCATGCACATTTTGTGTTTTTGTTCTACAAACGGTTCTTTTAATATGTAACTTATGTCCACCAGGCCCAATCTGCTTAATGGAGTGAAAATAAAAACTATAGATGCCTTAGTCCCTTCAGGCTGCCATAGCAAAATACCATAGACTGGGTGGCTTCAGCAGAAATTAGTTTTCTCATACTTTGGGGGGTGATAGTGCGAGGTCAGGGTGCTGGCATGATAGAGTTCTGGTGAAGGCCTTCTTCTTGGCTTGTAGACTGCTTATTTCTCCCCTGTCCTCACATGGCAGGAAGTAGGGTGTGTGTGGGAGAGAGAGAAAGAGGACAGACTGCTCTCTCCTGTCTCTTCTTTATAGAAGGACACTAATCCTATCATGTCAGGCTCCACCTTTATGATCCTGTTTGACCTTAATCACTTCACAAAGGCCCTGTCTCCAAATATAGTCACATTGGTGGTTGGCACTTAACATTTGAATTTGGGGGGAACACAAACGTTCATTCCATAATGATAGATATACAGTACTAATTATCTCTGGCTCAAATTTTTACCAGAACCACAGCTGAAAGATTTTGTCTCTCTTATTTACAGAATCCTTGAGTTATCTAACATGGGTTCTTTGCATTTCCAGGCTTCTGATCCCTTTGTCTTAGTTATTTCCTGATTTTTAAAAAAAATCCTCACTGAAGATATGTGTATTGATTCGAGAGAGAGAAACATGAAGGCCTCCCTCATGTGTACCTACCAGGGACTGAACCCACAACCTAAGAATGTGATCTGACCAAGAATTGAACCCACAACCTTTTTGGTGTATGGGGCAATCCTCCAACCAAGACACCCAATAGAAATGTCTTGTCTTTTTTACCTTGCACTGACATTAGTGAATCCAAGTCTGGCCATAGCCCATCTTCTTTCTTGTATATTGATATTATTATGATTCTAGATACTTTTATTTAATGGTTGAGTAGTTCAGGAAGGGAGGCAATCAGGGAGGATCTTACCCCATTGCTATTTTTGTTTTTATTAAAGAGAAATAATTTTTACTTAAAGAATGATACTATTCATCATTTCATTTACTATTTCATTTTATCTTTGCAAAACACTATATGATGGAGTTATGTATAAATGAGATAAATGACTTCTTCTAGATCATACGGTTAGAAACTAGTGGATTCATGATTCAAACCCATGTCCATGTTCATTCAAAGCCTTGTCAACATAAGAATTCCGGATATGTAGAAAAATTTTATAAGAATTTATTTGAACCAAATAGGATAATGACCAGGAAGCAAGATCTCAGATGCTCTAGAGAATAAGAATTTTACAGTTTCTTTTATACATTTAAAATTAAGGAAGCAATGTGGGGGAGATTACATGAAGGTGGGACAAAGCAAGGGGGGATTAGATTATAGGATAGTTTATAAGATTATCTTGAAAATAAGTATAGTTATTCTTATTTAGTGATGTGTCCTATACAGTCGGCCTTCGTTTATCGTGGTTAATCAATTCCAGACTCTACTGCGATAAATGAATTTCCGTGAAGTAGGATTCTATATTTATAAATTGAATATTTTTGCAGTTAGAGCATAGAAAACCTATTTATGGCCTTCTAAATACATTTTTAAACATTATTAGAGCCCTCTAGACATGAAATAACACCCTTTAGTCACCATTACACTCGTGTTACCCAATATATTAGACAAAATAAGAGAAAATAAGACAGATGTTACAAATATCATATTATTATTGTACATTTAATTACACACACACACAGTTCTTATACACAACCACTAACCTATGAAAATAGTGCAACTTGTTCAATGATGAGGCAATGAAGATGGAGAGATGTACTGCACAGCAAAGACGAGCAAGGTTCCTGCTCCTCTGAAGCCACGACCTCAGTAGGAGAGTCTTCAGCAGGTGCATCGTCGTCTTCTGAAGGAGCACTAGGAGTAGGCAGTGGGTGTCTGGGTGCGCGGCTGAAGAACATCGTGATAGGCAGTTGCTGGCACTGTCTTTTCATATGTGTAAGGAGGCTTTTGCAGGGTTCTATGGCTCCATCAAGTGCATTCCGGAACCGCAGTGCACGCATCATTTGTGGGTCCCATTCGCCAATCACGTCCTGTACTACCTTAATAGTTCTCATGACTTGCAAGAGATGTTCCAATGTAAGGCCAGCTTCCTCTTCCTGACCCCCAGGAACCTCTGGCTGCTCTTCCTCCTCCTCACTCGCAGGCTGGTCAGCAGAGGCAGCTTCTCCGTGGAGAACGACACTCTTCAGATGATACCTCTTTTGAAACTTCTCGAACCAACCCTTGCTCGCCATGAAATTCATGAATGTTCCAGAAGAGGATCCTGGTTGAGGTTCATCTGCCTTAAAGCGCTGTTAGAGCTGCCTCGCCTTCTCCCGGATGACCAGCGAATTCAACGGAATGCTTTTCTTGTGGCTGTCGCTGATCCAAACGGCTAGGGCAGGCTCCATTTTCACTATGAACTTATTTCGACTTGTCACGACGTGCTTTGCTGCCTTGTTGAAAGAGACAGTAGCTGTTGCTCGGATGTTCTTTTCATTTTTACGGATGGAGCAAAGGTAGACTCATTCAAGTCGTAATGACAAGCAACCTCCATGATTTTCTTGCCATCTTTGACCGTATCCAAGAATTTCACCTTCTCCTGGATGGTGAGCATCTTTCTCCGGCACTCAGTTTCATCGTCAGAAGGCTTAGAAGAAGCAGCACATTTAGGAGCCATTGTGGGGCTTAGATAAAAGTTCTCATAAATTGCAAACACTTACAAGAGCTAAGATGCTTCCGACGCATAGCAATGTAGAAGCGTGTATGAGAGAAATGAGCTTGCATGAGGCTGAGCCAATCAGTGCCAGGCTGGGAAGAGGATAGGATAGCCAATCAGTGAACAGCACGCTCTGGTTGGCTTGGTTTCACCACACCCAATTTTTTGGAAAGAAGTTATTGCCCACACACAAGGAGTGGTCGAACGGTTGCACCTGGTGTTGAAGGATTCCTGGGGTGTTCGAATACATAGGTCTACAGTCCACGCATACAGTAATTGCAATTTTAATTGTAATACAGGGGTGTATAATTGGCTTAGACAACTGAGCGTGTGCTGTATCATTTTCACTGTCTCAATCAACTTTTTAATGAATACATTTGATAAAACTGCGATAGAGTGAAGCCACAAAAGTCGAAGCGTGAAGTGGCGAGGGAGGACTAGGTCAAGTTGGTTGATAGTGTTTAAATGTTCCATGTGCTCACTAATTTTCTCATTACTTGTTCTGTTATTTAGTCAAAGCAGGCATTGAAATCTTCATCTGTAATTTTTTTTTAAATTATTAAATTTATTGGGGTGACATTGGTTCATAAAATTATATAGTTATCAAATATACAGTTCTATAATACATCATCTGTGTATTGTATTGTGTTCACACAATGCAAAGTCAGGTCTCCTTCTGTCACCATTTATCCCCCATTTACCCTTTTCTACTTATTTCCAACCTCCTTTTTCTCTGGTAATCACCATGCTGTAGTCTGTATCTGAGTTTTTTGTTTGTTTTATTTTATCTCTTCACCTTTTTCACCCAGCCTCCCAAACTCTCTGCTCTGACAGTTGTCAGTCTGCTCTCTGTATCTATGAGTCTGTTTCTATTTTGCTTGTTAGTTTACTTTGTTGATTACATTCCACATGTAAGTGAAATCATATGGTATTCATCTTTCTCTGACTGGCTTATTACCCTTAGCATAACACTCTCTAGGTTCATCCATGCTGTCACGAAAGGTAAGATCTTCATATGTAACTCTTGATTTTTCTGTTTCCACTTTCAGTTATATGTTTGTTTGTTTTTTTAATGTATTTTTAAGCTTCACTCTGTCCTGTCTTTCATATTTTTATTTCTCTCCTTTCTTGACTTCTCTTGGATTGCTTGAATATGTTTTTCTATTCCAATGTTCTTCTCTACTAGTTTGAAAGTCATACATACTAGTACCATGTTTTAGCATTTACTGTAAACTTTTAGTAAGCAAATTTTAAAGTCAAATATCAGTCAGGAGCTCACCTTCCTTCCAAACACTGCAGGGATATTTCGGTCACTTTATCTGTAATTACCTTGTGCCTCACTTGTATGTTCTTTTGGTTTTGTATTTCCATTTTATCTTGGTTTTTAATTCCATTAATACTATTATAATAATTTTTAAAAGTCTTTTTTCTTTTCTTATATTACTACACATTTATCAGTTTGCTTGTTTTTGTTTCTTCCTGTATCTATGACCTTCTGTGTGGGATAAATTTGTTTTTTTCTTGAAGAATACTCTTTACAATTTTTATGTAGCAATTTTATTGATAGCAAAATCTCTTGGTATTTTTCTAAAATTTTCCATATTCATTCTTACTGAGGAGTACTTTCATTGAGTATAAAATTCTAGGTTTATATTTATTTCATTGCAGCAAATAGAAGTGGTATTACACTGTTTTCTCCTTACCATTGTTACTCTTCAGAAGTTAGCTGTCGGTAAACTTGTTGCTCCTTTAAAGGTGATATGTTTTCTTTGGTCTGTACTCATCTCTTAAAACACTGACTTGTATGGACTACATTATTGACCTGCCTTGCCTTCTGGTTTCTAGATGTATTCTAATCATGTGAAGCACAGGCAGCAATCCGAGGAAGGGAGGAAGGTGAATTGGGACGCTCATTGTCCTTGCTCCCTTATCACCAGGTTGATTGACCATTTACGAATACTAAAGGCCATAGTTCCTGTCAGGCAGCCCTCTACCTAGAGCTGAACTCTCCGGTTTCATTACTACTCCCTTCTCTTTCCTCCCCAGGCCTAGGGTGGTAGTGCTCCCCAGGTACGAACCCTGGGATATTAAAATAGATAGTCTTGTTTATTTTTTTTATCCTCACCCGAGGACATTTTTCCACTTTTCGTTCAGAGTGGGAGGGAGAGAGAGGAACAGAGAGAGAGAGAGAAACATCGATGTGAAGGGACACATAGAGTGGCTGCCACCCGCACAACCGACCAGGGCTGGGGACAAACTGCAACCGAGGTACATGCCCTTAGCGGGACCCAAACCTGGGTCTCTCAGGACCGCAGGTCGACGCTCTAACCGCTGAGCCAAACCGGCCAGGGCGAAAATGGATAGTTTTGTTAAACTGTGAACAAACATTTATAGCCACTCTCAGCCTCTCCTCAGAATTCCCAGTTTGGTTCGAGTGTTTCCTGACCAGACTCTGACGTGTAGGGGATCTCTACGAAACCTTCCCATGCCCTCCCCCATGGCGCTTACCTTGCCTTTCATAATTGATATCCCTGCGCCTGTGCGGGTTACATTCTAGGTCATTTCTTCCAGTTCAAACCTTATTCCTTTAGTTGTTCTAATGATGGTTTTGAGGTTAAATTATTATGCTTTTAACTCCTAAACGTTTTATTTGTTTCTTTTAAAAATCTGGTCATTTATGATAGTCTGAGATTTTTTTTTAACCTTCTTGTTTGATGTTTTTAAACACACAAAATATATTTCTTTTATATGCTGTCTGACGGTTCCTGTAGCTGATGTGTTCATAAGTCTGGTTCTGCTGACACCTGTTTTCATTGCCTCTTGCTCACGCTTTGTTTCTTTTAGTGTGTTGTGCTTTTTTTGACTGTGAGTTCATATGTCCTGGAATTGAATTTATGGAACTTTTCTGAATCCTAGGATAAATATGGGTTTGTCTAAAGAATTATTATTTTTTCTATCATGATGTATGCCTGAAACATATATAGCGATGCATTTATTTCTCAATATATCTGGGTGAAAAAAGGACAGGGTTTTCTTCTGCCAGGTCCCACAGTGAACAGTGTATCAAGGACCGTTATAAAAACTTATTGTTGGAATTTGGGCCATATGAGGATGGTTCATGATTTATACTAATTATTAGCAGCAAGGTAGGTGTTTCTAAAATTCATTTCTACACTATATTTTAGCCACTTTGTGTCCTAGATCTGTAGACTGGATTTCTTCTTTTAGATTCTCTATCTGAGAGGCTTCAGGTTTGTCTCTTTTTTAATTAATTAATTAATTTATGTTACAGATGTTTCTCCTTTTTCCCCCATTGACGCCCTCCTTCCCCTCCCTCTCGGCCCTGTCCCCAGCTTTGTTGTCCATGTCCATTGGTTATGCACACAGGCATATAAGTTCTGTAGTTTATCTCTCCTCCCCAACCCCTCTTCTGGGGATTGTCAGTCTGTACCCTACTTCCACATCTCTGGGACTACCCTGTTCCTCAGACTGTTATGTTGATAGTATTCCACAAATAAGTGAGATCATATGATTCTTTCTCTGCTTGGCTTGTTTCCAGGTTTGTCTCTTAACTTTTAAGTTACGTGAGGCTGTGAAGACATCAGTTCAATTATATGAGGTCTGACAGTTTACCCTCAAGATGAAAGCTATCATCAGTGTTTTACTTCTAGTTGCTAACTTCACTTAGGGTTTGGCCTGAATGTTATTATTTTTATTAGTAATTATAATTTTAACATCTCATGGAGAGATTTAAGAATATGCTTCCCTAAATATTATCCAACTTAATTGTTTTCTCTTAGCCAAGATGTTGGAAACAGAAGCCGTTATTTTATTCTTACCTTTTTGTCACTTTTTATCAGGTATGTCTTCTATAAAAAGCAATATCAAATTTACTTGTATTGACTCTGAGATTTCATGTGTTTTAATTGTGTGATTTGTCTTCTGTTATCTTGTTACATGGTCTCTGATCTTTAAAATACTTTACTTGAGTTATTCTTTCAAAGATTTATGGAGAAGGTAAGCCTTAAGCTGAATTGGGATGAAAGTGTACCTGTCAGTTGGGATTTTGTAATGAGAGAAGGAAAGAGCACTAGCTGTTGGTGGTTGAATTCACATTCTCATTTTGAATCATGCTGTTTCCCTCATTTTAAAAGTAACATTTAAAAAGTTATATCCAAAGTTATATTTTCATGTTGGTTACATTCCTAAGCAATGTATTTTTCTAATAATGTCTATTTTTTCGTTCTTTAAGTTATACATTTTCTAATATCAATATTCACGTCAGAAATCTAAAGTCAGGTTATAATAGTGAAACTTTAATATATATTTCTAAGGACATATGGGATTTTAAAAATAAGAAAGACTTGTCTGGCCGGTGTGGCTCAGTGGTTGAGCATTTACCCATGCACCAAGAGGTCACAGGTTTGATTCCCGGTCAGGGCACATGCCCAGGTTGTGGGCCAAATCCCCAGTGTGGAACATGCAAAGGCAGCCAGTCCATGTTCTCTCTCATCAATGTTTCTATCTCTCTCTCCTTCTCCATTCCTCTCTGAAAGCAGAAAAGGAAAACATTTTTATTTTTTTAAGTAAGAAAGCCTTTATAATTAATCTGTAACTCAAATGGCTGATAAAATTTGTATTTTATAACATAATAATTATAGCAGTAGTAGTGGCTGTCTTAAGTAATATTAAGAAGGATGCTAGGATTAGGTCCTGACTGTAGGAAGGACTTCTTGAAAGACAAATAGTATTTTGCAAAGGCATTTTACAGGCCAGAACACTGAATATCACCTATTTACTCAGAATGATTAAGTCCAGTGTACTCATATTGTAGATGAAGAAGAAGGTTCAGAGAAGAGACACAATCTACTGGAGTCAGGCAGCTCTTAAGTAGCAGAGGTAGGATTTAGATCCAATTCTGACTCTAAGTTCAATTCTCTTTCTGTATACTGTATTTTCTGTTAGCTTACGTTTTTTCATCTTTACTAATTCTCCTAGAATTGTTTCAGAAATAATATTGAAAACATTCTATAGTGATTTGCAACTTAAGAAAGCCCTTTCAAATGCCTGATGTGAGGAAAGTCCGTATTGACTCCTTTCCTCATTTCCAACACATTTTTAAAAGTCATCATTTAGAGTAAAGTACAGTGACAGAGATCTAATGACTTGATTCATTTTTTAATTTTTTCTTCTGTCTTTCATCTATATCATCTATTAAGAAAGATAGAAACATTTCTTCTATTCAAATAAAAATTTAAAAAATAGATTTATATATATTTTTTCTTAAATGGGACTTTTAAGGTAGGGAAAACATTTTTGAGTACTTATGCAATTTATTTAACAGAGATACATAAATATCTGCACTATTGCACATAATGCCAAATTCCCAACAGTTTTAACTTGACATTTCTTTTTTTAGTGTCGACTATATGTACAGTATTTCATTTTCACTTTAGCCCTGTGACTTTATATTCTCCATTTTGTATAAGAGCAAACTGAGACTTGGAGAGATTAAGTAATTGGGCCATAATCAGACCAATCAGTAGTGAAGAGAATTTTAAGTCAATCTGGTTGCAGAGCCAGAGTTTTTAACCACATGCTGTATTATAATTTCTAATATAGTAAAGCTTGTCATGAAGAAGCATAAATATTTTTAGAAATCTACATGTGGCATTTTTGAGTACTATGATTATTGAGACTCGGGTGTATGAGGGTATCTATAATCGTTACAAAAGTTGGCTGCTTAAATGATAAATCTTTTCAGACCCCAACCTCATAAACATATGTGAACCAATAAATTAGGTGGCATCAAAACAATTATCTTTAAAAACAAGAGCCCTAATGAAAAGGAAATATTACTGGGATAGTATCTGACGAAGAGTTGAAGCAAATAAAGAAAAAACATATTGGTCAAACTGAGAAAAGAAACAAAATAACTTATTAGAGTTTGAGTAAAAATGTTAGAAAAATCGAGAAGACTCAAAAGACAAATATTTGTTTAAAACTTTTTATGTGGCAGGCCCTACATTAGGTAGTGAGAATATGCAGATCAATAGGATATAATCAAAAGGATGTATTTCTTTATCTAAAGAAACTCACAAATTCATGCCGAAACTCATAAACACCTGATAATACTAGAGTGCAAAGTACTAAAACAATTTCAGGGTCATGGAGAAGAAGTAGTTAATTCTATGTCTGGCAGAGGAGAGAGGGTTGTGGGGCAGGGCAGAGGCTGGGCAGGGCAGGAGGAAGTGTTGCAGGCTTGAGGAAAGAGTTGGGATCTAAGCTGATCCTTTGGGATGACATGATTTCACTGGGCAGGGATGGGAAAGGGCATTTGAAGTTGACTGTAAGCAAAACCCACAACCTTAATATTTCATATTTCAGGGAACAATGCGACAGGGACAAGGAATGTTTATTGTTGGAAGAAGTGTGTATTAGTTTTCTATTGCTGTGTAACAAATTATCAAAAACTTGGCGGTTGAATACAGTGTTTTTGTTTGTTTGCTTGTTTTTGTTTTTTTTTTGTCTCAGTTTCTGTAGGATATACATCTATCATCCCTTAGTTAGGTTTTCTCCTAAGGGTCACAAGGCTAAAATCAAGGTATCGGCCAGACTACTTTGTTATCTGAGGCTGTACTGAAGAAAGATCGGCTTTGAAGCTTCTTCAGGTTGGGGGTAAAATTTATTTCCTTGAGGGTTTAGTATTCATGGCAGCTTGATCCTTCAAAGCCAGAAACAGAGGTAGAGTCCTTTCTACTTCTAGTCTATGACTTCTAGAGCATCTTTGAATGAGTCACCTGATTAGGTCAGCCTCAGCCAGAATAATCTCTCTTTGGATTAATTGATTAGGGACTTTAATTATCTGCAATATTCCTGCACCTTTGCTATATAATGTGATCTGATGAAGGCAGTGAGTGGAATTCTATCACTTTTGCCATATTCTGTTGGTTAGAAGCAAGTCGAGATTCTGCTCTTATGTAAGGCAAGGGGATTGTAAAAGGGGTGACTCGTTGGGAGTCACCTTAGGATACCTGCGTCAGAGTGGAGTGAAGGATGAGAAGAAGTAAAATGAGATAACCTCAGATAGGAAGTTGCAACCTTACAAGTTGTACTCATTCATACTAAGTCTAAAATCTTTTCATAGAAGTATGATTATACATGCATAACTACATACTGATATAATAATGCTATGAAGGAAAGGTAGTGCAGATGCCATGTGAAAATAGCATGTATTCAAATATTTGTATTAGAGTGTAACTACTGCGTTGGTAGTTTAGGGTCAGTGCATATGTGTGTGTTTCTGTGTATGTGTGTGCACGTATATGGGTGCTCATGTGCACAGGCTGGTATGTTTAATCTAATTATCATTATTTTTTGCCTAAAATTCTCTGGAAAGATGGGGGAGAAAAAAATTTAAACATAAATGACAAAATATTTTTTTAAAAATTCTGAGATAACTTTGATACCATCTTGGCTGAAGTAATTTCCCCTAAGTCACTCTGGCTTTCATTGTTTTATTTTATACATATAACTTATTACCACCTGAAATGACAATTCAGTAGGCATGATGATATGAAAGTATGTGTTTATTTTTTAGTTTCTATCTTCCCCACGTGCCCACTGGGATATAAGAGGCAAGATTTTATCATTCTCATTCATCCATGATTGCCACTGCAGGACCCAGAACAGTGCTCGACAAACAAGTGGCTAGAATTATACATGCTAACTTCCACCCAACCAGAGCCTTTTCTGTATGGTTATGAGGGCAAGAGCCAATGCACCTGATGATTTGGGAAGGTCAGCAAAGGTGCAAGTTTATAAAAAAGTGAAGTAAAAATTTAAGGTGGTTAGTGGTTGGGAAATTAAGGATGTTGGCACATAAAATGTGGGATGCATTAAAAAAAATAATTTTGGTCTTATTTTCCTATTTTAGATAAAAGCACAGAATGAAATAATGTGAGAAAAAATATTAGGCCAGTTCTTAGTGCCTTCTTTGCTGGGAGCAACTTCCAGTGAAAGAGGGGAGGCCTGGTTTTGCTACTTGAACCCTTTAAAGAAGACGATAAAAGCTGTTTTTAGGGTCAAATACCATGAACGTAGCAAAGTAGAGAATCTGAGATGAGGAACCTCTGACTCTCAGTTGCACTCAGTTCTACATAAAAGGTAACTCTATTCTCAGTCATTTTGTGTGCCAAATTTCATAGGTATGAAAAACTCTGCCCAAGAACAATGGATATCAACGTTGTCACCGCCCATGGATGGCATAGGTGGTAGGTTTCATATTGTAATTTATTTTCATATTGCAATTTTAAACTTACAGGCAAATAGATTTGCAACCAATCTTTCAAAAATTCAAATGGAGAAATTTCTGTAATATTTTTATCCTGTTTTATGTCTCTTACTCGTCATCATTTTCATTTTCTACCACTGCTGTAAAAAATACAACAAACTTATTGGTTCCAAACTACTCATATTTATTTTTACAGTTCTGGAGATCAGAGGTCCAAAATGGGTGTCACTGGGCTGAAATCAAACGCCAGCAGTGTGTTCCTTCTGGAGGCTCTAGGGAGCAATCTGTCCCCTTGCTTCTCCCAGCTTCTGAAGGCCATCGCATCCTTTGGCTTATGGCCCCCTTTCCTCTTCAAACCCAGTATTGGCTGGTCAAGCAGTGCTCTCATCACATCATTCACTGACCCTCTGGCCTCCCTCTTCCCATTTAAGGACCCTTGGGATTACACTGTGCCCACCCAGATGACCCAGGATAAGGTGAGAAGATTCAACAATTCCAATTCCATCTGCCACCTTACTTCTCCTTTGCCATGTAATATAAAATATGCATAGATTCTGAGAATTAGGAAGTGAACATCTTTGGGGAGACCATTGTTCCACCAGATTATATATTTTCTTTATGAAGATTTGGACATTTCCAAAAACGAACATATCTCTAGATAGGGGACAATTCTACTTTCATGTCTGGTCGAAATGGCCTAAACCTAGGATAGAAGAGAATCTAAACCCTTGTTTATTCCTGGTTAGTGCATTTTTCAATGAGCACCAAGCCCAAGGTTGCTAGAGAAGGGCAGAGTCTAATTTTCCCGATTAGACTTTCCTGCTCTTTAGAAGAGATGCCTGTTCTCTGTGTAAAGAAAGTAATCGCTTTTAAAAATTATTATTATACATAACTACCTATTTGCAGACACATGAGTCTCAAATAGAACCGAATATGCAATGTTTCCTGGCACATCTCCTGCACTTAGGGGGAAACACGTTAAGCCTGCGAAAGACCTAAAAGCTAGTACTTTATGTTTGTAAAGAACACAACACTGGAGGCACTCCAAAAATTTTTAGAAAACAAAGTTAACAATAGATCATTCAAAATCACTGTCTGTCTAAGTAAAGTTTAATAATATGATTCATACGTTTGATCTCTGTGGCAAAGTCTAAATATGAATTAATCTCTGTAATTAACTTTCAGTGGAATTTCACTTTCCAAGTGTGTGCAGGTAAAACCAACAGTGGTTTATTTTTTACTGTTTTTGTTAGTAACTGTTCCATTATATTGTTTTATGAGACAAGAATACAGTGTCTAAATAGAAAAACCCTGGGCACAAATAATTTATCCCATCGAATACAAAGAGATTTCCATCAATAAATCAGAAAATCAGATTATTTTGTATGCAGGCCAGGTCCAAGCGAGACACTTATAACTACAATAAAAGCCATGATTAATGATGTTTGAATGTCAGAAGATTGAAAATTTGACATAAATTTGTTAAATATTCAGAAACCTATAAGATAATTTATGCTTCAAACCATCATTCATTCAATACCTACTAGGGAAGTTTCTGATTTATTTGATTTTAAGTATGTCTAAAACTCTGTTAATTCATGGTATTCCTAAAAAATAAAACAACAAAAAACAAACAAACAAAAAAAACCATGAGCTCTTACTACTGACTCAAATCTAAAAATAGTTGGTTTTACTGAAGGAGTCCTTGAAGTTGTTGCCAAGGAACCAGCTTTGGACAAGGAAGATAAAATATCATCAAAATCTCTTAGTTAAAAAGGAGAAAAACTCTGAGAAGCAGCCATTTCTTAGAAAAGCTGATATATAGTGATAACCTTTCTAAGCCTGGCCCATCCTGTACTTGTCACACCATAAAAATATCTTCTTCTTCTACTCTCTGATCCATATATTCCATATTCTGATGCTTCCTGAGATGTCATTTGTTGGATTTAATAAAAATTCATGTTTCAAATGCAAAAAGCTCAGAGAAGGTTTAGAGTCCAGGGGTGCAATAACACGTTCTATGTGTGATCCTTGCCCACAGGAAATTAAAATATCATGTTAGGATATAAGACATATATATATAATATATAAAATAATTACATTAGTGTCTTGGTCCATATTAATTGTTATGGATGGACAGAAGAAAGAAAAGGCAACATTTGCTAGAATCTCCAAAATTATTTATAAAAATTAATTTTTTGTTTTAAAAATGGGACAAACTGTGAAGAATTTGTACTTTTATCAACTTTCTATCTTACCAAATGCTTGCACATTATCGGTTGGAATGATAAACTCTAGGTTGCAACTAGTAAGGGAACTTTTCTTTCTTTCTAATTAAAAGAGCCCACCTTGCCCTGGCCAGTATGGCTCAGCAGTTAGAGCATCGGCCTGAGGACTAAAGGGTCACAGGTTTGATTCCCGGTCACGGGCATGTACCTGGGTTTTAGGTTCAATCCCCGCCCAGTCAGGGTCAAGCGGGACACAGTCAATCAATGTCTCTCTCACACTGATGCTTCTCTCTCTCTCTCTCTCTCTCTCTCTCTCTCTCTCTGTCCCCCTCTCACTCCCTCCCTCCCTCCCCTCTTTTCACTCTATCTAAAAATCAATGGAAAAATATCCTCAGGTGAGGATTAACAAAAAATAAAATAATACAATTAAAAATAAAAGAGCTAACCTTGCTGTAAAGTGTGTTGCCTGAAGACAGCACAAAAAATAGATAAAGGAACAACTACAGGTGTAATTAAAAATAAAAGAGCTAACCTTGCTGTAAAGTGTGTTGCCTGAAGACAGCACAAAAAATAGATAAAGGAACAACTACCAGTGTGATTTGGTGTGGTATGGTACAGACTTGTTAAGTGTAGTACAGATGGAGAAGGTGGGTGTGGGGAATGATTCTTTTTTGTTTTGTTACGTGCCCTTGGCGGAAACCAAACCTGGGACTCTCTGGTCCGCAGGCCAACGCTCCAACCACTGAGCCAAACCGGCCAGGGCTGGGGAATGAGTCTTAAAGGGGTTTCTTTATGGGCTTTTCTCTGTACATACTTGCCACAAGAGAACAAAGAAGAAACGTACTGTGGGTGTTTTCTAGATGAAGGCGATAAAAGTTAAATATTGGTTGATTACATAGAAAAGGAGCCAATAGCTGTTTCAGAGACAAATTGCAGACCTTAAAATAGCGTTAAACAGGAAAAGATTCTAGAAGCCCTTAGAGAAAGCTGGTGGTGGGGCTATTTGCCAAAGGAAGGACCAGGAAGCCACTGCTGCCTGCTGCTACCGTGAAGGGGAGTCATTGGTGATAAGTTTTCCCTCATTTCCCTTTGCACTTAAAGATAGCCTCACCAAGTGAACCAGTCCATGGAGCCAATTACAGACGCTTCGGTTGATAATAACAGTGTCACCTCATGGGGGCCTGTTATTTCTGGTCCCCACCTGGCACTGCACATAGTTATTATAATATTATTGACTATATTTCCTATGCTGTACTTGACATCCCATGACTATTTTTTAAACTACCAATTTGTACTTCTTAATCCCTTCCCCTTTTTCACCCTAGATTTGATTCTTGTGCTAATCCTTGGGAATTGTCAGCGACTGACAGGTGAGGAGGTCATGTTCAGGTTTGTTGGGTAAGGATGTTATGATTAGTTAGAAACATCCTTTATGGATGAGGGTATAGATATATTGGTGTAGATGAATCACTGAACAATTAGAGTTCTGGTTATACATATATATCTGTATTCTTAACACCTAGGAGTATCTTTTACCTTGACATGGAGGGAGAAATGTCAGTCTCTTATAAGTCCACAAGGTAAAAAGCTTAGTTTAGAAATGGAGACCTTGATTGTTAAACAGGCCTTAGGTTCTTGGGTTATACCTGAGAAAATAGGATAATTAACAAGCCTTTGTTACTGGGGTGAGGGAGAGAAAGATGAAATGAGATTTGTCATCAATTATCCAGAAATTTGAGTGAGTCTAAATCTAATTTAGAATTTTCTTATTTTTCTAAAGGTTAATATAGTTTATGAAAATAAATATAGTTTATTTTTTTAAATTTACAACAACTACAAATACACATGGCTTGTGTATAGGTTTTTTTTCCTCCTTTAATCCTCAACTGAGGATATGTTTTTGTTTTGTTTTTTAAATTTTTTTTGTGCGCATTGGGTTTTAGAGAGTGAGGAAAGAAGGGAAAGAGAGAGAGGGACATCAATGTGGGAGAGAAACATTGATTGGTTGACCCCCTACTCCCCCCACCCCCACGTGCACCCAGATGTATAAGCTGATTATGTGCCCTGACTGGAAATCGAACTCACAAGCTTTTACTTAATGGGACATGCTCCAACCAACGGAGCCACCTCACCAGGGCATGTGTATAGTGTTTTTAAAATTTTTTAATTCTCTAATATTAGTTTTTCATGCTCATTAAAGCGTGTTTGAATTTTCAAAGACATTCACTACTCCTGCTCTGAATAAGCACCCCTCACAGCAAGGGCGAACTTCTCCTTTCTGATCTGTTTTTCCTGTTCAAATACTGCCTGTCGTTTCTGTCTCTCCAGCTCTTCCCCTTGACTTTCCCAGACCCTTGCTGACAGAAGAAGACAGACATCACTTCACATGGCCCTTCAGATTTCTTGCCTTTTGGTAGCTCAGCTGCAGCTAACCCATATTTGAGGTTTTGTGTCGGGAAGTCACTACTTGTCAGAATGTCAACATTTCTTACATGAAAAGGTCTGGATTAATATGAGATTTGGGGGAAAATTAAAGATCAAGAATTTCTATTTAAGCTTAGGCACAGAAAGATTGGATAATGTCCTTTTCTGAGGTCACTTTACTTGTTCTCTTCAAGGTATCTTAAAAATGCTAAGATAATGGTATTTCTTCTGGCACATGGCATTTATTTATTGTTGCCTATTATCAGGTTCTCTGAGACTTCATATGGCTTATCAATTAGCTAAGTTTACTGATTTTATAAAATATCATGGTCATCTTATCACAGAACTGCATGCTTCCATAGAATTCCTGTGTGACAGACCCCAGAGGGGTGTTATGGACAGACAGCTCCCTAAGTCAGGGGGAGCAGGCTGTCTACAACCTCTGTCCTTGTCTTCTCATGCAAATGAATTTATACGAGAGATTTTGATTGCATCGTGATGAAATGAATTTATTAAAACACAAAGCAAAAGACTCTATTAAAACATTAAAGCGTGCACATTTATTAATGAAGCAAGGCAAACATAGCGGTACATCTGGCTCATGAAGCACAGACGGGCTCTCAGCTAATCTAAAGAGCTAGTGGGGGGTTTCTGCCTCATGTACCCTCCTATCTAGAAGCTTTTTACAAAAATTCCTCTGCTAGATATCCTTGTACAGATGAACCTGAAGGTCTCCCCTTTTCTTAATTATGGCTGTCTCACAATTTATGGGAAGTACCTGCCAATTAAATCCCAACTGTAGGCATTCTGTTTAAATAGTGGAATAAGACTGTTTCCTCCTTCTCCTTCCTCTCCACCATTTTAAGAACTTTAGGATGATTTGCATTAAGTAGTCTATGATCCCGCCTGCTTTCCCCCTTCTCTCCTGCATTTTTTTGGTGAGGAGAGGTTTTAACCCTTTGTTCTCCAGACAGGGCCCTGCTATAAACAGCCTGCAAAGCTTTTTTTAATTTTCCCACCTCAGTTTCCCTATTCCACTTGTCCCAGAATTTCCCTAGCTTTTTATTATCCTACAACACTTAGATATATTTTCATTTACTAGGCCAGAAAAAGAAATCATTGCTTGAGTACCCATTTCACAGGTGAAAAAAATTAGTTTCACAAAAGCCAAGTGAGGTGCTTCAGTGAAATAACTTTAGAAGAAAATTCAAACTTAGTTTTTTTTGTTTTTTTTTATAATTTGTGTGATGGCTAAGTCTATGCCTTACCAACCTGGGTTTTCAGAATACATTCACTAAAAAACAAAAAATCAGATTGCCTATCAATGGTTGCCTTTAGATCTCTACCAGCCTATATAAGAATTTAGTCCCTCTGAAATTGTCTTACTCCTGACAGCCTCTCAAGGAGGGAACTGTCACTCATGTGCTCAGGAAGAACCTACAAATGAAGTCATGATGCTAGTGCCTTTCAGTCCCTTCCCAAGTGAGGTCACAGTAGTGGAGAATGAATGACTGTCTCTTACTACTGTGCGTCACCGTCACCAGCACTCTGACTCTGGTCACGTCACTTCGTCTGAGTAGACACGTCCATTTCTTAGTTTTCTCAAATACAAGGAAGATACAACTGCAATTTTGGGGTAAGTCTATTTAAAAAATGATTAGGGATAACTAGAAAGAGAAATATAATGCAGTGGTAACATGAACGGTCAAACCTCTGTTTCTGAACATCTCCTATCTCCAATAATTCGATTCTCAACCAAGTTGTTCAAGGAAAAAAAAATGTCTGGGTTGCTGAACAACCATTTCCTGCTGATACATCAGCATGACAAAAAGGGTCTCTCAGGCCACAAACAAAGGAGAGAAGGCTAGTCAGTTTACCACTAAATCTAGTATTGTTAACATCTCAGGAAATTGTGCTGTGAATATTTTTGTGTCTTTTTTGTTTGTTTGTTTTGCTTTTGTTGGTGACATGCATGATTAGCACAATTTTAAAACAATTAGGCCATCAAGCGTGCTAATGTTGCTAAGGATGTGAAAGGAACAATGATCACAGGCAACTGAAGAAGTAGAAAAACTGTTGTTGATTTGGCTAAACCAAAAGCAGTTAGCCTGTGACACCATTTTGGAGGTAATGACATGTGAAAAGGGTAAGACTCTGCATGCTGACTTCCTAAAAGACTCCCCTGGAATGAGTGCTGAAAGTGATTCATTTAAGGCTCGTAGGCAGTGGTTTGATAAATTCTAGAAAAGAAGTGTTGATTATAGATTAAGCAATACATTAGCCATGTATTGTATCATTTGGGGGCCTGGAACAAATTAATCCAATTTACATTATTTCTAATGGGAAAAAAAAAGGATTCGATTTTCCAACAGATTGCTTTTCAAACAGACTTCAGAATGAATTAAGCTTAAGAACCAAGGTTCCACTGTAACTGACTGTATAGAGTTGGTTCCCACAGAAAGCAGGTGTACCTGCGAGGTCCATTTTAAGCACGCACCTATACGTCTCAATCTGGCCTACCCCCATATGGCAAGTATTCCAAACCCGCTACCACCGTTAGTTCTCCAAGAATACCTCCACCTCAAAGTCCAGGCCCACTGCTTAGGAGTGACTCCAGTCTTCAGGGTCAGGGGAAGAATTAAATATACTAAACATGTACAATGTCTAGCTTAGGCTTCTCTGTCATCAATTTGTCATTTTCTTAAGTAAATGTAATTCAGATATTTCATAGTGTGGTGACCGCAAAATTTAATTAGCCCATCGATACAGGTTCAGCTTGTATTTACGAGTTCTGTTTTCCAGGATTAAAATAATAATAATAAAGTTTACAATTATAGAAAGAAAAGAAAAACTAGATCATGTCAGAGATCAGCAAAAAAGTAAGCTAGATGAAAAAGAACTTTATATGAGACTATAAGAAAATTTCTTACTTGGTCCAGTAAGTCCTCTAATAAACATGAAAACACCTCCCCTTCTTCCCACAGTTAGTTCACTAGCTACTTGCTGTCACTGTAGCAATTTGACCCCAAGCAGTCTTTGTTGGCATTGCCATTACTACAGCTAGAAACACCTGGAGGAACTTAGTAAGCAAGGAGTAAAGCAATGGCTATACATTTCAGAAATCACCGCCAGGGACAGGTGTGATTCCACGCCCACCGTGTGCTTGCTTCATGACAACTTCCTCAAAACCACGCTGTAGGAACTGGCTACAATCATTTCTTCTAAGTTGTTGTCGTTTGTTTGTCTTTTTTTAAATCTGTAGCCTAAAGATTCTAGTTTTGTCACAATAAGGAAAACTATTTCCCAGAGATCTGGAAATAGTACAAAAGATTAGATACAAGAATGTAATTTACCTTTTCATTGTTAATGATGTACTTTGTTAAACATAGTTCTTACAATTAAAATATTGAACTTGTTTCTTTTTTATTGTGACATATTTTACGAGGAATACATATTTTGACATATTCTGCAAAAGGAAAAAAAGCTATTGGCCCACTGAACCTTAGGCATAGCGTTTGGCTGAGGAATCTGAAACTTAAAAACCATTAATATTGTGAAAGCAGGTTGATACCTGAATTTTCCTCACTATCATTAAAAAATAATCACTCTGCTGATGTTGCATGAAAGATATTGCCATGTATTTTATCATCAAGTTTTATCTGTCATATTCTATTATCATAATAACAGAAATATATTAACATAATTATTTTATTCAGACTATTTCTCCTTTTGACATATTCTTGAGTTTCAGTCTAATAAGTAACATGGTTGTCTATTAAGACAAAACAAAATCTTAAGGAAAGTCCTGACAACTTTAAAGTTAGGAAATGTATCAGAATTAATAGAAAGCAGATGCCACCGGCAAAAATTATAATACTTAGTTCAGTAATGAGAACTATGAAAGTTGACTGGAATGGAAATAATGGCACTAAAACACCAGTCTTTAACTAAACTGAAATTTGTCATATGATTTAAATCTCACAATAAAATTTTTAGTTTTTTTTAGATGTGAACATATCTAGACAATTAGTTCCTTTCATTTGTTTAGGGGCCCAATAAGACTGTAATATAAGTCTTACTGCCTTGGCCAGGCAGCACAGTTGGTTAGAGCATTGTCCCAATAACACCAAGGTCCAGTATGTCAAGGTTGTGGGTTTGATCCTAGGTCAGGGCACATACAAGAATCAAACAATGAGTGTATAAGTCAATGTAACAACAAATCAATGTTTCTTTCTCCCTCTCTCCCTCCTCCTCTATCCCTCTAAAATCAGTGTGTGTGTGTGTGTGTGTGTGTGTGTGTGTGTGTGTGTGTGTTTTGCTGTTAAATTCTCTTTCCCAGAGATATCTGGGTAATTGAGATAGTTATGTGTCAAAAGCTAGTGCTCATGGTCCCACAGCTGTAGAACAACATATTTTTTTAGACATAGCTAGCCTATATCATAATACTGCATTCTTCATGCCCCTCTTCTTTTCCATGTCACATAGATTACCTTCTGTGATAATGCTTGTTCCTAGGGAAATAAAGTAGCTAATAATCACATGGAGTAGTTATACGGAGTGAATAAGCACCAGCATAGAGCATACAATTGACTTGCTTCTGAAGATGAGAACAGATTTTTTAAATTTTTGCTTGTAATCTATTGCAGCTTACATCTCTTTAGTTACTTGGATCTCTGTCCTGTATTCTGACCTTCCATTGGCTGCTATGGTTTTATGAATCTCCATGCCATCCCAGATTGAGCATGACTCCTTTTTTACGTCTTACAAATAACTCCTACATGTCTAGGATGCTGATGGCTTGATATTTAGGGCAGGTGGAGTGAATTACAACATAAGGAAAAGAAATAATGAAAACAAAAATGTGTTGTTAAATAATAAGTATCCAGGAGAAAAAAGAATTCTTTAAACTGCATGGGGTGTGCTCTCACAGAAATACTTACGTTCTCAATTTGATAGAGGACTCATCAGATTCTTGTAACTTTTCTAGGCACAACACTTTATTTCTTTTTTGGTAGCCTTGCCTTAAAAATTATGCTCCAGGATCAATTTGAGTGAAAGAAACAAAGCCAGTTACAGTCCCTTCCCAAAGACCATCTGTTCCAAATTTTCACTACTAGCCACATGAAGACCAAACAGATCTTTGAAATTATAGTTGTTTTCTTTTTCTGATGTGCCAGAATAATATTAAAAGCAAGTCTTTCCACTTCCACTACCTTTAAGGATTGAGGAAATTGTTAATGATATTGATCTTTACTTATGTGGGACTATATTACTCTATGTAAATTATATATCTGTCACATTATATATGAATATATAAATACAGTAATCTGTATTAAAAGTTTATATAATTACATTATATTAACATTTTATATATTTATGTATATAATATGTAGTCATATGTATATATTCATGTATATATGTATAGATATACTAATAATTAATATAATTATTTCAACAACAGAGAACTTTATTTTTCCTGAATTATCTTGGAAATAATTTTGGCACCATATAAAAATGCATTCTAACCTTATAATTGTATATCAAATATACCTTTATATACTTTCAAACAGATGTAGTCTTTCCACTTATCCTTGGGTTTAAGTAGAAAAATTATTTTAGCTAGATTTTAAAGAATCTAGATGCCTGGAGTAGACCTCTAAACATTATGATTTGTTGGAACTGAGAAAAGACTCAAGCATCTCCACTTTTATTTATTTATTTATTTATTTATTTATTTATTTATTTATTCATTTTATTATTATTTTTTTTAACTCATCTTTATTGTTGAATGTAGTAGACGTTTCTCCTTTTCACTTTTAATAAGCAATCCTAGTGATTCTGATACAGATATTTCTTGGATTACATTTTTTAGTATTTCACTCTAGATAAGAATTACCTAGCTTAATATCAAATGCAGTTATACTTTAAATAACTTACCTTTGTTGATGACTTTAATAAACTTAAACAGATCCTTCACTAAATTGTTGACTGGTTCTCATTCTAAAATTTAAAAATTACAGTTTTCTCTATTGCCATGTATTATGAAAGTCATTGCTCTGAGGTGTGCTTTCAAGTAGAGCTCTATAGTTTTAATTCTAGCATAGTTCCTTTTTAGTATTTCTGATTTACATGGTATCATTACATGGGAATGTAATAAAGACCGGAGAGGCATCAGTAACCAATCAGGAGGACCCTATCCTTTCATGTGAATAAGAGGATCTCAAAGACAGTAATCAAAGTAAATTCTACATGGAACTCTTTCAGAGGACACATAGGAAAATGAGAGGAAATATCAAGGGTGCCTAAATCCCGCAGATGTTATTCAGACTCAGGTCAATTGACTCCATACCTTAGTTGCTTGGAGGAAATAACTACTCAATTAAACTTGGGAAATGAGTTTTTCTCTAAGACTGATACTCTGACAGACTCCATAATGCTTGGATTTGTGCACTGAATCTTTTATTTTATTTTCAATTGCTAATACATGCATCTACTAAAAGAAAGTCAAAGAGTTAAAAAAAAAAAAAAAAAGAGAGAGAGACAAAAGTAATTTTCTATCTTGTCCCCTGTACATAGTCCTCTAGTTGTCCTTAGATGCATCTGTTATTAGCCATTTCTTTTGTCTATTTACAAAGTTTATTGACTATCGTGATGTATGTTGTATGGGGAGAAGGGGAGAGTATAAATAAATGCAGGTCAGGAAATTCCCTTGATTCTAAAATAGCAGGAGACTTACATTAAAGAGTGACTTAATGGCCTGAGTTAAAGTCATTGAGAAGCCTGTTTACCATTGGAGTGTGTCTTAGATACCAGAGGAAATGTAATATATTCTTCAAGTGAGCTTGTAATGTCTCAGGGAACAAAAAATGGAATTTTAAAGTAGGCACTGCTTTCAGCAAACAGTAGAAATTTAAATGATAATGCATTTTAGCTTAATGAAAATTATCTGAGTTCTAAGATGCACCTTGAGATTGTAGAAACACTGGTAACCAATCAAATGTTCTGACAGTAAAATCAATGCATACCCTATTATAGCCATGTGTTTGGAAAGCAATTTGAAAAATAAAAAGGAGAAATTGCTTCCTTTGACTCATTCATGAAATGTCTTAGTAATATCTAGCTAAAAGGGTTTAGAAAGAAAGAAAAAATATGATTGCCAAAAAAGGGCAAAGTTTATAACCAATTATTGAATCAGAATGACTTTGAAAATAAAACTTTAATTGAATACCAACTATTTATAAGTTACTATGCTCGGGTTATAAAATGCCTTTGAGGAATTATCAATGTAGTTAGGAAATGACATATATGTAAAATAACTCTTTTTCTAGTACAGCATCTGTTTAGAAAGTGAGATCATACTAAGTGGACTCTGTGAATCAGACTCTCCTCAGATCTAAGCTACTCCTTTTTGCAGAGTAGAGCAGCTCATCCAGGACAACAAGAGGATTGTTGAAGCAGTAGGTAGATGGTAATGTCTTCTGCTTGGATGAACCAGATGCTTTTTTAGTACATATCAAATTTCAAGAATATTAGTTGTCATTTGGACTTTATTTCTACTAGTCCAACCAACCACCTAGGTAATTTATCTTTGGTAAAATTATTAATAATTGATTAGTCTTTGGGTATCAGAATTCATGTAGGTCATAAAATAAAAATTTTACTCTGTTGCGTGTATATACATGTATTAGTGATTATATTCACATTTATATCTTAATGTGTTGAGACATTTATTGAAATAAATGCTTGTAATGAATTTGAATTCAATAAAATGATATTTGTCTTGATTGTCTAAATTCACAACAAATGAAAGAGGAATCATGATGGCTAGAAGTCAAAATATTAGTTTCATGCTTGATAAAAGTTAAGATTGGAGTACATGGCTTAAATCCACAGCTATGATGGCCTGTCCTCCAACCTTCAACTAGGTAGATTTTTCCACCCATTCATTGGCTCAGTGGACAGTCACCATCTTTCCCTCACAGGGACAGATCCTTTAATGTAGTGGTTGAGAGCACCCAGAATGCACACATCCTGCTGGACCTACTTAGAAAGGGAAGCCTGAAGGGTTGAAGGGACCGAGCTATATTTTCCAAAATATACCAACCAAATCATTTATTTCTCTTCCTCCCCAGGAAATTCATTTAGATCTGCGGCAACCACAGTACAAGTAGTGCCTGGGACATTGTATTCCACCAGAAATTAAGGAAGTTTGAAGGATAATGATATCATGTTAAGAGGAAAGATAACCCTGTTTGAAGATGTTCCTACCAAATAAATTTATGATATATCTGAGATCCAAAAATGATAGTGTCTGCAATTGATCATAATTATAGTATAAAATTCATGAACTAATGAATTAATGATAATTAATACAATTGTGCATGCATAAATATGTATGCACGTATGTACATACATAAATTAGAAAGGCAGAAAAGAACAACACTTTTTTTGTGAAAGATGTGCTAAGTATAAAGGTATATCGAATGATAGAATTGGAAATTCAATATTTATAACTGATTCAGGTATGGATCATCAATTAGTGAAAAATACATTATGTCAATGATCATTGGAGAACAGGATGTTCAAATGTTGACCAATTAATCCAGCACAGATTGTGAAGGGAAATAAGTATATTTCCAGTGGCCAGAACTGGCAGTCATCAGTCATCATCATCCACATCAGTCATCATCAGCCAAACTACTACATTATAGTTGATTATCACTAACAGTAAGGCAATGTCAAATTTTTTTACTTTCTGATATGATGCAATATGAAGAAAATTACCTATAATGTATTCTTGTTAATAATGTTTACCTGAATCTCGCAAAGCCTCTCCACCCCATTCCAGATTCTAGCAAAAGGAAGGAGGAAGGGGGGAAAGGAGGAAGGAAGGAAGGAAGGAAGGAAGGAAGGAAGGAAGGAAGGAAGGAAGGAAGGAAGGAAGGAAGGAAGGAGAAAACAGAAGGAAGAAAGAGTTATTTTATCATTCTATTTCTGTCCCACAACAGTTTGTCTTTCTTCAAGTACGAATCATTTATACATCAGCAGCTACAGGTTTTTGTTTATTTTGTTTTATTTTGTTCTTTTGACTCTTCTGTGTAGGATTTCTTGCTGTTAAAAGTTAGTATATTTCAAGTAGTAATTTAAAAATTAGGACTAATACATAGGATTTGTAAGTAAACATTCTCTTCCAATTTTTCTGGTGCAGATTAGCCAGTCAACACATTCCCCCCAAAAGCATTTGCTTTTTTCAAATAGAAATTTATATGGCCTGTAGCACATGTATTCAATACATAAACTTCATGTAAGAAATTACATTTTTATGTAAAGCTAGTTAACTCACTGAAGGCCACTCAAGAGCTATGCTTATTAACATGATGCTGTTTTATAGAGCAAGATAGTATATCCAGAAGCTACGCAGAGTAGCAGGCACAGGAAACTACTTTGCAAGCAAGGCCATCATCTGTGGAATTTTAAAAGGCTTGCTCTTCCCTTTAATAACTAAGTCTTATAATTTCTTGCTTCAGATCTTAGAAGGGAGGCTACCAATAGTTTCCTGTTTCTGTGTACCTATAATCATACAAAAGAGGAAAGCATAAATTCATATTAGTAAAATACAATATTTTTTCTCAATCAGTTCTTAGAAATTATCTTTTTTTTATGAGTTATTCTGATGCCATTCTAAAAAGTGCTCTCTCGAGTTTTAAAACAAATTGGGTTTATAGCTATGAGATTGTATTTCCAAATGCCAAATATAATTTGCTCTGACAGGAGAAATTTTTTCCCAAAGACAAATGTTCAAGTTCTTCCTTTGTTTAATGGCAAATTAAATAGAAAACTTCTCTTTTCGTACCTGCATATACTTTATTTAGCTTCCTTCCATCTGCTCTGCAAGGGCTTTTATGAAACTGTATCCCATGGCAACCCCCAATGGCATTTCGCTTCCTGTCTCCCAACTGAGCCCATCTCTTCCAGGGAAACCACCTTAGCACTCCAAGGACAGCACTTTTTTGTTAATTTGGGAGGGGCTTTTGTGTAGAATTTCTTCCACAATCCCCATTATAGAGTACTGATATTGCGTCTACATTCCTTTACACTTACCAGAAGAGATTTGATTGTGAATCATGTTTAAAGAGAATGAGCCCCATGGTTTCACAAAACCATTCCTCTCCTGTCTGTAGACAAATAAATCACAGATGATCATTTTTATCAATGTGAAGGAAGTCTTTTATCCTAGAAAGTTATGTGAAATAGAAGTTTGTAAATTGAGCCCTGGATGGTTTGGCTCAGTGGTTCGAGTTTTGGTCCTTGGACCAAAGAGTTGCAGGTTCAATTCTTCTCAAGGGCATGTGCCTTGGTTTTGGTTCTGTCCCTGGCCCTGGTGGGGGTTGTGGGGGAGGCAACCAGTTGATGTGTCTCTCTCACATGATGTTTCTCTCCCCCTCCACATCCCTCCCTCCCTCCCTTCCTCCCTCCCTCCCACTGTGTCTGAAGATAAATGGAAAAATATCCTCAGGTGAAGATTAAAAAAAAAAAGCTTGTAAATTTATAATTTTAGTGGGAAGAGAGCTCAAGTTCATTGACTTCATACTTATAGTACATAACTGTATGAATTAACTTGTTAATTTATGCTGACAGAACTGTGGCACACTGGATAGAAACAGTGAGCCCAAATCAGCCAATGGAATCTGTACTCAGGGAGGCCACTTAGAGCCATACTGTTTAGAGGTCATTAAATCACTGAGTCTCTTGTTTCCAGTTTAGAAAATGAGTGAAACTTCACAGGGTGTTGGGAAAATGATATGGGATTATTATAAAGATTCCTTAAAGAGCCCTGGCTGGTTTTGCTCAGTGGTTAGAGTGTCGGCCCACAAACTGGGGAGTCTCGGGTTTGATTCCTGCTAAGGGCATGTACCTCGGTTGCAGTTCATCCCCCTCCCCAGTTGGGGTTATGCAGGTGGCAACCAATCAATGTATCTCTCTCACTTCAATGTTTCTCTCTCTCTCTTCCTCCCTCTCTCCCTCCTGCTCTATCTGAAGATAAATGCCATATATATATATATATATATATATATATATATATATATATATATATATCTCCATCCATCCTCGGGTGAGGATAGGAAAAAAAGATTCCTTAAAGACAAAGCACTCTGCAGAGTTTAGTAATACATTCTCTACCTCAACATTTTATTATTGTGAGTGTTATCTACACACAATTAAAACATAATGATATTGTAGCCTTAATCACATTTATTCAAAACAATGAAATTATAAATGAAATCATTGTTGGTATTTGAAATCTTGAATGAGAAAGAAACAGTAAACTGCTTTCTGCATAGTCTGTCCTTATGAAACCAAAGTACTACATAGTATTCAGTATTTAAATTTAAAATTGCTTTTGTACCTTTGAATATGTATATGCATTTTAATAACTTTTCAAAACATAATTGTTTTTACAAGTGCTTTAGCACTGTATTGTATTAAACCACTGTGAAGAAATTAAAATTTATATGTGCTTAAAAAGATGTTTATTATTAAAATGTCTTATTTCATTTCTCCTTCCAGAAATTATTATTGTTAACACTGAGTGTTTATAAAAGTAATGTGTGCCTTTTGCATTCTAATTAATCTTATTCAAAACATTATTTTAATTGCTTATGTTTTTACAAAACTCTGAATCGTAACTTATAAATACAAATGATCAAAATTCATTAACATAGAATTTACTTTCTAAAATAAAGGTGATGATTTTAGAACAACTTTTTAAAACTAAAAATGTATTTAGAACAATATTTCATTAAATAACATTCAATATTTGATTATACTCTCTGGTGTGGAAGAAACCATGGGAGGGAAATCTGTACTGTGCCAGTAATTCTGTGTATAATAAAAATCATACGAAAAAATCATTTTGTACATAACAAAATCATATAATTAACTAACTCAGAGAAAAGTTAATGTAAGTAGTTGTCAATGCTTATCACTCTACTTTTCAATGGCCACCTCTCTGAGACTTTGCAAACCTTTGGATAATTTAGTTTCAGGTAATTTATTCCAACATCAAAATTAGAAGGCAAGCCTCAAATAGTTTTTTTTTTTTAATGACAACCACATAAAATAGAAAAATACAAATTTATACTGGTAAATTTTATATGCATTTTTTCTTAATCAGTTTGTTGAGCATATGCTTTCTTAAAGAGTATTAATAAGCCATATAAAACTGCTTTTATCAAGTTTTAAAATAAATGAGATTGTACTTCCAAATGACAAATTATATTTGTTGTAGCAAGAGTTCCTTCTTCCCACATCTTAATCATCATTATTCTGCTGTGGAACACAGAAAAAAACGCACACAAATCTGCAATTCTAGTTGAACTAACATTTGGCTACTATAACAGGTTTCAGCTTCTCTTTATTAAGTGTTTCTCCTCAGAGTCATTGTGTCTTTTAGTGGACTGATGGTACTACTGTACCATCTAGGCCCGGCCAGTGTGGCTCAGTGATTGTCGACCCATGTACCAAGAGGTCACCAGTTCAATTCCCGATCAGGGCACACGCCCAGGTTGTGGGCCCTATCCCCGGTATGGGGCATGCAGGAGGCAGCCAGTCGATGTTCTCTCTCATCAATGTTTCTATCTCTCTCTCTCCCTATCCCTTCCTCTCTTTCTAAAATCAATAAAGAAAAAAAAATGTTTTAAATCATGATGCACTCTTTATCTTCCCCTTCCTTCACTTTCTAAACAACCCAGTTCCAAAGCCATTAGGTGGAAACAGAGTAGGCATTTGTCCACATGGGGTTGGGCTGAGAGAGAGCAGAGCTGGGTGTTAAGAGATGGAGAAAGGTAAAGAAGGAGTCTACGTGTTGGGGTGTTGGCCTAGTACAAACTATTGGTGTCTGAGTGAGGTGAGGGGTGACCGCATGAAGGGAGTAATCCCATGCTCAGGTTTGGACCCCAGTAGAGGGAAAAGTCCACGAGGGGAAGTGGATCAGAGGAGACTGCATGTTATTTTATGTTTGCAGAGGAGTATCTCTGGTGTAGAATGGGATTGCCCCTTCACTGTAAATCCTTTAACAATTTTGTAGGATGTTGCAGAAACGTCACCATTCTGAGTTTTCACCAGCAGTGCGTGTGTGCGCACATTGCTTATTTACAGTTTGTCAGTGTGTGTTCTCAATATTCGTCTTACTTTTGCCAGCTTGATAGATGGGAAATAGTACCTTGGGGTACTTTTAAATTGCATTATTTTTATTAGCATACATGAGTTTCATTTCATGTATTTAAAGATTATTTTTATATCTTGTGAATTTTTTTCATACCTTTTAGTCATTTCTGTTGGGTTTCAAGTTTATTTCTCCTTAATTTGAAAGAGTTTGATAAATATTTATAGTTGTTTGCCTGAGAGTTTATAATTTGTCTTTTGAGTTTGCTTATGCTACATTTTGTCACTTAAAAAATATAAATGCATATATCTGTATTTTAAAAATGTAGGTGCCTATCTCTGTATTCCCTTTCCTTGTTTCTGGGTTTACATCATTAGAAAATCTGACCTCCAGATAATACAGAGTTAACCCATGTTTTCATCTAGAGCATGTATTGCTTCACTTCTAAACTATTTAAGTGTCTTATGCACTTAAAGTAATTTTGCTCTGTGATGTTAGATATAAATCCAATTTTTTCCAATGGCTACATACTTATCTACATAATTTTACCTTTAACTTACATTTTCCTCTTTCCAAAAGAATCTGTACTGGTCATGGGGGAGTGGTTTAAAAAATAAAAATCTCATGTCTAATCATTATGTACCACCTGTTGACTAAATCGTGACATCTCCTACTTCTGTCTAAATAATATATACTTATCTGCACAATTCTCTATTCACTTAGTTCTCTCCAGAATTCTCCTCAGTCACCTATAGTGATAATTTTGACACCCACCTCTCTAAATGCTCAAATATATAAGAATACCAGTGGTGACTACAGTTTAATCTCAAACTCCCTCCTTTCCCCAGATACTTATCTGTATGTAACTGTTTTTTCTTTCTTCTTTCTCCCTCTCTCCCTCCTTCCTTCCCTCTCTTCCTTCTTTCCTTTATTGTCTCTCATGCCCTGTTACACAAAAGGAAGTAAATATTGGGCAGGTACATATACAGAGAGAAAACATTTGGTTTATTAAGCTTTCAAAAAGTCAACTGGAAAAACCTAAAATGATGAAGCAGTAGAATATGTAATACTAATCTCTCTTATGGATTTAATGACCACATATCTTCTACACAGTTTGTTAGGGTCTCTATTTATTTGTATTGTGCTAATAGTTCTATTGATATTTCACAGTACTTTCTCTTTGGAACTTAGATTTTACTATCTAAATGCATTTAAATTATATAATTTGTAAAAATGAGATCCTTAAAAGTGAAAAATATTTGTTATTCATTTTAATTTAAGCAGAATTGAAGGTTGCCATAATAAAAGCTGGATGATAGTAGTTGGACTATTCTAGGCCAAAGAAGGTTGTCATCGTCCAATTTGTAAAATAACTCATTTGCAATTGTCGATGGAAATTTGATTACTAATAGTTTGTGTATTTGAAAATGCACAATTTATAAAAAAAATATTTAGTGAAAGTAGAAATAACAATGACCTATTTTAAAATTGTATTGATAACAATTTTTAAATGAATGAAAATTTTCATAGGCCCATACAATGTATTTTTCTCTTGTGGAAACATTTTTGTTGGCATTATTGTTATTTCTCTAACTGATTTATCTGATTTTCAAATTGTTATATATGGTTTATATTTAATTTGTCTACCATATATGGTTACGATTGTTTCCAATGGCCACAGTTGACTTTTTAGATCAACTTATTAATACCATAGGCAAACTTATTTTAAATAACTGTTATACAACCTCTGCTTTAGATCCATGCACATTGATTCTACAAATGGATCCAACGCTGATGTGAAAATGTCATATTTTATCTGAACTATAATGTTACTCTATACATTCTTTGAAAAATGGTGAATAATATTGTCTATTAGTACAGTTTGTTAAAATACCATCTGTGATCCTTCTTCATGTAAAAAAGAATATGGAGAGATTCTGAAAGATTGATGTCAGCTCACAGTTTGGGCGTGGGCATTCTTAGCCCCTTCAACCAAACAGATGATTCAATATCATAGTCTTGTTTACCTTTTGTTGGAGTGGTTCCTAAAACAAATAAGGGTTAGAATGGTTGGTGCTGTTTTATACATGGGGATGTAAGAGGCAACGAAGCATGTCCTTATAAATATTTCCATTTGACATGGTTTTAGAATGTACATGGGTCCCAAAGTGAGGCTCTTGCTCATCTTCACACCAGGTTCTTTGTTTACCCTTCAAGTGTGTCATCTTTTTATTCGTCCTCATTAAGTTTAAAATATTCTGTCAATTTCAGGCTGTATCATCATGAAATAACTGTATCAAACTGGAGCCTGATACTCTAGTTTGATTTTTAGTTTATCCTCTGTCTTTGGAGCTATTGCTTAGTGTCTTAGCTGTTCAGTAGCACATAAAGGGCACAAGCAACCTTTTCTGTCTTATGCCAGAAGAGATCATTGTGAACTTTGTTTTTTATTAGAAAATAAAACTTCAGTTGAGTCATTTATAATTTGCTGATATATTTAGATATTTTCTAACTACATAAAAATTGATATGAATTCTTTCACATGATCTGAATATTGGCATTAATGACATTGAGAGCACTCCCAATTTTATTATAAAGACTATTTAGAGAGGTCCACAATTTGTACAGTATTTGTGTGGTCTTTCCAGGGCACAATCTTAGTTTCCTTACAGTTAATTTTTTTAACAGTCAATCTTTAAGTTTACTTATTTTAATTTCCTTTTTCAGGAAATGTACTCAAGAAGAGTTCTGAGAGAATATACCCAGTTATCCTGCTGTGATTAAACAAGACACTGCTGTATTTTGTAAGTTCATCTATTGTTATCTAAATAAAGAAGATTTTTTGCTTCAGAGAACCACCTTTTTTTTCATTTGGAATTAGAGTAGAATTTTGCTTTAATAGAAGACAATTGATTTTATTTTTTCCAAGCTTCCTTTACCTAAATTTTATTTAATTTCAATGAATGGTGAAAAGCATTTCTTTCTTTTTTTTTTTTTTTTAGATGAACTCTGTTTCCTTCTACCTATTAGCCAATATTTTAATGACTTGAGATAAGAACTTTATCATTTGATGAGCTAGTTAAAGGGGCAGTGCTGTTGGTAATACTGATTTTGCTTGCATAAATATATTGGTAATTATAATGTCTTTCATTTCAGTGAACAAATATATTCAATTTTTTCTATAGTAACTACCATTTGTGGTCTCATGAAGGTAACTGAATACTGACCATCTATAGGAAACATTTTGTTATTATTACTAATACTTGGATTTTACATTCAAGAATCATAATATTCATCTTGATGAGATCTGACTTTGATGTGCTGGAATCAAATACTCATTTCACATGACACAAAGCAAACAAACAAAGGCTGCTATGTACAGAGTCACAAATAACATTCAATTGAATATTTCCTGAACCATCAACTTGATAATGCCTTTGATTAGCTCAAAGTTGAGAAATTTTTGCTATTTCAGTTTTAAAGCACAGTGTAAATCAAGTGGCCTTCTGATATTGAGATAAAATAGTCCCTTTGACTCTAATTAGACTTCTATGCCAGACCTTATAGATTCAGAGAATGGAATACATGTCACTTATTTTGCCATTTGCAATTTTTTCTTGTATTTTCTCTCTCTTTTCCTCCCTCCCTCTTTCTCCTTTTGGCTTTTCATTTACGCAGACTACTTCCACAAGGCAAGAGAAAAAATTATGTTATATTCCCCCATAGTAAATGGATAGGGGATTAACTAAATGAAAAAATATACCAATGGATCTATAATTAGTGGCCCACTAGCTATTCCAAGTGCTCTTTGTCAGAGGTATTTTGTTACCATATTATTTCTGAACAACTTAATTAGTGCTGAGTATAGCAACATGAATAGCACACTTAAAGGTACAGCAGATCTTAAAAATCTGTGTAGCAATTTGGAGGGCATAAATCAGATAAAAAAAAGATCTTGACATTGTTGGAAAATCACATCCAAGAAATGAGGGACATTTTATAAAGACAAATATTAACATATCTCATGAAGTATAAACATAAAGATTGTGGGCCTGGCTGGTTTGGCTCAGCGGTTAGAGCGTCGGCCTGTGGTCCAGAGAAACCCGGGTTTGGTTCCTGCTAAGGGCACGTGCCTCGGTTGCAGTTTGTCCCCGGCCCTGGTTGGGTTGTACAGGTGGCAACCACTTGATGTGTCTCTTTCACGTCGATGTTTCTCTCTCTCTCTCTTCCTCTCTCTCCCTCCTACTCTGTCTAAACAAAAAATGAAAAAATGTCCTCAGGTGAGGATAAAAAAACAAAAACAAAAAAACCCCATGAAGATTGTGTAGAAGATTAGCAAAAACACTTCATCTTAAATTTAAACTATGTCACAGCAATCCCATTTTCCCCCCTAAATTATCCACTTATATTATTATTTTTCTTCATGGAAATCATGGAGTTTTGCCCCTAAAATATTGCATTTAATAAAAATAATCAGTTCTCTATTTTTTATTAAATAAGGATTTATCTACATATGTATCTCTTAAATTCCAATGTTTTGATCATTGAATAACAACAGCATTAAAATAACTTTATACAATTTTATGTTAATATGAAACATTTATTGAATATTTACAGTGGATTAAACCCTATGTATAAAAAATGGAAAAGAAATTTAGTGTTGAAAAAGACTCGTGCAATTTTATTAGTGGTGAATATACCATTTTCTATTAGTATTTCATAGAAGGCTTCTTTTCCCCAATTACTACATCAATTCCTCAGGTCTAAGAAGTCCAAATTGGGAATCATAGAGGTATTATTAGGATTTAGGTTAGTAAAATGCAAGAAGAGTTTTAAAAGCTAGGAACAAATGTGTTCTTGTCTTTGGTCACACTCTTCTTGATTATGCTGAGCTAATCAGGAATCTGGAATACAAGGAGTGAAATAAAACTTGTGATAAAAATTTCTTAGCAATAGTGTCTGATAAAAATGTAAAGAAAGTAGCCGGCCGGTGTGGCTCAGTGGATTGAGCATTGTCCCGTGAACTGAGAGGTCCCAGTTCGATTTCCATTCAGAGCACAGGCCTGGGTTACAGGTTTGATCCCCAGTAGGGGGCGTGCAGGAGGTAGCCAATTGATAGATCTCTCTCACATCGATGTTTCTCTCTCTCTTCCTTCCTCTCGCTCTAAAAAAAATCAATAAAAACATTTTTTTAAAAATTTAAAGCAAGTAGAATTATTCCACTTGAAGAAGAAAACAGTGAAATAATATCTTTCTTCACATATATGAAGAGATTTTATAGTAAAGGTGGCTAATTCTTTATTTTGTAGAGGCTGAAAAAAAACAAACTGAAGTATAATAAACCTGGACTATTATCAGTAAAGACTTTCATGCTGTGAGAATTTTTAAGCACTAGAATAAGTACAAACAGAACTTTGAAAATCCCTTATTTTGAAAGATTTTTAAAAAACAAAACTGATCCTGTCTTGCAGGGACTATCAGTGAGAAGTGCTCATTTATCCAACATGAAATCTTTCAAACTCAGTTACTGTTTTACATTCTGTCATAGGTCATTAGTTTCAATCAACATTGACTTTGCTTTCCTGAGACTATACAGAGGAGAAAGTTAACCGGTTTAGCAAACCATCTGCCTCGCTATAGTCCCAGTTGAATAACTGTCCAGTCCCTAGTGGGGAATTCGTACAGTTTTCTCTAAGGGTTTAAAGGATGATCAAAGTGGACCCTCTGAGTTGGGAATGAGGATTCCCTGGGAGCTACACTATTTCATCTGGCTGGAATTCATCTAAAAATGTTTTAAGGAGCACATTTAAAATAATCATAGCTATCTTTTCTGCTGTCCATTATTGATATTCCTTTAAGAAAGGATTATACTTCATATACCTTTCAATTAAGGTTATTTTTCTGGTATTTTAGACAATGAATGAGTTCAGCCTAGAAATCACGCTGTCTTCTGGCTTATAATGCTAGTTTTTATAATAGACTTTCTTTTCCCATAAACTCAGTAAAAATAAAATCAGCATCATATTTTTCAAGTTTTTTTTTTTTCTTAAGAGATTTCATCAAATGAATATTTGTGCTAAGAGCTGTGGGGGGAGGGGAGAAAAGTAGAAAATATCACTGCTTCTTAATTGCTATAATCTCATTGTGAAGAAAAAATTATATAAAAATTAAATATAGGATTAATGGCAGTAAAAAAATGCAGGCTATATTATAATTCTCTGACTTCCCACACCCATCTTAAGTCTATTCCTTGTATGGCACATGCAAAGTCGAAGAGATGTAGAAAACACACATACACAATGAATACATGAAGTGCTACAGTTATTCAGAGGATCAGTGTAATTAAAATTGGAAAATGAAATGTAGATAAAATTTAGATGGATACCAAAGGACTGATATCACAGATAGGATAAAGTCAGGCTTGACTTTAGAATTTCCTTAGGATATGATGATACATTTGAGCTTTAAAGGTATTGGGAAAGAATTTTTTGAAATAAATAATGGGAAGCAAAGCTAAATAAATAAGGTTGGTCTAAGTCATGAAAGGCCTTAATTTGATGCGGGTAACCTATACTTTATCCAAGGGTGGGAGGCAGTCACTAGAGACATTTTTTTTTTTTTTTTTTTTTTTTTTTATCCTCACCCGAGGACATTTTTCGATATTTTGTTCAGATAGAGGGAGAAGGAGAGAGAGAGAGAGAAACATCGACGTGAAAGGGACACATCGAATGGTTGCCACCCACACGACCCAACCAGGGCCGGGGACAAACTGCAACCGAGGCACATGCCCCTAGCGGGAACCGAACCCGGGTCTCTCCGGACCGCAGGCCGACGCTCTAACCGCTGAGCCAAACCGGCCAGGGCACTAGAGACATTTTAATGACATTCTATCCTTTTTATTCCTGAAAAATTGATATAGAAAGAAAAGGGTGAAAAAAAATCAAAGATAATGCCATAGTTCCAACTCTGAATAAGGGGGAAAGTGTTAAATGAATGGACATATGAAAATTAAGAGGTTGGGGTGGAGGGAGCATTTTTTAATGACTGATACATGCATTAAGGTCTTTCAGTTTTTGAAACATCCTCAAGTCACTTTCCATGAGTTTCTTACCTCTACTAGTATTTTCATCTCAGCCCTTTCTTTTTGTTTTTTAAATATTATTGTCATTTTTTTTTTTTATTATCCTCATCCAAGGACATTTTTTTGTTTTTTGTTCAGATAGAGTGTGAGGGAGAGAGAGGAAGAGAGAGAGAGAAACATCGACTTAAAGGGACACATCGAGTGGTTGCCACCCGCAAGACCTAACCAGGGCCGGGAACAAGCTGCAACCGAGGTACGTGCCCTTAGCAGGAACCGAACCCAGGTCTCTCTGGACCGCAGGCCGATGCTCTAACCGCTGAGCCAAACCGGCCAGAGCTATTGTCATTTTTTTATAGTAAGACAAGCATTCATCTGTATTTATGTTTATTTTATACTGTCACTGTATCTCTAGTTTACCTAAAAGTGAATTTTTAAGTGAATAAACAAGGGTTCTTGAAATGTTGAAAGAAACATTAATTCATTTTGGAATTTAAAGTCCAGAGTTGACATTCAGGAGTTATTGTTTGCTTCATTAAAGATGAGTTTTATAGCAAAAAGCCACAAAAATTTTATAGCAAAAAAAAATGGATTTGATGTTTCATTTTATTTACAAATCTTCTTACTTTCCTAAAAGACAGAGAGACTCTTGGTTGGAAAGATAACTATGAAGTGGTAACGTAGACATTTCAATTGTTGATTTGCTCACCTACTAGTAGGCATCTAGTTATGATGTAGCTAGAAATAACTTAGACATCCTCTGAGGATGATAAAATGATGCTTGTTCTGAAATTTAAAAAATTTATTTAACTATTTATGCAATATTTGTAAATTACACATAGGATATATAAAAGAGTACTGCATATGACATAGATACCTACAGAAGTTGACATAAAAGAATGAAAATAACTTAATATTTTCCTAAGTGTCAGAGAAGAATAATTTAGAATAAAAATGTTTTTTAATAATTTTCAAGAGTATTATGAAGATCAATGAGAGCAATCAGTTGTGATAGGTTAGAATGAATAATAATTACTTCAGTAATACAAACTAACATCTCATAATCTGTTTTTAGATACATATTTACCATTTTGTTGAGATGTTATATATATTACGATATGTTTTTTCGTGCTGTTAAATATTATCTAAAGCAAAAGGCATTTGTGGTGATTGACCAGAAAAATACAAACTATGAGCCAAAATCACTGATACATGATGAATGTCATGATCCAGGGACAAAATTGGACAAGAGATGGTTATATCAACACAAAACAAACCCATCAGATGTGTTGGGGAAAACTAGCATTTCAGTATAGAGCAGCGGTTCTCAACCTTCCTAATGACATGACCCTTTTATACAGTTCCTCATGTTGTGGTGACCCCCCCAACCACAAAATTATTTTTGTTGCTACTTCATAACTATAATTTTGCTACTGTTATGAATCGCCATCGGAAATATGTGTTTTCAGATGGTCTTAGGCGACTCCTGTGAAAGAGCAGTTCATCAAGAGGAACGTTTTTCTCCCTCATGTCTTATGAGGATGGTTATACATTTGAACAACATGATGACAAGTATTCTCAACAGAAACTATGAAATGTGGGATAGATCTTCCATATTTGGTTTGTCTTACCTGGTTGTTTCTTGTATCAGCCTTTGGTAGACACCTTGAACAAAAATGCAATTACTCAAGGAAACAAAGTGATAATGGCAACTTTCTTTTTATGTATGTATGTATGTGTTTATTTATTAATTTATTCTTTCTCAATGCCTTTACTTTGAGACATGAGGAAACTCCTATGGGTACACATGAAAATGACAAACATGGTTACAGGTAAAAGCAAAGACAATCTAATCAGAAAGCTTTAACGCCTGTCAACTATTGAACCTGAAGTTCTGAGCGTGACATGTTGCAGGGCTGAAAGAAATGGTAATTAATATTCCTCATTCTTCCTCACCAGAATCCACACCTCCTTCCTTATAATCCTTCTCGAGGGCAGCCATGTCTTCTCAGGCCTCAGGAAACTCACCTTCCACCATGGCCTCACCCATGTACCAGTGGACAAGGGCATGCTTGGCACATATCAGTTCAAACTTGTGGTCTAGGCCAGCACAGGCCTTAGTAGTAGCTGTGGTGTTACTCAGCATGCACACAGCTTGCTGTGTTTTGGCCAGGTCTCCACCAGGTACCACAGTGAGAGGCTGCTAATTAATGCCAACTTTGAAGCCCGTGGAGCACCAGTCCACAAACTGTGTGCTACGCTCGGTCTTGGTGGTGACAGGACAGTGGCAGTACTGACATCTTTGGGAACCACGTCACAATGGTACGGCAGGCAACAAGCCATGCATTTACCCTGGCGAGGCTCACATTTCACCACCTGGTTGGCTGGCTCAGCGCACCCATTGGTGATCTCTGCTACAGAAATCTGTTCCTGGTGGGCTTTCTCAGCAGAAATACTAGGGGCATATGGGGCCGGAGGGAAGTGGATGCAGGGATGGGGCACCAGTTTGGTCTGGAATTCAGTCAGATCAACATTCAGGGCTCCATCAAACCCAAGGGAAGCAGTGATGGAAGACACAATCTGGTTAATAAGGCTATGAAGGTTAGTGTGGCTTGGGTGCTCAATATTGAGGTTTTTCTGACAGATGTCTTTTTTTTTTTTGGTACATGCCCCTAGTGGGAACTGAACCCAGGACTCTCTGGTCCACAGGTTGACACTCCAACTGCTGAGCCAAACTGGCCAGGGCTTCTGACAGATGTGTCTTAAATGGCTTTGTCAACCATGAAGGCACAAATCAGAGTGCTCCAGGGTGGTGAGGATGGAGTTGTGGGGCTCAACTATAGCTGTGGAAACCTAGGGGGCTGGGTAAACGGAGAACTCCAGCTTGGACTTCTTGCCATAACTGACAGAGAGATGTTCCATTAGCAGGGAGGTGAACCTAGAACCAGTCTCCCCACCAAAGCTGTGGAAAATCAAGGAGCCCTGAAAACGTGTGCGCTGGTTAGCCACTTTCTGAATTCAGTCCACGACGAGGTCCGTGATCTCCTTGCCGATGGTGTAGTGCCTGTGGGCATAGTTATTGGCAGCATCTTCCTCGGTACATGCCCCTAGTGGGAACTGAACTGCTCAGGGCGGGAGAGCTGGTGGTAGGTACCAGTGTGAACATCACAGATGACTGTGGGCTCTAGGTCCACAAAAACTGCCCTGGGCACATGCTTGCCAGCACCTGTATTACTGAGGTGTGAAGGAGTCATCTCCACCTCTCCCCAGTGGTCTTGTCACTTGGCATCTGGTCATCAGACTGGATGCCATGTTCCAGGCAGGAGAGCTCCCAGCAGGCATTGCCAGTCTGGACGTCAGCCTGGCCAACATGGATGAAGATGCATTCACGTATGGCTACCGGTTAGCAGGTGCAGGCCACAGGAGTAGACATTAGGTTCTGGTTACTATACCCTAAAAGCTAAGAGTTGAGGCAAGTAACATACTCAGCTTTCTGATTATTTAGTCACACAGGGAAAAAGACTAAAGAATCTTAAAGGAGTAAATATTTGGCAGCTTATTCTTGAGATACTTATCTTGAATGTCAACTGTCTCCAGCAGGCTTAAGATAGGAGTTTTATAGCAGACAACTCATAAGGGAGGTTTTAGTGAATATCTGAAGGTCAGGAACTGTTTATTTCTGACTAAACAAGCACCTCTATACTGTAGATATCAGCCATTTTGAAATAAAGATATTTTATTGTGAAAGTTAAGGTTAGTAATTTATTCATTTAGGCAACACATAAATTTATTTAGCATATGTTGCTGCCCATTCTGTTTATTACTAGAAGTCAAAGCACCTGTGTGCAGAAAGAAAATTTTTGTCAAGGAGGAGCTCTAAATGCTTAAAAGAGTGGTAAAAGTATATCTAACAGTTATGTGTCATTAAAAAAAATTTTTTTTTCTCTATTGATTTTAGGGACAGGTAGGGAGAGGGAAAGAGATATAGAAACATCAATGAGAGAGAACATTGCCACCTCCTGCATGCCCCCCACTGGGGGTTGAGCCCACAACCGGGCATGTGCTCTGACCAGGAATCTAACCAGCAACCTCTTGGTGCATGAGTCGACACTCAACCACTGAGCCACACCAGCTGGACTGTCAGAATTGAATGTACATCTTTGTCTTAAAGATTTTGACCAAAAATCTTAAAGGTATTTTATATATCATCAACACAGTGAAACTTTAAGTTTCATTCTGAATGAGTTTCATTGATTGAAACTTCATTGTGATGAATCTGCTAGGTAAACGTGGTTTCCTAAGTAGAACGATGGAGAATGTGTGTGCATTTTTCTCGCTCTCTTTAAAAAAACAATTTATGTTCTATGTTAGGAAGTTATGGAAGTTTATTATTTCAAGTAAAGCTCTTAACACCTCCAAATGAAAAAAAAAAAGTTGACATGTAACATAAGTACATATGAGTAAGTGTAACAATTAGAAGTCTCTAAAAGGAAAATTCAGTTTCCTTTCAGTTAGAGATTTATTTATAGAATAGAGATCAATATATTGAGTATCAATTTCCAAAATAACAAAATTTTATCTATTATTTCTAATGTTTCTTGCTGATTTAGCAGAGAGATAGTTATTTTTTCTTCTTTGTTCATAATGAGTATCAATCGCATCCATGGACACCCATAATACAAAATTAAAAGCATTAGGTTCCACATTTTTATTGCTTTGAAATAAATACACACACACACAAACACACACACACACACAAAGATTTTCCTGATATAACTTCAGAAACAATATTGACAAAATTTCTTTTTGACTAATTTCTTTGTTTGAAAAAGATTTTTTAAGGTGACAAACTGTAATTTGTTTTTCCAGCATAATTAACAACTGTGACTTTCTATTTCATTTGTCTTAACATTCACATTAATGAATTCACCTTTTGTCCTGCTCTGAACTTGATCTTGAAAAGAGTTTTATGCATCATTGCTTCTTTTTTTTTTTTTTTTTTTTTTTTTTTTTTTTTTTTTTTTTTAAATCCTCACCCGAGGATATATTTCCATTTTTTGTACAGATAGAGTGGGAGGGAGAGAGAGGAAGGGAGAGAGAGAGAAACATCGACGTGAAGGGACACATCGAGTGGCTGCCACCCGCACGACCAACCAGGGCCGGGGACAAACTGCAACCGAAGTACGTGCCCTTAGCGGGAACCGAACCCGGGTCTCTCCGGACCGCAGGCCGACGCTCTAACCGCTGAGCCAAACTGGCCAGGGCCATCATTGCTTCTTAATATGCCTCAGGTAATTAATTAGTCCTGTTATAGTCATTTATACAATACTTACCTGGGAAAATGAGAGACACCTTTGCAAGAAATAGAGCTTATCTCAAACAGATTTTGTTTCAGTTAGGTTATTATCAATATGGAAGATGTTTTGAAAAATATATAAATTTACAGAAATCGAAAACAGTGTTTTATACAGACAGATTGGATTGGATTGGATTGGATGGGATTGGATAGGATTGGGTTGGGTTGGGTTATATGGGATTGGATTGGGTTGGGTTGGATTGGATTGGATTGGGTTGGGTTGGATTGGATTGGATTGAGTTAGATAGAACACCAAAGTCAGAGATTTTATTTATGCTGCCAAGACTACTGGTTTCAACATTTCAGGTGTATTTTGTTTTATTTTATTTTTTTTCCCTTTATTTTCTTATTTTTGTTTTTGTTTTTATTTATTTATTTTTTCTCAAATCTTTATTGTTGGATGTAAAATGTATTACAGATGTTCCACATTTTTCCCCCATTGACCCCCTCCTCCCTCTCCCTCCCCCCTCCCACCTTTTCCCACACCATTGTCTGTGTCCATTGATTATGCATATAAGTTCTTTGGTTTATTCCCCCCCCCCCAACCCCTTTCCCTTTGAGGTTTGTCAATCTAGCAATGAATTTGTGCTTCTTAATCCCTTCACCTTTTTCAAGCATTCCCCCAACCCCCCTCCCAACTGGCAACCAACAAAATGTTCTCTGTATCTATGAGAATGTTTCTGTTCTACCTGTTCATTTTGTTTGTAGATTCCATTGTTGATAGATATGTATTCATTGCCATTTTGTTTGTTCATACATTTTATCTTTTTCTTCAAAAAGACCCTTCATCATTTCATATAATAATGGTTTGGTAGTGATGAACTCCTTTAACTTTTTCTTGTCTGGGAAAGTTTTTATATGTCCATCAATTCTAAATGACAGCTTTGCAGGATAGAGTAATTTTGGTTGTAGGTTCTTGGTTTTCATCACTCTGAATATTTCTTGCCACTCCCTTCTGGCCTGCAAAGTTTCTTTTGAGAAATCAGCTGACAGCCTAATGGGAACTCCCTTGTAGGTAACTAGCTGTCGTTCTCTTGCTGCTTTTAAGATTCTCTCTTTGTCTTGAACCTTCTGCATTTTGATGATGATGTGTCTTGGTGTGGGCCTCTTGGGGTTCATCTTGTTTGGGACTCTCTGTGCTTCCTGGACTTGTATGTCTGTTTCCTTCACCAAATAAGGAAAGTTTTCTGCCATTATTGTTTCAAACAGGTTTTCAATTTCTTGTTCTCTCTCTTCTCCTTCCGGCACCCCCAAGATGCGAATGTTGGCACGCTTGAAGTTGTCCCAGAGGCTCCTTACACTATCCTCATTTTTTTGGATTCTTTTTTCTTTTTGCTGTTCTGATTGGGGATTTTTTACTTCCTTATATTCCAAATCGATGGTTTACTCCTTGGATTTACATACTCTATTATTGAAGCTGTGTAAATTATTCTTTATTTCAGTTAATGCCTCCTTCAATTCTAACTGTTTATCCATGATTTCTAACTGGTCCTTTTTTATGCTCTTGAGGCCCTCCCTAAGTTCACTGAGGTTCTCACTAAGTTCATTGAGCATCCTTATAAGCAGTATTTTGAACTCAGTATCTGTTAGGTTGCTTATCTCCCTTTCGCTTAGTTCTTTTATTGGGGTTTTGTTCAGTTCTTTCATTTGGGACCTGTTTCTTTGTCTCCTCATTTTGGCTGCCTCCCTGTGTTTGTTTCAGTGTATTACTTAATGAGAGGTATGGGGCTTGCTGAGACCAGATGCTGCTCCTTTGAAAGAATTTAGGAAAAACCTGAAGCAGGATCCAAGACAGGCCAATCCTATGGTTAAGCAAGTGGCAACAGCTTGGGAGGGCTTGAAAGTTGGGTGGGGCGGGGCGGGGCCTCAGGGAGTCAGCAGGTCGGGGCTACCACTGTGAGCCAGGTTGCTGGAGTCCCAGATATGGTGGCTGTCTGCCGCCCCAGGGAAGGGCTCACCAAAGGAACAAAGGCCTCTTACAGCTGGTTTGTCCCGGAGAAAGCTCCCCCTCCAGCCCTCGCTCCAGTGCCAAAGAGCTCAGTTCTTCCCTGTATGTCTCTGGTGTCCCTCGAGCTGCCTCCCCTCCAAGCTTAGAGGGAGAGAGTCTGATAAGTCCATGCGCGGGCCCTTTAAGAGGAGCCGCCTGGGGCTCCAGCCTCTTCAGCTTCCCTGAGCCTCAGTTCCCGCTGGTTTTTCCAGCCAGAAGTGATGGGGATTCTCTTCCTGGCACTGGAACCCTGAGCAGGGCACCTGATGTGGGACGGGGACCCCTCAGTGTTCAGGAAGGACCTTCCCAGCCGCGGGAGCCTCCTGATTTTTATCCGCCACACTTGGGTGTGGGACCAGCCGCTGCTGCAGCCGCTGCCACCCCTTGCGCCGCAGCCCCTCCTACCAGTGTGAATGTGGCTGCTGCTTTAATTCCGTAGCTGTAGGACTTCCATTCATCTTGATTTCAGGCGGTTTTGAATGATGGTTGTTCTGTAGTTTAGTTGTAACTTTGATGTGGTTGTGGGAGGACGCGATACCGCGTTTACCTACCCGCCATCTTGACCGGAAGTCCTCAGGTGTATTTTGAATAGACAGTGAATCCAAGCATTGTTGATGATGAAAAATGTAGGCATTTGACTGTGGTTTGAGGATACTCTACATAAATGCAACACTGGTCATATTTCAAATGCTAAATATGCAACAGGAAATCTTTTCTGCTTTGCAATGGTACAGACAAATCTTTATCATTGGGAGCCAAAAGGGGAAATTCTGGCCATTTATGTGGAGTTTTCCTGTGGTTAGAGTAGTGCCTCAGTGTTTTTAGTCCAAGGACAAATGGTTGTATGTCTACATGTAGTACCCACTGTGTTTGTAATCCGACGAGAGTTAGGAACACAGATATTCAGCCTCAACCATTGTTTTTACCACCCAAAAGTGTTTGAATTGGCAACCAGGGAGCTAGGGCAGGAACTCCAACACTATCCTGCCACTTTGGTTTGTAGAAGATAGTCCATTATGCTGAACCTTCTAACATAATGTGGTCAGTGACAAAAGCTCAAATTTTTGTGTGAAACTGAAATTTAGTTCTTGACTTTGATAATTTCTTATTGAATGGCCTTGGGCCAGGTACTTACTCAGTCTCAGCCAAGCAGATCTTTAGTAAAATGGTAATGCTTAGTCTTCACCCTTTCATGGTTATGTGTTTTACATGGTACACAGTAGGTCTTACTATATATCAATTCGATTTTTTTTTGTGTCATTCCATAAGCATTTGATATATTAAACATTATTAAATATTTATCAAAAAGGTTCTTTTTAAATATTATATGTCTACTGAACTTTAACATTTTTTTCTACTTTCTATAACCTATTGTAATTTTCCTAGTAATACAACATAAATTGTCACACTATATCATTGATTATCTCTGTTTTTTGTATTGGCTACTTTTGGGGTCTCTAGTAATTATTCTGTACTACAAAATGTTAAAATAATCACTTTTAGTCTACTTTGTTTTTGAATAGTTATCAGAGGTGTTAAATTCTCCCCAAATACCTCGTTTGGACATACTGTCATGCACTGCATGTGTTCAAAAAGGAGCTTCATACAGGTCCCTGTCCCAGCTTTGCCACTAACTTCATCACCTTGAAAAATCCATTTCTTTTCTTTGGAATGCAGTTTACTACTTTATAAATTGAGAGGAATAAATTTTAAAAAGTATATTGTCTGTTAAAAAAGTAAACATTGCCCTGGCCGGTTTGGATCAGCAGTTAGAGCGTCGGCCTGCGGTCCAGAGACACGGGGGTTCGGTTCCCGCTAGGTGCGTGTACCTCGGTTGCAGTTTGTCCCTGACCCTCGTTGGGTCGTATGGGTGGCAGCCACTTGATGTGTCCCTTTCACGTCGATGTTTCTCTCTCTTCTCTCTCTCTCTCCCTCCCACTCTACCTGAACAAAAAAGGCCTCGGGTGAGGGGTGGGGGGAATAAACATTTATGTATTCATTCTACTAGCCCTGTGAACTTTCAAAGCATATTTATATGTAGTCTAAGTCGATCTAATGGTCATCTCCTTTTAAAGGAGGAGAAACCTGAACAAAGCGATCTGTGATGTCTATCAGATTTGATCTCTGATGGCAGAAGCAGACTGAGCCAATTCTTTTCACAATAAAGTTACCTTCTATTGATTATGAGGCAATTACACACTGATACTACTAGTGATAATCTTTCTTTCCTTTCAAATTATACAAGTGATATATATCAAAGCTGAAATTTATAAATTTGACCTGTTTCAAGTTTGAAAATAGAGAAAAATATTTATTTTATTAAATATTTAAATTTATTTATGAAAAATTTACATATTTGTATTAATGCCTCCCACTTGAAAACATCATAAAACTCTATACTTTTCAAATTATTTATGTTTTTCTGTAAAGATTTGTAATTTTTAAAATGCAAGATCTAAAGATATTTTATTTATTCATATATATACACATATATTTTTAAAAAATGTTTTTATTGTTTTTTTTTTAGAGGGAGAAGAAGGGAGAGAGAGATAGAAACATCGATGTGAGAGAGAAACATTGATTGGCTGCCTCCCGCCTGCCCCCTACTGGGCTTTAAGCCCACAACCTGGGTCTGTACCCTGATTGGGAATTGAACTGGGGACCTCTCAGTCCGTGCGATGATCATTCCACTGAATCCCACTGGCTGGGCATTTATGCCTATATATTTTAAGTTTTGATGCAATCATAAGTGAATACTTTTTTCTTGACCACATAAATCTTTAATGATGTATATTTATATTAACACTTGAGGTTTCAACTTGCATAGTTATGTAATAAATGAATGACTTTAAACCTTAGCTATTTAAAACTCAGGTTGTATTTTTTTTTTTTTTTTAATCCTCACTCGAAGACATTTTTCCATTTTTTGTTCAGATAGAGTGGGGGGGGGGGAGAGAGAGAGAGAGAGAGAGAGAGAGAGAGAGAGAGAAACATCAATGTGAAAGGGACATATCGAGTGGCTGCCACCCACATGACCCAGTCAGGGCACTTCACAATCGGCTGTCTCAGATGACTTATTTAAGGAAAATTTGCTGATAGAGGTTCTTCTCAAGTTTATACTTACAGATGATCACTAGTGGAAAAGAGCATTTAATAAGATGTTATCTTTTATTAAGATTTCAACCTGCAAACAACCCACCTAAGAAAAAAAAGAAGTGATATAGTAGTTAACATGGAGTTAAGATTTTACATAGCTGATCAACATGAGTTAATGGATTCTCTTCCTTCTGAAATAAAGTTAGCAGCAGTAGGATTTTAAAGAGATCTAGTAAGATTATTAGGAAAGAACAAAAAGTCATACTATCTTTTTAACAAAATGCAAATTTATATAGTCTTTTTTAATGTCAGGGCCCAGTGTTTGACTACCTAAGAGGCTCCTAGAATTCACATAATCCTAACAAAAGTAAATAATCCAGGCTTTAGTTATTTAGAAAAATGAGATCGCTGGGCTGGTATGGCTCAGGGGAGTGAGCATTGTCTCATGGACTGAGAGGTTCTGATTGAATTCCTGGTCAGGGCACATGCCCCAGTTTCAGCCTTGATCCCCAGTAGGGGGCGTGCAGGAGGCAGCTGATTGATTTATCATTCTCACATTGATGTTTCTCCCTTCCTCTCTCTAAAAATATCAATAAAAACATATTTTAAAAAAAGAAAAATGAAATGTATATTTCCCAGCTCACTTTTCTAAATAAGTACTTTTTAAATTATATTTTTTACTGGCTGTTGTTCATGAAAAAGTATGCCAAACATTTTCCTGTTTAATGAGATCTTTAGGAAACATTCTGTAATCACACATATTAGTTTTTTTAGATTTTCAGTTGAATCTTTGTTTCCAGGCTTATATTCCATTTTGTAAGTATTGTTAAATATTTTCTTTCGTTCACTTCCCAAATATTCTTTCCTCCTCTCAGGCCACCAGATATAATTCACAAAATTATATCAAATGATTTCATTCCATGTTTATGATAGCAAATCATTAACAGAGATTATTTGTGAGTTCTTGATGATAATTGATATTTCTGATTAGTATTTTGAGTTACATCTTTTAATTCCTTAAATTTAACTTCAGTGTGGTTTACTGATTAAAAACACGTAGTATGACTTTATCTGGGATTGACTATCAACTCTGTCAATTTTTATCTGTGTGGTTGCTGGTCTGAACATTTCATTGCTTAATTTGTAACATGGGTAGGTGAAAGGGTTCACTGAATCTACCATACGTAATTAGTATTGAACAACGATTACTCTTTATAAGTGGTGTTTAAAGAAGTAAAATATGTTGAACTTTTCATGACTGAAAGTAAAATGTATTATATTGATAAAGGATCCTAGGTTACTATGGGCCCTTTGGATATTCATTAAGGATGTGGCTTCATATTTGGAAACAAAAGTTTAGTTCAGAAAAATCATACTACAGTGTGTTTTTCTAATGATAATTATTTTATAAGATTCATGATACACGTCTATGGAAAATGTGTTATTTTTAGCCAGAGTTCATACAATGTATGCAGTGGTTTTAGATATAAGAAATGAAAGTGTACCCTGGTGTTTCCAACTCAATCAACACTTGAAAAGTAGAAGCATATTTAGAAAAAAAAAAAAAGTTATATTTTATCCTTTAGGGCTAATGATGTTTTTAAAAACATATATTTAGCCTTTAATAATATTAAAAATTCCAAGATTTAAAATAAGCCAGAAAAACACTATTTTGGGAGATCGTATATCCAGAACTCATATCAATTGTTTTTAATTGCCTTTTCCTTTTTCGTTATTTTAATTAACCTTAATTATAAATTTCTTGTGATAATTAAATAACTTATCCCCATACACATATTTTATGTAATTCATAGAACCAGGATAGCAAGATTTAGTTTTTTCATAATTTAATCTTTACCTTGGTTCAATCATATTTTTTCTTATCTCGTTCCTATCTAGAAAAGTGGTGATGAGTACACAATCATAATTATCCCTCATGATAGAAGTGACTTTTATGCACCAAGACAGACTTCAGAATTGCACTACACAATTATTGCTGGTATATTAAAAAGAACTCAGTTGGCATCTGCCTTTGAGAAATCTGTAGTAGCTATACTTGCCTTCAGGTACCCAAGAGTTTTATTCGTGATAACTATGTATTATTTTTCATGTACAAAACCTCTTTTATTACAATATCCTTTCTTAAGTTTGTGCTTTAATGCCATTGGGAATTTAGCAAATGAAATGACAATAAGATATATTTAAAAGGGAAAGTAATAAAAATAATATAAAAAGAGAAAGTTCTATTGTCAAGAACATAATATGACTTTTTATTAATAATTTGTACTATTGGGTTGAAGAACATAATTGCCTATATCTTAGTATGCAGAATTTTATTTTTCTAGCTTTACCTTCATTATGACACTGTACATAGTGAGACAAATAGGAGATTCTTCTAAAAGACATGGTTTTGTAAAGGCTGAAAATCACTTTTTGTGTAAGAGCAAATTTAACTTGGACTGAATCTTTCCAATTTCCTACCTCTAAAAACCTCATAAAACAAATATCTCTGTTTTTCTAGGTATTTTAAGTAAAATAGAAAACACTGTACTTGCATTTATATGAAGACCTATATAAGTAGAATTATGAAATACACATTTTTCTGTAACTTAAATCATAGGTCCACTACATGGAAGCATTTCTGTTGCTGGAAAAACAATTCTGCATTTTTGGATATATCAAGTTAGATCATGTAGATGAAAAAATATAATAAATGAAGAAATAGAGAGAAACTTAAGAAATGGTTCACAGGCTAAGATTTGCAGTTAAGCAATAGAAAGTAGCAAGTGACAGTGTAAGAGATACTTCTTTGGGCATTGTGGATTTAATAAGTGAATTCCTCAAGAAAATATAAATAGATGACCATCATGTTATTAGATTTTATAAGTTAAGAAATCACCATCAACTTTCCATCACACAGAAGCATTGTTTCATTGTTTATGTCCTAGTAAAATAGTCGGTGAGGTTTGTTTCTTTGATGCTAATAATGGTTCAAGCAGTATGGCTGAAGAGGCTGAATCTTAAAAAATAGGAAATACTAACATATATCTTGCAGTTAAAACATTGATAACATGTTGCTTACTTTGCAGTATTTCTTACCAGAATTTTGGAAGTCTGAAAATCTATAATTCATATAAAACACCAGAAGAGCAAATAATAAGCACTTAATTTTGGAGGTTGGCAAACTTAGAATTTATATAAAATACTAGCTTGGGCTAGCAAATAATAATTACTTATTTTACTAAGCTCATGCAACAGAAATTACGTTTATATAACCAAATTATTTTCCAAATTAGAAAATATTTTTATCCAAAGTATGAAAATTATTATCTTTTCCTTATTTAAAAACCTTATCTGAAGTATAAATTTGATTCAGTTTAGTTCACTAAGTAGTTATTGCATGCCTTTACATCCAAGAAATGAGTTAGTACAAGTGGGTAAAAAAATATACAATAATCCATGATCTCACACCTTGCGTAAATTATAATAAATTATAGTTTCTAAATCAAATGCAATGTTTCTAAAACAAATATTTTATTTTTATTTATTTAGTTAGTTATTTTAAATCTTTTTTCTTTATTGATTTTAGAGAAAAAGGAAAGTAGAGGTAGATAGAGATAGAAACATCGATGAGAGAGAACATCAACAGGCCGCCTCCTGCTTCAGAGATGGGGCCCTAACCGAAAATTGAACCAATGGCTTCTTGGTGCATGGGTCAACGCTCAACCACTGAGCCATACCATCTGGCCAAAACAGAAATATTTTATTCTAGGAAATTTAGTAGGAGAGATAACATAATTCCAACTTTACTTACTAACTGTATGACCTAGGATATTCCTCATTTTTATCATCCTTAGTTTCTTCACCTATGGAATGGGGTTAGTCATACCTCCCTGAAAAAGCAATGGTGATGCAATGAGGTAAACATACCACAGTGTCTAAAATAGCTCTTTGTAATTGCTACATGCTCAGTGATTTTTAGAGGCCCCTAAAGTTAGAGCTCTTTCCCTGTGTGAGGCTAATGGAGAATGTGTCACAGAAACTGAAGTAGGTTATTTTTTTTAAAAAATTCATGTCCCTAGGTTAAAATAACCTAAAAAAAAGTATGGTTAATGGATATAGAAAGTAAATGTACTACAAATGATTTCTATATTTCCTTCTAGTTTTATGCCTTTAGGGTTTTATTGAGGCATTGAAAATTATTTTTAGGGGTCCTTTTTGGTCTATTCTGTGAAAGTGTAGAATCAGATTTTTTTAAAACGTGACTGAAGCAGAATTGGGTGGTGCTAGAGTTTAACATTAAGGCCACCAAAAACATTTGCTCGCTTAAGAACCTATCTATAACCAGACCACTAGATGCAACTTTGAGCTGGAGCAGATGCTGTGAAATATACTATTTTGTTTCGTTTAAAACAACAACAGTATATCCTTTTTGGAGTAATTATTTTGCCTATTAAATCTATACTGTTTTCTACAGAACAAGGTATTACCTCTGTCCAGCTGTTGTCCCTTCCCTTGCGCCCTTGGTACCAATTCCACATCGCCCCTTAAGAGCCAGGAGTGGAGCCATCACAAGCACGTACCCCTAAAGTGCTCCTTTAGAAAACATGTGCCAACATGAATCATTGGTATATCGATTTAATTTTGTATGAGGGTTGGTCCAAGAGGAAGCCAACAGATTATTAAAAGCAAAACAAAAACACCTTTTGGCAACTTTTAAATTTCTTCTGCCTCCAACCCCATCTGATTCTATTTCCCACTCCACAGAGATCATACTCAAGACTTTTTCAACTCTTTACTAACCTGAGCTCTCCCTTCCTTTTCTGAGAAAAAGTCATGGAAGCATCCCATTGGTGACTTGTTTTGTCCTCTTATAGGATAGCAAAAATGCCATGTGCTCCACATGTGGGAAAGAAAGGCAGAATGTATAATAAAGGGCGACCTTCCCTATCAAAATCACAATTTACAAGCCCTGGCTGGGTTGCTCAGTTGGTTAGAGTGCCGCCCGGATTTGCCACGGTTGCAGTTGTGGGTTCGATCCGGTCCAGGCACATACAAGAAGCAACCAATGAATGTGTAAATAAGTGGAACAACGAACCAATGCTTCTCTCTCTAGAAACAAAATAAAACAAAAAAGCCCACTTCAATATGTGAGAAGAGATTTGAGATTTGAGATTCCCCAGGCAGAATAAGGGCAACACGAGATTTTATTGTCATTTCTAAGTACTCCGCATGGCTGGCGCTGATTTGTAGCAGTGATTTGTAAGGCTGTGCTTCATTACAGTTCTGTTTCTCTTCGGCTTAAAATGGATTGCAAGTCAGGATGAAGGCACCAAGTTTGGCTAATTTCAGGAATGATCACATTGCTTGCTTCATGGGTTTGAAAATGAGATGCAATTTATGAATTGATCTACTTTTAACACATTTCTTTACCATTATTCTGAAGAAATGAGAGTGGTATTTTGATGCCTGGTTATCTGATGCTTTTGTAGATTAAAATAATTTTCTATGTTGAAGCACAGATAGTGTTTGTATGTGTGCATTCTAGGGATTGCATGAATCTTTTTAATGAAGTACAAATTTTACTGTCCCTTTTCCTTCTTTTTAAAAAATTGTATATAAAATTGGCATCTTCTAGATTATAAACTAACTCAAAGACATATAGAAGACCAAATTTTGGGATGGGGCAGATTGGAAGTACTGTAAAGGTCTTTTATACATTGGTTCATATTTTTTTAAATTTTTTAAATTTATTTTTATTTAAAAAAGTTTTTTTCTTTATTGAATTTAGAGAGAGAGGAAGGAAAAGGTAGAGAGAGAGATAGAAACATTGATGAAAGAAAACATTGATTGGTCACTTCTTGCAAGTTCCCCACTGGGGATTTGGCCCACAACCTGGGCTTATGCCCTGACCAGGAATCAAACTGGCGACCTCTTGGTGCATTGGTCGACACAACCACTGAGCCACACCAGCCGGGCTCTTTATTTATTTTTAGAGAGAGAGGAAGGGAGAGGGAGAGAGAGATAGAAACATTAGTGAGTCCTGGCCGCTTTGGCTCAGTGGTTAGAGTGTTGGCCTGTGGGCTAGAGAGACCCAGATTCAGTTCCTGCTAAGGGCACGTACCTCGGTTGCAGTTTGTCCCTGGCCCTGGTTGGGTCGTGCGGGTGGCAGCCACTCGATGTGTCCTTTTTACGTCGATGTTTCTCTCTCTTTCCCTCTCTCTTTCTCTTTCTCTCTCTCTTCCTCTCTCTCCCTCCCACTCTATCTAAACAAAAAATGGAAAAAATATCCTCAGGTGAGGATAAAAAAAAAAAAGAAACATTAGTGAGACAGAACATCGATTGGGTGCCTCCTGCACCCCCCCCCCACTGGGGGTTTGGCCCACAACCTGGGCATGTGCCCTGACCAGGAATCAAACCAGCGACCTCTTGGTGCATCGGTTGACACAACCACTGAGCCACACCAGCCGGGCTCATTTCTTATTATGCAGATATTTTGGCAAAAGTTATAATTGGGTCTTTAAATTAATATATTTAAGCTGATGGCAATACGAAATGTAACATCTGTCCCTAGTGTTCTTGAGAATAATTTACTTCACTAATACATAATTTCATGCCTTGTAAAAAAGAGAGAAACTCTTGATTGCTGAAGGTGAAATGAGAAGACAGGCTTCACTGGAGAAAAACAAACTTGTGTTCTTTGGAGAATTTGGCATTTACAGGGACTATGCATATGCAATGAGGAGGACGAGGCTTTGGGGAAAGTAGCCTCCTGTGGCTGTTTTCATAATTTGGAAAACATTAATACATGAGCACGTTGCCTCGCTCTGTTAGCAAGGTAGACAAGATGACACGTGCAGGGCGTGGTGAGCAGACCCATGCATGTTGGCCAGCCAGATGGTGGGAGACAGTTTGTTAGCACAGTGTTCTTAGGTGATGTCTTCATTATTCTCTCAGTCAAGATGACTATTAGTATTGTTCTAGTGGAGCCATGGATAAAATGCACCCATATTGGGCAAAACCAAAGACTAAACATGTACATAAGTGAAGGTCTGGTGACCCAATTTCCTAGTAGCTCATGAGAAGAGAGAGGATCCAAGATCTGATTTCTTCATTGGGGTGTGTGTGTGTGTGTGTGTGTGTGTGGAGAGAGAGAGAGAGAGAGAGAGAGAGAGAGAGAGAGAGAGAAATTGTGTTTGTGTATGTTTTCATGACTTCCAAATCAGGCTAGGACACCATGGTCATATGAAAAGCATTTTTCCCGTTTGCCACTAAACTAAGAGGAGACCCTGTGCTGTGGTGTTAAGTGATGACTAGAGGAGCCCTCAAAGAATATGTTTAAATTCCTGATTTCTGCTGGAGCTCCCAGGATTTTGAGAAGGTTCTCTTTCATGGCAGGTTCAGCTTGTATCTTTGAGCAAGGAAGAGCAGTAAGTATTCTTTTTTTATTTAGGAAATTTTCAGAAACAATTGTATTTTACAAAAATCCTCTGTTTTAAAAAAAAGTACATTTTTATTGATTTTTTAGAGAGAGAGGAAGGGAGAGGGATTGAGAGAGAGAGAAGGATCAATCTGAGAAAGAAACATTGATCGGCTGCCTCCCACACACCCTACCTGGGATCGAGCCCACAACTCCCACAACTCCGGGCATGTGCCCTGACCAGGAATCAAACCTGTGACCTTCCAGTGTATGGGATGACACTCAACCAACTGAGCCACACCTGCCAGGGCTACATAAATCCTCCTTTCCTAAGTTATTTCACTGATTACATATTAAAGCAGTATTGTTTCCTAAAACAAGTTTAAATAAAATCAGTGAACAAAATCTGCTAGCATAATTACATTTGTGTGCTATTTTGAATCTGAAACATAACTTGTTTTTGATATTTTAATATGTAGATAATACTTCTTAACTTCAGGAAATTTATTTAGTGTGGCATTCTCAAATTGTGATTTGTAAAATTTACCAATGACATCTGGTTGACCTTTATCCAGAAATATATGTATATATATTGTCAATTTAACTGCAGTTAATTAAAGTGAGCCACAGGCACAGCCCAATATCTGGATTATACTAGGGTATGAATACTGACCTATAGCTTATTGTAACCTACCAATGTAATAGACTGCCACACTAATATTAATGTATTGTGTTTATAAAACTTTTCACTCTTTCCATAATAGATATGTAATATTAATATTATGGAAAAATATGCTACTTAATGTACCAGTGAATACTTTTTGACGTGTGTCATGAAATTTTATTTTATTTTAGTAATGCTCAAATTATGACTAACAAAAAGTAGATAAAATTGACCAAAAAAGAAAGACACTAATTCTTTTATAAAGGAGTACAAATAATTAGGAAGGTTTCTAGACTAGAAGATTCATTGAATTGCTGTGTTGGAAGCTCTTATTGTTTTTATTAAATTTAAAGTTATATGAGGCTTTAAATTTATGCTCTATTCTGGTAGTATTTTATAGGGTATAAATTTAATAATGAACTCTACTAAAAATAAGAAGGCATATTTTCTAGATAAATACATTACAGTCAAAAAACTTGCACATATTTATTAACATTGTCAAGAATAGAGTTTTTATGGTGGAGGTTGGAGATAAAGTGGGGATAAATGGTGATGGAAGGAAACATGATTTGGGGTAGTGAACACACAATACAATATACAGATGATGTATTATAAAATTGTACCCCTGAAGCCTGACCAGTGTGACTCAGTGGTTGGGCGTCGACCCATGCACCAAGAGGTCCCTGGTTCGATTTTCAGTTAGGGCACATGCCCAGATTGTGGGCCAAATTTCCAGTCGGGGGGCATGCAGGAGGCAGCCAATCAATGTTCTCTCTCATTTATGTTTCTGTTTCTCTCTTCCTCTCCCTTCCTCTCTCTCTAAAAATCAGTTAAAAAAACAACAAAAAAGTGTACCCCTGAAATCTATATAATTTTATTAACCAATGTCATCCCAATCAACTCAATTAAAAAAAAAATAGAGTTTCTATAGAAGTCCTGGCTTTGGCTATCACAATTGTTGATCGCTTTATAGTGAAGAAGTATAACCATTTTGATTATTTCAATTTTCAATTTTCAGTTTGGCTGAAAATACCAGCTCTTCTTTTGTTCAGTAACTTTTCCCGTCTTTCTTAAAATAATGGTCTTTCAGAAATTGTAGAAGCATTTTTGTTTTTTACAAAGAATACGCAAGAAGAAAACTATTTGCCATATTTAACACACAGTGCAATACCATAGTATAAAATGTATTTTACAATGCAGTAAGAAGCAAATACGTAATGTAGTAAGAACATATATGCAAATATCAACAAGTAATTTACAGAGGAAGAAATGAAAAGGGCCCTAAACGATAAAAGGATGCTCAGTCTCCTTTAAAATTACAGAAATGCAAATTAAAGTAATAATGGGATACAGTTTCCCATACATCAAATTAGCAAAGGTTTTCAGAAAACAGACCCACTTATTGGGTGATGGGATTATCAATGTAATTTCTAAATGTTAACACAGATCTTTATACCCCGAAATATATCTTAATAAAGAAGGTAAGCCCTGGCCGGTTTGGCTCAGCGGTTAGAGTGTCGGCCTACGGTCCAGAGAGACCCGGGTTTGGTGTCCGCTAAAGGCATGTACCTCGGTTGCAGTTTGTCCCTGGCCCTTGTTGGGTCATGCAGGTGGCAGCCATGTCTAATCTGCTCTTTAGCCAGTGTTGACATTTTCAACTTCTGCTAATAGTATTCATTTCTAGAATTTCTAGGTAGTTCTCTTTTAAAATGCTAGGTTCTTTCTCGGAGTTTCTGTTAATGCATGTTATTCTAAATATTGTCTTTTATTTATTTATTTTTAACACAGTAAGCACAGTTGTTTTTAAATCTGCTTCTTTGAATTCTGATGTTGAATGTATTTCCAAGTTTTTTTCTGCTTTTTGTTCTCTCTTATGGTTGTTCATTGTTCTTTATCTCTAATGTACTTAACTCTTTTATTTTTTTCTTATGAGCTGCTATTTATTTATCTTCAAAGAAAGTTATTTGTTGGAATTCTATGAGTCCTGAGATGAAAGCTGTGTTTTCAAAGAAATATTTGATCTTTCTCTGTCAAGCACCAGAGTCACTTACTATGGCCTCTGCTAGCCCCCCCCCCCCCCCCCCCCCAGGGCACACCCTGGTGTTCATTGCTCTCTTTCACTTCCTTTCAATAGATCAAAACAAAAGCATATTCAGCATGGTGACTATCATTAAGAATACTATATTGTATATTTAAAAGTTGCTAAGAGAGATTTTTAAAAGTTCTCACCACGCACACAAAATATTGTGACTATGTGAGGTGATGGATGTGTTGACTATCTTAATGTAGTGATCATTTTGCAATATATGCATGTTTGAAAAAGCATGAATTCAGTCAATTTGGCAAATGTTCTCAGGAGAAAATGAAGTTTTGGAATCCAATTAATCTTCTGGGTTCTAACTCTCAAACTTTTATTTTTATTGATTTATTTTATTGATTTTAGAGAGAGGAAGAAAGAGGGAGAGAGAGATAGAAACATCAATGAGAGAGAACATCGATTGACTGCCTCCTGCATGTCCCCCTGGGCATGTGCCCTGACTGGGAATTGAACTGGCGACCTCCTGGTGCATGGGTCGATGCTTAACCACTTGAGCCACAACAGCCGGGCTTAAACTTTATTTTAGAATTCTGTTACCTAGTACTGTATTAATGTTATATAGCAATCACAGTACTTCAGTGGTATACAGAAGTTAGCATATATTGCTCGTGTTTCTGGGTGGTCAGCTGGGCAGCTCTGAGGATCTTGGTGGGCTTGTTTGGCCATGCAGAAGTTGGCCTGAGCTGGCAGGACTGGCATGATATGATTCTGCTTTTCATGGTTATTGTTCTCTCCCTGATACTGAATAGGACTAGCCTGAGTATGTCCCTCTATGCCTGTCACGGGGAATATGAGTGAGAAAATCAAAACACAGAGGTACCTTTCAAGCTCTTGCTTGCACCATGCTTGCCAACATCCCATTGGTCCAAAGCAAGCCCCCTGATGAAGCCAGAGGCAGAGTGGGAGGTCAGAATATGAGAAAGGGTGTGGACACATTTTGGGTTGAAGAATGGGGCTAGTGTAGCTCAGTGGATTGTGCATCGTCCCATGGACTGAGAGGTCCCCACTCTATTCCTGGTCAAGGCACATGCCCAAGTAGCAGGTTTGAGCCTCAGTAGATGTTGTGCAGAAGGCAGCCAGTTGATGTTTCTCCCTCTCTCTCTAAAAAATAAAAACATATTTAAAAAAAGAATGGGGCTATTTTATTATTATTATTTAACACAACTCAGTAGTTTCTTACTATCTTGTCAGTTCTGTGATGCTAGTAAGAAGTTTATCATTTATATATTTATCTAATAATTGTGTGTTTTCTTTGGTATAGATCATTCAGTTATAATAGCCCAAAAGAACAGAGGCTGTTTTAATTTATTTATGTTTTAAAATTTCTATAATTACTGATGTTTTAGCATTTGAGGCAGATGTGTGTACGTGTATGTATATCTCACACATAATGTCACAGTTACAAGTGAGTGAATTGGTTTGAGCAAACATTAATGTAAAACAGGGTGGCGTTATTAGTTTAAAGGTTATTTTATTTTTATAATAATTTAATATATAGATTTATAAAATAAAAAAACCATGATCCATACTTCACTAAAACATCGAGAAGAAGGCACTACAGATAGATTTTTGAAAAATAATGAGATAGCACCATTTGCAGTATGTATAACCTGTTTTCATTCCACATCAAAGCATACTGAGGAACATTTTTTGTGTCAATAAATACCCTTCTACCAAATAATTTTTAAAGATAGCTTGCCTTTTCTTCTATTATTTATTGCAATTTATTCAGCCAAAACCGATTTTTAGAGGAATTAGCTGTACTTTTTTTCAATATTATACATAATACAGCTGGAAATATTCATATAGATTTTTATGTTCTCTGTATTAATTTCTAGGATAAATGCCTGAGTTAGATTGAATTGATTAAAGTTGATACCCATTTTCAAGGTTGTACATATTTTTATATTTTCCTCTAGAGAGGTTGTTTACCTATTGTATACTCTAGGAATGAACAAAGATCACTCCAGTGAGAACAACCAAGCATATTTATTCAGAACTTGTTATGTCAGGGAGTCAGTCCCCAGCACTTGGTATGGGGAACCAGAGGCAGGCATCTGTGTGATGCTTTGGGAACATTTTAGTATCTCTGCTTGGTCCAGAATTGGAAGAAAAAATAACCTGTGAAGTGTTGATCAAGTCTTAAGTATTCTGGGCCAGTTGCTGCAGAGGTTTAGCTTTTTGGCCTCTTGGTAGTTTTGGTCCCTGGACTTAAGTTGATCAGAGTTCTATTGCCATATGTAGCCTGGGTATTGCTCATTGGTATATTCGGTCTTTCAATACTAAAAGAACTATCTAAGAACTAAATGCTTAATTTGCATTCTGAGTTTATTTGTTTCTAAAAATTACTTTTAAAATTAAATATTTTTATAAAATTCTTAGCAAAATTATTTCTCCATAGCAAGGTGTCAGCAAATACCAGCTATTATTACTTACTCACTAAACTATAACTTTCTAAAATACTGTAGTTTGCATATTAATAGTTTATCAAAATTTAGTTTCCTACATGATTGTTTTAGTTCAGGCTTCTATGAGACAATACCTGAAACTGGGTGGCTTATAAATAACAGAAATTTAGGTCTCAGAGTTCGGGAGACTGGGAAGTTCGAGATCAAGACATTAGCTGGTTCTGTGTCTGGTGAGAGACCACCTCCCGGTTTGTAGACAGCCATTTTCTCAGTATGTCTTCACATGATGGAAAAAAATTAGGGAGCTCTTTGGAATTTCTTTTATAAGGACACTAATCCCCCTCATAAGGGCTTCAGCCTAATGACCTAAATCACTTCCAAAGGCCCACCTCCCAATGCCATCATATAGGGGGTTAGGTTTTAACATGAATTTGGGGAGTATGCAACACTCCCTAGAGCGATGATGATGTGAAAATCTTATGCTGATATGGAGACTTTCATATTCTGTCCCTATTATGTGTATCCAAGACTCATCTGCCATTCTGTAAACTCAACTCATAAATCATAACTTCTAATATCTGCACAAGTCATAGTACTTCAGAGAAATATTATTTCTGACTCTGTTTATACTCTCTTTTTCTTTTTCTAGAATTCTTTCTCCATTTCAGTGTGAACTCTACGTTTCTTCAAAACTCACTCACTTTCATCTTCTGTGTTAAATCAGTTACTCTCAGATCCTTTCCTCTGCGTTTTTACTGTACTTGATGTCACTGCTGCCAATGTGATACCTCTGCCGATATTTTCCTGTCTTCTTTGACCAGTTCAATTCTATGCAGAGGCAAGGCACTAATAAAGTATTTTCACTAGAGAAAGTTACTTAATTTCAGGGTTTTAGTGCTCCCACTTTTGTAAAAGAATATTAGTGCTTCAAGTTTCCTTTCAGAGGGACGAGAATATTTAAAAATTATCTGTTTCTAGGGAAAGCATTCTATGGTGAATAATAACGCTGGTGAAAAACATGAATAAACATTGGAAAATGATGACGTTTTCATAGTTTTTGTAGCAAAAAAAAAAAATTGAGCTGATATCAGCAGTGTTATTCTCGCTCATATCTCCTACGAGGTATCAAATGGGGAAGGAGTCACGGCTTTTGCCTGACAGAAATGACTTTCTTTTCCAGGTTTAGATGAGCTCAAAGTGTAGAGCAAAACTGCTTTTATGACTTCTCTCCCCAGTTTCTGTGACTTTTTTTTCTTTTCCTTTTATTTATTAATTTTTTTTACAAGTATTCCTTCTTTTCCCCCATTGACACCCTCCACCCTGCTCCCGACCTCCCTCCCCACCTTCACTGCACAGTTGTCTGTGTCCATGGTTTATGCATAAACGCATATCAGCTCTTTGGTTTATCTCTCCCCTCTCCCCCCCCCCAAGGTTTAAATGTACAGATACATCATCATGTTGTTGGCATTGGAATTATCTACTTGATATGAATTTCACTTTCTTACTGCACTAAAAAATTCATAACATATGCAATGAAACATTTTCAGATCAGAACGGGGTAGTTGGAAAGAAGAAAATGTAAAGTTTTATTTCATATAGGGTACACTTACAGTAGGAGCCAGAAACACACAGCAGGGTGAGACATTTTAAAAGCAAAGTTTAGCACCAGGAAGCTCTGTGCTGTCAGTAACAACCCGAGGAGGTGTCTTATAGAAAGAAACAAGAGCGGCAAAGCATCTCAAAGGAACAAAACAGAACTTTAAATATTCATTATAACAAGTTAAATTAATTTCAAGAAACAGCATTGTCTGTGTTTTCTTTACTAATATTAATTCTAAAAGCATATTAAATAAAATACAACCTTTCATTAAATGCAAGTGCAATGAACAAATATAGTTTTATTCCTTACTGGACAAAAATACTTTGTGCTTTTAAAATATTTAGTATTTCCTTAATATTTAAAACTATTATGTGTTTAATCACTTTTAATTTTCATTTTGAAATGAAGTATTAAGAAATCATAAGTGTTTCACTTACAGTTACTGTTCCTGAAAACTCTATAGTTTATACCAAAAAACTCAAATGCTAGAGAATAATACCTTTTCCTCCTATTTCTTTTACATTTAAAAAACGCTATTAAACACTTTCTAGGATACTTATCATGGTTATTATTTTTATAAACTAATATTACAAGATACAAAAGGCTAAGATGTTTCACTCTGAAAGGGAGATAAATGGTTCTCATTTTTTATTACTTTTTTAAATTTGAAAAATTGTGTTTAAATTGTAGTTCAAACATCATGGTCAAAATAGACTTCTTTTTACTTTTAAAGTATCTTTTACTTTTTTAATCTACAAAAGTAATGCACATTTATGATAACAACTTTGAACGATACAGAAATACATGAAGTTTTTTAAAGTTGCCCACAATCCCTTTGTTCAGAGGTACTTATTATTAAATATTATTATACCAATGCAGATTCTTATATTACATAATTGAGCATTTTAACAGAATGAATTAGGCTCTCTAGCTTGGCATAAATAGGATTTTGTGACTCTATCTGCATTGCGGGTATTTAATTGCTTATTAGTATATAAAAACAGAATTCACTTTAGTCTCCTTAAAAACCTTCCAGATGAATAATTCCATGCTGTAGAATTAGAATAACATGTAATTTGTCATCTAAACCAGGATACCTCGGGGAGTGAAAGGACACTCACTAGGTAGAATGGTGAGCCAACTGGAGTAAATGTGGACCCTTCTAGGTCCAAATGTGCAGACAAGTCAGAGTATGTGGCCACCCTACAAAGAATGCACATTGAACCCTTCCCCATATCCCCAGCCAATTAGTTTTTGAAATGAACCCCTTCTTGATTTTTTATACATATATACTTTCTAGTAAAATTCTAGATAGCACCTTTTTAAATCCACAAGTGCCATCTCAAATCTCTGGGGGTTGCCCTGCACACCTTCCTTAGGATACACTGATACTGTGCTTTATTGAAGGCTTCTAGTCACTTCGTATCATCTTTAATATTAAATGTCATGACACAGGATTCTTTGAAAACAGCTATTCTAGGTGTTTTGAAGCAGTGTTTGCTACAACTCAGTCTCTCTGGCTGTACTGCTACACAGAATGCAGAAGTGCAGTTTGAAAATTTAAGAATAATATCTGGATGATAAGAGTTCAAAATAAAGACTAGAAAAATTGAAGTACAATGAATAAAGGCTCTTTAACTTATGTTGAAATTGAGAGAAATACACAGGACTAAGCCCATTACGCTGGGCTAGATGACATCATGGTCACAGAGGATCAAATTGAGCTATTTGAGTACAAATTTAGTTATTTTTTTTCTCCCATTGAGAATATTTCAAATATTCTAAAATGAATTCAAGTTCTAGGGGGAAAGTTCCATTCTAAGGCACAGGAATAAGTTTAAAAATGAATCAGTTATTCGTATTCAGGAAACCATGATGAATCAAAGAATTCATCAAACAAGATGAAAGACTAAGATGGTTCAAGTGGAAAAAATTGGAAATCAAGAGCAGAGTATCCAAATAACATGACAATGAACACATTTATGAAATCAGAATGTGTTGCATGAAAAAAATGGATAACATATGGTTTAGGAAAAATTTACAGAGGAACATCTCCAGTGGTGCTTATAAAAATCCATTTTAGTCTTAGAAAATTACAACTATTAGAAAGTTCTTATTGGCATTGAATGGAAATTTATCTTTCTGTTACTTATTTCTCTTGGTTCTCTTCCTTGAGGGATGTTTATTAAAAACGTTGAACCTTACTTTTTAAATAAAATCTGGTTAGCCTGGCCAGTGTGGCACAGTGATTGAGTGTCAAGCCATGCACCAAGAGGTCACTGGTTCGATTCCTGATCAGGACACATGCCCAGGTTGTGGGCCCAATCCCCAGTCGGGGGCATGCAGAAGGCGGCCATTTGATGTTTTTTCTCATTGATGTTTCTATTTCTCTCTCCCTCTCCCTTCCTCTCACTCTAAAAATTAATAAAGAAAAAAAAAACTTTTTTAAGGAAAAAAGCTGTTTAATGATTTGAAAACATTGGTAATTATCCCCACTTTGTCCTGATAAAATATATCATGTTTTCAATTATTTATCAAATGACATATTTCTGCATTTTATGCAATATTTCTTATTACCTATTGGTCACAAAATATTTTTATACAATTGATCACATCTTATTCCAGGACTGCAAATGCAATGCACAATATTATGTGATTAAAATTAGAATCATATATAATTACTAGTTCCCTTGTTTGAGGTCCTATTTTCTGATAATATAGCCTGAAATCAAAGCAGAAAGTTGTTCTTTAATGAGATCACTTTCAATTAAATTCTACAGCACATTTTTGTATATATTTATTCTAAACCATTGCCTATATAATTTGTAACAAGGTTAATGTGCAAGTCCTTAACTAAATTATTATAATTTTACATTATTCTGAGCAATCTAGTATCAAAATATGGATATTTGGGGAAATTGGGGAACATATTTGATTTTAAAAGCCCTCATTTTGTTGTTGTTGTTGTTGTATAAAAACTATAGTATAAGCAGAGTGTAACCCAGAAACAAAGCTAAAATCACTTGGTTTTTGCAAATTGAGTTATATACTAAATTATCTAATATACCTTAGACAGAATTTTCACTCTACATGTGAGAAGACAGAGACATAAAGATAATAAAAAGCTTGGCAATGTTTACATTAATACGAAGTGGCAGGTCTGAGAATCAAATAAATGGTTATTTTTTTTTACCTACTTTCTATTTATAAACTTATTGCAAAACTATTTTGTTTACTCAATCCATCTTTATGAAAAAATTTAAGGTCAAAATTTATTATCAAATTTTTATTACTTTAAGACAAGTGTACTGTTGTTAATTATCAGGTAATGCAAATTTGTGAGTTTCAAATAGTATGACATTCGAAATGGATTCCTTTGATAGGAATTAACAAAAATGTACTCACCATCATGCTTATGGACATCTGTATTTATTCACATCAGTTGCATCTTAATTGAAAAACATAAAAATAATACAACAAAGCTTTACATGTTGTTTGATTTTATTTTCATTGCTAAACTTGATGGTGCATAAAAGCTGCAATGTCTCTTACAACGGCCAGGAGTTTTTGCCAATGAATTCATATAATGCCAAGAAAGCTGAAGAAACAGTTTTTATTTATTCAGCCTGAAAATGAATCAATGCTGTAGCTTTTTTTTCTTTCTTTCTGAGAAGCATCAATTTGAAAATGCTAGAACTTTATCAAAACTTGAATTTGTCTCTCACACACACTGGTTTGGAAGCATCCTACAGATTTGCTTGTCACATTGCTACAAGAGAGAATGCGTACCCATCGGAAAGCTCTTGGTGAGGCCATATGCCCTGGAAATGTCAGGCTAGTTTATGAGGAAACAAACTGAACCAGTGCCTCTATAACAGGACTGTCATTTACTCCGGAGTTGCTGGTATTCTTTTACCATTTTAAAGCAGATCATGGAGGAATTGGTAGCTGTTATTTCCCTTCTACATACCACCAGATAAAACAACTGCTGTTGTACCTTGAGGAAAGCTGCTCTTATGTGCAAGCATCCAATGTCAATAAAGAATTATATGAGCCCTTTTGCAAACTCAGTATCTTCAAATGGTAAAACATCTCTATGCCAAGCCAGACCTCGACTGGAAGGCAAATCTTGTTACTCTGCGTAGATGGAGCACCTGCAGTTTTTGGCAACATATCTAAATTTGCAATTTTAGGGAACAAAGAAGTTCAACAGGCATCATTGTGACACACTGGTTTCTATACCTGTGAATATTTGCTTCAGAAACTTTGCCACCAATCCACAATTTTTTTTCCATTGCCCTGAAAGTTGCCAGTTTCATCAGAGACAGGGGTTTGAATAAGCAGCTACTCAAGAGGTATATATTTAAATCAAGAAATAGCATAAAATAGGGAGTTCCTTTTTTACTACATTAATGGACATTGGCTTTTAGTGGATATATCTCAGTTTGTTTAGATTTTAGACATTTCTTTAAGAAAAAATAACTGCTTTTATTCTTCTTCTTCTTTTTTTTTTTTTGGTCAGCTAAGGTTAAGTTTGCTTACACATAAGTTAAAAAAAATGATTTAAACATGGAAGTTTAAATTTTCCTCTTACATAAAGGGAGTTTAGATGTGGACAGTCTAGAGAGGTATGACATTTCCATTAAGGATCTACATATTTGACTTTCTGTTTTACTACCTTAGCCCATTGTTTTATCCTCACAACTACCTCATGAGTCAAGGTGGTTGTGTTATGCAAGAGTTTCAGCCTTTAAGAAGACAAATGGGCAAAAAGATTTCCTTCAGCTATTTAAAAAAAATTTTTTCTTTATTGGTTTTTAGTCAGAGAGGAGGGGAGAGGGAGAGAGAGATAGAAACATCGATGAGAGAGAACATCAATTGGCCACCTCCTTCATGCCCCCCACTGGGAATGTGGCCCACAACCTGGGCATGTGCCCTGACCAGGAATCGAACCAGAGACCTCTTGGTACATGGGTCAATGCTCAACCACTGAGCCACACTGGCCAGGCTCCTTCAGCTGTTTTTAGGTAAATTTCATAGAAGTCCCACATAACATATATATCACTGACCAGAATTTAGTCATGTGACCATATCCAAGATATAAAGAAGGCTGGAAAATCTAATCTGAATTATATAAAATAATGTATCTAGAGAAATAGTTAGGTATCTGTTACCAAGGATGAGAAGAGAAATGGTAATTGGGTTAGGCAAACAATTTGTTGGATATACTTCTTAGTTTAATTTAATGAGTGGATATTCTTGTGGTGTGAATGAGTGAATGAGTAATAGTTCTCATTCAAAGCACTGCAGTCTTTATTATAATTATTACAAAGGAAAACGCATGAGCAGGGCCAGCTACATGATTTGTGGCGCTACTGCAATATGAAAATGCAGAGTGCCTTGTTTAAAAAGCAGGAAAAAAAGCTTTTTTATTTCTTCTGCAGTCTCTTTCTTGAAATGTTGTGGTGTTTTTATTTGCTATTTAACATTTTCTTAAAGTGGGCCCTGGTTGTGAGTTCTTCTACCCAATCTACTACTCTCAATGAACAGGTTGAAAATGTCTAACATTTTTAGATTGGGTTTTCCAGAGACAGAACCTGGTGTGAATGTTCCTATGGAGGGGATTCATTAGGAAGTCTTCCCAGAAAAGCATGGGAGAAGAATGGAGAAATCGGGCGGGAAATGATGGAACCCAAATGAGATTCCAAAAGTCCTCATAGGAACTTTTTCTCAAATGCTCTGGAGTTCTCTTGAGCTAGAGCCCATCACACCTTTGATATGTCCTGATGGGACAGCAGGAGAGCGAGACAATTTAGAATTTATCCTTCCACACTTGCCAGTCTTCAGTTAAGGGAATCTCAGCACCCCTAGAATGTAAATTCCCAGTGCACAGCTAAAGTTGACTCGGGCAGTCTGAAAGAAGCCCTTCAACAGAGAGATGGAGGTGCTGTGTGGGAGAGAAACACGCAGGGCCAGGGCATTGTTAGACTGGAGGATGGTAAAGGGCACGGGGGATATGGCCCACACACCAAACGTGTCCTGAATTAACCATCCAAAACTAAAGGACTGCTTCTGCAGGCTACAGTGCACTTATTTTTCTCTACTGAAGATATTTATGGACAATTGAAAATATTTACAAAGTTCTTTGGAAGTTATTTCTGCATGGAGGGTGTTTGTGTCTTTTCTTGATGACAAAGACGATGAGCATCAATAATGCTGACTTAACTAAAGAAGAACCAATTTACTTGAACAATCAAATCTAATGTTGAGATGTCATCAAGAAATCATGTTCTTCTGTTACAAGCCACATCTGGCAAAGTGGATAATGGGGATATAAAATAAAGAGGGAGGGGAGGGCTGCATGCATGTGTGTGTGCAGCTTTTCTGTAGCGTTTGTGAATGTGATCAAGTACAAGGCCGTGGTCCTCGGGAGACCATTACTCTGGGACTGCATTCTTTTCTTTAACCCATGTCACTGACTTAACGTATGTTATGTTGACTAAAATGTTAATGTAAATCTGCATTTATTTGGTGCTGCTGTCCTTTTCACTTTAACTATTTTTCCATGTAATAAATATTTATTTGCATGTAGTACCTGTGTTCTGGGAATGAAAGGCTCAGTGAGGATAACCTTCGCCACCCAATCCCAGGGACTTCCCCATGCCGAATGTTTCATCACATTATCCAGGGTTCTTTCCTTTATTGTGATCTTCACCAACTTACTCTAACTTTTTTATTTTCTCTCTTGCTCCCTACCCCCATTCCTTCTACTTATATAACCCAACAGATTGAATAGAGGATTGAATTAGATAATACCGAAAGTCATTTGCGAGTTTCATATTGCATGATGCTATAAAGAACACTTTTCTAATAATTAGTGTTTTGAAATTAAGATGGCCTTCTTCATAGTGACATTACTGCATGTTTTCAAATGGAATGTGAATGTTTGCTTAGAATGTTGAAGAGATGATCCCTGCATTAGAAAAAGAGGTTGAATGCGTTAACCTTAACAATTATTTTCTTCTTCAAGAGTAGCAGCCAGAAAAGAAAAATAGTAAAAGAAGAAGGAGAAATATAAAATAAGACAAAGAATGGTAGGTGCTTGAATTATTTTTTTATGGGCTGAAACAAGAGTATTTCAGGGGGTTAATGAAAAAAGCATATGAAAAATTTGGTTAAGCCCTACTCTAAATGCTTCCTAATGGCTAGGAAAAACATCTTTTTCAGAGGAAACATTTGAAAAAGTACAGTAATAAGTCACTAGGTCATGAAGAAGGTCATCTTAATTGCAAAAAAAAAAAAGTTCTAATTATTGGAAAATCATTCTTTATAGCATCATGTAATATGAAAGTACAAGTGACTTGGGGTCTAAAATGCTGAGATCCAAGTATTGCTCGTCAAACAGAAGTTTACTGTAGACATAGTATTAGTAAAGCAAGAGCTGGGTTATGCTCGAATCTTTTCAATCACATGCAAGCGTCACCCTGTCAGACCTTCACATGTGACAGCATCACAAACTGCGGGGCTTTCACTCTGTCTAAGGTGGCAACATTGAATAAGATTCCTTAGTCTCCTGATTTCCGTTTCTCAGATTGTATGTATGGGATTGACTCCTATGAAATAATGTTATTGGTCAAAAATGCTCAAATGTCAAGTATTATAGATGGTTTAATCTAAAACCATGAAGCATAGTTGATAAATTTGAAAAAAAACATCAAAGGACATTTTAGTTTTTCGTGCATTCACATAGACTTTCTTCAGACAGAATATAAAAGGGTTTTTCACTTTTTGAATGTGTGTTATAAATCACAAAACTTTCTCTAAATCAGTATGCTTTTTCCACCCATAATTTACTAAATATTTTAAAGGATTTAATAATCATATTATTTTGATTATCAAATCAGATTTAATTATATTATCTTTTAGAAGGACTCTAAAGGTAGAAAAGATAATAAAACCCCGTACAGGATAGTTATGAAAATAAAAGATGCCATATGGATGTAAAGATGCCATGATATGGAAGAAGAGTTCTACAATGAGTTGACTTCTTTCATGGTTCTAGTCTAGTATAATTTTAAATACTTTTATTTGAATTCTTCTAATTATTTTTTACCCCTTATCATTGACCAGTTTGATTTCCCACCCTGGGGTAAGAAACTGGCATGAATCTGAATTTTTTTTTTATTAATTTATTTTTGTTACAGATGTTTCTCCTTTTTTTCCCCCATTGACACTCTCTGCCGCATCCCCCCACTCCGTCCCCAGTTTGTTGTCTGTGTCCATTGGTTATGCATACATGCATATAAGTTCTGTGGTTTATCTCTTCCCTTACCCCTCCCCACCCCCTCTTCTGAAGGTTGTCAGTCTGTACACTACTTCCACGTCTCTGGGTCTGTTCCTCAGACTATGTTCATTATATCCCACAAAGAAGTGAGATCATGTGATATTTGTCTTTCTCTGCTTGGCTTGTTTCACTTAGGATAATACTCTCCAGGTCCCTCCATGTTGTCTCAACGGATAAGAGATCTTTCTTTCTCACAGCTGCATAGTACTCCATTGTGTAAATGTACCATAACTTTTTTTTATCCATTTGTCTACTGATGGACACTTGGACTGTTTCCAGATCTTAGCTATTGTAAATAGTGCTGCTACAAACATGGGGGTACATATATTCTTTCTGATTGGTGTTTCAGGATTCTTAGGGTATATTCCTAGAAGTGGGATCACCAAACAGGACATACACATGGCCAAGAGACATATGAAGAAATGCTCAAAATCACTAATCATCAGAGAGATGCAAATTAAAACAACAATGAGGTATCACTTCACACCTGTCAGAATGGCCACCATCAACAAATCATCAAACAACAAGTATTGGTGAGGTTGTGGAGAAAAGGGGACTCTAGTACACTGCTGGTGGGAATGCAGACTGGTGCAGCCACTATGGAAAACACTATGGTGTTACCTCAAAAAATTAAAAATGGGTCTGAGATTTTACCTTGCTTGCAAATAACAAGTTATCTGCCAGTTTCATAGATGTCGGTAGAAGACACAAATCTTCTGGGTCAGAGACAAGCGACTTTATTGTTCATGGTGCAACAGCAGAATGAGCTTTCATTGCATCGGTTTCCCTTTTTCTCTAAGTTTCATGGGAGTGAGGAGGATCAGCCCAGATGGGTGTTGTGCCCATATGAGGTCTGTGTTATAACCAAAGAACCCTGAGCTTGAGAAATTTTTAATCTTACGAGGGACTTTTAGCAAACCTATTGAATATATGCCCAAGAGGAAGGCATTATTTTTATTATCCTGATTTGAGGAAGACACAGTGTGTACTATGCAAACATCCTTGAAGAGATAAAAAGAAATTTCTAAAAACTGTCACAACACATGTAGAAACACCTCAGAGAATTATTTGTACTGGATTTTTTTTTTTTTTTTTATCCTCACCCGAGGACATTTTTCCATTTTTTGTTTAGATAGAATGGGAGGGAGAGAGAGAGAGAAACATCTACATGAAAGGGACACATCGAGTGGCTGCCACCTGCACGACCAACCAGGGCCGGGTACAAACTGCAACTGAGTTACCCGCCCTTAGCAGGAACCAAACCCTGGTCTCTCTGGACCGCAGGCCGATGCTCTAACCACTTAGCAAACTGGCCAGGGCTGAATTTTTTTTTTTAAGTTGAAATATAGAATGCTTGTCATTGACTTCAGTTATTTATTGTCTGGATGTCAGAGTCCTTTATGTATATATCTTGATATGTTCAATATCTGAAACCTCTCTGTTGCAATATTCACTTGCTATTAATGCAAATGAAAACTTTTTTGCATTTTGATAAGTCTTGTGAATAAAAGCCAAAATGTCATCTAAAACTTAAGTATTCTAAAGGTTCTTCATTATTTTGAAGGAATCAGGCTAATTCTCTGTAAATCCTCTATTATCTATAAAGACTTTTGTCGTCCTAATGCATTGTCTTTTCTGTTTTCTCCTGAACATTGGAAAATAACATGACAACTAAGTGTCTGGACTATGGAATCAGATAGATCTGAGACAAATGCTGACTTTACTTAGTTGTTTTATGTTTTTGGAAAAGTTACCTGCCTTCTGTAAGTCATGGGTACCTCGTACCTCTTCTAGTAAGAGAGAATAATATAACATCAAATTTTAAGATTACTAGAGTGTCTGGCACATTGTTAACATGCCAAATGCTACTTATTAATATAAAAATACAAGTTTAGGACCTATAGCAAAACATGAATAAGAGAACTTTAAAAAACAAAACAAAACAGGAAAAGTACTTTGCACTTTCTGGTTTATCTGCTACATGCGTTATCAGAGAAATGTGTGGATGGTCTTTCTGCATTACTAGTGGGCGTTGGACTCTTGGGGTGCTGCTGGAATAAGTATTTCCAGAAGCCCCATGTGAGAGTGAAAGCTTTATTTGCATGGAATCACATCCCTGGGTTTGCAAAGTCCCATTTCCCTTGATCAAGTTCTGGAAGAGGTGCAGCTGGGGATCCAGTAGAGCTAGAAGCAAAGCCAGTGTCCAAAGTTTCTATTCCGTGATAGAGCTGGGTCCAGTTTAGCATTAGGTTAGTTGCAGTCCATTAGTCCGTTGTGTGTGGGTACTACATGCTGTGAGCCATGTGAGCAAATGCAGGAGCATTCGCAGGTCAGGAATGAAGCACGAGCAAACAAGAGAGTGAGAGATCAAACTCCTTTGTTTAGAGCTTAAGCCTCTCAGATCTCCCTGTGCTTGCATTTTGGTTAATAACCTGTTCCCAGGTGTGACTGGCAGGCAAGTACGTTCCCTATTGCACCCAGACTTTACTGGACATGCATCTATTCTCCCCCTGTCCAGTCCTGGGGGAGTATTAAACTGCAGCTTTCTGGCAAAGCTGCACAAATGGCAATAATATTTGGCCTTTCCTTTGCCTCCTTTTGTTATTTATAACTGGGTTCAATTATAATGGCATCACATGAACGTATAAAAACACACACAAACATACAGATGAAGTATATCCTATATACTGTATTCTAAACCACCTTTCCTTCTTAAAAATATGCCAGGTACATTTCTCAGTTAACTAAGTAAATATTCTATAGAAGACATGCTTATCAGTGGCTATACGTTATTACATGATGTAAATGTACTATAATTCAACCAATAGACATTTAGTCTGTTTCTACACAAATTTATATACATTTTCATATATATCGCTACAATGCACATCATTGCATACAAGATAAAATCTGAGGAGTAGGATGAGAAGGTTAAAGGGAGTGAGTATGTTATAAAATCTTTTGAAACATGGTACCAAATTGATCTCCAGTGTTGAGCAAAAGAATGTTCTAATTTCTCACTTGAAAAAGAATTACTCCAGTTGCTGTATAGACAGAGGAGGGCGAGGGAGGCGATAGGGATGTGAGTTAGAATGGTATTATCAAATTGTAATGTCCCTGTGATCACATGGCAGATCATTAAAGTGCAGATTCTAGTGCAGGAGTTTGTAGTGAGCCGTGACCCTGAAAGTGCAGCAGTCCCCCAGGTGCTGCTGCTGCTGCTGGGCTGCTGACCATGTTTTGAGTACCAACAAGTTAGCGGACAGTTGTTGTAATTGAGAGAAAGATCATGGTGGCTTAGCTCAGACATAGTGATTGAAGTGTTGTTGTTTGATGTATTTTGAAAGTAAGGCTCACAAAACTGAGAGAAGACGGGATGATATCTTGTATGTCTTTGATCTGAGCTATCGGAGGAATGGAAGTGAGGTTAATGGAGATAGGGAAGAGCTGGAGGGGGTCAAAGTTAGAGTTTTCTTTTTTGGAACTTTGGTCCATAAATGCAATGACAATATATATGTCAAGAGAAAATTAGAGTTATAAAGAACTTTTAAAAAGTCCAAATTACTTGTTTACTGTCTTGTTTTCTGAAAGAACATTAAAAAAGAGAACACATATTAAAGACAATCTATCCAGGGCTTGGTAAGTGAAGTCAGGCAATAGAAAGATGGTCATTGACCTTCACCTTCCTTTTCGCTCTTGCATATTTCTGTAGAAGTGCTCAAAAAGTAGCCGTAAGGTAATGTAAAAATTATATTTTAGATGGTTTTAATACATTTTTGTTGTTGAATTTAAATAATCTCATCATCCATTGCTTGTTTGGACTCAGTTATATTTAACTATTTCACTTTGTAGAATAAACTATTTTACATATTAGATTCTTGAGTTTTAATCTTATACTGTGTAATGATGTGCTTTGTGGGTTAGCTTAGAATAATTAACAATTTTCAACATCAAAAATTTTGTGATTATGTGCTGAATTCGAAGAAAGTGTATACAGTTAAAGTGTAAATCAGGAATAAAAGTATAGATGTATTTAAGCTGATTTCATTTCTAGTTATAAAATCAGAACTGAGTACTAATATATTTTTAAATGACTCGGGAATATGGCATCTGACAGAAGATCAGGGACCATTTTTCTTAAAATTTAATTTTTATGAACATGATGTTATATTCTGTATTTATTGAGATTTTGTTTATTTTGGTTTTTGCTTTTCTCAGTAGAAAGAACCAAAATATATTAACCACCACAGTCTTTTGAGAGAATTTTGGATGTGATAGACACTGTCTTGGGAAGGAACCTGATTATTAGAAGGTGAAATTATATTATTTCCCTTTAGGTGCTAGAAATCCAAACTGGGAAATTAGGTAAATAAATAAATGAGAAAATACAAGGCACTAATTATTTGCCTTAGTATAATATGAACATTGGAGTTTATCAAATTAGCATTTTTTTAGGCTTAAGTGCTGAGGAATGAAACCGTTTTATTTGGCATTCAAGCTAAGCCTTGAAGGATAGAGATGCTCTTATTCAACAGAAATGGCTCACAAAGGTCTTTCTGAAAGAGTTAAATACAAAATAATAGTGGTGAAAGAACATGTGTATGTTTAGAAAAAAAAAAAAATGGAGCATCAATTAGAATTAGACTACGTGGTCAAGTATGGAGGAGGGGCAGTGGTAAAATCTGCAGAAGTGAATTGGGATGTGTTTACAGAAGGTCACTGTATTTGTTTCCTATTGCTGCCATAACAAATGACTACAAATCTAGTGGCTTAAAATGACTCTCATTTATTATCACATAGTTCGGCCGGTCAGAAGTCCATGTGGACTCAGCTTGGTTTTCCCTGCACATCTCACAGTCCTCAAGTCGAGGTGCTGGGCGGCCTGGGCTCATGTCTAGAGGTTCTGGAAAAAGGTCCGATTCCAGGTTCATTTATGGCAGAATTCTTATTTCCATGTGGTTGTTGTACTGAAGTGTCTTTTTCTGTTTTTCTACCTGCTAGCTAAAAAAGTCCTTAGCTTTTGTAGCTGTTCTCTGGCCGGGGCTTTATTTATATGGATGTCACTGAAATTAGAAGCAGAATGATCAAAGCAGTGTTTAGAAAAAAACAAATTATTTTTTAAATCCTCACCCGAGAATATTTTTCCATTCATTTTTCAGATTAAGAGGGATACAAAGAGAGAAACATCGATGTGAGAGGGACACACTGATTGACATATCAATTGGTTGCCTCCCTCATGACCCTGACCAGGGCCAGGGACTGAACCCCAACATGCCCTTGACTGGAATCGAACCTGTGACTCTGATCCGAGGGCTAACACCCTAACTGCTCAGCCAAACCGGCCAGGGCTAGGAAAATATTTTTGAGATATGCCTTTAAGCAAATTTTCTTTATTTCTTTTTTATTTTATTCATTTATTTATTTATTTATATTTATTTTATTAATTAATTTTTGTTACAGATGTTTCTCCTTTTTCCCCCACTGATTACCCCCTCCTCTTCCCTCCCTGCCCTTTCCCCAGATTGTTGTCCATGTCCACTGTTCATGCATACATGCATATAAGTTCTGTGGTTTATCTCTCCCCAACCACGCCCCTCTTTAGGGGATTGTCAGTCTGTACCCCGCTTATGAAACTTACATTTCCTTGAGGAATGTTCATTTATTTAATGTAATTAAGTTAGTGGAAGTGTTTTCATCCTGAGATTTAAACTCTATTATACTTCTAAAAAACCTTGTTATAAAAATATTAATCTATATACAATATGCATTTCCCTGTTCTTTACCAAGATATCCCTTCCTTCTAAACAGATCTGGAAGTATTTCTTCTCTGATAAAACTTTTTCTGTGAGATCTCATTAAAATGACTGATTGCTTTCCTTCACTCTGTCTTAGATAATCATATTTCCATAGTTATTTTCACTAATCCTCACAGTAATTATGCAATGAAATTTATTCTCATTCATAGAATGCTGTAGTGTCTTAAACATAATATTCTTCATGCTCACTCATGTATTGTAGGTGTAGTATCTTTGTGTTTTTATTAATATTTCTCATCTTTAATTACAAATTTATTATAGGACAAAGGTAAGATTCCTGCTAATAAGCTATAATTTCTAGTATAGAGCAGACATATTGAGCATTTAATACATTATATTTAGTAGGAAATAAGAAAATTATTATATTCACATTAGTCATTTAAGGATAACCCTGGCCAGTTTGGCCTAGCAATTAGAACTTTGGCTGGGAAACAAAGGGTCACAGGTTCGATTCTGGTCAGGGGGACATAACTGGGTTGCAGCCCATCTATGTGTCTCTCTCACATTGATGTCTCTGTCTCTCTCTCTCTCTCTCTCGCTCTCCCTCCTTTCCACTCTATCTGAAAGTCAATGGAAAAATATCTTCAGGTGAGCATTAAAAAAAAGGCCAATAATCTGTCAGAAAATACTATAAAATAGTGCTTATAATTGGAATAATTTTCATTGTTTTAATTAATTAATCAGAAAGTGGAAATGAGTACCTATGATGTGTTGGGAGTCAACCTCCACAGATCTTGGTGTTTCTGCACATCTTGTGAAGAGTCACTGACTGCTTTCGTTCTGGATGATCTTTTCCAGAACATCTGTAGAGCGAACAGCCATGGAAATAGTAATAGCATCTCTTCCTGGAAAGAAGGAGGATTTGTTGGCGGTCAGTGTTGTATAAGTACCGCGCGCTAACCGATTGCGCCACTGGAGCTCCTGTTGGCGGTCAGTGTTATAAGGAGAATGCGTCCCTTGAGGGCAAAGGCCCATTATAGAACCTGGGTACAACCTGAGGTTTCTCTCCTGCAATGTTACGTGTGCAGGGGTCACCTTTCTCTGGCTGTGTCATCCTGTGATCATTGGAGTAGAGGGAACTGGTTTAGAAAAATGATCATACTGTGGCTATTGCTCTTACTATGTGTAATTAACTATCCTTTATGACTCAGGAGACCTGTGTTTTCTACCAGCACCCATGAAACTGAGTCAAGCTAGCTTGTTAGTTGGTGAATAGGGTAAAATTACAGACCCTCCCTAGTTCTTGACTTTGCTGCATGTATAAAAAGTATAATAAATTCTTTCCTTGCCTTCATGTAGCTAACAATCTTGGGCTGCTTTTATTTAAAACAGAAATGACAGAAGAACATCAGAAAGAGGACATGTATTACAGGACCAATGTCTTTTCTACTAGTCCAATGTATTTTGCTATTTTTTAGAAACTAAGCAACAATACCTTAACTAGTGTGCTTCTATTACTTCTGCTTAAAAAAAAAAAAAACAAAAACAAAAACTAAATTTAACTCGACTCACATAACCCTTAATATTTGCTAAGAGAATATTAATTTTAACTTAATCAAAGTTACACTGTTTAGAAAGTTTAGTAGCTTTTAGAGGGTCCATGTTTTTATGTTTGTTTTGTTGTGTTTGTTTAGTTGATTGAGTTCTTTTTGAGATTTTAGGAATACTTTGATTTTGATTTTTATCTATCATATAATATTGACCTTTTTTGTTGTTTTTGTTGCACACGTCTATGACTTTAGATATCTGTAACCTGAGTCAGTCACTTCCATAGTGCCCCTCCCCACCCCCCAAAAGCTCCTATAGGGTCCTTGTTTCAATTTCCATTTTTCAGAATTATTGGAAAGGTTTTCTTTTCTTCTATTTGTTGAACATCCCCTTTCTACTTTCAGACAACCCTGTGGGCATTAGGATCAGGGAAGGGAAATGTCATGTTAAAGAAAGAAGAAAGGATGCTGTAGGATGATTGGAGGAGGGAGGAAGAAAGTATTTGACAGGTTCATAGGCCTCATTCCAATCATCTGCTGTCTGTTCCCTCAAAGTCTAACCTCTCATCTCCTCTCCTAGAATGATTTATTTCAATCAGAACATAAATCTTTACTTATTTATCCTGGAGGGACTCAAGCTGGAGGGACAGAGGGGTCTCTTTCTTGGATCCTGGCCCAGAAGAAACAGCTTCTGAGGACAAAAGATCAAAGACAATGATAAGCATTTTTCACTCTTTCAGAAAATATTAATGAAGAGAAGTAAACTGAGAACTGTTGGCTGTGTCGTTTACAGCAGCATGAGTAGCTCTAGAGAACAGGGACATGAGTGACATGAGAAATCAGGGAGGTAGGGACAAGTGCCTCCTTTTCTAAGTTCAGGTTGATCCCTTAAAGCAGATGATAGAACCATTTTTTCCCCCACAATACCCATCTTAATTCTAAGAAATAAAATCACTTAGTGTTCTGTTGGAGGTAAAGAAAAGTACATGAAAGATTATAAGCCTGCTGTGAATCTTTAGATCAATGGTTCTTAAACTTGAGCCTACATAATAATCACTAGAAAGGCTTATAAAAACATGGGTTGCTGGGTCCCACCTCCAGAGATTCTTATTGAATATATCAGAATGAGAACTAGCTTGTATACTCAACTGTCGGGGATGCTGTTGCTGCTGGACCACACTTTGAGAATCACAGCTCTAGGCTGTTGGTAGAGGATATACCAATTTGGCTCTTTAATGAATGTCCTCATTCATTCAACAAATAATTGCTAAAGGCACATCAACCAAGGAAACGCTATGTTAGTAATTGTGGCAGATAAACTAAAGGGGAAGTATGAGTCCCATCCACAGAGGGCTTCTAGGCTTAAAGAAGAGATAAGGCATGTATAAGACAGTGATTTCATTAGGAAGGCCAAGGGTCATACCAAAAAGTGTAGCTAAGGGTGCATGGTAGATGAAGGAAGGCGAGATTTCTGACAGAAGCGGGGAGGTTCTGATGACTGGGGTAGCGCCACAGCTCTACCCTTGGCTGAATTATCTTCTTGCCACATAAAATACATGCACATTTAGATGTTGCCGGGCAGATCTGTTTCCACTTATGTGATAAATATCTAGATATATTTGCCACATACTGGGAACCGGAGCTGATGGCTTAGTTGACTTCATAATTTATGTGGTACTAGTTTTATTGTATTATGATTCTATTAGCACTATCATTATAATTACCTATGAGATTTCAAACTGAATTTTGTATCTGAGAGCTAATAAAATGGCACACTTTGAGGAAACATAGTAATAAACATACATTTGGTAAAATATGCTCACAATTTTAGTGGAGGAGAGTCTTTAAGCATAACCCATTACACTGATATTAGGCCAAATAATTCAGAATTTCTAGCTCTATTCTAGAGCTCTTACTTTAGAAAATAGCCAGTGTTGCTTTCTAAATTCAGTCTCAACACTGAAAGCTCTCCAAGAACAAAATCAGGTCAATTTTTTAAATACAGGTGAGAAGTAAGTGACAACAAGCACATTTGCTAGTGTTGAACATACTCTTAGTTTGAGTATTAAAGGGGTCAAACATTGCCATGTGTATATTTAGTGTGAAATTTAAAACCACGTTGATGTTTCAGAGGTATTTAATGTTCATGTTGTCTAAAAATCTACTGATCAAAGACAGACACACATTCATTCAAATTCAGATGCCAAATTTTAAACAATAAAAAATAGTTTTAAAGTATTTGATTCTATAAATTTATTTTTTCAAATATTTTTATATTTTTGTTAAGGTCTCTGAATTTGGTCACAAGAGACCTGTATGCTAGAAGCCCAGCTATATTATCTCTTGTTTCCTTGACCTAATGAAAATAATTTAACTTCCCTGAACTTTGGTATCTCTGTAAAACTGGGTTAATAATGGCAGAGTACTGAGAAAACTAAAGAAGTACTACACATACAAACATGTTTGTGAACTGAAATATAACTTTTTTGTTAAAACTTGGGTTATGCCAGTTTTGTTTGTTTATTTATTTATTTATTTATTTAATCCTCACCTGAGGACATTTTTGCATTAATCTTCAGATAGAGTGAGAGGGAGAGAGGGAGGAGGAGGAGAGAGAGAGAAAAACATCCATGTGAGAGAGACACATCAAGTGGCTGCCACCCACATGACCCCAACTGGGCCCGGGGACCAACAACCAAGGTCCATGCCCTTAGCCGGAACCACACCCGGGACTGTCCATCGGCCCGACGCTCTAGCCGCTGAGCCAAAATGACCAGGGCCAGTTTTATTTTTTTTAATTAAATTTTTGTTGTACATGATATTTACCATAAAATCTAATATTATGTAAGTTCAAATAAACAAGCTATTATCAGGTAATGATAGTATTTATAGTATTTATCCATCTTCTGAGTAAATAGTAACAAACTCGCAAATAATACTTTAGATTTTACCAAATGCACTATTTCTTGATCATACTCTAATTCATAACAATTTAGCACATACCTGAATCTTGATTTTATGCACATGCTCACATTTGGTTATTTAAGCTTGTTAAAATATTAACTCTATTAAGTAGATTTATTAATCTGGCCTAACTTTAAAAAGAATACTTTTATTCCCAATTTTACTCAGTAATTGATCCTGTAAATGAATTAAGTGTACACTATAATGAGTATTTAAAAATGCAATGTCAGAATATATTTCGACATTTCTTTGTAACTCTAAACACTAAAGAACTTATCTTAGTATTTGATGATGGTTTATAATGCATAAGTAAACTATTTTGAATTTTAGAGTTGTTCATAATCAAATAAATGCTAATTAATTTATTCATACATAGTATCCAGATTAATAGTTCCGAAAGGTAGTTGAATTATTGGCCACCTTTGAGAACTAATGTATGATATGGTCCTTCTTTACAGAAGATTCCAAAGATTCAAAATTTTATAAAAAAGTTTCAGAAGATTCCTGGATCCCTATTGAAGTCCATGGATCCGTCAAACCCATATTAGGGTATCTTGCTTGAGTAGTTAATTTTTATTTCAAAAAATAAATACTACAACACTTGGGCACAACTCATAACAATTACACAAAAATGAAAAAGAAATATTTCCATAGTCATCAAATATTCTTAGTCATCAAATATTCTTATACAGCTTCACTTTTAATAATGGGATACATCACAGAACAGGAACACTGGAGTTTTTTTGTTTCTTTTTTTCTTCTTTATTGATTTCTTTTTAGAGAGAAAGGGAGAGAGAGAGAGAAACATCAATGAGAGAGAGCATCGATTGGCCACCTCCTGCATGTCCCCCACTCGGGATTTGGCCCAAAACTGGGCATGTGCCCTGACCGGGAATCGAACCAGTGACCTCCTGGTGCATGGGTCGACACTCAACCACTGAGCCACACTGGCCAGGCGGAACACTATCGTTTTTAAACCAATTTTCTGACTTGTAAACATTTAGCATGCTTATTTTTTTTAATATTATACCAAAACTGCAATGGAATTATTTGTAACTAATACAGTATTTCCAGAAATAGACTTGCAGAGTGAAAGGGTAGTGGACGGCATGGTAACTATAGTTAATAATACTGGACTGCATATGTGGAAGTTACTGAGAGAGTTGATCTCAAAAGTTCCCCTTACATGAAATAAAGTTTTTGTAACTAAAGAGTTGGCAAATGTTCACTATTACTTTTTGTATTAGCAACCATTTTTATGACATTAATAGTATCCTGCAAACCAAAAATATAATAATTTGGGAAATGCAGACTTGTTTTATTATTGTATAGTCATCCTGAATATTTTAGCTTCAGTAAGATTTTCTATTGTGGTCCTGGCCCGTGTGGCTCAGTTGGTTGGAGTGTCGTCCTGTATACCAAAAGGTGTGAGGCTTGATTCCCAGTTGGGGCACGTGCCCAGGTTGTGGGTTAGATCCTGTTTGGGAGGCAACTCACATTGATGTTTCTCTCTCTCCATCCTCTCTCTAAAATCAATTTGAGAAAATTAAAAAGATTTTCTATTGTACTTGGTATTTTGAATATTTTCTATTTTTTGTTGTTGATGAAGCTGATGAATAGTGAGTCACATTTTAATATGTTAAAATTGGATGCAAAAATGAACAGTGGAACATAAGGAAAAGTGCAAAAGTGAGCTGAGATTAAAAGCATATTTTTGACTCCTCAGTCTATTTGCCATACAGAGATCATTGTGCCTCCTCTGCATATGTGACGGTTTTTTTAATAAAGAAAACAAGGTGTTGAGAAAGATACTTTTAACAAAATTTCTCTGAATTAGAACATTTCTTGGTGTAATATATTCATTTCCAGGGAGTGTACATGCATTGGAATTTTAATTAAGATAACACATGCACAGAATCTAAAGCAGCGTTATTCCACCCCAGTCCCTTGCTCCAGAAGGCAATCACCGGAAACCATTCTTGCTGTTGTTTTTCTTTGCGGCTGCATTCATTAATCTTTATTACTTATACTTTTAATTTTTGCCAATATCCTTTAGCTCCCACAAGGGTAAATGAAATTTAGCTCATTTGTTTTGTTCCCGCCATCATTTCTACACCTCCCCACCCTAATATTGGGAGATTATTGTGATTAGTTACTCAAGTGATAACTTTGTAACTTTAAAATCACACGGAATCTTCTAGTCCATGTCCTATAAACAGCAGACGTTAGCTTTTGTCTCTTTTCTACCAAATAAGAGAATTTCATATACCCCACTCTAAACTCCATCATTTATTCCCCTTCAAGTTCCCATAAGATTCTCATGCAGATTTGATGGTGGGGATTATTTCTCTTTCCCCATTTTTGTTTGTTTGTTTGTTAATGAAAGAATAGCATAGTATTCTCATATGCTCAGAATTATCCTACCACCTCCCTTCCTTCCATCCATTTACATTCTCTCCTGAACATTTTCAATCCATGACTCTAATCTTACTTTCTCAGCAAAACCTTTCCCTCAAAGATATACTTATTCATTCATGCTGAAAATTATGTTGCAGTTATTATCAATGCCACCCAGATTTATGTGTGATACTGTATTATCTTAATCACTAAATAGAGCCTTTTTATGTCTTAACTCCTCCACTCTGCTGATTCCTCATGCTATCTTGCATACCCCCACCCCGTGCCTCCTGTTTTTCTGAGCACTCAGGAAACACCCCACAAAGTTGTTTAATTATGAGTAAAAGAAGAACATACTCACATATGTCATTTATGATTAGGGTGAATCTTTTGTGTTGAGACAAATCCCTCACAGACAGTGTTTCTGTAAACAGGTGGTTTGATCTTGAGGAAGGACGCAATGATAGATGGCAGATTATTATGCAAGGTTATTATGGAGCAGCTTTTCATCTTCACTGACACAGTTTATGATAAGAATAAAGTTTTTAGGGAAGAATATTAAAAATGCATTTGCTGCATTTGGAAGTTATAAAACAATAGAAAACAGTGTGTTAGCTCCTGCTCTAAATATTTAAACTAGCTAGATTCTCATTTTTCTCCAAAGAGCCATCTTTGTGCAGAAGCGGTTTATTCCTTTTGTTCTACAAAAAATTTCCATTTGTTATTATATTTTTAAAAGATGGCTAAAAGTATTGAGAAATATTATTTCTAAATAGAGAAAACAGTAATAGTAATAGTGTCTTAGTGTATAATGTTTTCTAGAAAATACAACTTTCCTATAATTGGTTTTTTCTTTTCCAGGTGTTTTTGCTACTGACTGTTGTCAATTTGTCACTTGTAAAACCTTTAGAAAGGGAGAAACCAGAACGGAAAAAAGGACACTTTTTCCAAAATGGTTCTCTCAAAAGAATACAGTGTTATAAGAAATATAAATTTATTTTATTATTAATTAAATTATTTTTGTTACAGATGTTTCTCCTCCCCGCCCTCTCAGACGTCCTCCTCCTGACCCTCCCCACCCAGGGTTGTTGTCTGTGTCCATTATGTGTTGTCTGGTTATGCATATATAAATATAAGTTCTTTGGTTTATCTCATTTCTCCACCCTGCTCCCCCTCCTCTGAGGTTTGTCAGTCTGGACCATACTCCTTTCTAAAAAAACTCATATCCATTAGAAGTTAAGCATTGTAAGAATTATCTATGAGTCTGAAAGCATCAATTTGAAATTATGAAAATTCCTGATGCATTTCTCTTAGGACTTTAATGGCATCTACCTACAAATCTAAGAGTAAACTAAAAAGTTACCCCAAGTGTCGTCTTCAAGTAACCCTAAATTTATCTCTTAACAATCACTTAATAAAGTTAACTACAAATCAGTTCAAGGAAGGTGACATTTAAGAAGGTTCAATATGCTCAGCAATATATGACCACAAGCATTTTCTTTACGCAGAACTGTCCAACCACTTCCTGAGACAATAGGAATTTTCTAGCCTTGGGGTAATCACATGTGTCTATTGAGCACTTGAGATGTGACTAGCACAGTTGAGAAAGTAAAATTTAATTATATTTAATTAGTCACATATGGCTAATGGCTCCTGTTTCTTTTTAGAAATTTTATTGTTTTGGCCTTTATTCTTTAGTCTTTATTTTAATTTGAGTAAAATTTTGTCTATGATGTGAGGTAAGGATAGTCATTTATTTTCAAATGTACATACGATATTACAACGCCATTTGCAGATATATCTATATCTCTTTGTCTATCCATCCATCTATAATTGATTTTGTTAAATTAAACTGGCATATTGTATAAAATCATTTGACCATAGATGTGTAGGTATATTTGAAAACTATTTGTTTCCATTGACCTATCTGTCTATTTGTATACTATCACCAGAGTTTTGATAACTAAGCTTTATATTGTCTTAAAATATATTAATCCAATTTCCTCAACTTTCTTATTCACATTTGTCTTGCTAGCCTGAGTTCTTTGCATTTTTATATAAGCTTTATAATTAGCTTATCAATTTTTATGCAAAGCTTACTGGGATTTTTGCTTGCAATTGCATTGAATCTATAAATAAATTTAGTGAGAATGGATATAACAATATTGAAACTCTAAAGAACATAATATATTTCTCCATTTATTTGTCTTTTTCATTTTGTCTCAAAAGTTTGTAGTTTTCAGTGTATAGATCTTATGTACACTTTATCCCTAAGTAGTCTTGTTTTTGGATGCTACTATAAATGGTATTTTTTGAAAATTACATTTTTTGATTGTTTGTGGTCAATATATACAAATAAAAATAGTTTTTTATTGTAAACTGACTTTTAATTCTATATTTTGTCTTAGCTCACTTCTAATTCCTTTTTGTGATATTTCTAAAGCTTGTCTACTTATCTGATAAGGTTTTCTGAAAATAGACAGTACTGACTTGAAATTATTTCTTTGTCTTGTCATCGATTATAGGGAGGAAAGCATTTAGTTAGTTAGTTAGTTAGTTAGTTAGTTTGTCTATCACTAAATGTAATGTTTGCTAAAATATTTTCATAAATATCCTTTATCAAGTTGAGTAAGTATCTTCCCTCTTCTTCCTAGTTTGCTAAAATTACATTGTCAACAGGTCTTATTTTTACCAAATGCTTTTTCTCTATTGAGTCAATCATTTTTCTTTTTTCTTTTAGTCTTTACTATGGAACAATAGATTTAATTTTTTTCTTTATTGATTTTTAGAAAGAGAAGAAGGGAGAGGGTGATAGAAACATCGATGAAAGAGAACATTGATTGGCCACCTCCTGCATGCCCCCAACTAGGGATGGGCCCACAACGTGGGCATGTGCCCTGACCAGGAATTGAACCTGCAACCTCTTGATGATGCTCAACCTCTTGATGCTCAACCACTGAGCCACATGAGTCAGGCTACATTTACTTTTTTTATTGTTAAACTAAGATACTGGGTTAAGCCCCATTTAGTCATGATGGATTATCCTTTTAAAATATTGCTGGATAAAGATTTTGGCATTTATATTTATAAGTAATACTGGTCTGTATTTTTTTCTTCCTTTGGAATGTCTTTGGTGTAGGGGTAGTTTTAATTTTAAAAAATTAATTGGAAAAAATGTCCTCTCCTTTTATATCTTCTGAAAAAATCATGTGTCAGACTGGCATTAATTTCAAACTCAGATATTTTTAGAATTCTTTAGTGATATGTGGACTCAGAGTTTTCTTTGTCGAAAAGTTATAAATTATAAACTTAATTCTTTAATAAAACAGGGTTATTAGGATTTTCTATTCATTCTTGGGCCAGTTTTATTACTTTGGGTCTTTCAAGAAATTTAAATACAGTATTTTATCTAATTTGTCAATCTTATTGACTTAAAATTGTTCATAATATATTCTTATTGGCCTTTTAATGTCTGCTGAATACATAATAATGTTTCCTCTTTCATCCTTGTTATTGGTAAATTACAGCCTTTTTTATTTTTCTTTTAACCAGTTTAGCTAGAGATGCATGTTTTATTGTCCCGTCTGTTTTTGTTCTTTTTTTCCCTCTTTTGCCTACCTTCTTTGAGATTGTTTTTAGAATTCAGGTTGATCTTCTTCTTTATTTTTTTGCTATATCTTTTCATTTATTTTATTTTTATAGTGATTTCCAGCATTTCAATATTCACATTTACTGATCGCGACCTATCTTTATATCGTTTTACATGTATAACCTATATCATACAATTGTATATATTTAAGATTCTTATATTGATATTTTTCCTTAGTCCTCTACCCATTCTTTGTCCTATTGTTCCTATTGTTTACGTGCGTGTGTGATGATCTCTCTAATGCATTGCTTTAAACAATCTATTTTTTTTAATGTATTTTATAGTTACTCACACATTGACCATTTCTGGCGCTCATCATGCCTTGATGTGGTAGGGATTTCCATCTGGTGTCACCTTCTTCTTCCCGAGCAACTTCCTTTAACATTGCTGATAATTCAGGACTGCTAGCACATATTTCCCCAGTTATTATTTATATAAAAACAGTTTATTTTGCCTTCATGTTTGAAGAGTATTTTCTTTGAAACTTAATTTGAACAGGTTTTCTTCTTTCTTTCAGATGGAATAATGAAAATTTGGCGTGATTCTTATTTTTCTTCTTGGCTGAAACAGTTTTTTTCCTCCACCAGCATTAAAGATTTTCTTTTAGTTAAAGGTTTTCAGAAATGTGTTCTGCCTAGGTCTGATTTTCTTTTTATTTCTTTAGGTTGGATCTGTGGATTTAATTATCATAAATTTGGGAACATTTTTGACCTTCAATTTTTTCAGTATAATTTGTGCCTCTCTTTATCTTTGTTCCTTGTGGTCCTGCCACTGCCTGAGTATGAAACTGCTTGATTTTCTTCCATATGTCACCCTTTCTTTGTTATTTTTGTCTTCTCTTTTTCCTCCCTGCTATATTTAGATAGGTTTTGTTGTTGTTATTGTTGTTGTTATATCTTCAAGTTTACTTACTTTTTTCTGTAATGCTAATTTGATTTTAAATCTATTTAGTGAGTTTTTATATTTGATATTGAATTTTATTTTTTAATATTTAGAAGTGCCATTTGGTTCTTTTCTATATTTTGCATGTCTTCTCCCCTTATATTTATTATAGTTATTATGGTGGCTTGTCTGCTAATTTCATCATCTCTGTTATTTCTGGACTTGCCACATCAGTGACATTAATTCTGACTATGAATCATATTTTTCTGCTTCTTTATATGTCTACTCATGTTTTATTCAATGCCAAATACTCCGAATATTCCACTGTTGAGAATCTGGCTTTTTCTATCTTCCTTTAAAAAATGCAAAAAATTGTGTTGGCGAACAGTTAATTTACTTGAGGTTTGTTTCTTTGGAGGCTAGCTTTTAAACTTTCTTTTAAGGGTCTAGAGTAGAATTTACTCCAAATTCTAATAGTTTGAGGATCTCTGCTGAATATCCTGTGATTTCACAAATTATCTTCTTTCTCACTTGCGAGAACCCTGGGTGAACTCTGGGATTTGTTCGGTTTACAGCTCTCAAGTAGTTCTGTCCTTCCGCCACCTTATGGAGTCTCTCCTCACACACCTGCAGATTTGTGTGTAGCTAAAGACTAAGGGGGACCTATGCAGATTTCTGGAGCTCTTTATAGGTCTTTTTCTCTCCACAAATTCCAGCCATCTTTTCCCTCCACCCCAATCTCTGTCTCCTCAACTAATATAGACAGCCAGGTTCTGGTTTTGTTCTTCTTGGTACCAGAGTCCAAAATTTGCCTCCAGGGAGAAAACCAGAAAATCAATAGGAATCATCTCATTGTTTTCCTCTTTTCAGGCATCATGGGTCTGTGCTGTCGGGTTTTACATTGCCTGGAAACACTGCGTACTATATTTTTTAGTGTTATATTTCTTTATAGTTGTTTACAGTTACATATAGTGGGAAAGAAAGCCTCAGAGAAATGGAAGAAGTAATTTTCCACCTTGATTTTTAACCTCATGTTGCTTCCTTCCTAGTTCTATCTACCGTGCCTCTTGTTCCATTACCTGATTCTGTGATTTCCATTCTGTTCCTTGGTGTTTGTAACCTCACTTTTACTACTTAGAATGTGTTGTGACCTATGTATATGCTTTATGTATATTATAACCACTTACTTTTTAATTCTTTATGTATTGTTCTCAAATGAAGCTATTAAGTATTTTCCCAGTATTCTATAAATATGGATTCTATCTAGCAGCAAATAGCTGTCTTTATTAATGTAATTTAAGGTATAACATATATATTAGCCTCTTACTTAAAAGGAAAAGTAGAATCTTGGATAATATGATTGCAGATGCATTAAACTCTCTGTCCTTAAGTAAACATTGTATGTGGTAACTTTAGTATGACCTGAAGAGTCATCATTTTCTTTCATGTCTCATCCATTTTCTAATTATAATTATTTTTAGAAAAATGAGTCTTGGGTAATTGCAACCCGTTTTACAATAGCTGAAAAATCACCAGTTAATTTTAAAATTCTGAAGAGAGAACTTTGTCTTTATTGCTTTATTATGTTGATGCTATTCCCTATATGATAGTAAACTTTTTATTAGGTAGTTGTTCTTCTCCAAAGGAGAAGATATCAAATTTGAAATTCTGTAATTTTCATAATAGAATCAGTTCAGATGCTATTTTCTTTTCAAACCAATTATAGATATTTGTCCATTTTGTGGTGTGGGAATAAATACTTCTTAATATTCTACTCAAGAGTTCCTTCTTTTTCAGTGTAACCTCCATAGAGACTAAAAATAAGTATTAAATGTTATCCAACTCAGTAATTGTATCAACAAACACTCCATCTCCCCCAAATTGAATTTGTTGTTTTTAAGTGTTTTAAACATAATTGTTCAGTTTCTCTCTCTGTGTGTGCATCTCCTCCTCTTTCTTCATACATTTATGTTCATTGAATGTTTTATTTAATTTGTCAGCCAATGTCTACAGAGCTCTTAGGGTAGTAAATTAAGTCTGTTTTATAAAATATATGTGCTTTTATGATTATTTGCCATCTATGGTGACAGCCATTTCTGAAAATTTTCAGGGAATAATGTCTTGCTGAACACATCTTTTCAGTTCAGTGATTCATAATATGGCATACAAATTATTTTGAACCTCTATGGTTCAGTTATTTTTTCCTGCAGTTTATAAGTTAATTTTCTAGATTTTTGACCTGTTAGTACTTGATTGACTCCACATTCTTCGGAAAATGGCCAAACAGTATAGGAACTTGTGATAGATGTATTCTTTTCCCTACTACTAGGAAAGCAGAGACATTATTATAAAGAGTATTGAGCTGGGTGTCATTGTCACTAAAGCTTTAGGAACATTCATTGACTGGCTTTGAGGCATGGTCTGCAAGGAAAGCATAATCAGGGTATAATGATGAATCTGATCAGCATCTCACACAATCAATTTTGTATTTGTTCTTCAATACATCAATTGGTAATCTCTATGATCATGTTGGTTTTAAAGGCGTTTGGTTTCAGGCAGAGTTCAATTTAATCTAAAATTAGTCATCGACTATACGTTTGGGAACTTGGTCAAGTCGTATACCTATGTCTTAGTGCCTCAGTTCCCGTGTCTGATAAATGGAGATAATAATTCTACCTAGAAGGATTATGGTGGGAACGAAATGAGGTAATATATGTGTAAGGTTTATGATACATTACTTGGCAGATAGTAGATGGCTCAACAAATAGTAATTATTATTGTCATCATTATTTTTTGCTGCAGTATATTAACTCAAATTCATAATGATACTGTGCTACTGCTAATCTGAACAGTTACATTGTGTGTAAACTACATTTGTATACTATATATATATATGCTATTTTCTTATAATTCTTAGTTTTTAAAAAGTGCTACTCAATATAATATATGCATTTATATTTAATTGACAAGTGGAAGTAATTTCTTTTACACATAAGAGATTGGGTTTTTCTGTGTAGTTGGAACATTTCTTTCTTAGGTAGAGTTTTAAGGAGCATACCAAATTACTTTTTTCAAAAAATATTTAATCTTCACTGTTTCTTTAAATGTGCATATATGTTTAATGATTGAAACATTTTTATGTCATTTGGAACTTCAAATATGAATGGTTACATTTACTTAGTGCTTACTCCATGAGAGGCCATGTGCCAAGAAGTTTACATACATTATCTTATTTAATTTAAGTATTAACATATTACTACTGTGTTAATAATTAAATATACTTATATAAGAAAAAATATTCAAAAAACCTTTCTGCCTTAGAAAATTGAAAAATTTAGATGATTATTAATATTATTAAAAGTAAAGAAAGTTTAATAATTAATATATCACTCTAATTCATTAAATTTTAGAGACCTAATCATGAATATAGAGAACATCCTATAAAAATAATATAATATACATCTGATAAATCTCTTGATTTACTTTCCTTAAAAGGTCTAGTGATACTCTTAAATATTCAAAAGCCCATTTTCAAATATTTAATAGTATTTCATAATCTACCCCCTTTAATCATTGCAGTGAATATCTTTTCTCTATGAATTTCTTAGAGTAATAACTTAAAAATCTTTAGTACTTCAAAGCTAACTATATTAGAAATCTATTCCATTTTTTATGCCTCCTTTTAGACCTTTTATGTGCAGAGTTCATAAGTGTGTGTGTGTGTGTGTGTGTAAGACCCCTTAAAGGTGTGGATAAAGGATGTGTAAATGACAAGCAATAAAGTCAATAATTAGACAAAGTTGTTTACATTTATTGCCACAAATTGATGGCTTAAATCCTCTTCTGCCATAAGATCTGATACATTTTATCTCCTGTGCTTTTTTCTTTTATTTTCTCTGCTATGCTTTATGGTAAGTCATCAATAATAGCAGATTTTCTGCCTGTTTATATTGAATCCTACTTTGCTAAAGTATATTGCCTCATAGTAGTACTCTCTTTATACAAGGAGTAATCTTATTGGCAGTGAATAAGCACAACATCTAATGTCACAGAATCTCCAAAATAAAAGATACTTCAGAAATTCTTGAATCTAGTCTTTATTTTTTATTTTTTTATCCTCACCCGAGGACATTTTTTGATATTTTGTTCAGATAGAGTGGGAGGGGGAGAGAAAGATCGACATGAAAGGGACACATCGAATGGTCACCACCCACACGACACAATCAGGGCCGGGGACAAACTGCAACCAAGGTACGTGCCCTTAGCGGGAACCGAACCCGGGTCTCTCCAGACCGCAGACCAACGCTCTAACTGCTGAGCCAAACCGGCCAGGGCTTGAATATAGTCTTTAAAAACATTTTAAAGTTATTTTCTTAATTGTCCCAATAAGTGGTTGTGTATTCATTACTTGAACATTAAAGTATTTTCCTAAACTTTAGACTAAAAGAGTAGCCTGTTTTTATTTTTACAGAGTTCTAGTTGTCATAATTTTCTTTCTTGTACTGGCTCCAATAGACCTCTAAGTATTGACTATATTTAAGACATTCTTTCAAAATACACCCAGCTTGCCACTTACCAACCCCTCCCTTCCTGTTTTACTCGCTCTTTCAAACCCCTATAACCACACATAGGGTAACAGAGAAAATGCAGACACTGCTTTATACTCTTTATTCTCAGGCTGCTTTATAAACTACTTTTTTTTTTGTTCTTGTCTTTCTCTACATCGTCCTTGATCATCTCTTTCTATCCTAGGCTATTTCCCTTGGACTTGATGCCCACTGTTATCATCTGACTGATGCCCTGCCTATGACTGATGATCATTCTCATTTCCTAAAACTCTTTGACTTCTGAGGACCAGTAGATACTACTCTTCAGCTCAGACTCTGTCCCCAGAACCCTCTGCCTTCACCTGGTCCTTTATCAGCTCTCACATCTTACCTATCATGCCTCATAGGTTATCCTATGTTTGCCTCTCACGTGGGTCATTGACCTGTTGAGCACACCTGCCTGCTTACAAAAGCCTGGATCTCCATTAGAATATTATTTCCACTTTCCTGGCTATCCAAGTACCATGTCTTTCAAGATGCGCAGGTTTCAGTAAGTTGCATTCTAACTGCTGCGCATCTTTTTTTTGCCTCTCACCAGGAAGTGTTGCTGACCTGCAGGAAGTGACGGAGAACTTCCCTGGCTTCAGTGAAGAATAGAGTCTGTTGTATAGATCTAAAAACAAGGACATCCGAGTGCTTTTACTAATTCTCTTACTCAGTATTAGAAATGTAGAAATGTAAATTTATCCTTTTGAACATCACTGTTCTCTTTTCTGGAAGGATATCATACCTATTTTAGTTGACTGGATATGGAGTATGTAATGGTTAACCAAAATTGTTTCAACTTGTAAAAAAAATAAAAAAGTATAAGCAACAAATTAGGAGTTAAGATTTTAGTTGTTCCTTACTTCCCATTAGGATATTACTTTTGATAATGGTAAATTAAAGTGTTGATATAATATATTTATCTATGTCAGAAAATAAATTAGAGCATAACATTACTTTTAAAATACCAATCCAGACAAAGAGACTATTTTGTGAATATAGTAAATGTTTTCTCTGGGACCATTATATTATCTACTCAAAGTTAATGAGTATCTAATTCCTTATTTTATTTGCTTATTTCAAAAAGTCTGCAGGGAAAATATATACTAGTTGTAAAAATAGGCATAAGCAATCTTGCTCTTAAAGGGATTAAAAGATCATTTTGTATGCTCAATGTTCTATTAAAATACATTGTTCAGCTGGGGTTATATCCAGTTATTTTTTAGTAGCTCACTGTAAGTGTATTACTCATACACTTTCAGGGGAGGGTTAATAGTAAAAATGACTTAAAGCATCTGTCTGGAGGAGTGAATTCCTTTCCTAGGGCTACTGTAATGAAGTACCAAATCCTGAGTGGCTTAAACAACAGAAATGTATGGTCTCATAGTTCTGGAGGCTAGAAATCTGAGATCAAGGTGTGAGCCGGGCCCGGCTCCTTCTGAAGGCACTAAGAAAGTATCTGTGCCCGCCCTTGATTTTGGTCATTCCTTGTTTTGTGGCAACATACCTCCCAATTTCACATGGCTTTCTCCCTCTGTGAATGTCTGTCTCTGTCCAAATTCTCCCTTTTTTCAAGGGCACCAGTTTTACTGAATTGGGGCCTCCACTCATGACCTCATTTTTAATTGATTACGTTTTAAAGACCCTTTCTCCAAATAAAGTTATATTCTGAGGTACTGAGGGCTAGGACTCCAACATATATCCTGGGGAATAGGTCATTAAACCTATCACAGGGAGTAGTATGGCTACTGAAGAGAAGAATTATTGAATTCTGATGGGATTCCATGTCTTATTTCTAAAAGTCTGCAAAGAATAAACATGCTGGTCTAAAAAATAGGGATGAACAACTTGGTTCTCAGAAAGATCAAGAGATAGTTTATATACTTAATTTTCTCTTAAAATACATTCTTCAATTGGGGTTATACTCAGTTATCAGATTCTATAATTCTGGATTACACACACACACACACACCCCAAATCCATAAGCTACAAGAACTCCTCTCTGTGAAAATATCCTCCTTACTTTATTCTCCTGAGATAAAGGTTCTGTAGCGACAAGTGATGTGAAGACCTTCTGTCATGACTCCATTCCCTCAGAGAGGCCAAGGCATCCTTTTGGGTTGATCGCTTTACATTTTTTGAAGATATGCAAGGAAGTAGATATGTGTCCTAACCGATTGTTTTTCCTGTGTGCTCCTTATATAGTAAATAGACCAACATTTTGAAAGTTACAGAAAACATTAACAAAGGTTAACTTGTGCATTTATATACTTGGGAAGTAAGACTGAGGTAAACTTTCTTTGTCAAATTAAATTTTGTTTTTTAATAAGATTTTAATTTCTTTTGTTTTGCCAATAAAATAATATACAACATAAAATTTGATTTTTTAAATCCGAAACTATGTCTACAAAGCTAATAAAATAATAATATATACCTATATTTTTTAAATTTTTTTATTACTTCTAGCATGTTTTCAGAGAATAGAATGAAGTGATTTCTTTCTTTCCTGCAGCAAATTAAAAAGGAGCAAAGATTAGTCCTATGAAGTTAATAAGGAGATTCTATTTCTAAAGACATTCTTTTGTCATGAGCATAATATAAAGAATTAAAAACTAGTTCAAATGACCATTTCGGTATCTTCTATAATCATCACATGTCTTGTGTCTCTGTGCGGATTGCTATTGATTCTACAAAAGACTGAAATGAAGTCCTTGGCTCCATTGTGATCTGCTTCAACCTCAGAAAATAGATGTGTTCAGAATTAGGAACAATACTTTTCAGAGAATAAAAATCAAAGATCTTGAGAGTTTATTGCACATTCATGTTTCAAGGTGATCATCCAATTGCTTCTGAAAGGTCTTCAGAGACAGAATTGTGACATTAAGAGGATGTTGTTCTAATTACAAAAGATTGTTGCACATACTAAAATAATCATGATTGGATTCCAGAAATCAAACAGAATCCTGAAAAAAACACACCATGTGAGAAATGATTCATTACATTGCTGATTTTTTTTATAAACCGAAAACGAGAAATTTTAATTATTTTTCTGTTTTATCTTTTCCTCTCATCATTCCCATTGATCTTGTTTTGTTTGTTTATTTCCTAACTCTTCTACATAAGTATATGTCTATACCTCAGAATTTCCCCAGTAAAAATCACTTTTAAGTCCAAGTTTATGTCTGCTTTTCTTTTACGAGACATCAGATATCTGTGCAGTGATATCTTTCCCCTGTGTTCTTCCTGATAACCTCTAACATTGGCCTGTGCGATGGCACGTGAAAACTCGTTCCATCCAGCTTTCCTCTCTCTCACCAGGGGTGTGCTACGAAATGTCTTCACCAACTCAGAATGCTTGTTTCCACCTTCAGAATTCACATGGGGTTCTTAGTTTTATTATTTCTATATCCTCTATCAAGGCATTTAACACTTTGGTATTGCTTGGCATAGACTTTACCTTTCTTCAGGCTCCTGGCTTGATTTAGTACCTCTCCCCTCCCAAGTTTCAGTCAATGTCTTATATTCTAATGGGCATACATGGCCTATTTGATAACCTTACACAAATTTTCTCTGTTATTTAAAATAGTGTCCTGCAGGCCCACATGCCAATCTCCCACTCATCTCTATGCCTTGAGGTGAATATTACCTTATCTCTAGCCACCCCCAATTTTTCCTGAAGATGAACTATTTAGACCTATGATGATTTCTTGGTGTTCAAACCTCTTTTTTGTAAACTTACAGTCAGTATTCTATATCATGTTTCAAATACTGATGTATTGCATATATTTTTCAAACTAATTTGCCTGTGTAAGTCATATCTTCCTTAAACATAGCAAACTTCTTGACTACAGAGATTTGTCCTGCATCATTTTGTACATTACCTCCTGCCCCTTAATTCCTAGTATGGTTCAGAAATCACAGAAAATGTTCAAGAAATCTTTGTTGAATTGAGTTAGCAGCCTTTCCAATTAATGCATTAGCAGATGTTTACTTGGTTACTTTCCTCTGCCTAAAACTGTATTTCTTTTCTTCTTTAATTACAATCTAAATAAACCCCTTAGAGCTCCTATTTTTTTTTTTTAAGCTGGCAAAGTTGAGGGAAAATTTACCGTAGAGGATCTGATGCATATTTTGTTTTGTTTCCCTTTTAAACGAGGCAACCTAGGTCATTGAGAGTATGGAGAACACCAAATCAGAATCGTCTAGGGAAAGCTGAGGTCCTGGCATTGAAATGACAAACTCCAAGTGCCAAATTTAGTAGCCAGAGTCTGTAATTTAGGTACTGTTTCCAGAGCCAGAGGGTTGGACAGCAGAAGGAGAAAGCAAAACAATGTAATTCAGACTGCATGGCATAGTATCAGGTGTCGAGTGGATATTCCAGGATGATTTCAACAATAATTATAGTAAATGATTTGCACAGAAATCAGGTTGGAAAATCTCGATCATGACCGTGTATTGTGATTGTGTATGTAGATACAAATGAGCCGAATGCTTCCAGAACCCATTGCTCTCCTCTGGTAGCGAGGCCAGGGCTGGTAAGTGCTCAATTGCTGAATGCATGGCTTCTCGTTTATTCCGTGGGGTTTAATTACTGCACAAGATGGACCATCCTCTCATAGGAGAAATGCATTCCACAGCAGTGGTTGTTTTTGTTTTGTTTGTTTTTTATTAGTTTTTGATTGTTACGGAACGAGTCATCCCAGAGAGATTTCATGCTTCCTGTTGGCAGAGCACCTTGGGACCTACCTAAGGAAATATGTTAGATGCAAGTCGTTGATGTTAACTAATGTGTACGGCAAGAGAGAACTAGAACACACAAAGTGTTAAAAGCATATACTTTCTCTTTTTCTCTCGCTCTAATATAGTTTGAAGATTTTGAAAGCTCAACGTGTTATCGTAGCTAATACAATGATAGGTAAATCTTTGTTAAACAACCTGGTTATTAATGTTTCTTGTTATTTCTGAAGTATTTACTTGAAAAGACATAATAATGTTTCTCTTGTTTAATGTGTAAAATACTCTAGGAAGTAAATATCTTTTTTATTTTTTTTGAAATTCAATTTATTTTCTAAATTTTAAGGTGAAAGAAAGCTAATGAAATCACTCAACCACATAAATCGAATTAACTTGACGTTTAAATCTGATTTTTGAAAAATCTCAGAGTAAACAAAGGATAAACCTCACATGCATAATGAGGTCAAGGATTAAGACAGCCATTTAGTTAATTCAAGCTAAAAATCTCCCTTCCTGAAACTTCAATGAATATTTTAAGCAAAAGTACTAAAGTCTAAATTATCTGGAAAGCTGCCTTAGCATTTCATGGATGTAGACACTGAGGATATTACTTTTCTAAACAGATTCATAATTTACATTTTAGTATTTGTCACACACTATTGAATTTACAGACTTCCATTTCCAACCTTTCCTTAATTAAGACAGTCCTTCTTGATAGAGGGATTAAGGATTATTTATAAAGTACGGAAATGACCACCTCACAATTACAGGTCCCAGATGTGATTTTTCGGCATTATCAACTTAACTTTGGATAAGACATTTTTGGAAGAGTTTGGCTATTAGTCACTTCATTAAAACTTCTGTGTTTCCCAAACACACTTTTGTCAACTAAGAGTGATGACGAACAAGTGCCAGGTTTAGGCCACTTAACACTTTTTTTTTGTAACCACTTTAAAGCAAGAAATTTGTTACTAGACAAACTTTAAATGGCTTATTGCTCTAAGGTTATTTTACTGATATCCTGATGTGATAACCAAAATTGTTTCGCATCAGAATCAATGATATTTTAAAGAAATGTCCAGCTCAAGTTTCCACTGTAGCCCCAGTGAACCTGATTCTTTGGTGAAGTGAGTCTCCGGTTCCTACCTGTGTGTTATAAAATCTCTGCAGGTGGCTCTGATGGATGGTAGGGGGCAGATCTAGGAACATACAGTTAGACCAAAGTTGAAAGTGCACTGAAATATTTCTTCCAACAAATATGTAACTTCAAGATTTTTTTTTAGCAATCTTTACATTGATTATTTTTGTTAATTACCAATGAGAGTACCTACTCTTTTCACTTTATAACTCTGCTCTGAGTTTCAGCAGATTGGAATGTCGCCCAGGAAACGGCATTCTCCTGTGGAATACATAGCTGGTTAAAGACGAAGTGTAGCTGGAAACTAGCTGGAAGGTCTCCTGTGTGATTCTGGACACATTAGAATTTACGCACAGTGCCCGGGGATATATAAAACAACAGATTTTCTAAATTCTGCTTCTTTTAGAGTAAAGAAACACAGAAGATAGTGAGATGGTCTCTATTCACGATGTCCAGAAGATAGAAAGTGCATATTTTCAAAGTGAGAAGAAAAAGATTCTGTCCTTTTAAAAACAGAATACCGAATACCCTAACAAAGAGGAAAGGGTCACAGGGCAAAAGTGATTCTTTTACAAGTTAATGTATTTTGAGAACGTATTGCACTGAGATTGGATTTTATTTATTTATTTATTTATTTATTTATTTATTTATTTATTTATTTTTAATATGAAGGGCAGACATTTGGATTAATCATTTATTTGTTTACCAAATTAAGGAGACAATAAAGTCCTTAGCAAAGTCTGTTTCCTTCCAGGAAAAACAAGGAGAGGCTACTGCTGATTATAACAAGTATATTTCAGGGAGCACAGCAATTGCAATAAAGCTGAAATGTGTAGTGTGGTGCTCTGTGTCTCAGAATGATGCCTTCTGACTCCTGATGCCTTCTGACTCCTGATGCTGATGTCTTATTAAGGAAGGTGTGGGGAATGTTAACTCTTTTTTACCATCATCCAAAGAAAGACAGTTGTACTTGCTCCCAATTCATCCAATCTCTCTCTCTCTCTCTCTCTCTCTCTCTCTCTCTCTCTCTCTCTCTCTCTCTCTCTCTCTCTCTCCTTATTTTATAACACCTCTTTCAATGCTCTTCACTTCAAGCAGATCCTTTGACCTAAGCAGATTATTGCAGAGGCATGAAGGACACAGCCAGCTCCTCATGCTTTTCAAGGAAGAGATTTGGCTGCAAATAGGACACTAAGCTTTTCAGCCTTCTGCTTATTTACTTAGTCAGCAGGATGCAGTGTCTCGGGGTGCTTAGTGGACCCCTGGGGAATCAGGAGAAACAAAAGCAGAAGTGGCAGCCGCTGCAAATGTGGGATTCTGTGCCATTAAAGGAAGCAGTTGCTAATAAGGGCCTGTGAGACCTAGGTTTCCTTGGTTTCCATGACAGTTATTAGGTGCCATAGAAATTGAATTGTCTCCCACAATGCTCTTAGGGGAGAGGGGGTGCTCCAGTGACAAAGCAGTGCAGTTATGACTTGCAGTAAATCATCCCTCTGAGAGACAACACTCCCTGGATTATTTGCTCTTACGTTTCTTTTTGACTCACTTACAGTGTGTTTGACATTTTGACCAGAGACCCTGGCTTCCGCTGCACAGTGTCTCAAACACTATTTTTCCCCTTTTTGTTTAGAACTGAGCTTGGCAAAGCAAGGATATGAACAACTGTGCAGGTGGGCTACTCAGGGCGAGTGAAGAGATAAGGCATCCAATCAGGGACTGGCAACCCGCAGCCCTGCCAATATGCCCCTCCACCAGATTTCTGTAATCCCAGCACGGGAGACTGCCAGCAATGGGAGAAGTTCAATGGGCAGAAACAAAGAGAAGAGCAAGGAAGTCGAGGTAAGAGGAGGTTTGATTTCATACAATAGGACAGCCAAGCCAACCGTAGCCAACGCTGCTCTTGGCACCACAGGGTGTGGCTAAGGCTTAAGGGCAGCTAAGCTTCTGCTCTCAGTACGGATTGGAAGAGAATCATTTGTAACTAACAGGGACATATTAAACGTAACCTCTCTTTTCTGAATGAAGAAAGGAATCTGATCCATGAGGACACTTGCTGCTTGACAGATAAAAACTTTGCCTCTTTTTCTAAACAGTATAGAGAGTCACTTTGGACTTCTGGGGCTCATGGGACACCACGCAGCTGTCCTGGGTGGCTGTGGACATCACTGCTGTCCACTTTCAGACAGTGGGGCTGTTGATGCTGGCTAATTTCGCTCACTGCTCATTAAGCTAGAATGTTGGAAAATGACTTTCTTAACGAAGCAACAGAGAACAGAGATATGACAGCTGTGTCACTTAATACACAACATGAATTAAGATGACATTTCATTGCCTCGTAGGATCTATTGCTCTCCATATACATTCCCAGCACGTGCATGTGTAGTACTTTTGTTTGATGTCTGTTTCATTTTTTTCTTCATGAAAAAACAAAAAGCATTATTTGAAATTTATATGGGCTAGAGAAATACAATATTTAACTTAGTACATTCAGACTTTATTTTACAGTGAAATTTAGCAGCTGCTGTTCTGAGTTAAACTGCCTGAAAGATCAGATGCTGGGAGCTTACTTCAAAGTGTTTTAAGAAAAAGATTGAATAGACATAAGGATATTTGGAGAAAATATAAATGTTGTGTTAAAAGGGAACATGAGATAGAATGCCAGATACTGTAATCCTCTTGTCTTTTTAATCTATTATCCGGTCCTCAGGTCTTATTAACTTTGTAGAAAATGAGCTTTCCCTACCTCCAGTCTTGTATATCAATCCTTATACTAACGAATAGGCATAGGGACAGAGGGGGCATAGAAACAAAACCAAAACCAAGCAAACACACCATCAAAGGCAATGGAGCCCTGGCCGGTTTGGCTCAGCGGTTGGAGCGTCGGCCTGCGGTACAGAGAGACCCGGGTTCGGTTCCCGCTAAGGGCACATACCTCGGTTGCAGTTTGTCCCCAGCCCTGGTTGGTCGTGCGGGTGGCAGCCACTCGATGTGTCCCTTTCACGTCGATGTTTCTCTCTCTCTCTCTTCCTCTCTCTCCCTCCTGCTGTATCTGAACAAAGAATGGAAAAATGTCCTTGAGTGAGGATAAAAAAAAATAAAATAAAAAAAAAGGCAATGGAGTGCAGAGTCAAGGTGTACCTGAGAGGAAGTAAGTAGTAAACTCAAACACACCTTCCTATGAGAATAGACATTTATAGCCTCTTTGTACTTATTTGAAATGTCACTGAAGACCAACAAGATCTTGATGTGGCTAGAATTTGTACAAAACTTCAGGAGGTTGGTCTGCCTAATTTAGTGTGAGATACGTTTACCTTAGTAATTATTGTGCCATAGGCACATTGGGTATTTCTCAAGTTTCTAAGAATGAAAAATCCTTGTAAAGTCAGGAAATGTATCAGCCTTTTATTAATTGAAAATATTCTCTTAAACATGTCTCCTCTTTGACTTGGTAATGGGATTCTGAACACATCAAAGAACTGTCTGTTGAGTTTTTTGGCATGGGGTAGGGAGTGGAGGACACTGACCACTTCCGAAAATAGGTTTGAAACCACTAAAAGCAGACTTATAAAAGTTATACATTACCGTCCTTACTCAGATTATTTGGTTGACTTGAAGATAATTTTGAAGGAAATGTCATAGGATCACATTGGGTGACAATTTTATACCTGGAATGATCAGCATCTGAAAGATGTTTAGAAATGAAAGCACTGTTTCATTTCCAGATCTCTCCCACCCCCCTTCTTTGGCATATGTCACCACCAGACATAGCCCGCTGTTGATGTCTACTTGGTGGTGAATCAGGTAAAGCTGGGCTGGCTGGCTTACGTGACTTGAAAAAAATCAAGCAAACTTGGTTGTTTTCATGTTAGAAATAATAATGAAATTATTTTACCTCGAGTAACAATAGCCATAATTCTTTATCCAGGTATCGACATTAAGCCACGTTTTCAAACATCCTCGCAAATATTTTAAAGAAGTGCCTGTTTATGAGCAGCTCCATTTCTTTCCGGGGCAAACACGCTCTAGTGTGTCACAAGGCGAATCAGTGGGTGTTCTTAAAGGAAAATAAAGTTAAATATGAGAAAAAGAAAGGAAGCTCCCAGTATCCATATTATTTTTAAAAGGAGACCTAGTTCTAACAAAGGGAAGCACCTTTCAGGGTTTAAATACTTCATAGTTTTCTACAGGATGGAGTTTCATGTTCCTCTCTAAGAGTGGATTTGAAACACTCAATCTTATTAAAGAGAATATTAAATCTCTTGTTTGATGAATTAAGTCAATAATCTAAAAACAGTTATAAATGCCATGGAATGTGGGTACATTATACAACCTCCACCCTGTGTGTTGAAAGTCCAGAGGAGTCTGTTCAGTACCAGCGCTGACTCTGAAGGAGTCATTAACTGTTATTATACTAAAAAAGATCTAAGCTATAAAAAATAATAACATTAAAATTAAAAAAATAATACTTCTAACTCCAAGTTTTTTAATAAATATGCATTTGACATATTTTGCATGGTATAACATTATAATTATTTACATATTTTCTTAATAACCCCAGAAGTGCAAAATAGCATATTACATCCAGTTTAGATATATTTGGGTTTAATGTTTAGGTGAAGGATACAGAATTATCTTCTAGAGACCACAGCTCTAGAGGTTGTTTGGGCAATTAAAGGACAATGCCTCAGGTTTGCATACCAGAGACAAGATTTTGTTCGCACAACTTGATTATTAGGTGATCAATCTCTTGTGAAGTGGATAGACTAATGACTATGGAAGATTTATATCTAATGCAACTGGATAAATTTATTAATTTATACCCAGAGATAATTATTTTTAGTGATGGAGTGTTCTAAGAAAGTTTGAGAAAGGAAATTAGTAATCAGACTTTCTTTTGTAGCAACAAATCAGTGAGGGAAATTAAATGGTTTGGGGTATGGATAGTTCATCTACACCTTGGGAAAGCCACAAGGTTGGGAAAATCCTGGAGGAAAATAGCTCTCTAGGGTGGTTCATAGCTCTCGACCTCTCCTTCTCTTAGTCAAGTATAGAGACTGATCAGTTTAACTTTAAAAAATCTCATTTGCCCACTTTTCTAAATGGGCTGCTTTGTTTCTGTTTATCCATTTCTTCTTCTTCTTCTTTTTTTTTTTTTTTTTAGAAATGTTAACACCTCTTATTAAGCTGCAATCAATTCACATTGGGAATTCGGGCCTGTAAGACATCTGTCTCTTACAAGAGTAATCAAATTCTTAGAACTCTTGAGATAACTTAATTTCACACTCTGTAAGTGGAAATTATAATTGTATAAATTTCAGTATTTAGTCAACCTCTAGCAGATATTCCTTATAATGCACTGGGATTTATAAAACCCACTGTATTTCAAATGTAGAGATGAACCATGGATCTAACCAAGGGTACTACTACCACTTCATGGCATGTTGCCCTACGCAGTCAGCACAGAGCTGGGAGTTAGACGATGAGAATTACATCAGAGGAGAATAGATACCATAAGCCTTTTCCTTCTACCCTTTCCTCACTCGCAAATGGACCATGCGTGCTAGCCATGTTTTAGAAGATTTGGAGGAGGGGGTGGAAAGGGAACAAAAACAAAAACACTTTTATTTATATGTACATTTTTTCTTTACTGCTTTCATGATTTTATATTTCTTTACTTCCGTTTTTCCTCTTCTTTTCCAAAAGTATGTTAATCCTTCTTCCCTGTTTCTGAGATATGCCTTTCAAGGTCTTCTGGATGCCTTTCCAACGATGGCCCATAGACCATCTTTCCTCATAGTAGATGCTGATCTGTTCATTGGCAAACCTTTCATGAACTTCAGCAATTTGAAAAATATGTGGCTCTTTGATATCTGTCCTTCATTTTAAACATAGTGGACAAATTATAGATTTATTAATTCTATTTTTTTAGTAGAAAATCATAAAAACTCAATACCATATTTAATCTCAAGGCCAGAGCCTATTTGAAATTAGACAACCTAATTTAAAATTCTATGTGTTTCTTTACAATTAAGGTACTATAACCTTTTTCACATTTCTTAAGCTGAATATATAGAATCAAAGGATCTCAAAATCAGAAAGTCCCTTAAGAATTCTTTATCTTGGTTCCACAATGAAAACCCATAGAGAATAAATAACTTGTCAATGTCACACTCCTACTTAGTGGCAAAGTTGGGACAGAAACACAGGCCTACTGACTGTCAGTATAGAGCTCTTTCTATTATTATTGCATTCGGTAAGGTTTTTTCAAGGAACAAAATTACAATCTCAAATTTAAGAGAGCTATGTAACCCTCAAAACTGCTAACCTCTCAATGGGGGAGTTCAGATTTCTTGTTGTTACAATTATCTGCCTATGACTCATAAAGTGGGTTCTATTTATAGACTATAACTAGAGATAATTTCATTAAAATTTAGAAAATAAGTTAAAATGAAATACTAATGGACAAACCCGTTTAGGGAGAAAACTGAACTGAGTGAGATTCAGGATACTGGAAATGAAGTCTTGACTTCACTAAAACCTTTCACCTTGAGTAAGTAACCTAACCCTCCAGCTTGTCCCCTAAAGAAAAAAGTATATTTACTAGTAAATGTAGGAAATAATATATTTACTATTCTATCTCACTTCAAAAATAAGAGCATTTTCTTTTCTTTTGTTACTCCTTTAACATAATCATATGGTCATGCTCCACTCTACAGATACAAAGACTATGATTGTCTTCAAAGGCATACAGTAGGTCCTGGAATAACATTGTTTCATTTTTTTTATAATGTTGATGAGATGTCATAAGAACTTAACTCTTTTTTTATTAATTAATTTTTGTTACAGATGTTTCTCCTTTATCCCCCACTGATTCCCCCCTCCCTCCCTGCCCTGCCCCCAGTTTTGTTGTTCATGTCCATTACTCATGCATACATGCATCTAAATTCTGTGGTTTATCTCTCCCCCACCACCCCCTCTTCTGGGGATTGTCAGAGCGTAACTCTTGTTTATATTAACTAGCCTATGGTAAAATTGGTTTCATCATACGTCATTTCACTTAAAGTCACAGAACCTGTTAACAATGTTAAGTGAGGATTCACTGTATTTGGCTCAGGTGGAATAGAACTGAGTAGTGAGGACTCAACTTTCATAGACACTTATTGTCTCTGCTGTGCATCATTCATTCTTCCCTCTGGTAACAGTCTCAGAGAACCAACCCTGCCCATTCTCAGCCACGTTTCAGGGTAAGCCTTGATTTGCTTAAATCAGTCAGTATATCATAATACTCTCATAGTAATTGGTTCAGGATGGGATACATAACTCCATCAGTATCAATGGTACACATTAAACCTTCGGAATTTGGGAGTAAGAGAAGCCTTATTGGTCCTAGAAACCTCTGGACCTCTTCTTGCTCTCTTCTTCTGGGTGGTTTGTATGAGGACAAGAGATCTGGATATTGTAAAGGAGAAGGTTGGAGATATAGGGGATCCAAAGATGCATTTGATACTGAAGCTGGCTTGGAAATTGGACAGAGAGAGAAGGAAAAAATAAGTTCTGAGTGATATTGGTTGAGCCATTTGGTCAGTCCTTGCCCAAAACCAATCCTTGTTCAAAACCAAACAGCTTTCCAATGAATTAGTTTAATATATATTCTTCATTGTTTAAGCCATTTTTTTTTTTTATATCACTCACAACTAACAGAGCTCTGATTGATTCTCCTTTGCTAAAGTGCAGTTACAATAGTTCCCTGCATTGTTACCTGTGCAGTGACTGACTTCTGAGATTGAAAATAGCTGGGATTCAGGTAAAGTGATCACAAGCTTTTATTTATGAGTAACCTTGTGCACAGTTACGTAGAATGCTCTGTATTAGCCAAATTAAATACATTTTCAGCAGGTGTGAATCTGACCCTATAAGGGGAAGGCCAACTAATTCTCTTTTATTTTATTTCTCCAGAAGAGCACTTTCTAACTACTCTCCTGATACTAAATTGAGTATTAGAGTCCCATGTGCTTAGAGTGAATTCCACTGAGTATGCTAATAATATTAAAATACTTTCATATAATGAAAACCAGAAAATTTCCATATTACTATTGGCTTTCAGGAATGAAATTAGCATAATTCACTTTAATTTTACTTGTTTGAAACAGATGTTGTGGGTAATTGCATTAGTAAGTAAGACTGAATAACACATTTATTGACTATTAAATGAAAACAATTAGTAATTGCTGCTACACCTTGGTCAGTATTTTTTTTTTAATTGTGGATTCAGTTAGACATGCAGATTGTTAAAACTACTTCCCTGGTTTGGATTTTTAAAACATGATTATGTATTCACGGGTGACTTTATGAGACTCAGTGTGATCATCCTGTTTGAAAGGTTGTTGAACAAAAATCTTGATGTGAAAGTGTCTTGGAGCATGGGAGGAGCGGATGTCGTACCCATGTTTTATTAATGAGCAGTTTTAGAACTTGCTGATGAGTCAACATTTGACTCAGTTCTTTGCAGCACAAAGGAGCTGACAATACCAGTGTGGATTTAGAATCGCTCAATTTGAGGTTCCACTGAAGTGGGATCACAGTCTGAGTGTTGCTTTCCTCCAGCTCATTCCTCGAAATATCGTTCTGCACCACTTGCAGCAGCTTCATAACCTTCAGGGGAGGATGAGATATGACATCTGTTCAATACTCATTCTCTTCCCTGTCTCTGCAACTCTGTTAAATAACTGAAATAGGCGTGAAATGAAGGTAGAACTGGTGATAAGACTTTGCTCTTAAATGAATGAAAATGAGGCTTAAAAGGACAGAGTGCCCCAGAGTGCTGGGCATCTGACTTTCGCCCAACCACTGCCAAAGAATATACCTTCTCTAATACAGGTGGACGCTTTGAATTCTTTGGGCTTTGTACTTTTGATATCAGCATCACAAAGCAAGTCTCTTCTCAAAAAATTTGGTCCCAGGAAGTCATTGGATGTGTGACGCTACAAGGCACAGAGAAGCTGTGTGTGAAATTCCTCAAGAGGGAACAAACATTTAAGTGATGCACCGGCTCTATGTTTTTGCAAAGTTTCAAATATTCTACAGATAGTCATTATTCCGACCTGAAACATTTGTTTACTCCTAAACAAGCTGTACAGCGGTGTGTGCCTGTGTGTGCCGACTGGCTGAACGTCGTATACGTTGTGCAGATTTAGATCTCTAACAGTTTTACTTTCCAAATGTATTCGAAATTCATTTTCACACACGTACAAATGATGAGAGTTGTTGTTGTACATTTTACAAAGCTTTAAACATTTAAATTCTGGCAGTAAGTTTTATTTTAGTCTGAAACTACTTTCCGTATGACCTTTTATTGTGGAACTACTACCGTAGTTCATTCAAGTCGTGAAGAAGTAATTTCTGTGCACAATGACACAGTGAGGATTTCGCCTTTGACTCTCAGTGCTACCCAGGCATTCTGTTTGGTGTCCAGTGAGAGTGTAATAGAAACTCCACGCTTTCGATTTAGAAGAAATCCCACCTACTTTTTACTTAACTGTCTATGTCGAGAGGCAACAGAGTGAGGTAGTGAAAAGCATGTGTCTGGAGGAAGAATAATTGGGTAAAATCTGAGCTTTGCTATTCCTTAGCTGTGGGACCTTGGTAAAGTTAGTTAACATTCCTGTGCCTCAATTTCTCTGTTTGTAAAATAGTGATAAATGTGAAGACTACCTCATAAAGTTGTGAGAAATAAAATAAATCGATATTTCTAAAGTGCTAGGAGACTCATCGGGACAAAATAAACAGCATTAAATGCTTGATAAATGAAAGTGCTAAAGGAATTAATTCCCTATGTTGATATTTTTCATCAACATATTTTATTTGTAGTGAATATGACTAATTGTTTCCATTAATATGAGGTAATGAAATGTTTAAGGTTGCAAGGCATTATAGATTGAGCTTTTTATAATAATGACTATGAAAATAATGAAAATAAAAAGCTAATTTATTACTATTTGAAGTTTGCTAACACTCTGACCTCTATGGGGATAGACCATGTCTGTTGGTCTTGGATAAGTGAAACCTAATCTTATGGCTTTTCTTTTTAATTAATTTATTTTTTAAATTTTTATCATTATTATTATTTTTATCCTCACCTGAGGACATTCCTGCATTTATCTTCAGGTAGAGCAGGAGGGAAACAGGGAGAGAGAAACATCAATGTGAGAGAGACACATTGACTGGCCGCCACCCACATGACCCCAACCGGGGCCGGAGACAAACCGCAACCCAGGTACGTGCCCTCAGCAGGAACCGAACCAGGACTCTGTGGGCTGCTGGCTGACTCTCTTAACTGCTGAGCCAAACCGGCCAGGGCTCTTAAGGCTTTTCTTTGCTGTTTTAACCTTAGTCTCACAGCTGCTGAACTAAGAATTTTCTAGAGTCAACAATTTGTAGAGAAATACATGTTATCTTGCACTTCTGTTCCCCGCACATATTGCCAAAGGTCCTTTACTTACACCAACGTTTTCAACATTTCATGAACTTTTAAATTTGAGTATTGTAAATATCTTATCTTGATCATGATTTTTATTTTTCTTCATCTTCATGGTGGTGATGCTCTTTATTGCATTTTGTTTTACCAACTCTTTGGGTATTATAGAAACAGGCCATGCTATGAAAAACTAAAATAACAAATGACACAAAATAGGCGAGTGTGTTGAAAGTTCATACACACAGGATAATTTTGTTAATATCTGAGTACTTAGGGAAATAGTAAAAGTGTTTTTTGGTGTGTTTTTCTCTCTCATTTTTCTAAATCACAATAATTTTTGGAAACAATATACTATTGGTCCAGCTGGTGTGGCTCAGTGGTTGAGCATCAACCCTTGCACCAAGAGGTCGCCGGTTCAATTCCCAGTCAGGACACATGCCCAGGTTGTGGGCCAGATCCCCAGTGGGGGACAAGCAGGAGGCAGCCAATCGATGTTCTCTCTCATCGATGTTTCTATCTGTCTTTCCCTCTTCCTTTCTCTCTCTCTAAAATCAATAAAGGGAAAAATAAATTTTAAAAGATTAAAAAATATAACGTTGTACCAAACAGCTTTTAAATGGTCTTCAGTTGCACAGTGATGACTTTATTATAACTGTTGAACTTCCAGCATTTACCTGAGATATTGACTTGGTTCAATTTAGCATGAATTGCTCTGTGAATAGTATTCTTTGGCTACTCTTTGGGGATATCAGTGCTTGCAACATCAATTAAATGGCTTAGACAGTACAAATGCCTAAGGACAAGCTGTTGTACTGAATTTGAATTGGAATAACAGAATATGAGACTTAGGACTTTATTTACATGGACTGGATAACACTACAGAGGATATTTAATAGGGGTCAGTCACTCTGCCTTCGTATAATGTCAACAGGGATGTGACCGTTTTCCCCCAGGTGTTTAAAGTTGTAGAAATCCTGGGCTTAATAGCCCTGAATGTGGATGGCTAAATTTCAGTTATTAATTAAGTGTTCCTCTTTCCATGACTGTTTCATATATACATTTATGGCAGTCAGCTTAAACAGATAATCTCTCTGCCCAGTCTACTAAATGAATATGCTATGAAGCTTCAGCCAGCTTTGATCTAATCCTGACACTAAACTAATATATAGAGTATATGTTTTGTATACTTATAATCATCATTTTTATTATTCTAGCTAATAATTATTGAACACCTGCAACAGAAATTGTTTTATGTGATTTAATGACAATTCATAACTTCTCTCTGAGACTGTATTTTAGTTGCTATTTCTGTGTAATAAATTGCCCCAAAACTTAATGGGTTAGAGCCACCATTTATAATGCTTATGAATTCTGTGGGTGAGGAAGTCGACAGTACACAGTGAGATGCTTCACTGTGTGTGGCTGTTACTCCAAGTCTGTGGCTCTGAGGTGCAATGAGGAACTGGAATTATCTGAAAGCCCATTCACCCAGATGCTGGGCACCTGAACTGGGAGGGATAGAAGACAAGGACTGCCAACTGGATAATCTACCGCGACCACTTCATGTATCTTTGTATCCGCATAGCATGGTACTTCAGAATAGGCAGACTTCTTAATGGAGGCACAAGTTTCTAAGTGTAAATTTTTCAACACGCAAATCAGAAACTGTGTTGCTTTTTATGACCCAGCCTCAGAAACCAGCCAGCATTACTTAGGCAGTAGCTTATTAGTCTGTTGTTTATATTCCTACCCAGATGTAAGGAAGTAGCATCAAGTAATTCTGTGCTCATGTTTTAAAACCACTGCAGTTCACCTGTAGCCACAAATACTTACATTCCTTCCTTTGCATTCCAGGGTGCAAAATACAATTATTTTGTTCCTCAAGTCTCGCCCCACTTTGTCATCAACTACAGGTCCAGGATTTTGTCACTTCAACTTTACAGTTACAGATGAGGCTTGTTGGGTGCAGTTGTTCTAGTATGACTGTTTTCATTCTGTAAAACTCTAAATTAAACAAGTTCTCTGTCCACTACGCTCTTAACATAAAGTTGTGAATAACTTCCATAGACACTCCGACTCAAAAAGGAGGGAAATAAGAGACACAGAACAATCACTAGTCCATAGCAATTTTAAAATCCAGCCGAGTGCTTGTTGTGAGTTCTTTGACTAGGCTTTATTCCTATCTCCCAAAAGCAGTTTTCTAAGGCTTCTGGTTCTGCTCTCTGACTCGTGGTTATTCTCTTTCCTTTATTCTCTCCTTTTCATGAGATCTGGGCTATTCTTCAAATGAGAAGCCCTCTCAAGCTTGCTTCTTGCTTACAAAAGGTGGCAGGTCCAAAGGCCTCTTGTCATTTTGGATTGTCTCTGTCCCTTTGATCAAAGTTAACCAATTTCTTTAAACATTTTGTGGGTTTCCTGTGTTTTGATTTATAATCCATTTAGTTAAACAAAAGTCATACCCACACTGATTTTTTTGGGGGGTATAAACTCAACTACATTGGCTACCAGTCTGAAAGTCAGCAGGCTTGAGACCCTCAAATAACCCATTTTTTTTTTCCCAGTTGAATCTGAAGACAGGAAAAGACTTATGCTTCAGCCCAAGTGGTCGGGTAGGAGGAAGGAAGAGTTCTTTCTTGCTCAGCCTTTTGTTCCATTCAGGTCTTTTAATTGATTGGATGGAGGCCACTCACATTAAGGAGGGCAATCTGCTTTAATCACTGTAAGGATTCACATGTTAATTTCATCCAGAAACATCTTCATATGCATATCCATAATGATGTTTGGTTCAATGTCTGGGCATCTGTGGCCTAGTCAAGTTGACACATAAAATTATCACAGGGTCCTTTTAGCTTCTTCTTGATACCTGCTCCCAAAGCCAAGGCATGTGCTTTGAGTTTTATGGTAGCACCTTTCTTCTGGGCATTATGTTTCTGTTGTGGTTATTATTGATACATAACAAGGTATCCCAAAATTGAGTGGCTTAAAACAAACAGTAATATGCTCGTGAATTCTGTGGGTTGGATAGTCAGACAGCCTTGCTGGGCTGGGGCATAGCAATGCACAGAATTCCCTGCCGGGTGATGTCTGGGTCCACTGCTGGAAAGATTCATTCAAAGGTTGGGGACAGTAAGTCAACCATTGGAAGCTGGAATAATCTGATGGTTTGTTCATTCACACTCTGGTATATGGGCGTGGATGACTCCAAAGGTAAGACTGGAGCACTACACATGGCCCTTTTGTGTCCCTCTCCTTCTTCACAGCCTGGCGATCTTAGTGTAGTCAGATTTCTCAAACTTTGGTTCAAGGCATCAAAAGCAAGTGTTCCAACAGTCAAGGCAAATGGTGCATCCCCTTTTATGACCAAGTTTTGAAAGTAATGCAGCATGATTCTCTCTGGACTCTGTTGGTTGAAACAGTCACAGACCACTTCATTCAAAAGGTATTGCAGACCCTACCTCTTGAAGCAATCCATATCAGATAACTTGGGGGCCATGTTTAAAACCATCACAAATTGCCCTGGCTGGTTTGGCTCAGTGGTTAGGGCATCCGCCTGCGGTCCGGAGAGACCCGGGTTCAGTTCCCGCTAAGGGCACGTACCTCGGTTGCAGTTTGTCCCCGGCCCTGGTTGGTCGTGCGGGTGGCAGCCACTCGATGTGACCTTTTCACATCGATGTTTCCCTCTCTCTCTCTTCCTCTCTCTCCCTCCCACTCTGTCTGTACAAAAAATGGAAAAATGTCCTCGGATGAGGATTAAAAAATAAATAAATAAATAAAACCATCACAAATGGATACTGTTAGTATCTACATTTTTTTTAATCCTCACCCGAGGACACTTTTTCATTTTTTGTTCAGATAGAGTGGGAGGGAGAGAGAGAGAGAGAAACATCGACGTGAAAGGGACACATCGAGTGGTTTCCACCTGCATGACCCAACCAGGGCCCGGGACAAACTGCAACCGAGGTACGTGCCCTTAGTGGGAACCCAACCTGGGTCTCTCTGGATCGCAGGCCGATGCTCTAACCGCTGAGCCAAACCGGTCAAGGCAGTATCTACATTTTATAGTTCAGAATATTTTGGCCCAGAAAGATGTGGTACTTTTTCCAAGAGTATACATGTCAACCCAGGCAGTCTGACTCCAGAGGTCATGTTAAAACCACTATATGCCCTGGTCCTTGTGGCTTAGTTGGTTGGGCATCGTCCTGTGCACTGAGCAGTTGCTGGTTCAATTCTCAGTCAGGGCACCCAGGTTGAGGGCTTAAACCCTGGTGGGACTCATGCAGGAGGTGGCTGATTGATGCTTCACTCTCACATCAATGATTCTCTCTCCCCTCCTTCTTCTCTCTCTAAAAATAAAATCAATAAAAAAAATGTTTTAAACTACTACATTGTCTTGCTTCTTCCCACTGTGCAATACAGAAGGTGTATTTTAGCATCTAGACCTTCTAGAGGAAAACTCACTTTCATTAAAAATTGTTCATATATTCAACAAACTTTTAATAATGCCAACAGTAGACAAACACTGATCTGGGCACTAAGGATACAGTGGTGAAAAAGAAGGACATTAGCTCTTTCAATATAGCATAAAATCTAGTTTCTTGGTATCTTTCTCAGAACACTTATATTTATTTGTTGCAATAGATCCTTGTCATTTTTTTAATGTGAAAATTTATTTTTGCTAGGGGGTTCACTGTATGTGGCTATGGTGGATTAATCACAGTAATGGCTCCTATTTATTTTTGTCTCCCTGTGTTCAGGGCTTTTAGCAGTATCTCCCAACAGTGTTCCTGGATTTGGCTATGTGACCTTTTGTTGGTTAAGGGGTAGGGGGGAGGTAGGAAAAACTATGCAAGTTGAACCTTTATTTTGTTTTTGTTTTTATTGATTTTTTTTTTTCCAGAGAGAGAGATAGAAACATCAGTGTGAGAAAGAAATATCTATTAGCTGCCTCTCACACGCCCCCTACCAGGGAGAGAGCCTGCAATCTGGGCATGAGCTCCAATCAGGAATTGAACCGGGACCTCTCAGTCCATGGGATGGCGCTCAATCCACTGAGCCACGCTAAATGGGCACAAGCTGAACCTTTAAAAATACGTGTGCATTAGCATTTGCCCTCTTGCTTTTCGTGCAAAGTAGTTTTGGAAGATGAGAGAAATGTAGCCCAGAGAAATGTAGTTTCCCCCATTGCCCACAGCCACCTGATCGTCACTAGACGTGCAAGTGAGGCTGTCAAAGAACAACCGGTCCCCAGCTGACTGCAGAGGTATGGACACGCCTAGTTGAGGTTATCTGAGCCGAATACAGGTCTAAATAACAACTTCATGGAATTATGAGCTCAATAAATGGGTGTTGCTTTAAATTTTGCGGTTGTTATGCAGCCATAGAAAACTGATACAGTGGTCTTTAAAATAATGCTCATGTTTTCTGTTCTAGAGACTTCACATTTGTTGAATTTGTACAGCTTGTTCTGATAGTCTCTGAAGAGGTTAAATTCAGATTTTATGCTTGTCACACTATTTTTTGAAGGATATGACAATCTATTTTAATACCACATTTACATATAAAAATCATTTTTTCCCTTGCTAGATTGGTTAATTTCAGCTGCTGAATTAACTTTACAACCATAACAATTACACTGATAGTGACTAATTCTGATTCTTCTAAATGAAGCTCCTTAGATTCCTATACCTAATAGAGCTCTTAAAAGATATATTTAAGACTTTTTCTTAGTCCAAATATATCTTATAATATAAATAAATCTAATATGTAAAAGTAGAGGTACTTGAATTTTAAAAAATTCCAAATACACACTACAAAACCCTTCTGACAGGGCTCTCTCGTTTGGCTAATTTATATTTCACCCCTTTTCTATTTTGAATGACAATGTAAAAGATACAAGTACTTCTTTAAAATGTAATATTGTGTTGGGAAGGCTCAATTTAGACAATTTCTTAAGAGATTGAGCCTTTTCATCTAGCCCCTAGACCTTTAAATACCGTAGCTGTCCAACATATCATACCATGGAAAACATTCTTTAAAAATACATGGGCAAAGGGCAAAGACTGTTTTAAGTCTTCCCTCGGCCCACTCGATCTTTCTCTGGCTTTCTTACTTGTTCCTTTAGTCTCAGTGTCTTGGGCTCTGCCCGAGCGCAGCCTCCATGCTTCCTTACCCACACAGTTTACCCCACTTCTACAGTGTGCCCACCTCGATACCTGCCCCTTTTCACCGGCAAACGTTCCTAGTGTTACTGCCATTTATAGTTCCTTACAGAAACACAGTCCCCTCTCTAGCTTTGGTTCTGTGGAAACTTCAATAACAGGGCTAATCTTGGCAAATCTAAGATGCTAAACTTGAACTAGTCTACCTGTAAAACACGATGTAATACGACTTTGTCTGGGCTCTCTCTGGCCAGTAACCATGGACTCTCCCTCCCTCTGGGGCACATGAAGCTCATTTCTGCCCCAGGAACTGGAATTTGCTGTTCCCTTCACCTGTCTTCCACCCAACCCTTCACGTGTTTGGCGCTACCCATCTGTCTGAATGTGTCTTAAATGCGCTGCAACACCCTGTCCTACCTTCACTCCCACTTCTTGGCTTTATTTGTTTGACATTGCCTACTCTGTCTACTCCTACTTGAAAATAAGGAACATATTTATGAGAAGTGTTTTGTCTCCTTCCTGAGTTATAAACACAGTGCCCAGGGCAGTGTTGGCACATTGCAGCCTCACAGTAAATATTTGCAGGATGAAGAAACAGTATTTAGAATAGTGAGATAAAAGTCTCACTCTAGTTTGTACTGTTCAGAAATTGCCAGTGGCATTATGTTTAGGTCCAATTAGTGCCTTTTAAGAGCACCACAGACAATCCAAAGCATTCTAAGGAATACACAACCCACGTAGGCGAAAAGGCTTGAAACAATTTTTCTACAAAAATCTGTTTCAGGACCATATGCACACAAATCTTAGAGAATAAATATTGTGCATACAATTATAAGTTTGAAAGCATTTGGGAGACTTGAACTAGGGGAAAGGAATTAAATATGTTCTCTGTATCATTGGAATGCCTAAACCAGACTTAAAAGAACACTGAAGGTCAGAGTTTGATGAGAACTTGGATTAAAAATAACCACACTCCTCCTCTTTTTTCAGATAAAGGAAAATAAGCCCTAGGTGTTTATAATAAAATTTGCTCCAAGATGTTATAGATCTTGAGATGCAGAGATAAAAAAACTAGAATCCAGGCTTCCTGACTCTCATTTTTGACGCTAGAATTTTCTTTTTTTTTTCACTAAACATCATTGTTTTCTCAAACACTTGAACATGTGTGAGCCTCCATTCATTCATTCATTCATTCATTCATTCTATTCAACAAAACTTTATGGAATGCTTATCTTTCAGTGTTCAAGCAGTTAGGGATAGAGTGCTACATAGATGAGTTCCTGGTCCTCACAGAGTTTACATCCTATCATGTGGTGGAAGAGGAATTTGTCTAAGTATGATCACTGAGGTCTGAATTAGTCTTGTAGGGATGTAAAATTTTTGCCCTGATTATAAGAACTTTTTAATATTGAGAAATGAGAATTTTGAGCTGAAAACAAAAGAGTCCCTCGGTCACTGAGGTATTCGAGTGGGCAGAGAGGATTTAGAGGGAATATCCTAGAAGGGATTTAATATCCAAATGGGGAGAAAAATCTACGGTCTACTTTGCTCCATTTTGAAGCATGCCCAGATGCATGATTAATGTGTTACAGTGGCATTAATGGACGAGTCAGCACAGTTTCTTGGTGGCCTGATTGAACTCAAAGCCTCTATAACCCATGTGAAAACAGGGTAATTAACGATTCTTCACTCAGAGTTTTTGATATAGACCTGGAGCATCACTGATTCCCTGTAATCAATCAGATTATTTTCAAGACAGTAAAAAATAGAGATTCAAAACATATTATAACTTTACAAACTAGGAGACATGTCCCCCAAACAAGTATTTTTTTTTCTATCCTCACCTGAGGACATTTCTTTTGCATTTATCTTCAGACAGAGTGGGAGGGAGGCGGGGGAAGAGAGAGAGAGAGGAGAGAGAGAGAGAGAGAAACATCGATGCGAATAAGACACATCGACTGGTCACCACCCACACAACCCCAACCAGGGCCGGGGACAAACTGCAACCAAAATACAAGCCCTAAGTGGGATCTGAACCTGGGACTCTCTGGTCCGCAGGCCCACACTCTAACTGCTGAGCCAAACTGGCTAGGGTATCCAAACAAGTATTTTTTTCACAACCAACCATTTGCCTAACACCATGACGAGATATTGTGAACATGCCATGAGAGGGATTAAGTTTGGGTCTTGGATTAGAGGCTCTGTCTGTTTTAGGCCCCCAGGTCCTTGGGATATGTGAAATGTACTGAGCCCCTGCTTTGTTCTATGGATCTGCCTTCCTCCATGCCATGTGCCACTTTGGAAAAAATGTGTCATTGAGTATAAATTCATTGTTTTTTAAAAAAATAGTGGTTGTACATGTCAAATTATTGTGAGGTTGTGTTTGTTGTCATTATCTTTACTTCTTCCCCCAAGTATGTGTTAGGAGCTGAAACATCTTAGTATGTTGAACATTTTATATTTTATATTTTCACTCTATCTCCATATTTTTGTTGAGTGATAAATACATTAATTAAAAATACATTGATAAACCCTGGCCAGTTTGGCCCAGCAGTTAGAGTGTTGGCCTGAGGTCCAGAGTGATCCAGGTTTGGTTCCCGCTAAGGGCACGTGCCTTGGCTGCAGTTTGTCCCAGCCCTGGTTGGCTTGTGCGGGAGGCAGCCACTTGACATGTCCCTTTCACGTCGATGTTTCTCTCTCTCTCTTACCCTCTCTCCCTCCCATTCTATCTGAACAAAAATGGAAAAATGTCCTCGGGTGAGGATTAGAAAAAAAATAGATAGATAGATAGATAGATAGATAGATAGATAGATATATTGCATTAAGTTTAAGAAAAATTGGATCCTAGAAACATGTGGCATGGAGCATATATTTCTATTTCGTGTCATTTGTTTTGATCTTTTGCTCTTCCAGATGGATTACAACATATGCCACTTTGATCACTAAAGATAAATAATGGAAGGATGAACTTTCAGTCTGAGCAAAACCATTTTAACTTTTACATTACATCTAATCTAGTTTTCTGTAAAAGCAGAGTAGGTTAAATTAAATATTTCTCTTGTCTTGTCATGTACCTACTTTACAGTCAAAAATCAGTTCCCCAAGAATCATTCTTTCTTCCCTAAAAATCTATCACCACTCTGACAGAGATCTTTTGGAACAAATTTTAAAGCATCCTCATTTCAGCACAGAATTTGCTCTTACTTGTAGAAAATGCCAAAGGAAACATCGAATTTCATGATGCTTCTCTTACATTTTAATTATTTGCAGTGATGCCCTCAGATGTGGAGCTTAGCGCAATTTTCGAACAAGCAAATGGTTTACCAGATGTGCATCCGAAGAGGAGAAATGCGATCCCTGTTCCTCTCACTGTGTGAGCTCCACTTTTCTCTTAGGAATGCCTTCCCATTCTCTTCTCGTCAAGTCCTCAGAGAAGAGGTGATGGCACAGCAGGGCACCTGCCCAACCTGCCCCCCTGGGTCTCTGCTGGGAATAAAAACCTCCCAGCCGTGTGCCTGTGGCTAGCTGCAATGCCTAGTTGCTTCTCCATTGTGAGTACCAAAATCCAGGCTCTTCTAGGACCTCTGAGTCCTATAGACCAAGCCCTGCCACAGCACCGTTTCTCTCTCTACTTTGTACAGGCCAGGGGGAGGAATTAAACTTAGTCCTCCTAATTAATTCACAGTGCTGTTCTCAGTGAATTTGGATTAACAGTTCTTGAGCCAGGAAACCTAAGAAGAATCTAGGATGTCTTTTATTTATTTGTTTGTTTGTTTGTTTTTTGTGGCCTTCATTTTCCAGGTCTGATTTTCATTTCAGTGCTGTCTGTCGCGTGAGGGGCAGTTGGAAGAGAAGAGGCGCTGAGTGAGAGAGGAGACGATTGCCAATATTAGGGTTTGGGTGTCAGCATCCACAATCTCAGGCTTCTCTTAAGTTCGGACAGTACAGTATTGTGTGCCCAAGTGGGAAGGAAGCTCCAGAAATGTAGGAGAGCAGAAGGCGACTATTCAGGGCTTGGCATCGCGTGCGAGCACAGCAGTTGCTGGCCAGGTGTGATGGTGTTTTGACGACTGCTCTTTGTATTCATTCAATGCTATAAATATTATTTAATAACAGAAATACATGGAAAATGATTGACATTTCGCTGCATTTTAGAGAGAAACGTAATACATCATCGCAATTGTCTTTGCAATAATTAGTAAAACGTGTTCCCAAATGCTGACTTTGGAAATTGCCCAGGTAGAAATTTAAATTTTCCTCTTACTTGATTTATTTTTGTCCTGTTTACATAACAGGGGTGTCTTTAAGTGAATGTTAAAAATGCCTTCCAAAAAATAAAAACAAAATAAGACTTTAATTTTTTCCTGGGCATATAAGAAACAGGCACATAAGGTACGGTAGAGAGGGCCCAAGAGGCTATTTGCAAATAAAGAAAGTGCATGAAGATGGACACAGGGAGTTTTGAATGTGATGCTGTGATTAGTAAATACTTGCAGCAAACAAATATTTACAACAGCCAATACTTGTTCCTGGGATAAATGACATTTCCAACCATGCAGGGGAAACTCTTATGAATGCTTCATGGGTTTTCTATCAAGGAGAAACTTACTCTGAGACCTGTCCAGGAATGACCACTATGATGGTTAATTTTATGTGTCAAATTGGAGGATGTCTTTGAATAAGATGAACATTTGAATTAGTAAAGAAATTGCTTTTTATAATGCAGGTGGACCTCATTCAATCAGTTGAAGGCCGGAACAAAGCAAAAAGACTGAAATTGATCAAGAGATCAAATTGATCAGTCCAATAGACTGATTTGAGCTTCATCTGTCCCAGCAGCTCTCTTGGGTGCTGCCCACTGTGCCCTCTGCAGTGCCCTTCCCAGCCTCCATAGACTGCACAAGCCAATTCCTTAAAATAAATCTTTTCATATATACGGGTGGGGCAAAACTCGGTTTACAGTTGTGAATACGTGCAACAGCCCTTAATCTTGTGTTATTATTTATTAATTATTTCATTATTTTCCATACTAACAACTGTAAACATACTTTTGTCCCACCATGTGTATATTTGCACTGTATATAAACATGATACATGTATATCCATCCCATGTTTCTCTGGAGAACCCTGGCTAATACAACTGCCAACGGCCTTTGGAAGTTCCTCTCTGTTGGCACTAGCTGAGAGAAGCAACAGAGGCCTAGGAAACCAGCTGGGTGATCAGGCAGAAAGGGAGAGAGCAGGAAAAACATTGACAGCTGTGAATTGAAACACTGCTCTTGTAATGGTTTTTTAGAGGGGGCTAGTTATGAAAATTTCAAAAGGGATTTGTCTTTCTTCAAACATGTCTTCACAGTTAAAAATAAATGGACCACCCGGCTGGTGTGGCTCAGTGGTTGAGCATAGAGCCATGCACCAAGAGGTCACCAGTTCGATTCCTAGTCAGGGCACATGCTCAGGTTGGGGGCCCGATCCCCAGTGGGGGGCATGTAGGAGGTGACCAATCGATGTTCTCTCTCATCCATGTTTTTATCTCTCTCTCCCTCCCCTATCCTCTCTCTCTAAAATCAATAAAGAAAAAAGATTAAAATAAATAAATAAGTAAAGAAATGGACCACAAGGAGTGCAGTAGCATAGTGAAATTAAGAATTGACTACTGATCACTTATTTCCCCTTTCCTTCATTCTCATTGCTTATTGCTCCTGACTGATCTTTATCAAGAGCCGTGCTTGACTCTGTTTACTTAGTAAAAGATAATCTGACAGTCTCACTCTTCTGCTTAAGTGACTCTGGTCACTTTCCATTGCCTTACAGAAATTAAATGTTCTTGTCATGGCCGATTCCAAAAGGCATTTCTCTTTCCAGGTCTCACTAGGGTCCTTTCACTCTGATTGATGTTGGACTTATTGACCAACTCATCACTGCCTGAATAAACGATGATGCTGGTATTGTCCCCTCTCGCTTGAATGTTCTTTTCCTGTTCTTGGGGGGTTGAATTTCTAGGCCCAGCTTAAAAAGGGAACTCAACTATAAAATATTTTCCATTCCATAGAATCAGGAACATCCCCTTCTTTTAGCTTTCAGAGCACTTTTTTACATGTCTGTGACCCCACCATCACCAGTTTTTAGCAGAACTTTGCTTCATGCAAGTCTGCCTCTCCTGCTGGACTAAGGAGACAGGCCTGGGGGGAAAGTCAGCTGGGCAGATTGACAGCTGTGTGACACGGGGAAGTTATTTCCTCTCCAGGGCCTGGTTCCTTCTCTGGTAAACTGTGAAAATAATAGGACTATTAGAAAAATTAGATGTTTAATTCATGAAAGTATTTAGAATGGTGCCTTGCATATAGAAAGAGCTCTAAAACATTAACTTCATGTAACTATTGTTTCTTAAAGAAATAGTAATAGTTATGTGCCAGGCATTATTTATTATCATCATCATCCTTACAATTCATGAGTTCACATTTATTTCTGAATGGTGAACATATAGCCCAGTAAATGTCTCACAGATGTTCATTATTTGTCTATCAATATAAGAATTGCTTTGGTCATTAGGTTTAAACACTGGGAAATTGGATGCTCAGTTTTCATTCCATTTATTAGGTAAAGAAATATAGCCTATGGTTATGAAAAGTGTGCTTTGCACCCTAAAGCTGTTTTCCTTAATGGTTGAGAATTTAAATAACCCAATTAAAATGAAATAATACCTCCCATTTATGCAAAATAACTATGCTTATAAAGACAACACATTATGAAATTACACTGGAAGTACCAATTAATAAATGACACAAGTATACATTTTTGTCTTAGTATAATATAGCAAATGTTAGTACATTTTGATATAAATTTAACCTTTGAAATGTTAATAATCTCAACTCTTGGAAACAAAATCAATATAACTTTGCACGAGCTATATGTGTAACACTCATTGTTAGTAATAACACACAGCCTCAAATGCCAAATATATTTAAATTTTATATTTTTATGTGATTGTGTCAAGTCAAACACCTCTCATTTTCAAGTATATGATAAATTATGCTCAAAATTATGACAGTCACAAGTGAGAGTATGTCCTTTCCCATAGAGAGGTAAAATGCACATTCTTAGGTTTCAAATATAAACCTACTGGGTGGATCTACCATAATCTGCGTTACATAGGCAACTTTAGCCACAAATCATACTCGTTATGGTTTTAAGATGCCTAAATCTGTCCATGTGGGAGTGTTTGACATAGATCAACTTGGTTTAACTACACAGTATAGTCCTTTAAAGCTAACAGTGCAAATATAATTTCAGTGCTATTTTAGAGGTGAACATGTCAGCCATTACTAATAAAAATGTCAAATTCAGTAGGAGTGGAGCCAAGAAAGATATGGACCTGGGTTCTTAATGCAGTGCAAGTGGATTGTCCTGGATGGGCTGAACACACTTTCCACTACATTGGAAAGACTGAGGGTTAGAGGGGAACCGTGATTCCCTGCTCCACCGCCGGGTCAAACTTGTGGATCCTGTGGACAGGAATCCCGTTGAAATGGAGTGGAGATTCACTGAGACAGGAGAGTGGTACAAGTCTCCACACAGTCCGGAAGAATTGTCCCCAAACCTAAATTTCCCAGAGCTGATGATATAGTTCCTGTAACACAGATTGATGGACCCAGAGACACATCAGTGGAAGACACTTTAAAAGGACCTGTGTGTCCCATCTAAAGTTGTTGGAAGAAGAGGTAATGCAGGCAGTGGGGATCCAGGGGACCAGAAACACAAGAAAGCCCGTAGGTATTGAGCCTGGGGAGAGCAGCTTCTCCCTCTTATCTTAGCCTTGAAGTCTAGAGCTACCTCTTCAGATGCAAAGAGCCATGAATCCAAAAATAAAAATAAAAATTTTAATTAAATTTTAACCTTACAACAATTATTTTTGACACCTTTTTGTGGTTTTTGTTTGTTTTTTTTAAAACATATTTGTATGAATTGTTTTAGAGAGAGAAATAGAAACGTAGATCTGAAAGAAACATCAATTGGCTGCCTCCTGCACGCCCCCTACTGGGGATCAAGCCCACAACTCGGGCAAGTACCCTGACCAGGAATTGAATGGGGACCTCTTGGGACAACACTCAGTCCACTGAGCCACACTCGTCGGGTTTGAAACCTTTTTGAGTGATAAGGTAGTTCTCCCCAACCCATGTATACAAGGGTCGGGGAGATAGAGAGAGAAGTAGAAGCTAGAATGATGGCAGTTTTATTTTGTTGTTTTATTTTATTTTTGTGGTAACTTTACAGTATTTTTAAGTTATAGAGACTGTGTTTAAACATCTTTCTCTAAAGAAACCTGAGTTGTATGACAATCCAGATATGACTTTTCTACTACAAGGTATTAGAAAACTCTCTTTATAAAACTACAAATTCAAATAAATTAAATTTACCAAATTAAATTAGAATTTGTTTTAGAATTTTACTATGTCATGGCTTTAAAAAAGAGCAATGCAGCCTATTACAATGAGCCCAGACTGCCCAAGTCCAGTTGCACTGACACACTCTCTGTGGCTCAGTTTTCTAATCTGCAAAGTGGGGATGCTGAAAATAATAGGCCCTACCACAGAGGATTCAATGAGTTCACGCTTGTAAAGTGCTGAAAATAGTGTATGTCCAACACAGTGGCAAGTCTATGCTTGAAGATCTCACTCTCTAATAAGAAAGACATTATCCAGATTTGAATGGAGTGCTTAGGATCTCCATTGTTTGAAACAAAATCTCATCCTTCCCACATGTCTTCCATGATTCTGTAAGTATCTGGGGGATTGTAATAGATTCCTATTCATCATTTTTTCCAGTTCCAGTTAACATAGGCACTTGCTTAATAGGCACTGTTCTTTGACACCTATATGTTTGCAACCACTCGAAAATCTAATGTTGGGTTTTAATTCTTTTTAGTTCTCAGACATAATTTTTAAATGTGTATAGAATTTTTGCAACGCAACACCACAGCAAAACTATCAGTAAATCATACTTTAGATTGAATTTTAAATTTTACTTACAAACAGTTGGGCGCCAGCTATATATGTCAGATACGGTGTTGTTGGGCACTGCTGATATAAGAATAATGCTAGAATAAGTCTACTTTGGATGAGCTCAAAATTGATCATGTAATTATTGAACTGCCTTATGACCCAGTGATGCCACTTCTGGATATATATCTTAAGAAACCCAAGACACTAATTTAAAGAATATATGCACTCCTATGTTCAGTGCAGCATTATTTACAATAACAAAGCTATGGAAGCAACCCAAATGCCCATCAACAAACAAGTGAATGAAAAGGCTGTGGTACATATAGAAATGGAATATTACTTGGCCATAAAAAATAGTGAAGTCTTACCATTTGGAGTAGCCTGAATGGACTTGGAGGGTATAATGCTCAATTAAATGTCAGTCAGAGGAAGACAAATACCATATGATTTGATTTATATGTAGAATCTAAAACAAAAAAATAAACAACCCAGAGACAGATTCATAGACACAAAGAATGGAATGATGGTTCGTAGTGGGGAGGAGGGTTGGAGAACTGGGTGAAAAAAGTGAAGGTGTTGAGAAGTACAGATTGGTAGTTACAAAATGATCATGGGGATATAAAGTACAGCATAGAGAATATGGTCAATAATATTGTAATAACTATGTAGGGTGCCAGGTGGGTACTGAAGAACATAGGGGGGGACACTTTGTAAAGTATATGATTGTCTACTATGCTGTACACCTGAAACTAATACAAACTAATATTACATGTAAACTTCCATTGAAAAATAAAATTTCAAAATTGATCATTTAAATACAACATTTCTGAATCAAAACTACTGAGGCCATGGGAATTTTGGCGTGTTCCCTATGTGTGGAGGGAGTCAGAGCTGTGAGGGACTTTATATTGAGTGGCTCTGGAAAGACAGAGATGAACCCGAAGTCACCGCCCATGGAGAGGGTTATAGAAAAGGGAAATCACAAAGGAGAGAAGCCGAGGATGAGAACATGAAAAGCATATGAGAAAACATTTATTTTTGCGTGATTTGTCATTCTTTTGGACTAACTGTCCTAGAAAAGAAGGTTGGGAGATCATTTTAACCCGTACATTCTCACAATGTGGTCCTGGACCTGTAGCATCAGCATCACTCGGGAACTTGTTGGAAATGAACTTCTTGGGCCATAGTTCAGGCCTCTGCATCAGAAACTCTGGTCGATGGAGTCCAGAATCTGGTTTTCACAAGCCCTGTAGGTGGAGCATCTGTCAAAACCTAACCCAGACTGTAGGTAGATTTATGTTCACTGCTTACTCAGCTTAAGGCAATGACACTGAATTTTTAAACATCATCATTGTGATCTTTAAATATTGCTGCCTACTAGGTAAGGAAGAAATTATTTTCTGCTCTCATTAGTGATTTGAAAAGTCAAATAGCTAACAATACAAAGCAGTGTTTGCTTAATATCGAATGATTATTTGTAATAATAAAACTACAGGTGTTCAGAGACAGTGGCAATAACCCCCGGTGCAGGTGACTGTGGAAAGGATCAGGAAATGGAATGCTGTTATGTGGGATTTCTAAACAGGACTCTGCTTCTTTGTTGCTGAGGAACCAACCACCTCAAACTTGGTGGCCTAAAACAGGAAGGTACTTTTTTTTTTCTTTATTGATTTTAGAGAGAGTGGAAGGGAAAGGGAGAGAGAGAATAGAAACATTGATGAGAAAAAACATCGATTGGCCACCTCCTGCATGTCCCACACTGGGGATTTGGCCCACAACCTGGGCATGTACCCTGACCTGTGACCTCTTGGTGCCTGGGTTGATGCTCAACGACTGAGCCACACCGGCTGGCACAGCAAGTTACTTGGATCTCTTATAGTATTAAGAGCTTACTGGGCTCAGCTCCGAGGTTCTTGCTTGGGGTTTCCTTTGCAGTCTGATTGCAGCTGGGGTGGAATTCTTCAAAAGTTTGACTAGGCTGGATGTCAACAAGCACTTCTTCACTCACAGGTCTCAGCTTCTTTCTACACTCAGTGTCTTATCCTCTAGGCCAGTGGTTCTCGACCTTCCTCATGTTGTGGTGACCCCCAACCATAAAATTACTTACATTGCTACTCCATAACTGTAGTTTTGCTACTGTTATGTCTTAGGCAACCCCTGTGCAAGTGTCGTTTGACCCCCAAAGGGGTCGCGACCCACAGGTTGAGAACCACTGCGAGTCTAGGGTGTCTCCATCTGACTTGGGCTTCTCATAGCTTAATGGTCTCAGAGAGGTGCTGGCTTCTGAGAGAGGAAGTGCACTTTCACATCCTGGAAATGACACAATTCCACCTTGTTCTATTGGTCGAAGCAGTCACAGATCAAGTGTCAGTTCAAGGGGAAGGAACACAGTGTGGATACATGGAGGTGTGATTTATTGGAGGGCCACCTTTTGGAGACTAACTACCACAAGTCGCTGACTACCCTGGAAAGTGTTGGGTTTGGCTTAGAGGATGTCTGGAGGACTCTTGCTTATAGTTTTATCCCTCTATCTATGATCCACAAAACGTCCCTCCTAATTTGTAACTCACCAAGGAGAATAGTAAAATATACCTAGAATATCGTCAATTTTCTGTTCACACGATGTTTTGTTTTCAATAGGTTACTAGTATGAGAACTAGTAACTACTAATGCCCCCGGCTACAAAGGGATGATATATATATAACCAATGTATTTGTGTAAAAAAGTTCTAAAAATTAATAATATTTTATAAATTCATTTCAGTGTTTTTTTGGGGGAAGGAAATTTATCCCATTAATATCATTATTTCTTAAAAGCATAATGGTTTTATTTTGATCCAGATGTTTTTGAAATACAAGCTTTTGTAGACAAATGCAATGCCCTCTAGGAAATTCTTTTGAGTGGAAATAAATGTGAGGTTTTAAATAATTTTTTGAACATATAGGCTCTGGTATTTAGAGTATTTATCTCATGAGATCAAGCCAGATGCCATACCATTGTATGAAAGTCATTAAAGTTTTACCAAAAAAGCAAAATAAAATTCTAAGCTCTAAATAATTAAAAATTACTTTTAAAATTGCTTATTCTGTAAAAAGTAGTAAAGGATTTTTACAAGATTTGAATTTATACTAAAAATCTTTGTAAAACTGTTCTTCATCAGAATGCCAAAAACATCTTTCCCCCCCTAATACTTTTACTATAGCATCTAAATTAAGAAGAATGGAAATGTTTATATTTCATGCCTTAGTTTCTTTTTTTATACTATTTATATTTGAAGGCCTAAGCAGAACATTTTTCTCCACAGTTATAGTACACAATATGTGTACTACCTGCTAATGAAATTTAGGTCATGGCATATTTTTAGTCATTCCTTACATCCACTGATTAAGGGATGTGAACCTGTGAATTCCCATAGAAGACATTTTGCTTTGTCTGTCATCTAGCCACCTCCACCTTGAAGCCTTCCTGGACTACTCTATATAAGTAGTCAGCCACAACATTCCTTTTGCCCATTGACTCCTCTTATTGCTTACCAACATCTGGCACAAGGCCTGTCATAGTTAAAATGTGCAATCACTATTGGTAAATAAATGAAAACCTTTGTTTCTTTAATTGAATGGAAAGCATTCCTGGTCCCAAATGACCTCAACTTGCACCTTGAATTTCTAAGATCACCGGGACAAGAAAAGCACATATTAGTTTTTAAACTGTAGTCTCTTCCAACTGAAAACTCAAAGCCTAGGAGATTGGCTTTTTGAAGTGAAAATATTAGAAAAACTTTTTTAGAAGTAAAATTTAACAAAGATACTAAGAGGTTATATTTTATATTAACTTTTAAAATGTTCTATTTCGCAGGTTAGTGTAAGTCACATTTTAAATGTTTTTAACAGACAAGTGTTTTTAATTTCAACGTAAAATGGAATATTAAAATTTTCCACTTTGTTCCCAGAAAAGTAGGTTATGACAGTAAAATGGATGGAACATATGAAAATCACTAGAGCATAGTGAAGCCATGAGTTTTCTGTTTTTAAAAGTGATAATGTGTTCTGCTAGTCACAGCCTTTCATCATGGACTTCCAAGGATGCTAATGAAAATTAGTACAGTTATCCTCAGTGCATTAGTACCTTTATCCTCCCTGTGTCAGAGAGTGTAGTATTAATCTTATTTTTTAACATTGGGGAAGAGGAGTCAAAGAAAAGTTACAATACATATTTTAGGTCAGAGAATAGCATGTGCATTTGCCAAGGAAGGATAATAAGCGAGTTTCTCGACTATGTGAATTATATGTCTCTTTGATCATATGATGCTGCTCCAGCTAATGGCAAATTGTGCTAGAATAAAAGACCCATTGTGGGGAAGGGTAGCACCTGACAAGTGTTAAGTGACTGGCGTACCATATAACATTCTTATATTTATTTTTTATTTGTTTACATCCATTTATGTGAACTAGTGATTATAAAATCAATGCTACTCATCCAGTCTCACATATGAATAGCGATTGAAACATATTTGACTTTATCATTATAAATGAAAGCATTAATAGGCATTTCAAATGTAAGAAATAGCAGTGTCACCTTTGTTAGTCCTCCTAGGCTATTAACCCTCAGGAGAGAGCATATGCTTCCTTATTATATGGACGGTCAGTATGGGATTGAGTAATTGTTATTTAATAACTATTCTGTAGAGGAGTGTATAAGGTTTTTATTACTGCTATTATGGACTGAATCATGTCCCCCAGAATTCACACCTCCAGTGGCACTGCATTTGGAGATGGGGCCTTTAGGGAAATAATTAGGGTTAAATGAGGTTATAAGGGTGGACCCTTAACAGGGTAAGATTAATGTCCTTATGAGAAGAAAAAGAGCTGGAGAAAAGACCTTGTGAGGACACAGTGAGAAGGTAAATATCCACAAGCCAGAAAGGGAGGTCTCACCAGCAGCCAGCTCTGACAGCACCTTCATCTTGTACTCCGGGGCTCCAGACTGCGCCAAAATAAATTTCTGCCAGGCCACCCAGTCTGTGGCATTTGGAAGACTAATAGAACTGCTGAATGAAACACTCCACATTTTACTGGCTTAAACCAACAGTGATGTTATTTGCCCACAGTTCTGAGGCGCAGGTATTTATGTCCAGTGTTACAGCTCTTCTCTGCTCCATGTGGTAGGGGAGTCCAAGGTGACCTCACTCACATGGCTGGGACCGTGGTGCTGGCCACTGGCCGGGGGGCTACACTTTTCTTCTCTGTGGCTTTTCTCTTTCTAGATGTTTCTAATTCTCCAGCGATAGATCACCTAGAGTTTTTCATATGGAAGGTGGTTCCCCCTTTGTGAAAGTAAAACTGGTAATCCTTTCTAAGCTTGGATTCAGAACTCTCAAAATGTCACTTGCACATTTTATATTGGTTCAAAAAAAACAAGTCCTCCTAAATAGTCTGAAATTAGTGGGAGATTTTATGCATGGTTAAAGCAAAACAGAACATTATCAAGAATGATCTCTCTGTTATTGCAATAATTTCAGCTGATAGTAGACTACAGTAGACTTTAAAAGACCAGCCTAGTCCAGCTTGTGTGGTTCAGTGGTTGAGCATTGACCCATGCACCAAGAGGCCACCGGTTCAACTCCCGGCCAGGACACATGCCCAGGTCGCGGGCCCAATCTCCAGTGTCGGGCATGCAGGAAGTGGCCAATCGATGTTCTCTCTCATCAATGTTTCTATCTCTCTCTCCCTTTCACTTCCTCTCTCTCTCAAATAATGAAGGACAAAAAAATTTTTTTAAATAAAAAAATAAAAGACCAGCCTAGGTTAAGGCAGTATAAATAACATACAGCACAAAAACAGAATAAAGAAAATGTTCTTAAAAGTGATTGAATATTACTGTCTTTTTTTTTTTAACAAAGATGAAATTTTATGTTTTATGTTGTGTGATCCCAGGTTTTTCTCTATGAAAATAGTCAATATCTTACATGTAAAGAAAATAACTTATAAATATATGTGAATAAAAAAAGAACATATTCATTCATTAATTTACAAAACTAGTAATTATCTATTAAATGCTTACTACCTATTACATGACAAGCTTCCAGGCACTGGGTATACAGGGATAAACTAACAAACTTTTTATCCCTAAGAAAGTCCCTAACAAAGTCATCAAAGCTTTACGTTTCTAGTGGGAAGAGACAGATAACAAAAAAAAACAAAAAACACAGAACAAAATAAAACAAAAAACCGTTAAGATATTACATCAGGTGATAAACATAAGGAAAAAACAAAACAGAAAAAGAGTTGACGTGATTGGAAGGCAGTTGGGGCAGGGGAAATTTTCTGTTTTAAATAAACTGGTCAGGTTAAAGCTGTCAGAAATGGTAAAATGTGAACATCTGAAGGTAATTAGGGTGTTAGACATGCAGATATCTGGAGGAAGATCCTTCTGTACAAAGGTCCTAAGACAAGAATGTTCTGAAACATTCTAGCAAGAATGCCCAAAAGACAAGGCAGAGAAAGACGGAGTTGAAAAGTGTCCAGGGGTCAGGTGTGCAGTTTTTCCAGCTATTGTAAAGCTCTGGTTTTTATTTTAAGTGTGATTGAAAATTCTTTGAGATTTACAAAGGCTCTCTGACTGCAGTATGGAAGAATAAGCTGTGGAGAAACATAAATTGAACAGCGGACTCATTAGGAAGCTATGTCAGGAGTTTGGAAAATGAATGAATATAGATCAGTTTCTAGGTGATACTTGTGGATGTACAGAAAGCAGGTCAGATTCATCATATACAATGAAAGTGGTGTGGCTCTACTTACAGGAAGAAAGTTGGGTGTAAAGATATAAGTAGTCAAAAATGACTGTATTGTTTGTTTTGGCCTGAGCAACTCAGTGATGAGCAAGAGCTATTTCCTTAATTAGAAACCATGGAAAAAGAACATGTTTGGGTGTGTATGAAAGCAAGAGTTTGGTTTTTATGTGGAAATACCAACACTGTATCTTGCACATATTTCAGTAGATGCTCAGTCAATTTGATTGATATCTTCTTTCCCCCCTTCATAGCTTTTCTTCTACCACACAGGGCAGAGTATCCTTTTTTAAAAAAGGGAGGAGTAGGGTAAAAACGAACCAGCTTGACAGCAAAACAGAGCACTCTGGCTAGTTTCATATATTCAAGCAAATTTGAAATCAGTGGATGATATGGTTTCCTGGGCAACAAGCTGCCATCCACTCAACTGTACGTGGGCTTGGATTGAGCTGCGTGCACTTGACCAGAAGAAACCCTAAAACCACTGCTAAGATTAATTTCTCATTTGTACACAGACTTTCAGAATGAAAACTCACATTGCATTGTGCTTGTAGAGTTTAATATGATCTAGAATTTAGTAAAATGGTTTAATCACACAGCTATATTTTTTTTCCCCTAAAGAAAAGCTATTCTCAGTTGTAGCTGTGAAATTTCTGTTGGTAAATTCATGTTTAAAAATATGTAAAGCATGCACAAATTCTGTTATTTACCTTCATACAATTCTTTAACAGTTGAAAATAGTTCATAATAGGCACATAAAGTTTCTATATTTGGAGGAAAATTAAAATCATTTTCTTGCTGTTATTATCTTTATCTGTTGTTTAAGTAAACAGATAACTAATATAAAAATCTTAGTAATAACTTACTAATGGGCCATCGACCTATTGTCTAGTATGTTCACTTAAACTGTAACGTTTTGGTAGCAGAACTGGCTTTCTTCATTGGCCAATTCAATCGTCACTTCAATAATGGAATTTCCAAGATACAGTGTGACCATATTTATGTGGCAGTGGTTCATTCAACAAATATTTTTGAGCCCCTACAATATGGTAGACATTTTCAATAAATATTTTTTGAATGACTGAGTTGAAATCTGGCTTGGGACTATGACATGAGTAGAATTTTTCTTTAACTTTTTACCTTCGAATAATATAAGATTCACAGAAAAGTTATAAATATAGTACAGAATATTCTCATATACCCATCAACCAGATTCCCCTAATTTAACATCTTACATAGTTGTATTTTTTACATATTGTTTTGTTGAAATTAACATTGGTAGCATCCTATAACCTACAGACTCGTTTTTGAATTTCATCAGTACTCCCCTCTTGTCTGTTTTTGTGTCCTAGGATTCAGTCTAGGATATCACATTGCATTTGGTCATCATGTCTCCATGTCTCTTACACCCGTGACAATTTTTGAGCAGACTATTGACATCTATGTCCAAAATAGTTGAATATTTTGAGTTTCTAATATGGTTTACACAGAAATATAGTTTGTTTCATTGACTGAGCAATTCACGGAACATTTATTTGTCTATCATAATACACTGTTGTTTGTACTGGCATATAAACATGACTAGAATATTCTTATCCTAGACAGACTTGTAATCTGTTATGAGCAAATAATTTCAGCAATGCCTTATAACAGAGGAATAGGGAGGATAGAAGAGAAAGTATCTGACTCTGACTGGAAACTGGATCAGGTCTTCAAGGAGAGTAAGACTTCTAAAGGTAAACAGGGGTGTTTGAGACAGGAGACCACATTTGAAGAGGCACAGAGGTAAGAAGCACAGCACAATTACCAACAAGAGTGGCATATGGGAGGGAGTGAAGCATGATAAGGGAATAAAATGTCCAGGGGGAGTCAGATCCTGAAGGACTTGTATGTTCTGCTAAAAAGTGTGGGCTTCATTTCACAGGTAATGACAGCCACTGAATTTTTTTCAGATAAAGCAGAGCCTGCAAAACTTTCCTCCTATATTATGTGACAGGAATTGTTATAAGATGAGATCCTTCTGGAGTATTTCTGTCTACTAGATTTTTATTCAAAATGCTGTTTTTCTCAAAGATTCATTTTCCCTTGATAAGGAGTAAGGAAGAATGTAGGACTAAAGCTACCATTCACAAACACTTTTAGAAGGTATCTGTCTCCACAAGTATATTTTAGTAATAAACAATAAAACATGTCTACACTTCACCTCCATTGTCCAAATTTTTCATCTTTTCCTACAAATAAGAAATGTAGTGGGACACCCAAAGCAAAGGCAACAAAAGCAAAAATAAACAAGTGGGACTGTATCAAACTAAAAAGCTTCTATGCAATGGAGGAAACCATCAACAAAATGAAAACAAAACTTACTGACTGAGAGAAAAAATTTGTAAATAGTGTATCAAATGCAGGATTGAGATCTAAAATATATAAAGAATGTATACAACTCAGTAGAAAAAATTTTAATTTAAAAATGGGTAGAGGATCTGAGTAGACATTTTTAAAAGAAGACATACAGATGATGGCCAACAGGTACATGAAAAAGTGTTCAGCATCACTAATTATCAGGGAAATGCAAGTCAATCCCACAGTGTGAAATCACCTCACCCCTGTTAGAATGCCTTCTAACAAAAAGACAAGAGATAACAAGTGTTGGCAAGAATGTGTACTGTCGGTGGTGCAGCCACTATGAAAAACAATGTGGAGGTTCCTCAAAAAATTAAAAATAGAACTACCATAAGACCCAGCAATTTCACTTCTGCATATTTGTCTGAAGAAAATGAAAATGCTAATTGGAAAATATATGCACACCCCCATGTTCATTACAGTGTTATTTATAATAGCCAAGACATGGAAGTAAGCTAAGTGTCCATCAATGGATGAATGAAAAAAGGAAACACTACACTACACACACACACACACTATGTATGTGTGTGTATATACAATGGAATATTGTTTAGCTATAATAAAGAAGGAAATCTTGCCATGTGCTACATGGATGGATCTTGAGGGCAGTACGCTAAGTGAAATAATTTGGATAGAGAAAGGAAAATAGTGTATGACCTTACTTATATGTGGAAGCAAAAGGAAAAAAAAAATAAACCTAAATTCATAGATATAGTGAACAGGTTGGTAGTTACCAGAGGTGGAGTGTGGAGAGTGTGTGAAATGGGTGAAAGTGATCAAAGGATACACACTCCCACTTAGGTAAGTCCTAGGGATGTAAAATACAGCATGGTGAATATAGTTAATTAACACTGTATTATATATTCAAAAGTTGCTAAGAGATTAGATCTTAAAAATTCTATCATAAGAAAAAATGTATAACTGTGAGTGGTGATGGATAGTAATGAGATGTATTATGGTGATTGTTTTGCAATATACAAATATGAATCATTATACTGTACATCTGAAACTAATGAAATTTATGTCAATTATATCTCGCTAATATACATATAATTCATGTGTACAGAACTGAGGACTGTAGAGGAATACAAAGAATGTTACTAAAATCTGGAATTGGTTTTCTGAATGTGGAAAAGGTGTTGCTCTATAAAAGGATTAAGGTTTCAAAATTCCGAATACTTTGTTGATATCTCTAAGTTAAACATTAAAGGAAGAGATTCTTTATGAATTTCTACAAGGTACAGGAAACAAATTATACATTTTGAAGCAAAGCCATGATGTTTGATTATCTATGAGTTAGCAGCCAGAATTATTTAGCAGTATTTAGACCTTGGTATTCAATGAGTGTTCAGCATCAACTAGGAGCTACTGAATTAGTACCTACCTACATTTGTAACAGTATACCCCTGTGATACATGTACACATTGAAGTTTTAGAAGCACTAATTTAAGACATCGTTATTCAATTTTACAATTTTTATAGCATATGTGATCATCATAAATAAAATAATGACTATAGCTTATTTTTGAAAGAAGAAAACTTGTCAAAATGTGCATGTTAAAATTCTTCTGGAAAGGAAAGAACATTGCAAAGGATTATCAATCTTCTTTAAATATGCACTTCACTTGTACCTAAGATCATGCAGGGGACAAATGGGAAAATTGTTTCTAAGCAGCTCTAAATGTCACCTCATTATATTTCACTTCTTCTGATTATGTATTTTTAATGACTGAATGAAATTTATTATATCAACCCTCTATGAAAGTTTTAAATATGGAACTTTAAATGCTGAATTTTTAACCTATCACTAAAATATTTGAGTTTATCGTAAGCTTACTCAATTCTGAATTTTTTAGGAGTTTAATATTTTAATATTCGTTATGATTAAGAACTATAATTACTTACTGTATTTTAAGTGAATTTTAATGAATAAAAGTTAGAAATGATTTACCTTTCACAGGACCTATGTTCTTTATCTAATTATATCTTTATATATTTAAAAGTATTTATTTAAGTCTTATTATATAAAAGCTATTGTTAGAGCTACAGTGATTTTTGCCTTCAAGGAATTAGCATCAAAGTCTGAGACATGAGCTTGCCATGAAAAATTTTGATTTATTTTTCTATTGTTATTAATCTAAGGCAGGGTCAGCAAACTTTTTCTGAAAGGTCCAGAAAAATAGTAAGTATTTTCGGTTTTGTATTCTATACAGTCTCTGTCTTATCTAGTCAATTTGCCATTGTAGCATATAACTAGCCATAGCCAATACATAAACAAGAGAAAGCAAATGCGTTGCAATAAAACTTTATTCATGAAAACTGAAATTTCAGTTTCATATAATTTTATTTTTCTTTTGATTTTTTTTAAACACTTAAAAATATAAAAGTCATTTTCAGTTTGTGGGCTATGCAAAGCAGCCAGGGGGTTGGATTTGGCCTTCAGGCAATACTTTGCTGACATCTCATATAAGACGTTGAGTATATGAATACTCATATATTGATGGTGGTTTTACTATTAAATATAAATTTAATAGGAACCCCATGGGTTTCTGGCATCTAAACTGTAACATTGACATTATGTTATTTTTATTTATTTGAGGGGAAAAAAAAAAAACAGAGGCTGAAAGAGAAAAAGAAGCAAGGAGAACTAAAAATCACTGAGCGTACCATGTATAAACATTGTTCAGTCCTTCATGTATTTCACTTTGTTTAAACTTCATTATATCCTTATAAAATAGGTAACATCTTTGCCATTTTATACTTGAGGAAAACTAAGGCTTAAATCACTTTTCAGGAGTATACAAAGTCAGTAGCAGAATTAATCCAAGTCTGATCGCAAGTCCTGGGACATTTGCACTCTGCAACAATGGCCACAATGACTCGCTCAATGGGAATGCATGTTATGTACTAAAATGATTTATTTTTAGAGGAAGATGATGGAGAGTGTCAGAAGAATGTAATGTTTGGAAGCTTGAGATGGAATTCTGACAAGTAGTTGGAAGGTAGAGGAAGATATTTCAAATATAGGGATGCAAAGCTAAGGAGAGTGTAGCTGGAGACAGAAAAATAGGCAGATGAAAGACCACTTTTAAATTCCCAGTGGCCATGACATTGTCTTTCATTTCATTCCCTTTCATTTATCTTCCTCTTCCCCTTGGTAAATTTAAGTCTTTATGACCTGATGAAAACAGATTGGTTCACACTTTTCTTTTTACTTATCTGTCTCTATAATTGGCCCCAGTTTTCAAAAATTGAACACCTTGCTGCTCACCTGGCAATTATGTGTCCCCAAGAGAAATTTCAGAAGGACCCTCTAATTTTCCCCAATTGTACTCAGCTGTGTGCTTTAATAAAAGACAAAGGAGGGAGCTGATAGAAGTTGTATCTTTCATATGCTGTTGTCTTTTGTGCTTTCTCAAAGCAGATTATAGCCACAAAGCTGTTTAGATGATGTGCTAATTATACCTGGTTACAGTATTTGAGCTAGATAATGAATACTACATACATGGAATGGTAAATGGTTCATTAATACAACTATGCACATTATGGAGACTCTTCTTGTTGTATGCTAAGCATGCTGAGGAACACAATCCACCTTGTCCTCTTAGTAACTCAGTCTCCTACTTAATATGCACTTAATTTATAGGCACTTTAATTGTCCTTTGTTCTGGAATCTCTCATAGCCATAAGAGTCAAGGTAAGATAATGAAGAAGTTAACACAGAACATTTGCACTCGAGTTTACAGTATATGTTAGAAAAAGGATACGAGAAAGTTATACTCTAATAGAGAGTTCACATGTGTTTGAGTTGGCATTTTTTTTAGTGTGCGTTACTCTGTAGGATAAAGAAGGGATAAAAGAATATGTAAAAGAACCTTTCACAAGTGAAATCTTTGATGCAGGAAATAAGACTTTGTATTTGGAAGATCAAACTCAAAAATATAATTCTTATGTCCTAATGTTTATTTGGGGAAAGTAAGCCATTTTCACGGAGTCTTGAAGAGCTAAGAGGTCACTAGAATCTTTGTTGCTATTAATTACTATTTTCCAAGACTTAAGAAATATTCTGTTCTTTATAAATGTTCAATTATATGATGAAATGGAAAATGAGGAAACACAGTCAGGAAATACTTTATAAAAGTATTGGCTTTTATAATTCCCAGTATGTAGCATATTTTAAAATAGTAACCCGGGGACTATCTGTCTATGAAAACATAATTCTAAGGAACTTTTAGTCAGAGTTTGTTGAAATAACATATATTTGGTGAGCTACAGATATGAGTCCAACTCTTCTTTTCTAAATGGTACTTTGGGGTGATCTCAGCGGTCACTAGGATCTTTAACTCAACTAACTTATCCACACAGTTTGCCCAGGCAGGACCCAGAAAGTAAGCCGTGACCTACAGCACTTGCCTTTGACCTTTGTCCTAGTCCCCTTTCTTCATCTTTTCTCTTTTTTTCTCTTGTTCTCTGTTCCTTAGTTCCCAGGTTTCAGTCATTGCTCCCTTGGAACCTTTATTTAGGGACTACATTTCAGTCAGTCACATAGTTTTTCTCTCTCTCATTTTCCAGGACTTGACTTGTCTTTTTTGGCATTAGCTTGGGTTTTATTTTCAGCCTGTATATTTCCCATAGGGAAGTATCCTGTTCACTTAAATAGGCATATTTTCAAACTCTGCTGTCCCTAAACTTGCCACATACTGAGACATATGTTCATGGTTCTTTGCATCTAGATAGCAATCTACTTTATAGCTGAGTGTTTGAGACAAGGATTAATTTAAAGGCACCAGAGAAAGAGTTGGAATTGTCAATAGATTTAAAGACAAAATTACTGCTATGGTTAAGGATGAGTGCAAATACAGTTGACTATTTCCAGCAGTCGTAATCCTTTCAAACCCCCTCTCCCCTACACTTCTGTTAAGATTAGTTTTCCTCATTGTCATTGAATGTTTCAGTTGAATTTCAACTCATTTTTCAGAATAGCATTAAGGTGAGTGAAGTAATATTTTTATGTGCTTTCATTTTTTTTTATAGTTAATCTGTTCAGTCTCCATGACTCTGTCCAAGACTATGACATCTCGTGTCTTTGCAATACCCGAGTAGTCGCTAAATTAGTCAAAGTCACTTGGCTCATTGCCTCCCTTGAACAGTATTCCATGGAGCTGACACCAAGGTGAAATTCCTTCTAACATCAAAAAGAAATAGATTTCTGTAGATCAATTTCTTGAAAATCCACTCTTAATGAATTGACACACTCACGTAATAGAAATAACCCTATAAATTAGTATATCTTATCACTCTAAGAAATCATTTATAATAGTTAAACATCATAACCTAAATACAGACACTTATTATACCTCATGTTATAGAGTCCTTGAATGGGTCAGAGAGCTCCAGGTTTGAAATCTTACTCTTCTAGACGTGGTCTTTCTGATTTTTGGCTTTCCCAGTCTTCCATCTGTTATGATAAGCATTATTTTATTGATGCTTGGCTCACTTCACCTGCTTGCTTAGTTTCTGTGTATTTCCCACGTTGCTGCTGGCTGCTTCATTAAATGTGAACTTCCCTTTTGTTTATTTTCAGTGTCTGCTCCTTCTCCATATCACACAGTTACCACAATGCTGAACTTAGGTTTTCTTGTGTCTTAACTCTTGCTGTTTGTACTTAGAATGTCTTTTCTCCTCTTTTACACTTAACTTTATCTTGTGCAGAACTTTAACTCCAACTCATGTCCTGTGTACATAAAGCCATTCCTGAGAAACAAGCTCTCTTGATCAGTCTGTAATTTTCTTTATGCCTATCATTTCGACGGAAATGCCAAGCAGTGAATTATATAGTATTTCGTTCACGTGTGTTGTTCCCCCAACCTGACTGTGAATTTAATATAGGTAAGGAATGAAAGGTTTTGCTCCACAGAATCTTGAAATACTAGACATAGCCAATTCTTAAAAGATTGCGCTTTCTAATGAAAATAAATGTGCTCTCTGTGCAATATTCAGGCAGCTACAAGTAGCTTAACCTCTGAGAATTTGCTTGTTAATATGAAAAAAATGTCGCTAATGATACTGCCTGATTTGACAGCAATATTATTAATGAACCGTTAAAACATAAAATGCACCGTGTAATGTAATCCTAGGAGATTGATTATTTAGTTTAAAATGCTAAACTAATAATCAATTTCATCCATTTAATTTTATCGCCAGATTTCGGCTTTTTAACTTATGTGGATTTGTCACATGTTGTCGTAGAAGATACAGTGTGGGGAGGGGACAAGTGCAGTGGTGAGAGGTACAGCGTGTCGTCAAAGGGAGTAGTAATCACTGGGGATGAAAGTGGTGTCATCTGCACTGTGGAATATTACTGTATACCTCCAGAATTTTTATAATCATCAACAAAAATGGAAACCATTAAATTATATCCTTCTGTTTCTTCTAAGAAGATATAATAGCTACAAAATAGTTTTTAATCCCCAGATATGAATTGAAAAAATAAGGTAAATAATTATGAACTAAATGTAATTTAGCAGATACAAGGGCAACTAAGTTGCCTAAAAGGCTGTGGCTGCTACAGTATGAACAACTCTGCTAGTGCCCTGTTTCTATTATACAGTCTCACCCACAGATTTAGTGAGTCACATACCACATAAATCGACTATTTTATAGTTCTAGATGTCAGAAATCTAAAATTGGTCTACAACCAATGGACATGGACAACTAAACCGGGGACGGGGCGAAGGTGGGGTGGGGAGGGGGGTGCCAATGGGGTAAAAAGGTAAAATATCTGTAAAAAAAAAATAAATAAAAAATTCATAAAATAAAAAAATAAAAAGTAAAAAAATAAATAAATAAATAAAAATAATAATAAAATTGGTCTACAAGGCTGTGCCCCTTTAGGAGGCTCTAGGAGAGACCCCCCTGCCCCCATTTATTTTTTGTTTTTGTTTTTGTTCTTTGTTTTTGTTTTTTTGCTGTTGTTGATTTTGTTTTGCCTTTTCTAGCTTTTAGAAGCTGCATTCCTTGTCTTGTGGTCACACATTCCGGTGACCTCAGCTTCCATTGTCATATCTCCTTCTCTGACTCTGACCCTCCTGCCTGCCTCTTATAAGGACCCCGTGATTATGAGTCCACCTGGATAATGTAAAGCAATCTCTCCATTTCAAGATCCTTAGCTTAATTATATTTTCAAAATCCCCTTTGCTGTGTATAAGGTAACATATTTGTAGATTTGGGGGAGTTGGACATGGACACCTGTAGGGAGATTTTATTGTGCTCTAATTACATGAAAAGAGTAACACCAAAAATCTTTAAGTCTGGGATTTTTAAACTATATTTAGTAAGTTATATAAAGTAAAATTCCTTTTTCCAAATTAATTGCAATTGAACACATTGAATGACAGCACATCCTTTAGTTTGCCTAGAATCCAACTCCCTTTCTTCTCAGGAACAGGACCTTGGTTTCCCTTTGGAAAGCCACTACCCTCCTACTGCTGTAGTGAAATGCTCTGCTGTCTCCTAGCCAAGAGCTAGCATCCAAGCCAGTTCAACCAATGAGATTAACTTCCCCTAGAATTTTACTTTGGAGAGGAGTGAGAAGAGAAGAGAAGAAATGGTGCATCATGGGGGTTGTGGCCTCTTGAGATTCTCCTCAAGCCTCACCGATTTCTTGGTCCTTGCTCTGCTTGAGATCTAAGTATTTAACCTTTGCTTTAATCCTGTGAACTATGGAACAGTATTCCAATAAATTCCTTTTTTTTTTTTCCCTGTCAGTAAACCAGAATTTGTTTGGATTGCATATCAAGTTGCCCTCTATAGGTTGTACCCAGGCTCATCCAAAATAGTAATAATTCTAATGTACTGTGAGCTGATTTCCAACAAGAATGCTGAATAGCCCTGGCCGGTTTGGCTCAGCGGTTGGAGCATCGGCCTGCGGTAGAGAGAGACCCGAGACCCGGGTTTAGTTCCCGCTAATGGCATGTATCTCGGTTGCAGTTTGTCCCCGGCCCTGGTTGGTCGTGCGGGTGGCAGCCACTCGATGTGTCCCTTCACATCGATGTTTCTCTCTCTCTCTCCCTCTCTCTCCCTCCCGCTCCATCTGAACAACAACAACAACAAAAGAATGCTGAATAAACTTTGTTTGTTTTTTCTGAGGGAGAGCTCTCCACCAAATGAATATAATTTCACATTGGAAAGGGAATAATGGTGGGTGGAGTGGAGTCTAAAGGAATTAATAAATAAAAACAAGGAGAGAGCTAATTTGAGAGGAAATAATTTTAATTCATTATAAGGGAGAATTTTCAATTAAATAGAAGTGTCCAAAATAGAATGGGGAGGTAATGAGCCCTTCCCTATCAGTCCCTATCGGGAGGGGAAAATAGGGGAAAAAATGTCTTGCTTTCAAAACTGTCGGTGAAGATGGATTTCCCTTCAATTTCCCCATCACAGTATATTCCCCTATCACTGTACAATTACTTGTCAGGGACATGAACTTTTATGACTCTCTCTGCCCAGATAATAATTCACTTATTCCATCAGCCAGGTTCTCAGGAGTGTTGACTGGCTTGTCAACCTGAGCAGCACCAAGTCAGGAAGCTGTCCAAGAGACTTACAGGACAGTTGTCTTATTAGCTTGATGGACATCTTACCAAGAGTTCCAGTGAGACAGAGAAACACTTTATTATCCAGAAAGGCATGTTTCTAGAACTCCTGAATATGAAAGGGATTGTTGAAACCCAACTCATTTCTCTGCTTCACTACTTTATACTACTGTACTTTGAGAATGACTTCCAAATTGACCATGGTCGATTTAATTGATTTTCCAGGACGATGATAATGTAGAATATTATAGCTTCACAGATATTTCACAAAACCAGGCTGTGACTTATAGAATATATAATATAAAGCAATTGAAAATAAACATTTCAGCATGCTGTTTTATTGTGTAGGACACCAAATACAACAGTTTTTATTGAGAAAGCATTTCTAGTTTAACAAGTACTTCACACTAAATTTCATGTATTGTGTATTTGACTTTGACCAAAAAGTAAACGCAGAAGAAAGTTCTTTGGCTTAAGAAACATAATGTGGAAAGAAGTAGACAGGCATTGCTTTATTTTATTTATATGAAATATTTTGGAGTGTAAGTTAACAGTTTTTCAAACTAATTCATAAGTGCAAATTGTAATTTAAAAACATTTTTATAGCATTTACTCTATGCCAAGAACTATTTTAAGTTCTTTACATATATTAAATCCTTTTATCACCACGACAGCTCTGTGACATAGATACTGTTACCTTTTTTTCCACAAGTGAGAAAACTGAGGTACTTAGGTGTACGGTTCTAAGGGGGACTAACCAGTAAATTTAGGAATGTCTGAAAAATCAGTGGTAAAGGGAAATCTGTCCATTGGTCAGAACTTGCAGAGGTATATTTTATCGGTTTTTTATGGATTGAGAAATTCCACCAAGAGGTCACATAGGTGCTAAGTAGCAGGATACAATTTGAAAGCAGGGAGAATCATCCAGAATCCAGGCATCTATCCTTTTATTGCCATTTCACATACATAACTAATTATAATCAGATAGTGATGTTTCCTAAGCCAATGTTCGATGCGCCATGTTTATTCCTGTCAATACCATTTCTTAAGTTCCTACACTCTCAGATTTTCTTGGAACATTCTTTTCTCCCCTTTGACTTTTCCACCTCCATTTAATGGCCGGCTCACTTCCAACTCCTTCACAAAGCCTTTCTTGACAGCCATCTCTAAATTTGAGTGTGCCCTTTTCATTCGTAAAGCTCACAGTGTTTGTATCTACCACCATGGCAGAATGCTTAACTCTTAACAGCACAGATGTATACACACTCCAACATGGCACCTCTGTCAAGGGGCACCAGTCAGCCACCTCACTGCTGAATGATTACATTGGACACCTTCCAACAGGGAGAAGGCAGTAATGTGCCCTTACTAGAATAGGATTGTATTCTGGATATATATTTGTCTTCCCTGCCCCAAATGTTTTTACTAACACCAGCATCTATGGTTTATTTACCTTTATTTTATTCCTAGGACATTGCTTAGGACAAAGACACTCATTTTATGCCAAAAGCAGTGATCTGAAGGGCTCATGCCGATGGAATTGTCTGGTCTTATTCACACACTCCATCATTGTAAATAGTCTATTGAAAACTGAATTACATTACAGTTTAGAGACTATACCCTTAAAAGGTGAGGTTTTATCTTGTAGGATGGGGGCATATGTTTTGAATCAGTTGCCAAAGTGTCGTTTTCTTTTATATCTCGAATATATGGATCTGGGAATCAAGGGGGTAGAAGGTGGAATGGCATCACTCACTATTTTACATAATAACCCATTTGCAGAATTTTTGCATTCTTTGCCATAACTTAGATGATACAGGTTTGAATGTCTTACTTCCTAAAGGCAAAATGCTCTCATCATGGACACACAGTGGTTTCACTGAATTAGAATTTCAGACTGCCACCTGGCTATTTTGTGCCTCTCATGTCACTGAACCAACAAGCAGACTATTGCACTGGCTGGCACGGTTGATCTTGATAACAAAGGAGAAATTGGGTAACTTCTACTAATGGGAGCTGGAGAAATATTTCAGTGAGCGCAGGAGATTTTCTGTGGTAACTACAAACCCAATGGCAAAAGTTAGTACAAAATTATAGCAACCCCAACAATATTATATATAGGACCACTGAGGATTCCAAATGATTTTTTTTAATGAAAATTTAGGTTACCCCACATGCTGCCAATGACAAAGGACATATGGAATGGATAGTAGAATAAAAAAGTTACAAAAACCAGTTATAGTTTTGTGACCAGTTACAAAATGAGAGATCCATCAGTATGCATATTTTATTATATATTTGGTACGTGAAGATATGTGTGTGTGTGTGTGTGTGTGTGTGTGTGTTTGTATGTATATATTTACTAGTTTTTATTCCCCCCTCATTTTTTTATTATTTTATTTAAGGCATTGTAATGGTGGTTTACTTCAAAATTTAGTCCTTAGGTAACAGAATACAAGTGGGACTGTGACTGAACTAGAGAAATAATGATCGCTAGAGAAGTATAATCTACTGTCACTGGAGATGGATACTTGATGGTTTGGATTTTGTACTTCCCTTTTTACAAAGGTGAAAGTTGTTATTTCATTTATGTTATTTCAAAATATACTTGCAACTACTTACACAAAAGCAGAAAATTGGTAGTGTTTTGACTGTTGATGGATTGTGCTCCAAACGCACTCTTATGTACTCTGCTTGGAGATGCTGATCCTGAGATCATGAAATTCTCTTTGTCAGCTGGTTCCGGGTGACATTGAGGAGAGATGGAAAGGCAGAAATAAGAATCTTGTTCCTGTCAGTATCATCCTAGCAGATGGTGTTTCACTTAATCAGCAGCAGTTGGTTCCCATCTCAAGCTTGTTTAGTTATTTCCAGAACCAGCCTTAATGTGCCCCTCAGAGATACCAGGTGTAGGTGGGTAACCAGTCTAATGAGACATCTGCTTCCCAGAGGTCTCAGCCCCAGTTACACAGTGTCCATGCTTCAAGCTGAAGTGCCATTATTAGCCTCCACAGCGATCTAAGGCTGAGTTCCTAGTGCCCTTCTTTGAGTTCCTGAAGGTTCTCACATTAGCCAGATATATTAATGAGGATTCTCCAGAGAAACAGAATCAATAGGGTGTTTATGTATACAGAAAGAGATTCATTTTAAGGAATTGTTTCATGTAATTGTGGTGACTTAGCAAGTCCAAAATTTAATGGGGTATGCTGGAGACTCAGGGAGAGTTGTAGTTTGGGTACAAAAGAAGTCAGTCCACTGGAAGAATTCCTTCTTCTCAAGAGGGTTGGGTTGAGTCTCTGTTCTATTAAAGCCTTCAACTAATTGGATGAGGTGTAGCGTCCTATGGAGGACAGTCTACTTTACTCAAGTCCACCAATTTAAATGTTAATCTCTTCTACAAAGCACTGTCTTCATCAGCTTGAGGGCTCTAGCAACAATAACAAAACAAACAGGAAACATTAGACTCGATGGCTTTAACAACAGACATTTATTTTCTCGCATCTGGAAGGCTGGAAGTACAAAATCAAGGATCTGATGATTTTTTCTGGTGAAAGTTCTCTTCCTGTCTTTCAGATCACCACCTTCTCTCTGTGTCCTCATATAGCACACACACAGAGAGAGAGAGATGTTTTCCTCTTCTTCTTTTTATAAGGCTACCAATCCTGTTGGATTAGGGCCCCAACCTAGTGACCTCATTTAACCTTACTAGCCTCTTAAAGATGTTATCAGCAGATTGAGTTACATTGGGGGTTAGGACTTCAGCATACACATTTCAACATACAATTCAACCCATAAGCCCTCCAAAATCCAGTTTCTTATAATATGCACGATACATTTATTCTATCCCAACAACCTCAAAGTCTTAACTCTTTCCAGCATCAATTCTAAAGTCTAAAGTTGAAAGTTTCATTTAATATCTAAATGAAATGTGGGTTAGACTCAAAATGTGATTCATCCTGAGGCAAAATTTCTCTACAGCTGTAAACCTGTGAAATCAGGTAAGTTATTTGCTTTCAAAGAATGATGGTGGGAAAGACATGGGATAGACAAACATTTCCCAGAAATATCAGACAATATTTGACCAAATATCGGTGTTCCATGGCCCAGCCAAGTTTACATGTAAAATAACTGTCACATAAGACAGCAAATCATTCTCAAGGGTCCAAGCCACAGTTCCTTCTTTCATACTCTTGGGATGAGATCATCACCTGGGCATCATGACTTTCTTAAAGTCTGGGTCCCAACTCTGCTGGAAACTTCCTTTGACTTGTTTAGTTATTTAGGTATCAGCAGCAGCCAGTTGGTACGTTTTCTCAAGTGTTTGAATCTCAGGTCTTTGTTGCACCTTCTCTGAACTTACAAGGGTTGAAAACCTCAACATCTTTCTTTTTATTTTTCCTGTCCAGGAAAGATTCTTGCAGATTGGGTAACTAGTGTTTCCTTGTTGCTTTTCTAGTTCTCTAACTCTGTTTAACAAATTCTTCATATAAATTTCCCATGTCAAAATACCTGATGTTGTTTCTATTTTAACTGTTAGACCATGGCTGATATATAATAATTATATATATTTTTAAATGTTTTTATTGATTTTTTTAGAGAGAGAGAAGGGGAAGGGAGAGAGAGATAGAAACATTGATATGAGAAACATCTATCAGCTACCTCCTGCACGCCCCCTGCTGGGGATTGAGCCCGAAACCAGGGCATGTGTCCTGACCAGGAATTGAACCAGGACCTCTCAGTCCATGGGATGATGGTCAATACACTAACCACACCGGCTGGTACCATAATTATCTTAATTCATGCTGTGATCACCAATTTAGATAGACTGTGTAGCTTATAAACAACATACATTTATTTCTTATGGTTTTGGAAGTTGGAAGTCTGAGATCGGGCTGCCAGCATGGTCCGCTGCCCCCATGGTCAGGTTCTGGTGAGAGTTTTCCTTCTGATTTGCAGCTGTCTTCTTCACATGGCAGAGAACAGAGAGAGTGGAAGCAAGGTCTCTTGTCTTTTTTGGAGGGCACTATTGCCATCAACAGGGCTCCTTCCTCATGACCTAATCACCTTTCAAAGGCCTCATTTCTTAATACCATCACATTAGGAATTAAAATTTCAACATATGAATTTTAGGGGGAAACAAACATTCAGTCCATTGAAATAATCTTGGTTTTTCTCAGAATGTTCTCATTTATGTCTGTTTTTCCAATGTGCTTTTAATTGTGTTATCTTTCACTCTTCGAAGTATCCTATTTGAACAATAAATTATATGATGTTCTAAAAATAAATCACAGTGTATTAGAAATCAGAACACCTGAGATCTAGTCCTGACTCTGTAAAAATTGCATATGACCTTGAGCAGATCACTTATCCTGAAGATTAGATGAATCTTTCTACCATTTATTACAGCTCCAAAGTCTTTGATCTTATAATCTATGATGCCATCATGCAATTTGCCCAAATATACTTAAATGTGTTACTATTGTGATATTGACATAAATCTGAGTAGCAGTGGAAGGCATGAGAAATGACATGAATTTTGAGCAGTGTTCTGAGGAAGAGAAAAGTAAATCTGGTTGGCAAAGGTGAACTGGGAAAGCATTTCTGAAAAACAATTGTTAAATCGATCCGAATATTTTCAAAATTATTGCAGCAGAAAAAGAGAAGTGTTTTTGATCATTTTAATATACAAATAACAACAGATAAAAATAATATTCACTGATTTTTTTCCCTCACCACAGGCACTGATTAAAGTCTGTTATATATACTAATTTATTTAACATTTGTAATAATTCTGTGAGGCAGGCATTATTATTACCCCCATTTCACAGAAGAAAGAAAGGTTCAGAGGGTTTAAGTAACTTGCTTAAACATATATAGCAAGGAAGTGGTGATACTGAGAATTATATCCAGTAGTCTAATTTTAAAACTTTTATACTATAATTTTCAGTACCAGGATTAATATAGCTTTATGTGACCTGGTGGAGGTGTTAGGTGACGCTCTGGTGGTATTTGTTTTGCTGTATAGTCTATCAATCAGTATATCATATACCTTATGCTTACACAATGTTTTAAGTCAATTCTAACAGTAAACCTGGAAAAATCACTATAGCTAGATTCAGAAGAACTATAATTACAATTCAAATTTGATTAGAGAGAATTTACTTGAACCCTGTTAAAAATATTTGTTTTTTTTTTTTCGGAGTTATAAGAAAAATTCCTGTTGAAGGTGAGAGTTTCTTAGAGTATATGGCTCTAGCATTTCTGAAATTAATCATCAGATTCCTGGGCCCTAACTTGAGATAATTCTGCAATAATTAAATGTTCTGTTTCAGTAGTTCTGAAGTGAGGCCCAGAAATCTGCATTTTCATTACATTCCCAGTGACTGTTTAACACCCTAAAGTTTGAGAGCAATTATTGTATAGTTTCTGGAATATCAAGAAAGCAATGAAGTACCTGGCAGATATGCTGTATTAGTTGGCTAGGGCAGCCATCACAAATTACATAGACTGGGTTGGCGTTCACAATAGAATTGCATTTTCCCTCAATTCTGGAGGCTAGACTTTGGAGATCAAGTTGTTGGTGGATTTGGTTTCTCCTGAGTGAGACCTCTCTGCTGGGTCTGCCCAGGGTGCCCTCTCCTAGCTGGCCCTTCGTGTCAGTGTTATCAGCATCCTGATCTCCTTATAAGGGCACCAGTCATACTGAATTAGGGCCTGCGGTAATGACCACATTTTAAATTAATCTCATCTTTAAAAATTCTGTCTCCAAATACAGTCACTGTAGAGGGTCAGGACTTCGACATATGTATTTTGGGGGACACAATTCAGCACATAATACCCACTGACCACACATCCCTTTTTATTTATTTTTTTTATTTTTTTCTTTATTGATTTGAGAGGGAGAGGAAGGGAGAGGCAGAGAGAGATAGAGACATTGAAAAGAGATAACATCGATTGGCTGCTTCCTGCATGCCCCACACTGGGGATTTGGCCCACAACCTGGGCATGTGCTCTGACCGGGAATCGAACTGGCGACCTCCTGGTGCATGGGTCAACGCTCAACCACTGAGCCACACCAGCCAGGCCACACATCCCTTCTTGTTCAGAATAATCACAGGTTACGTCGGATGTGCCAGGATTATTTCTATTAGAGCCTCTTTTTAATCTCCAGAGTGTTGCAATTTGGGCCATAAAGTGTGTGGACTCTCTATGTAAAGGTTACAAAGATACCTAATTAGAAGCAGGTATAGCTTTCTTATTTTTTCTTTCATCCCACTGGCATTTTGAGGACAATTCTTATAGTATAGAAAATATTAGAACAGCAGTTTTCAAAAGTTATATTAAGGCAGTTATGTTCTTAAATTGTATTACATTGAAAATTAAAGATCCAGGGAAGTAAATTAAAATGCTTAGGGTAGATTTTATCACTCTCTGCGTGTGTAATTTTGCTTGATTTTCTTTCTTTTACATATATATTTTTATAGCCAGTCTTTATACTGTTAATATGTAACTTAAATCAGGATTTTAATGGTTTTGTTCAAAGGCTGCTGCAAACATTTGAAATGTCATTTCTATCCAGAAGTTATCAGTAAAAAAAATAAAATGGAGCAGTTCACCTTTCTGAAGCGGTGATAATTCAATTTAGATTACCTTAAGTCAATTAAATTCTCTGTCATAGTTTCTTCATCTGTAAAGCATGAGTCATAATACCAGCAAATTGTAAAGATGTCATCACATAAATGCTTAAAAGATCCCTCTGCCACCATACCTAGCTCTTCTTCCCCACTCATTTTCTTATTATCTCTCCACCAGCACAGGACATACTGCTTTTCTTATATTTCTCTTTTGGTCTAGCCATTGGGATGTTACTTTGAGGCAAAGGCACTGTGTTGGTATGTTATTTTGTTTGTTTGTTTGCTTTTTTTTTAATCCCTTGGACCCAACAAAATGATTGGCACATAGATAACAGTAAATGTTCATAGAGCCAAATAATATGTTAATGAAAAAAGAATGAATAGATGAAGTTGATAAAGGCAATTTTCTTCAAATTTCCTCCATTGTAGAGAATTACATATGTGATTATTGAAGGGCTTGAACATCTACTTGAGACTTTTCTAACAAGAGTAAACCATACCTAAGCCATTCAAACATCAAATGCTTAATTGAGAAGTAGGTAATAAAAAGAGGAGAACTTTTCTTTCCTCATATTTTATTTGTCAGAGAGAAAAAAGTTAAATCTTGTTATTGGTACAAAAGCCTTTTACTTATGGGTCTGTGCTTGCATATTCCATATTCAAATTAAATGCTCATCTGAAAAATCGGCTTCATCTCATATTTCTTCTTAGAATCCTTGTAAAATAGATACATATGAACTCCAAGGTACATTTCTGGTTTTACCAAGAATCTGTAGAAGTTCTTCTTTCTTCTTTAGGATATGTTACGTGTTTTAACGTTATGTCTAGTCTACTCTAAAATCACCCTGCACACTATGTGGGAGATGGTAACTGGGTATGCTACATCTTGACCTAGATGGTAATTACATAATTATGCTAATATAGTAAATAGAGTAAAGGTTATAATTAAAATTGTTCTACTTTATGTATAGGATACCTCAATTTAAAAGTTTACAAAGTATGCCTTGGTTATCATTTGCATACTGAACTTAAAGAAAATAAAGAAACCTCAGAATACTTTGAAACTAAATAATTCTTGGGGGTAGGAGGTACTTTGGAAAAGTATAAACAGTAATCATTAACTTTTTATATACAAAATTTTACTTTTTTCTGGAAGACATTTATTAATGTCAACTTTTCTGTTCACATGTTTTAATTAACAAGCAAGTAATGATTAAACTATACCTTCCAAAATGAGCAGTTCCTCTGAGAGATTCTGTCTAGTAAAGGTCTGTCACACTTAAACTTCCATCTTGCCCATCTTATGTTCTACTCAAGTATTTATCTTCTATTTTTATAGGAAATTGATTAGATTTCTTTTAAAGTTTAGTCTCTGAGGTTCTCTGAACTGTAACAGATACAAATGTTCATAATTCTTTCCTTTGAACAAAAGTCTGCATATATCTCACTTGACTTCTTTAATTTTTTTTTAAGATTTTTTTTTCTTCTTTATTGTTTTAGAGAGAGAGGAAAGGAGAGGGAAATAGATATAGAAACATCGATGAGAGAGAGCATCGGTTGGCCACCTCCTGCATGCCTCCCACTGGGGATTTGGCCCATAACCTGGGCATGTGCCCCGACCAGGAATCGAACTGGCGACCTCTTGGTGCATGGGTCGACACTCAACCACTGAGTCTCACTGGCGGGGCAACTTATTTAATTGTTTTTAAGCATCTTACATTTTTGTTGAATACAAAAAATAGCATTTACAATAAAAACTGGAATGTTCAGCTTGGATAGATAAAAAGTGATTTTCAATAAGAAAGACAAACAAACTACTGAATATTTTCTATATAGAACCTTTATTGAAAGAAAAGTTTATTTTGAACTTTCTCTAAACACACAGGGAGCAAAAGGCATGTAGAGCAAAATGAATAACTATAGGGAGCTGGAAAGGAAGTTGTTTATATCTTTAGAAAGTTTTTTAAATGATTCATTTTGAAAATTGATTTCATAGTGGTGCATTAGTAAAGGAAGCATAGATACACATTTGTTGATTTGAAGGGAAAATTATTTGTCATTTCAAGAAAAAGAGTTTAGGCGTGAATTCATTTGATCTTCCAAAATTTACTTCCAAGGGATTTATATTCGGTATAATCATTTTGTGAGGTTAAGAAACCCTGGGTCACCATTAGGATGCTCTTCCAATACATATTTTAACACCTTTTCTTAGCTTTCTTCAAGACCTGTAAGAGATACACAAAGCTGACATTTGTTTACTTAAATAACTCATTGATTTTTGTCACTTTTCTCTGCCTCTGTAGCTTTCCTTGGGATAAAGTTTTCTTATGATTTACTTGGTTGGGCTGAATTTGACTTTATTTGTTAGCAATTTTTCTCTAAAATATCTTTGATGAAAAAGGTTGTTGAGAAAAGATGCATTTGTTATATACTATCGACAGAAACAACTCCACTGTAATAAAACAGAAACAAAGGAGTTGTTTGCTCAATGAGGAATATCTATTGATGCGTGCCATTTGGCATTAAAGGGAGAGTTAATTACTCTTCATGAACTTGCTTTATTAGCTGAAATACCTAACTAATGTAGTTATGAAAAGACATTAGACACATTTGAAATTCAAATGATATAAAACCAAACACCATTTATTCAACCCAAGTCATCAATTGTTCACAGAATTTCAAATTACTGTAGCTGTGTGTAGCAGATGGAGAAGTTAAATTTGCTCAACAGCTTTCCTGTGTGTTCTAGGAAGCCTGACTGCTGGTGTGTTTGGTAAACTACAGCAGTCCCATGTGACTCACTGTACAATAGCCAAAGGAAATGAAATTTTTGTTTAGTACAAAAAGTTATCTAAAATGAAAAACCCAGTTTTATTACTGGTGTGTGTTTTTTTAACGGTGTGCAAGGTCCGAAGTCCTTTCCACATGTTTACGATTCTTGAGTCCTTTTCCTCAATTTTAAGGTATATGAACTAATTCTGAGCAATAAAAGGAACCACAATCACATTTCTTCCAAAAAATTTAATTCTGGTTTTCTTGAGAATTAAACAGTTCTGATAAATCACAAATTGATTTTCCCTGTATCATCGTATCATATATATGTATGTGTGTATGTGTATTTGTATGTGTATGTATATCATCCAACACAGCTATAATATTTTGAGAAAACAGTACAACCACTGAAGAATTTCTGAAATATATTTTACCTTATTAAAGATAATCACATTGTTTTACTTTGCTTTCTTACAATTCTGAGTCATCATGAGAAGGTTCTAGTAATGGCCAAAATGTCCATGAACAGCAACATTTCTGACGGTTCTCCTTTTTCTTAGAATTCACACATTGCTCTTGTGTTGAAAGTACATATCTCTTTTGAGCTGTTGACTTTAAATAAGCCTAACATAGTTTCATAAACATCTTAAGTCTGATACCCTGAGAGGACTTCTAGTTCTAGCCTTAGTCAAGAGTCACCTTAAAGTACTACAAATGAGTGAGAGTCTCCTCATCTCCAAACACCCACAGGGGAATTAGATTTTATGACAATTCAGTGCATCATATATTGTTTAAGAACATTTCCATCAGGCTCTGTTACCTTTCTCTCATTTAAATTTCTGTACAGAAAGCAGGTCAGATTTACCACTTACAATGAAAGTGGTGTGGGTCTACTTACAGAAAACAAGTTGAGTGTAAAGATATAAATAGTCAAAAATGACTTTATTGTTTGTTTAGTTTTGGCCTGAGCAACTCGGTGATGAGCAAGAGCCATTTCCTGACAGATGCCGTGAAGCAGAACTGGACTCTGAACAAAAATACTAACATCTGTCCATTAAAGTTTTCACCATCTATCAGCTTCACCCATTTTTCTTTTATTGCCCCCAAAGTTTTGGGGTGTTCTTATCTACTCCTTTACCACATATATATTATAAATATCTGTTTCTCAAAGAAAAAAAAATATGCTGCTGGTATTTTAATTGGAATTATATTATATAATTTGTAATATTTGATATTTTTTTATTGCACTTGCTGGAATGTTGTTTAAGCCGCTTGCTAAAAGAAAAAGAAAAGGAAAGAAAATAAATCTTCTGGTTTAATTTTTTAAAGTAATATTTGTTTCTTTTTTAAATTTATTAATTTTGCTCTCAATCTTTAATCTTTCTTTTCTCATATCTTTCTTAGGCTTAATCCCAGTTTTTTGAAACTATTTTAATTTATTTATATTTATTCTTATATATTTATAAACAAAAACTTTTAAAAAGATAAATTTGCCTCTAAAGAGAGCATGGTCACTTCCCTGACATTTTCTTTGTAATTTTATGCTTATCACAATTTTCAAAAAAATTGTATTCATAAGCTTTGCTTCCTCATCAACCAAATATATTTTTAAGAAAATGTATTTTACATGTATATGAACATCTACTTTATTATATTGTTAAAATATTATAATTTCTGATGTGGGGAATATTTTCTGGCATTCTTAATGGCTTAATAGCTGAGTGACTTCTTAACACATATTTGGCATATGCTTCATATGTACTCTTAATAAGTACGGAGCTCTTTTTTTTTTCTTTTCTTATTTTTGTTAACCTCTATTTATACTTTTTTTTTTTTTTTTTGAGAGTACGTGCCCTTAGCGAGAACTGAACCCCAATCTCTCTGGTCCACGGGCCAATGCTCTAACCGCTGAGCCAAACCAGCCAGTCATTTTTTTTTCTGAATTTCATCTTCATCATCATAAAACATTGTATACTCTGTTGCTTTCACTTTCTGGTTTTTTTTTCCCCCCGATATTGGAAAAACAGCCCCACTTTTTAAAAATTTTATACCATAACAATTGCATTTTTTGTAAATATCTCCTTTTATAACTGACAGTTTTATTGTACATATATATTTAATAGTATGTAGGAAAGGATTAAAGTTTTATGACTATTTATAGGTATTATTCTTCTTTCATATACATTGCTTTCTGAAACCATTTGTAAAAGTTAAGCAATTTCTTTCCCAGAGCTTTAAACTTCTTAGCTTATAATAGGGCAGAGTTACATTGGAAAAATGCATTTGTTCACAGGTTTATCATAATTATATTTATTGTGAAAAAGTGATTATCACGTTCATAAAGTTGCATTTTACTAAGGATTTGATCAGAATGTCTGTAAAAAAAGAAAATTAGTCCATAGTTAGGAACACTGTAGATGATGTTTAAGGAGACTGTAACAAGTCACTTTTCAGTTGACTTTCTCATAAGTTTTGGTATCTATTCTTTCCTAAGTGGAAAGACAATAACAATTCTTCCACAGTATGTGAATTATATAAAGCTCGATCCCGGCCTGTGTGGCTCAGTAGACTGAGCATCATTCCATAGACTGAGAGATCCCAGTTCAGTTCCTGGTCAGGGCACATGAGCAGGGTGCTGCTAGATCCCCAGCAGGAGGCGCTTTTCTCTCACATTGATATTTCTATCTCCCTTCTCTTTCTAAAGACATCAATAAAAGCATATTTTTAAAAATTATGTAGAACTTGAATAATAATGGTCAAAAAAGATTATTTCTATGAATACATAAGAACAAATCAAAGAAAGTAGATCACTCTGCTGGCAGTCCCTGATATTACTGATCCTTGTCTGCTTTAATAGTCTGCATCACCTGCTGTGCTGATATTAAAGAAACATATAATCAGGGGAAATGCAAGGTGAAAGTCTAATCAATTCACTTTTATAATTCTCAATATATACTGAATTTGTGCACTTAGACTTTAATGAACGTCACAATACATGACAGTAAGAAATGTCAGGGAGAAGGACATCAGAGCACCAGTGTCCGGAAATCAATAGTATTTGTGCTATGACAGCTTCATGTGTCTACTACAGGTGTGGCCATACCAGAGTAACACTCAGTTTTTCCTCAGTTATTTATTAACACATTAAACACTGACTAGCAAGTTGTATGGGCAATATACCCTAGTTTTTAGTGCAAATGTGGACCAGGGAGAAGAGGATTTCCTGTCACTTTTCATGAGTAATATTGTAAGATTCCACAGAGGTAATGGGGTTTCAAGACTTGTTTACAGGGAAAGAAAAGTCTCCTTGATAAAGAAAAATGGTTCTAGACATTAGAATATAGCACTGAAAAAGATTGTTAACATTTATACAATAGGGTCTCATAGAAGGTTATGTTCTGAGTAAAATTAATAGGTTAGCTTCATTACAAAGTATAGCAGAAGCAAATCTGTCTTAGGGGACACAAAATGTAATCAAGAACCCTATAATCACCATTGAGGACTGAGATCAAAACCACAAGCCACTGTTGAAGGTCATTATGCATGTGTGTTCTTCACACAAAACACAGAAAATGTAAAGGGACGCTCCTTTGACAAGGAGAATAAAGTAAATAATAAGATCTTCCATTTTTATAACTGTAATTACAAATACTCCAGCTGTTAATGTCTAAATGTTTCAAAAACCTTTTGACATGCTATTTATCAACAGACTCTGTTCAACAAAGAAATCTTGCATTTGATTGCAAATCATAATAGAAACATTAACTTTCATAATTTATCATTTATACAGAAAAAGCCTTTCTGTGACTTGTTTTAAATTAATGAGTGACTTGCATTAAATAATGCATCTTTTAATTTGCATAGTTCTTTATATTTGTCAGAGTGTTTTCCCATGCTTTATTTCATGTGACATTATTCGTAGTAACTTCCTAAATAATTTTCTCATATTCCTGCACCATTACATTTTGGTTTCCATGGATTTTAAACTAGAGTTAGGGCCACTAGACAGCTTTGAAAATGCCACTCTTACACACACAGGCCATATGATTATTTTGTTTTGCTGTACTTTGCTTTTCCCAGTGAAGCAGACAGGGAGAATGAATGTTAACTGTCTTAATGGTCAATGTGTATCACTACATAATCGAGTTGTAGCTCACAAATGGTAATAACCAGGAAAATGGTCAAAACAATCAAATTAGTTATTTCTAAATTCAATTCAAAAGCCAGCTCTTATGGATTTTCAGGATAATTTCATAGATGAAAATGTCTTTTTCCACTCCTATCTGTCTTTGGAGGCAATCCCAAATGCCACTTTCTTCCCCATTCCCTAGTGCTACCTATAGTACTCTGGGTAAATCTGCATGTAAAAGTAGCTGGTTCTGTAGGGAATAATTGTGCAACACTTTCTTCTTTCTTTGTTGGTTTGGATCCAAATGAGAGACAGTTTTTTTTGTTGTTAATATTTATTCTCCTCTTCTTCAGTAAGAGAACCTCGAGGGTTTAACTAGGCACCTGACTTCCTAAAATAATAACTACATTGTTCAGTCTCCCTCTGAGCAACTAGGTGTGGCAGTGATTTAAGTTCTGCCAGTGGCTTATAAGCAGAAATATTTTTACAAGAAGGAAGCCCAGGTTTCCTTCCCATTTGTCCTTGCTCCTGGCTGGAATGGAGATGGAATGGCTGGATCTGAATCATAGGAAGAACCTGCATTCCTGAGGCCATCATAACACTGAACTAGGAGTTCTAGACCAGGGTTGTATTGTTGTTGTTTGTCTTTCCTGAGTGAAGAAATATCCGCCTTGCTTAAGCCACTCAGTGTTAGTTTGCCAGGGCAGTACAAGATACCACAGACTGTGGTTTAAACAACAGAAATGTGTTTTCTCACGATTCTGGAGGCTGAAAGTTTGATGTTAACGTGTTGGCAGGGTTGATTTCTCCCGAGGCCTTGCGTCCTGGTTTGTAGATAGCTATCTTCTCTGTCTTCATTATTTTCCATTGTGCATGTCAGTTCCTTTTGTAAGTACACTCTCATATTGGATCAGGGCCCACCCATATGACCTAACTTTTCTTTAATTACCTTTTTAAAGGCCCTTTCTCCAAATGCAGTCACATTCTGAGTACTGGGGGTTAGGACTTTAACATATGAAACATGAATTTTGGCAGGACACTATTTAGCCTATAACACATTCTTTTTTGTTGTTGTTGTTGTCCTTATTTGTAGCCAGACGTATTTCTATCTGATACAACATAAGGGACATTCAAATGTAACTCCTGATGGAAGCTGGATCATCAGATGACCTCCCTTAGATGTGTGGACATAGTAAGCTTCCTAAAATTTTCTCCTCAGTAACACTGACATCTCACCCAGTCTCAGGTACACACCTCCCCTGACAGAGAAAACCTTTTCCGTGACACTTACTGCAGGACAGAGAGAGAACAGAACGTGTGCATCCTGTGTTCCAAGGAGGAGATCAGACCCAGAAGGTACTAAACCATATGTGTGCAGTTTCTTTTTTCAAACTCCCCAATCAGGTTATTCAATTACCCTGACCCCCTGAAGATAAATGAGGAGAGAATGGAGGCTCAAACTGGAGGTCTGTAATTAAAAATTCTCCACATGGAAACAGGAAGCAGGAGGAAATGACTTTTTCCCTATAGTAATGCTGAATAAACTACTTTTCATGCATCTGCTATTACTGATATTTTTTTCATGTTATTTTGAATTTAATTTTTTTTTTATTAAAGGCTGATAACTTATTGCAAGCCAGAAGTCTTGAGTGTGTGACATATACATTTATTACAGTTGTTGTTAATTATTCAAACTGTCTATTTTAGGAGAGATTTTTTTTCCCCTAGGTAATTTTTGAAGATTGCTATTTGAGAAACAGTAATTTTTGTTATATCTGAGATGGTATATTAGAGGAGTAAGTCGCCATACATAGGAAAGAGAACATACCATTGAGAAAATATTGAAACTACTTGAAATGACGTCCTTTTAATATTTAGTTTATTGGTTGGCAAGGACCTGAGTTTGGCAAACTATGGTTTATGTGCCAGATTCAGCCCTCTGTCTGTTTTTGCAAATAGTGTTCTTTAAACACATTGTTTATATAATGTCTATGGCTACTTTGTGCTAAAACACCAAAGTTAAGTCATGAAAAAGATTGTGTTGTCTGCAAATTCTAAAATATTTACTGTATGGTCCTTCTTCAAAATATCTGTTGATCTGGGCATAGAAGAAAGTTATAGGAACTACTTTAAATTTATCCATTAGTTTACCTCTCTTAAGTATTACATTATCATTTTAATTGGTTTTATATAATTTAGTTATTCATAGATAATTTTGGTGGATTAATTCAGATATAAACTAATTAAGTCTACATTTCTTCACAAACTGAGGATTTGTTCCTTATATGTAAAATGTTTAGCTGTGCTTAGAAAATTATGAGACTACATCTTCATCTAGACTAAGAACCAATATTCTCGTTAGGATACAATTAGATCATTTTATTTCTAGTGCATCCTAATGAGAAAAAAAGTGGGTTAATAATTTTAGAAATAGATTTAACAGGGTAGCTAGTGACATTTTTTCTCAGTGTACTAATGCTCAAGGATACTTATTTAATAACATGTCTCAGTTTCATTAACGTCAAATACAAGTTAATTCTCAGATAACTACCTTTTAAATATATGCAAATAAGCTGATTGTTTCCAAGTGCACAATAATAAAAATAAATCCCTGAAATAATTTAATCTAGGTTACCCAGATTTGTTTTCTAGGAAATTAAAGTTTTTAATTCCTCAAAATCTATTCAGAGCCCGATTACGGAAGATAAGCCTTTAGTTTTAGCTCAGAAATCTGAATAAAACTTCTTATTGAATGCTACTTATTTTGAGAAAGCTGGGCTTTACTTTTGTACTCGAAAGGATGACCCTCCCACGGGACTGGGCGAACATTTTCAATTACAGATGTGCAACTTTTTCTCTCTCCCCTGAAAATAGTCTGTAGTGTGTTTCATGGTAATTATAGGATGAGTATGGATTAAATATGATTGTAAGTGTCATTTACATTTACCACAGTAGGATACAATTTATGGGCTTGCAATAACAGAAATACTTATGTTTATGCATATGAAAGATAATGTTAAGCCTCTGAAATTGGAATCCTGGAGAGCTATAAGAATTTATTATTATCTCACACTAAAACAGTTACTTACTGTTCCTATTATTGCTGGTAGTTTTCCATAGTAACCACTACCTGAACGCAATTTAATTACATTATTTAGCAATGTAAATTAAATGAAGTTAATCCAGAATGGGCTGTTTATAGAAGGATATTATACTACCATATATCAATTAATACTTATTAAAAGTAATTTTTTAAGTCTAAGAGTGCTACAAGAAACTATATTACTGGGAAAAAATTATAATTTTAATAAAGAAAATAATGTAGTGTTGTATCGATTTTTTTAAATGCTATATTTAGGTAGAATAAGATACATTTTATAGATCAATTGGTTTTATATTATCTAATTTCCCTATAGGCTATTATATTTTTACTTAGATTGTGTTGATACATCTATTTAAGAAATGAGTATATAACCTTTAAATCTACTAATTTCACTTGTGGGAATTATGGAAGGATGCCCATCATAGATTATTTATTATATTTTAAAAATCCACTTTTTGAAGAACCTCTATAATATTTTTTCTAGTGACTGTACCAATTTACATTTCAACAACAGTGCCCAAGGACTCCCTTTTCTCTGCAGTCTTGCCAACACTTATCTCTTGTCTTTTTAGTAATAGCTATTCTAACAGGTATGAGGTAAAATCTCATTGTGGTTTTTCCTGGTGACTTGTGATACTGAGCCCCTTTTCATGTTCCTGTTGGCCATCTGTATGTCTTCTTTGGGAAAAATGTCAATTCAGGTCTTTTGCCCATTTCACAATTAGATTATTTGGTTTTTTGACATTGAGTTGAATGATTTCCTTACTCCTTTTGGATATTAACCTCGTATCAGGTATGTGGTTTGCAAATACATTCTCCTATTTCATACGTTGTTTTTTCATTTTGTTGATGTTTTCTTTAACTGTGAAGAAGCTTTTTAGTTTGATGTAGTTCTACTTGTTTATTTTTAGTTTTTTGCTTATGCTTTGGGTGTCATATTTATAAAATCATTGCCAAGATTTCAAAAAGATTTTCTCTATGTTTTCTCCTAGGAAATTTATGGAAGTAGGTCTTACATTTAAGTATTTTATCCATTTTGAATTACTTTTGGTGAGTGGTATAAAATAGAGGTAGAGTGTCATCCTTTTGCAGGTGAATATTCTGTTTTCCCAGCAACATTCATTGAGGATTGTGCTCTCCATTGAGTATTCTTGGCTTCCTTGTCAAATATTAGTTGACCATATATGCAAGGATTTATTTCTGGCTCTTTGCTCTGTTACATTTGGCCATGTGACTATTTTCATGCTAGTATCATACTTTTAAAATTACATTTGCTTTGTAATATTTTGAAATCAGGAAGTGTGGTGCCTTCAGCTTTGTTCTTTCTCAGGATTGCTTTCACTATTTGGAGCCTTTTGTGGTTTCATATAAATTTTAGGATTGCTTGTTTCTGTTTCTGTACAATATGCCATGTGGGGCCAGAGGCTGTTCTTAACAACTGGGCACAGCTGCTGGCTTAATTCCCTGCCCAAGCACAGCTGTAGGATGGACTCTCCAGCTGCTTAGATTCTTTGGTCAGGCTTCCTGATTGCCTGGGGCTGGAGGCTATAGTCAGCAATTAGACAGGGCTGTGGAATTGCTCCCATGCCCAGAGTAGGATCCACGGACGTTGTGGCCCATTGACTGGGGACCTGAATCAAGCAGAACTACCCATGGAGCTCCCGTCAGAACCACTGGCTTGGTTCAGCAGATCTGCAGAGCTGCTGACTGGGATCTCTTCTTTGGCACTGCTGCATGCATGGTTGTGCAATGGTCTACTTGGCCACCTAGGTTCAGGCTTCTTGGTCAGGTGGGATTGGATGCCATACTCAGTCGTGGGTGGGTTTTGAATTTGCTTCCCTGCTTAGGTGGGTCTGTAGAACAGTCTCCATGACTAGCACACCCATTTGGCTGGAGACCTGAACTAGGCGGAACTGCCCACTGAACTACCTGGCCAGACAGGGCCACCTGCTTTGCTCAGTTGATGGGCACAGCAGCTGGCTTGGATCTTCCCTCAGGTGCAGCTTTGAGAAGGAGTGAAGTCTGCCAGCATCAGAGTGCTGGTTGCTGAACACACTGTCCCATCTTTGTTCCTATCTGATCTTCAGCAGTCAAGTGCCAGAGATTTCCTCAGTGATTCCTGTGAGGTGAGACCAAAGTGGGTATCCTGGGAAGCACCCCACAGTGCTGAGGAAGCTGGATGTCCACCTTGGGCTCTTCTTCCATCATTGGAGAAACCATAGGCCTCCATTGTTTCTCTTGGTGAGGAACTTTGCTGGCCTGGAGGAGGGGCAATGTGGTCAGAGTGCAGCTGTTTCTGTCACCTTCTAATTTAGTCCTTCTCAGTCTCTCTGGTCCAGGGCCATGCTTCTGCCCCGGGTCCTGGCATTTTCACAATGGTTTCTTTTTATAGTTGCTCATTTGTCTTCTTGTGAACTGGTCTTCTTGTGAGGAGACTGAAGTTAAGAATGACTTATGTGCCCATCTTGATGACATCAGTCTTAACTTTTAGTTCTTATAAGTTTCTAGTTCTGAAAATATGGATTAACATAATAAGTATCATATATTCTCTCTCTCTCTCTCTCTGATGGTATCAGTAGAGTACCTTTAACTAAAGCATGCAACAAACATTTTGAATGTCATAGGTACATGATTAATATTGTTGAAGTACACTGTCTATGGCAAGGTGAATTTTTATTTTGCTATGTGCCCAAGATGGTTGAAGATTTTCATATTAGCTTCTGATTAAAAAAATTTTTGTGCTCATGATATAGGCTGAGTTTTGGTCTTCATCTTGATTACCAAGCTTTATTGCTGAATTAATCCTGTGAGATGAGTCAACAAGACTGCTTCTGTTGTCATATACATGTCTTATGCATGTCATATGCATGTAGGCATCAACTAATAGTTGCATCTGGATAAGTGTCTTGAGAATGAAATGTGTTATGTGTAGCTAATCGAGTTGTAATTTTTAAAGGGATGCAACAAATATATTTCAACACTGATCTCCAATGTCCTTGTTTTATTCTCACAATACCTCACTTCTCTTGATGTTGAAATATAATGGGAGATCCAGGCTCTTGGAACTTATACATGAGCTTCCAGATGTATTACTCTGAATTAATAAACCTTGGTGAAATTACATAGAAGTCCTACTCTCCTAGTAACTGACATGATTCAGTTTGATTTAGTGTATAAATAGTAGAAATGAATCAAAATGGACAGGGCAAACTGACAAGATCAAGTAATAAATTATGGTTCCAATTTATTCCATCCAGTCTACTAATCTAAACTTTACCCTCCTCATACAATCTAAAAGTTAAGGTTATTGCAGAATGTTTTGATCTCAAAACTCTGTACAAATATGTATCTGATTGGTTTAGAATGAAATTTTTTATTCTGTATGACCTGAGTACTTTGTCAAATGGGAACATTGACAAACGAGGTAGGCAACATCTTCTAACCTATGTCTATTTTTCAAAGCATTATTGAGTTTTATATTGTAACCTATTACTACTCTTACAACTCATTGTCACTTTTATACTTCATTCTTTTTCTTAAAACTAAACAATATGACACACACACACACACACACACACACACACACACACAAACTTACAAGCTTTTACTGACACATAAAAATATATCCCATTCATTTAGTTTGTTTTGTTAAGAAAGGTGTAAAACAAAGACCTTAAAGTAGAAACATATAATTAAAAGTCATATAAAATAGGAAACAAATATATAAAAAAATTTAGTTTGTATGATTGAGCCTAAAATTAACTCTGAGCTTCCAAAAGCAAGACAAGTATATATAAAAGGACTGCTGTGTGATTTTTGTTCTCAGACAACATAAAAGTACATAAGTTATTGAAAGAAAATACATGTTATTGAAAGAATGCCAATGTTTCTGGCATTAAAACTATAAGGGAATTTATCACATGAATCCAAAAATAAGAGTTAAGGACAATAAATTATAATATCCAAATAATGAATTTGTAAAGATGCAAAAAAGTTCTTCTTAAAAATATTTTATCTATTGATGTTCAAAGTAAATAATTAAATCATACTGAATAATAGTTTGTTGGTAATGTGGAGTGTGTGTGTGTGTGTGTGTGTGTGTGTGTGCTTTCTACGTGATTTCAAAGTCAGCTGTTAGATACCTGTTCTCTAAAGGACAAGAACTAGTGTGTCCCTTAAATAATCTTTGTCAAATACCAATTTTCTTGCCTAGGAGAGGATCTCTAGAGAGTCATCAATTCAAAGTTAAAATTTCTGGCCATACCTTTGTTACAAACAGATGCAAGTATGCTACCTTTCAGAAAAAATAAAGAAACATATTATTTGAATTCTAGCCAGATACATAACAAGTTTTCTAGTCTCTCTTCTAGGTCCCCTCATCTCCATTCTAGTGTCATTTTTCTTCTTTAACATGAGCAATATTCTAGCTCCAAAGGTAAATTCTAATGGGCCTGGACTGCTCAAATTATCCATCAATCCCCCATTTATTTCCCCAGTTGCTTATTAAGGCACAGGGGAGATGTTCAAGTCTCTGTGAGTAGAGGTTGATGGCAAGAAATGAGTAAAAGCCAATACTTGATAAGAAATTTCTCTTGTACAAAGTGGAACAAAGCTATAACTACTTATATATTTACACTTTGGTACTAAACAATCCATAGATCTAGTTTTTAGACGTAAAATATAATGATATTGCTTCATGTATTCATTGGCTAAATTTTGAACTTTTCATAGGATACCATAGAGATTTTGCATCTTTTAAAAAAAATTATTTATTTATTTATTTATTTTTGTTACAGATGTTTCTTCTTTTTCCCCTACTGATTCCCCCCTTCACCTCCCTCCTCACCCTGTCCCCAGCTTTGTTGTCCATGTCCATTGTCCATGCATACATGCATATAAGTTCTGTGGTTTCTCTCTCTCCCACTGCTCCCTCTACTGGGGATTGTCAGTCTGTACCCCACTTCTACATCTCTGGGACTACCCCATTCCTCAGACTGTTATGATCATTATATTCCACAAATAAGAGAGATCATATGATACTTGTCTTTCTCTGTTTGGCTTGTTTCACTTAGGATAATACTTTCCAGGTCCCTCCATGTCGTCTCAAATGATAAGAGATCTTTCTTTCTTACAGCTGCATAGTACTCCATTGTCTATATGTACCACTGCTTTTTTTCTCTAATCATCTACTGATTGACACTTGGACTGTTTCCAGATCTTAGCTGTTGTAAGTAGTGCTGCTACGAACATGGGGATACATATATTCTTTCTGAATGGTATTTCAGGCTTCTTAGAGTATATTCCTAGAAGTGGGATCACTGGGTCTAATGGAAGTTCAATTTTTAATTTTTTGAGGTAACACCCTATTGCTTTCCACAGTGGCTGCACCAGTCTGCATTCCCACCAGCAGTATACTAGAGTTCCCTTTTCTCCACACCCTCGCCAACACTTGTTGTTTGATGATTTGTTGATGGCGGCCATTCTGACAGGTGTGAGGTGATACCTCATTGTTGTTTTATTTTGTATCTGTCTGATGATTAGTAATGTTGAGCATTTCTTCATATGTCTCTTAGCCATTTGTATGTCCTATTTGGAGAGGTGTCTATTTAGTTCCTCTGCCCATTTTTAATTGAGTTCTTTGTCTTCCTTTTGTTGAGTTGTATGAGACTCCTTTTGTTCAGTTGTATGAGTTGTAAGGGAAATTATCCCCTCAATGATATATCATTGGCAATGATGCTCTCCCATACAGTGGGTTACCTTTCCATTTTGATGATTGTATCTTTTGTTGTGCAGAAGCTTTTTAGTTTGATGTAGTCCCATGTGTTCATTTTCACCTTTGTTTCTGTTGCCTTCCTTAGGTGATGTATCAGTGAAAATTCTGCTGTGTATGATGTCTGAAATGTTGTTGCCTACAGTTTCTTCTAGGATTTTTATGGATTCATGAGTCACATTTAAGTCTTTTATCCATTTTGAGTTTATTCTTGTGTAGGGTGTAAGTTGATGGTCTAGTTTCATTTTTTTGCATGTAAGCTGTCCAATATTCCCAACACCATTTATTAAAGAGGCTGTCTTTACTCGACTGTATGCTCTTGCCCCCTTTGGCAAATATTAATTGAGCTATTGCCTTGGGTTCATTTCTGGGTTCTCTGTTCTGTTCCACTGGTCTCTATACCTGTTCTTGTGCCAGTACCAGGCTGTTTTGATTACAGTGGCTTGGTAGTATAACCTGAAATCTGGTAATGTGATCCCTCCAACTTTGTTCTTCTTTTTCAAGATTGCTGTGGCTATTCGAGGTCTTTTTTGGTTCCATATGAACTTTTGAAGTATGTGTTCTAGTTCTGTAAAATATGTCGTTGGTATTTTGATGAGGATTGCATTGAAAATATATATACTTTGACGTATTGCTGGATTTGATTTGCTAGTATTTTGTTCAGGATTTTGGCATCTATGTTCATCAGGGATATTGACCTGTAGTTTTCTTTCTTTGTAGTGTCTTTTTCTGGTTTTGGAATTAGAATTATGCTGGCCACATAGAATGAGTTTGGAAGTCCTCTTGAATTTTTTGAAATAGTTTGAGGAGAATGGGTGTTAGTTCTTCTTTGAATGTTCCGTAAAATTCCCCCGTGAAACCGTCCGGGCCTGGGCTTGTGTTTGCTGTAAGAGTCTTGCTTACATCTTCAAATTCCTTAGTTGTTATAGGTCTGTTCGAGTTTTCTATCTCTTCCCTGTTCAATTTTGGGAGACTATGTGTTTCTAGAAATTTGTCCATTTTGCTTAGATTGTCGAATTTATTGCCGTATAATTGTTCATAATATTTGTTCATGATCCTTTTTATTTCTGTGGTGTCAGTTATTATGTCTCCTGTTTTTTTTCTGATTTTGTGTATTGAGATTTTGCATCTTAATATCACTTTTTTTTCTAGTATGAAAGGCATGGAGTTAGTGTGAACTATTAAACCATATATGTTAACAGGAAAAAGTATGGAAAATATTTTTAGCTTTCCATATATGCTGAAATACCTAATAATAGGGTTTTCTGATGGTAACTACTTAAGCTGACTATATAACTAAAATACATCAGAGGTATATTCAGCCATGCTATTATCAGGTTGCTCTTCCAGAGATCAGATTGAGTAGGAGACATTGGTAAATGCGGATCTTTCTGCCTAAAGGACTATCTTAAGAGTCTGATAGTCATCTTAGCCTCCATATACATCATAGTTGGCATCAGAAGATTTTCAGAGGTAAGAACAGTACAAATTTCTTAAGTCTATAGCAATGTCTCAGGGATTTGGATTGGACACATTTACACAGCAGAACTGTCCGTACCCCTACCCTCAGCAAAAATTTCTTCTTTAAATACTTTATTTTCTGTTTTTCTGGGATATAACAGAGATTTATGTATTATTGAAAATCGATGCAAAATAATCTTGGGATTGAAGTTAGCTCAATATTGGGATAGCTGGGTTCTATTTCAGAAGTTTATGTCATTAAACTTTAGATAAAAAGTTTAGTGGAGAGTCATTTAAAAAGCATATATTTTTTTTTAAGATTCGGTACATTGTTCAAAAATTATTAACTTTGTTAGTGAATGTCCATATTGGGCACTCAATAAATATTTGTTGAATGGAATTGATAAGTATAATGAGTTTGCTGTGTAGAATTATGTTCTAATTTTCTTCACTTACTGGGTTCAAAATTAAGGCAAAACAATGTTCATTATACCCCAGTTTCCTCATCTGTAGTATTAGAGACACCTACCCCCTTTGATGGATGATTGTAGCCCTGTTTAAGAAGTATCCTCATAAAAACCTTATGGATCGTTATAAAAACATTTGACATACTTGCTCTAAAACACAAAATTTCTGTCAATGATATAAATAAAATGTAGGAGAAAAAAAGTGAGGCATAATAGAAACAAATGTTTCTGCTTTTGTAGCAGAGCAGGTTTTCATTCTGTGCTTCCCTGGCTAAGCAGTGTGAAATACAATCATATGTCCTGGTCCACTACATAACTGCAGTTATCAGAACTGGGAGATTAAAACTGAGTTCAAAAGTACAGACACACACTTTTTCTTAAATTTGAAAATATCCAGAATATGTCTTAATTATCACCCCACTTGGAATGGAGTGTAAGACTCTGCCTCCCGGCAGCAGAGACAGTCCGAGCACTTCTGGATTCAGTGTCCACAGCCCTGAAGACCAGGAAGGTGTACGCTTGGAGGGCCTTTCAGCCCAGGAAACGGAAGTCGACTCATTTCTGGCCCTGCCGCGTGCAGCTCTAGTTCAGCCTTGGAAACCCTGATGCAGCTTGTCTCGAGGCATCCCTGTTTAATCTGTGAGTTACAGGTGGTTTAGAGGGTTACAATTTCAAGAATACCTATTGAACTCATTTTATGAAAGAAGAGAAGTGTAGAATTGTTCAATTTGCTATTGTAGTTGAAAATTGTATCACTATTTTAAATAAATGGATTGTATATTTTAAATTGAAAACTTCCAATTAGTAATGAATATAAAATTTGTGTAGAAAATTCAGTAATCAATAGAATGATAGTTTTTATTCTGCATAAACTTTTAAAATGTCTTCTTACTAAATGTCTTTACTTACTTAGGCAGAGCCTTAGGTAAAATATGCCTAGTGACTGAAGTGATTGTACTTAAATCGAATGTGTCCCATTCAAAAATTATAAATATATATTATCTGAAGTGTATGGCTCCATATTTGCTTATTTTCTATTTGATATGTATGCTTACAATAATCACTTAGCTGTTTTCAATTGAGCAAATTCTATTTTTTGTTCTAAAATTTGATAACAAATAAAACTTTGAGGCAAATTCCTTAAGATGTAACCCATTTGGACTTCAGCCTTGAAATCTCATAAAACTGCTTTGAATCACAGTACCCCCCAAAAGGCATGCTGAACAACTTCAAATTAACCTGTAATTAACTTATGGCTAGAAGGTTTACTTAAATTAGAATGCTCCCTGTTTCTCAGCTCCTGAGAATTAGTCCTTTATTATGGATATGTCGGGGCGGTATTAGGATTCAACATTTAAGAGCTTTGGAAATGATGTAGATAGAGGGACCTTCTAATGAGAAATCCCTACTCTACTGGGGCACATGCTGAGTGTTAAAAGAAATTCAGCCACAGAGGAAGAATAAGATGATGTGTGCATCAAATAGACAACCTGTGGACATTAGGAAGTTCTAACCAGAGAAATGGAGTGTTCGCTCACAGTTGGAGCAAATCCTTATTTACAGATCTAGCATTTCGCACAGTAGATATTAGGGAAAGTTTGTTTTCAGGTAACAAGTCCCTATGCCAGAGCAGCAATTGTATATTTAGCATTTATATCAACAGGTCACAGTTTCTAAGTTTATCCCCTGAAAGAGCTTATATTTTCTTTCCTCAGTATGATTTCTAGTAGACAGTAGAGAGAGAGAGGGAGGGAGGAAGGGAGGGAGGGAGGGAGGGAAAGAGAAAGAACACAAATGCAAAAGAGGAAAAGGATAAATTAAAAATAAAAAATTACTTACTGACACAAAAGTGAAACATGGGGAATTTTTTTTTTAGAGGTTTCAAGTCAGCCTTATAAGATTGTGATTTGTCTCAATTGACATGCGTCTGAGTCTTTTGGCACTTCAATCTATTTTGAAGACCTACTAGCTATTAGGGATCATTTTAGAAATGAAGGTCATAGGGAATAGCCCGAAGGGTATGAAGGGACCAGGTGCATTTGGAAGTATAGCTTTGAAGGCAGTGGGTTGGGTAATACGACATGCCAATCTGAAGAAGGAAAAGGGGCAAACACTGAGAAGCGGATCGTAGCCCACGCTGTACCATAGCCCTCACTGGGCGGTTAAGTAGAAGTGATGGTGGAGTCGGCAGTGGTTTGGGAGAGTGTAGCTGTAAATATAGCAGGTAATTAAGACAAATGACATTTGGAGGCTGAAAAGAACATTTATTTGCAAGGGTAATAATATGTTTGTTTACTGTGATTGACAATTGGACACTTTTTAGATACAGAGAGAATCAATTATTATAATTGCCTTTTGATAGAAAGATTAACATATAGTTACAGTTTTGGCTTTTCTAGAAGAGTGTGCTGAGAATTTCCTACCTGAGCTTTTTGCTTGTGGATGGCAAAAACATCAAAGATGCAATGGGTGGATGTAACAAATGTATATGAATCACATTATGATGGAAACTGGGCATCTAGGATTTTCTCATTAAGAGAAGGGCTAACATTCAGTACCTATGAAACTGCTTCCCGTCTGCAGTTTGATATATTCACTCTCGTGTGCCACTTAAGGTATTCTGTGCGCCAGTGATAGCATTCTCTTGGTTTGTGTGATCAACTGTCTCTAATTATGGTATAAAATCAATTGAAAGAATGTGTATTGCCCTCTTAATATTTAATTAGATTTTTTAAATGAGCATTCTCTGATTGTAAAGTATGCATATTACAGCTGCTAGTGCTAATTGAAAGGCCCCTGAAGGGTCTAAAGGTATGCTCAGCATTAGCTGTGATGGCCTGTTTTGATGTTTTGTCAGTAACATCATGTTTTAGGGTATTGTTGAGTAGATCTAAGAGTGCTTTTGACATGTGGTACCCTCTATTCCCACAGACTCTTCATTAGCCGTCGTTGAAGAGGTATTTGGGGATATGAGAAACACTAATGAGCAGGTTTTTTTTTTCCCACTGGCAACATTTTTTCTGCCCATCCAGCAGTTTTACAGCCAAATTTCTCACTTAAGTGATGTGGCATAATTTCATTGCCACGGGAGTTGAAATTTATTTGATATTAATTTTGAAGAGCTGAAGCTTTTAGAGGTAAAGACAATGGAAGCCAAACACCTAAGACAGAGCTGTATTTGCCCTGCTATTCGGAATTTCTGAAGTGAGTGCTCCAGTAAACGGGATAAAGGGAGAGATTATAGATGTCTCGGTTATTCCCATAAATTTTGCAAAACCTTCGAATATCAGAAACAGAACACAGCCATTGCTCTACCTGGAAGAGAAACGCCATTCCAGCTGTACGTCTTTACTGCCCAGGTCTCCCCATCCCATTTGTCAGTCTGTGCTTTTCCATAACAATTTTCACTCTGAAAAAATATCCCCAGGGCTGAAAACTTATTAAAACTCTCTGTGTGGAGTAAGTGTGCTGCCTTGGGTGCTCTATAGAGCTGCAAAAAGAGAGGAGGCTGGTCCTACCCCTGGAGGCAGTAAATCTAATGAGAGCCACAGGCAAATTAAAAGGACTATGTGTGTAAGACAGGTGACCAAATATTAACAAAGACACTGACATTCATAAAACAGGCTGAATAAAAAGTTTGCCATCAAGTTAGTGAGCTGTTTTACACCAGGAACAGCGCAACACTCTAGCCCTGTTGCTGCTAATAATAACTATCACTGAAATCCTATGCTAGGCAATGTATTTACCTTATATTAAATCTTTGCCATAGCCCTATAAGATAGTATAAGCAGAAATCAATAGAGAAGGCATTTTAAAAATTTTTATTAAGACTTTTTGTATATATATTGTTGATAGAATTACAGATGCCCCCCAATAAGAGCAGAGAAAAATTGAGGAGATGGTATAGAGATTCTATATAGTCCCTACCCCCACACATGCACAGCCTCTCTCATTATTATCATCCCCCACCAGAGTGGTTATACTTGTTACAACAGATGAACCTACTTTGACACGTCATCACCAAAATTCCGTAGTTTACATTAGGGGTCACTCTTGGTGTTAAAAGGGAGCAGCAGTGTTTGGATTTGTTGTCTTGCAAAATTGAAGAATGAGTTCACGGAAAAAGGGGTTTATTTGAAAGCTGGACAGATTCCCTGCAGTGGGGAGGGGACCCAAGTGGGTTGCCAGAGAGGTTCCTGTGTCCAGGGCTAAATATATACTTTGCTAGCCTGTGATTGTTCCTTTCAAGAAATTCTGCCTTAGCAACATCCATACATTTTAAACCTGTTTTTCCCGCCTGACTGGGTTCATCCCTAGGTTACCTATATGGGCCTTAGTGACTTCATTTTTTGATAATTTCAACTTCTCAGACTATTAGTGAGGAGGAGGGGAAACACCCTTGGAGCAACCCTATGCTTGCTTTTGGATTCTCCCCCAAATCCAACCTTGGTTTCCTATCATCCTTTTTAAGATGACCTGCTTTCTGCAGGAGGAACACTTTCCCCTACAGTTTCACAGCAGAACTCATTCAGCAATCCTGTTGCCTTGCCTGAAACCAGCCTTTCCAGGTTTTTCTGGTTATGTAATTGGCCTGTGCTCCTTCCAGGTGCTTCTGATTTGCATTTCTGTAACTGGGGACTGGGGGTTTCTGGCCTTGGAGGCGTAATTCCCATGTTGATTTTTGTTTTATTTTGAGATCTGTAGAGTCTGAATAAACCTCCAGAGGTGCTGTGTACTGGGTTGCCTGCTTGTGTGCTGAGCCCCAAGTCACCTCAACCTTCCCACCTGTCTCAGCCTTTCTTTCCCATGGTCCCGTCCCTCACTGCCTAACCTCCTCTATCTCCTCAGTGCTGTACCTTCTGTGGGTTAGTCTAATGATACCTATCCGTCATTATATATATCCCATTATATATCGATGGGCTTTTATTTTTTCACTTAGTAATATGCATTTAAAGTTTCTCCATATTGTTTTATGGCTCATTTCTTTTTATCATTGAATAATATTCTATTGCCCGGATTTACCACAGTTTATCCATTTACCTCCTGAAGGATGTCTTGGTTGCTTCCAAGTTTGGGTAATTATGAATAAAGCTGCTATAAAAATGTGTGTGCAGGTTTTTGTGTGGACATACGTTTATAGATTTTTTGAGTAAATACCAAGGAGTACAACTGCTGGATTGTATGGTAAGAGTATGTTGGTTTTGTAAGAAACTGCCAAAACTCATCCAAAGTAGCTGTATCATTTTGTATTCTCATGAGCAATGGATGAGAGTTCCTGTTGCTCCACATCCGGCATTTGGCTTCCTCAGATCCTAGCCATTGTGATAGATGGTACTGATATCTCAATGTTGTTTTAATTTGCATTTCATGCCCAGCCAGTGTGGCTCAGTGGTCGTTGGTTCGATTCTCACTCAGAGCTCATGCCCAGGTTGTGGGCCCAATTCCCAGTGTGGGGCATGCAGCAGGCAGCCAATTGATGTTTTCTCTCATTGATGTTTCTATCTCTCTCTCCCTCTCTCTAAAAATTAATAAAGAAAAAAATTAATTTGCATTTCTCTGATGGCTTGATGTGGAGCATATTTTTTTTCACATGCTCTTTGCTATCTGCATATCTTTCTTGGTGAGATGTCTGTTAAGGTCTTTGCCGTGCCCCCCCCCCCCCCCGCCGCCCTTTTTTTAAAAGTAAAGGCAAAAGATTTTATTCTGCTCACCAGTTTCCTGATCCACTCTGGCTCCTAGCATAATTTATTCTTTAAAAAAAAAATTATCTTGTTGACAGTATTACAAATATCTCTCCTCCCCCTCCCTTTGCCTATCTCCACCCAGACCCTACCCCACCATGGGCATTCACCACACTTTGTGCCCATGGGCTATACATATATGCATATTAACATTCTGGTTAGTCAGATTTTTGTTTTCTTCTTGTTGAATTTTAAGGGTTCTTTGTATATGTAAGGTAACAATGGTTCTGTATCAGATATGTCCTTTGCAAATATTTTCTCTCAGTCTGTGTCTTATCTGTCATTCCCTTGGCACTGTCTTTCACAAAGCAGACATTTTAATTTGAATGAAGTTTAGTTTATCAGTTCCTCCTTTTATGGATTATGCCTTTGGTGTGGTATCTAAGAAGTTATTGCCATATCCAGGCTAATCTAGGTTTCCTCCTATGTTATCATCAAGGAGTTTTATAGTTTTGTATTTTACACCTAGGTCTGGGATCAACTTTGAGTTAATTTTTGTGAAGGGTTTAAGGTGTGTGTCTAGATTTTTGTTTGTTTGTTTGTTTTACATATGGATGTCTAATTATTCCAGCACCATTTGTTGAAAACACTACCTTTACTTCATTGTATTGCTTTTGTGCCTTTGTGAAAGATTAGTTGGCTATGAAAAGTAAGATTTTAAGAGGCAAATTTACTTAACACAGGTCACTCAGATAGTTTATCATTGTCAAAGCCAAATTTGGACCCAGATGTTCTAGTTACCACTCTGTATGGCTTCCACAGTATACGTCATTACAATAAATAAATACTATTAGGGAGACTCTAACCAATTTGGCATAAAATTATATGGTAAGCTAAAATAGAGCAAAGTGCTATCTAGTTTGTATTATGGTAGACAGACTACTTCCCTCCCCCAACCTGCCGTAAGTATCTGGCATTACTTAAACAATTTTATTAGTGTCATCTTGGAACCATTTTTATATATTTATTTACTTTTAATTGATTTTCTTTTTAAGAAGAGAGAAAGAGAGAAACATCAATGTGGGAGAGAAGCATCCATTGCCGCCTCCTGCATGCCCCATACTGGGGATCAAGCCCGCAACCTGGGCATGTGCCCTGACTGGGTATCAAACTAGAACCTCTCAGTTCATGAAATGACATTTAATCCATTGAGCCACACCGGCCAGGCTTGGAACTATTTTTAATATTAAATGTTAATGATAAAACCACTGTGTTGATATTTATGATGACGTTGTTCCCTTGATATATATAATTTATGATATATCTAACCTTTTCATTGAAAGCTCTCTAAGAACTACCATGTCTGTGTTTCCTCAGTGCCTAACACAATACTGAGCACAGGAAAGCTTTCTAACATACTAAACCAAACTGAATTAAACACAGAATATCTAAATTGAGAGTCTTTAACCCATTTCATCAACTGCAATGTTGATTTTTCTAGAACATAGCAATCCTTGGTTCACTCTCTATAAGCAATAGATGACAGTTATTATATATATAAAAAAAATGTTTGATGAATAGACTTTAGTCAATAGAAATTAGACAGGAATGAAAAAATACCATTAGCTGTCTCCGTTATTTACCTTATTAAACTTATTGCCAGTAGACAACTACATGAGAAGTCCCAAAGTATTACTTTTTAAGCCTAAGCCTACATGTGGATATTGCATTTCCTGCTCTAAAGGTTACAGAAGAAAGATCAATGGTTAGATCAGAAACGTCACCATGTGCAAATATTGAAAAATAAGTTTTTTGTTTTTGTTAATCCTCATCCAAGGGTATTTTCCCATTGATTTTTTTTTTTTTTTTTAGAGAGAGTTTAAGGGAGGGACTGAGGGGGGGGGAGAGAGAGAGAGAGAGAGAGAGAGATCAATTGATTGCCTCCCAAATGGCCCTGGTCATGGCTGGAGAAACCTGCAACCCAGGCATGTGCCCATGGGCCCTTTACTAGAATTGAACTTGAGACCCTTCGGTCCCCAGGCCAATGCTGTAACTGTGGAGCTAAACTGGCCAGGGTGAAAACTACATTTTTTGAAGAAATATGTACCATGGATAGGAATATAATGATTGATGTCAGCTTGCCAACTCTCCCTAAAATATCCTTAAATTTAATAGTGTAGCACTCATTTAAAATATATATTTAACAAATACATTCATTTAACATATAGAGAGAGAGGCTTCTGTGTATCAGTCATTATTCTTCTGAACATTTAAAAACAACAACAAAAAAAAAAAAACCTCCTGGAATTCATATTCTTGTCAGGATAGAAAGGCAATAAAAATTAGTATCAAAGACCAATGAGTAAATTCTTGACCAAGGCAACAGAAAAGAACAAACCAGGGAAAAAAAGATAGGGATGGGGGAGAAAGGGGATCAGTGGAGATATCACTGAGTAAAGACAAAGGACACGAGGAAGCCAGCTATGTCTCTAGTGGGAAACAGACTTCAAGGCTGAGGAAAGACCATGGCAAAGGCCCTGACTAGCAGCATGCCTAGTGTGTTTGCAAAACAGCACAGCTTGAATGACTGCCAAGCATACCCTGTTGCTACTTGGTAAGAAAGGGAAAACTGGGAGAAGCAGGTGTGTGTGTGTGTGTGTGTGTGTGTGTGTGTTGGGAGGGTGGTTCAGAGTCTGTTGTTGCCTGTCACATTTGACCTGTTTATAAGCTATTCCAATGGAGAAGACAAGAATTCAGTAATAAATATAAATCTGGAGGTCATGAGAGAGAACCAGGATGTGAATATTTGAGAGTTATCTACATTTGGGTGGTATTTATTTTTAAAGCCATAAGATTATTGATATCAGCCAAGAAACAAGCCTAGCTCAAGCAGAGAAGAGGTCTCAGGAAGAACCTTGGATATTCCTATGTTTAGAAAAGAACATGAAGTGGAATTGGCAAAGAGGATGGAAGCAGGACCTAGGACGTAGGAGGGAAGTGAGAAGAGCAATGCGTCCTAGAAGCCCAGTGCAGAGTGTTTCAAAGACCAAGGGAGTCATCTGCCACATAGAGTGTTGCTGATAAAGTGGAAGCTGAGAACCAACTATTAAATTTAACTATGTGGAGTCATCAATGACCTTGACAAGAGAAGTTTTAGTCAAATGGGAGAAGTAAAAGTCTAATTACGACTGGATAATAAAGTGAAGGCAGAGGAAATACTTTGAGAAATGGGAGTATGAGCAACTTATTGAGAAGTGGGGATCTAGGAATGGAGTGGCTGCTAGAGGGTAAAACAGTTTGCTTGTTTGTTTGTTTAATATGGAGACATGAGAACACATTTGTACACTGATGGAAAAAGTGAAGTTGATGGGAAAGCAAACTTGGTGCAGTAGGAAGCAGAAAAGTGCTTGGAATGACATTTTAGGCAAGAGGAGATGGATGGTTTCCAGTACCTAAGCAGAGTACCAGAGGACGTGGACTTACATGGGATCAGGGTAATTACGTGCAGTAAGAGCAGGAAGATAGAACATATGGACACAGTTTCAGTTTTGGGAGTAGATGGTTTGGTGGGAATATCTGGAAGTGTTTTCTGATCACTTCTATTTCCCCAGTGCATTTGAAAGCCAAGTCATTGAGCACAAGGATGGGGAGGAGGTGCTAGGAAGTGTGAAGAAAGAGGACATGTTGCAAGTGCAGTGTGGTTGGTGGGTCCCCTTGAAATAAGTGGTCTTAATTTAGATGGAGACCAATTACTATGGTGTATCACACCCCCCTCCCACCCCCAGCATCTTTTGGTAGGCAGGTACTGAGCATACATCAGATGGAATTTTTACCAGTGTTATGATTTTTCCAGGCATAAAAAGTCATGAGAATGCAAGGAATGTGAGGATGAGTGGAAAAAAGTCACTATAATGATGGGCTATGGGATTTCAGTTTGGTAGAGATAGAGGTAAGAATATAAATTAGGAAAGAGAAAGAAAAATAGGGTGACTCAGTGGAGATTGGCCATGGTAGGGTGAAGGAGATGAGATCAAGGGACTTAGAGGTCACTGTGTTGTCATGATTATCTGTGTGATATTAAAATGAGCAACAATTTTTAAGGAGTAGTGGAGAGAGTGAGGAATGAGATAAGAACTCAAATATTTGAGAAATGAAGGGGAATGGACCAGTGGTGAATTGGTTGCCATTATATTAATATGGATGCTGTGATTTGGTAACATGCACTTGAAAACTAAAGATTTTCGGTAAGGAGGAGGGCAGGAGAATTATCTAGTAATAACTATGAAGAGCATGGATGACTCCCACCTCCCAAAGCTATGGAACAGGGCTGTGGGGGTGGAGAGTCATCAATGTACAAACAAGATAGTAGTGTCCCCTTTTGTTTAATTCTCCTTTTTCAGGCACTTGAGAAAATTAACATTTTTGATTCAGAACAGTGCCAGATTCAATGATAGGTGTCAGAAAGACTGACGTGTCAATTGTGGTTAAAACAGATTAGAGGTTGAAGAGAAGAAAGGAGAGAGATAAAAAAAAATCAGGTTGTTACGCAAGTCCAGATAAGAGTTATAAAATTTTAGGAAGAAGGGATGCCACAGCGAGAAAGTTGGAGGAAAACACTGTGGAAGGAGGGAATTCCAAGAAGGAAATGAGTGTTGTTAGATTCTTAGAAATACCTAAAAACAGTAAGGATGGAATGCCTTGTACTGACCGTTTGCAGATTAGAAAACTGAAGCACAAAGATATGAAATGATTAGTTCAAACTGCATAACTACACACAATGTGGTAGAGCTTGGAGCCAGAGTTCAGCCATCCCAACTTCCAGACAGTGCTGTAGGACAAAGGGAACAGCCGAAGCCCAGCTGGATCCTGTCGCTTCTGTTCCGGTTTCCTCCTCCTCATTATTATTGTGATAATTAACTGCATGCTAATAAATCCTAACTTGAATAGTACTGGAAATTATCCCTGATTCTTTTTCAGCACAATGCATATTATAAATTCAATGGAAAGTAAGAGGACACAGTAAAAAATATGAAAGTGTAATCAGAGGGAGCTGTTTGCACAGTATATTTTATGCTTGGTTTTGGAAAATCATTTCTGTCTCACTAACCAGTGATTTTAAAGTGTCCATCAATGCCATTCACATTGAGCCACTTTGCTGGGAACTTGTATCTCCCATTTTCAGTTGTATACACGTTTATTGTTGGGTAGGGGTTGTGCCTACTGCATGACTGAATGGTGATGGCAATGAGGAGTCAAGGGTCAGTCCTGAGGGAGAAGAGGGTATTCTGTGCATTACCTTTATCTAAGTGATAACTCAGTCCCTCACTGAGCCTACCTGCTGGCAATGTATGCAATTAAAACTCCTACTTGTAAATCAGTAAACTCAGAAAATACAAGAGAGAAGTTGGCATTGATCTGAATTACTGAGGAACACTGTGAGTATTCCTATGCTTTTTGACCAGCGATCAGATTTTGAGTAGGTAATCAGTTTCTCGAAGGGCCAAGTCCTTCATGCTGCCTGCAAGCACTTCTTTGATGGTGCTGACTCCTGGTCTCCTGACTTATGGTGGTTCTCTGTTTCACTCTTATATGCTGTAATGAGACTGCAGAGAATGTTTTAGGGAAGCTACTAAATATTTCTTCATTTTGAGTAAAAAGAAAAATGATTGCTATTAATTTATACATTTATTCAAATGACACTATTTAAGCTTCAGCTATGTGTCAAAGGCCCAGTACAATTCTATAATATTTTCTCATTAAAGTTTTAGAAATAGTAGTTAGCCATTTAAAAAGATGGAGAGAATATTATGTAAATTTTTGATGATCACTTGCCTAGGTCCCTTTCCATTTGTAGGCTTAATGTATTGGAAGAGAACTGGTTAGGACGTGGTATTCATGCTTTCCCCCCATTTTCTCTTTGCTAACTTAAATGCGAAACTTAGTGAACAGATGAGGCCACTTCACATTTTTATATTTTATTTTCCACATGTTTAAAATTAAATTGTTAAAATGCTGATGGGCTGAGGGTTTTTGGTTTGTTCATCTGTTTGTTTAAACTGTGAAGACCATTTACTCCTTCATTGAAGTGGGACAAGTTAATATTGGACAGTATCATTTGATGATTGTGAGATACAAAGCAGGATGCAGTCTTGTAGCAAAACTATTTGCTAATTAAAGAAAAAGTCATCATGTATGTTATTAACCACCTTTAGGAGAACGACTATTAAGCAACCTAGATCAGAGGAGGAAAAACAAAAGTACAGTGCAATTTGGTGCTGTGCTTGCTGAGGTTGACCTGCTTTGCTTGGATTAGCTCTTAGATGGGAAAGCAAGGAATGTTCCACTAATTCACAGTTGTGTGCAGGTCAGGGGGAAAGAGGTCCAGGTCCTTAGGGAACAGCGCAGCACCTATGGGGACGTATCCTGGAGCCCCTGCTTGTCACATGCAACGATGACAACTTCTTTTCCCTTTTGTTTTCTTTCATTGTTATGAGCTGAGAGAATCCATATATTTTCATAGGCAAAAATACTCCTTTGTGAAACATATTCTGAAATAAATGCTACGGATCTGCAGGCACACCTTGATTTGTTATGCTTCGCTTCATTGCGCTTCACAGAAAATTCGTTTTTTTACAAATTGTAAGTAATAGAGTCTATAGGCTTCATTTTCCCAGCATCATTTGTTCACTTTGTGTCTCTGTGTCTCAGTTTGGTAATTCTCACACTATTTCGGACCTTTTCATTTTTATTATATTTGTTATGGTGATCTGTGATCAGTCATCTTTGATGTTACTATTGTAATTACTTTGGGGCACCACAAACTGTGTCCATGTGAGACGGCAAACTTATTCAGTTAATGTTGTGTGTGTTCTGATCACTCTACTGAAAACCATTCCCCATCTCTCTCCCTCTACTTGGGCCTTCTTACTCCCTGAGACACTACAACATTGAGATTAGGCCAATTAATAACCCTACAATGCGCTTCAAGTGTTCAAATGAAAGGAAGAGCAACGTATTCCTCACTTTAAATCAAAGGCTAAATGATAAAGTAATGATAAAGTTTAGTGAGGATGGCATATTGAAAGCCTAGACAAGCTGAAAGCTAGGCCTCTTGCCAAGCAGGCAAGTTGTGAATGCCAACGAAACGTTTTTAAAGGAAATTAAAAGTGCTTCTGCAGTGAACACACAAATGATAGGAAAAGAAAACAGCCTATTGATATGGAGAAAGTTTGAGAGATTTGAATTGATCAAACCAGCCATAATATTTCTTTAAACCAAACCTAATCCAGAGCAGGTTTCTAGGTTTTTTTTAATTCCATGAAGGCTAAGAAAGATGAGGAAGCTGCAGGAGAAAAGACAAAAGCTAGCAGAGGTTGGTTTATGAGACTGAAGGAAAGAAACCATCTCTAACAAAAGTACTAGGTGAAGCATCAGATGCTGATATAGAAGCTGCAGCAAGTTATCTAGAAGATCTAACTGAGATAATTAACAGAGGTGGCTACACTAAACAACCAATTTTCAGTGGAGGTGAAAAGTCTTTTTTTAAAAAAAGATGCCATCTAGGACTGTCATAGTGAGAGAGAACTCAATGTTTGGCTTCAAAGCTTCACAGGACAGGCTGACTCAGTTATTAGGGACAAATAAAGCTGTTGACTTTAAGTTGAAGTTAATTCTCATTTACCATTTAAAATCCTTGGACCCTTCAGGATTAAACTAAATCTACTTTGCCTGTGTTGCATAAATAAGATAAGGAAGACTGAGTGACAGCATGTTTGTTTACAACATGATTTACTGACTATTTTAAGCACCTTGCTGACACTTACTGCCAGAAAGGATTCCTTTCAAAAAGTTCCTGCTCATTTACAATGCACTTGGTCACCCAAGAGCTCTGAGAGGGAGATGCACAACGAGATGAATGTTTTTATGCCTGCTAACACAACATCCATTCTGCAGCCCATGGATCAAAGAGTAATCTTGACTTTCAGGTCTTGTTATTTAAGAAATACATTATTTAAGGCTAAAGCTGCCATAGATAGTGGTTTCTCTGATGGATCTGAGCAAAGTAAATTGAAAACCTTCTGGAAAGAATTCACCATTCCAGATGCCATTAAGAACATTCATGATTCATGGGAGGAGGTAAAAAAAAATCAAGTTTAAGAGAAGTTTGGAAGAAGTTGATGTCAGCTCTCATGGATCACTTTGAGCAGTTCAAGACTTCAGTGGAGGAAGTAACTGCAGACAGGGTGGAAATAGCAAGAGAAATAGAATTAGAAGTGGAGCCTAAATATATGACTGAATTGCTTCAGTCTCATGATAAAACCTTAATGGATGAGTTGTTGCCTTGTATGGATGCCAAAGAAAGTGGTTTCTTGAGATGGAATCTATTCCTGGTGAACATGCTATGAAGATGGCTGAAATGACAACAAAGAACTTAGAATATTACATGAACTTAGTTGATAAAGTGGCAGCATCACATGCTACAGAGAAGTTGTTTGTGAGTTAATTGATGAAACAACCTTTATTGTTTTCTTATTTTAAGAATTGTCATAGCTACCCCAGTCTTTAGCAACCACCATCCTGATCAGTCAACAGCCATCAACATTAAGACAAGACCTGCTACCAGCAAAAAGATTACAACTTACTAAAGGTTCAGATGATGGTTAGCATTTTTTAACAATAGAGTATTTTTTAATTAAGGTATGTACATTATTTTTCTAAACAGAACGCTAGTGCATACTTAATAGACTACAGTATGGTGTAAACATAACTTTTTCTTTTTTGATTTTAGAGTGAGAGGAAGGGAGAGGGAGAGAGATAGAAACATTGATGAGAAAGAACATTGATTGGCCACCTCCTGCATGCCCCTCACTGGGGATTGGGCCCACAACCTGGGCATGTGCCCTAACTGGAAATCAAACCAGTGACCTGTTGGTGCACGGGTCGATGCTCAACCGCTAAGCCACATGGGCCAGGCTAAATATAACTTTCATATGTATTGGGAAACAAAAACATTGTGTGACTTGTTTTATTGTGATACTGCATTATCATGTTGGTCTGGAACTGATGATTTGTCTGTATATCTATTGAAAGTTTATTTTACCCTTTAAAAATGAGAAAACAAAACACAAAATAAGAATAATGTGCAAATAATTTAATTGGGACCATCGTTTTGTGTTCTTTAGTTAACACCTTTTATTGTAAATTTTTCTCTTACAAATACAGATGTTAAAATTATTCACCATATGAGCTACTACAGCCATTTATCTTCGTGGGACCTAAGAACAAAATCAAGAATACAATTACTCATCTTCTCAGGGTGAAAATTTAATTACTGTTTTATGCTACCAAGATCAAGCACAGAAATAATTATCACTAAATCATACACAACAGAACTCTCAAAATTGTGACCTGACAAGATTTTGGTGACCTTTTCTGTCTTCACATGGTGTCCCCTGGGCTTTGAAGCTTATTTTAGTCTCTGGTGTTTGGTATATAGGTTGATTATACTAATAGGATAAAGTCATATAAATAAAATAATATAAGCAATAGTCTCATTTCAAACTTATCTGACACAATCTGAATATTTGTACATTTTTTTGGACACTAGTCTCTTCCTGATGTTGTCCTTGGAAGGAAAAGAAAGGTCATTTTTGAGGTCTGGCAGAAATATTTCCAGTGATAACAGACAGCTGGCTTGTTCCCAGTTAATGAGCATTCCAGAATTTAAATATCATAAATCCAAAATTAAACAATTATTAAAACTGTCTATTACATCACATAGCATATTGACCATAAGTGCAGTGAAAAATGAAGAATAGTAAATAATAAGTAATAAATATGTAAATAAGAATATCTATGTATTTAGGAAAATAGAAAATGCTCTGAGTATTTAAACAGGGGAATATAATCCAGGGAGCTGTTTCTACAGGTAATTGATGACAAACCATCCTCTATATGTTGTAGAATATAATTCCTAATTCCTTTCAGGTCATGAACATCCCTCTTCCCTAAAAAACAGTAGCACCAAAATTTATTCAATCAAAATATACTACCTAGCCCTGGCCAGTTTGGCTCAGCGGTTAGAGCTTCGGCCTGCGGTCCGGAGAGACCCGGGTTCAGTTCCCGCTAAGGGCACGTACTTCGGTTGCAGTTTGTCCCCGGCCCTGGTTGGTCGTGTGGGTGGCAGCCACTCGATGTGTCCCTTCACGTCGATGTTTCTCTCTCTCTCTCCCTTCCTCTCTCTCCCTCCCCCTCTATCTGTACAAAAAAAAAAAAATTATCCTCGGGTGAGGATAAAAAAAATATATATATATATATACTACCTAATATCTCTCTTTGTTACATGGTTCCTTGAAAATGTTAGCTCCTGGATAGTGATCTTAAAATTTTTTCTCTTTTCTGTGCAAAATGAATATCTCTCTTAAATATTATTCTTGTAATAATTGATCTGATTATCTTATAAATCATGTCTGTGTTCTTCTCCAGTAGTCTTGCCTCCATCTTAATGGAGCCATCTCTTCTAATGGCCATACATAGACAAGTTCTTTCCAATAAAACTTTCTGTAGTGATGAGAATGTTCTTTATCTATACTGTTTAATAATATAGCACTAAAGACTGAATGTTTGTGTCCCCCAAAATCCATATGTTGAAACCTAATCCCCATGGTGATGGTATTGGGAAGTGGCATCTTTGGGAGATGATTTGGTCATGAGGATAGAACCCCCATGATCAGTATTAGTACCCTTATAGAAGAGACCTTCCTCTTCTCTATGTGAGGATACAGTGGCCTTGGCCATCTATGAACCAGGAAACAAATAATCATCAGACACTGAATCTGCTGTCACCTTTATCATGGACTTCCCAGCCTCCAGAACTGTGTGAGCAAGAATTTTCTGACGCTTAAGAGCCACACAACCTATGGTAATGTGTTGCCTGAATGGCGTAAGACAAATCGCAAGTGGCTATTGAGCGTTGAAATGTAGCGAGTGTGACTAAGAAAGTTAATCCTAGCTTTATTAAATTTTCATTAAATGGCCATATGTGGCTACCATCTTATGTAGTGCTGCTTAGACCTTGTCATTAACAATAACTCTGCCCACTCCTGATCCTATTTTCATGTATACCCCTCTCGAACCACCCGGCCTACATTTCTAGCTCACATTTTCTAGAACCCATCTTCAAACATTTTTAGATATCCTCCCCCTAGAACTTGAATCCATTTATCTTAACCACTTTTCTTTGTCTTTAGCCTTGTGAACTTTTCATCCTCCTCCTTACACAACTTAGGTTTTATGATCGATTATTGTAATCTCCCTTTGTATATACTATTCATTTCAATTGCTCTTCTTTTCCTTCTGGGTGTTTGGTTGGAAAACCTGCAAGTCTAGTGAAATCTTATCCATTGTCTCCTCTGAATTCCACTTTTCTGTGTCCTGAATGTGGCTGGAGAAAACATGTCTTTCTAAACTTCCTGGCTACTTACCACAAGCAGACCCAGAGAGACGCATACTGTTCTCTGTCTTACTAACCTGAGCAGCCTGTCACTTCTTTCCTGAGACTCTTGGAGCCTGCTCTCCCTTTCTCCCTTCAACAGACGTCCTTGCTTTGTATTTCACCAGAACTGAAGCGATCAGAAGAGAACTTCCAGAATCCCTTCCACTATCATCTACCTATCCATTGATCTGCACTCATATGCTGGACACTTCCCACCTTTTGCTGAAGATAAATGTTCATGATGTTAGCTGTGGCCATGCCTCAACTTGTACATTAGATACAATTCCCTCCATCTTACTCAAAGTCACTGGAGAAATTCTTTCAAAAATCATTACTATTTCCCTTGTACTCCATCATTGCCATCACCATATAAGCATGCTGTCCTTACATCCATCTTCAATAACAACTCTCATAACCCAACGTATTTGGGTTAAACTCTACTTCTCTATTCCCATTTACAGAAAAAGTCCTCAAAAAACTGTTTATATTTCCTAGTTTCGGTCAATGCCCTCCCTTTCTCCATTGAGCCCATTCAAATAAGCTTCTTTCTTCATCAAAACTGCACTGTCGCCCTGGCCGGTTTTGCTCAGCAGTTGGAGCGTCCGCCTGCAGTCCGGAGAGACCCGGGTTCGGTTCCCGCTAAGGGCATGTACCTCGGTTGCAGTTTGTCCCCGGCCCCTGGTTGGTCGTGCGGGTGGCAGCCACTCGATGTGTCCCTTTCACATCGATGTTTCCCTCTCTCTCTCTTCCTCTCTCTCCCTCCCACTCTATCTGTACAAAAAATGGAAAAATGTCCTCGGGTGAGGATAAAAAAAACAAAACAAAACTGCACTGTCATGTTCACCAGTGACCTTTGCCTTCCTAATTTAATGGCCAAGTCTCAATTGTCTTTTTTTGTTTTTTTTTTCAGTCCTCACCTGAGAACTTTTTTTTTCTATTTATCTTTATTTAGAGTGGGAGGGAAAGAGGGAGAGAGAGGGAGAAAGAGAGAGAGCAACATCAACATGAGAGGGACACATCGACTGGTTGCCTCCCACATGACCCTGACCAGGGCTGGGCACAAACCGCAGCTGAGGTATGTGCCTTGACCAGAATTGAACCTGTGACTCTTTGGTCTGCGGGCTGACGCTCTAACCACTGAGCAAACTTGCCAGGGCTTAATTGTCTTGATGGAGTACCTACATGGTTATTTCCTCCTTCTTATAATATTCCCTTTAGTTAACTTCCGGGACATTCCACCAGTCATGGTTTTCTCCTGTTTACATCATTGATCACTTTTTTCCCTCAAACTTCTTTACTGGTTTTGTAAGTCTATTGATGGATGATTGGATAAAGAAATTATGGTGTTTATATACAATGGAATAGTACTTAGCCATAAAAGAGAATGAAATCTTGCCATTTGTGACAACATGGACAGACTTCAAAGGCATTGTGCTAAGTGAAATACGTCAGATAGAAAAAGATAAATATTATATGATCTCTCTTATATTTGGAATCTAAAAAACCAAGCTCATCCCTATAGAGAACCGACTGGTGGCTGCAAGAGATGGAGACTTGAGAGGAAGGAGAAATGAGTGAACTTTTTTTGTTTACTTTAAATAAATTAAATTAAAAAAATTTAAAGCTATATACAAAAAGCTATGACTGGATCATTATATTGTGTACACTATAAGACACACATAAAAATAGAAATTAAAATGAGAGCTAAAATTATATATTTAATATTTTTTTAATTTTATATTTTTAGATGTTAGCTATTATGATGGATTTATTCCATCATCAGCTAACATTGCAAAGCCCAAAGCACAAAGATAGCAGAGTATACTCCATTCAGGACACGAAACATCGTTCAAAGCATAATCTTAAAATATTTAGTTATTTGGGACTCCGTTTAAGATTTGATTAAGTCATCACTGTTTTTTTATCTGTAATGCACCTGATAAAGAGCTTGCCATCCCTTTTTACAATTATTTCTGGCTTGTGTCACTTTATTTCTAATCATTAGCCTGTGGTATTTTTAAAGACATCTATAAACCTCTTGTTGAGTGAAGGTTAATTTACTGAACGAGATTAAATAATCTTAAAATTCTTAATAAACATAACAGGTTCTGACTAAACTAAGAGAGGTTGAACTATGCTGGAAATAAATGATTGAGTAAAGTCACCACACTGTCCATTTTTTCTTAGGAGGGACACACACTTACCCCTCAGGGAAACTTGCTTATTTGTGACAGACTGAGCAAGGATACTGGTGCCAGTCAGTGCAAATTAAAGCTTAGTAAAGCTTATGGTGTTTTTTTTTAATATTTATATGTATATAAATATATATTTTTTTCCTTCTGAGGCTTACACACTGGCTCACTTGCTTATTCTACTTTGAACTCCCCCAAATGTTACCATCTGCCGAGAAAAGTACCTCACATTCCAGGACATTGGGGAATTACCTTTAAAGTGACAGTCACTTTTTTTTTTTTTTTTAAGTTTTCTTGTTATATCTTTAAAAAGTTTTTAAGTAAAAAATAGCTTTAGCATTCATTCAGCCATATTGGTTTTTAGATAAAGAGCTTTTTTCAATTACTAACGTTTTTTCTAAAACGTATGTCATGTCTATCCCCTGGCTTTGGCTCTGTCCTGATATAGCTATGTTTATATAATTTTGAAAAGCAAATATAAGGATTGCCATTTTGGATCAAAGATAAAAGAGATCTCACTAAAAATGTTCAGCAGTTAGAGCATCAGCCTGCGGTCCAGAGATACCCGGGTTCGGTTCCCGCTAAGGGCATGTACCTCGGTTGCAGTTTGTCCCTGGCCCTGGTTGGGTCGTGCAGGTGGCAGCCACTCGATGTGTCCCTTTCACATTGATGTTTTCTCTCTTTCTCTCCCTCCCACTCTATCTGAACAAAAAGTGGAAAAATGTCCTTGGGTGAGAATTAAAAAAAAAAAAATGTTCAGGGTAACTTTAAATCAATCATCTCTTTTAATGATTATGTTTCAAAGCCCTGGTGACCCCAGCAACACCTGTGAACTTCCCAGGTACCAGGAGATCTTGGAACTGGAGACTGTCAGAAAAGATGAGAGCCAAGGGGAATGGAATGGGGCTGCCAGTCCCAGAGCTATTTTATTACCATTGTCCCCACAACCTCTCAGAGGGAAGTGAGGCTAGGGATGCTCCATTTAAAATTTTATTTATGTACAATATTAAGAAAAATGAACGAATGCTCAAGTGTGGCCATAAAATATAGTACTTTTTGTTGTTAATTCTCACCGGAGGATATTTTGTCATTTATTTATTTTTTTAGATAGAGTGGCAAGGAGGGAGGGAGAGAGAGAAAGAGAGAAACATCAATGTGATGAGAGCCCGGCCAACTGGGGCCAGGAATCGAGCCTGCAACCCAGGTGCATGCCCTGGACCAAGAATTGAGCCCATGACCCTTTGGTCTGTGCAGTGCTCTAACCGATGAGCCAAACCAGCCAGGGCAAATATGGTACATTTTAAGATGGAAAAGGGAACAGTCTATTTAGGTGACACTAGAGATATGTTTCTTTCATAATTATTAAGTTTACTTAATATAAGGCTCTGTTCCCCTTTCTGTGTGGAAATACTTTAAATAGGGATTTGGTCCTCAGGTCTAAGAAGATGAGTTACCCCTAAAAGGATGTGTTAGGAGATCATTTAAGCTGGACTACTCTACAAAGTTACAGTTTCCTGGACTCCTCCACTAAGGGACATGGGTACATCTGATAATCAACCATCAAGCACTAATTTGGACTAATTTGGCAATTAGTATTTTGGCAGTAGTAATTACCAAAGGAAATGCCTTCATCCACTAAAGATCTATGAATATCAATTTGCTATTTTGTAATAGATTTACTGCATGTCCCTAGGTGTGATACTGACTAGGGCAGACCAAGAGCTCACTATGGCAGTATATAGGCTCAGTATTTACCAGCCATGCTCTGTAAATAGGAGTGCTAGTTTTAGCAAATAAAAAAAAATAGGACGCCCAGTTAACTATGAATATTAGATAAAAACAAGTTATTTTTAGTACAATGTGTTCCATGCAAAATTTAGGGCATGCTTACACTGAAAACATATTTATTATTTGAAATTCAGATTTGACCAGGTATCTTGTATATCATCTGGTAACTCTGTCTGCAAGCCTTGGGGAAAAAAATATCCCAACCATAATATCATTCTCAGATCTCTAGTATTGGCAGTCAAAACTTTGTTACCACATAGTACAATATCTGATCATTTTTTCATAGCTTCTTAATACTCCTTAATTAAAAGTTGGATCACTTACTAGAACCTTTCAGCAAGTTAAAAGACAATAAAGAATATGATTAAGAATTCTTAATGACAGAGAGATTACAAGCCCTTTTTTTCATATGTAAAATGGAAAAAAAAAAACTCTGTGTAATTCTGTTTTTTAATAAGGATCAATAATAAGCTAAGTGGAATTTACTTATATTTATAAGTGCAATGGAATATCATTGTTCAAACTCAATGATAGAAATTGGAAGGAAAAGGATAGTAAAATCTGCTTCCCTTTTCCAATTTCTGTTCAAAACCAGGCTTAACATTTAAATATATACAGTGAAATGCTTAATTGACTTTTCTACCCTTGGTCATATTATGCGTGATATGGCAAACACCCATTTCCAGCCAGATATCTTTCCAAAGCATCTTGAATAAGTTTTGCTTTTGATTTTTGTGATATTTAAAATAGTCTGAATTCTGATAAGGTCAGATCTACTCATATTTAAGTATCGAAATGTATTCCAGAGGTAATTAGGTAAAATGCATATGCCTGAAAAGTAGGAAATGGGCTATTTGGAGGAAAGCAGTACCTCTAACCCACCAGATTTCACCAGGCATCAACTTCTCTTAGTAATTCAACAGAGCAGGTAGAAAGTTGGCCAAGTTCCAGATGTCAGAGTGGAATCTAATGGGTGGAAAATAACTAAATTCAAACCAGATGTCAACATCTCTGGGCATCTTGGTTTGTATGAATGATGTGTGGTTAACTCTGCCTCCTTTCATTAAAGTCACTTTCCAACCATTAGTTATATTTATTACCAGTGGTGGGGAGCTGGATAAGCAGGAGAAGTTGATGGCAGAGGGAGCAACTCTCATGCTAGGACAACCATGAGTAAGTGATGGGATAAGATAAAAATACTAGGGGCTTATTTTCTTCACACCTGCCTCCCAGGGGCTGAATTATGTATATTTCTTCTCCCCTGGAGTGTAAAAATGAATTCATGAAATGATCTTTTTGATATTTTAAAGTGGTACCAACATAGTACATCTAATATAATTGTAAAAGAAAAGTGAAAACCTACTTTAAAAAGTGACCTAACAGTGATTTTCAGTGGGCTATGTAGAAGTCCCAAGAGGCAGAAGTCAAAATAAAAAGACAATAAGTTAGTCAACTTTTTTAGAATGATAAACTTAAATAGGGGGAAATTTGTTTATACATTCATAATCGTTTTAATAATATTATAGCTGCTTAGCAGACTAAAATGGCACATTTCTGCATAAAGGCAAGAGCCTAATTAAATAACTGCCATCTTCCCTGGGACCTGGGAGCTTTCAGGATGTCTGGGAATGTATGCTAGCCCTCCATAGTGAGGTTAGCATTACTGTGTCATCTTTGCTTTAGCAAAAAGAGGTTAAGTAAATTCATTGATTCAATTACAACCACAGAGTCCCAGAGACGCAGCCCTAAGTTTAGTTCAGTGAAAAATGCTTCCGATAATTGTGGACCGTTTTAAAAGCAGTTTCCAAACCAGACATTCAAAGATTTCCCCTTTGATCTCAACTCTATGATGTACTGTATTTCTGCAAATTTAAATGAGAAGCAAGCCTTTATCCCTGTAGAAAACGAAAACAGATTGGTAAATAGCAACTGATACTGCAGACTGAACTCACAATTCACTGTTCTTGTAGCTTTCTTCATGAAGTGACAGAAATTATTATTTTATTTATAGGTGTTTTCACTGGGATAGATTGATAAGCAAGGTATTTCATTTTCATGACACCCCCTTTAGGGGGTGACAGTTAAGAAACATTAGACTACCATGTTTTCTCATGTACCAGAGGTAGAGTTAATAAATCTTCTGTCAGATTTAATAAATAATGCCCATCCACACGCCAATGATTGTTATTATTGGTGTTATGGGTCCAAGTACAGTTCAAAGATGTGTTTCTGTTCTTAAATCTTTCTGTTGGGTCCTGTATAGCCTTTTCTGTATTTCACATATTTCTTATCTTTTCTCTCACCTGATCCCAACCAGATTGACTCTGTCTGGTTTATTACTTCTCTTCCCATCTCTTATCATATAATCCAGTTATTTGTAGATGAGACAACTCGAGAGCAGGAAACATGTCATATTTATTCTCCCCCAGTGCTTAGCAAGGGTCACAGAGTGGATGCCAAGTATATGTCTTTTGGATGGTTTTATTCCTCATACTGCGCAGAGTGAATTGGAAACATTCGGGGAGGTTAACTGTGCGCTTGGCTGTGGCGAGCTCAGAAGGGTGGGAGGCTGCAGTGATGTCCAGTTTGCCTGTGTCTGCTCCACTCTACCGCCCATGATGATGTCAACATGCCAGCCTCCTCAGACCTTCCTTTACCTCTGTGTATTTCTAATTCATTATGTGTAAACAGACTTCTCTCTTCCTGAAGTGCTCTTGTCGGTGTGGAATGATGGGGCCTCACCCACGTGGTGTGAACAGAACACTGGGAGGAGGAGTTCAGATGGAAACTCAGGATATATGTACAGTCTTTTACAGTTTCAAATCAAGCTAGTGCATTTCATTAAAAATTTTTTTAAATATGTTTTTATTGAATTTTTAGAGATGAAGGGAGAGAGAGAGAGAAATATCGATGTAAGAGAAACATCCATCGGTTGCTTCCTGCACACCCCCTACCAGGGATCAAGCCCACAACCCGGGTATGTGCCCTGACTGGGCATCGAAACTGGGCCTCTCAGTCTATGGGATGACACTCAATCTGCTTAGCCAGGCATCAAGCGAATGCATTTTAAATAAATATGCTCTGCCTACCTACACTGAAAAATATAACTTGATACAAGAAATTGCTTTTAGAAAGTATAAAGGTATATTTTATAGAACTACAAATTGACTAAAATTCACAGGTATGTTAATATAATTAATGTTGCTCATGTTTATGTGTCTCATTAATAGATTAACAGTGTTTGGTGGACTAATGTAATAAAAACTTTGTAATCCATATCTTATATTTATTCAAGAAAAGTTATTTTTTTTGCTTTTAATTCAACAAAATAATTAAGTTGTCACAATCAATATTTTTATATAATTTGGGTTTCCAGCAAAAGTAGTAATCTAAAAAATAAAAATAGTAAAATATAACTGTATTCAAAATATAGGAAATTCAAATATATTAGAATAACAATACCCATTAGAGTAAATGTAAAATTATTTTTACATTACTTATTAAGAATTGTATGTCTAAATATTCAGTTAGCTAATGTAATTGAAATATAAATTATAAATTATATTGAATAAACATTAAAATTTGAAAGCAAAATATTTTAATGGCAAACACTATTAATCAAATTTATTTTCTGAAGTCTCTCACCTTCTGCTAAGTGATTTTATAAAAACAAAAGTATTTTCAATTCTATTTCCACCTAGTTGCTAATGTATTGATCAGCATCAGGTTTCAGATATGTTGTAACTCAATTCATGTTTGTGGTAGTTATATATATTTATTTATTGATATAAGTATTTATACTATAATCCATGTTCTTTATATGTAGTATTATGATATTTAACAATATTACAAATTGTTTACTATTTCAAAAGTTTCTTGTCACCATGGACGACTTAGTCCTTACCTCAAGTACCATGCATAGAACCCAAAGACAAGATGAATTTCCAGACAGCCCCCATATTATACTGACTTTTATCCTCAACTTTTGATTTTAAAAACTATATTCACACAGCACACATACACACACACACCCCTACAGCACCTTTCTCTAATAGATTATTTTTGAATTACCAAAATGACATACACGCATTATAAAATTCAAACAGCATATAGCATATAAAACAAAACACAAAGTTCCTTTTAGTTACTCCACCCTTTTTCATAGACTTTCCCAGTAACTACCGTTGACAGTGTGATCCCAAGCTTTCTCAGTATTTGCATGTGTATGTAGCACACATACACATGCACACACATGCATGTGAGCACACACTGTGCTTTTAAATGCAGGGGGTTATGCTATATATGGGCCTGAAATTTGCTTTTTATAGTTTAAACAATGCATCAGGGGCATTGGCCTCCTTTTTCGTTTATAATGTAAAATTGATTCAGTTGAATCCCATGAAGGATGTTTTAGATTGTTTCCACTTCTTTATAATTATACTGATGCCATAAAAGGTAATTATATAATGGTACTATAAATGTACCTGGGGTACATCAGTACAGTTGTACCACTTGACAACCAAGCGGGTGTCCTGAGCACCCTCTATGCTCACCCAGCTATCCTGTCTCATTGCCTCAGTTGCCACAGTCTGAACCCCAGGATCCCGACACTTCCCCCTAATAGAGAAACTACAGAGGTGATTAATGTCTGGCCAACCGGCATCTCCAGGACTCTTTGTTCCCTGAAAAAGTGGCGGGAAGAGAAAAGTGAGAAACATAGGGAAGAACACCTTCAGAGAGCTTGGAAAACTTCCAGTGAACCCACATGTGAAAGTACCTATTCATTTTCTCCACTCCCTGTCCTCCACGTTCATGTCTCTGCTTATATGCACACACACATGTGCACACAAGCTTGCACATATGGGAAGGCCATGTGAAGGGATTTCGCTTTGCTCTAAGTGCAACCAAATCATTGGAGGGTATTTATAGCAGACATTATCCAATTTACATTTTTAAAAGATTACTCTGACTGCTTTGTGAAGACTATGCTGTAGGTGGACAAAAATATCAGCAGGTAGATCAAGGGTGGTAGGAATAGCAGGAACATTTTGTATTTTTAGATATTTTGCATGCAAGAAGATGAATAGTGAGTTGGAGAGAAGCACACTTGTGAGAGGAGTGATCAAGAGATTATTTTTAGACATGTTAAGTTCAGATGTTAAATGAGGATTTGGATATATTAACCTATAGGGGAGGAAAGTGTAAATCAGGGAGAGAGTGTAAATCAGTGATTCTCAAATCTGTGTGTTCTTTAGAAACAATCAATAGTGCCTACATCCAAGTACAAATTAACTGACTAAAATTGTCTGGGATGGGTCCTGGCCGGTTTGGCTCAATGGTTATAGCATCGGCCCGCGGACCAGATAGTCCCGGATTCGGTTCCCACTAAGGACATGTACCTCGGTTGCAATTTGTCCTCTGCCCTGGTTGGGGTCGTGTGGGTGGCAAACTGTCGATGTGTCTCTCTTACATTGATGTTTCACTCTCTCTCTTCCTCCCTCTCTCCCTCCCACTCTATCTGAAGATAAATGCAAAAAGTGTCCTCAGGTGAGGATAGAAAAAAAAAAAAAATGTCTGGGATGGGGCTGAGGAGATGCTAATTTTTTTAAATTTTGCAGTTGATTTAGAGTGAGGGTTGAGACACATTGTTAAGGAAAGAGAAGAGGACTAACCCTGGACATGTACAAAGAAAAAAGATAAATGGTGAACATATTCAGAGTAAATCACTGATGCCTCTGTCCCTTAGACATTTAATCAAGAATATTTCTGTAGTGATGAAAATAACTGATCTTGAGATCACAAGTAATGACAGATAAAATGAATTTATAATATAAGGCTGTCATTATCATTTATATAGTACAGTTCTTAATACAGTTTCTGTTTAGTTAAGCATTTATAATAGTTAGTCAGGCCCTGGCCGGTTTGGCTCAGCGGTTGGAGCGTCGGCCTGCGGTCCAGAGAGACCCGGGTTCGGTTCCCGCTAAGGGCACGTACCTCGGTTGCAGTTTGTCCCCGGCCCTGGTTGGTCGTGTGGGTGGCAGCCACTCGATGTGTCCCTTCACATCGATGTTTCTCTCTCTCTCTTCCTCTCTCTCCCTCCCGCTCTATCTGAACAAAAAATGGAAAAATGTCCTCGGATGAGGATAAAAATAAAAAATAAAAAAAATATAATAGTCAGGAACCCGTGGAGTTTTTCAAATATATTTTTTGGGCTACTTCCTAAAACTTGAAAGAATTTGTACTAATTAAGAAATAGTTTTACACAAATCTATAATTGAATTCATAGCTTGTTTATTGTGGCTGATTAATCATCAAACACTATTAGCTTAGCATTTTGATCTACGTAACCTTATCAACTATTAATATTTCTTCTTGTAATTATTTGAAAAGTCTAGATAGATAATTTCCTGACACCTAATGAGCTGATGAAAAACTATTCCACGTCTTCATGTAAGATTGTAAAAAAATAATCATGAGTATACTGTAAAACAAAAAAGGAAAACACATGGCTTTGTTTTTTTATCCTCACTGCTCTGTTTTCACCCTTCCTTTTGAGGAGGGGAGGGCAATGCCATGTGTTTCCAAGATTTCCAGTGGTCTCTTTATACTGAAAACTACCAAATCTACAAGCCTACCCCGAATCTCCACCCTGTTCCACAAGAATACGACAGCCTTCAGCTGAGCAGCTCAGTATGGGGCCCTGCTGACATCTCACACTCCACCTGCTGAGCAGGGAGATGAGTTGGAAGCAGTTTCAGTAATCCAAATGAGAGCCGAAGGACCTGCATTAAGTCAGTGGTAGTAGGAGATGGAACAAAGAAATTGGATTTGAGATACATTCTGAAGTCAGTCTTTATCATCTGGCGGCTGACTAGAAGTATGGGGAGGACAATAACCATGAATGACATTCACATTTCTGGTTTAGGAACCTGAGAGGACAGGAAGTCTTAAGTAAAATGGAAGTTTGAAGTCACAGAACAATTTTTCAAAATGAAGATAAGTTCTATTTTAGACAGTAATTCTGCCACTTCTATCGGACACTGAAGTGGATAGACTTGTTGTTGGCTGTTGAGTCTGGATTTTGGGAATCAGGTTAGGGTTACATTTTTTAATTTGGTAGTCACATGTCAAATTTTGCTGTCTAGAATTTGTCAAGACATAGCTTCTCTGGGATTTTCTTTGTCTTTAAAATGGGGCGATTGTGTCTACTAATCTATTAGGTTTTTTTTTTTTAAGTTCCAATTTAGTGTTTTTGTTTATCTACTCTAGACATGTGTTTTTATGGTTCTGTGTTCTCTAATTGTCTGTCATTGTCTCTGTCATAAATCTACTTCCTTCCCTTTTCCAAATATCAGTTTATTATTCAGTCTTCAAAGGTGTGCTAAATTGCCTCTTAGTACCCTTGGTTGGAATGAAGTAATTATTCCTCTGTAGCCTGAACAATATCCCTCAAACAGCCTATTGAACAAGTGGAATTAACCTGATCATGCAGTGTTGTTTGCATGAGTTTTAACAATTTACAAAATCCTAATTAGGCAGTTTATATCTGTAAGATTTTGTAGCTTGTCTTAAACAAGGAAACACTAAGTTTAGTTTGCACACATTAGTACCTGAAAGAAAAGGGGGGTGAATAAAGATTTCAACTTTGTTTTTTTTTTTTAATTAAAAGAGAATGTTCGTAAACCCAATTTCCAATCTGTCATTGAGCAGCATAGCTCACGCTGTGGAATTTGTGAGTAGTTCTCGTTGGGTATTGTCATGGGGAATGTAATTAAAGGACTGAATTTCTTTCACATTGTGATTTTAATCATCATCAATTTAAGGTTATTTTGGAAGAAGTTGTGACAGATTATTGAGATTTAGCATGTTTTATTGCTGGGTCTTGCTGAGTTGCCTTCTCACCTGGATGACTTTGGAATTAAAGAGTTCTAAGAATCAGTGTTGTAGACTGCCCGTGAATCACCTGTGTAAATCACAAAGCTATCTGATGCATTTAACTGAAGACTAGCTGAAGAAAAGTTTGCAAAAAGAGTGTCACTAATCTGTTAAAAAGAAACACAAGTCTTCATAGTCAAGTTCAACATGTGTATTGAGGTAAAGCAAATAAAACTGAGCTCACTCCACCATAATGAGTTGTCCTGAGCTGACTAATGTTACAGAAAGAGGAAAGTTATAGAGATATTTTATGGACACAGAGTCAACATTTCCAAAGAGATTCATTCATGTTATTGTATAGACACAGTACTTCATGTCTCTGTTGAAGTGTATACCTCAGGGAGTATGTGAAATGAGAATGTGTTTTGTTCTATACATTTGCATCCATATCAGGAAAAATAAGTAGAAAACTTTCCTCAACAGGACCAAAAAAAAAAAAAAATCCCAGCACTGAGTATATTACATACAGACATTTCTGAGAATTTCAGTAATCCAGCTTCTATTTGTCTAAAAAACTGTCTTTATGAACTTGTAGACTAAACTTCTCTGCCACCTCAGCGATATAAATTGCACTAAGAATATAGCTAGGCCCTTAATGAATGTCATCTCCAGTGATTGCTTATTCAATACAGTGTTTCTCACTAAATATTTTCTCAACCTTAGTCCATAACTAGTATATGCTTGTAGCCACCCAATTTTATATTTATAGTGTTGATTTAATTTTTTAAACCTGATTTTCTGTTGCTACACAAAAATCACACTTTAACAACCAGCAGAATACGCTTTGTCAAAAAATGAAATGTGCCTGGGATCCACAGGCACATTTGGCCACTCGTGAAAAATCTGTCACCTGGACAAACCTTTCTGCAGGCCTCCTTGGGACTGACAGTGTTTGGTGTGCAGAGCTGATGTTACACACAGGGACTACCATACCAGCTGTTCAAATAGTGCAGTACTTCTCTGATTAGTGAATAATGCAGACCTTAACCCCTGCCATCTGGCTGCCCTAGCATCTCTACCCATCCAGCAACCAAAAGGGTATTATCTGTTGCAATTGGTAGTGCCCATGCCACATTGGTCATTAAATATTTTGAATGCTGTAATGCCTAGATCTCTAGACTAAAATTTCCATAAGAACTCAGCCTGGACTGTATTATGCTTATAGCCGTCCAATGTCTGGGATATAGAAGGGAATGCTTGCTAAACTAAATTTAATTCTTCTATATATATATTTTTAATTTATTTTTATTTCTTTTTAAAAAGAGAGAGGAAGGGAGAGAGAGAGAGAAATATCAGTGTAAGCGAGAAGCATTGGTTTCCTGCCTCCTGCACGCCCCCCACTGGGGATAGAGCCCTCATGTGCCCTGACTGGGAATCTAACTGAGACCTCTCAGTCCATGGGATGATGCTCATTTCACTGAGACACACCGGCCAGGCTCTTCTATATTCTTGATAAATAAGAGTTGAAGCAATATTCAGGTTCTAATTACTGTCTTAACCCAGGTAGTCTGGAAAAAAGAGGCTGAGACCAGGTTTACATGCCAATGCTTCATTAAGGGTACAGTTCCAGAGTAGTACAGCTGAGGGAGACCCATGCCAGAGACTGCCTTATATTTACTCCATGGTTTCACAAGAAAACTGGACCAGTTGTCTCGTACAAAGAGAATGTGTCCAGAGAGAACTTGTAGACCTACTATGCCCCAGAACGATCCATGAGCAGGGAGGAAAGGCAAGGAATATTTTGTTCTTTTTTTTTTTTTTTTTTTTCATTTTATGTCTCTCACTGATCTTAGTTTTCCCCACTGAGCCTTAACTCCCACACATTTCTGGGATGTATTACCAGGCCAATAAAGGCAGACACTGGGGAAGCCAGAGCTCCTGTGAATTTATCATCGGGCTGTTGGAGTAGCTGCATTTCCCACCATGAGGAGCCTGGTAGGTGACATGCCGAAGCCCAGCCCTGACGAAGCCTGACTCTGGAAAGAGTGTGAGATAAACAGAGATATTAGCGAATGAGGCCACAGGGCTCTCAGGGGAGCAAAGGGCCAAGTTCCAGGGGCCCACAGAACCTGGGTTGACTCATCAGTAAGGACCAGTACAGACTCTAAGAAAATTTCATTGTCAACACTTCAACGTGGTCCCTTCTTCACACGCAAACCCGCACAGCCACTACAGCAAGTTGTGAACTTGCTAGAAAAGAAGCTGAGAAGGGAGCGTCCCTTGGGCTTCCATTGTGTCGGTCTGCTAGGAGGAGAGAGCATGTCCATCAGCTGGGGAGCAACCCTAAGAAGCTGAGTTTGGTGAGTGAGTGTGATCTCCAAGGATGACTGTGTTATTTTTAAATAAATGCTGAGAAACATCACAACACATAACTATATGTTTGTGTGTATATTTCTGTGTTCTTATATAGAATATCTTGAAAAGATCTTTTAAAACAATTTTTAGGGGTTTTTTGTGTGTTTTTCTAACTTTATTGCGGTGCACTTGACAATATTGTATATATTTAAAGTGTACGATGTGATAATTTGATATATGTAGGCATTGTGAACTAACACATTCATTGCCTCAGATGGTTACTTCTGTCGAAAAGTCTTAAGAATATTTTTTTAGCAAATTTCAAGTGTATGACAGTATTATTAAGCAAAGTCACCATGCTGTACATCAGCTTCTCATAACTTATTTATTTTATAACTGAAAATTGCACCCCTTGATCAACATCTCACCTTTTCCCTACCCTCCAATCCCTAGCAACCACCATTCTACTCTGTTTCTGTACATTTGATTTTTTTTTCTTAAAAGTATCTTCAAAGTAAAATATGGATTGTTTTGGTATAAACACTTCTCCTTGAATGCAAGTAACTTATAGTTGACCATATTTGTCTTTTACATAAATGTATGGCATTATATAATCTCTCCTAACGTAAAATCGAAGAACATTCCCTACCACACTACCTATTTATTGCGGAAAAGGCTGGCGTGATGTTCAAGTATTTGTTACATCAGATAATTCTCTCCTGAGAGCTTTTAACTTTGATCAGATCTTCAAGGAGTGTACTTTCATCTTCTATTATGGGTAGATTTACTATTTTTCAAGGATCTACTTGTATAGATTTAAATGAAAAAGTAAGTGTTCTTTGGCATTTCATTCTAATCAAGTGCTGTCTTTGCCTTCCCTTTGGGCAGGCAATCAACTTAGTTTCAGTTCAAGATGATATACTTGCTCAGACAGCTCCACTCACTTTACATTGGCCAAAGCAATGCAGGATACCCTGGTTATCTGGAATTAAAATTCAAAATGTCACTTATGCCGACATATTTACAATTTACAATTTACTGTCTAGTAAAACATCCAACTGCATCTAATGGTTGATATTGTTGCATTACTTCTCTTAAATTTTTTTGTTCTAAGCATCTTTTATTTCACATTCTTTAAGCTGCTTCTTGACTAAATTAATTAATAAACTCCAGTATCAAATATCCTTCCGTGGCTAATAAAGCTTAATTGTTTTGAACATTACAGGTGATGGAATTAGTCATTTTAATAAACTGTCTAAAACAAACTTTTCCTGGCACTTGATTTTGGATTACTCATTAACTAGGAATCCCTGGACTCAAATATTAAGCAATGAAGATGTATTGTAAAGAACTACATAGTAAAGGAATTCTCATAAACTTTTCATATAAAGTAAATTAAGATATCAGATGCTCATCCTGTGACCATTATATTCTATGTCTGGTGTTATAGAGTCACATGCATAATAAACCAAATATGATATATTTATTTTTAAATGTTCATCTGTCACATCAGTTCACTCTTCCGTTCTGCCTTTCACTTTTCCTTTTACTGTGAAGTCCTCTAGAAGACAAAGACGTTCATTTGAAGTTCTCTGAATGACCTTGAAGTTACCTGTTTAGTACAAATGGAATATCTGACTATGTCAAGATTTTCATCTGGCTAAGGGGGGAGAGGTTGATTGCATCTGAAAAGGTTCTTAATAGGCATCTTCCCTGTGCCAGTTCTTTGTATTATGTACAAAGGAGCTCCGTGAAAACAAATTTCTCAGTTCTGAGTCTTCATCATCAAAAATAAGATTCTCTGAGCTCCACACAGCACCGTGAGCAAGAAGGTACTTAGTAAGTACAGTTTTGAGCTCTGGACCATTTGGCTTAGCAGTTAGAGCTTTGGACCGGAAGGTCGCAAGTTCAATTCCGGGGTCCTGTGGGAGGCAACCAATTGATGTGGCTCTCTCTCTCTCCCTCCTTCCCTTCTGCTTTTTCTGAAAATCAATGGAGAATATCGTTGGGTAAGGATTCACAAAAGGACAGTTTTGATATTTGCATAGATAGTATTTGGCAAACACCAATCAGATATTAATCTCGCTATTATATTCTACTCAAACAATTTGGGATCCCCGCCCCCCGCAATTAGATCTTTCACTAAACACTTTTACTTATGCCACACCTTATAGGGAACAATGCTGTTTTGTACTAATTCTTCAAATATGACTGTGAATGAGAATCTAATCTAATATATAAAACGTTACTTCCTCACATAGGAAAACCCATGATTTATGTTTCATTGATTGTTTTATTTAGTTTCAAGCCATATAACGTTCTTCTTAGCTAAGAGGGGAAAGGAAACATCTCTAAACTGACAGCTGTTTTTAATTCATCCCATGTTGTTTTACTATAATGTTGGGTCAATGTGACCAGCAATCAGGGAACAAATGTGCACTTCAGATTTATTTTGTCATACAAGCTAATTAATTTAAATAATATTTCCCCTCTCTAGTATGTAAAACACTATTCATAATATACAAACAAACAAACAAAACAAAAGAAAAAAAATTAGGCCACTAAGCAGAAATGTAATATCTCTGCTCAATTTTGTTCATATCCTAAGTATATTTGGACAATGCAAGAGTAGTAGAAATGGGATTGGTCTGAATGATAAAGCTTCTCAAATGGAAAATGTAACATATCTTAATGACAAGTCATTTGGAGCAACTAGACACTGAGTATAATACAGAATTTACAAAAATTTTATATAGAAAATTGAAAAATAATTCCATTGTAAGTTATTATTTTTTCCCTCGTATTATTGTACTTGAAGTATATGGCAATCCTGTTTCACCAGAAAATTGACTGTTAAACATTATGAAATGTTATGTATTAGACCTTTGACTCAGTAACTAAATTGAGTTCCAAATTTATAGAATAAGGCCAATGTTTAAATATGTAAATTTCTTAGGTTTGCATTTTTTTCACATTCAAAGACAGTCTTAGGAGAGTTCACTATTCTGCAAGATGCCAATTTGCAATATTATTTCTACCAGTCTGCTTACATGTTGACTGAAATAACAGATGGAGGTTTTGGTTTACATTAGAACATGTACAATATATATTAATGACAAGAGAATCTAGATTTTTAACAGTAATAAAATCTGGACAAGGTATTATATAAACTTACCTAAATCTTGAAGTAAATCAAAAACACAGTATAGCTTCATAATTTTGTGCAATATAAATGTCAGTTTAATGTTACTTAATAGCCTTAGTTTTTTGTTGTTGTCGTCGTTGTTTTCTTTATAATCACCCAAGGACTTTTTTCTATTTTTTGTTCAGATAGAGTGGGAGGAAGAGAGAGAGAGAGAAACATCAATGTGAAAGGGACACATCGAGTAGTTGCCACTCGCACCACCCAACCAGGGCCGAGGACAAACTGCAACCGAGGTACGTGCCCTTAGCGGGAACCGAACCCGGGTCTCTCTAGACCGCAGGCCGACGCTCTAACCGCTGAACCAAACCGGCCAGGGCAGTATTTTTAACCTTAAAAATAAATTTTATAATTTTCTTCAATAGAGAAATTACTCAAAAAGACTCTCTAATTTCATAAATTTTCTATCCCCCTTGGATTGTCTGACAGGGACCAGGTAGAGAGAATTTGCAATATATAATATGCAATTTGTATTTTTATTTAATGGATAATTCTGGGATCAAAGAAAACAAGAAACTAATGGCCCCGAAGCAGATTTCACACCAGTTCTGGCATTGCAGTCTCTCAGGTCAGGGCTTTATTTCTGCAACCCACTGGCTGTGCACAACTGAGTCTGTTTGCTCATCCTCTGAGCAGATCAGCGGGTTGCTCTTAATATTGGGATTTACCATTGCCAAGGGTCATGAAGCATCTTTATAACAAATTCCCCCCAAAATAGCCTGCTATTTATACTTGGCTGCTCAGACTCCCTAGTTAAGTTTGCATAAATCCTCAGGTTATCATAGATCCTCATTATGGTTGGGAAAATAAAGCATGATACTTCAGTCTTACTGAACTCACTGATGTAATCCCTGAACTACACTATTCATTCCTGCTATTCTCCTGCTTCTCTAGAAATTCTTTTCTTTGGTTACAGTAACCTTGATCCTTCTAGGCTATTGTTTAAAGCTTTGGACACTTGTTGTGCATTGTGAATTAATTTTTAAGAAGCTGTTTAGCATGTTGTAAAGGATTTGTTAAATGTTACTAAAACGTGTGTTCAGATATGGCAGCAGGGCACAGTGTCGTACTAGAGCTTTCTGTCTGTTTCAGAGGACTCTATTCATTTTTTCTGGGAAGAAAACATCCTTTGAAGTTGAATACAATTTTCTTGTCATTGCACAGGCCATCTTAGGAGGGATATAAAGTCCAACAAAGTCACTTTTTAATTTTATGGTGTCAAAAAATAAAGCTTACTTTTCTTTTTTTATTACCAGTTCCACCTTTTTCTTCACAATGAAACAGCATACATTTTAAATGTCAAACTTATCTTCAGATGGATCTTCACAGATGCTGTTTTAAAAGTTACTGTTCACAGATCCAAATTTAGCTCTCGTAGAATCAGTTCCAAATTGAACATTTGTTTATGTATATATGTATATTAATTTCTCTTTTGTGGTGAAATTAGTAACATTAGAACTTGCAAAAGCTCATAATTTTTGATGCATTCAAATTAAGTTTTGTTTTCCTATTTTAGCATCAACTGTTGAATAATTTTCCACATTATGTCTTATATTTATTGCTTTGGTCCCAACATTCTACTTGTCATTAAAGTAATCTGCAGTTTTTGTCATAGCCTCACAAAATGACCCACTCTCTTTATGATTTTAATTTTAACTTACATTTTCTTTTTATCCTCACCCGAGGATATTTTTCCATTTTTTGTACAGATAGAGTGGGAAGGAGAGAGAGGAAGGGAGAGAGAGTGAGAAACATCGACGTGAAGGGACACATCAAGTGGCTGCCACCCGCACGACCAACCAGGGCCGGGGACAAACTGCAACCGAGGTACGTGCCCTTAGCGGGAACCGAACCTGGGTCTCTCCGGACCGCAGACCGATGCTCTAACCGCTGAGCAAAACTGGCCAGGGCAATTTTAACTTACATTTTATAGCATTTTTATATATTTTGTTTATAGACATTGTTCAATTAATATATGGAATTTAAAATTTTTAAACTCTGCATTTCTTCTTCCTATTTTAATGGTTATTAAACATGACTGAGTATCTGCTGGGTGCTATGATCTGGTTATAGTCCTGGAAATATGGAAGACTCATTTGAAAACACACTCATCCCTTTCTTAGAGCACTCTCTTTTTAAAAAAAATTAATTAATTATTAATTAATTTAGTCACAGATATCCCTCACTTTTCCCCCACTGAATCCTCCTCTTCACTCCTGCACCCGCTTTCACCATATTGTTGTCTGTGTCCATTGGTTATTTATATATGCATATAAGTTCTTTGATTTTTCTCTTTCTGCCTTCCCACCCTCCACACCCTCTGAGGTTTGTCAATCTGTTCCTTACTTCCATGTGTCTGGTTCTATTGTGTTCATCAGCTTATTTTGTTCATTATATTCCACAAATAAGTGAGATCATGTGATATTTTGTCTTTCTCTGATTGGCTTATTTCACTTAGCATAATACTTTCCAGGTCCCTCTATATCATCTCAAAGGGTAAGCAGTCTTTTTTTCTTATAGCTGCGTAGTATTCCATTGTGTAACTGTACCACAGCTTTTTTATCCACTCATCCACTGATGGAGTTGGCTGTTTCCAGATCTTAACTATTGTATATAGTGCTGCTGTGAACTTAGGGAATGCATATATTCTTTCTATTGGTGTTTGAGGCTTCCTAGGATATATTCCCTAGAAGTGGGATCACAGTTGGCAGTTCCATTATTAATATTTTGAGGAAGTACCATATTGTTTTTCATAGTGGCTGCACCAGTCTGCGTTCCCACCAGCAGTGTACTAGAGTCCCCTTTTCTCCACACCCTCGCCAACACTTGTTGTTTGATGATTTGTTGATGGCAGCCATTCTGGCAGGTGTCAGGTGATACCTCATAGTTGTTTTAATTTGCATCTCTCTGATGATTAGTGATGTTGAGCATTTTTTCATGTCTCTTGGCCATTTGTATGTCCTTTTTAGAGAAGTATCTATTCAGGTCCTCTGCCTACTTTTTAATTGGGTTCTTTGTCTTCCTTTTGTTGAGTTGTATGAGTACTTTATATATTTTGAAAATTAACACCTTATCGGATGTATCCTCAGTAATTATGTTCTCTCATACAGTGGGTTCCCTTTTCATTTTGCTGCTAGTTTCTTTTGCAATGCAGAAGCTTTTTAGTTTGATGTAGTCCCATTTATTAATTTTTTTCTTTGTTTCTCTTGCCCTAGGCAATGTATTGGTGAAAATTCTGCTATGTGCAATGTTTGAGATTTTGCTGCTACATTTTCTTTTAGGATTTTTATGGCATCACAACTTATATTTAAGTCTTTTATCCATTTTGAGTTTATTATTGTGTGTAGTGTATGTTGGTAGTCTAGTTTCATCTTTTTTTTTTCTTTTTTTATGTAACTGTTCAATTTTTCCAACACTATTTATTGAAGAGACTGTCTTTACTCCATAGTATGCTCTTTCCACCTTTGTCAAATATTAATTGAGCATAATGTCTTGGGTTGATTTCTGGGTTCTCTTTTCTGTTCCATCGATCTATATGCCTGTTCTTGTGCCAGTACCAGGCTGTTTTGATTATACTGGCTTTGTAGTATAACCTGATAATTGGAATTGTGATTCCTCCAACTTTGTTCTTCATTTTTAAGACTGCTATGGCTATTTGGGGTTGGTTTTGGTTCCATATAAAATTTTGGAGTATTTGTTCTAGGTCTGTGAAATATTTCTTTGGTATTTAGAGTACTCTCAATGTAGGTGGGGAGGCAGACAGGAAACAAACAATAAATGTAAAATGTAAAAGGCACTCTAATGGTGAAGTAAGTAAACTACCAAGTTCACATAGATAAGGAAGCAGGTAAGTAACAGGCAAGATATGGCAGGGTTATTGATGAAGTAGTCTAGTATGGACAGCATGACAAAAGTATGGGATCAGTGAAGAGATCTCACAGGGAGATGAATACGAAAGAGGAGAGTAGACTTATCAGAAGGATCAGCTCCTCAAAGAAAATATATTTACAGTAGTTCATTAAAAGTTAATAGACCTTTTATCACTTTGAATTTTGGAAACTGGTTTATAATTAATTAAACTGTGATATTAGAAGCTGGATGTTATTGAATATTTATGTCAGTATTTTTTGAATTTGGACAAAGTAAGTTCTAGGAATGGCAAATAGTAGTTCATTGCAAATAAGTGTTCTGTAAAAAGAAAAACTCTTGGCCTTGGCCAGTGTGGCTCAGTCATTAGAGTGTCGGCCATGAACAAAAGGGTAGTGGTTTTGATTTCCAGTGAAGGGCATGCACCTGATTTGCAGGTTCGATCCCCAGCCCTGGTGGGGGCCCATGCAGGAGACAATGTGTCACAAATGGATGTTTATATCCTCCCCTTCAATTCTCTCTAAAAATCAATGGAAAAATATCCTCAGGTGAGGATTTAAAAAATATAATCTTGGTAGTCAATGTTTGAATTAGTCAGGTCAAGTTTCCATGGCAATCGGAGATTAAGTATAATATAGCTCATTCATCCTATTTTTGCAATGTAATTCTGATTATGTCATACACAATCATTTTCATATTAAAAATAAGTAAATTCTGGGTCATATGGTTACTCTAGTCTTAATTTTTTGAAGGACCTTCATATTGTTTTCCATGGTGGCTGTACCAGTTTACTTTCCCCTGCAATGAATGAAGGTTTCTTTTTTATTATTATAGAATTGCACACTTGAAACCATTATAATTTTATTAATCAATGTCACCACAATGAATTTAATGTTTAAAAAAGTAAAAAACATAACTGAGTTATACTGATATTGCGTGTGCAATTAACCTCATCTATGGAAGGAAATTCACAAATAGGCTTTCACATTTTTATTATTACAGTATTTTGTTTAAAAATGTATACTTTTGTTTATTAGTAGTTATTTACATACTTAAACCAAGTGGTAATTTTAAAAAATAAAATGTTAGAACTATATCTCCTTTCCCCTCCTTCATTTTATATAAGTATCATAATTGGAGACTGGATGGACAGAGAAGAGGGAGATTTATTCTGAGTGAGGACTAAGAGTTTACTGATTCTTGATATGTACTTTCAGTTAAAATATATTCATCTGAATGTAACATTTATAACTTTCAAAAGAAGTTTGAGAGAACTACAAGGATATATTTGGAACATTGGGTTAAAAATAGGCAAAAACGGATGAAGACCAATGGTTTATGATGTTCAGACATTAACAAAATGCTCAGAATTACACTTAAAATGTAAAAATATATACTACAAACATTAGAAAATATTAAATTATATTGTTAATTGTCTTCAACTTCATTTGAGGCCAATGTAAAGACGGAAACAAGCCCTTTTAGAAGAGTTACAGTGTCAAAAAGGTAAAAATATCTCTCTGACTATAAGAAATTTAGTAGAACTTTTAGCTGGAAAGGAAAACAAGTCCATAATCCCTTAACATGAACAAGACGGAGGGAAAGTTGTATATGAATTGTTTTAATCTTAAGGAAAGAAAACATACAGAGAGAAACTACATTCATATAAATGATAAAAGTTCCACCCCCCCCCCCCCGAAAAAAAAAACCCTAGAAATTCAGGCAAGCCTGTATTTACTTTTGCATACATTTCTCCATATATTAGCTATCAGAAGTTCACATCTGTATTAAATAATGAGGTAATCTAGTTCTTATGGTTTTAAGTGGGACAATGAATGGTCTTTAAAATATTTGATATGAAGTGTTCAGTCACATCCATCTGTTATAAAGTCCTGTGCCTTTTGGAAACTTTCCTGGGTAATGAGTGACACAATCATCTTGAAATCAGCTCAAAAAGCAAGAGCATTAAAAAGGAAAGCAATCTTCCCGAAAGCTATGTTTTCAGGCTCAATGTGGATGGTAAAAATTACGTATGTGCAAGTTTAAGTATCTACACATCCTGATGACTTTCAGGATGTGAGACACAAATCCCAGGATGAATTACAAAGTTATTACAATCAGAACTTATACCGACATTCATTTTCTCAATAAATTTATGTTTAAAATATACTTACTATAAAGTTAATGGCTTGCAAAGCTTTTTCTGATAAAAGATGTTTTACACTGGAAAAGGTTGGAAACCCATATTATATTTAAACATTTTTAAGTGTGTTCATAAAGCTACTCAAGAAAGCCTAGCTTCTTTTTTAATTCCCTACTTACACACAATTTCATACCCTTGGTAAACAGAGTTCTTGATATCATATCTGGTACACTTAGCAAAATGCATTCTTCAAAGGCATTGCTTTGATTTCTATGAATTTCACTTTTTCATTAAATTAGCTCATTTCTAAGAGAGATGGGGTAGTAGTTAGCCTATTTTTAGCCCAGTGGTGACTATTTTGTTTAGAGCTTTGAGTAATCAATTTGGTCACTTTTAAATCCCCAACAAGTAATACCTATTCTTCTGCCAATCTCCTGTCGGTTCTTTCTCCAAAGAAGGTAAAAATAACTCCAGTAAAAATTTCTAACTTCATTTATAATATTTCTCTGCAATAAGTGCCTGAACCATATAATTTACAGCAATTTGTTAGAGCAATTAAATCATTAGCCTTTGGATATGTGCGCTTTTCAACTGGTTATTGATTAGAACTCTATATTGAAATAACGTGCAGTTTTCACTGACCTAAAAAATAGAATACACATTTTATTTTTATGATAAACCTTTTATTTTACAATTGTTTTAGATTTACAGAAAAACTGTGAACACAATACACAGAGTTTCCATATATTCTGTACCCAGTTTCCCCCAGCATTAACATTAGACATTAGTATGGTACACTTGTAATAAACCAATTAATGGTACCATTAATTGGTACCATTAATGAACCAATCATAATACATTAAAATTAACTAAATTAATTAACTAAATTAACTAAAATCTGTACTTTATTCAGATTTCCTTCATTTTTTTAACCCACTGTCATTTTTTTCCAGCATCACATTCAGGATATGTTACATTGCATCCTCATGTCTCCTTAGGCTCCTCTTGGCTGTGTCGGCTTCTCAGACTTTCCTTTTTCAATAACCTTGACAAGTCTTGAGTATTATTAGACAGGTTTTACATAGAATGTTCCTCTATTGAGATTTTTCTAATAATCTTTCTCATTATTAAACTGGGGTTATGGGTTTTGGGGAGGAAGACCCCAGTGGTAAAGTACCATTTTCATCACATCTTAAAAGGGTACATACTATCCACATGACTTATCCTAGTTGATGTCAACCTTAATGACCCAGCTAAGCTGGGGTTTGGCCGGTTTTTCCACTGTAAAGTTACTCTTCTTCTTCATCTTTCCATATTGTACTTTTTAGAACCAAGTTACTATATGCAGTCTGCAGTGAAGGGGGAAGTTATACTCCTCAGACTTTGAGGGTAGACAATCTACATAAACTGTTTAGCATTCTGTATGAGAGATTTGTCTGTTCTTCTTTATTTCTTTCTTTATTCATCCATTTATTTATATCAGTAGAAACTCATGAACATTGATCTTTGGGTTATAATCTGCTACTACTTTATGTTGTTGCTCAAATTATTTCAGCTTCGGCCATTGAGAATTAATTCATTTGTTCCTGTGACATGTACTCATAACCATGTTTGATCTTTTTTGTTTCTCAACATATTTTTACTTTCGGGCACTGCAAGTTGCTCTAGGCTCATCCTGTATGTTTCCTGTCCCAGTCCTGGACGCAGCTATTTCTCCAAGCAGCACTGATTCCTGTTGTTGGAGAATGGAATTAGAACCTAACTCACGCCCTGGCCAGTTTGGCTCAGCGGTTAGAGCATCCGCCTGTGGTCCGGAGAGACCCGGGTTCGGTTCCCGCTAAGGGCATGTACCTCGGTTGCAGTTTGTCCCCGGCCCTGCTTGGTCGTGCGGGTGGCAGCCACTCGATGTGTCCCTTTCACATCGATGTTTCCCTCTCTCTCTCTCTCTCTCCCTCCCACTCTATCTGTGCAAAAAATGGAAAAATGTCCTCGGGTGAGGATAAAAAAAAAAAAAAAAAAGAACCCAACTCACACACTTCTGGATTGTGTTACCTGGGGACTAGGTATATTCATTTCTACTGGGATGTCATTGACTCTAGGCCCTCTCAGCTGACACAGGATGGCTATATATATTCATGTAAATACACATATTTATAAATATTTCTGTATGTAACAATATGCATCTCTATTTATTCTAATGTCTCCATCTTTAATACTACACGTCATGTGCCTTCCCCCTTTGCTCATCTGTAACCTCCTACACCAACACTGAGAAACCTGGCCCTCACTAGCTGCTAACCACTTACTTAATTATTCATTTCCAGTACAAGTGTACAGCTGTATCAGTATTGTTAACCTGGGCTTCCATGGGAAACAATTTTTATGAACTAGAGTACAGTAACCATGTTCAACATTTTTTTTTTTTTTTTTTTTTTGGCTTTCGTCTTATAGACTCCACTCATTTCTAAAGTTATTTAGGTCAGCACATTTTCCCTCATACTCTTCAGTGAGATTATTTTATACATTTATAATGTATTTAGATTGTGTTTTTCACATTCCATCTTGGGATTCCTCATCCTCTTAAATGATATGTTTTAATCTGCATATATTTTAAAGTTTATGCTTTGTGCTGTGAAGTTCTATAGATTTTCAAAAATGTGTATTCTAATGTTCTCACTATTACAGTATCATACAGTTTCACTGCCCTGTCACTGATCATTTTACTATTGCTATAGTTTTGTTTTTTTGTTTCCCCAGAATATCATGGAATTGGAATGATGCAGAAAGTAGCCCTTTTCAGACTGGCTTAACATAGAAATACTTATTTAAGATTCATCCATTCTTCTTTATGGCTTAATAACTCCGTTTGTCTTATTTCTGAATAATGTCTTTATATGGATGTACCACAATTTGTTTATCCATTCACCTATTGATAGATATATATTGGTTGCTTCCAGTTTTTAGCAATTCCGAATAAGCATTTGTATACAGGTTTCTGTGGAAACAGAGTTCTCAGATTAGTTGGTAAATAGCTACAAGCACAATTGCTAGATTGTAGGGTGAAACTATGTTTAATTTTGCAAGGAAGTACAGAATTGTCCTCCAAAGTGGTGTACTGTTTTCCATTCCCATCAGCAATATATGAAGGTTCCTGTTGCTTCACATCCAGGCTAGCATCTGGTGTTTCCAGTGTGCCGGGGTTGAGCCATTCTAATAGATGTGTAGTGGTATCTCATTGTTTTAATTTGCAATTCCCTAATGATATATGATGGTATCTTTCATATGCTCATTTGCCATCTGTATATACTCTTGGTGAAGTGTCTGTTTAGATCCATTTGCCCATTTTTCATTGGATTTCTTTTTAGTTTTAAGAGTTCTTTGTATGTTTTAGGTACAAGTCCTTTGCCTGACATAAATTTTTCAAATATTTTTCCCTAGTCTTTGGCTTGAATTTTCATTCTGTTAAGAACTTTTTACAGAGTAGAATTAATAATTTAATAAATTCTAACTCAATTTTTTTCATGCATTGTAATTTTATTGTAGTATCTGATACCTCATTGCTGAGTCTAATGTCACCCGCATTTTCTTATTTGTTTTCTTCCAGATGTCTTATAGTTTTACATTTAAATTAAGTCTGATGCATTTTAAATTATTTTTGTGTTGATGGTGTAAGGTTTTGTGTATAGATTTTATTGTTTTACACGTGGATCCTCAGTTCTTCCAGAATTATTCCTTGAAAAGAAGATCTTTTGCCATTGAATTGCCTTTGCTCTTTTTCAATGATGAATTGATTATAATTGTGAGTATTTCGGGGCTCTGTATTCTGTTCCATTGTTTCATATGTTCATTCTTTTGTCAATAACACACCGACTTGATTATTGTAACTTTATAGTAAGTTTTGAAACTAGTTTGTGAGTCCTTCAGCTTTATACTTCTTTACTATTATTTTGGCTATTCTAGGTATTTTGCCTTTCCATATAGATGTTAGAATAACTATGTCAGTATCTATAAAATGGCTTGCTGGGATGTTGATTGGTATTATGCTTGAATCTGTAGCTCAAGTTAGAAAGAATTGATGTCTTAACAATCTTAGTCTTCCCATTCATGACACACAATATGTCTGCATTTATTTAGATTTTCTCTGATTTATAAAATCAAAATATTATAGTTTCCCACATAGATACTCTATTTTGTTAGAGTTATACCTAAATATTTCTGTCTCTCTCTCTCTCTCTCTCTCTCTCTCTCTCTTTTTTTTTGCTATTGAAAATGGTATTTTTTTTCTAGTTTCAGGTTTCAATTTTTCATTAACAATGTATAGATAATCAATTGACTTTTGTATATTAACCTTATATCCTGCAAATAATTTTTCTGCTTTGTTATTTCTTTTTTCTTCCTGCTATGCATATGTTAAATCTTTGGAAATAATCCCACAGTTCTGGGATGTTCTGCTCTTTTTCTTCTTTTTCTTCTTCTCTTTTCATTTCAGTTGAGAAGTTTCTATTGTTCTATCTTCAAGCTTGTCGATACTTTTGGGGGGACATGTCCAATTTACTGATGAGCCCATCAATAGCATTCTTTATTTCTATTACAGTTTTTATTTCTAGCATTTATTTTTGATTCATTCTTAGTGTCCTCATCTCTCTGCCTACTTTATGTATCAATTCTTGAATCTTGTCTTCTTTTTCCATTACAGACCTTAATATATTAATTATAGTTACCTTAAATTGTTTGTCTGATAATTCTAATATCTGTGTCCTATCTGAATCTGGTTCTGATGCTTTTTTATGTCTCTTTAGACTTTTTTTAAAAAATTGCTTTTAATGTGTTTTCTAATTGTTCTGTTGAAAGACACATGTGATATATATTATAAGACACATTTTCTGTTATTCTGGCTAGAAATTGGGCTGTGTTTCATGTTTGCTGGCTACAGCTAGCAGAAGCTTCACATTTTTGTAGTGCTCTTATGCGTGCCCTGTTGATTTTGAGCTTCCACGCATACTCTTCCCCAAAGCAGTTTGTATGTGCAGTTCTCTCAGCTATAGTCTCTTCATCATCCTGAAGCCCTGTTGGTACAGTGGTAGGGCACAGTACAGGAGAAATATTATATAACTCTATGATTAAATCTAAGTCTTTTAATAGGCTTGTGTTCCTGGGCTATGGCCTTCACACATGCTTCTTAGCTTTTCTCCCCACCTTAGGTGAGGCTAGAAAGGTCTGGAGCAGGAGAGATGCCCTTCATCCAGGTAGGTTCATATGACTCTGCTATGATTTTCTCCCTGCAGAATAGGTCTTTCTTATTTTTCATGGTGGTTACTCTTCCTTTCTTCTTACTAATGCCACAGGAGTGTCTTTCTCAGCTATTCATTATGAGATCTAGGTAAGTCCCCTGGGGGTAAAACCCAGGAAAGCATAGGGCCCTCACTAAGAATGCAGCATCCAGGAAGTTCTCATTCTCAAGCTAGCCCACTTCGTCCCTCCCATAATACATACAAATTACTACAGCTTCCCTCTTTGTGTTCTGAAATTGGCCATGTTTCTCTGTACTCCCCTATCTCTGCATATTTCCGTGGGGTGGTTTGTTCTACCACCTCACTCTGACGGTTCCAAGCAAAACCATTGATTTTCAGTTTCTTCAGCTTTATCTCTTTTGTAAGGATGAAAGGGATGATTTCCAAACCCTTTACATGTCAGCGCTCACACGAGAAGGCCCTCATGTTTCAGTTTTATGTCTAAAAGATTGCTCCAACACGTATGCTGAGAGCTGAGCTAGCCTAATCCGTGTCATGAATAAGCTTATGGTCATCATAAAGACAACTCCTCTTCGCTCAGGTGGATATTCGTGTGACTTTCCCTTGGTCTGCTGAGTCACTTCCCTCAGTATATGGAGACTGGAGGAGTCACGGTTCTTACAGTTTTCCCAAAGTTGCCTACCTGGAAGCTGCCCCATCTGTTTCTAACAGTCTCCAGTGTTATGGCTCCCGTTACAATCGAAACTGTCTCTTCCCAAACCTTTCCTCTCTGTACAACCTCAACAGAGGGAAGGTGAACCCCCTGCCTTTCACTGTGCCATTTCTTTGCTCACCACCAGGCCTCCTCATGAGGCTGGAGTAACTCACAAGACTTCTCAGAAAGATTGGTGCTTCTGAAAGGAATTGCCAGGTAGCGGAAGACCTTTTTAAAAAGAAAACTACATACTAAATACCTCTCTCCTATGGTAGCAAAAGCACTTAAGAATTTAAACCTTCACTCTGTCTCCCTTTTTCCTAACTTGATTCAAAGAAGAAGAGCTCTGCTTTATCTTATCATTCATTTCATTATCAACAATTATTTACTGGACCCAATGTCAGTCAATGTTCCACGTTGTAGAATAAAACGATGAACTTCTCTTTTCATTCGAGAAAGCTTACATCCTACTCATAGAGATCAAAAGGCCCCGGGACACGTTTCCATTTCACAGCAGTAAATTTAACAGAAATAGTTATCTTGTCCAAAATCTATCTGGTCTAAAGGCTTTCAAAATTCATTGGTGGTTTTTAGCACTCCGAGTCTTCAAGAACAATTCAGAGTCCTACGTGAGTACTTCAAAACAACCACACAGGGTTCCAGACTAGCAGTGGTGTGAGTTTTAGGCACACATATTATCGTTTTCTGAGCATCTAAGGAGTACTCTAGGAACACACATACATGCACGCACACACGCACACATCCCTCCAAGGAACAAACATTACTTCTCAGAAATAGGCAGTTAAATGAGCAAGGGAAACATATTTCTAACTGTCCCTTCACTTATTGTTAGGTTACTTCTTTCATAGCTGATACAGGGCACCTCTTTCAGACACCGGAGAGGTGTTTTCAGACACCCCCTTGAGTCAGGGGAGAGGGCTGTCCCCAACCTCAATCTTTGTCTTCTCATATAAACAAATTTAAAGGAGAAAACTCCAGATGACTGTGTTGTGCAAAAACAAACACAAACAAACAATTTATTAAAGCAATGAAAGCAAGCAAATTTTATTAAAGAAGTAAACAAATCTCTACACCTGGTATGAAGAGCTCTCAGCTAATCTGAAGTGTGTGTTGGGTGGGGGTCTGAGGCATTATCGTCCCCTCTTTTCTATAGGTTTCGAAATTCCTCTGCTGAATATTTTGGTCCAGATTAATGCTCAAGGTCCCTTTTTACTTTGTTGTCGAATTCATGAGAAGCACCTGTCAATTTTATCTTGTCAAGACAAGAATGCTGGCATTTCTGCTTAGGGAGTAAAAAAAAATAAAACTGCCCTTTTTCCCCCCTACCCTAAAATGGCTGATTTCTTTGTTTAGTGGGTGAGAAAGACTTCCCACTTCTTTTCTGTATTCTTTCATTGGAGAGGCTTTTAACTGCTTGCTCTCAAGTGTCCTTGGCTGGGGATGATAATGGCTTGCAATTTGCAGGCCCTCTGCAAATTGCCCACATGTTCGGCCTTGTTTGAACTTTCCTGTCTCCGTTTCCCTCTTCCTTCTGTGCTGGAATTTCCCTAGCTTCTTATCACCCTGTAGCAACGATGGATATTGAACTTCACTGTTATTCTGGGGAAGAAAGTGTTGAATAGTTGAGACATATTCTTACAGACAATAAGCAAAAGAAAGGTCCAGCCAAATGTCTCAAATTTTCAGGTGAAAAATCCTTTCAAATTTTTAGACAAAGAATCTTCAGAAGGTTAAAGTGCATTAGACCTGGGTACAATAAAGTAACTGTAATATGTTGCACTTGGAGAAATCAGTTAGGCTTCTTTCTGCCAGGTTGCACAACTCCAGGCACGCCATTCACAGTGTTTTCCATGAAGAGCATCCCTTGGAACCCAGTGCTATTGAAGTGGATTACAATGTGAACGATGCCTCCCGGAGCTGTGTACACAGCTGGTAGTGGCAGCCGCCTTTGGAATAGCAATAACTGTAATTCTCATGTAAATTATTTGTAATTTTATTTTCTTTGGAGAGTCATCCAAAATCAATCTTTTTCTTCACTGATGCTAAGTCAAATGTCTTTTCTCAAAGTTTTTGTAGAACTCGTTACACTATCAAAAGTTGGTGGATCTACTTGTCAATTTCCCCATTATGCCTGAGCTCTGGATCTATTTAATGTCTGTACCAATAGTTACAAGCAGTGTCTGGCACAAAGGAAGTGTTCAGTGAATGATTCCTGAATTAAAAGTAAATAATTCTCCATGAGATATACCCAATTGCCTTGCATTTTTTTCTTCCTAATTTTAATTTGTTGTCAGTTTAGTTCACAAAGAATGCACTGTGCTCCTATTTATTAAATTAAATATCTGCTTGAAGTAGCATATTAAATATTAAACATAGTTAAATCTCAATTTCCTGTGATCATTAAATAAGTTGCTCATTGCTGCATCTCACATTAGCTTGGTTCAATGGTTAGATAGCAATTAACATGAATGTTTAATGACCACTTTCCTATTCTGATATAATACTAATGATACTTACAGTTTAAAGTGCTTTGGGGTTAATTATAAGTGCTCATAATTTGCCTGCCCTTCTGACTGACAGTACATTCTTATACCAAAGACTGTGATGGGTACTCCAGACCTATACGGGAAGAATACTGGGTGGCAGAGGCTCAAAGACCAACATTGTTAACCCTTCAGGTATCTCAAATCACCTAAATTGTCTCTAGAATATCTGCTTTATCATCAATGGTGCCAAAACGATTCCTTTGAAAGGTGACCTGAACTCTGAGTGTTTTGTGATAACAGAAAAGAAGATATTGTCTTGAGCAAGTATCACAGTCTCAGCCACAGGAATTTGTGGGATGAAGCAGTGGATCTCACTTTCTTCCCCTACCTGTCTCCCTTCCAATTTGCCTACGTCCGTGCTGCTGCTTTTGGGGCATTTAAACACTGGTTTCTTCTGGATACGATTCTTTGATTCTAAGGTAGCTGGTAAAGTGGGTGGGTGCATCTTATACAGAGTAAGTCATTAGATGACATTTCTCTCTTACAATATGGTGTGAATACCAAGATGTAATATTAGAACCATCAGAGGCAGTTTCTTTGTTTTCATATGTTTTCTACTCATGTAGTAAAAAGCTGAAGTAAAGCTTGTAGTTAGATTCTTCTTGTCATTTCACAAATTCAACTTTTTTTGTAAATATTCCCATTAATATGCCCAAATTGTAATGATAAGCTTTCCCATCTTCCAGGCCATAGCCTTGCATCACGTTTCTTTTCTGTTTTCCCACAACAGAGAATAGTACAGTGTCCACAGTAAATGTTCAGTGATTACTATGAACAAAGGTTTAGATTTTTTTAAAAAGTATATATTTATCTTGTTGAATTATTTAGCCTACCTAATCATTCTAGAATTAAGATAATAACTGTTACATGCAAAACAAAACTAGAATGCAGTTGACATTTTATTATACTCCTTCAGCAATTATAATCAAAAGTTTAATAGCTCTTGTCATGATGACGTGTTGATAGCAGTTCAGCAAAACAGTTCAACAGGATGCTTTCCACAAGCCAACTTCAGAGAAGACATCTAATATCAAGAGGAGCTGGAAGTCACTTTAGAGTTAAACAAATAAGTTTACACATTCAAAATTTAGAGAGTCAGAAAGATCTTAATTATTTTTGGATTTTTAATTTTTCTTTGTCAATTTTTTTTCCTTGCTTTTTAATGTATAATTTTTCTATTGCATGGCAGATGTTGCATTTAAAAGAACAGTAGAAACTGGGATAAATATTATTTACATCTGCCAATGGGCAAATCTTTCCTTCTATCAGCCAGTGTTGGGGGGGGACTAACTAAGTCCCATCAGCAGTTGATCTAGATTTGAGTTTTAAGGATTTTGAAATTGTCTAGAATATTGCACTGGGTTTCACGCAAATAAAAAATGAAGGTAATCCTCATCTTGTGACTCTTCCATACTTTCTTCAGTACCTACAATATGCTAGGGGCTCAATAAATACTTATGGATTAATGTTGACTGAATTAGGAGGAACAGAGCTATGACTACCACCATCACCACAAAAAGCATGCTGCAAATGAATGGGGAATAAGAAGTTGGCAGCCTTTAAAAACGTATCCCAGAATGGGTACTGATGATATCATTTTGTAGGTCACTTTATTATGCTTTTTATTCATGCATGAATTCAACATTTCATTATAAATACTAACATGGTATTTAATTATAGAGTTAAATTTGTCAAAAAAAATAAATGGCAAATGACTTACAAGTAGAACATTTGTTTATACTTGATTAAACTGTTTTGGTCCTTATGTATCATTGCACTCCTTGTCTTTGGATAAAAATACTAATTTTCATTTATTCTTAGCACACTTCAAGAAATATAATTTAAAGCTGATGGGTAACCAAGATACTGTGTTGGGAAATGCAGAAATATTTGCTTTCTGTGGAGAGCAAATTAGTTGGCTATGTCGATTTTGTATAACACAGATAAGATTTTCAATAAAATCTTAAGCAGTGTGTTTGAAAGGGCAAACATTAATAATTTGTTGCTCATTCAAATATTTTTTTCAAGCTCCTTCACCATTTCCCCGTACCTCAAATGAATGATTTGTTCAGATTATCAGTCTTATTAAGAAATCCATTCCATTGAATATCTTAGATTTAATTTTTATAAATTTTTTTTATAACTTCCCTATTTACATTGTTCAGATCCATTTAACTTGAGTATTTTGTCATTTAGAGTAATAACTCATCAGTCTGTTAGTGCAACCTTTCTTTGTGTTACTTTTCTTAGTGCTATGAAATGTGCTATTTTGAATCCCTGAAATGTTATAAACCACCAGATTGCTAATTGCTTTCAATGCTGTGAAAAATAATTACCTCACATTATTTTTGATATTTAATTGACAGTGTAATGCATTTAGCTAAAGACCTGCAATAAACTATTTCTAATTACTGAGGGTGGTGGAGTGGAAAAGTAGTCCGTAAAACTTTACAGGGGAAGAATGCTTTCTCCATTATGTTAAAAGTCATTGTTGATATAACTTTGTCAAAGACAAAAAATAAAAATAAAAAATTCTCCCAAATGGGAAGTTCTGGAAAGCTAGAAACAGTTGTGGATTATGTTTACTCATGAGATAGTAAGGAGATTTTTAAAAATCATTATTTTTTTAATAGATTGTACTGGTGATAAATGTCATATACTAGGTTTACCATGTTTGCACCAAAATTTCTCCTTCTTTAGTTGGAAGAAATTTATAAGGGAGATAATCCTGCTATCCATTGCTAGAATGAATAATCTTTGTCACTGGCCTGTGTTCAATTTATTCTGCATCTGTAGGCCATTCAGCTGAAAAGCTATGCCAAATATTAGATGTCATTGAAATATGGAGATATATCAGGAACTGGGTCTGTTCTTAGCTCCCGTGTTAAAAACTTCATGATATAAACTGATCCCTGGAAATAACAATTAGAACCTGGTGCAAGAAACTCCCATATTCTAGAAGGGTCACACATTGGGATGTACACATTAGGCTCTTTGAATAGATGTGTACAGTTTTAATTTCCCTGTGGCTCTGGGATATTATTAATAATCCGTGTATTCTTCTTTTCCTCCTCATAACCTCTGGTTAGGATAAAATGTCTTCATTGGTATTTCATTTAATTGCTTACTGAATTTTAATTATGTACATTTTCCGAAAATAGGCAACTAAAATAAGTGACCTGTTTCAGGGAATGTAAATTATTTTCAGAATTTCAGACATTGAAAAGGGATAAGAGGAAGGAGAAAATGCTGGGTTGGTGTGAAGCGATAGCCCGCAACCCTCACAGAATCCCAAACAGCACCCGAACACCTGAGATCTCAGGGGATTTGGCTGATGCCTCCCAAACCTCCACACTGGTGAGTGAAAGTTATTTTACCTCCAAATAGTTTTTATATAAATGTAATGCTAAGGAAATGGGGAGAGGGATGAGTTTCTAAGTACACATTATTCTTGTTTACAATAGTATTTGCATTTGTATTAGGTCGTTTGTATAGATTCAGTTTTGTTAATGGATATTAATAGAAATATCTCAATGTTATATAATAATCATGTTTGATTCAGATTAAACAACAATTTGTTTTTTTATTTTTGTTTCTTTGCCCTTCCATTATGTTAGAGATATTTAACTTTAAAGAGATATTTAAAGTTTGTATCTTGTATTTTATACTTGTGTGGTGGAATCGATAGAGCAAAGTAAGTAGAGTTGTCCAAAAACAATGAAAAACCAGAATTATATTTTTTAATATATCTTCTAAAAATGTCTGATCAAGGGATTCAAAATTTATAGTTTTTATATAAAATCATTAATTATAATTAAATAATTGCAAAAATGATTTGAAGACAATTCAATAATATGTCCCGTTATGTTTAGCTTTCTGCTTTAAGTTTAAATGCTCAGTTAGCCATTGTTTTCCAGTGATTATAAAAAGAAACTCAATAGCAAAAGGAGTTTTATATATTCTTTGTTTAGACTTTTGCTGCAACATTCTTCATTTTGATTTACAGAAAGAAATTCCATTTAGTCTCTAAGTTTTATTTTGACATAGATATATTTTAGTTATTGTTTTACCATTTTATAAAGATACCAGTGGTGTTTTTTTGTCATTATCCTAATTTATTAGTTGATGAACATGTAATTAAATATGAATAAAGATATTAGGTTTGTCATTAGCTCTGGAGTTAATTGATAATTTCTATTATTTTACATAGAAATAATGATCTGGAGCGAACATTATTGAGTGAATACCAAGAGAAACTATCTCAAGGAATAGCCTTTGCATTGACAACACATAGAAGTGGGAGACTTTCTTAAGTTTCATCATCTTAGATTGTGGGAAGGGGCTGAGTGAGGGTCTGGAGAAAGGTGTTCAACATGACTGTGCAAAGTTCTGGGGAGTAGATTCTTTGAAATTATCATCTGCATTATTTCAGCTCACTGTTTTGTAAATTAAATTATTATTATCAATAAAACTGCTTAGAATGAGTTAACACTGTTGAAACACATGTGTCACACAATATTTATTCATAAAGGTGGACTTTGTCAGGTATCATGCAGTAGCTAAAATTTTTTAAATAAAATAAATGACTTCTGTGCTTTCATTAGAGTGGCTTTAGTGCTTAATTCCTGTTTCATGGAACCATAGATGAAAACCATAAAAATCTTGAGCAAACATCCGGCCTGGCTTTCTCTTATAATCGAGAAACGTAATATTAGCTTCGTTTTACAGATGTGTAAAAACTGTGGCCCAGAGAAATTAATAGACTTCACAAGTGTCACTTAACTAAGTAAATAATAAAAGATTACTTGAGGCTAGCCTTCTCAGAGAGTAAAGCTTTTTCTACTATACCACACGATCTCACTTTCTTGGTAACATTTTCTTCCCTTTCAAAGACTTTTAGTATAAAGAAAAAAAAACATAAAGTTACCAATTTAATTAAATCCAGTGGTTAATCTTTTAAAATCAAATGCCATGTTGGGGGATAAATGTCAGCCACTGTACCATAACCTCAGAAATCAGTTTCTTGATGACCAAGTTCACTTCTCATAGAACATGGAGAAATTTGGGTTCACCAAGTATTTTCCAGTAAGTACTCTATCTTCTCTGTCATATAATTATTGTCCTACATCTTACTTACTTGGAAGAACTTAGTGCAATGCAGAACACTGTGATATGATCCAATTTTGTGCATATGATGGCGTCAGTTTTTTTTTTTTTTTTCCTTTATTGATTATAGAGAGAGAGGAAGTGAGAGGGAGAGAGAGATAGAAACATTGATGAGAGAGAGTATTGATTGGCTGCCTCCTGCGTACCCCCACTGGGGATCGGGCCCACAACCTGGGCATGTGTCCTGACAGGGAATGGAACTGGTGACCTCTTGGTTCATGGGTTGATGTTCAACCACTGAGCCACACCCGCTGGATGAGCCAGGTTTTTTTTTTTTTTAATTTTTTTAAATTTATTTCAAATTTTTATTAATTTATTTTTATTACAATGTTTCTCCAGGTGTTTTATTTTAATTCAAATAGAAATTCAGAGTTAGGTACTCCTTTTTGTTTTCTTTTTTTCCCCATACCCAGATGACTTCATTATTTTTTAAATTTTTATATTTATTGATGTACCTCCTTTTTTCCCCCCACTGACACCCTTCTAGCTTCTCCTGCTCCCCCCTTCACTGCACTGTTGTTTGTGTCCATTGGTTATGTACATATCCATATAAGTTCCTTGTTTTATCTCTTCCTGCCCTCCCCTCACCCCCCTTCCCTCTGAAGTTTGTCAGTCTGTACCCTACTTCTATCACTCTGAATCTATTTTGTTCATCAGTTTAATTTGTTTATCAGATTCCACAAATAAGTGAGATCATGTGATATTTGTCTTTCTCTGACTGGCTTATTTCACTTTGCATAATACTCTCCAGGTCCCTCCATGTCGTCTCAAAGGGTAAGAGATCTTTTCTTACAGCTGCATAGTACTCCATTGTGTAAATGTACCACAGCTTTTTTATCCACTCATCTACTGATGGACACTTGGGGCTGTTCCCAAATCAACACAGAGAATGATTGGTAGAGAGAGCTTTTTCATTGACTTCATGCATCTTTATATTTTCTCGTCAAGAGGGAAGTGAGTACCCTTATGTTCACTGCAGCCAGGAAGGAGGACATTCTCTCCTGGTTATCACAGAACAGAAATGTGGCTACAGGCAACTGTTAGAATTCCGTTCCTAGATCAAACCTCATGAAGCCAAAATCTCATGAAAACTGGTTGTTTTAAAATTCAGAGTCTCATAAATGTATTTAATATTGACCTCCTTTCCCTGAAAATATTTTACAACCCAATTCTATCCATTAGACAGTGGAAAACTGAGTCAACTTGAGAGATTACCTAAAAAAAAACCAAGGATTGCCAGAAGACAAACAGATTTAACTAAGTTTAAACAGTTAGCATTTCTACTTACTGGTGGATGAGTCCAGTGAGAACAATAAGATAAGGTATTGACAAAACAAAGACATTAAACTTTCTCTACCCATTGGATTGTGGGATAACTTTAGTTTGCTACTCTGCTTCACACAGAAAAAGATTTAAAAAGTTTTTAATGAGTACCTACAACCATCATCTCTGGTTTAGGATTATGGGTGATATATAATTGTTTTATTCAATATTTTAATTTTTTTACTGATAACTAATATATAACAAGAACCCACTAAGTTATTTAAGGACCCCATTTACCATATAGTATAAATAATTTGTGTGGTATTTTTAATTGAAGGCTCATTAAAAATTTTAGGGAAATCTATAAACCTTAACTAACAATAAATATATATTGCATTCAGAAAACAAAAACAATTCAGTTTCTTAACTTAGAAAAATCAAATTTTTTTTCTTTTGTCATAGCCCATGTATTTTAGGCAGCTGTCCTTGATGTTCTACTGTAAAGTGATGATTCAAATATACAGAAACTCCTTTCATCTTTTTTTTTTTTTAATCCTCACCGGAGGACATTTTTTCATTTATTTGTTCAGCTAGAGCAGGAGGAAGAGAGAGAGAGAGAAACATTGACGTGAAAGGTACACATCTAGTGGCTGCCACCCGCATGACCCAACCAGGGCCAGGGACAAAGTGCAACCAAAGTACATACCCTTAGCGGGAACCGATCCTGGGTCTTTCTGGATCACAGGCTGACGCTCTAACCACTGAGCCAAACCGATCAGGGCTCCTTTCATCTTTTGATGCTGACGTCTTAAGCGCATGGCCTCTTAGCTCACTGAGGAAAAGGTAGAGACTACATGGGCTGTTGTGCATGGACTGTTGCCTTGAATGTGTGGACGTTCTTCCATTGGACAGAACGTAGCCTCATGGCCTTATCTGAACTGTAAGGGGGGCTGGTAAATGTTAGGCAGCTAGGTGGCCAGGAAAAGCAGATGGAATTAGTGAGCATCTAGACCATTTCTGCCATAGTACACTTTTCTTGTTGCCAAATATTCATGCCATGTTTCACTTTCTCCTGAAAAAGTATTATTATGTTCCAAGAGAAAGAACTAAAAAATCTTTCAGTCGCTGGATTCAGCTCAAGTCTGTGATCTCTGCTTATTCATTGTCCTTATCAAATAATGATGATGGTGAATCACCTCTGAAAAAATTATCTGCATTTTGCAACTAGCCCCCATCACACATTTATACCCAATATACTGATAAGGAGTAGGAATAGAGAAACCTCAATAAGTACTCATGCTTGGGTAGAGAATCAGATACACATAGAAATCAGAGGTGAAATCCTACTGGACGGACATTATAAAGTCTCCCTAAACTAGAGGTCAGGGAGGATCCTTGAAGAGGCTTTGTCCATCTCCCTTGTCCATGGTTCTTTCTAGCCTCTGGTTATGCCCCCTGAGAAGTTCTTCCTTTTCCATTATTCTTCTTGCCCACATTTAAAGTGCCTATTGAGGGTTGTAGAGCTTTGAATATGTTTCCTGTTTGGGGAACATTATGGGTCCGAGTTGTTTTTAGTATTAAATATTTCAAGGCTTATATTTCTGGGATCATGGTATTTACTACTATAATCCTCTGGAATATTCCTGGGGTTCTGATCTATTTGCCTCCTGATAGCCATGTGCCTTGGAGAGTTCTTTCTTTGATGGCCTTGACTTCCTCTTTTCCCATGTTTCTCTCTCGAGATGATATTATCTTAAAAGTAGGCAGGAGGACCACTTACTTAACCTGATGTTTACCAGAGGTACTTTGTTCAACTAAGAAGTTTTACTTCAACTCTAAATCTCATATTTGCCTTGAGTCACTTTATTAAGTGTATTAAATGTATTTATAAAGATTACTAATATTGTTAACGATCTTATTTATTATTAAGTCTATTAATTTTATTGAGTTTTATGTTTCAGCTCTAAATTTCATATTGGCCTTGAGTCGCTTTATTCAAATGTAAATTTTTCTTGGACCTTTTTTACTCAACACTTACATCAATGTCACGTCCCACCGTTTAGGGTTTGGAAGAAGCCTGATATTGTCCAGGAGCTCTGAAATATCTGGATTCTCTCTGTTCCTGGCTAGATCTGCTTTCACACTAGCGAATTAGTTTCTGAGCTCATGCTCCTGTTGTAACACCTCGCCGAATAGCCAGTGCTAGTCGACGTACATTATTCAATTTCGTTTTCAATTTTGAGTGTTGCCAGCTCAGCAGTCCCACTGTCTTCTCCTCATATTTATTGAAACTGAAATTTTACCAAGAATTTCGCCAAAATACCAGATAGATAGATGGCTTTCTGCCTTTGAAATTCATTTTCTTGCCACCCTTGGCCCATCCATTAAGCAAATACCACATATTTTAGATTGTGTTACAATAGCACAGGCTTCTGCTACCAATTTCTTCTGTATTTACAAAGTTGTAAAAGTTACCATCAGAAAAACAAACACCAATAATTTACTTTTTTGAAAATTGATTTTTAGAGAGAGAGAATGGGAGAGGGAGAGAGAGATAGAAACATCAATGAGAGAACATCGATTGGCTGCCTCCTGCATGCCCCCCACTGGGGATTGGATCCACAACCTGGGCATGTGTCCTGACCAAGAATCAAACCAGCGACCTCTGGGTTCATGGGTTGACACTCAACCACTGAGCCAGTCCGGCTGGGCCAGAAACCACTAATTTAAACAGAGAGTATAACATAAAAAGTTATTTAATCGGCTATTGGAAGACTGGAAAAGTCAAGAAGGCATACACAAGTTTAGAAACTGCAGGAAGCAACAACCACCCAGGCAGAGGAGCAGCACAGGGAGGAGGCTGGAGCTATTGCACCCCAACCTCAGACTCTGAGGAGGGTTGCTTCTCTGCTGTGGTGAGAGACAATGTCGTTCAGAGGAGTGACTCTGAGATTCTAGGACCCAGACCCCTAAAGGGGATGTACTTCTTAATCCTTTTATATTCAAATAAGAGATGCAATAAAGACAGTTCAAGGAGTATGAAAAAACAAACAGAAAACAACTTAGAGACTGGACCCAACTCCCGCCACAGACTCCAAGAAGCCTTGCTGGGATGCCACTAGCAGAAGCAGAGGGCAAGCGGGAAGCAGACCCTTTCTCTCCCCTCCTGTGCACTAGTTTCCCTTGGCACTAGCATTGGCACCACCTGCCCAAGAGGTACGTGGCAAAGGAGAAATCTGGGTAAAGGGCTTCCAGCTCCTGCATCTTAAAACAGAATTTAGAAGAATGGATTTGGCGCCCCGTGGTATTAACTTAGTAATCAGAGTGAAAATTAAGAATACGAGCTTTAATAAATAAACACAGACATTTCAATGGCTTAATGTGATAAAGGTTTGCTTTTGCTCATGGCTCCATCTGGTACTAGACATCTGTGGCATGAAGGTAAATAGAGCTTTCTTTTTATAATCTCATAATCTGTGCAGGGATCCCTGCATCTCCTACCTCCTGCAGCCACTATCTTGAACACAGGGCCTCCATGTTGATAAATAGGGGAAAGAGTGTGAGTGTGTGATCATGGAGATGCCTGGTTAGGTTTGGAAGAGCCTGCATCACCTCTACCTGTTGCCATTGACTGAAAACCAGTGACATACCCCAGTGTATTTGTGAGAATGATAGGAAGTATAGTCTTCCTCTGTGACCAGCATCAAAAGTTGAGAGCATTTAACCAGCCTCTACCACAAATGCATTTCTTCTTTGAGAGGTTGTATTTTCCCCTACATTTCCATTTTGTATACCCATGCTTTCATTATTACTCCTCCACTCTCAACCAGAGCACTTGAGATTCCTGTAAAGATCATAGCCCATCTAAAGATGATGATTGAAAGGAGGAGGAGGGCTAGGGAAAGGAGGAAGATCAGGATAATGCCTGATCAAGTATCAGGAGCTTTTCTAAGTATTTTACACATATGCTCATTTTTAAAAATACTCACAAGGCCCTGGCCAGTTTGGTTCAGCGGTTAGAGCATTGGCCCGCAGACCAGAGAGTCCCGGGTTCGATTCCCGCTAAGGGCATGTACCTCGGTCGCAGTTTGTCCCCAGTCCCGGTTGGGGTTGTGTGGGTGGCAACCAGTCAATGTATCTCTCTCACATCGATGTTTCTCTTTCTCTCTTCCTCCATCTCTCCCTCCAGCTCTATCTGAATAAATGCAAAAATGTCCTCGGGTGAGAATAAAAATATAAATAAATAAAAATAAAAATATTCACAAGAATCTAAGGAGTTAGGTATGATCATTATTTCTATTCTATAGATAAGGAAACTGAAGCATAGAGAAATTAAAAAACCTGCCCAAAGTGACTTAGGTAGTAACTGGGGAAAGTGGGTCTCTGACAATCCGAGCAATTGCCTCTGGTTGGGGGCAGAAAAGCAGTCGTTATTTGAATTGTATACATTTGGCTAAACACAAAGTTCGTAAATAACATAATAATACATTCTAGTGTGGCATGAAGGCAAATAGGGCCTTTCTTCTTATAATCTCATAATCATGTATGTCTGTTCAGTTATTGTCTGCTCTGCACTGACTCACACATAAATATAACCCTTTTCACTACTGCATCCCCCATGACTGACATAACTGAAAATAGGGATTTACTTTTTTGCTTTATTTATAAGGTAACACAAACTTCCTTACTTTTACATTCAGAAAGTATTTATTAGCTGAAAATCAGATTGACTGAGAACATTTAGGGGTTTAGGAGCTCATGCTTATTAAGCAATCATCTTCACTTTTGTAGCCTAAGGGACAGGGGAGCCCCTTGTATGACAAGCAGGGAAGAAACATCTCTTTTAATTTTATTGTAACATAAGTTTCCATGTTAAAAACCAAAACAAAGCACCTTTTACCAACTACACCCTTAAGCAATTTCCTAAATGAAATCAGAGTTTCAATATTAAACCTAAAATGAGAGCAAAAGAGATCATAAGAATCAGAAACAGGAAGGTGAAAGATTTTCTGAGGAATGAAGTTGAAAAAAATCTATTCGAGTCAAAATAGGGAGATCAAAAATGTAGTTTTAGGTAGTTATCAGCAACGCCAGAGAAAATTACTTTCTTGTAATCAATACTGACTCTTCGGGGCTATAAATAGACTAAGGTGTGTCACTGTGTGTGTTTGTTGACGTGATCTGCCACTTCCAAACCTGTGTTTACATTTCCCACCCTTCTGTGCGCATGGTCTGGGCTGAGAAGCCTTCTGCTCTATGACACTGAAGAGGGGTGACGAGAGAAAGAAGCCTTCAAGAACTAATGCATAAGAATAAAGCTCAAATGAAAAAATGATTTCTAATAAGGTATATATGTGTAAAGCTTTATAATTTTTTAAAAGTCTTTATGTCCATTGTTTTGTTATAGCTCACAATCATGCTAAGATGTATACAATACAAATTTAATTAAATTTAAATGGTAATGAAATAGAGATGCTGTTAAGAGTTTAGGTAATTCACTCCAAATCATAAGGACCCAGGTCTCCTGATTTCTAGGTTATTTGTATCCCACACCCGTTATGAGAAATGATGCTGTTGTTTACATATTACAAGTAAAAATACTACATGCCAAAAGTTAATACTCTCCTGAGTAATAAGAAGGACAAATTGGTGAGCCTGATTTCTGTCTGATTTTAAATTCCAAGATTTTTCAAATTTACTCTAAATTGTCTCTAGTAATAAGATCTAACTTACTTAAAATACACATTTAAAAAGTCAGATTTGAAGCTGTCTCTTTGTACAACCTGGTATTTTAAAGCAAAAGACAAAGCTAAAAAGATTCATGTTTAATTGTGTCATAATCTTTTATTTTCAAAGTGGAAGATTTGTGTTGAAGTTTAGAGATTCATACTTATTAAGCTTAAGAAAAATAAAAACAATGTGCTTTATTTTGCCTTCTTTTCGAAGCATGTAGATGCATTGTTTGTTCTAACTGAAGAATCATAACATTATCAGCTTAATTGTTCTCATTGCTCACAGGCTGTACTGTTATTTCTTTTGACTTATATTAAACCAGCCCACTTGGATTTTTGTGTAATACAGAAATCAACCCCTTAATGTGAGACATTCTAGAATTCCATTCTTTATGATTTAATGAACACTGGCATCCCCTGGCTATCATACAGAAAATGAATAGAATTGATATAACTTCAATGAATTGCAAGAGATCTTAACATTAAAAATAATAATAATATCACAGAAGAGTAAAATTTGATGAAAACCTAAAGCAAAGTAAGCCAGTTAGGTCTTTTACTATAGACAGATGAGTATAAACCTTTTTTGTCATTCTTTGCCAAAACTTGTTTAAAAAAAAATGAGGTGGAATAAGTATCTTTTGCATTTAGAAATACCCATATCTAAGTCTAATAGGTTGAAGTATTTTGTATTCAAAATTGACAAAATGTTCTAAATCATTTGCCTTCATAACATTCAGCAATGAAATAGGTTGACTTGATTAGAGTATGGTATATTATATCTAATATTTAATCTTCAAATTGGAGTGGAGAATTATATCCTTTTGATAAATGATCATAAAATTTGATCCAAGTGAACTATCTTTATGTACTGATGTTAACAAATAAAACTGAAGGAGAATGTAATCTGCTTCATAAATTAGTAATGTGGAGGTGACGTTTATTATACAAATGAAGGACTTGGTATGAGGACCCTATATAGATTATTAATGGATCTACGTGATGTGCCTGTAAGTTTCTTTCCCTATATCCTTTTATAGCTTCTTCCTTCAGACTTGGCATATCCACCAGAACAACCTTGACTAGAGTTCCTCCTCACATTGCACCCATTCGCTCTCTGTGCCAACTCTGGTTTCCTTCTTTTTCATACTCATCTTTATCTGAAAATATTTACAGAGGTGTGAATGCATGTTGCTTTATTTTCTATTATTTTTACACTAGGATATTAGATGAAAGGGGGAAGATCTGTCCTGTTTATCTCTATTTCTCTGATGTTGGTAACATAAGGCAACGCAACACAATTTGTGTAATGGATAAACAGTTTGAGCAGAGAGCATTTACTGAACAAACATGAGATTTCTTTTCATTAATAAAGTCTATTAAGTTCAATATCTCATATATTAAATCCCTTCTAATTATTAGAAATGAGAGATGCCCTGAAATATGGAAGAACTGACCTGAAAAGTCAGACAATCCTGAGATGGTTTGTGTGACCAACAGACAGATTTAAAGTTTTAGAAATGAAGAGTATAATTTTGAAAAGTATATTCTGTTGTAATAAAATTCTGTTTTTACTAAGACTTTTTTTATCCTCACCCGGGACATTTTTCCATTTTTTGTTCAGATAGAGTGGGAGGGGGAGAGAGAGAGAGAGAAACATTGACATGAAAGGGACACATCCAGTGGCTGCCACCTGCACGACCCAACCAGGGCCAGGGACAAACTGCAACAGAGTAACATGCCCTTAGCGGAAACCAAACCGGGGTCTCTCGGGACTGCAGGTCAACGCTCTTACCTCTGAGCCAAACCAGCCAGGGCTTTACTAAGACTTTAAAATATTGCAGACAGTTTTCTTAATGCTTAAGAAAATGATGTGTAAATTTGTCCTTATTAAGAAATTATGTTTACCAATGGATATTTATGGAGTCATCTTTCTTGCTCCCCGATTATTCCTATTGTCTACTTTCATCTTACCAGGCTAAAGGAAATCGTATTTCTGCCTAGAGCTGATGGACTGATAATGCCCCACACACATAACCTCTGTTAGAAATCAAATATAATGTCTCACTCTTATTTTATTTTTTTAAAATTTTTTAAGTCTCTGAGCAAGAGGGCCAGTTGTTTATTGTGCACTGGACTTTATTCATTCGGGAAATAAATTATATCAGGGAAGATAGAGTTAGCAGGATTTTTAAAAACTCATTTTCTTTCTCCTTTTAATTCTATCTTTTTGATAATTTAAGTTATTGTTTTTAATAACTATTACAAAGCCTTTACTAAGTACCGCCAAAGGCAATAGTGAATAACATCTAAATTTTTATTAGAATAACTATAAAAAACAAATGAGGCAAATTAAATAAAAGACATTATGCCTTCAAGAGCTTTGATTTTTGTAAAAAAGCAAAATCATTAAAAATATATCCCAGTGGTTGTTATGGAAACAGATTGAATTGAAGAATTCAAAGGGGGAAACCGGTGCTTCAAACATCACATCATGAAGAAAAATTACATTCTCCGTGCAGCTTAAAGTAGCATATTAACTTTAATTGTATAGTTACTGAACAATGTCAAAACATGATTATTCACAATAGTATTAGTTGAGCTAAAAATGCCCCTCATACGAAAAGATCTTTTCCTCTAGGGGATAAATCACAAGATCAAGTTCATGCTGCTCTTGATCAAAATGTGTCATATGTGTCTATTTAACTTCAATATAAATTAAATTGTGAGCTCCTCAGAAAGATGTTGAGTTCTCAACAGTTGTTTAATTCTACTATCTGTATAGTGTTTAGAACACATTGGATTTTAAAGATCCTAATTTCATAGTTTGAGGATCAATGGGCAGAGTTGAGTATACCCAGAGAGAAGAGGCCCTGTGTGGGGGTAGAACTGAGGTGCATTGCTGCCCACTAACAGGTGACACAGATGGCAAAGATTTCTCTGTCCTTGCTTTGGTGGGAGTGATGCTATGCTTTATGGGAAAGGAACAGGCCGGATCAATTGAGTTGAAATGTGTCAGCTTGTTTTTGCCTCAATAAAAATTGTACCTAGAAGTAAGTGGACCATTCGGTCAGAGTGTAACCAAAGACTCCTGGAGACTCCAGAGCTATTTCTGTACGATAGTCTTCTAATTCAAAAGACAAGCAACGCTGAGTTCTCAGATACATTTGTATCTCAAAACTAAACAATTAATACACAGCAATAGTATTTTTGGTATCCAGGGTTGCACATTGTTGAATTATAGTTTGGAACTCTACAGCTATCTGTTATCAAGGAACAAAATATGGGTCAATAAATCATGGAGGAAATGAAGGATTCTGAACTATTGGAATCACAATAATCACCCAGTTTAGAAAGTATCTCCATTTATTCATTTACTCTCTATTTAGAGTTAGCCATGTGCCAAGCACTATACTATGAAATAAATAAATAGTATTGGGGGAGGGGAGAGGACACAGTGAAGAAAACAAACAAACAAGCAAATAGGTCTAGAATGGGAGGAGGAGTAAACAAACAGTGTTGGAAGAGTCCTTGGATGGGTACCTAACCCAGCTGTGGGAGTTCAAGTGTTTTCCAAGCACTGGTAATATAAGGAAATTATGGTAAGGAGAGAAGAGGAAAGGGCATTCTATTACTCTATATAAATCATTTAGCATGTAAATTGTGCTCTGTTTACTTTTAAAGACATTATCTATTTGGTGTAGTAACTAAACAAAACCATCTTCAGGAAATGAGTTAGAGAAACACACTTAACCTAATATAGATTGTACTTTCTATAGGTAGTGGAATTAACAAAATATATTGGTATAATTTATTCAGCTTTAATATCCAACATGTAGTATTGTTTTGGCTTACTTGGCAAAACACACAATGGGAAACTTATACAATAAAAGCCAACGTTTGTTGAATACATGCTATGTGCCAGGCACTGTTCTCGCACCTGACGTGTTAACAACTCGTTTATTAGATGAATATATTTTAACTTTATTTAATCTAAAAAAATTTAATTCAGGTTAATATTTAAATCTGAATTTATTGTACACTTTGTTGATTAGAGTATGGTGTATTAACCTAATTATATATAATAAAATATATTATTTTATATTATATTATATATTTATATATAAAAATACATTATATTTAAATACAGATATATATTTATATATAATATATAGCATATATAATACAATCTCCACTTTCAGAGAGAAAAATTTAGGTTTTGACTAAATATCTTGCCCAAGAGGATTCATCAACATCTGAAATATCTCCATTTAGTGTATTTATATAGGAGTGGTAGTCTCTACTTAGATCTTTATTTGTAGCTACTAAATGTTAAAGTGCAAATTAAATGTAGTTTTCAATAGTGTTTAAAATGAATTTGGAGATAGAAAAATACTTGTTGGATCTATATTTGAAAAAACTGACTGCTTGATTATCCTCATGGATACTAATAATTACCACCTACATTTCTAGAAGAAAGAATAAGGTTATTTAATAGAGTCTCTTGTGCAGGCTTAATTTGTTTTAACTATTTAGCATAATATCATCCAGTAAAATGTCTGTTCAACATATGAATTCAGTCCCTTAGGTTAAAAACCAAAAGCAACCTTTTAGTTGATGGCCCGTTAAATAATTTTCATGTTACCATATTAATTGTCAACTGTAATTATTAGGGGGAATAATCCATGAGTACAGCTTATGATTCCACATTAAGAAGCCAGTAACTCAAATGCATAAATGGGAACTTAGACACCTGGTTTTTATGTGTCTGATGCAGCCTACAGGAATAAAATTTAATTTAACGATCCAGTAATTCTTTACAGATAAAAATAAAATAGCTTTTACACTGAAGTTACCAACTTGTCAACTTTTACAGACACATTGTTACATCAACCAAATTTTATTATATGTTGCAATGAGACTGCAAGCAAAAATTGGTTGTCTTGTTTTCATGGGTTGAGTAATTGTACCTATGGAAATTAGACAAACCAACACTATTCAATAGGCATAACATTGCCGATGTTGTTACTGTGTCTCACTACGTAAGAATAAACTTAATAATTAGTACAGTTATATGCACAGTGTTTTATCAAACCCCAGAACCACATTATTCTCTATATTTTCTAAAATGTCTTAGGATTAGCTCCACTGCCAATGCCTGGTATTGATTTGTTTCCAGTCATACTTACATTTAGAGAAAGACATTTTTAAAAACATATTTTTTTTACTTAGTCTTTATGAAGTGTGTTTGCTAATTTTTGCATAACTATAGTACATTGATTTGGCAACACACGTAGGTGCAGAGCAGAGATAAAAAATAAGTCTGCTTTTCCCTAAATAAAATTGATTTTTTTCTACCTTCTTATGTAGAAACGGTCAAGAGATGTCTTTTTAGTAGGTTAAAAGTGTCTCTCACAAATCATTTAATTTTCTTTAAATACTTGCCTTTCTACTCAAATGTCTCCTTCCTTTTCAGGATAGTGATTCATACTCTTTCCTTCCTGAGATCCCAAAAAAGGATTCCATAAGAATACAAAAAGGAATAATTTCATAACGGTGAAAAGAGATTTCAGCAAATTTCAGAACTGCTGAAAGCGGAATTTATTTCATTTTTGTGTCAGTTTTGACAAAGTATTTTTTTTTTCTGTAAATATGGACGTTTCATCCAAATGATATCAGATTCTTAAACCTGGTATAAATTTCATCACATTATTTTTAAGTGCCTATATAATCTATAATGATATCAGTTTTTTCTTTTCTTATATTAGTATTTTTGAATAGTCTCTTATTATGATATTCCTTGCTAGTTCTAACCAGCATTTTCCAAAGAACAAATTTTACACTTTGTCAATTTTCTCTATTGTTTGTTTTTTTTCTTAACCACTCTACTGAGATATATTCTAAATATTAAGTCCGCCCACTTAAAATATACTATTCAATAGTTTTTATTATATTTACTGAGTTTTATATTCATTATATTTACAGAGCAACCACCAGTATAATCTAATTTTATAATATTTACTAGCATTCACTCAACAGCCCTCCTTCAAACTTCCCAGACTTAGACAACTACTATCTATTCTCCACATCTCATACAAATGGAATAGTACAAGATGTGCAGTCTTTTGTACCTGGCTTCTTTTACTGAGCATAATGTTTTTGAGGTCCACCCATGTTGTAGCATTATCAGTGCTTCATTCCTTTTTATTGCCAAAGAGTATTACATTGTATGAATATATCACATTTTCTTATCTATTTATTAGTTGATTTGAGTTGTTTCTACTTCTTAGCTATTGTGAATAATACTGTTATGAACATTTATATACGAGTATTTATATAAAAAAAGTTTTTATTTTCTTGGTCAGATACTTACAAGTGGAATCTATTGATCAAAGAGTAAGTATATTTAACAATTTGAGGAAATGCCTTAGATGTTTTTCATTTTAAATTCCCAACAGGAATGTATGTTTCAATTTCCCTGAGTTATCCAGCACTTGTTATTGTCTGTTTCTTTGACTATAGCTGTCCTAGTGGGTGCGATGTGGCTATTGTAATTTTGATTTGCCTGATGACTAATGATAGTGAGCATCTTTTCATGTTTATTAGCACCCATATATCTTCTTTGGAGAAATGTCTGTTCAGTTGTCTTTTTCTGTCTGAACTGTCAGATTTCTCTATATGTTCTGGGCACAAATCCCCTATATATGATTTTATATATGAAAATATTTGCAGATATTTTCTCCCAGTTTGTGAATTGTCTTTTCAGTTTCTTGATGAAGTACTTTGAAGCTCAAAAGCTTTCATTTGCATGAAATCCAATTTATCAATCTTCTCTTATGTTGCTCATGCTGTTAGTGTTACATGGAAGAAATCACTGTCTAGCCAAAGGTCACAAAGACTGACTCCTGTGCTTTCTTGAAAGACTTTTATAGTTTTAACTTTTACATTTAGGTCTGTAAGACACTTTGAGTTAATCTTTGTGCATGGTATAAAGTAGGGATCCGCATTCATTCCCTGGAATGTGTGTATTCATGCCATCCAGTTCTAGCACCATCTGCCACTACCTAGAAGGACTGGGGAGACTATGTCTTGGTCCTTGCATATATTTTTAAAATTATTTTGTACTTTTGATTTAATGTTTTCTGTCTTCTATGAACAAATTGTGTTCATTTTGTTTTTCATTTTCTAATTTTTTGAGACAGATACTATGATGATTAACTTTTTTCTGTTCTAATACAGGCATTTTGGAGCTATAAAATTTTTTTCTCCTTTATTTTTTATTAATTTACAGATGTTTCTCCTGTTTTTTCCCCATTTGACACCCTCCTTCCCATCACCCCACCCCGTCCCCAGCTTTGTTGTCCATGTCCATCGGTTATGTGTACATGCATATAAATTCTGTGGCTTATCTCTTCCCTCCCCCCCTCTTCTGAGGGTTGTCAATCTGTACCTTATTTCCAGGATATAAAATTTTTTCTATGTGTAGTTTTTCTTTATTACTCACGTGATACATGAAATATATTGCTTTTTAATTACCACTTGATTCAAAATAGTTTCATGCTTCCATTGTTATTTACTTACTTACTTACTTACTTACTTACTTACTTACTTGGAGCAAGTTAAGGAGACAAAGAACTCATATCCAAAGCTCTCTTTCCCTGAAGGGAGGATAGCCATTGCTTATATGCACTATTTGGTCAATTACATGTGGATTGCTTTTTTGCAGTTGGCTATACTTACTACCTATGAGTTCCTGCCAAACTCACTGTTTACAGCTGCCTCTGCAAAATACTATTCTAGATTTTAATACTTAGCAAGAATACATCTGATAATAACATTTACAATTGCTCAGAGCTTGAGACCCTTGTCCTATCTAACAATACCACTGGAAATATTCTAGAAAGCTTCATGCTAATACCTGACATTAGAAAAAGAAATAAATATTTCACTCAATTTTGCTTAAGACCATCAAATGTTGCCCATCACCAGCCTTTTCCAAGAGAACTGTGCCAAGCTTAGCATAGTTCATTTTTACTTTTCTTCCAAGAGAAACTTTGTTATATTATCTTCCCCATATTACATGGGGAAACTTAGATGAAGACATTTCAAGCAAATTTTGCCTTGTAACTAAGCCAGATAATAAAAGAAAAAGGAACTTTAAAAAATAGGTTAAATTAAATCTTTACATAAATTAATTATATATGCTTTTGTAAAATTCATCTGAAATGCTCAGGTTTGAGATGTATAGCTGAAATCCATAGATGAGTTGCACTATTCATCCACCTACCTGTCTAGCAAGATTTTGGACTCTGAGATTTTAAGCACCCTGGATGTGGTCTTACCTATTTCTATACATTTATTATAAATTATAATACAAAGGTATACTATTATAATTGACTTTATTTTCTATAAATGTAATTAATATAAATATTTATGTGCACTAAAATAATAACATAGGTATACATATCCAGAAGGCTTCACTGATCTGAGTATACAAGGTAAAACTACAAAAAAATTGACTTAAGGTCCAATATGAAAAAGCTTTACTTTTTCATAACACTTTATAGAAGTTGAGCAAACGTTATAAACCATGCATGTTTTATTTTAGTTATATATGTCACAAAAATTATTTGAAAGGACATAAATAAGTCTTATAATTTCTCAATTAATATTGTTATTTGGCAGGATTTTATCAGGGGACCAATTCCTGTTCCTATCCTCCTAAAGTTACAACTTTGATATTCATAAAACAAGGTTGTTTTTCACATGCTTTTATTTCTGTGTCAAACATGACATTAGCTCAGGTACTGATTTACAAGTACAATTTTTTGTTTTGTTTTGTTTTTTTCTCGGTAAAGAACAGAATGTCTCTCTCTTCCAAAACAAAATGAAGTACAAACACATGTTGTAACTGTTATTTTTTTAATGTAACAAGACAACCCATAGCATGACTTATGTTTATTGCTATTTGCTTGTCAGAAGGACTTAAAAATGAAATCAGGATTCCAGTTGTTCCTCTTGCAGAACAATTGGACTTGATGATGAAATTGCAGTTCACAGTGTCCTACTTCTAATTGCTCCAGGAAAGCTTTGATTGGTGTTACACAAGGGTGTGCACAATAAACAGAAACACATTATTCCAAAGTAATTGTCGCCATTTCCATTGAAATCTCTGAATCATGTCTACTTTATTCAATTGTCTTTCTAAATAACATAACATGCTCCATATCATGTTATTATTTTTCACACAAAAGTAGTTCAGATCACTCAGTGTGAGGTAAAAAGAGTAAATGATATTTTGGATCAAACTTTAAATGGTAGTAACTATTTCCTGGGAGATATATAACAATGAAGTGATGGCTATCCCTAAAGGACTAGAAGCTGGAAATATGGAATGCTAGAAAAAGTACACCTCTCAAAACAAAAGAATGACATTAGATACAAGATTGTATGGTTTTAAAAAGTAGATAAAATTTACTCCAAATATAAAGCCTATGGTTCTGATGAGAATAATAAATGATGTCTGAGATTAAGTGAGAAAAATGGTATGGTCCATATTTATAAAACAGTATAATGATTTTCATTTCTTTTGTTGTGTCTTACTCTGAGAAGTAACTTTTAGAAGATTTTATTTTTATAGGCTATTTTTTCTTAAGTGAAATATTTTAATGCCCATGGTTCAAGATTGTTTTAAATAGAACACATTGTAAATTTTATAATAGAATTTTATGGAAATTCTTTCAGAGAATGTTTAACAAAGCAGATAATGTAAATTAAAAACCCTCTTCAAAATGGTATTCGTATCTAATAAATATAGAATAAAAGAATAAAGATAATAGGACAAAATGTTATTAAAAAAAAATCAAGTAGTTTTTTCAGTTTGGTGATTTATTCACTAGACCTTTCTAGTTTTGCCAAATGAGTTATAATAATCAGAAAAGCAATTTAACTTTCATGTCACTGTCACAATAGCTCATTTTATTCCCACATCAATTACATATATTATGGAGGACAGCTATTATTACCTCCGTTATACAAGCAAGAGAAGCTTGAAGATTAAGAAATTTATTCAATGTCACACAACTGATCCAGAACAAGACCAGTCCTGGAATCACGTAACCCTGAATTTCTACCTTGTTGAGTCCTAACTTGTTCTTTATTTTGTTTGTTTTAAATTTATCTTTATTGTTTAAAGTATTAGAGATGTCCCTCCTATTTTCCCCATTGGCACCCTCCTCCCACCCTGCCTCCACCTCACTGTTGTCTGTGTTCATTGGTTATGCATATGTGCATATCAATTCTTTGGTTTATCTTTTCCCACCCCTCACCCCTTCCATCTGAGGTTTGTCGGTCTGTTCCCTAATTCTATATCTCTGGATCTATTTTGAATGTCAGCTTATTTTGTTCATTATATTCCACAAATAAGTGAGATCATGTGATACTTGTCTTTATCTGACTGGCTTATTTCACTTAGTGTAATACTCTCCAAGTCCCTCCATGTAGTCCCAAAGGGTAAGAGATTTTTCTTCTTAAAACTGCATAGTACTCCATTGTGTAAATGTACCATAACTTTTTTATCCACTTATCTATTGATGGACACTTGAGCCATTTCCAGATCTTAGATATTGTAAATAGCACTGCTATGAACATAGGGATGCATATCTTCTTTCTGGTTGGTGTTTCGGGCTTCTTAGGATATATTTCTAAAACATAGGATCACTGAGTCAAATGGCAGTTCCATCTTTAATTTTTCGAGGAAACACCATAGTGTTTTCCATAGTGGCTGTACCAGTCTGTATTCCCACCAGCGGTGTACTAGAGTCCCCTTTTCTCCACATCCTCACCAGCACCTGTTGTTTGAGGATCTGTTGACAGTAGCCATTATGGCAAGGGTGAGATAATACCTTATTATCGTTTTAATTTGCATCTCTCTGATAATAAGTGACACTGAGCATTTTTTTTTTTCATGCCTCTTAGCCATTGGTATGTCCTCTTTAGAGAAGTGTCTATATAGGTCCTCTGCTTGTTTCTTAATTGGATTGTTTGTCTTCCTTTTGTTGAGCTATATGTGCACTTTATATATTTTGGAATTTAACCACTTATTTGATGTATCCTTGGTAATTATGTTCCCCCACACAGTGGGTTCCCTTTACATTTTGATGCTTATTATTTTTGCTGTGCAGAAGTTTTTTAGTTTGATATAGTCCCATTTATTATTTTTTTCCTTTGTTTCTCTTGTTCTTGGCAATGTATTGGTGAAAATTCTGCTTTGTGTGATGTTTGAGCTTTTGCTACCTACATTTCCTTCTAGAATTGTTATGGTTTCACAACTTATATTTAAGTATTTTATCCATTTTAAGTTTATTCTTGTGTATGGTGTAAGTTGGTGGTCTAGTTTCATTTCTTTTTGCGCGTACCTGTCCAGTTTTCCCAGCACCATTTATTGAAGAGACTGTTTTTACTTCATTGTATGCTCTTGCCTCTTTTGTCAAATATTAATTGAGCATACTGTTTTGCGTCAATTTCTGGGTTCTCTGTTCTGTCCCACTGATTCATATTCCTGTTTTTGTGCCAATACCCAGCTGTTTGATTATAGTGGCTTTGTAGTATAGATTGATAGGTATTGTGATCCCTCTAACTTTGTTCTTTTTCAAGATCGCTGTAGGTATTTGGAGTCTTTTTTGGCTCCATATAAACTTTTGGAGTTTTTGTTTTAGCTCTGTGAAATATACTATTGGTATTTTAATAGATATTGCATTGAATCTTTATATTGCTTTGGGTTGTATGGACATTTTAATGATGTTGATTCTTCCCATCTATGAACATGGTATATGTTTCTACTTTTTTATATGTTACTCTATTTCTTTTTTCAATGTCCTGTAATTTTCTGAGAACAGGTCTTTAACCTCCTTGGTTAAGTTTATTCCTAGGTATCTTAATTTTTTCATTGCAATAGAAAATTGGATTGATTTTTAAATTTCTCTTTCTGAGTGCTCATTATTGGTATATAAAAATGCCATCGAGCCCTGGCCAGTTTAGTTCAGTGGTTAGAGTGTTGGCCCACAGACCGAAGGGTCTTGGGTTTGCTTACCAGTCAAGGGCATGTACCTGGGTTGCAGGTTGATCCCTGGCCCTGGTCAGGGTCATGTGGGACACAATCATTTGATGTGTCTCTCACGTCCATGCTTCTTTCTCTTTTTCTCCCCTTCCCTCCTTTCCCCCCAATCTAAAAATTAATGAAAAAATATCCTCAGATGAAAATTAACAAAAAACAAATAAACAAACAACAAAACAAGCCATTGATTTCTGGATGTTAATTTTGTATTCTGCTACTTTACCAAATTCGTTTATTAAATCTAGTAGATTTTTGGTGGAGTCTTTAGGGTTTTCTATGTACAATACATGTCATCTGTAAATAATGATAGTTTCACTGCCTCCTTTCCAGTTTGGATGCCTTTTTTTTTTTTCTTATCTGATTGCTGTGGTTAAGACTTCCAGTACTATGCTGAATAAGAGTGGCAAAAGAAGACTGTTATCCCTGTCTTGTTTCTGTTCTTAAAAGAAATGCTTTTATTTTTTGCCTACTGATTCTGATGTTGGCTGTTGGTTTGTCATATATGGCCTTTATTATGTTGAGGTATGATTACCCTATTCACACTTTGCTGAGAGTTTTTATTAAAAAAGGTGCTGGATTTTGTCAAATGCTTTTTCAGCATCTATTGATATAAGCATATGATTTTTATCTTTCATTTTGTTTATTTGGTGTATCACATTTATTGATTTGCAAATATTGTACTAGCCTTGCATCCCAGTGATAAATCCCACTTGGTTGTGGGGAATAATTTTTTTTACTATATTGCTGGGTCGATTTGCTAATTTTTTTTTTTAGGATTTTGGTGTCTATGTTCATTGGGGATATTGATCTGTAAGTTTCTTTCTTTATAGTGTTTTTATCTTGTTTTGGAATTAATTATGCTGGCCTCATAAAAAGCTTGGAAGTCTTCCTTCTTCTTGAATTTTTTGGAATACTTTGAGGAGAATAGGTGTTATTTCATCTTTGAACGTTTGGTAAAACTCCCCTTTGAAGATGTCTGGACCATGGCTTTTGTTTTCTGGGAGTTTATTGATTACTGCTTCAATTTCTTTAGTTGTTATTAGACTGTTCAGGTTTTCTGACTCTTCCCTGGTGGGTTTTGGAAGCTTATATGATTCTAAGAAACTGTTTATTTCATGTAGGTTGTCCAATTTGTTGGCATATAGTTGTTCATAGTATTTTCTTACAATCCTTTGTATTCCTGCAGTGGCATTTCTTATTTCACCTTTTTTCATTTCTGATTTTATTAATTTGGGTCCTCTCTCTTTGTTTCTTGGTGAATCTGGCTAAAGATTGATCAATCTTGTTTATCTTTTCAAAGAACTAGCTCTTGATTTTATTTGCATGCAATTTTTTTTTTCATCCCTTCACTTTCATCCTGTGTGAATCATTTGTTCTGAGGTAGGTCTCTTGTAGACAGCATATATATGGGCCATGTTTTCTTATCCAGCTACCCTATCTCTTTTGATTGGAACATTTAAGCCATTTACATTTAAGGTTATTATTGATAGGTACTTATTTGCTGCCATTTTAATTCTTTATGCCTGTGTTCCTCTCTCTCTCTTTCTTCTTCTTATAACAGTCCCTTTAGCATGTCTTGCAGTGTCGGTTGTGGTAATAAACTCCTTCAGCATTTATTTTTTCTGTGAAGCTCTTCATTTCTACTTCAATTCTGAGTGATAGCCTTGCTGAATAGAATAGTCTTGAATTCAGTCCCTTGCTTTTCATTACTTTTTATGTTTCATGTCACTTCCTTCTGGCCTGCAGTGTTTCTATTGAGAAATCAGCTGACAGTCTAATGGGAGCTCCCTTGTAGGTAACTTTCTGTGTCTCTCTTGCTGCCTTTAAGATTCTTTCTTTGTCTTAATGCTTGCCCTTTTAATTATGATGTGTCTAGATTTGGGTCTTTCTGTGTTTCCTGGACTTGTGTGATTTTTTTTTCCTTCACCAGGTTAAGGAAGTTTTCTGTCATTATTTCTTCAAACAGGTTCTCTATTCTTTTCTCCTTCTGGTAACCCTCTGATGCAAATATTGTTACATTTTTATATTGTCCCATAGCTCCCTTATACTTTCCTCCTGCCCACCCCACCCATCTTTTTTTTCACTTTCTTTTCCATTTGCTGCTCTGACTGGGTGTTTTTATTTTCTAACTTATCTTCTATCTTATTGATTCTATCCTCAGCTTCTTCTCATCTACTATTGAATCGTTCCTATATGTTCTTTATTTCAACTATGTCATTCTTTATTTTTGCTTGATTCTTATTAATAACTTCTACCACTTTTTTCAAGCTCCTGCTGAGCTCTATATAGTTCTTATTAAGTTGCTTGTAATTCTCACTAAGTTGTTTGAGCACCCTTACTACCATTACTTTGAATTCTTTATCTGACAAACTGCTTGCCTCTATTTCATTTAGTTCCTTTTCTGGTGATTCCTCCTTTTCATTCATTGTGGGTTATTTCTTTGTATCACCATTTTTACGGTCTGATAGTTCGTGGCGCACTAGGTCATGCTGGCAAGTTGGTGCCTCTAGGAGTTGTGCCAGGACCAGATCTGAGATCCAGACCAGTCATCTGGGGCTGCAGCAGCAAGGCATGTGACTCCTGGCTTCTGCTGGGTCTGTGGGGTCCGTGGTTCTGGGCTGGTGAGTGCCTGTCTCAGCAGATGCCTCTTGTCTGTTGTGAATCCAAGAGGGTTGAGGGCTTGTGGCTCATATTTGTATATTGTCATAGACACTACTGGGGTCCTCAGGTCTGGCTGGTGTGCTGCTGGGGTGCATGGGTCCCAAGGTGCCACTGCTGCCTGCTGGGCTTGGCTCCTGGGCTACTGCTGCTGCCAGGGGTGGGGCTCATCTCCCAAGCCACAGCTGCTGCCACCACTGGACCAATGGTGCAGAGCACACAAGTGGCCATGACCCCATGGGCCCTTGTCACTCCCCACTGCATCTTCCCAAGAAGGAACCAGCAAATATTCCAAAATTGTGGAGCCTTCCAGCCCTGAGCGGGGAGAAGCACCCTGCCAGCAAAGCATAGCAGTAGCCAGCTGCTCCTCTGCTCCCCTATCTACAGCACTGAACCTATCTTCCCTAAGTTTCCGTACTGCTGCTTGGATGCTTATCTACACTCACACTCTTTCTCGCACTCGCTCAGCCTCTCACACACTCATCCTCACTCTGGTCTTGCCTGCCGCCATATTCTCTAACTTGTTCTTTATTCCTATGACTTCTATACGTATTCTATATCTGTGTGGAAAGCATCACAATTTATTCATTTGCTCATATTAGAAATTTTATCCCTTTCTATCATGTACTTCTCATCCCTACCCATTTTCTTATCAAATCTACCACAAATACATTTTTTCTATTTTTCCTCAGTTCAGTTCATGCCTTTGTTATATCTGCCCTATAATGTTTCAATAGTGTCCTAATTTGTCTTCCTGCTTCCAGGACTTACTGGTTCTAATATGTTTTGAGCTTTGCTTCACAGTTGTCTTTTCAAGGCCTGTCTGGATAGCTCAGTTGGTTAGAGTGCCCTCCTGATATGCCCACATTGTTGGTTTAATCTCCTGTCAGAGCAGATGCAGGAAATACAAGAAGCAACCAATGAATGGAACAATAAATCAATGTTTCTTTCTCTACTGTCTTGTTTCCTCTCTCTAAAAAAAAAAAAAAAAAAAAAAAAGGTGTATTTTCAAAACATACATTATACATTACAACCCAGTGCTCTAAAACCATCCATGGGTCAGCATTATATAGCATAAACTCTGAGCTTGTTGATGCACTGTAGGAGTGAGGACCTTCACAGTCAAGCTCTGTATTTTACTATCATGAAGCCCTTAAGTGGTTCAAGCTCTGCCACACCAAACAATTGCTACATACACAGTGAAAACCATAGAAATCCATACTAGCTGACAAATGCCCATGGTCCATTCTCTATCTTCCAATGTCTTATGGATTAACTTTTCTGCTTTCCTTTTCTCTGAAACCTTTAATTTGTCAGTTTGGCTTTTTATTTTCTTTTACTTCTATTTGGATTTTGTAAATAGCCTGACTTTGGACTTTAGACATGGTACTAAGCTGGTAACTTTTTAAAAATATGCTTTTTATTGATTTTTGACAGAGAAAGGAAAGGAGAAAAAGATAGAAACATCAATATGAGAGAGAAACATAAATCGGCTGCCTCCTGCACGCCCCCTACTAGGGATCAAGCCTGCAACTCGGGATGTGCCCTAACTGGGAATCCAACTGGGACCTCTTAGTCCACCGGACAATGCTCAATCCACTGAGCCACACCAGCTGGGCTAACCTGGTAACTCTTTTGAGTGCTGTGCCTGGAAAATCCCCTTGGTTCTAATGGAAAATTCAGTTGAGAGGCATCTGGCCCTCACTTTCTTTATCAGTCAAGGTTCAGTACAGGGAACAGAAACCACTCTGGGAAGTTAGTTAAGATAGGTTTTAAGTTGTTGGGAAGGTTGAAGAATTTTTCAGCTGAGCTTGTTAGAAATACTCCCAGAACTATACTCATTTGCCCACTAAGGAGAATATTATGCCTGTCTGAGATCACTTTTTGTCCTAGACCATGCTAGGGCCCACCTATACTATCACAACAGCCTCTCAGAATCTACAACACTAATAACAGATATTTCGCTGCTCCTGCTAGGGAACCTTAACATGTTCATAACCTTAACTGGAAGCAGCAACTGCCATACAAGCACTAGAAATAACACCTCATTTTCATCTTTTCTAAATCTCAGGACAGCATGTAATTGATGGACCTAATTTATACCAAGAACCCTAGAAGCAAGGGAATTTGAAAAAAAAAAGAGAAGCAGTTTTTTGCTTTCTGAAGAAGAAAGAAAGGATGGAAGGGAGGGAGGGAGGGAGGGAGGAAGGAAGGAAGGAAGGAAGGAAGGAAGGAAGGAAGGAAGGAAGGAAGGAAGGAAGGAAATAGGTTAAATAATCCAGTCCAGTGTCCTCAGTGTCCCTCCAACTTTAGCTCCTGTACTGCTTCTCTGACAGAGTCTGTATTTCTTTCCCTTCCTCTATGTACTTTCTTTTTTTCAGGTAATTTCCTCCTTTAATCCAACATTACCCATCAATATGCTATGATTGAACCAACAAATATATATATTTAGGACAAATAGGAAAACATAAATATTCCTAGGTAATCTATAAAATTTTTTTATTTTATTGGCATTGTTAGATCTAGTCTGCATTTATCTTCCAAACAAGAGAATAAATAAGAAACTGAAATTAAATAGACAGTGAATCCCATTTCTGGAATGCTCAAACATTTTGAATCTAACTTCTGGAGGCTTTAAATTGTTCACGATTCAAACTTACCCACAAAATCCTGACTTTTCAACATTGCTCCAGGCTATATACAATATGTATCAGAAGGTAATAAAAAACTGGACATCTGGATACAATCTATCTGCTATTTGAAAAATTCATTTCAGAAAATTAGAAAGTCAGGTGAGGCCAAGTTGTTAACCTGGCTGCTGGAAAAGGTGAGAGCATATTTCCTGTGTGCAGGGGGGCTCAGGTCTAAGTGTTTATCTAATTCACTTATCCTCAAACATATCTGTTCACATTCACCTCAGTATAGACCTGTAAGAAAAATTTAAGTTCATAATGCACATGTGCATTTCCAAAAGTAATGCTGGCAGAAACAACGTTTACAAATGCAGATTTGTGTTGTTACTGTTGGTGTGTATGTGATCACCATCCAGCCCAGGGAGGAGGAGAGCCTCCATTCTTCTTCCCTTTCCTCTTGGCCCACGTGCATGCCCTAGAAATCCAGGGAAGGGCCCCTGTGTGGTGCAGAAGGAGCAGTCAGGAGGTTTGGCAACTTCTGAACATTGAAGTTTCTCAATCTGTGGGTGACCTAAATTGGCATGTACGAAATGTATACGTCAAAAAGGAGAGGCACACATGCTAGTGCACAAAGTGTCTATAGTAGGTTTTACAAGGTGATTTTCAAGGAGGTCAAATTTTTATTTTTACATTAAATAAAACAAATCCTCTAGTCTTTTCTGACTCTATAATGACGAGTAAGGATAGAAAAATTCGTATCACCTATTTTCAGGATAGGGGGGTGTCCACCAAGTTTAGGCAATAATGAATAAAAACATTTATTTGAGCAAAGGATTGCAGTCCAGGAGGCACCGATTCTGGTAGAAATTCACGTTGTGCTCCAGGAAGAACAAAGAAAACTGAAGCTTATAAAGGCACAAACCACAAGTTGTAACAAAAGAAACTCCCTATTGGCTGTCTAATGTGATACGATGACTAGTTCAGAAAAGATTGGTCAGGGCCCACTGCCCGTGGTAAGAATCTGAGGTGAGCAAATTTCAGGATGTGCTTCTTAGGCAAGCACGAGAGTCCAGGAGTTCAATCTCATTTAGGTCCTCAATACAAATGAAGGATGCTGGCTGCTGAAACCGCTTGGCTCCCTCCAAAGTGAAGATTGCAGATGGTCTGGTGGTCATGATAAGGAGGAACCAGAATTTATGAAATGGTTTCACTCCTGGTTCAAAAGTCCAAAACTTCATGGGTGGGATGAGCACAAAGCAAACTTTTTCATGGTCTTCCGAATCCATTTTTTGTTCCCTAGACATAAATTACTTTCATGACAAAGTTCACAGTGGAGTTTAACAAACTGAGCTTCTTTGAGTAAAAGCAGTCCTTAGATCATCTACAGCAAATAGACACTGAGCAAGGAAGTATGCAGCTAATGGTCAGAAATCATGCTGATAAAAATGTATCTTTCCTTTTGAGTATTCTTTCCTCTTGCCATTTTGGGAAGGAAGAGGTTCTGGCCATGGAATCCAGCATTCTCTTGACTCAAGGGTTGATTCAGTTGTTCAGCCTGGCTGGTGCCGCTTCCCCAGTTATTTGTTGCTTGTGCATCTCTCCCACACCTGTATGTTCATTGGACGAGAATGACCTTACCAGAGAGAGAGCCCGGTGCTTCTCTGTTCCTCAGTCACATGTACCAGGAGCTCCGTATTCCTTGTCCAGGACCTGCAAAGATTGTCTTCTGCTTTTAGCAGGAGAAGATTCGAGATGTGGAAGTTACAAATATTTCTGATGAATTTGTCCAAAAAAGAACAACAACTTTAGAACACATAGCACTTGTTTTTTTTTACCCATTTTTTCCTAGTATATAACACACATTTACAGGGCCAGAGTATCCAGTGTTCAGATTTGAGGGAGAAATTGAAAAGATGTTTTGTTTTCCACTGTGAGCTGCTTTACCAACTAATTTTAACTTGTAAGTTGTTTCTGAAGCCTTGTATGTATAACACTGAATACATATTTCTTTATTTTTTATATAATTACCCCCTTAGTTCTCCCACTTTTGTTATCAATTTTACTTCTCTACAAAAAAATTACTTTCTTTTACAAAAAAAACTTCAAGAACACCTGTGAATATGTTTTTAATTTAGTTTTTTTTTAAATATTCACTTTAATCACTTGAAATGTGCCTCCATTCAGCTTCATTATTTAGAAGTCATATTTATATAAGAAAAATAACCACAGAACATAGTTTTTTAATGACTGAAGCATTAGGTTTTATTTTTAAAATGAAGAAAGGAAGAATTGTATGAAAGATAAAAGTATGAAAGTCAGATGATTATCAAGACTCAGTTATTTCTTATGCTTAATTTCACTCTTCTAGTATCAGTCAAAATGCTTTTATAGAGTTAAGAGTAAGTATTAAAAAAATAAGAAACATTTAAAACTAAACCAAAAGCAAATGTTTTTAGTCAAGTGGATATCAGCATCACCTGAGAAATCTGTATAGGCATTTGTGTGTGTGTGCATGCATGTGTGTATTTGTGTGCACGTGTGTGTTTGCTGGGGGTAGAATACCCCATGGTTGTGCCTCATCACATGATCCACTGAATCAACATTCATGCCATACATTCTAGAAACACACTTATACCAGACTCTGATTTTTGTTTAGATTTGTTCTTCTTTAGCAGTATTGATTGAAAAGTATCAAGGCAAAACCTACTGGTAGTATGTCTAATTGGCATGGTTCATTCCATATTAATTTTGCAAAACTGCAAAATAATTTTCAGTTTATGCATATTGTACAAAGAATTATCAAAAATATCTGTAACTTACAAAGCATCTCTGGAGTATCTACAGGATAAACTTTATTGGCCATAACTAGTAGAAAGGAGTTTTTCTGTCCTCCATGTCTTCTTAAATGCTAACCACATGACAAGCACTGGATTAAGGGTCACTCTGCTTTTATAAAGAGTACTCCTGCCTTAAAGGAACTTAACAGTCTAAAAAGGAACATTTAGTTCCATGTCAGAAATAATTCCCTAATCGTTATTTTAACCAATTCATTTATTCAACAAATATATACATCATGTCAATTAAAGTAGAAATTCAATCCAGCTATTACAAAGACATTATTTGACCTAGGTTCTTATTTTTATAGTGTCACTGATTAGGATAATCCCTACAAAAGTACATGTGTCATAACCTTCTATTCGGTTTTGATCCGTGAGATAGCTAGTTCCCTCTCCCCATGACTCTCCTAATCCAATGGAGAAAATGTCAGTATCTTGGTCAGAAATCTGGTTGTTGAAAGACAACTGAATTTGCATAAAGCATATATTTAGAAGAGGTATATATATATCAAAACAGTGTGTACCAATACCTATCTTGTTTTCAGCCTTTGATAAAAGGAGACACTCATTACAATCTGCCTCTCAAAACTAGATTGAGAATAAGTGTAATATGAATACTTTTAGTTTCATTTGGGAATGACAGAACATATATAGACAGAAACATCTATCTATATATATAGATATATATATGTTTTCCTTACTGATTCCCTTTGTCATTCTAGAAAATGAAAATGTTTGTATCTTCTACATGCAAAGGGAACATAAGTTTACATAAATTTTTCCACTTTTTCATTGTGGGAATTGTGAAAATATCTAAATGTCATTTATAAATTAGATTTGCTAATTTTATTGCTGTGTTGTGCTTCCCTTGACTGTGTTGTTGCCTCTGCTGAGAATGACCTTATACACTTCCTGACCACTCCCTGAATTATGCGTGGACGTACAGAGCTAACCATAAGCATTATATTGGCATAGCAGATTTTCTACTGTTTTAAAGTAGAGCTCTCCTATTATTGTGTACAATACCTGCAGTTGTTATATTTTCTAGTTCTTTGATTTATTTATTTATGTATTTATTTATTTTCATTAACACATTTATTTTTGTTACAAATGTTTCTCCTTTTTGCCCCACTGATTCACCCTCCCCCTCCTCCCAGCTTTATTGTTCATGCATTCATGCATATAAGTTTAGTGGTTTATCTCTCTCCCACCACCCCCTCTTCTGGAGATTGTCAGTCTGTACCCCACTTCCATGTCTCTGGGGCTACCCTGTTCCGCAGACTGTTATGTTCTTTATGTTCCACAAATAAGTGAAATCATATGATACTTGTCCTTCTCTGTTTGGCTTGTTTCGCTTAGGATAATACTTTCCAGGTCCCTCCATGTCATCTCAAAAGATAAGAGATCTTTCTTTCTTACAGCTGTATAGTACTCCGTTGTGTATATGTACCACTGCTTTTTTATCCATTCATCTACTGATGGACATTTGGGCTGTTTCCAGATCTTAGCTATTGTAAATAGTGCTGCTATGAGCATGGGGGTACACGTATTTTTTCTGATTGGTGTTTCAGGCTTCTTAGGGTATATTCCTAGAAGTGGGATCACTGGGTTAAATGACAGTTCAATTTTTAATTTTTTGAGGTAAAACCATATTGTTTTCCACAGTGGCTGCACCAGTCTGCATTCCCACCAGCAGTGTACTCGAGTCCCCTTTTCTCCACACCCTCGCCAACACTTGTTGTTTGATGATTTGTTGATGGCGGCCATTCTGACAGGTGTGAGGGGATACCTCATTGTTGTTTTAATTTGCATCTCTCTGATGATTAGTGATGTTGAGCATTTCTTCATATGTCTCTTAGCCATTTGTATGTCCTGTTTGGAGAGGTGTCTATTTAGTTCTTCTGCCGATTTTTTATTTGGGTTCTTTGTCTTCCTTTTGTTGAGTTGTATGAGTATTCTATATATTTTGGAAATTAACCCCCTTATCTGATATATTATTGGCAATTATATCTACTTTTTTTTATATTTCTCTCTGTTTTCAATGACCTGTAGTTTTCTGCGAATAGGTCCTTTATTACTTTGGTTAAGTTTATTCCTAGGTATCTTAATTTTTTTTTTTTTTTTTGCTGTGATGGTAAATGGGATTGTTTTCTTAGTTTATCTTTCTGTGAGTTCATCATTGGTGTTTTAAAATGCCCATGATTACTTGACGTTATTGTTGTATCCTGCTACTTTGCCGAATTCATTTATTAAGTCTAGTAAATTTCTGATGGAGTCTGTGAGGTTTTCTACATATAGTATCATGTCATCTGCGAATAATGACAGTATCACTTCCTCCTTTCCAACTTGGATCCCATTTATTTTTATTTTTTCTTCCTGTCTGATTGCTGTGGCTAAGACTTTCAGTACTATGTTAAATAAGAGTGGCGAAAGTGAACATCCTCGCCTTGTTCCTGTTCTTAAGGGAAATGCTTTTAGTTTTTGCCCATTGAGTATGATGTTGGCTGTAGGTCTTTCATATATGGCCTTTATTATGTCGAGATATGATCCCTCTATTCCCACATTGCTGAGCATTTTTATCAGAAATGGGGTCTGGATTTTGTTGAATCCAGCATCTTTTTCAGCATCTATTGATATGATCATATAATTTTTATCTTTCACTTTGTTTATGTGGTGTATCACAGTTATTGATTTGTGAATATTGGACCAGCCTTGCATCCCTGGGATGAATCCCACTTGGTCATGGTGAATAATAAATTTGATGTATTGCTGGATTCGATTTGTTAGTATTTTGTTCAGCATTTTGGTGTTTATGTTCATCAGGGATATTGGCCTGTAGTTTTCTTTCTTTGTAATGTCTTTTTCTGGTTTTGGAATTAGAATTATGGTGGCCTCATAAAAGGAGTTTGGAAGCCTTCCATCTTCTTGAATTTTTTGAAATAGTTTGAGGAGAATTGGTGTTAATTCTTTTTTGAATGTTCGGTAAAATCCCCCGTGAAGCCATCCAGCCCTGGGCTTTTGCTTGCTGAGAGAGTCTTGATTACATCTTCAAATTCCTTAGTTGTCATTGGTCTGTTCAAGTTTTCTATCTCTTCCCCGTTTAGTTTTGGGAGACTATGTATCTAGAAATTTGTCCAATTCACTTAGATTCTCAAATTTGTTGCCATATAATTGTTCATTGTAGTTGTTAACGATCTTTTGTATTTCTGTGGTGTCAGTTGTTACTTCTCCTCCTTCATTTCTGATTTTGTGTATTTGGGTTCTCTCTCTTTGTTTCTTGGTGAGTTTAGCTAAGGATCCATTGATTTTTCTTTTCTTTTTGAAAAACCAGCACTTTGTTTCATTAATCCTTTGAATTTTTTTTTGGACTCTATGTCATTTATTTCTGCTCTGATCTTTACTATTTCCTTCCTTCTACTTGCTCTGGGGTTTTCTTTTTGTTTGCTTTCTAATTCTCTAAGTTGTGAGGTTAGACAGTCAATTAGAAATTTTTCTTGTTTCTGAAGGTAAGCCTGTAGTGCTATAAACTTCCCTCTCAGAACTGCTTTTGCTGCATCTCATAGATTTTGTGTTGTTGTGTGTCATTTTCTTTGGTTTCCAGGAAGTTTTTAATTTCTTCTTTGATCTTCTCGGTAACCCATTTGTTGTTTAATAACATGCTATTTAGCCTCCATGTGTTCAAATGTCTTTGCATGTTCTTGTTGCAATTGATTTCTAGTTGCATGCCATTGTGATCTGAGAAGATGCTTGATATGATTTCAATCTTCTTGAACTTGTAGAGACTTAGTTTGTGCCCTAACATGTGGTCTATCTTTGAGAATGTTCCATGTGCACTTGAGAAGAATGTGAATTCTGTAGTTTTGGGGCGTAATTCTTTGTAGCTATCTATTAAATCCATTTGGTCTAGTGCTTCATTTAGAGTGTGTGTTTCCTTCCTAATTTTTTGTCTGGGGGATCTATCCAGTGATGTCAGCGGGGTGTTGAAGTCCCCTGCTATGATTGTATTGCTATTGATTTCTCCTTTGAAGTCTTCCAGAAGATTTTTAATATATTTTGGTGCTCCTATATGGGGTGCATTTATGTTTGTTATTGTTATATCTTCCTGTTGGCCTTATGTAGTGGCCTTCAATATTATTTAGTGGCCTTCTTTGTCTCTAGTTATGGCCTTTGAAATCTATTTTATCAGATATGAGTATTGCTACCCCATCAAGAAGAGGAATCAGAGCATAAAATTTCAAAAGTGAAAATTTAATAATTGATGGTGATAGGTGTCATCATCGCACCGATTTCCTTCCGTGCCTGCTGCCAGTAGCAGTATGAGGAGGTGAAGTTACAGGGGAAACAAACTCTGTGCTTTCTTTTACCAAAAGAGTTTCTGTTCTGTGCTTCCCACAGTGGTGCTTTCCCAAGGTGGGGTCATTGTAGAGTAGTTCTGTTTTCTGAGCCAGTAAAGAAGAAACTCTTCTTCCGGGGCCTTCACAATAAGTAAAAGATTTAGAATTAAAAACTTCAATTTTCCACCTTCATGGTCTCTTGTTCTACAAAGTACAGCTTTTTCTTGATTTGTAGAACTAGTCATTTCTCAACAAAATTGAGAAAGAAATGACAAATTAGAACCAAAAAGTTAATTAAGGCAGTCACTTTCTAATCCTTCTAACAAAATGTTCATGATTCATTTTTACTTCACATTCTTTGAACTTATGAATTTTTGTCCCAAAGTGTTTTGAAATTTACCTCATGGTGTCAGTGTCTTAATTTAGCACAAACTTATCAGCCTTATGATTGAAATTGTATTTTATACTTGTCTATAAATATTCATTAAATGCCTTGTGTTGCCGGCCCTTTAGTAGGCACTGTTTATACATGATTTTGACCTTATGGTCTAGTTGAAGAAACAGCCATTAATTCAGTAACTAAACACACACAAAGTGTAAAAGTGAAATCGTGGTGGACGTTAGAGAAGAGTGACAATTGTGATAAAAATATATACAATTAGAAAACAAGACTGTCTTGGAGGAGCAACCTGTGTTGAGGTTGGAAGGGTAAGAGCAAATTAAACAAAGAAGATAGAGAAGTGTGCCCCAGAATCATTACAGCGTGTGCAAACACCCATGGTAACAAAGATTTTAGTGTTTATAAGTCCTAGAGGGCCAGTGAGGTTGGAGCAGAAGGAGCTGGGCAAGTACAGTACAAAATGAAGCTGGAGAAGTAGGGCAGGACCAGACCGGACAACATGGGCTATACTGATGAGCTTTCTCTTTATCCCAAGAGCAGTAAAGAATATTAAACAGGTAGGTGGCATGATTGCCTTTTATTTGCTTTTTTTTTAAAAAAAAAAAAAAAAAGCTAATCCTGCAGCATAGAGAATGGAGTGAGATAAGATATGGGAATACTTAGAAGGCTATTTCAGGATCCCAGGGAAGAGATAATGAGAGCATGGACTAGAATCCATGGGAGGTGGCGTTTGAGGAGAGAAAAAAGTACACGTGTATGAAATTTGTAAAGTCAGCTTTATAAAATGTAGTGATTGATTGAAGGTGAGATGAGAGGGAGATGCAAAACTACCTTAACTTTCCAGGTAGCATGATTTGATGAATGGGTACTATTACTAGAAGTAAAGAACACTGGAACAAAGAGGGTTTGGATAGACTCTAAGAAAGATAATAAAATGCATGCTAGCCATTATGAATCTGAGGGTCTTTTGAATATTCAAAATAAGATGTCAGTAAACTTTGAATAAATGATTTGCAGCCTAAAGAGTGGTTTGAGCTGAATATATTTGTCATTGAATCTGTGAACATGAATAATTTTCCCAATAAGAAAGTATAAAATGAGAAACTAAGAAGGCCTGGAATAGAGCCTGTAAATTCTACATTTTAATGGCCAAGTAGAGAAGGATGGAACTCTAAATGAGGCAAAGAAAGAGCAGCTGGAGAGTTATAACAACTAGGACAGGGTTGTGAAGTAGAAGTTTACAAGAGAGATCTTCAACAGGACAGCTGAGGTCAGCTTTTTAGAATGCTGCGGAGAGATAAGATATAAATAAAAGGTATTTATTTGGTGATGTATATGCCAGTATTGACCTTTTCAAGAATTATTTGGCACAGCCTAGAGAATAAGTGGGAGGTGAGAAAATGGAGACATGGGGTACAGAAAACTCGTTAGAGAAACTTGACTGTGAAGGAGAAAGACCATTATCTGGAGGGAAATGTAGGGTCAGTATTGTTTTTTAATTGATATATAATTGACATATTAGTTTAAGGTATACAACACAATGATTTGATATTTGTATCTATTGTGAAATGATCACCACAATAATTCTAGTTAATATCCATGATATCACACATAGTAGCAATGTTTTTTCCTTGTGATAAGAACTTTTACAATCTACTCTCTTAGCAACTTTCAGACATACAATGTAATATTATTAACTATAGTCAAGTTGTAAATCGTAGCCTCATGACTTTATTAATAACTGAAAGTTTTTACTTTTAACCACCTTTACCCAAATCTGCCCACCCTCCACCCTGCACCTGGTAACCACCAGTCTGTTCTCTGTATCTATGAACTCTTTTTTTTTAAGATTCAACATATAAGCAAGTTTCTATGAATTTATTTTTCTCTGTCTGACTCATTTCACTTAGCATAATGCCTTCAAGGTCTATCAATGTTGTTTCAAATGTCATGATTTCCTTCTCTTATGGCTGAATAATATTCCATTGTATATTTATAACACATTTTCATTATCCATTTATACATTAATGAACACTTAAGTTGCTTCCATGTCTTGGCTTCTGTAAATAATGTTGCAATGAGCTCTGACCAGGTAGCTCATTTGGTTAGAGCATTGTCCCAATATGCATGGTTGCAGGTTTGATCCCTGGTCAGGGCACATACAACAATGAGCCAATGAATGCATAAGAAAGTGAAACAATAAATCAGTGTTTCTTTCCCGTCATCTCTCTCTTGAAAATCAACAAATTTTTAAAAAATATTTTTAAAATAATGTTGCATTGAACATGAGGGTGGATATAACTTTTCAAGTTTATTTTCTTCAGACAAATACCCAGAAGTGGAATCGCTGGATCATACGCTAGTTATTTTTTTAATGTTTGCAGAACCTCCATACGGTTTTCCATAGTGGCTGTACTAATTTACATTCCCACCAGCAGAGCACAAAGGTTCCAATTGCTCTGCACCCTCACCAGCACATGACTTCTTAGTAGCCATACAACATGGTTTTATTTTGTAAAAAAAACTAATTTTTTGACTGCACAGACTTTTACATGTTTAAAAAGAGGATGAGAAGGTTTCGAGTGAAAGGAAGAGGCTGAATCTTGACTTCAACCAAGGAATCAGCTGGTTTATGGTTCCCAGAGGCAGGAGGAGATGAAGGCTGAGCACAGGGGGAGGGGATGGCTTTAAGTAGGCAACGTACAGCTTCTCCACTGTAACAGGAGAGGTGACAGAAAGGTAAGTGCATATGCAAGTCGATTTGTATGATTGGTGTCATGAATATCAGGGGAAAGTCGGAAAGATGAAGGAATTTTTGTCTGAGAGACCTATTTTCGCTCTAAAGTAGGAGGTGAAATCATTGTTGAATATTAGGGGTGGGAGCAGTCGGGGGTCATCAGAAATTTGATCAGACTTGAACAATTTTGAAATGGTTGTAATGAGTTGGAGAGAAAGTTTTCAGAGAGACCGAGTCAGGTTTACGGAAGGTCTTTTAGGGCATTTTTGAATTTGGTGATCATCAGTTTGTGATGGAATCAATCTGACCTGTGGAGAAATTTTCGCCAGCAGCGCTCTGCTGCTTGGGGACGTCACAGACAGGCAGTGGCTTCATTCCGGCCAGTGGGTCTACCACCCAAGTGCAGTGACAAACAAAGACTCATAAAACTATGGATTACCAGCTTCCTAGGAAGAGAAGTGAAGAAAGTAGAGAGGGTAAAGGACTGGGATACCCAAGTGTGTTTTAAAAATTGTTGTAGCGGGTATGTTTGAATAATAACTGTGGATTTGGAAGTGTAGTCATTAGAAATGATGGAAAATCCACATTGTGACTCTGGGATGGATGGCTGAAGTGGGAAGAGAGAGAAGAGCATTGGGGATAAGGAGACCATGGTGATGATGGAGCAATAGGGTAAATATTATCATTAGACAGTGGTGGTGGATCAATAGGATAAATTTTATCATTAGACAGATAAATAGCAGGCTCTGGGCCAGAAAACAGCCCTGGGGAGCCTGGTATTACTTACTGTCTTCAAAGACAGAGAAGTGAGCAGGGTGTCTGCAGACGTTAACAAAGAGGAGGTAGTAAACATGATGGCATGCGCTTCACACAGAGACGTAACCAGATGGGAGCTCTAGTGGGAAGTAAGAAGAACGCCAGTTCCTCCTCTTGAACATGTATGAGATGGGGAGAAAAGAGCCAACGTTGAAAAACTGGTGTCTTCAGAGGCAAAGAGAATTCAGTGAAGACACAGAGAGGACATGCCAGACTTTGCTGGTTTTGAGTGGCGTTCAAGAGGGTGACTTGGAAGGATTTGTGAAGTGGGGGAGGGATTAAGGGCTGAGTTGGCAGCAAAGAAGGCCAGAGCAATATAGCAATGATATACTTGGTTTGAAATGTTCCACTATTTTTCAGCCATATTAGGAAAGAATCTTCTAACCAAAAGTAAATATTAAATCTCATCGATTTGAAATGCAAATATTATGGCAAGCATCACTTGTAAGTGTCAAGATACATGAAACATGAAATAAAAGATATTATGCAAAGCTCCATAGGATCAGCAAGATAATCTTTTATTCTTTTTTTTCTTTAAAAGAAAGCCGATTAAAACATAATAATGAATTAAGAAGAAACTATTGAAATACTAGTAAATGAAGCAACCTAGAATAAACTGAAACAGCTGAGTAGTATTTTTTCATAGTAGGTACCTTTGCAAGTGGTTTCCAAAATGTATGTAAACCCTTGACAGGGAATGCCACCAATACCTGATTGATATGTAAATTTTATTTTAATTCAGCTGAGTGTATGCACTGTTTGGGTGCTGCCCTATTAAACATTGTTGAATACACCAGATCATTTAATGTAGTTTACAACTGTGTAAAACTAGCTCCTATTAAAGAGTAAAGAGATATAATATGGAATATTCTTGCCCCAAGGACAGATGTGCTCTCTGAAACATGTGATAGTTGTAAAACACTCTGGTCAGGAGAACAACCAGGGCAGAAGGGTAGCAAAGTGAAGAGTGGTATAATTGGGGAGACATCGGTTTATGATAATCTTGAGTGAGTTATAATTATTGAACATATGCCTAGCATTATTTTTCATCTTATAACTCTTTCCAGAATATTTTTGCATTTGAAGTCATGCAACTAATGTAAAATGGCTGAGGAAGCAATGGACAAAGCCAAAGCATGGTGGAGTGGAGAGTGAACAGGCTTTAGATCAGAAAGACCCCAGTCATATTTTATTTTCATCACCTAGCTGCAGTGGGCCTCAATCAGGTTAACTAGGACCTCTGACCCTCAGTTTCCTGGGAGCTTGGCTGGGAGGGTTCAGTGAAATTATGTGAATAGTGTGTGACAAAATACATGACACACAGGAGCTGCTCAGTAACCTGTCATAGAGATCGTGCAGTGTCATCACTGACCATGGGCTTGGAGACCAGACCTCTGGTTTCAGATCCCAACTCTGCTGCTTACTAGCTTTGTAAATGTGGGCAAGTCTCTTACATTTCCTACAATTCAGTATTCTGTTCTGTAAATGGACATAATAGCACCACATATCTCCAGGGATTGTTTTTAAAATATAATAAACTTACTCCCTTTTGAAAACAGCTTGATGCATATTAAGTATCCAACAAGTTTTTACTTATAAAAGTTGTATGAAAATGAATTAATTATGAAACAGTATTGAGTAATAAAAATTATTATTAATAGTATCATCAAGGACCTTTTGTTATGGTATCCAGTCAAGAAGGAGAAAAATGTAGGAAGGTAAAGCGTTTTCACTGAACCACATGTTATTTTTAAAAATCACACTCGGGTATTATTTCACTCTTCTGATGTGCTCTATGTGCTTTTTTGAAGATCAGTGTAATTCATGGTAATGATCTGCCAAAAAGCACGTAAAACTACATGAGAAGTAATCTTCTGCTTATTGATCAGCCTCAGATTTTATCCCCTTTTCTCAGCCAATTTTTCAATGCCTTCCCAGTTGTTTAGATGTAATTACAAACATCTGGTCCCACTGACATCTCTTTAGTTTCACAGTGTTACTGCTCAAGCTCCAGACATTTTTTTTTAAATTACCATTTTATTGTTCATTTAGTAGAAATGAGGCAACTCTGAGTGTAATATGGTTGCTGTAAAATAAGTACTTTCTAGCAACCCATTGAGACAACGTTTACTACTTTGTTCTTGGTAAATACATGTGCATTTCCCTGAACATATCACTCAGAGCTAGAATTTACTTTTTTCCAGCTGCAAAAAGGAGAAATGGAAGGAGTTAAGATAACCGAAAAGATGTATCTATATTTATTTTCATTCGATTGATTCATTTCCCCACATCTCTGCATTAGTTATTAAGCAGATAGTTCCCACAACTTCTTCTGTGAGGGAAAGACTAGGGACTTCTCTGAAATGTCTCTTGGAATATTCTGCTATCTTATGTAATCTATGTAGAAAAGGCATTAAAATGATTAAAATTCTTGCAAAATGTAGATGACTCTAGATCTTTTGACAACTTTGAAGACCATGGTCTTACTCCCTGAAACAATGACAACACAAAAGGATCAACTGTGGTGGACGGCAAAGAAATTGGGCGTCGGTCCTGGTGTATGAGGGTTGGAATCCCAGCCCTTCAGCATGAGGCTCTGTAATCAGCATTAAGGTATTTCCTCTCTCTGATGCTCTGTACACTATACCAAAGTATAGTGAGGTGATTTCCTACAATTCTGTGGATTTTATTCCTTTACATGTTAGTGGATACCATACTCTGATTTCAAAAACCAGTAGAAAAGAATCTTCAAATTTTCAAATTTGTACATATTTACTTGTTATAATAAATAATGAAACTCTAAAAATAAATACTGGCATTTTATGGTAGTATACAATTACAAAATTATTTTAAACTTCTTTATATAATTTGAATGTCTCATAACGCTATAATATTTGTTGATAGTGTTTTTACAGACAAGAAAACCAACATAGAAAATAAGTGATTTACCGAATGTCACACAATATATAAGCATTTGAACCCGAATTATATCCTGTTTCCTGAATTTTAGTTCATCCTAATTTCTATTATATATACTGCAAAGTTTCTTTTCCCTAAATAATATGTAGTATGCAAACTATTTTCTAATCACATTAGAATATTTTCTTCAAGTATGTTACTTATTGACTTCAAGGATGTATGGTAATTGCAATTAATTTATTGCAAATAGATTTATTTTCAACTAAATGTATTTAAGTAATCAGGATCTTATATATAAACAAAATTAAGCGAATGAAAGTAATTTTTTTATATTTAAATATGAGCAGATATAATACAATTTAAATTTTTGTTCATTAATCTCTTTTTAAAAATAAGTTGACTTCAGAAAGCTTTGTAGAAGTTACATCTATGCAATATTCTAGTATAGCATTCAGGTTATGTTAGCAGTAATGCATGCTGTGCATTGTCCTGAGAAAATCCGAAGGCAGAATAGTCTAATGAATAATAAAGCTTTTTTACAGGTGACCAACCAGGATTGTCAAATCGTTTCACAGAATTGAAACAAGGTATCAACTAACATGGAAGGAAACTGACAGAGAGTCTGAGAGTAGAGTCAATAATTTGGAGTCAGACACATATGGATTTGAATTTCCGCTCCCCAATCGATGACCCCTATAATGGGTGCTGTGAGGGTTACTGAACCAAACTAGTCTTTGGATTCTTCTATTTTGAAGCCAATGAAAGTGGCTGAGTTGCAATGCACGGGCTTAGAAATCAGCCTGACTGTTCAGGATTCCAATCCATCAATGACTAGCTGTGTAAATTCCAGCACCTGGTAAGTCTGCAATTTCTAAATGCGCAAATGCTCCTTTGACTCCAATAGCACTCCTCCTGAGCTGACATGAGCTATTTGTAATCTCTACTTATCCCACTGAGTGTGAAGAGTCTATGTGTTGCTGCTAGTTTCCCTTATCTCCTATTGTGATGTTAATATAAAATGTATGGTGCATGTGCCATATTACCTTCTAAAATAAATAATCAAAATTCTGAGTTACAAAGATCACATAATTCCAAAAGGTTGTAATCAGATACTGTGGACCAATGGCTAACATCTCTAAAGCCTCAGCTTCCTCATCTATTAAACGGAAATGAAAACCATTCCTGAGTTACTGACTTGTGGACATCAAAGTGCCTGGTTCATGTGAAGTACAACGCTAGTAAATTGTAAGCACTCACTAAATAGCAATCATTGTAATTATAGTAAAGGTTTCTCAGTGCTCACATTGTCGGCCCTTCCCTAACAGAATTTTCTGGGACGCTTCCTCAGACCTGTACACTGAACCTTCTCACACCTATAATTGGATTATATTCTGGCCCCTCAATATATGCTTGAAATCCAAGGCATACGAAATTTAATTCTTCTATTTTCCCTCTTTCTCTCCATTTTAGTTTTCTAAAGACTGAGAATATTTGGAAAAATTTTTTTTTTCTTTTAGCAACTGGGACATCTTCAAAATAGTCGATTTAGTGGTATTGAAATCTTAAAACCTGGGCCTATCTGAAGTGTAAATAAAAATGCAATTTGGCAAGTGAACAGAGGGAATAAAATTAGACAAAATACATCTTGAGGGTTTGAAAAAGTCAGCAAAGGAACAGCTCGTCTTAAGCAGATGAAAAAGTTGAGATCCCATCAATTGTGTCCTGGAGAAGAAACCCAGGCAAAAATGACCGGGTTTTCAGTAAGATGGCCCTTCCTACTGTGAAACTTTTTTGAGCTAACCCAGGTATAACCACAAAAATTCAAAAACTGCAATATTTACTACCACTCCTGGGCATTGATAGTAATGCCTTGGTCATTGTTGCTTAAATGTTTACTCAAGCAAAGTCAATGTTTCTGTGGGTGTTTTTGGAAGAGGGATAGAGTAGCTTGGCTTCCATGTGATTTCTTAACTGTGGATGAAGTTACTTCATAATTTTCACTGTGACATATTTATATTCTAAATAGTGGAAAGTATTCAAAGACATTTCTTAAAAACTAACCTTTCAGATTTATAAAAATAATAAAACAAACCTTTACTTAGTTATTTTAAATTTTAAATTCAAACAATACTCTTGTTTGCAAATACATTTTAAGGATTAGACATTCAATTTTAATTTTACCCTAGAGAAAATATTTTATACCATTATGGAACTTATTGTCATATGAGTAATGTGCTGAAGAATTTCAGCGACCACCTAGACCAGCGGTTCTCAACCTGTGGGTCGTGACCCCTTTGGGGGTGGAACGACCCTTTCACAGGGGTCGCCAAAGACATAACGGTAGCAAAATCACAGTTATAAAGTAGCAATGAAAATAATTATATGATTGGGGGGTCACCACAACACACGGAGCTGTATTAAAGGGTCGCGGCATTAGGAAGGCTGAGAACCACTGACCTAGATATTGTAAACCCAGGAAATTGTGGGCCACAGAGGCAGAGGTGGATTTATTTTAGGCTTTCATGCTCAGGCCCCCGAAAAGCAGAAAAAACTGTTTATTTCTTTTTCAAGGTTTATTGAACTATAATTGGTATACAAACAGCTGTACATGCTTATGATATACAATTTGGCGAATATGGACTTATGTATTCGTATACTGGACTTACCGTTACCATAGTCAAGGGAATAAACATCCACCACATCCAAAAGTTTCTTTGTGTCCTTTTGGCTTTTATTTTCTTTTCCTTTTTTTTATTTTATTTTTTTGTGTTTTGGTAGTAAAAATATTCTTAATGTAAAACGTGCCCTTTTCAAATTTTAGGTGCCCAAATCTGGTTGGTAACTCTTGGCACTGGGCTGTGCCACAGATCTCTGACACGTATCTATTTTGTGTACCCAGATCTTGACTTTTTGGATGAAAGTTTGTATCTACTGGTTTGTAAAAGGACATTAAAGGCAAGTGGGGGGTGGGGTAAAGCATCAGGGGAAAGTTAAAATATTGTTGGGTATTCTTAAATTTATAATTAATAATTTTTTAAAATACTGCTGAATCCCTGATTGTGGAAAGCACCGTTATTGTTCTGAGCTAACTATTGCTAAAGATCTTAAATAAGCCTAGAGTGGAGGCATCCTCAGACCTATACACCAAACGTTGCACATCCTCCTCCTCCTTTTTGATTCATTTTGTACAACCTCAGCAGCCCATTTTCTACTTCAAGAATGGAGTCCTTGTTTAGGATGCGAACCTAGAGGTTGACCCTAAAAAGACCACTTGAATTCCAGTCCCCACAAAACAGTTACAACTTGACGGTAAGGCTTTCAATTTTTTTTGTTTTGTTTTGTTTTGTTTTGATCCCCACCTGAGGACATTTTTCAATATTTTGTTCAGGTAGAGTGAGAGGGAGAGAGAGAGAGAGAGAAACATCGACGTGAAAGGGACACATCGAGTGGCTGCCACCCGCACAACCCAACCAGGGCCGGGGACAAACTGCAACCGAGGTACGTGCCCTGAGCGGGAACCGAACCCGGGTCTCTCTGGACCGCAGGCCGATGCTCTAACCGCTGAGCCAAACCAGCCAGGGCGACGGTAAGGCATTCAAAAAGGAGGTCTCCCAATCTGGTAGCTTTTGCTGAGAGCTTTTCAAATAGCACAATTTATAAGAAAATTTACTAAAGAAAATCTAAAGAAAGAAAAAACAATGTGAGGCTTTGTAGAGGTTACTGAACTCGAAAATCAATGGTGTTGTTTGTTTCTATCACTTCATTCATTGTACAGTACAAATCAATCCTTAATATTTTTTAATCCTGTTTTTATTTTAAAGTATATTTTGACCAAAAGCTGATCACAACTTGTCATATGTATATCATATATGTGTGTGTTTGATTTTTATGAAAGTTACATATATATGCACACATACATGTTATATAAAAATAACAAAAAAAAGAAATAATTTTTTTGCACATAATAATATCTTCAGCAGATACTATTTGCCTCATGTAGTCCTGGCTTTCAATATAAATTGTGACATTTTCCTTTGACTTATTCTGAAATCACGGAGGACTTTATAATAGGAGAGAATGATTGAAAGGGCAGTTGAACAATTTAGTTCATGTGGAAATTTTCTTTTGCCAAAGCAATGGGCAGAAATGATATTTATGACTAAAATGCTATTTTGAAATAAACAGGAAAGGTGTGAAACATTATAGCTGTCATTATAAAATGCAAATATCACAGCAGAGCGAATTAGACATTGAGGTCTCAACTGGGTTTTTCTGGAACCTATTTCTTTGTAAAGCTGAACACTGGTAAGAAGTTTTTCTTCTTACTTTTAGTAAGCCACTTTGCATACCCATAGCTATGCTAGTCTTAACACAAATTATGGCCCTTTTTATCCTCACCCGAGGATATTTTTCCATTTTTTTGTACAGATAGAGTGGGAGGGAGAGAGAGGAAGGGAGAGAGAGAGAGAGAGAAACATCGACGTGAAGGGACACATCGAGTGGCTGCCACCCGCACGACCAACCAGGGCCGGGGACAAACTGCAACCGAAGTATGTGCCCTTAGCGGGAACTGAACCCGGGACTCTCTGGACCGCAGGAAATTATGGCCCTTTTTAAAAAATTTCCCAGAGGATATATATTTATTGGTATTAAAATTTTTTAAATTTAAAATCATCTGTTACTTATCATGTACATGATAGGATTAGACAAAGTCAGAGGGGCTATGGAATGAAAGCTGATGATCAACTGCAAAGATGCAAGAAGAGAAGGAAAAAGGTCAAAGGAAGAGAAAGAGGACTTGATATGTTTGGGATGAGGTGGTAGAGATGGTGCTAGGTTTTGAAATTTCAACCCTGTGTGAAAATGGATGAGACAGTCTAATCTGACTTTCACCTAAGTAACGTAACGCGTTTTCTCCTTAACCACAAAAGTGGATTTACTTATTTAATATTTTTTTCTTTAGTGATATTTTTTAGAGAAAGAAGAAGGGAGAGTTAGAAATACTGATGAGAGAGAACATTGATTGTCTGCCTCCTGCAGGCCCCCCACTGGGGATCATGCCCACAACCTGGGCAAGTGCTCTGCCCAGGAACTGAACTGGTGACCTCCTGGTGCGTTGCATGGGTCAACACTCAACCACTGAGCCACACTGGCGGGGCCACAGAAGTGGATTTAAAATGTGTTTCCCTGTGCTCTTCCCCACAAACATTTCATTTCCAGATCCCAGGCCTCACCCAAGTAACATCAGTGCTATCTCTGACTCTGAAAAACACTTTTGTTAACCAATGTTAAACTTCCAAAACACACATGGAAAAAAGTTTTACCTGATACTTCAGTTTGAAATTTCCTTTCAGCTGTCTGTAGCATTTCAAATGCAGGCTGCAGAACTTTCACTAAACTAGGTCAAGCAAGCTGAGGCGGGAGTGCCAACTGTGTATTTGAATCGGAAATGCTTATCTAGAATGGCCAGGTAGTTACCATGGAGAAGGAGCGTTCTAGGCAGTATGTGATTAGTGAAATGGACATTTTACTTTATGTGAGCAGGAGTTGTTATTGGGTTTTGGTTTTCTGTGGTTTTGTTGCGACTGCATTTCCTAGTTGGAAATAAATTGATGTCACTCAGTATCTGCATACAAGTAATTTTTTTTCTCTCTCTCAAAATACTGTGTCACAAAATAGCACAACAGGAAGCTAGCAGTGGAGACAATGTGTACAGTACTGAAGAGAGGAAATCCAAGCGAAGGCCTGATGTTTACTATGATTACCCAGAAAGTCTGGGACTTATCACTTCAGAGTCCACTCTGTAATTCAGAAGCAAAAGTGCTAAAAATACTTTGGGAAAACTGTTAAGCATTGTATGTAATAATTTTATAATAAAAACAATAAATACTTGTTGGGGAAAATACAGAACAGCATAAAGAAGCAAACAAAATTACCTGTGATTTCACTACCCAGAGTCAAAGACCATTAAATTTGGAGTATATTTATTTCCACTATTTGTTCTATATCTGTTTTTTTAATGTGCTTGAAATAATTGCACATGTAAAATACTATACTTCTGTTCTTTACAGTAAAACAATTTTTGTAACTTTACTATAAATTCTTTATTAGCATTATTTCAATAGCTAAATAATATGTATTAAATGGATATGTCACAGTTATAACAATGTATTGTAATTCATTAGTTCTAGTTTGTCACTTCTACAAACTTCTACAAACTCGCTCGTTTGAGCGAAAGAAATTGTTGGGTAATTTTGAATTATATTCTTGAAATAGAGTCCTAGAAATGAGGTTATGCTAAATGGAGTGAAGATTGTAAAAGCTGCTTGCAAAAAGTACTAAATTGCTTCCAAAACAGAGGTTTACATATCCATAAAATGTGTGTGTACACATTACACACCCAAGTATGGATATGTGTGCATGTATATGTTAGAACACACACACATACACAGCATAGAACATTGGACCAAAGCTGTAATTTCTCCTGCATTGTCTTTATTAGTAATACATTATAAATGTATATTAGCCATTATGTTTTCTTTTTATGAATTGCCTATTCATTTTACTTTTACTACTGGGAACATTATTCCCATCCTCTACCAATTTGTATAAACATTTTACATAGTAATATCTTTGTGTAAATGTTAGCAAATACTGTACTTTTTTTTTTTTGTCCAATAGATTGTGTATGTGGGGGGGGGTGTTGACAAACTAAAGTTCATACTATTTATGTTTTTCCATTTTCCCTTACATTTCTTTTGTACCATCTTCCATTTATGAACTTAGAAAAAAAAAATGTTTCATCCTATTTGTGAGGTATACCTTTTTGCTTTCTTCTCGACTTTATGTTTTGAAAACTATTTTATCTCCTTAATCCAAGCAGAGTTTAGTTGGTTGAGCAATGTTTCCTTAGGAATTTTTTGTTGTGAATGATCACACTGTCTGTACCAAGGTGGGCAGGTTAGTTGTCTATAAAATTGGGAAGAGAAACACTGTACCTGGGGTGAGAGTAGTTGGGACTAGACATCAGGGTGCTTCTTCCATCTCTCAGCCTCTCTGCACACTAGTTTCCCTTTCTCCCTGAAGTTGGGGCGATGGTGGCCATCTGCTTGTGTCCTCCCAGCTTTGCCACCAGAGAGAAAGTCCCTCCCTGCTAAAGCAATCTTGAGCAGAATGCCAGTTGTCCTGTCGTGGGTCGTATATCTTCCCCAGCTGCCAGAGTGGTCAGGGTATCAGGATGAGCAGTTTTCCCTCAAGCTACTTGGCTGGAGTGGGAAGGGCATCGTTGCCCACAAAGGATGGTGGTGTTGTTAATAGGGAACGGGGAGGTACTGGATGGGCAAAAAAGGATCAGGGCTCTGCGGAGGGACTGAGACTTCCTTTCAGTACTCTGAATTTGTTTTCCCGATTGGAGTTTGTGGGGTTGCTAATAATGCTTTCGTCCCTCCCTACTCTTTCCACCCAGAATGAGGAACCAAGTGAGAAAAAAAGAGAGAGAGAGAGAGAGAGAGAACATCAGACATATGGCAAATAGCATGTTCAAGTATTGCTTTTAAAGTTGATTGGAGAAAACGTGCCTATTACCCAACAATTGGGTTTTTAACATGTAACTCCTAAATTGAACCAATTCATTCATTCTATGGGTCTGCCCCTAGCAAGGAAAGAGCCCCTCAGCCTAGTACATGGATGAGCAGAGAATTCAAGCGTCTCTCCAAGGACTGGCGCTTTAAAGTTTGGAAGGGACTTTTCTTGAAAAAGTGATTAAAATGAAACTACAATTAGGAGGCTTTTTGGAGAATAACAATATTTAAGGGGTTCGTGAAAGAAAAATCCTCAAAGCGTTGCCCTCCCAAATTGGGACAGAGCATTTTGACAAGGTACGAGAAAGGCAAGGAAAAAGGGGGTCTTCGACAGCTGAGCCTTGAGCTCATGTTGATATTGTGACCATTTAAATGGACCCACTGGTCATCATCAGCCTGTCACAGCTAACGTGGCGGCATGGAGGTTAGTAATGCTTGAATTCTTAGTGGGGCCACATGCACCCACGATTTTAAACGTGTCCTCACCAACGTAAAGAAAATCTGGAGTCTGCTGATTGTCTTTAGAACCGGATGTCCTCACAAGCTTATTTTTCAATTAGGAAAATCTAATTGCACAGAATTTTATTTGATTAGAGTTGTAGTTGTTGTTATCTCTGGGAGATAAAACCTGTTCTATTTTCTCACAAGAAGTGGCGAAACGGGAAAGTTTTAATGATATCACTTAGCTTGGTGATTTTTTGCTTAATTTCACTGAACATTTCATTATCGATCGCTGATTTTTCTTCTTGATATTTTCATATTCTTGTAGTTAAGTATTTCTATTCAACAGTGGCTTTCAGACTTTCACACTTTGGTGTGCATCACAATCGCTGGGCAGCTGGTTGGCAGACTGCTTCTCTCTGACTGAGTAGATCTGCAGGGGAACCTGACACTGTGCATTCCTGTCAAGATTCCAAGGTGATGCTGATGTTGCTGGTCCGAGAACCACACTCAGAGAGCCCGTGCTGGAGAAAATTGATTGTGACACAAAAATAGAGGTGCCTAATGTGCTTACTTTACAGATATTTAAATTATTGGTTCTAAAGTGAACTGAGTCTGTGGCTATTGGCTGCTTAAATTTGGAAATTGTGGGACCCATAGTAACCCAGTTCTGTTAGTGAGGGAAGATATCCGTGAGCAGGGCTGCTGTAGTTCTGCAGTGGGTCTTTAAATAGAGCATGTCACTGCGGTTTCCGTTTGACTCAAGAGCTACTTCTCAAAGATTATTTCTTCTCGACCAAGAGTGCATAAGCATTAGCATGTCTAGAAAAGGCAAGACATACTGGAAATAAATGAAAGCGTGTCTGTCATGTTGCATGATTTAAACAATGTGCTTTATGAATTGGCTGTTGTATCAGCTGCAGAAATTTGATGCTTGGTTTACAAAGTGATTTCGAACAGTTCTTTTAAAATAATATAGTTTTTTTGTGTGTAAGTGGGGGAACACACCCATATAGGATATTTTGCTAAAATACACTCTTGACTTTGCAGTTGGGATTAAGGACCGAATTTGCTTTTTTCCCCCCTCTAACCTACATGGAATTGAATGGAAAGATACAAAGGAGCGTTACATTGAGGAAAATAAATAACTGACTTAAGCTTCAAGTGAAAAAGCCTACCACCTTTTACTGTACAGTAATCTCAAGTGGGCTCAAGCTGTATGCAGGGTATTACATGAAGAGGAGTGCGACTGCAAACCTAAAAGCGATTTAACACTCAGCGAATCTAATTAAAATGCAAAGTTTAAAAACACCACTGAATTCAGGCGAGGGGATTGGTATACTTTTCTTTCTTAAAAAATATGTTTTTATTGATTTTAGAGAGAGAGGAAGGAAGAGGGAGAGAAAGATAGAAACATCAATGAGAGAAACACATCAATTGGCCACCTCCTTGCACACCCCCAATGGGGATCTAGTCTGCAACTCAGGCACATGCCCTGACCGAGAATCAAACAGGTGACCTCCTGGTCCATGGGTTGATGCTCAACCACTGAGCCACACCAGCTGGGCAGGGAATCGGTATACTTTTCAAACACATGATTTTCATTAAGAAAATATTATTTTTAAATATTCAGAGATAACTTTACTTTCCAATGATGTATAGCTGTGAAGGCATTCACTCCTTGCAGAAATTCCAACTGGGGTATTTTAGCAATAATTCAATAGAGTTTAGAGGGTCCGAGGAAGCACTGTAAAATGAGGCTTGATGGAGTGAGTCGGGGAGTAATTGAATGTGACGTACAAGGGGGTCATCTCTGCTTTGAGAGAGAAGTTCCAAATGAGCATTGGAGCTAATTTAGGAAAATGACTGCCATGACATTGTATTCACCGTGAGTGGAACAAAGCACCTAGATATCCTTAACTAATTCAACTTATTTCCACCAGATAAAAGAACGACATTAAAGCATTATCTTTCTTTTATAAATAAAATAAGATCCTGGCAGTGAATATGTGCAAAGTTACATAGTACAGGCGCTAGGCAAATCAAGTGAAATTTTGGTTAATGATTTCCTCTCAATATATGTTTAAAATTATTTTCACTTTTTAGTTTCAGATAACTTCTCTCCGATACAAAATAAAAAAAAAAAAAAAAACTCATTTAAAAAACACTGCAACTGATAAAATTGATAATGCCTACTTTACAGCAATTTTTAAAAAACAATGAAGAACATATCCATGAAACAGCATGGATGGATCTCAAAAACTTATGTTAAATAAAAGAAGCAAAATACAAAAAGCATGCTCTTTGTTATTCTGTTTGTGTGCAACTAAGGAATAGGCAAAATTAATGGAAAGTGATAGAAGTCTAACTAGTAAGAAGAATTAACTGGGAAGAGGAAATAACAAGTTAGGATACTGAAAATACTGTGCCTTTTAATCTGGAGACATACATGGCTAGACACAAATGTATATTTTCATTGTGCTCTATGCTTAAGATTGGTGTACCTCATCAACTTTCTGATATACCTTAACAAAAAAATAAAAACAAATCACTGTAAGCATTTGTTATTTATTTAGTTAAAATATTTAGATATAGCATCTTCTAAATCGAAGAAAAATCTGAGTTTACTTAGTGAATTTCAAGAAACTTGAAAGTAGATGTTAAGGAACAATTTTTTCAGGAACTGGTGCATAAAATATTACAGCCTGTCCTTTGGTTGGTATTTGAATGATTCCTAATAGTCCACGCAAAATTCCCACAAGACCAAAAATTTGTGGACTGTATATAACCAAACCCAGAAAATTTAGGGTTCATTCTATGGGTAATAGATTGGCTAAAATGTATAAGGGTTTTTTTTTTTTTTTTTTTGCTTTCATTTAAAACAAAGCACAATCTTTGTTCTCTCTCCAATTCACAAGTGGCACAGTGACAGTATTATAAATTCTTTAAAAATTGCCATTGGGAAGAATGTAAAAGAAAGTCTTTTGTGAGTGACAGTTATAGACATAAACAGTTTTAGAATCTGGTGTTCTTTCCCATGAGTATTTCAGTTCACGTTAAAGGAATAGTCCACAGGATTGAAGAGGAAAATAATTGATTTCAGAGACACTGTGAACTCCGTTGTTGCCTGTTTATTTGCTAATGTGGAAGTTGGCCCTGTTCCTGGAGTTCAGAGAGGTTGACAGCATCTTGCTCAGTCTTTCACCTGCTGGAACATCTGCAATGCTATTTTCAGGGTTTGCAATGTCCTCTTACAATGATTCTTGATGTTCTGTAGAGTCTGAAGATTTTATCTTGGAAAAAATTGGTTTAAAAAGTAAAACATGTCATAATAATTATCTAGAACCTCAATGCCAGATAATACTTTGTTGTTTCTTGCGTCAATGTAGTGAAAGGAAATTAGATATATTTTATCATAGAATATAGCCTGGAATTATGTTAGCATAGCTGTTTATTGACACCAGTATTTTCTGTGTAGAAGACTGTTGAGAGGAGGTGGAAAATGTGTTTTATCTGACTCTTTATGCTTATTAATTTATATTTAAGATATTACAAAGAGAAAAGACTCTTAGGAATTATATGCTAGGTGTTTTCATAAAATATAGTAGCAGAGAAAAATGATGATAAAGAGAAAGGGCAGCATATGTACCAATAAAATAAGACAAAAATACTGTTCACAGTTAACATATAATAGAGATAAAATAATGAAAATTCAGATAAGGACTATTACATTTTTAGTTTAATTCTTCATCATTAAATAATTAAATAATGGTTGGTGCCTTATTTTTAAGCTCTGTAAAGATATTATGTAGTTGAAAGAAATTTCTTTTCCCAGAATCTTGTTAAGAAACATCAAATATTTGTAGGTATGTACATTTGCTTTTTATTATCAGGTCTCAGTTGATTTAAACTTATCTATCTTTTTATATGCCAGTTCACACTTGCTGATTTAGCAAAGAATTAAATCTATTTAAATTATTTGAGCCTTTTCAAATATTGTCGGACATTATATTTACCTTTATAAAGATACGCTGAACATTTTTGTATGCATGCTAGAAATTAAAGCTTGGAAATGGAGGAACATCCAGAGAAAATGCTTTGTCAGAATCATCAGAAATTATTTATTAAGCAAGAACCTCTTTGAAGGGATACATAGGTAAGTGCTGTCCCAAAGAACTTCTATAATGATAGAAAAACACAGTCTGAAAAGTTAGCCACTAGACACTAGTAGTTATTGAGCACATACAATGTGACTGGTACAAATAAGAAGCAAAATATTTAATTTTCCATTAATTTAAATGTAAATATCCATATGTAGCTAGTTACTTTGAATTGGACAGTGCGGCTTTAGACTTACAAAAAAGTCAAGTAGAGAGTCTCCATGAAGACAGTAATGCCCAATAGTGCCATCTAGAAGATTAAATGACCTAACATTGATAACATGCGTAGATGGTGCCTGATACAGTCTAGGTGTTGTACATAAGTGACTTCTTTTCCTTTCCCCCATGTAGTTCAATACTTACTGCTGTCCCCAGAGATTTGCTGACCTTTCTATTACTTTTATAGTTTTCTGTTCTCCTAAAATTTTCTCTCTTCCTCCATTCCTTCTTGTTTAAGTACACATTCCATCCACTGAATGGTATTATCTTACTTTGTTTTCCACTTGTTTTCTCCTTCCTTTCATGATGGGAAAGGCTGCTCAACAATTACTTACTTTCCCAGATGCTCTGTGCTGAGGGTAACTGTGGCCTGGGAACATGGAATGGAGTGCAGGGGAATGAGTCTGCCCCGAGAATGTTTAATTAGAACTGAGACCCTTGGAGCTCAGTGGTCCAAAATCCCCTCAAACTGAAAATCAAATTTAAAGTGACATTATGTTGGTTATGCTTCCTAAGTACAAATGTATGTCAGTTCTTATAGAATCACCTTCAACTGAGGCCTCCAAGAACTTCCAAGTTAAAATTGCAAGAAACATGAGCTCAGAGTTTAAACTTACACACAGACACAAACACACAAGCTCTCACTTGGATGTGAAAAACAATCAGAGATTACAGGATCAGACCCACAAAATTAATGTGTTGGAATAATCAGTCACAGAATATTAAATATGTTGAAATAATCAGGCATTGAAGTAATCAGACCCACAAAATTAATATATTCTGGCACAGAATATTAAACTAAATATTAAATGTGTATAATATGTTAAAATAATTAAAAGAGAAACAAAATTATGGGCAAGTTTGAAGAAATTATTTAAACAGAATTAGAAAGCAATAATTGAAACTCTAGGAAGAAAAATAATAATTAAAAATTCACTAGACAAATGAAGAAAGATTAAATGCAGCTCAGGAATGTTAATAAGCTGGAGTATCAAACTAAATACCCAAATTGAAGCACCAAAAATATAAATTAAATTATAAAGGAGATGTTAATCAAAACAGAATAATGTGTAATGTCTAATATACATCTGTCTTGAGGTTTGGAAGGAAATAAAGAGAGAAAGGGGATGTGCTAATATATAAAGAGATATTTGACAATTTTGAGAAATGTTAAAAAACACCAATCCCAGATCAGGAAGCCCAAATAATTTCAAAAGAAATAAACCACACACACACACACACACACACACACAGTATTATAGTGAAAGTACATAACACAAAAGACAGAAAGATCTTCAAAAGCATCCAAGGAAAAAAGATAAATCATTTATAAACTACTACTGACTTCCTGATAGCAAGAATGGAAGCCTGGAGGCAGTAGAAAAATATCCTCAATATATCAGAAGAAAAGAACCCAAACAGACAACTCAGCAAATGTGAAATACATTTGAAGACTAGAGATGAAATACAAAGATAAATGAAACATGTAACTTTACCAGTGTGTACTACCAGCAGACCATTATGAAAAACAAACAAACCAAACCACAAGCTAAGCCATACCTCTGAAAACTGGAAAATAATTTTATATAGAAGGTCTGAGATACAAGAGGGAAAATTGAGTAAAAATTAAAGCAATGATAGCAATACCTAGTTTGTGGGGTTAAGAATAAGTAGATCCAGTATACTAACCAAACTAGCATAAAAGTTGTGAGATGTGATCAGAGGCATTGTCAGGTCATGTAGTATTTAGGGGGAAAGCAAATATATTGTTATACTTCTTTCTTCATTAAGTAGGACGATGAAAAGCTATATAACTATTTAAAAAAATAAGCATAAAAATGTAAGTACCAAAATAGTGGAGGAAACAGAATTGGGGGAGGAGTAATAAAAAGAAGCCCAGAAAAATGATGGGCATAAATCGAAAATATCACAACAGATATAAATAAAATATACTCACTAATTAAAAGAGAAAGGTTATCAGACTATATTAAAAAATAAATATAGTGATGTACAGTTTTTAAAACCTGTACCTGAAACTTAAGGACACACAGAATTGAAAAGACAAAGGAAAGAAAGAGGTATATAAAGTAAATACTACATAGGTACTGGCCAAAACAAAATAAACAAAAACTGATGTGGCTGTAGTAATATCAGACAGATTATCTTTAAGTCAAGTTCAAGTTTCATTTCACTGATAAAAGTTTCTATTTCCTAGGGAAATACGATAGATAAAAAATTATCATATTAAATATCCTTGAAACCTTAACAGAATTACATAAAATAAATGATAAATCGCCATCGTGATGGAAAAAGATTAACATTTTTGCATCAGTAAATGATAGACTAAGGAAAAAAACTTAAATTATAAAAGACCTGAGCAACATAATGTGAACGTGTATCAAAATTGCATTTATACACAAGTAAAGATTAGTTTTAAAATTCCTGGGAATTAATCCAACCAAAAATGCACATCTATGCAGCAAATTTGTATTGAAAGGAGACTAAATTAATGTTTGAATAGGAAAATTTAATCTCACAAATTGACATTTTTATAAATTTGATTTGTAAATACAAGTCAATTCCAATCAACAGTTTCCAGAAAATTGATAAAATGAGTCCAGAATTTATGTCAAAAGAAAATAGGGAAGGAGTAGTCTAGACAGGCTGGAAAAATAATATGATGACAGGCAGCATTTTTTTTTTTTATTTTGCATCTTCACCCAAGGACATTTTTTTGATTTTTTGTTCAGATAGAGTGGGAGGGAGAGAGAGGAAGAGAGAGAGAGAGAAACATCGATGTGAAAGGTACACATTGAGTGGTTGCCACCCCCACGACCCAACCAGGGCCGGGGACAAACTGCAACTGAGACAAACAGTTTAGCGGGAACTGAACCTGGGCCTCTCTGGACGGCAGGCTGATGCTCTAACCGCTGAGCCAAACCAGCCAGGGTGACAGGCAGCATTTAAAGTACTGATTAAGGATGTTCTATTTGTTAATTTTGGTGGTCTTAAAGATGTTTGTTTTACTATTTTAACCCCATATTATTTTACATATATTTTGTGTTTATGTGCTCTATTTCACAGTACATTTTTAAAACTTTTTTTTCCTTTATTGATTTTCGAGAGAGAAGAAGGGAGAGGGAGAGAGAGATTGAAACATCAATGAGAAAGAACATTGATTGACTGCCTCCTGCATGCCCCCCACTTGGGATCAGGCCCACAACCTGGGCGTGTGCCCTGACCGGGAATCGAACCGGTGACCTTTTGGTACATGGGCTGATGCTCAACCACTGAGCCACACCAGCCAGGCAAGCAGTACATTTTTTTTTTTTTTCATATCCTCACCTGAGGACATTTTTGCATTTATCTTCAGACAGAGTGGGAGGGAGAGAGAGGGGAAGAAGGAGAGAGAAACATCGATATGAGAGAGACACATCGAGTGACTGCCTCCCGCGTGACCCAACCAAGGCCAGGGACAAACTGCAACCGAGGTACATGCTCTTAGCGGGATCCGAACCTGGGTCTCTCTGGACCGCAGACTGACCCTCTAACCACTGAGCCAAACCGGCCAGGACAAACAGTACATTTTTAAAGAAAACTATCATAGGGCACATATGAGTCTCTTAGCTCTGCAAAATCTACAACTAAAAGATAAAATATTTTACTATAATATGTAAAAAACTCTTACTGGTTGTTATCTGCTTTTAAAAAATAAAATGTATTTTAATATGAACATAATACATGTGTAATTTAGAAAATATGGGAAATGCACAAAATATCAAGAAATGAATAAAAGTCATCATGACTCTTACTGTCCCATTGAAGTACAATGAATGTCATTATATACTTCGTCTTCTCTGCTAATGTGTGCATCTGTTTGTGAATTTTTTGAGAATTACTGTCCTTTTGTGCATCCATTTGTTATACATTTTTATTTGCCATCACACATTTATTATTTGATATTGGGAATTTTGCAAAACTATACCTTTTATTTGAAAAGATGTAGTTGAAACTGATATATTTGATTAAGCAATTCTTTTCAGAAATAGCAATATTTTAGAAATTAAAACTTGAAAATGCATTCAGCAGAGAGACTTGAAAGCTATATAATGTGTAGGGAGTGTATATTTCCAGTAATCAAAAATGAAAAAAAAGAGGAAGACAGAGGAAATACATATGCCAGCCCCTGCTGTCAGTCTGAACCATCAACACCGCACCACAACTGCTACAGTCTAGGTGTTAGTTACTAAATGAAAGTATAAAGGGTTTCCTGACAGCCTGCAGAGGCTATTCCCAATAATTTGCATAAATGACACATTCATTTCAATTACTGAGAGAAGATGTAGTATTAAACTTAATAGTATGATTACGTTCTAAACTATTTTTTCACTCAAATTTACCTTTTAAAAAATCAAATTTATTGTTAGCCCTGGCCAGTTTGGCTCAGCGGTTGAGCGTCAGCCTGCGGACCAGAGAGTCCTGGGTTCGGTTCCCACTAGGGGCATGTACCACGAAAAAAAAAAAAAATCAAATTTATCTTTAAAGTCATCAAATATCCTGAGTAATGTTTCAAGGGAGAGGAGGGAGACATTTCTTAAAGGTTGAGGAATTCTTTCAAGGTCCCTATCTTTCCCTCCAGTAGTCAGGGAGAATTATGGCTCTTGGCTGGATCTGGTCTCAAGCAGGTGATTTTATGAGCCTGCAATACCAGGATAACTTGAGACTTTTCTAAATGCAATTTAAGCCTGCGAAATATATTCCTGTTATTACTTAACTAAGGGGACTAGTAGGATGATATTTGTATTGCCATGGCAACTTACACCTTTAGCTTGAGATGTCATTTTTGCCTATTTAGTTCTACTTCTTATTTAGGGATCACAGTTTTCTGTACTGCCTTTTAAGTGAAAAAATAAAAAGTGGGTGTGCAGGAGAAAAACTAAATTTTACTCAATATTTGCTATATGTCAGACATGGAATTGAGTTGTGTGTACCACTGTGCGCAGTTCTCCTAGGACTTTGGGAAGGGGGTCTCATTGAGAGAAGACTTGGAGAAATTTCAGTACCGTGCTTTGCTTGTCCATATAACAAATGTCCAGACTTGTAGGAATTTGTGAGTTGATTTGAGCCAAACTGACAACAAATGTCTGAAAGCAAAATCTCAATGGATTGAGAAAATGCTCCCAAGAATGGCAATTTTGTACCTTATTTTATACGTTAGATGTAAAGGGTTTACATGAAATCCATTGGTGATAGATTCGGGAGGCGGGAGAGAGCAAAGCAGGGAAACCCTGGGATTGGATGACAAGTAAAAGGAACAGACACATCCTTCTTTTACAGAGGTGGGTACAGGATAGTTCACAGTGGACAATGAACACTAACAGTAACAGTGAGGGGTTTTGTGATCTCTTGCTCTGGTGGGAGATTGTACCCTGAGGGGTCTGGAACAAAGAAATTACTCTGATATTCCAAAGGTATGTTACCTGTAGGTGCAAAAAGACAATAGACAGGCTCAATTAGGCTAGAGACTGACTTTAAGGAAGACATTGGCCCAGGGCATGACTGCCCACCATGACTCGCTGTAAGTTAGGAACTTTGCTCTGAGTTTGTCGGCCCACCATTCAGGCCTCTCTTGAGCTTGTCAGGTTTAGTATGGGGCCCCTTTTTAGTCCACATGCTCGAGGTCAAGTAGTGATGAAGCAATAGAACCAAGGTATCAGTGCCGAGTACTCCTAACTCCTAGGCTGGTGCGTCTCCCCTACTCCTCACTTCCTCCCAGGGTTCCTAGGTAACTCTCCCCCAAAACTCACAGCAACCCCTTTGGGAATCATAAGTTCATTGCAGTGCACATTTTTTTAAATGTTGTGGTGCTTACTGTTTCATTCTAAATTCCATATATAGAAATTGGTATCTAAATCAGGACTGACTGATTATGTTTTGCTTTTCAGTTAAAATTAGAAGATGATAGCAATTAAGTAGTTAGGATTTAGCTATACATATGATGGGAATTAGTTATGTCACTATGAAAGAAATAAACCTATCTTTTAATGCAAATTTACAGATATGGAATGTGAAATATGCATTGCAAATAATTGCAAATATTAGATTGTGAAGATCAGCAAGCGTTTGTTGAAAATGAAAAGATATCTGTGTTGGATTGCAATTTTGGGTATGTCTGTTGATCAGAGGAGCAAAAGACCAAACATGAATTATAGTTATACGCCATTAAGTTAAATTTAAACTAAGCATTCAATTCTGAGTAGAATCTAAATAGTCTACTTATTAAAAATGGGATATCGCCCTGGCCAGTTTGGTCCAGCGGTTAGAGCGTCGGCCTGCGGTCCGGAGAGACCCGGGTTCGGTTCCCGCTAAGGGCACGTACTTCGGTTGCAGTTTGTCCCCGGCCCTGGTTGGTTGTGCGGGTGGCAGCCACTCGATGTGTCCCTTCACGTCGATGTTTCTCTCTCTCTCTCCTTTCCTCTCTCTCCCTCCCACTCTATCTGTACAAAAAATGGAAAAATATCCTCGGGTGAGGATAAAAAATAAAAAAAAATGGGATATCAATTTCCTTACATTTTTGTTTTGGAGATTTTTTTTTTCTCTAATAAAAGAATGTGAACTATTATATAAAGGGAAAATTCCTTTATAATAGGCATTAGGGGTATTTAAATAGTTTTGTTGTAACAATATGTTGCTGATGTGAATGCATCTATGGCAATGAAACTGAAAATTCTGTTCTTGATCCTATCTTTATAAAACAGGAAGTGGAAAGAATTATTTTAATGTAAGAAAAAGGTGACATCCTTGTTTAAGCATCACATCCATTTCTTTTCCCCTCCTGATTCCTAGGAAGAAAGGGATTTAGAAACAGTTATTGTTTGGGCAGTAAAGGGGCATTAGCATTTGAAAGCAAGAAAATTTCTTAGAATAAAATGGGCATAAAGGTCGATAGAAAGCTATTATGGCCCAGTGGGCTATGAAAGCGAAATTGCACAGAAAGAGCCTACCAGAAGTTTAGGAGTTATGGCCCAAAGAAGTGCAGCAGGATGGACTGAAAAGTAATTGTTGAGATGCTGGAAACCTAATCTGTTCATTGGAAACGAATTGAAGATGCAAGATTAAGCTGGAAAAGTTATGTTGATTCAAATGAACCAGAGAGAGATGCCTGGGTGAACAGATCTGCTTTGTAAAAGGGAGGAACACTCTCAAGGAGCCTGTATGTCTCAACTCTTGTTCTGCAATTCTGCAACCTTGTAACACCCACCTTTGTCAATTAGAGGTGGTGTTTGAACTGGTATGATATCATATTCTAGCATAGAAACATTTTGTTGTTGTTGTTGTTAATCCTCACCTGAGGATATTTTTCCATTTCATTTTTAGATAGAGTAGAAGGGAGGGAGGGGGAGAGAGAGAGAAACATCGAAGTGAGAGAGACACATAGATTGGTTGCCTCCCACATGACCCCTACTGGGGCTGGGGATTGAACCTGCAATCCAGGTAAGTGCCCTTGACCGGAAATCAAATCCTAGACCCTTTGGTCTGAGGACAAACACTAACCGTTGAACCAAACCAGCCAGGAACATTTTTAATTGACACATTATTCCGAAAATTAATATGAATATGTATAATTTCCAGAGCACAAAATATACTAAGATGTTATGAGTCTTATACATTACCTTAATTTTTAACATTTTTTAAATGTTTTTATTGATTTTTTTAGAGAGGAAGGGAGAGGGAGAGAGAGAGAGAGAAACATCTTTGAGATAGAAGCATCAACATTGATCGGCTGCCTCACACCCCCTACCGAGGATCAAGCCCGTAACCCAGGCATGTGCCCTGACTGGGAACTGAACCAGTAACCTCTTAGTGCAGGGGACGATGCCCAAACACTGAGCCACACCAGCCAGGCATACATAAATACCTTTAAATGAAACTGTAGCTCTCACAATAGTTTCCCTGTGATGTTCTTTTGAATTTCAATAATACTTTCCGTGGGTTTGGTTTTTGCATGAAACATTATGACAGGAACCCTTCTGTAATGGAATAAAAATAGTAGTAGTATATAAAATGTATATCAGGGGCTATAAATCCACATACCTGTCCTAAGTCTCTAAAGCAGAGTTGGTTTATTTTCAACTAGAAGAAGAAAACATACTCACATATGCCTTAGCTCCGGTAGCCAGGAAATGTGCTCTTACCATGTTACCCTCTGTATTGTGCTTTTAGAACTCCTGAGGTGCTGTGGTTTTCACACACCCATTCGGAGCTCATTGATGCGGTGGCCTCCCATGCTAAACCAGAGCTGCAGCAAATGGGCAATTTTCTTACTGCTTTTTCAAATATATAGTAAAGGAAACTGAAAACATGGGAAGTACATTCATGGCTAGGAGGTGTTAGAGACTCTTCCTGACAAATACTTACCCTTTAATAACATTTCTTGCATGCCGATTACCCCTTCAGCCAGGTCACTTAGCAGCTACAGGGATTCTGTTTCCAGTCTTCATGCCATGGGAGAATGCAGCCCCACTCACTCCCTTACTCCTTAGTCCACTGCTGCCTAGGACGACACTCCTACCCCCACCCCAGGCCCCAACACTCTTGCTTGTTTGGAATCATCGTGGGAAATTTAGAATAATCTCACCATCTCAGAATCCTTAATCACATGTGCAAAATCCTTTTTATCATATATGGTGACATACTCATAGGCACAGGGGATTTGAATATGGGCATCTTTAGGGGGAATTTTTCTACCTTCACTGTGACTTTTCATTCTCTGACATTCATTAAATTTAGGTTAAATTTGTTACTTTTATTTATTTAACAGATACTCTGAGAATGTATTAGCTATTATTTGCTAATTATTCTAACAAGGTTTAAAAAAGCAGACCCTTACTTTTATTCTTCAATTAAATGCCACTAACAACAATGGAATACTGTTCTCCTACCTAACACTGTTTTATAAGTTGGTGGGTTTTTTTGTTTGTTTGGGAAGGAAGGAAAGAAAGCCATTCTAAAAATTTTGTTTGGGTTCTGACTGAATGAGAAATAATAGAAGCATAATTTTAGATCAATATTTTACAACATCTCCATGTAGAAAGGCTCCTTAACTGTATCAGGGTGTGAAATACCAGCTCCTTTAGAAAAAAATGCCTGTGACACACTTTGAATCAGAGTAAGCTGTAGACATGGACAAGTAAATTGTGGATTTCTGTATGAGAAACTGGGAAACATTTCAGATTATAAACTCATATATCGGGAGACATTTGTATCCCTTCTTTTTTTAAATCCTCATCTGAGGATATTTTTCTACTTGTCTTTAGATAGGATGGGAGGGAGGGGGAGAGAGAGAGAGAGAGAGAGATGTGAGAGAGACACATCAATTAGTTGCCTCCTGCACGACCCCAACCAGGGCCAGGGACCGAACTGAAACCAAGGTATGTGCCCTTGACCAGAATCCAACCCGAGACTCTCTGGTCCACAGGCCGATGCTCTAACCGGCCAGGGCTGTCTCTTTTTTTTAATGTGATAATTGAGAACAACCAGTGGGAGTACTTAATTTTTAATCACACTAAATTCTAATATCTGTAATTCCACTTTCTTGCAACACTAGACCTAAAACTCAATGCGACTCAAATGTTACTGTTTTAGAATTTTTTAGAACTAATTATTTCTCCAGCATTGAGATAGTGTGGCTATAAACATATTTCTCCATTCTGCAGTCAATAGCTTGGCTGATACAAAAGGTTATTGATCGAGAGCAGTCACTGTTTTATAAGAACGAGGTTGAGAGGCCTACAAATCAGGTAGAAATCTTTGCTTGTGGGATTTGAATGTCTCAGCGAGTGCTTGAGAAACATATGAATCAAGATTATTTAAAATGGAATATATATTTGGGTGAATCACACACTTTTTTCTATCAGAAGTTACTGTTAGGGGAGAAAAAAAAACTCTCATTTGAAAATCGTTAGAAGAACATATCTATTAATTGCTTATTGCATTTTTTATTTGCTAAGCATTTACAAGTATTTCATGATTACTGAGATTTCAGCAGTCCCTTTGAAATAGCATTGTCTCCTAGTTCTTATTTTTCCACAAACAGAGAACCAAACAAGCAGCAAAACATCGAAGAGCGTTTGTCCATGGCAAAGGTGGAAACAGCCCTCGCAGCTGCGTTTTCGGCCTGTGACTTGGCAGAACTGTCCTGGTGCTCCATGGCACACGCGCAGCAGCCTCCTGCAGCCTTACCATCAGGGCCTGTGCCAGGGCTTGTGCTGAGAAGCAAGGCGCCCGAGGTCAAAATCACAGGGGGCTCTGTCTCTCAGGCGCTTACCCTGCCATGTGCATGACTCCGAGAGTGAGCGCCCCCTTAAACCTTGCACCTTGCTGCTTTCCTTGTCATACCTGGTCTCTGCCTTGGTTCTTTCTATCCCTGACACGTGTCCCCCGAGACTGTAGTGGAAGTGACTGTCAGAGAACTAGGAGATGTGTGTGGTGAAGGCATGGGCAGTGTGCTCTGGGTAGCAGTGGGATAGATTTCTCGCCTGTGAGGTCATTCTATGGTGTGGGTCTGGAAGCTGCCTTATGAACTTGGCCCAGAGCCAGGGAGTCCATCCTCCCCAAGGATTCCATGATCTACATCATATTTTATAGGACATCTTTTCCTGTTTAAGATGGGTGGGATAGATTTTGTTGTCTAAAATGTAAAATTCTGATGGTCAGGAATTGTGTCGTTTACTAGTTGTGTGATCTTCAAGGCTACTTCACTCTGAGCTTCAAGTTTGTCATTTGTGAAAAGATAATGAGAATTTGAACTTCACGGATGTGGGGGAGAAAAAATATTTTTTTCCTCTACCTTTCCAAGCTCTCGGCTTCATAACAGAAGACAGATGAACCGAAGAAAAGCATGCAAATGTATTTATTATTTTATGTGGTGTGAGAGGAAATGGTCCGAAGAAGACGATCAACTTGACTATTTTTATGCTAGGTTTGATGCAGTGTGGAAAGTAGTGGAAAGTGTGATCGGACGAAATAAAATGAATGAGCCGTGGCCCGTGTGGGTCAGTTGGTTGAGCGGCGTCCCATGGACCAGAAGTTTGCCAGTGTGATTTCTGGTCAGAGCACGTGCCCAGGTTGCAGGCTCTGTGTCCTGTCGGGGTGCATGTGGGAGGCAGCCAATCAGTTTTCTCTCTCTCAAATCAATAAAAACATATTAAAAACCCCAAAAGGTATGAGTTAAGAGTAATCTGGGGAAGCAACTTTGTTTAGATTCCTCTGGGCATCTAGGAGACAGGGATGACCCTTTCTCCAGGGATGGGGAGGGCACCTCTCACCTGAGGGCTTTGTGACCCTCATGGAAAAGGTCAGAAAGTCCTTCCTGGCCATGCTACTTCTCAAATTCCTTCAGCTTGAAATATTTAATATGCCGAGGTGCTGTGTTTTGAGATAGCATGTCCTGAACCCTGTCATGGGCTAATTTTGAAAATTCAACATTATCTATATAACAACATGGTGCAGTGCAAGGCATACAGAGTATTAGCTGTGTTTTTGTTAACATTATTTATTAATTTGGGAATTTAAGTCATCATGCTTCTAACTTTCCTTTATCTCTAAGTTGAAATGACTAGTATAATTTCCCTTGTTATTTTCCCATGGTTTGTCTTATACTATTATTTAATAATCTAGTACTGGGCACCTCAGTTCCAATGAGACTCAAATTCTGCACTTTAAGTTCAGGCCCATTGGAGACTGGAGTCCCAAATCCTGCTCCTAATCCTTCCTATTTTTTCTTCCTGCTGCCATGAAAAATTTGTCTATCTTCACAGCGTGGCCTTGCAGACACACTCAGCATCCCTGTGAATGCGCACGGGTTTGCCCATGACACTTGCAGGACTTTTCCAATACTGATCCTGTCTCGATTCGCCATATGCTGCCTGTCCCCATCGCTGGTTAATGTCTCCATTGCTCCCTGAGGACTTTCTTCACTGCTTACTGATAGTCATGTCTTTCAGTCAGAGTGCCTCTGCTTCTTTCTACCCAAATTTCCTTTTTTCAAGGATTGTCATATTCCCTGTGCTGAACTTGACATCCCTGTGACTATGTTGTAACTGCCAAAATGCCCCACTCATATAAACCAACGTCACTGTAAAATCAAACCCATAATTCCATACTTCGAAAAGGAAATTCTTTCTCCTATTGTCTTCACCTTTAAGTCCAGAATCACTGAATCATGAGCCTTCCTATCTGATATTTCCAGAGTGTGTCCTCATGAACAGAGAAACTATGGTTATCTAATATCCAAAATATGGATGACAAGACATCTAAAGTATAGTGATGGAAGTTTAAAAAAAAACAAACAAAAACACATGAATTTGCCCAGCTAGTGTAGCTCAGTGGATCGAGCGTAGTCCCATGGACTGAGAAGTCCTGGTTTGACTCCCTGTCAGGGCACATTCCCTGGTTGCCAGCTTGATCCCCAGTAGGGGGCGTGCAGGAGGCAGTTGAGTGATGTTGCACAAATCAATATTTCTCTCTCTCTTCCTTCCTCTCTCTCTAAAAAAAATCAATAAAAATATATTTTAAAAAACACACATAAATTTTAAAATTCTACTTTAAAAAACCTAAGAGGGGAAATGAACTATAACATGTCTCGTTAGACAGAGATAAGAAGGATACTGCCCTGGCAAAGATTTCCTGGACTCCAAGAACATCTTTCTATTGTGTTGAGCACATTAGGGAAGATTCTTCTTTTTGGGGTTATACAGTTCACTTCCTGAAGATGTGGGTTTGGAATTCTGAGGTTTGCCTCAAGTTCCAAACAAGCAGAGGCCCCCTTTTTTTTGCCAGGCATTAGGCAAAGTTTATCAATACATTTTAGGCAAAAATTATGTTTTTAGGCTAAAATAATATCAATGAGATTATATTTATAAATGGAGATTTGATTCCTAGCCCATTCAGTGAACAAAATGAAAAATATTATTTTTACCTAAGCTCACTGATATTTTTTCTACAATAAATCACATACTAAGATAAAGCAAACCATAAAGCAGTCTTTTCATTTTCTGAGAAAGATTATGGTCAGCTTCCCAAATAAACTCTTCAATGATCGTATCTCAGTACAGAAATAATCTTTCAGAGGATAAGGTGAGTGCAGAATAGTAGATGACTTATATGGACATTTGTTTGGACAATACTTCTCCTGAACCAACAACCATCCTTTCACCCATTCATATTTATATTCACTCTTTCATTCACTCATTTCCTGCATCATTGTAAAAGGGTTTCATATATTTTATAGGAATACATACAGTTAAACAATTAAACCAATATATAAATAGGTAAAAATCAGGTAAGGAAAAATACGTTTGAATAGAGGCTTAGCTTAATGACTAAAGGAAGGCTTTCAGGGAAAGAAATGAGTAAAAGAGAAATATCGTACCTCTCCATTTCCAAAACTAACCAATTGTTCTAAGAGAAAATAAGGAAAAAATAATAACCATATGGTAATGAAATGTAGGACAGTCAGCTACATACACAAACTCTGAGAAGTTGCAACAGATGCAGTAAAATTTATACCAACTCAAAAACTTAACATTATTAAGTAACCTTTACTGAATGTTTACTAGTGTCTTACACTGGTTAAATACTTTATATGCGTTATCTCTATCAAGGCCAGTAAGAAACCTGAGGTGGATATTGAGGATTGTGATGAACCAGTATCTGTTCTGACATGGGTTGGGCACATTCTCTTATTGGTCCATGCCCATACTTTTCCAATTCTTGTATGTTATAATCTTCCTTATATGATTAGAAATGAAGTCTCGCCCTGGCCAGTTTGGCTCAACGGTTAGAGCGTCGGCCTGCGGTCCGGAGAGACCCGGGTTCGGTTCCCGCTAAGGGCACGTACTTTGGTTGCAGTTTGTCCCCGGCCCTGGTTGGTCGTGCGGGTGGCAGCCACTCGATGTGTCCCTTCACGTCGATGTTTCTCTCTCTCTCTCTCTCTCTCTCCCTCCCACTCTATCTGTACAAAAAATGGAAAAATATCCTCGGGTGAGGATAAATAAATAAATAAATAAATAAAAGAAATGAAGTCTCAAAACAAGGCTAAAGAATTACCCTAAGGAATTATGGGGAATTAATGACAAATTTCAACTCTGCCAGTCCAGTAAGTTCCCCTCCATAATCTGATCAGTTACCCTTTTTCACTGTTCTGCTGCTGCCAGAAATTATACTCAGTTCTACTTTCTGAGAGTAATCATTCAGTGGAGGATAATCTACAGAACTTCAGATAATATATTTTTATCTGAAAAAAATGAATACTAAAAACTTGATAGACCATAAGGTAAGGACAAGTCACTAAGACACTGTTAAGCACTCAAAACTTTTTGAGTCCCTAAAATGTACTATGTGTGACTCTAGGTGCTAGAACAAAATTTATGCCTCAGATACTTTATTATTTTAGTTATTTTCTCTTTGCATCCCATTCTAAGTAGACCAAAAGCAAATATTGTGTTCTTAAACTGTTAGTAGTAATATGGATGCTAACAGATCTGCTATCGAGGAATGAAAGGACTGAGTAGCATATCAGAAAATTTAAGTTGTCTTAGAGAGTACCTCACTTGTTATGCATGGACTATTCATAGAACTATGGACATTAAAGGTCCCGCGGTGTGAGGCTCAGGAGGTGATAAAGATATTAATGGAAATTGGCAGAAAGTTTAATACATTGTGTCTTGCAGTTATGTAGAATAGCATTTGTAAATAAATTTGGATATTTATCCCAGGAGGAAAAAAACAAAACAAACAAAAACATTGTTTGTTTGGTTTTTTTTTATATTCCTTATATACAAACAAAGAGTTTTGTGTAGAAAAAATTCTCAAATAATCTTTTCAGGACTCAGACCTCATTATTAGAAGTAAATTTTGGTTGTGAGTAGATTTTAGTCTTTGAATTGTATAGAAATCCATTTGCAAATTGTTATGTAGAATCTAACAATGTGCACCTTTGGTTTTGAATGACTGCCGGCTAAGGTGAATCAGAGGAAAGAAATGGACTGATACATTGACCCATTTGGAGTCCTTTTGAATGTAATCCCCATCAAGTTGATGTTGTTTTCTTTGATTTGACCTTTTTCTCTGATCTGACCTTTCACCATTTATAGCAAAGTGGGGGGAAGGTGGATTGGTGATGGAGGGAAACAATTGTTTCAGGGAAAAGGGATAGAAGGTAGCTTCCCAGTTCTTTTTATGAAGCCAACATAATACTAAAGAAAATTAATACTTTAGGAAGGGTTGCCATTGGTAGAATGCATCCAAAGTAGTTCAGATGATGTGATGTAAATATAATAGTCTGTAACTTCTGCCTGGCTTGTAGCGCAATTAATATAAAAAATTTAAAAAAATAAAATAATGTATCATTTTTATATTTACATGCTGTTTAGAATATTCCTGCATTTATATGCTTTGATTTGGAATATTGAACTAACAGAACAACCAATGTTTCATTGACTAGTAGTTAGGTATCCGACATCAACCTATTAAAAAGAAACTATGATTTTCTTTCAGCAGTCTGCTTTATCCTTGTTACTGAGCTAGATACTCAAGACATACCTATTGGTTGTTGATATGATTATCTTATTCTGCTTCTGGGCAGCATATAATTAGCAACTTTACTTATAAACAATTATTAACATACTATATCCAGAAGTCACGCCATTCTGAGGTTATAAAACTATTAGGAATAGATGAATGAGCCACAGAAATATTCTCAGTAAATTAATAAACAGATTTTTTTTTTTTATAGAAACCACTTCTTGCTGCCAGATTTGATAGGAAGGAAGGAAGGAAGGAAGGAAGGAAGGAAGGAAGGAAGGAAGGAAGGAAGGGAGGAAGGGAGGGAGGAGGAAAGAAGGGAGAGAGAGAGAGAGAAAGGGAGGGAGGGAGGAGGGAAGAAAGGAGGAAAAAGAAACCCTCTCATTAGGGTTTCTTAGAGATAGTTTTAAGTTTAAGGAGAGAATTAGATGTGTATTTAAAGAACCTTATGAGGAGCCTATTATGTTATCTGTTCAAAACTCTGATTCTCAAAGTTGTACTCGAGTTAGTCTCGAGGCCCTGGGAGCTCAGTGACCAGATCTTGTTGCTTGGGTCACACACCTAAGGGGACAGCAGGCAGGTAGCCAATCTTTTGAAACCAAATGTATCTTGTTTTCTTGGCTTTACTACATACTTTTATAATAAATGATCTAAGAAGATCAGTAGTTCCCATAAAGGGACAAAAAATCTGAATAGACACTTTACCTAATAAGATATATAGATGTTAAATAAGCATGTGAAAAGATGCTCAGCATCATCGTTCTTTCGAGCAATACAATGACTACAGCTAAAAAGACTGACAATGCCAAACACTAATGAACACATGAGGCAACAGTGTGGCAGTTTCTTATGAAGTCAAGCATGCAATCACTATATAATCCAGCAATCCCACTTTTAGATATTTACCCAATTGAAGTAAAAACGTGTGTTCATACAGCATATGTTGAAATACATGTGACAGCTTTATTTATAATACCCAAATTGTGAAATAACCAAAATGTCCTTCAACTGGCAAACAGATCCGTAAATATGATACATCCATATCATAGAATCCAACTTACCCATACAAATGTGCGAACTAATGATATATGCAGCAACATGGATGAACTTCAAAAAATTGCTAAGTAGAAGAAGCCAGAAGCACAAGAGTATACACTATATATTTTCACTGATACTGTATTCTAGAAAAGACAAAGCTATGGTGATAGAAAGCAGTTTAGTGGTGATCAGTGGCCACTGAATTGGGCAGAAACAGATTGGCTGCTAAGGGACACTAGGGAACTTTTTGAGACAATGTAAATATTGTGGTGGTCATTACCCAACATTAAACATTTGTCAAAACTCATCAAATTGTACATCAAAAATTGGTTACTTTTATTGTACCTAAATTATGCTGCAATAACACTGATAGAAAACAATACAAAATATGGAGGAGGAAAACATTAAGTAAAAGTATCATCACTTGTTTGGATAGGCTTGCCTATGGTCCCTGATGTCCTTGTAGTTCTGACATATTTCAGAAGATGAAAATAGAAACCTGCCAAAACAAATAAACAGCTACTTTCCAAAATAAACATATGGTCCCTCTACAGATCCGAAATTCTTGGTTTTTCAGTGTTTATCACTATGGTATGTAAGAAAATAATATTTTTTAAGAGTTAATTGATATCCCCCATAAATTTTTTCACAGTGAGCATGTACGACATTACAATAGAAGTCCTAAAGCACAACCCCAAATATCCACAAAAGCCACAAGGGACTTTGACATGATGAAATGGAGACATCTGAGAAAAAAATAGATATGTAACTTCATGATATGTTTTTAATTTATTGATGCAGTCATTCATTATATAATAAAAGAATGAGTGAAATGATCCATCATTAGCAAAAACAAAATCCCTTTTTCTGGAGTATATATTCTCAGTTAATTCCAACTGCAGTTACCATTTGAAAGACCCATTCATCTTCTGAGAAGTCACAACCTTATCACCATGGAGATTAGCATGCAATTTAGACATGATTCATTGACCAAAGTTCCTGAGAAGACAGTGTCTTGACCAAGAGGCAGATAATCATAAAATACTCTGACTTGAATCACATGGATTGAAAGTCTATATTTTTCTCTTTAAACATGAATTACCAATTATTTCCATTGCAAAGTGGTTGAATTAAAAGCAATACAGGTTAGACTAAAAGGAGTTGGTACAGAGAGCACAAAAGCAATGGAGAAAAATTTTTCTTGAGGCTAGAAAAATTGCCGTGAATCATCCTGTACTCTCAAAATTACCTATTTATTCTACATGTTATTAAAAGGTATAGACTGGCCAGTTTTCTCAGTGGTTAGAGCATCAGCCCACAGACCGAAGAGTCACAAATCCGATGTCATTCAAGAGCACATACTTTGGTTGTGGTTCGATGCTCGACCCTGGTTGGGGTCATGTGGGAGGCAACCAGTCGATGTGTCTCTCTCACATTGATCTTTCTCTCTTTCTCTCTTTCTCTCTCTCTCTCTCTCTCTCTCTCTCTCTCTCTCTCTCTCTCTCTCTCCCTCCCTCCCTTGCTCCCAATCTATCTGAAAATCAATGGAAAAGTATCCTTGGGTGAGGATTAAAACAAACAAACAAACAAACAAATGGTTTAGCCTTTCATTTAGAATCTTTTTAGACATTCTAAATCTTATCACCAAGACTAATCTCTGTGCAGCAATGATATTATTGAGATCCCTTCATAATACCTCCTTAGATTGTCTGGTTCGTATAATTTTAATTATATGTCACAAAAAGTATTTTTAATATCATTTGTGTATTTTAAAAATGTGCTAAGTGTTGGAAAAATGGAGATGTGTGAGAAATGTATCCAGCCTCCAATAGACGGCATAGTAAGGAGGAAGAAGATAGGAAAACAATCAAGTGTTATAAAAGGCAAAGTGCACTAAATACTTGAGCAAAAATAAAAGCTAAACACTATCAGAATATTTGGTGTATTTTTTTTTCATGGCAGTACATTTAACAAACTTTATTCTCTCAGCATATGTTACATTGGTAAATCCCCAATTACCTAAACAACATCAACAGCAAAAAATTGAATCTACGCTGGAAAGTCATAGATCCGAATTTGAACACAAAACCTCAACCTTGTTAACAAAATGACTTTGTGAAACTTCTTAATTGTCTTTGAACCCTAATTTCCTTATTTATAAAAGTTGCAAAATGATATCAAATAACATATTTCTAAGGGTGTTTGTAGCAATTTAAAGACAATGCATACATAGGTTGAGAAAAGTGTCTGACTTGTAGTAGGACCTAAAGAAATTGCTAGCTTCCTTTTTTTCTGCCTCCCACCATGGCATTTCAAATCCATGGCCTATTAGACACTTCCTGCCTAGGACGTAGCCTAAAGCTGTACCCTTTTCCAGGACACTGTTGGCAGTGTTATTAAAGCAGCTCCTCATCTGCACCCTCACTGCGTCAGTACATCTTCTCCTTTGACCACCTGTAGATGCTGACATCACCTGAGATCCTAGCAAACTCTTCTCCCTCTTCTGGATCATCCATCACAAGCTACTCCAAGTGACCTCACATTTTTGGTCTCCTTCTTTACCCACTCTTTTCTTCTCTACTCAACTTAGATTTGCTCACTGTTTTCTTCTTGGAAACATTCTGTTTCATCCCAAACTGAACACTTTTGCTAATCTCAGTCTTACCTCTGCCCTACTTACCATTATCTTAAAATAAATGAATAAAGCCCTTTAATCTGTCCCTGAAAACTATATCTGTTCTATAAAGTCCTCACTGAACCGAAGGTTGGCAACAAATTCCTCTGAAATCTCCCTGAACTGATTTTGAGACTATCAGAGTTCAGTCACATAATGTATGTTCTTCTTTGATGTATAAAATGTTAATAATTCATATATTCATGCTACAACATTGTAATGATTGTACTACATGACAGCCTTTGTTCTAAGCACAAGAGACAGATCACTGAAGTAAACAAAGTCCTGTTCTCATGCAGAAAGGAGAGACCTACAGACAACAAACAAGTAAATACTCTGAGGGAATATAAAGCAAAGTAAGGGAAGAATAATTAAAAGCCTGTCTGGTAAGATGACACTTGAGTACAGATATGAAGGAAGTAAATAAGTGAGCCATGATGATATTTGTGGGAAGATAATTCAGGAAGAGAGAAGAGTAATGCAAAAGCTGAAAACAGGAGGTTGCTTGAGAGTAGCTGGAACTTAGTGGTAACGATGAAGTAAGAGCCTAGTGGGAAATAGTAATGGGAGGCCATTGGGAGAGAAGGGAACATGTGGAAGGCTTTTAAACAAAGTGACACAATGTGACTTCTTTTAGGGGTAAAAAAATGGAAGCCCTATTCCCTATTGGGACTTTGGATCCTAATTCCAAATCTCCCACTAGACTAAGCTAAGGTAGTACATCATTTTTGAGGCTCAATTTCTTCCTTTAGAAAATGGGTATAATAATAACTATTGAGAAAATTAAATAATGACTTAAGTGAGAAAATTAAATGAGGACTTGCCAGAATGCCTAATATATGGTGAACACATTATTGAGAGTGCTAAACATTATCTCATTTGCCTCTTTCAATATCAGCTTTATTTCTCTCCAAAATAATGTTTTTTCCTTGGGATCGCATTGAAACAACTGTAGAAACTTTGGACAGATCTCAAAGATATTAATTTTATGCTTTATATATGCAATCTGGAGCCAACTGAAGCAGAATCCAAAAAAAATTTAGATTTAAGACAAAGCAGCAAATCCGGGTATGATTCTTTTCATGAACAGTGACTTTACCTGTTTTCTATGGCTTGAAACACACCATTCATGGTTCTATGGACTTTCTACTGTAACTACATTCGCGAACTTATCTTAAGGGAAACTGTCATGTAGAATCTTTGTCTTGCTGTTCCTCACTCATTAATTCTCAAATGATAGCTTTTTCTCCAACACATTACGTAAAATATCTTAAAATCACTTTTAAGAGTATCTTGGCAGAAATATGAACCCAGAGAAAAAGAAGATTATTACATTTAAAACTATAATAAACTGGCATTCTTTAAATCCACTTAATATTTTTAATAAAACTCAAGCGCAGTCTTTCTGTATTTTAATATTTTCTAAGGTTATTATGCATTAAACAAAAGCAAGACATCAACTTTAACCCGGAGTGAAACAGCCTATCATTAATGTTGGTCTCTGACATTAAGGAGGTGATGGGGAGACTTAGAATTTTCCTTTTCTCACTTGGCGGTGAGGTGACACGCTCCAGGGTGGAAGGTGTGAAGGGCAAAGAGCGGGACTATTGAACCTCGGAAACTTATGACAAAGGAGGTGTTAGCCATTGGTTTTGTCAGTCTCATACTTCACAATCTCTTATCTGTAATAAAGTGGGAGGGAAGATAGAATCATTTTCCCCTCTATTCTATATCATTTGAACATCATTACCATGAATCACACAAGAGAGCCTTCACCATTGCTAGGCAACCGCAGCCTTTGCCTGATAGCCCCATGGAACGTGATGAAGTTGTGTCGCTCCATGGCTTATGAAAGCCCCTGAAAAAATTAATTCAGTGGTATCATCCCCCTATTTAAAATACTGAAGCTCAAAGGATGTGTGATCCTCTTTATGTCACATGAATTTTACAGTAAAAAGGAAACAAGTTAGCAATTCCTCCAGGTATTTTCCGGAGCTTGGAGGTAACCTGGCTCCCTTCTGAGCAGGCTCGTTTCTGGGCAGCCGTCCAAGGCAGAGGCTGCTCCTCCGTCCTCCCCCTGGGCCAGGAAACCTCTGGCCCCTGACTGCCCTGCCCCTGTAGTGGGGTCCCTTCCGCGGCACAGCACCCCCTGCTGGTAACTCGGCACTGTCCAGCGACATTTCTTTCATTTTTTTCCTATGAACTTTTCTCCCATTTGCCTTTAGCAGCTGCCATAAAACTACCACTCCCCTTAAAGCTTTGAAACTGAAATCTTCCCTTTCACTTTTCACGAGTTAAAGTTACTTGACAAATGGAATAGTCGTCAGCAGGCATCTTCCCCAGCCAGATGTGTACATTGACCGCACACCTCCCCACCTCCTCCCTTCTCTGATGCCACAGGGCTTGCCCTTGCACTTGAGGCTCCTCACTTCAGTGACCCTGTATGGCAGGCAGAATTCGTCCATGTCCTTCAGGGTTCCCTACTGACAGACTTCAAGGAGCAGGGACCAACCACCACGAGGAGCTGAACTCTGCCAATAAGAAGAATGAGTTTGGGAATGGATCTGGACCTTGGAGCCCCTAGAGAAGCTGGGTTGACACCTTGATTACAGTTTTGTGATAACCTAAGTGGGAAACCCAGTCATGCCTACAGAACTGTGAGATAATAATGGGCATTTTAAGCTACTAAGTGTGTGGCCATTTGTTACCCTGAAATAGAAAACCAATAACAGTCTAGATAGAGTATTATCTTTTTAGAAATATTGTCATTAAATTGCTTCCAGTCTTCAATGTTTATTTGCTGTCCCACGTATACTGCTATCATCATCACCACCATCTCTAATAGTGATTAAATGTGCTAGGTACTATATTTAAATGCTTTAGATGGATTGTTTAATTAAAAGCCCCAAAAAAGGGATCTTTGGAAAATGCGGAACATGAGACTGCAGGACTGGGTTGGGGCGTGAGATCCCAGCAAATTCCCAGGAGATGTCTCTGCTGATCTACAGCTGTGTTTGTGGATGTAACTCATGATACTCAACTAGAATTTGCAGTTGCATGTCTAGCCCTGTTGAGATGGGTAATTCCTCTTAGACACCATTCTTATGTTAGGGATTGCTCACCAAGTGGTATTGACTTGACTTTAATTGAAGTATCTGAGTAATTAATTATTCTGTTAAAGGAGGTGTATGGAGGATTTGGAGGAGAGGGGTAAGGAGCCTCCTGAGGAAAATAACCTGGCACTGATTTCTGAATTCCCTCTTCCCTTGAGATCAGAACCAGAGGCAATGCACAAGAACTAGTATTTTTAATAAACTCTTCAAATGAATATCATGTTACTCCAAAGCAGGATGTCTCACCCCCAGCAGTACTGGCATTTTGGATCAGGTGCTACTTTTTTGTGTGGGAGGCAGTCTGGTGCATTAAAGAATGTTTGAAAAGATCCCTGCCCTCTACTCAATAGAGGCTAATAGCATGTCCCCTCCCCAGTGTAAAGACAAAACTGTCTCCAGAGGCCCATGGTGAGAACCTCTGCGCTAACCTTGGAGGATCCCTGATTTGAGCTTTGTCTAGGAGAGAAAAAAACAAAGCACATAGATTAACACAGGATTCGGTAACATTTTCTTTTCTGTAAAATATAGAGCAAATCCATATCCATAAAAATGTTATAGCATAATTCAACTTGTTTAATTAAAATATCTAGGTAGAGACTAATTATGCAATCACTGCCTAGTTAAGTTTAAACGTAACAATAATTTAGTTTTTAATTTGTTATATCTCATTAATACCAATGCCTTAATAATGCTGAGTAGTTCTCCTACTTTTCAAAAGACTGTCCTGTCTGATAGAAGCTATTTTGTAGAAGTTTTTCTTAGATTTTTTTTGTCCTCTTAACATTTCTCATGAACAATGAAGCAGTCTTTCTTTCCAAATCCTCTCCATTTTCTCCCCCATCCACATTGCTGGTTTTTCGTTTCTGGCAAGCATCTCTGCTGAATAGTTTATCACCCTTTCTCTCCACAAATAAAAATCTGATACTGAAACTTTCTCGAGATCTGGGTCAATCCCTATCACTATTATGTGAGTATTTGTATGGGTGAGTGTTTTCCATGGGGGATATTTATTCTGACAACCATGCTGCTATGTTACATACCAATAATGATGCTGCCTTTGAACTTGTGTTTTATGTGGCTTATTCTCAAGGCAGCCTAGCAACCTAGCTATGTATGTGTGATGTGACTCAACTAGTCATTTAGCCGTTTTGCCAAACATAACCCCTTCCTTCTCATATGAACATTTCAGGTACAATTTTTAGTTTAAAATCACTTAAAACGTAATTTTAGATATGTACATAGTCTCTCCCTGACCATCGATCGCTAGTTGTTGGTGAATAATGCAGTCTGTATGGTATGTGTTATGCTAGGCGATTAGGATTCACTATGATGCATTTAAAATGAGTCTATCCCAGCTACTGCTAAACTCTCAAATCCAAAGGCCAGTCTAGAAAAAGCGATATACTGAACAGAGTGTTGGTAGCTTTGCTGAAGTTGGCCCGAGCACTGCTTGTTCATTCTCATGTCAGTCACTTAGCTTTTATTGAGGAAAACTGTTGCCAGTGGTTTAAGAACATGGTCCTTCGAGTGGGACAGACGTGGGTTTGACTCTAGCTCTGTGGCACCGCTCTGGCAAATTCCTTAAATTCCCTAAGTCTTCGTTTCCTCATGTAAAAGAGGATTAACCAACCTCATATATTTTTTGTGAAGATTGAATGCAGTAATAAAGGAAAAATGCTTACCACAGGGGAAGGTCCATGGAAAGTATTTTCAGTTTACAGTATCTATGACATTATTATTTTACTTCTCACAGTCTACTGCCTGGAGGTCATGTGTTCTTTAATCTTGGAGTAGAACTATACGCAAGGCTGCATCCGAAGTTGTTAGTTTGTTCATATTAATTCTTAAATATATATATACAGGGGTGGGCCAAAGTAGGTTTACAATAATTAATAAATAATACAAGAATAAACTGTTTTTGTGCACTCACAGCTGTAAAACTACTTTTGCCTACTCCTCTATATTTAACATATATATTTATGTACAGCTATAACTCACTTGTTAAAAATATTTTTATTTGATTTTTTTAAAAGCACAAAATGTCCATATACTCAAGATGATTTAATGTCAATTGAAGAGCTACTGGGTTAAAGAAAATGTATAAGAAACTTAATTATTTTCCTGTAGTTAGGATGATTATTGACAAAGTTTTCTTACTTTGCGATCTACCTTCCAGAATGCAAACCAAAGAAATAATGCTCAATTTGGTTTTACAGGGAGATGGATTTTTAGAAACTCCCACAAAGTGCAAAAGGTTATACTTAATAGAGTTATAATAAGTAGTGTATTGTAGATGGATGACTCATTCAGTCTTTGAAATGTATTTAGACTTTTGCAAAACAATAATTACCTATGTATTTCCTAAGGAAAGAGTCAGAATTTGTTGTAGCATTGTCTTAAAAAATATTTCAAACATTTTCCCCCTGACTTTTTGATTAAGAACAACTGAACAGTCTTCCCTGGTGGATGACACTTTCTTTTGCTTTGTTTTTTCCCCCAAAATTGGAGTAAAACTAACCATACTTCTAATTTGAATTATATTTATATGTTTATAACTTTGTAATTAAGCCAAAGTATCTCTGTGAATAACTCATAGAAGTTGTATATAGTGTCTGTTTTGTTTTTTTTTTCCAACAAGAGGCAGTATAGATACTTTATAATGACAATTCTGATTTTTTTCTAGTTGTATTTTTTAAATTTCAGTTCTATTGATATGATAAACATATAAAACTGTAAGATATTTAAAGTACACATTATGCTGATTTAATAAACATATATATTGTGAGAGCATTCTTATCTAGTTAATTAACACATCTATCATCTCACACATTTATAGTTTCTTTGTTGTTACTTTTGGCAAGAACATTTAAGTTCTACTCACTTAGCAGATTTCAATGACATAGTACAGTGTTATAGATCCTCATATCTTTTTTTATCTGACAGCTGAAAGTTTGTACCCTTTTACTAACCTGACTGATTTTCTTTTTAATCTGAGAATATGTGACAGAAATTCCTATTTTTTATTTCAGTGGGAGGAGAAAATTAGTTAAGTCAGAAGGTCTTCATATCTCGACAAGAGAACCTGTAGGAGATTTCTCTTCTTTTGCTTTATGTATAAAGTGGAAGCGAGTTTCTGAAGATCAGCTCATGAGACTCAGATACTTAAAGCATGTTTTGCTTATTGGGAACATTTAGACAATTTCAAAGAAAAAAAAAAAAGTCCTAGGAAAATAATAAAGATGGTAATAATTTAAAAGACAATGTTCTATTTGGAAGAGGAGCAGATTTGCGTGTCTGAGGGTTTATTGTGATTAAAGAGAGTGAGGATCTCCAACTGGAGAAGAGATCTTAAACCTAAAAGCAAAGGGTACCAATTAATAATACTAGTGAAGTTAAAAAATGTAATCTACAACACTTCAAGACAAAATTATCATAGATTGTGCAAGCTCTTAGACACTCTTTAATATTCACCACCAATAATAACAGTATACCTATTGACTAAAGTTCTATAATTAGAAAAACCACTGAGGGAAACTGTTTTATTTTACATAGAATTTAAAGTTGCAACATTTTCATAGTAGGTGTCAAAAAGTAAAGAAAACAGATGTTTCATAAAATCATGACTTAGATTCTATAGCATGAAAGTGTTTCTTTTTAATACCAAAAAATAAATAATCCACTAGCTCTGAAAACTGAAAGAAGTATTTATTTCTTTTCCTATAATTAGGTGTGTAATATATGCTGCATTTTTGGAGGATTGATCGAAGGTTTGTAATGTATTAACCTGCAAGGAATCAGGTCCCTCCCTTATTTCTAGGAGAGAAATTTTCACCTGCAGCCAGGGGCCCAGTGTGTTGTAGGTTGTCTGCCAATGGAACGTGGTGGTAAACTGGAGAGTAGAACTAAGTTGACAAACCCTAGGAAGGCAGCTTCTCAAAGGACATCTGTAAGGGTACAACTGAACTAATTCCTTCTAAAGAATTGACACATAGGGATGTAAGAAGTCAGAAGTGACCCCAGAGTCTGGTGAATTTGAATTGCCTCCTAAAATTAGTTATTGGATATCAAAAATGGGCGCTTGGAAATCAATACCATTGTGGTTTATTTCTTTTTAGTCTCCTGGGGTTGAAAAATGGTTTTGAAAAATTTTATTGCCTCATCTCCAAGAAGAACCAAGCAAAAGATCTAGGGTACATTTTGTTGTGGTGATTGTTTTGTTTTTTAAACAAAAGAAAGCAGCCCTGGCCGGTTTGGCTCAATGGTTAAAGTGTCGGCTCCGTGGACCAGAGAGTCCCAGGTGCAGTTCCCTCTAAGGGCACGTACCTCGGTTGCAATTTGTCCCTGGCCCCAGTTGGGGTCGTGTGGGTGGCAACCACTCCATGTGTCTCTGTCACATCGATGTTTCTCTCTCTCTCTTCCTCCCTTTCTCCCTCCTGTTCTATCTGAAGATGAATGTAAAAAAATGTCCTTGGGTGAGGATAAAAAAAAAAACAAAAAAAAATTAAACAAAGGAGAGCATTCTTCCTCATCCCTTCTCAAGTAGGATTATTAATAGGAAACATTTATTGGGAGTGTATTCTGACAGCTCTGCACTGGTGGACCCCAGGGTAATGTCCAACTGCTCAAAAGCACTGCAAAGCTGCAATGTGTAAGCACTATTAAAAGGGTAAAGAGTTCCTTTCTACCTTTTTATCCTCCTTCAGACCTGACTTGCCTGATGAGATTGAGTTTATAAGCTATAGATCCTGTCCCTTCCCCAGGGGTTTAGTTTAGAAAATGATAGCAAATATATTAGACCTACTATTAGGGTATATATTTGAATAAAGATATTTCTTGAAAAGTCATAATCAACCATTCATATTTTATCTTTAATATAATTGCTAAATTCCTAGAACTTTACCAGTATAGATAAAGAAATAGGGGAGAAGAATTGAGATAGGTAAGCATTCGCCTCTTTACATAAGCAGTATAAGACTTCTGGATCTTTTTATTTTCTCCAAAGTTGCATGTGTTTGCTCTCAATAAATTTCTCTATGCATTTTTTTCTTTAGTTTTTCCAAGTGAGAATAGAAATCTCAAGAGGAATGCTTAGATGATTTATGGGTGTCACCACACCTCTGGTATAAAAATATCGTCTTCTGTGATATACCATTTGAAGTATTTTATTGTTTTATAACTTGTCAGGAAATTGCTGGAGTTTGACTCTTATTATGATTGCATACTCATGTGAGAACTCATTGATAATCATAAAAAGAAACTCACAACATAAATTAAAGCAAAAAGCAATCTTAAACCTGTCATTCAGGATTCAGAACACACAGAGGGAAAAAAATTTTTTTTTCCCTGGCATACAGTGCAGGTTTCCCTTCTCCAGTGCTATTTGCTATTACCATTTTAGTCCATTGTATTTCCCTTATCTGGGAGAGTGAAATAAGACTTCAAGCACAAAGTCAGCAGTTATAGTGAAAAGAAGAATCTATTTCAAGAGGCAGTGGCTGTCTTTATGGTGGGTCCACTGGAAGTCCTAAATTCTATTCTGAACTCTGGCAAGGAATAGCTGTGCAATATTGAACAAAGTTATCCCTGAAAACCTCAGTATCCTCAGCTGTGTCTTTTAAGATAGTAATACTTTTCCTACCTATTAAAAAATATTATATAGATCAATTAGATTATATATAAAAATGTATAAAAACTAAAAATTCCATATATATATATATATATATATATATATATATATATATGTTATCCCTTCTAGCCCTCATTCTGAGAAGTAAATTAGGCCTGAGAAAACTTTATATAAGCAATAAATAAATAAAATCCAAGAAATTAAATATAAAGGATATAATTTTCATAGTTTTAGTTACCCATCTTATTTACTTCCAATATATCAGTTTAAGATTATGACTGCAGAGCTAAGAAATACTCAATAAATATTTATTGTGTTATTTCAGTATATAGCCATCTAATCCCAAAATTTTGCTACTTGGACACCATAAAAGTGTTAAACCCATTGGTTCCATGTCTGAGACAACGGTGTTTAAGAGGTGTTCACTGAAAAAAACCTGCATACATATTCATATGTATATTTATTATAAACTTTACTTATATCACATATGTCTAGCACACAATTTACAAACAATAATGAATATGCAATACTTTTTATTATAAATTTTATATAGTCAATTCATCTTCACAGAATGTTTTAGTTGATTTTGTATAGCCAACCTATTGGCAGAGAGGATTGTTGTTACATTTGTACTGTAATTGACAGACTAATGTTCTGACAAGAATGTTGGTCAATGTATTTGTTTTATTTGACAGTAAGATGGAAGTGAAACATCACAAATATATGTAGGAATTCCTAGATGCATACAGTAGTCAGTGTGAATGTTTTCGCTGATAAATTGCGTAATAGTCTTAAAATATTAGAAGAATGATTTCTCAATAAATAGCTAAAGACAAAACACTTTAAATTTAGTCTACATTACTATTTTCTACAGCAATTTTAAATTTTACAGTGAATGAAACAATACACCTTGATTTGTAGCATTTGCCAATTTCAGTGGTATACTCTCACATGACTGATATCAAGCTACCATTGTGACCTCATTAAATGCAGAGTTGGATAAAGACGCACAGGAGCACACCGTCATATAGTATTTCCACCATATAGACCCAATAGGTAGAAATAACTTCAAGAGCTTAGGTAATAGTAAAATGTAGTAAAGTAACTAAGAAGTAACTAGTAATTTTATTTTAATGTAACATTTAATTAAGACTACATAATTTAATTTCTTGATAATGCCTGTGAGTAGCAACTGGACACAATATTTCTGAAGATTTAACAATTGGGTCTCATGAGCCAGTGCAAGTCAGCTCCAATATACTATTGGTCCCAGGTTATGCCATCATAGCAATGAATTGTGTAGAGAATAAAGTGGGGAATGTTTGAAACTAATTATATACACTTGCTGACTCGCCTCTATGTCTAATCTGCATTAGAGATTATAACTTCATAAACCCTCTTGATATTTCTACTGACACATTTACATGGTCACTAGTTATGCACCAGGGAACTTGTGACCCTGGGGTCATATAATATTTAGAGAAGGGGCACGTCTCAGGAATTTCTCTAATCCCAATAATTTTTATTACAAAGACAACATTTTTCAAAGTAAAAGATGGCTAGCTATGAAGTTCTGTTACGTCCTTCCATGAACACATATTACTGTTCCTCCAAAGACCTAGAAAATACATCAAACTTCAACATTTTTCCCTTAGCGTAATCTCAGGATCCATCCATGTTGTCACAAATGGCAGTATTTCATCTTTTCTTATGGCTGAATGGAATTCCATTGTATGAATGCACCACATCTTCTTTATTCAGTCATCTATCGAAGGACACTTTGGTTGTCTCTAGGGCTTGGCCACCGTGAATAATTCTGCAATCAACATAGAGGTGCATGTATCTTTGCGAATAAATGTTTCCAAATTTTTTGTGTAGTTACCCAGGAGAAGGATTGCTGAGTCATATAAGAAAAGGGTACAGGGAGCCAAATATATGGTGATGAAAGAGTTGACTTTAAGTGGTGGGCACACAATGTGATGCACAGATCATGTATCATAGAAATGTACACTTGAAACCTATGCCAATCCAATACATTTAATTAATTAAAAATAAATATTTCTTTTTCTCTGTACTAGATAACAATTCTTTGTGCAATATAATTAGCATTTTAGGCACTGTAAATACTTTAAGGATTTTCTACACGTGCTTTCCACCCCTTAATATATACTTTTCCCTATATTATCTGTCTTAGTAAATTGCAACTCTCTGCACCAGTTATCAAAACATCTGTATGTCATACTAGATTCCTGTTTTTCCTCATTTTTACAACTTATAAATTATCAAGACCTTTCTTCTTCCTAAATAACATTGCAATCTATTATAATCTGAAGTGCTGAAATAATACCTAGACCCAGAAATCCCACAGTAAATTTTGTAATGAATGTATGGTTGGTTCAGTGAATAAATTCAGACACCTCCCCCACCAAAAAAATAAAAATAAAGATTATTTTTAGACTCTGTGATGAAAGAGTAAGGCTTATATTTTTGGCCTTGATTGCCTACACTAACATAGACTCTGGATGGTGTTTAGTTCTCCATGAGAAATTTAAAATGAGAAATTTCAAAAGAGATGAGGAAATGAGTGTAACATGACTCCTTCAGCCTTGTAGCTATATCATCAGAAAATATAGATTTTTGCGAATAGGTTTTTCCTTAATCTAACTTACTTGCTAACTTAATAGATACTAGATAGAATGAGTGATATTTGAGACTAAATAATGTATTGCTATTATGAGAGGATGATTCACTAATTAAAAAGTAGAGCTATCATCACAGTCCTTAATATCAGGACATTTATTGTTAAACAGTACAGAATGTTCCCAAACAAGATACTATTGTCAAATGCAAATGTCACACATGTTTGCTGGTGTATTTTTCTTCTTTACTGACTCTTATTTTAAAGTGGTATGCTAAGAGAGAAATCATTCAGAAACTCTCTAAAGCAGTGATTCTTACATTTTCATTGGTTATTGTCCTCAGTGAGATTCTTATAAAGGCCTGGCTTCCTTACCCAGAAAAATGAGTTATCTACATATAAAAGACAATTTTGCATGAAATTTCAGAAAGTTTTAAAGTCTACACATTAAAAATCAATGCTCCAGAGAAACTCAGTTTGGTGTAGCCCTAGCAAATTAAAATTAATTAATTCAGGAGAAGGAAAATTCATCCCTGGAATAGACAAGGATGCCCCAGTCCTGCAAATAAACATGCTTGACGGACAAGATCTACATCAGGAGAGGTGTGGAAGTAAGGACAGAGAATAGTCATCAACTCATTTCTTTCATCAGAGGATTTCCTAGGGCCTCCCTCAATTTCTGTCCTCGGACTTCATTAAGGGTAGAATGAACTGTAAAGATGACAGAGAAGAACAGCATCCTGGCTGATTTAGAGTGAAATAGGAAGCACAAAGTCTTCTCATCTAAGCTTTCTCTTTTATTACACGTATAAAAAATAAATGCTAAAATTGTGCTCAGAATGTTATAAGCACATTTTGTAATTCCAATGTCATGAGCATACCATTTGCATTTTGCTTCTGTGGTTTATACTGTCCCCTGAATATTGCTGTATAATTAGATCCTTATTCTGTGCAGTAGGAAGATGTACCGTTACTTTATAATGGAGAAGACTGGAGTAAGCTATCAAATGGCCATTTAGATTTTCATTATACCTTACTGTTATTATCATATTTATAATGAATGTTAGGGAATTGTTTAGTAAGAAACTTAATACCAATACAGTCAACATATAATGTCAAAGTAAGATACATGATAAATGTTAACCCTCTAGATAATATCTATATAACCCAAGTTTTCACATGTTTAGCAAATACATCTTAGAAACATTATTTAGGTTTTTAAATGGTTAATTAAGGTAAGTGTGCTATTTGCATGATTTTAGGTCATTATTATATATGTTTACAATGGTCAAAGAAGTGATATTAAAAAATGTATTTCTTTCCTACAAAAGCTGTAATATAATAATTGTCATTCTTACATTTAGATTGACTTTGATATGTGCATATTTATTTTCAACTTTCTGGGCACATAAAGAAATTTGGAGAATCAGGACAATTTTGAAGACAAAGTAGCCTATAATGCAATTTTGCCTTAACTGTCCAATGAAGAAAAATGTATTTTTGGTTTATACATAATCCAAGTAATTTGGAATTCTTCTCTTGATTATGTATAACACATTTATAGTTTTTTAGATTTCTTTAACTGAAAGTACAAGTAATACTTCTCTTTACCAACTATTAGAACAGAATGTTATGAAAGCTGGTTTCATAAAATGCTTGTGTATGATTATACAGACCAGACATACAAATGTGAAATAAAATAATGAGTATGTGGAAATATCTGAATAATACAAAGTAAGAAAGCACTTTTGGAAGAATAAAATTGAAATGAGGAAGGCTTTTGAAAGAAAACCCTGGAATAATACAGATAACCACTTCAACTTTCTATTTCATTTTGCTAGTTAAAAATATTGCATTTCTATAAAAAGTGGTGCCTTTATCTTTTAGTTCCTATTGAAGAAACAGAATAAATTATTGGCTTAAAGGGACCAATGACATCTGACAATATTTTTGAGAAAGAAAAATTAGAGATCTAAAGGCTTTTTCAGTTCATGTTTCTTATACCAAAGAAAAAATATTCTCTAATATATATTTCAATAAAGGAACCAACTCAGTATCCAAACTGAGTAAGGAGAATGGAAAGGGGAAGAGTAAGGTTATGTATTGTTCTTGATGGATGGAGAATCACTGTAGATAAACATTTTTATTAGATCACAAATGTTCCCAGATTATGTGCAGTGGCTTTGTAATGAGTCAGCTTGGCTAGGCTGGGACATCATTTCCCAGAATTCCCCTCACTGTGTGTTTCTAGTTAAGATGGGCAACAAGGGAGACTGCCGCACTCATGGAGGGCAGAGAGAAGAGCAGCCGTTCTGTCATTCCGACATGCTGTCACTTCTCTGCTAGCCCGTCTCATTGGAGTGAGGCTGCACCCAGACCTGCAATTTCTACTTCTTTCCCTGGATCCCTTTTTTTATTTTAGCTTCAACTTCTGGGTTTGATGACAAAAGGGCCTCAGCTTCTGCAGGACGCTGATATCTTCAAGGTCAGAGGCAACAAAGCTGACATGGGTTCCAGTCTGTTCTCATCAGCTCCAACTCATGCGTTGGCGTATAGCGATTTTCAGTCTCCCCAACTTCATGTCCATTTTCCTTTCTCCACTTCCCGCCCTGCAGACTTTAAGCTCCAGCATCAGACACAAAGGCAAAAATAGCTTTTTAACCATCCCCCACAAATTGTGCAATGTCAAACCCCTTCACATAAAAGTATATATTCTAGTGGTTATGCTTGTGTGATTAAAATCTGACTGATTAAAAGAGTAAATATTTTATCAGTATTAAAACTTCTTATATTTTTTCTAGTTTTAAAGTGATTGTGTCCTAAATGCAAATAATTTTATGTTTGCATCATCATTATCCTGATAGTAATCCCTTATGATTATTCATTGGGTGCATTTTTATTTGCAGAAGTATACACAGATACATTGTTAGACATTTTCTGTGGAGTCTGAGAATTAGGGTTGCATTAATAACTGCAAAGAGGCAATCTCCACAAGCAAAGTCTAACTTCCTATCTACTTAAGTTTGAAAGACGTGTTTAACTGATGAAGAATGAAGTTTCCACCTTCCAAAGAAAAATAAGTTTGAAACTAAATTTGTAAGATGGAATATTGACCAACCTATAATAACTAAATTGATGGACTGATACCATAATAATTAGACCCACTGTGAATTTCTAAATTAGCCTTTTAAAAAAAGACTTCTGCTTTCCATGCAAGGAATGGAATTTTACATATATGTAAAATTCTACATTGCAATAATACCCAAGGGAAGCACCTTTGAATGTATGTTTTATCTCCAGTTCTTTATTCCTTGGAGAAATCTGTAATTAAAAATACTTGTCAGCATGTGTGCAAACTGGTAAACATCAGCCAAACCAAAACGGAAAAGTTTTCCAAATACTCAGAGGAGGGTGAGAGTATCACTCTCTACTCAAGCATAAGGACTAGAACTAGTTACAATGTGTGAAAGGTAGAATAATGGCCTCCCAAAGATGTCTGCAGTCTAGTCCCCAAATTCATGAATATGCTATATAACATGGTAAGCAGGAGTTAAAATTGCACATGGAATTAAGTTTGCTAATCAGCTGGTTTTAAAACAAGGAGATTATCAGGTATAATCTGGGTGGCCTCGATGTAACCCACAAGGGTCCTTTAATGGACACAGGGAAAGCAGAAGAGTGAGAACCAGAGACAGCATCATGATCATCCATTGTCAGCTTTGAAGATGGAAGGGGAGCAAAGGCCAAGGAATGTGGGGAGCTTCTAGAAGCTAAAATAGGCAAGGAAACAAATGATCTTCTTGAACCTCCGGAAAGAACACAATCTTGCTTATTGTATTGGGTGGGACTCATTTCGGACTTCTGACTTCCAGAACTGTAAGATATTACGTTTGCGTTGTTTAGAGACACTAAGTTAGTGGTCATTTTTTTTTTATCCTCACCCAAGGACATTTTTTTGTTTTTTGTTCAGATAGAGTGGGAGGGAGAAGGGGAAGAGAGAGAGAGAGAGAGAGAGAGAGAGAGAGAGAGAGAGAAACATCGATGTGAAAGGGACACATCCAGTGGTTGCCACCTGCATGACCCAACCAGGGCCGGGGACAAACTGCAATCCAGGCATGTGCCCTTAGCAGGAACCAAACCCGGATCTCTCTGGACCACAGGGCAATGCTCTAACCACTGAGAAAACTGGCCAGAGCAGTGGTCATTTTTTATAACAGCAGTAAGAACCTCATACATTTGGTATCAGAACAAAATGAGTGAGTCAACTAAGAAGATTCAAAAAATGTTATTGGTGCTTACATCAGCTCTCTCAGCCCTACTGAGGAAATAGGAATAACTGTGCAGTTAGACAAAATTCACATAAAAGGAAATGCACCCATAGTGAAATATCATGAGGAAATTCTGTTTTTACAGGTCCAGCTTTTATAAAAGAAAACATTTTTTAAGAGAGGAAAAAATTAAATTAGCATGTGCAACACTAACTTCTAGCTCCAGGTCCCCCACTACATTATATTTTTTGATTATGCAGAGTTCATTTCAGCTCAATGTAGATTAAATCGAATAGTGACATTCCCAACTGGACTACCAGATGGAATCACATTTTAATTAACTTTTCAACCAGCATACAGATGTGCTTCTTGTGATCATTATCAAGAAATCATTTGCTTTCAGCAAAATGAGAAGCCCCGGTGGCAGATTGTGGCTAAGAATGATCATATCATGAGTTCATTAACCTTAAATGCTTTTAATCATTTATTGACAAAACGAAGAAAAAGCTTATAAACCACTATTGAATACATCAATAGCACACTGTCATGTACCTTTTGGGAGCTTAAATTAAAGGAAATATTTACATGAGAAAATATTTACATCTGTTTGTATATTATTACTGACTTCCAAATGTAAGCTTCCATTCATTAATGAAAGCATACACCACTGAACACAAAGAACTTACCCTGCAACTACTTTTTGTTGTGTATCACTATCAAATAATTCCATTAATATTTGATGCTTTAAGAATAATAGTCCCTACCTTCCAAATGTTACACCTTAAAAAAGATCACCAGCATGAAAAATTATTCTTAATTAGAAAAAAATTAAGTGAATATAAATGAAACAAAAGATAACTAAAAATTACATTGAAAGGATGAAATACCTTATATTTATACAAGTTATTTTCTAATGTTTACTTCAGTTCTTTTCAAGCTATAAGTAGTAACTTGAGTAACTAGGACTCCAGTAGTTAAAAAAGGGGGGGAGAGGGGGCTTTCCTAATATTTAAAAACCTTTTATTTGCTTATTCCAAAATGTGTAAGTGAAAGTCAATGTGTTAAATATTTCTATTTTTATCAGTTTTTAAGTGACTACAATATGCTCAATTTCAAAGAAACAAACAAACAAAAAGCAGAGGCATCTGTCTTTAAAAAGCTTCAGGCTGAGAGAATACAAGGCAGGCATTTTAGGAGGGTCTGACCCAGCTCAGATTTTGGTGTGCCTTTCAAGGCGTGAAGGTGGGAAGCGATTCTGTCATTCATTCCATCTTAAGTCATACAAGTCCCAGCATGTCTGTTAACCTAGGTATAAAGTGTTCAGTGAATGAATTAAAATAGCAATGTAGGCTCTGTCCTTAAACTGTAATAATTTACCCAGCACAAGAAATCAGGAATTTTCTTCTAACTCTCCAAGTGACCCTGGAAAAGACAGCTAAGCTCTCTGGACCTCAGTGTATTCATCAGAGAAATGAGTGGTTTCCGATTGTAATTGTACCTAAGTCCATTTTTCAATTAAAAATATCTGATTTTTATACCAAAGAGGAAATTATTCATTTTCACATTTGGTTTGTCTATTATATAAATGTAAATCTCTCTATATATCCAGTTATGTACTATTTTTTTTGGTTCTCTCTAGTTTTATAGGGAAGGAGGAAAGTGCTAATTTGCATTGAGCTGTAGTTAAAGAACATTTTGTATAATTTATGACCCATTTCTGTACTTGCAAAAGTTATATCACTTTTATGGATATAAGAGAATAATACCTTTTAATAAAATTTCAGTTTCTAGGGGAAAAAAATCTCGTATAGAAGCCCAGTGCTTCAAGCAGATAATGGTGGACTATCTTCAGTTAAACTGGAGCTGGGGTGGGGAACCTCGAGTCCCACTCATGCTTTCTGTCACCTTCGTCACCGCAGAGCCCTGTGAGGCTCCTCAGAGTCCAGCCTGAAGACTAACACAGTCCCCCAGCCAAGCTCACGGCAGCCCATCCTGAGTATCACTTTTTGGAATTATCAAGACAGAAGCAGTGGCAGCTGGGCCCCTCCTTCCAGGCTCCCCCATCTCCCAACCAAGTGGCTGGCCCAGGAAATCTGGCCCTGAAAATATTTGTTTATGAGTAAAAATTTTCTAGAAAGAGAAAACTAATGGGAAAAGAGAATGAATAGAACTCTTTCCATCTTAATAACACATATCTTATCATTGTCTCTTTATATATATATATAAAGAGAGAGTGGGAGGGAGAGAGAGAGAAACATCCATGTGAAAAAGAAACACATCGATTCTTGACACAGGCAAGTCTGAACTAAGGGATGTTTCTATGATAGTTCTACTTTTTTAGAAGAATTCTCACTTTTTCTTTTTAATGTTTTGCTGCTCCTGAGCTTAACTACAGGCAAAAGAGCACTTGTCTCCTTAGGTACTATTCTTTTCAGTATTCCCTAAATTGGCATCCTGGGATGCAAAAAATGATGTCATTATTATGGATAATGACATCGAGAAAGAAATGAGCAAGGGATCCAAGTAACAAGCTGGATTTAAGCCCAGTCAACATTGCTAATGCTAATTAAATGTGGCTAATGCCACAATTTCTCGGTGTTTTATTCAGAAATGTATTGACAGTAAACACAGACTAATGTAATTTAATATTTAGATGAAGACTCTGGTTCTGCCTTAGCTTCATGGTGCTTCAAGTCTCTTCACACACAGGTCTGGGGTCCTTTATGTAGAAAAGACATTAAGCAATATTACAACTTGGGAAAAGCAACGGCAGAGCCTGAAGTTTGTGATCTCTCTAGTTCAGAAAGTATGTTGATAACAAGTTTGTATGTTTGCCAGTTTATGCAATAACTCTCCCCGCAAGACTTCAATTTACAAACACTAACTGGTTTAACAAAGATTTGGATTATGGGGAGAGTAAATTTAAAGAAATAATATTGCAATAACTATCAATTTCCATTTCTTTCTTAAATGTGATTCTTTAATCCACCTAAGACTTCACCTTAACAAAGATGAGCAACTCACTTCCTCTCCATCCGTAGTGGCCTCCATGGCCTACAAGTCTCTGGTGAAAGCAATTTAAAGACTATTGGAAAAGCATCTCCATTTTTTTTTTCTTTCCACATACTGGCTTTCTTTCATTTGAGATATGTTTGCTAACTTTTTCTTTAGACATATCACAAAATATCAGAATCCTAAACAAATATATATTAGGAATTTGAACATAAATATTAGGTGTATATTAGAAACCCGAATAAAAACCATTAATACAAATTTTACTTTATTCTTCTCAGAACACATAAAAGTTAGTATTAGAGTCCAAAATTTTTTTGTTTATTTATTTGTAGGTTGACTTCCTTTTATACTGCTTCTCTCTCTGAGTGGAAGCTATATTGGTGTAGTAGGAAAAGCCCTGGAATAGGAAGTAGACAAATAGCTTTATTAGCTCCATGACTTTGGATAAAACATTTTTCTACTCTGTGTCTCAATGTTCATCTTGTACATGGGCTATTGTGATGATCCAGGTGTAAATTGTAGATTAAAATTGTTGTAAGTTCGGTGTTAGAATATCTGTTAAGTAGTATTTTAGTTGCTTTGAAGATGCCCCAAGTAGCCTTAGGAGAAACGTGTCTGGATCACTTGGGCATTTGCTACATCCATCACAAGATCAGATTATATCATAAAATAAAATTTCTCCCATTGCTTATTGAAAGGGTACCACCAAAACATCTCTGATAGTAGGTAAGGCCCAGTAATTTGGATTCAACTAATAACATACCAGTGGTAATACCCCTTTCTTTCCGAGGAAGATAAAGCCCATGTCTGTAGCTTGATATAGTTTTCTGTCTTCCAGGACATTTCTCATTCAGCATCAATTTTTTTTAGCTTGCTCATTCAATCTAAACTCTCATTAAGGGTTTACAGTTTTTACTATCTCCCTTGTTATATAGAAATACTACATTGCTTTCCTACTTATTTTGGGTGATTTTATTTTTCTTTTCAGATGCCCAATAGTTTAAGGTATATGGATCAAATTGTTTCACCTCTCACCTCTTAAGACTTCTTTGTTTTCTTCCCCAGGAGGAAAATTGGATCATGGCACTTATGGCTCACTTTTTATTTCTTTCTGCATGATCCACCCAAAATGATAGTGTCAGACACAGCAAGACTGTTGTGTTTACCACTGGTGTTAAGTTTAAAAATGAAATGGACGGAGAAAAACAAGAGCCCCAGTATTGTCTGGGACTGAACACGCAATATCTAAAGTTGATATCTGGCAGCCCTAACTTTTTAGGCAAACTGGCATAGCAGGCTTTACCTGCTGTTAGAAATAAGTCACAGTGGACACTCAGCCATGATGTAACATATTTGAAGGAAGGACAAATAATATTCATTCTCTGTCTATGTAATTTCCTGTCTATTATCAGCTATCCAGAAGACAGCAGCAGTCTCACTGTAATTTGTTGATCTAGAAATTTGGTCATAAATCTAAAACCAGAGCTTCTCAACAACAGTGCTATTGACCTATTGGACAGGATAAATTCTTTGTTGTGAGGGATTATTCTTTGCATTGTAGAATACAGTACTTAATATCTCTGGGCTCCGCCTGATAGATGCCAGTAACACCAGCCCCACACCCTACTCAGTGGGAAAAACCAAACATTTCTCCAAACATTACCAGATTTTTCCTGGGGGGATGTTTTCCCAGGTTGAAAAGTACTGGTCTAAAAATAAAGATAGTGATATTGGAAGCAAAATTGCAGTTTATCCTTCAGATCCCTGCTTTCTCTTTCTATTTTCTCCCATACTCACCATTCTGTTTAAGAACATTACCATAAAGTATGCATATCTTCAATTTACTGGTAATAAAAAATTATTTTGCAAAGTTGACTAGTGTTTACCAGTTTAATGGGTAAAATGCTAGCTTAAGGGTTTTGATTATATTTTATGGTTACAAATGAGGTAGAACAGCTTTTTATATGTTTATTAAACATTTGTGATTTTTCTCCTTTGAAGTGACTATTTAGATTATTTTTGTCAATTTTTCCAGGTAATGTTTTTGTCTTTCATTAATTTTTAGGTGTTCACGAACATATAACAATTCTTTGTCAATTATATGTTTTGTACACATTGTATCTGTATTTGTGATTTGTCTTTTCTGTTTTATAATAATTATGCTTATAGCACTTATAATGGCCCCAAAATATTTGAAAATGAAGCAACTGGAACAAAAAGAATTATATTAAATTTATATAGCAACTTGAGAAGCGATATTCTTCAATACTGTATCTTTTCGTTGTGAATATTAATCTTTATTTATTTAAGCCTATTTTACTCTTTCAACAAAATTTTATCACTTTCTCATGAAGTTCTGGCTTGCAAGATGTTAGAGCTATTCTTATATCATGTAGTGTAATTCTGTGATACCACATAAATTTATATTTTATTATTATATATTGATTTTATATCCAGAATTTTCTAAAACATTTTTGGTTAATTATAATAATTTATTTTTAGATACTTTTGAATGTTTTTGTATAAATTTACAACCTCTAAAAAAAATGGTGGTTTGATTTTTTTCCTCTTCTCCCATCTGCCTTTTATTTCTTTTTTTGTCTTGTCTTATTGCATGTTGCATGGCCAGACTCGTGGACAATGCTGTAGAGTAGAGGCAGCTGACACCTTTCCCTTGTACTTGATCTTGAAAAGAATGTTTTTAGTATTACACAGTATAATATAAATTTACTGTAAGATTATTGTGACTGTTTTTATATCAGTTGTAGAAAGTTATATTATATTTTTATTTTATAAATTCTTTGTATCATGAGTTGATGTTGTTATTTATTGTTATATTTTTTATTTCTATACTCAAAATATTGTATATTTTTTATTTTTTGACATTTATTGTTATATTTTTTATTTCTATACTCTTAAAAGGATACATATTACTTTTATCCTTACATTTTTTATCATGGCAAAAACACAAATTATCTTTTTAAATTTAATGGATTCTTATAACTAGAGAGGTATACAAATCTGTCAATTTTATTATATTGTGCTGTATTGATGGATTTGTTTTGCAAGTATTTTGTTCAGAATTTTGCATCTACTGTCATAAACTAGACTGTCTTTAATTTTGTTCTCTTAAATGTTCTAGTTTGGGTGTCAGTATTATTCTAACTTCATAAAATGAGACACATTTGTTATTTGTTATTCTTAGAGGATTGTGTCTGCTTCAAATTGTTTGCTCCTTAAAAATCTGGGAGAACACAATGGTGAAGTCATCTTCCATCTGGGTGTCATGTTCTTTTTTAATATGTATTAACTATTGATTCAGTGACGTTTATAGTTATAAGGTGCTTTAGCCTGGGATCCCTCAAAAAAAAAAAAAAAGTTTGAGGCAATCACTCACAAGCAGTGGGAATGAGGGACACAAGGAATTGAATAGAGGAGGAGGGTGAGCCAACATTTCGATGTATTATTGAGTTAGCCATTCCTAAGTTCTCCTACATGGCTGGTTTCACAAAATACTCCTTGTGAAGCTCTATCACGACATAATATAATCAATGCAGTAGATTCAGAAGATACAGTTGACAAAATTTAATAACTGCTTGTGAAAAAAATACTCTCAGCTAACTAGGGACAGAGAAGAGATTTCCTCAATTTCATAAAGACCACCTACAAATACAGCTAACATTATGCTTAGTGGTAAAGACACAACTCACCAAGATGTGAAAAAGGCAAGGATGAATGCCCTCATCACTTCTAAGCAACATGTTACTGGAGGTCCTAGCCAGGGCAAGGAGGCAAAAAAATGAAATAAACATTGGAAAGTATGAAGTAAAACTGATTTTATTTGCATATGACCTGATTGTTTGCATAGAAAATCCCAAGGAATACAAAAATCGATTACTGGAAAGAATGAGTGAGTTTAGAAAAGTCAATACAAGGTGAATGTACCAAAAAAAAATCAGGTCTATTTCTATTTATTCCTAAAAATAATTTTTAAATGAAGTTTAAAAATCAATACTATTTACAATAGCATTAAAAATATAAAATACTCAGCCCTGGCCAGTTTGGCTCAGCGGTTAGAGCGTCGGCCTGCGGTCCGGAGAGACCCAGGTTAGGTTCCCGCTAAGGGCATGTACTTCGGTTGCAGTTTGTCCCCGGCCCTGGTTGGTTGTGCGGGTGGCAGCCACTCGATGCGTCCCTTCATGTCGATGTTTCTCTCTCTCTCTCCCTTCCTCTCTCTCCCTCCCACTCTATCTGTACAAAAAATGAAAAAATATCCTCGGGTGAGGATAAAAATATATATACACACACACACACACACACATATATATATATATATATATATATATATATATAATACTCAGAAATAATTTAAAAAAATAACACACAAGACCTGTACACCTAAAACTATGAAAAACTACTGGGAGCAGGGAGGATATCATTATATTATACTAGTTCTAGAAATTTAAGTTGGCCCTTCTTGGATTCTGATTAATAATTTTAATAGACTTTTCTTATTGACTCAAATATTTAATTTCTTCATTTATTTTATTAAACATTTTGAAAATCATTCCCTGTCTCACACTTTCAGAATTTGAAGCCTTTGCATGTTAAACTCAACTGCCTGCTAATTTGCTGCATTCCATATATGCTACCTTGTTTTCTTGTGTATTTCTGAGCTTTGGCTGTGAGCTCATATATATGAGAATGTTATCTGTGGGAATTGTTTTGAGATCTAAAAGTAGGTTCCATCAGAAAATTTGTATTTGCTCTGCCAGTAGCTGAAGGCAGTACCAGCTTGAGATCACTTTAAAATAAATTCTCAGCTTGAGGTATTTTGGTCCAGTCAGGTAATTTGAATTTAGGCTAGCTGTAGTTAAAATTCTCAGGGGGAAGTATTTTCCTTCTTTTCTAAGTGCTATGCTTTATAAATGACAATTTTCTGTATAGTCCCCTGAAAGGAGATGAAATTTTCCTACTTCCTCATAACACTGACAGTGTCATCCTTTAGTGTTGCAGACTTTACAACTTGACAGGATGTGATATTAGAAAGTGTTCATCAAGTTCACCAAGCTTTTTGCATGTGCTCAAGGTCAAAGATTATTTTCAGTGGTCTACTTTTCTCTCTGGATTTGTGCCTTCATTTAGTCACTGGACTATGAGTAAGAAGCTGAAATCTACAAAAGTCCTCTCCATTGCCGGGGTACACTGATGAGGTTGTGCACCCATGAGTGAAATGAGTTTGTTAGTGTATGAGTAGCAGATTATGGGTGCCAGTAGCCTTAGTCCATGTTTTTGAGGAAAAGGAGCCTGAGTCAAAATAGGAAATGCTTATCAGAGAGGGTGTTTCCAAAACAAAAAAGTAAATGGAAAGAGAAAGCGAAGGCAGGAAAAGGGGAGAGTGAAAAATGAGTGTGTGCCACAGGAGCTCTGCTTTGTTGCTAATGGGAACACGAAAGGGTACAGCCACTGTGGAGGACAACGCGATGGTTTCTTACAAAACTAAACATATTCTTATCATAACATCCAGCAATCATGCTCCTTGGTGTTTCACCAAATGAATTGAAAACTTATGTCCGCATAAAATCCTGTGCACGGATTGCTAATAGCAGCTTTATTCATAATCGCCAAAATATATTACTAACTAAAATGTTATTCAGTACATTAATGGATATATAAACTGTGGCAAGTCCAGGAAATTGAATATTATTCAGTATTAAAAAGAAATAAGCTAACAAGCCATGAAAAGATATGGAGGATTCTTAAATGCATATTACTAAGTGAAAGAAACCAGTCTGAAAAGTATTTATGCTATAGATGTCAACCATGTGAAATTCTGGAAAAAATCAAAACTATGGAGATAATTAAAAGATCAGTGGTTGCCAAGGGTTAGGGAAGAGGGATGGATAAATAGAAAAACCACAGAGGATTTTACAGCAGTAAAAGTACACTATATGATCCTGTAGTAGTGGCTATGTATCATTATAAATTTGTCCAAACCCATACAATGTACATCACCAAGAGTGAACCCTAAGGCAAACTATAGACTTTGGGTAATAATGATGTGTCAGTATAGGCTCATCATTTGTAACAAATGCTCCACTCAGGTGAGGAATATTGATAGTAGAGGAAATGCCCATATTTGGGATCGGGGGTGCATGGGAAATCTCTGTACCTTCTGCTCAATTTCTCGACAGACCTAAAATTGCTCTAAAAATTAAAATCCGTTTTAAAAAATTAGAGTGTACATTGCTGAACCTCCTCAGCTTCATAACCACTCATCGCTAAGGTGAAAGGAAATGCCTGAACACCTTGGAACAAAAGAAAGAGTGCATCATGCAGAACGCTCACTCACGTCACAGTAGCTCTTGGGCGTTTTCTCATGATGGGATGAGCGATTAGGGAATGTCAGTTTTGATTAGATGCTGCACTGTTTGAACAGAAAGGATGTGGGCATGAGAGGGTCAGTACCAAGCTTTCTGACACCTGCATGTCTGGAGTCAGTAAGTCTACCCATGAGCAAAGTGTGTTTACAGCGTTTGCCTCAGCATTATGGCCTCATTAAGAGATTTTCCCTGGCATTTTTTTTTCCCCAAACTTTTTTAATTGTGGGAAACGCACATAGCATAGAACTAATCATTTTAACTGTTTTTAAATGTGCAGTTCAGTGCTATTAAATAGATTCATAATGTTGGGCTACTATCACCACCATCTATCCTAGAACACTTTTCATTTTGTAAAACAAAATATACCTATTAAACAATAACACTACCTCTTGTTCTGTAGCAATCACCCTTCTACTTTCTGTTGCTATGATTTTGGCTACTCTAAAATGCTGCATAAAAATGGAATGTACAACATTTGTCTTTTTGTGTCTGGCTTATTTAACTTAAAATAGTATCTCCTGGGTTCATCCATGTTGTAGCACATGTCAAAATTTTCTTCCCTTGTAAGATTGTATAGCATTCCACTGTGATACAGACAATTTTTTTGCTTATTCATTCATCCATCAATGGACACCTGGAATATTTCTCCATTTTAACCATTGTGAATATTGCTGCTAATATTTGAACATGGAGGTACAAATATATTCTCAAGATCCTGCTTTCAGTTCTTTGGGATATAGACCCCAAAGTGAAATTGCTAGATTATATAGTAATTCTACTTTTATTTGTGAACTGCCATACTATTTGCCATAGTGACTATACTATTTTATATCCCCACCAATAGTGCATGAGGGTTTTGCTTCCTCCACATCCTTGTCAACACTTGTTATTTCCTGTTTCTTTTGTTAGTAACCATCCTGGTGGGTGTGACTTGGTATCTTTTTGTGGTTTTGATTTACATTTTATCATGATTAGTGATGTTGAGAATCTTTTCATATCTTATTGGCTATGGGTATGACTCCTATGGAGAAATTTATGTCCTTTGCCCATTTTGAATCAGGATGTTTTGTTGTTGTTGCTGAGTTTTAGTACTTCACTATATATTCTGGATATTAATCCCTCATCAGATACATAATTTACAAATATTTTCTCCCATTCTGTAGGTTGCCAATTTGCTTTGTTGATAGTGGTGTTTGGTGCACAAACATTTTTAATTTTCATGAAATGTAATTTGTCTATTATATATATATATATATATATATATATATATATATATATATATATATATATATATATGTACATGCCCCTAGCGAGAACCAAACCCGGGAATCTCTGGTCCGCAGGCTGATGTTCCAACCGCTGAGCCAAACCGGCCAGGGCTAATTTGTCTATTTTTGTGTTGTTGCCTCTACCTGTGGTGTCAAGTCCAAGAAACCATTGCCAAATCCAATGCTGTGAAGCTATTGTGCTGTATTTCCTTCTAAGAGTTTTATACTTTTAGATCTTTGATCAATTCTGAGTTAATTTTTGTGTATGGTATTAGGGAAGAGTCAAATAGTATTTGTTTTACATGTGGCTATCCAGTTTTTCCAGCACCATTTGTTGAAAAGACTATTCTTTTCCCATCGAATTTTCTTGACACCCTGGTCAAAAATAATTTGACCACATGTGCAAGGGTTTATTTCTGGGCTCTCTATTATAGTCCATTGGTTTATGTGTCTTGTCTTTACAACAGTACCACACTTTTCAATTACCATAACTTGTATAGAGTAAGCTTTGAAATCAGGAAATGTGAATCCTACAGCTTTGTTTTTATTTCAAGATTATTTTGACCATTTGGAAGTCCCTTGAGATTCCATATTAATTTTAGGATGGGATTTTCTATTTCTGAAAAAAAAGAAGTCATTGGGATTTTGATAGAGATTGCATCAAATCTGAAGATCACTTTATATTGATATCTAAACTATAACTAAATTACTGACATTTGAACCTTAAGTCTTCTCACCCATGGAAATGGGATGTATTTCCATTTATTTATGTCTTTTTAAATTCCTTTCAGCAATATTTTATAGTTTTCCTTGCATAAGTCTTTTGCCTTCTTGGTTAAATTAATTCTTAATCATTTAATTATTTTTTGATATGATTGTGAATAAAATTGTTTTCTTAATTTTCTTTTTTGATTTTTTTATTGTTAGTGCATAGAAATGCAGTTAATTTTTGTGTGTTAACTTTGTATCCTAACATTTACTGAGTTTATTAATTCTTTTTGAATTAATTAATTTTTGTTACAGATGTTTCTTTTTCCCCAACTGATACCCCCCTCCACCACCCTCCCCGCCATGTCCCCAGCTTTATTGTCCATGTCCATTGTTCATGCATACATGCACATAAGTTCTGTGGTTTATCTCTCCCCTCCCCACCCTCTCTTCTGGGATTGTCAGTTTGTACCCCACTTCCACATCTCTAGTACTACCCCATTCCTCAGACTGTTAAGTTCATTATATTCCACAAACGAGTGAGATCATATGATACTTGTCTTTCTCTGTTTGGCTTGTTTCGCTCAGGATAATTCTTTCCAGGTTCCTCCATGTTGTCTCAAAGGATAAGAGATCTTTCTTTCTTACAGCTGCATAGTACTCCACTGTGTATATGTACCACTGCTTTTTTATCCATTTGTCTACTGATGGACACTTGGGCTGTTTCCAGATCTTAGCTATTGTAAATAGTGTTGCTATGAACATGGGGGTACATATATTCTTTCTGATTGGTGTTTCAGGCTTCTTAGGGTATATTCCTAGAACCGGGATCACTGGGTCAAATGGCAGTTCAATTTCTAATTTTTTGAGGTAGCACCATATTGTTTTCCATAGTGGCTGCACCAGTCTGCATTCCCACCAGCAATGTACTAGAGTACCCTTTTCTCCACACCCTTGCCAACACTTGTTGTTTGATGATTTGTTGATGGCGGCCATTCTGACAGGTGTGAGGTGATACCTCATAGTTGTTTTAATTTGCATCTCTCTGATGATTAGTGATGTTGAGCATTTCTTCATATGTCTCTTAGCCATTTGTATGCCCTGTTTGGAGAGGTGTCTATTTAGTTCCTCTGCACATTTTTTAATGGGGTTCTTTGTCTTCCTTTTGTTGAGCTGTATCATCACTCTATATATATTGGAAATTAACCCCTTATCTGATGTATCATTGGCAATTATGCTCTCCCATACAGTGGGTTGCCTTTCCATTTTGGTGGTTGTTTCTTTTGCTGTGCAGAAGCTTTTGAGTTTGATATAGTCCCATGTGTTCATTTTCTCCTTTATTTCTGTTGCCTTAGGTGATGTATCAGTGAAAATTCTGCTGAGTATGATGTCTGAAATTTTGTTGCCTATGTTTTCTTCTAGGATTTTTATGGATTCATGAGTCACATTTAAGTCTTTTATCCATTTTGAGTTTATTCTTGTGTAGGGTATAAGTTGATGGTCTAGTTTCATTTTTTTGCATGTAGCTGTCCAATTTTCCCAACAGCATTTATTAATCAGACAGGAAGAAAAAATAAAAGTGATCCAAATTGGAAAGGAGGAAGTGAAACTGTCATTATTTGTAGATGACATGATACTATATTTGGAAAACCCCAAAGACTCCATCAAAACTCTACTACACTTAATAAATAAATTTGGCAAAGTAGCAGGATACAAAATTAACGTCAAGAAATCAATGGCATTCTTATACACCAATGATGAACTCACAGAAAGAGAAACTGAAAAAACAATCCCATTTGGCATCATGGCAAAAAAATTAAGATACCTAGGAATAAACTTAACCAAAGAAGTAAAGGGCCTATTTGCAGAAAACTACAGGACATTGAAAAAAGAAATATAGGAAGATATAAAAAAGTGAAAGAACATACCTCATTCATGGATTGGAAGAATTAACATTAAAATGTCCATACTACCCAAATCAATCTATTGATTCAATGCAATCCCCATCAAAATACCAACGACATACTTCACAGAACTAGAAAAATTACTTCAAAAGTTCACATGGAACCAAAAAAGACCCCAAATAGCCACAGCAATCTTGAAAAAGAAGAACAAAGTAGGAGGAATCACATTACCAGATTTCAGGTTATCCTACAAAGCCACTGTAATCAAAACAGCCTGGTACTGGTACAAGAACAGGAGATAGATCAATGGAACAGAAAAGAGAACCCAGAAATAGATCCAAGACAATATGCTCAATTAATATTTGACAAAGGGGGCAAGAGCATACAGTAGAGTTGAGTTTATTAATTCTAACAAATGTTGTGGAATTATATTTAATGTTGTAAAGTTATAACTCTAATTTGAATATATACCAGCTTAATTTCAATAACATATAAAAACTCTGCTTCTTTTCAGCTATCTCCATCTCCATACCCCTTTAGTTGTTCATGTCACAAAATTTTATCTTTATACATTGTGTATCCAAAGACTTAATTATTATTTTAAATATGGTAGTTTCTTGAGTGCTGTAGAAAACAAAGTGTAAGTTACAAACCAAAGTTATAACAGTGCTAACTCATAGACCATAAAATTTTAATATATTAGTTTTTTAATTCGCTAGAAAAGAAAAATTGCAATTACGAACCGTCGTTGCAATAATACTAGATTTCATGATTGCCTATGCATTTTCCTTTACTGCAGTCTTTATTTCTTCATATTGCTGAAGCTGTGAATATCCTTGTATTTCAACCCACAGAACTTCTTTGATTATTTCTTTCAAGGCATGTCCAATGGCAATTCATTTCCTCGGCGTTTGTTTATATGATCCTAATTTCTCCCTAACTTTTGAAAGACAGTTTTGCCAGATATTAAATTTTTATTTTTATACTTTTAATATTATTGGTCCACTGCTCCCTGGCCTCCAAAGTTTCTGATAAAAAGTCTGCTGGAGCATCTTCTTTCTCCTTGCTTTCAGGATTTTTGATTTTTGATTTTTATCTTTGTCTTTCAAAAGTTTGATTATAATGTGTTCCAGTGTGGTTATCTTTGAGTTCATCTTACTAGGAGTTTGTCAAGTTTCTTGGAAGTTTACATTTATTTATCTCACCAAATATGAGGAGTTTTCAGCCGTTATTTCTTCAATTATCCTTTGCCTACCCCCAACTTTCTCTGGGACTCTCACAGTATGTCTGTTGGTTCACTTAATGGAGCCCCTTAATCTCGCTTCACTTTTTTTTCATTTTTTCCTTTTGTTCCTCAGAGTTGACAATTTCCATTGTCTCAACTTCTAATTTGCTGATTCTTTCTTTTGCTTATTCAACTTTGCCTTTACATTTCTCTTGTGAATTTTTTTTTTTAGTTATTGTAATTTCAGCTCCATTTTTTTTTTTTTTCTTTTAGGTTTCCTATCTCTTTAATGTTATTTCCTATTTGATCATACACAACTTTGTTGACTTTCTCTATATCATATTTTAGTTTTGTGACCTTTTTTTTTTTTCTTTATTGATTTGAGAGAGAGAGGAAGGGAGAGGGAGAGAAAGAACAAGAAACATTGTGTGAGAGAACATCAATTAGCTGCCTCCTGCATGCCCCGCACTGGGGATTTGTCCCACAATCTGGGCATGTGCCCTGACTGGGAGCCGAACTTGTTGCAAGAGTCAATGCTCAACCACTGAGCCACATAGGGCGAGTTTTGTAAACATTTTTAAAAGAGTAATTTTAAAGTCTTTTTATAGCAATTCTGCCATCTAGTCTTTTTCAGGGACAGTTTCTGTTTTTTGTTTATTCCCCCCCTTGAAATGGGTCATATGTTCTTGTTTCTTTATATGCCTTGTGATATTTTGTTGAAAATTGAACTTTTTAATTTGATCACATGGTAACTCTGGAAATCAGAGTATCCCCTTCCCCCAGAGTTTATAAGAAATTTTTGTTTTTGTTTATTTAATTAAAATTATTGTTGTAGGCTGTCTATGTGCTGAATATGTCAACTTAAGAATTTCTTAGGTCTTTACTAAGCATGCACCATTCCCTGAGCATATATGGTGACTTTCTGATTTTCCCCATATATACAGCTGCTTTTAAATATCCTGGTCTCTATGGTCTGGCTTTCGAAGGAGAAAATAAGGAAACATGAAAGGGATCAGGCAGAAAGCATGTAAACCCCTTAGATTCCTGGAAGGCATTTCAGAAGGAAGGGGAGGTATTTATAACAGTGGGGAAAGAATATGCAACAATCATGGCCATGCACCTCTTTTGCACATCTGAGATCAAAAACAGCAATCAATCAGATGTCAGAGCACAGATCCCCAGTATTTGGAGGACAGGGTCCTTTTTTCCCACCATGGCTCCTGCAAACTGCTTCTACACACATGAGCAGCTGCCAGCCACAGAGCTAAGCAGTGTGCTAAGAGCTGAACTTGACCCAAATAAACTGCAATTTATCACCCAAGCCTTCCCCTGGAAATCCAAAGCCTTCAGTAGACTCTGGAGTTCCAAAACAGTTACATCAGACAGTTTCCTCCAGTATAATTATTGCCTAGATGGGGAAACAGACTCTTGGTGCTTTTTAATCTGCCACCATCCCAGAATCCCATCATCCCCTATGTTTTTTAATATGCGATTGAGTACAGTACCCACTATGTTACTATGTTCCTTGAAAATTAACCTATTGAACACTGTTTAGAATGAAGTATTATGAAAAAATGTATTTCTTGTTTTACACTGCTATGGTTTTTAAATAGGTATCCAGAATTTGGAGCAGGTATTGTTTTTCTTTCTACTTTGATGCCTTGGGACCTCAAGCCAAATTTTTAGCCCTATGTATTGGGGGGGGGGGGGCGCGTAGGAACTTAATTAAGATCTCTTTTTCATAATTTGTATATTACCTTTCTCTCCAGGGTTACACTTTTAATCTGTCAAAGTATTTTCTGATTCAATTTTATTGTGATTTTTACATTTTCATAAATTTTCTCAATCTCAATTATTTGTGAAATGGGGCTATATATTATACACACACACACACACACACACACACACACATGAAAGGATAATTATTTCTTTAGGGAGCAAAGTATATGGACCAATTTATGGCTTGGCTCTCTCCTTTCAATAGTAATAATGTAAACAATGCACATTCAAGGGGAAAAGAGCTCTGTACACATTATTTCTTTATTTGCCAGGTATTATTCTAGGATTTTTATATCTTATTCATTTGACCCTCGCACAATATTTGCTAACGCATTAGATAGACATTTTTCTTTCCATTTTATAGATAAGTCTCCTGAAGATTAGAAAGCTTAGTAGCTGCAAATTCTGACTGATTCCATGATACAGGCTCTTTTCAATACATGATGCTGAACATTTCCCTAGACAGAGACCTGACAAAATGCTTATTCTATAGAAAAATCTGTCTAGTAATGTGTTATTTTTCCATGTCATTTATGGGATGTGTAAACATTTATTATAGCTCTGCACCTGAAATATGAAAAGCAGCACCCTGAACAGTATAAGATATAGTCTATTGTCCTCAAGAAAAAAAGACTTTGGTTCGATAATGCAAATAAAATGCTATAAAAGTCACCCAATGTGTCCTTGGAGTCTTTTGTCTTAATAAAAAAATAAATAATAATAAATCAATCAGTGCCCCCTGGGAAAGAGTTAAGTGCAGTCACTTTGAAAACTGCTCCAGCACCTGCTCATAAAATAGAAATGTATTTGAAAATAGGGGTCAGTTTTTAATGAAATTAATATTTTATAGAACAATTTTATTGGAAGTACTTCTCAATAAAACCAAGGTGATTTATTTTATAAACTCAACCAAAGCTGCAGCTCTAGTCACAATGTGGTATCACACACTTGAGGGTCTAAGTTGTGATACAAAGTGCATATTTCAGCACCAACTTCTGGGTATTTATTTGTTATACTTCTTTAAATTCTAAAAGAGATGACCAGTTTCAGCAAATTGTTTAGCACCACTCTATGAAAGATCGTATATTATCTTTCCATTGTCTATTTTTGTAATTGAATCTATTTAAACAGAGAAGCAAATTAGGTGGGATAATTAGTGCCCATTTTCTTTATACATTAACATTAATCAGCCACAGCAATAAGCACCTCCGTGTTACATTTCTTTCACACACCATCTTATTTTTCTGTCCCTGTTCACTTGGCTTAGTCGGTAAACAATCTTTAGATGCTGGGAAATTCTGCTCAACACACCTTTTCTCGTCTCCTTGTCTGTGGCCAGCAAGGGAGAGCCAAGGGAATTAATAAGAGCAGTGAAACAGTACTGGCTACTTTGATACTGCATCAGATTATTTATAACCTTTGTCTTGACTCTCTACTGAATGTGAGTCAACATTCCAGAGTTTGTTTCTAATGTTACTTCCTTCCAGACTATCCCTTCCCCCCTTTTCTCTTCTCCCAATAGTCCTTTAAGAATGGGAGTCAAGAATGTTGTTTAAATAATGATTTGTCTTCCCACAACTTAGAGCACACCAGTTCTGCGTTAACATCTGCTTTAAAACTACACTTATAATAGCAATAGATGAGCAGAACAAGAGAGTTATTTCTTGTAGCATACCTTTCTTTAGTTTAAAGTATCAGAATAACTTTGACGTAATGACTGCTTATGTCATATATGTTTGACCAGGCACGTGTGTGTCATGAATACAAATGGTTTTGTAAAAGAAAAAAGCTATGAGAAAAAAATCACATGAAATACTATTTATTCCCGTAATACCATAGATCTGGTCTTCACACTGAATTCTTACCAAAACATTACTAAAAATAGATGAATTAGAGATATGTAAGTAAGAAATTTTTAAGTGTGGAAAGAGCTTTACCCTTCTGAGTCATCTTCCAGAAATAGCTCACATTGTCCCATGCAAGTCAGGTGGTTGACTCAATCCCTCTGACTCTAAACACTAATGATCTAAACACTGGGTTCAAGCTTTTTCTTCCCTTATTCATTAAAACCCTGTGTATAATTACATATACACAGATAATTTTATCTTGGCTTCACATATTGAACTTCCATCTTCTGAACAGTGCTCAGAGCCCATATTTTTTCAGAAATCCCTTTTTAACTGGAGCTGAACCTATGATCATGCTGTCCTAGGAGTAAAGGTGTCACAACCAGAACATCATTATCAGGATATGACGTTTGAGTGGTTTCTCTGCTCCATTCTGAGTAAAAACGGGTCATCATAACAATATTGGATTTGAGGAATCCAAAAGTCCTCTCCATTCAATGTGCTCAGGCACTTGCCAGCCTGCATGTCTTGTAAATTGTCGTTCCACATCCCCACAAACACACAAGTGATCCTGTCATTCTTTCCTGTTATTTCTCCTTCTCCTCCCCCTGCCCTTAATTCCTTCTTCCCTGTCTAGACCTGTCAGTGGGACCCCACAGGCATTAACTCATCATTTTGGACTAATGAGCCTGCTAATGGACAGATTAAGCATTCTTGTTCTCCCACCTAGGCTTCACCATGATAGCAATCATTGGCCAAGGTGCAGCTTTAATCACTGCCTTTGGAAAATAATTTTTTTTCTAAGTTAATTGCTCCCAGATTACCATAGAGAACAGTCTCCTGACCTTGACTTTATGAGTCTTGAATTTTTACTAGCTGAGCTATCCAATCTAAAGTATTCCCATATGTTCCTCTTAGTACAGTGCAATTGCTCTCCAGGAATAATGGAGTAAATGAGAATTTCTCATAAGAGATCCCCATGGAGCTAATGTCTACATTAACAGTCCCAAAGATATTTCAGGAAATGTCAGTAGGGTAATGAATTAGTTAGTGGAGCATGGTGACTAGAAAGACCTGTGAGTGGAGATCATTTGATGGCATGTGATCAGACTGAAGTTCTCTTCACTCTGCTTCAACACAAAGGAAGAACAAACAACAGCCTATTTTATTTATTACTGAGAGCTTGGCAATGTGTATTTTCAAAGAAGAAGAGAAAAATATAACTGTAGACTGAAGATTACATATTTTGCCTAGAGGCCAGTGGCCATAAATGTTTCCAGAGGCGAGGCCATCTCTCTTCATCCCTCCTAGCCTTCTGCCAGATTTCAAGGGCCAGTTTCTCTTGCATTACTTGGAATCCTCTTAGACCCTGTTCTCTTCTTAGGATCCAGTGCCCAATTCTCTCCCTAACAGCAACTGGGAAGAGGGTTATCCTCAACTCCAGAACAAAGCCCAGTTCTTTCTGTTCCAGTGTGATAGATAGAGATGGCATCCGTTTTCCTCAAAGGGGCACCCCACTCCTACCCCAGCCTCATTCCTTTGTGCATAGAGTGGTCTGATTTTTCTCTAAAACTCAAGAAGACGGTCGCTAGAGTCAACAACACATGCTTAAAATCTAAATTATTCAATCTAAGAAATTGGAGCATGGGAATCCAGTAAGAATCTCTATTTAGACTAACCATTCTAATTATTTGAGGACTAATTCCGAGCTACAGATATTTAATTTACATTATTAAAGAGAATATATAAGAAAAATATGAACTATGTAGATTGCTTTTACTTCACAAATCCAGACATTGTTCTTTTAAATGAGAACCTACTTTTCTTATTTTAGCTTCACTTAAAAATTTCATCAAGTTTGCCCTGGCCGGTTTGGCTCAGCGGTTAGAGCGTCAGCCTTCGATCCAGAGAGACCCAGGTTCAGTTCCTGCTAGGGGTACATATCTTGGTTGCAGTTTGTCCCTGGCCCTGGTTGGGTTGTGTGGGTGGCGGCCCCTCGATGTGTCCCTTTCACATCGATGTTTCTCTCTCTCTCCCTCACACTCTATCTGAACAAAATATTGAAGAATGTCCTCGGGTGAGGATAGAAAAAAAAAAAAAAATTCATCAAGTCATCAAGTTCCACATTAAAATGCAGAAAATATTTCAATTTTTCAAATGCAAATTTTTCTAGTTTCAATTGTTTGAAGAGTTTAATTTCACCCAATATGAAGCAACTGTTGTCAGCTTAACATTTGGTTCCATCCTTTTATTCTTTATCTAAAAGCCAGTCCACAGCTGACTCCCAACAAAATCACCTGGGAAATGTTTCAAAATACAGATTTCTAACTACCACCATAGATCTATGGGTTCAAAATCTTTAGCATTACAGTAATAGGAATTTGTATTTAAATTTTTTTTCCTTTGCTGATTTTAGAGAGAAAGGAAGGGAGAGGGAGAGAGAAATAGAAACATTGATGAGAGAGAACATTGATTGGCCGCCTCCTGCATGCCCCCAACTGGGGATGTGGGCCACAACCTGGGCATGTGCCCTGACCGGAAATCGAACCAGTAACCTCTTGGTGCATGGGTCGATGCTCAACCACTGAGCCACACCGGCTGGGCAGGAATTTGTATTTTTGATTAGTTTATTCATATGTGTCTCAGTGATGTTTAAGAATCATTGCAATACTTACCTGCTTGTCACAAAGTAGACTGGCTCTGACCAACCACTTTGGCCCCCATGACTCTTTCAAGCATCTCTTCTTAGATGCAGCCGTTACATAAATGGGGGATCTACAAGCTTTCGCGTGGGAAAATGGTGCAGTATTATGATTCCAGTTCTTCCTCTGGTCATCAGTAATTGTATGAATATCAGCAAATTATTGATCCTCCTTGACTTTAATCAACTCATTTTTAAAGTAGAATTTTTTAGGGATAAAATGGAATAATGTAAGTCAACTGTTTAGTAAACTGTACAGTTCCCCATAAATAGAAGGGGTTATAATTAGCACACAGATTCTACTTTCCATAGCTCATGGCTTTCCTCTCTCTTCTTATTCCATCTGAAAGGACTAAAAGAGTTTGCATGGAAGGCAGGAATGGGTACACTTGAACTGGAGCTGATACTGAAGCTCTTGTTTTCTCCACAAGGTAACAGTTACTAATATTTTAGATATTAGTCCCTTTTAGTACTGGTCAACTGACTGTCATGTTCGATTGACTTCACTCAGTGACCATAGCAAGCCTGGGAAGAAGAATGAGAAGAGAGTACAACTGGAGAGCACAACTCCATTGGTGGATTTGGTAGAGGTTCAGAAAGAACATTTCTCTAAGCCAGTGGTCTCCATGATTTTTGGTCATGCACCCATCAGAAAAAACTTGTAAAGCACGCCATTAGTGTGCCTATATTTTAAAAAATAATTCTATAATGCATATATGACTGTATTAATTTATTATATAGATTATAAACATACACAAGAATAGAAACTTGAAAGGATGAGCTCAAAATAAGAGTTATACAGTATTATGAAGGTGCTAATGCCACTGAGTTGTACATTTATAAATGGTTAGAATAGTAAATTTTGTTATGTGAGTGTGTATATATATTAAATCCTCACCCAACGATATTTTTCCATTTATCTTCAGATAGAGTGGGAAAGGGGGGAGAGAGAGAGAGAGAAACATTGATGTGAGAGAGACACATCATTTGGCTGCCTCCTGCAGGACCCTGACCAGGACTGGGGACCAATCTGCAACCGAGGTATGTACCCTTGACTGGAATTGAACCCTCGACTCTTTGGTCCATGGACCAACTCTCTAACCACTAAACAAAACTAGCCAGGGTATTGTTATGTATCTTTTACCATAATAATTTTTTTTTAATTTAACATATGTAGAAATAATATTCTAAAATGTTAGTCCACAAGTCCTAGTGTTCCCTGTAGTGGTTGGCTGGAGAAATGAAAAAAGCAAAAAGCAAGAGTGAATATACCACATCCCTCATCCCCACTACTGAAGGCCAGACCTCCTGTGAGACAGACTTTACCCCAGAAAAAGCTATGACTTTAGAGGGAAACCAACATATTACCAGCTGTGTGATCTTGGGAAACTCACTTAGACCCCTAATGTTAGATTTTCTATTTTTTTTAATGGCAGTTAAAAAAATTTTTACATTTATTTATATCAAATATGTACTAGAATACTGTATATTCAACATTTTATAGTCCTGAGAATAGCTTCATTATATTTTATACTAAAACTTTTAAAATGAGAAAACAAATATTTTAAACACTTAACTAAATTTTCTAAGATCACTATATAAAAGGGGCAGATTCAGGATCTAAATCCATGACTACAGTCAGTACAAATCCTCATTCCACGCCCCCTAGAGATGACGGAAGGTATACCCTCAAGCAAAATGATTGAGGCAATGTGTTATGCACAGTTACTAGCCAGAACAGATCCTTTCTGAAAACTGTGTAATGACAAGTTGTTTTTTGGTAATACATGGCATAATAAGTAGTTGATGAGTGAGGATTTTTCTTAGGGAGCAAATTTAGGATGACATTAAAAGCAGATGAATCTGCCAGTCTCTTCAACTCTCACTCTTATATTCTCTATTCACACAACACACACACACACACACACACACACACACACACACACACACCAATAACAATCCTATGTAATGAAACCACAAGTAAAAGGATAATGGGTAACAGCATAATGAAAGTTGACTTTCTCACTTTACATAGCACAAAACTGAGACTTGGCAATTTTAAATGACTTACCCAAGGTCACATACTTAGTATAGAGAAAACTGAATTTAGAACCTAGCCTTCTGACCCCCAGGCAGTGTGTTTTGCATCAGACCCTCTGTCTTAGAGAGAGTATAGGTAAAAGAGTAACATAGGCAAGAAAGAAACAATAAAGAAGATAGTTCACAAAAGGACAACGTATTGCCTGGAAGACCTATCCGGAAGACAGGCAATATCCACACTGACAGGTGTTGTATTAATTAGAAATGGCAAGGGACCTTTTTTGCAGCAGGTGATATGGAAATGTCCTTGGCTCTGATTAGCACTGTGTCTGCTGGTAGCTCTTAAGTATCAAGATGCATACCTATAGAGTTTCTACCTGCTTTAGAGTTTTTTCATTCTTCTATTTACCTATTTAGTGAAGACAACCAGAATGCATTACATTAAATGGAATTAATGTGGGAAACAGTTCTCCATAAATCTCTTGTATTTCTGCCTATCTAGCGGGCAGAGGTGCCATCTGTCTGTGTTCCATACTATCTTTCCAAGGATGTTATATAGAGAAGAGCTTTGGAAGGAGAGAGTATCTCCCCATAGAGCACAGGTCAGGCATGCTTCCTGGCCATCATAATTGATTTGGGTTCCCCAAGCTTAGGGTTTCTCTCCTGTTACACAGTCCATTGAGTGTAAAGACATCAGCTAGCTCTCTCCCATTGCCCAGTGTGAATTGGGCCATAGAGAACAAGCACAAACATTGATACTCTGAGTACTGCTTTTGCTATACGTAATAAACTGTCTTTGTCTCTGATTCATAAGTCTTATGACCTCAGCCAGCATCAATGACACAGGGACCAAACCATGTAATGGTGGACAATACATGTGCCGTACAGTGAAGGAGGTCAGGTGAGAGTGTCGTAATTTGGCAGAAGGAGATTGGGGATAGTCACAGGTACTTTTTACAATGCCTTCGATCTTTAACAAGGACTAAAGCTGAGCTCTTTCAGCTGGTGTGTAATCATCAAACCTCTCATTTTAAATGACTGTGAATCAAGATTAGTTCAATCATGCAGCCTGCCTGTAATGATGAGGTAACTTACATATTGGCAAGTAAATGGCAAAAGTGATTGCAACAAGGAAAAAGTGAACTGCAATTTATTACTTCTTTCACCGTCACTCAGGTGTTCTGACCTCTGGGTGGAATGCCACATCAGAGGGAATTAGACTCCATTGTAAGACGCATAATGAGAAAAAATAGATTTTTCCCACAGGACAAGATTTTGTGAACACCTGAAATGCTGATTGTTGCAATATTCTAAAGAAAATGTACTTTAATCTTAGCATGAGAATGTGAAGAAAAAATCGTCTGGAAATTGGCACATAAAAGAAGTTTAAATGATTATTTATAACTGAAAATGTTTTCTAATAGAAAATTATTTCCTCCTGAGAGTTTATTCTGAATATCATATTAGCAAATTTTTCATGGTTATCTCTTACTATTTTAGTTGTTAAATAATGAATGGTGTTCTTTAAGGCTGTAGAAGGAGTGAGGTGAATGCATGACATTTCAGTTTAGTGTTCTTTTACTAAGGCTATGGTATACTTGGAAATTACTGTTCTATCACCCTTAGCACGGATAAAATTTTGCCATTCTACCTGGCATAAATGTCAACAGTAAGAAGTCCTTTACATCCTACTGAATTTTCTCATCCATACAGTCAGCCTCCATAATTTGTGAGTAATCACTTGTCCAATGAACTAGTCTACTGTGTCCCTCCATGATTTCTCCAGTCATCCCTGTGTCTCAATGGATAGAGGGATTCAGTGGCAACGCTATGAGGGGTCTCTCCACTGGACCGCAGGGAGGAAGAGGGTAAAGTCTATGTGCCATTCAGTGTGTTGTAAAGGGTGGTGAGATGGTTGAGACATGAACAAATATTTATTCCACATGTGAACGTTTTATGGCACATCAAGATGAAAATCAAAATGCTATTTTTGACAAAAGGAAAAAATCTTTTGAAATTTCAGCCATGGACTTAAGGGAACTTTTTCCTTTTTTCATCCATGGTTTTAGCAGCAGCAATTGACACTCCAACAGAAACTAGTTAGGAAGGAGGTAGAGGTTAGTTAACGGGCCTGAGAATTAGGAAAATGTATCATGTTTGAAGCCATTTGTAATTTGAAATCCGCTTTCAGTCTCAAAGTTTCCTGAGTGTTCTTGTGTCATCCATCCATTCAGCTGTGGCTTCGTGGGTGTGGCAGGGAAATATTTTTCTCAGGCTAAATCCAGAACAGAAGAATAAAATTCTGTTCTGCTTTGCATTTATGAGAATGCAGTTTATGAGGGTTTATCACCTGGCATAAAGCACTCCTTAAAACACCATTTTTGCATAAGAAAAATAGCCTTTTATTAAACACATAACAACACTTTGGCCATGTTTTAGTATTTCATATGAATGTACCCAGGTGGCTAATAATATATTACTTCTCAATTGAAAAAAGCTTTTGTTATGTAAAAATGTAAACTCTCTTGTTCACAGGCGTAAAAGATGATGAAATATTTTTACAAAAATATGCAATACCTTCCTAATGTTAAATATATTTTCGGATCTGATAAAGCATGAGTGAAAGAGAACCCCATGCCCATAAGCACCCAGCTTTGTTAAGGCCAACATGAAAACAGATGCAGATGTCCTCCGGTCTTTTCTGAAGCAACAGGAGTCAGACTAGAACCTCTTTGTTGACAGCAGGTGGATAGCGCAGACCAGCGTGCTGGTTTCAGTAAGCATACAGCCTTCCCATGTCTTCAGAGCAAGCACATGCAGGCCACCAGAGACACTTGAAGAAGCCGTGAGCTCTGGGAGGTGACCTGAAAGAATGGGCATTGCCATAGGAGCCTTCTACTGAAAGGGCACTTAGATACCAGGACGCTATTTGGGGGGCTGACAAGCAGGAGGGGCCCCCCTTGCACATCCCATGAACACAGTGGCTCTGCCTTTGTGCCTGAGCTACAAGGACGTGGTCTAAAGCGGTTTAGACACAGACCTAGACTCGTTTCTCTACTTTCACATACATTAGGTGTGGTTCGTTTATATGTCAAATGCAACTGAATGCGTGAGATCCATCATAAATGTATTAGGCCTTTCACTTTTGTGTACTAAGAAAAAAAAAAAAACTAAAAAGAGATGTAGTATTGAAAAGGCGTGAACAAAGTGAATTATATTTATGCAAGAATTTATTTGTAATGAAAAACAATTTCTTGCCCATTCATACCCAAAAACTATCTGTTGACTGTAATAGAATAAAAGCATTCCAGTTGAGTACTTTGGAATTTTTTGTTCTGTTTCTTAGATGTGATATAACAGTATCATTTAGTATTGATTTTTTTTTACAGCCTTTAGTCTCTATAAAATATACTACTTTTTTGTTTGTTTCTTTCTTTACATTATATCCCTTAGGATCATAACATCCTATTTATTTGAGGCATCACGACCCGTTTCAGCATGATTCTTTGCACTCTGGGAAGAGCTAGGTTGGGAGCAATATCATAAATGTTTTAAACATTTCAGTCCTAGCACATATACCACTGCAGTATATCACAAGAGTAAAAAAAAAAATGAATAAAAATGTTAAAGAACTGACAAGGGCTACTTCGGAGCAATCGCATAGAGGGATGGGTTTAGCATTATCTTGACGATTGCACCAATATATCTTTGTTGAGTGCAGAATACGTTGGACACTCTCCTGGGTGATGGCACTGTAACATTGAGCAAGCAGGTTCCCCATTGCCATAGCTGTCACACTCTACTGGGGCAAATGGGCAGTCAACCAATCAACATTATAATATCACGTGTTCATAATAGCCAATGAGATACAGATGCATGGGTTGGGGTAATAAAAATGAAAATGAAGAGTGGGGAGGCTACTATAAGTAGTCTGGTCAGAGAAGGCTTCACCGAGAGTGTGGCATTTGATTCGAGTAGTAAAGTGAAGAAGGAAAATGTGTATTTGTAGGGAAGGTGTGTGTAGCTGAGGGAATAGCAAGGGTCCTGATCAGGAGTGTGCTTGCCAAGTGTGCTTCAGGGCCTTTGGGGAGACTAGTTGGGATTAGGGATGGAAAGAATGACCATGAAAAGAGAATGAAACACCAGCCCGGGGTCAGATCATGTGGAACCTTTTAACTCATAGTAAGAACTTTAATTTTTTCTAAAAATAAGGGGAACGCAATAGAGGGCTTTGAGCATAAGAGTGATACAATCTGATTTAATATATATTTATATTAAATATATATTACAATATATATTTTATATATGTATTTATTTATTCTTCGCATATTTATATATTTATATATTTAATATATATTTATATATTTAATATACATTTATAACTTCATTGAGGTGTAACTGACATACTATAAACTGTAACTGTTTAAAATTTGATAATTTTTTTTTAATCCTCACCCGAGTACATTTTTTCATATATCTTGAGACAGAGTGAGAGGGAGAGAGGGAGGAAGAGAGAGAGAGAAACACCGACCTGAGAGAGACACATCAAGTGGTTGCCACCCACACAACCCCGACCGAGACACGGGATAAACTGCAATTGAGGTGCGTGCCCTTAGCGGGAACTGAACCAGGGTCTCTCTGGTCCACAGGCCGATGCTCCAACTGCTGAGCCAAACCAGCCAGGGCAAAATTTAATAAATTATAACATGGCTATAAACCTGTTGAAAATGTCATTGCCATCAATAGAGTGAACATAACCTTCCCCCCAAAGATTTCCTTGTGCCCCTGTATAGTTCCTCTACCCTGCCCCTCCCCACCACCCTCATCCCTAGGCTTAATCTACTTTCCATTTCTCGATATTAGTTTGAATGCTATAGAATTTGGACATTCCATTTCAGAACTGGAATATTACAAAAAGTGTGTACACTTCTTTGTCTGGCTTCTCAGTCCAGCACGGTTACTTTAAGAGCGATCTACGTTGTTGTGTGGTCCAGGGGTTCAATCCTTTTTATTGCTGAGTAATATTCTATTTCTTAGATGATCCTCAGTTTATTTTTTGATCTGTTAAAGTACGTTTAGATTGTTTTCATATTTTTTGAGATCATAAATTAGGCTGCCATGAACATTTGTGTGCAAGTGTCTGTATGGACATATTCTTTCATTTCTCTTGGGTAAAATATCTAAGAGTAGAATGGCTGAGACATATGGTAGATGTATATTTAACTTGTTAAGAAACTACCACACTGCCTTGGCTGGTTTGGCTCAGAAGTTGGAGTGTCAGCCTGCGGACCAGAGAGTCCCGGGTTCGGTTCCCGCTAGGCCCTAGGGGCTAGGGGCACATACCAGGAAAAAAAAAAAAAAAAAAAGCTACCACATACAAAATTGTCACAGGATGTAAAGTATAGGAAATATATACTCAATAATATAATATTGTAATAACTCTATATGCTATCAGGAGGTACTAGACTTATCAGGGGGATCACTTTGTAAATTATATAAATGTCTAACCATTATGCTGTACACATAAAACTAATATAATATTGAATGTTAAGTGTAACTAAAAATTTTTTTTTAAGAAAAAATATATGGTGCTATATCCTCTAAGTAAAATTAAAAGTCTTTTTTTTTTTTTTTTTTTTGGTACGTGCCCCTAGAGGGAACCAAACCTGGATCTCTCTGGTCCACAGGCTGACGCTCCAACCTATGAGCCAAATCAACCAGGGCAAAAATTAAAAGTCTTAAAAAAATAAAAAACCCAGAAACTTCCAAAGTGGTTGTACTGTTATACATTCCCACAGTGTATGAGGGTTCCTATTTCCTCATATCCTGCCAACAGTTATAATGGTCAATTATTTTTGTTTATTATTTTTAAATTTCAGCCATTCTAATAAGTATATAGTGCTATCTCACTATGGTTTTCATTTTCATTTCCCTAATGATGGACTAATGGTGTTGACCATGTTTCACATGCTTATTTGTCATTTGAATGTCTTCTTTGGTGAAGAGTCTATCAAACCATTGCACATATTTGAGTTGTTTGTTCTTATTATTGATATTGAAGTTTCTTGGTAAAACCAGGACAGAAGTCCTTGATCTGATATGTGATTTGCAAGTATTTTGCTCTTCATTTTTACTGGTGTCTTTTTTTCCCATTGTCAGCTACATACTTTATTTATTTATTAATTATTTTTTTAATTGTTGACAGTATGTGAAGGGTATGCTGAGACATAGAATATTACCTTACTATTTTTTTCCTTCATATAACTAAAATTCTGTTTTAAAAGTTATTCTTTTAATTCAATTCCAAGGGCTCTATGAAGGATATGGATAGTGTTTCACCTTTCAAATAATCGGCAGGCCCCCGATTATTTGAGATGCACTTGTCCCTCGCCATTCTAAGAATGACTTAGAATTGGACAAGTATTTTTGAGTTGCCTATTAGAAATCTAAGTAGAGATGCTAAGTAGGTAAATGGAGATGATGAGAAAGAAGTTGGACAGATGATTCTGAAATTCAAAGGAGAGATCAGATAGAGAGTTATGAATTCAGATGACTTTATCCTATTGGTTGCTCTTAAGCCCATAAAACTGGAGGAGCTCTCCAATGAGTATAGATAGAGAAGAAAAGAAATCTAAAAGGTATTCCCCTAGAGCACTGCAACTTTTAGGGATCTGAAAAGGAGAATTCAGCAAAAAGGATGTTACAAGCATTAATGGAAGTGAAAGTAGCATTGTGAGAGAAAGAAGCAATACAAAGTAATTGACTTTGATTGTTAAGTGATACTAAGAACTCATTGAACCACAATTAGTAATCACAAGCAATACTCTTCAGATGGGAAAGAAAGAAAATGGAGCAGTTGCACAACTAACAAAATTATCATTTAGTACTTCTGTAAGTTCACATGATCACTCATCACTTATTAAATATTCTTTATCACCAATAAAATGTATATGTAATATACATTTTAATTTTTTATGTCTTTTAAATTTGCATTTTACTTACTTTATTGTCAGCAAGCAGCAGAAAGATAGCTGGGTATCAGGCAGATAGGGTCAATAAGTATTTGTTGATTGCATGAATACATTAATGAAATAATGACTACTGAATGAATTCAGCTGAATAAACACTGACCTTGTAGCAGAAACTGAGGGGCCACAAGTTAACTGGAGCTATTGAGTGAATTACTTCACTCATTGTTATCTGTTTCATCTGTAAAAATAGTAAGTTCAAAAGGTAGCTGTTGAATCTGGCATTTCATGATGCTCTGATCACTCATGTTCACAAATCTCTCTATACAGTGTTATGTTTAAAATATTGATTTGATAAAATGTATAACTTTATGCAGTAAAATGCAGTGATATTTTAAGAATTAAACACAAGTGCCTGCTCATATTTTTCATCATCTTAAAGAAATTCACATTAGAAGACCATTGGAAGTCATGAAAATAAAATGTTATTCTAAACATAATAGTTTAATAAAAGTTAAGAGGTATTAACTAGATAGAGGCTAGAATTTTGACATGTTTCTCATTTAATTCTTACAGTGAAGATACTCAATGATAAGCACTATTGTTATTTACCTTTTACAATTGCAGAGACAGACACAGAAAAGTTAAGTAAGCTTCTCAAGATTACCAGCTAATCAACAAATGATAGAGCCAGGACTCAAGCTTTGCGATTTCCAATGTGAGAATCTATGCCTCCTGTACCTGCTGCTCTCTGTACCTCCCCACAACTATAGGCTCGGAAAAGGGAGAGGATTTAAACACAAACTTTTTTCTAAAGCACTTGTCGAATAGAAAACATAGTATCTTTTTTTATTTATTATTAACACTATTACAAACGTCCCCCTATGCCCCCCTACTTTACCCATCTACACCCAGCGCCCTATGCCGTGCCCTCTGGCCATTGCCACACTGTTGTGTGTGTCCATGGGCTAGACATATACATTCTTTGGCTAATCTCTTCACCTTCTTCCATCCAATCCCCCCATGCCCCTCTCCTCTGACCCCTGTCAGTCTTTTCCATGTATCCATGCCTCTGGTTCTATTTTGTTCATCAATTTACTTTGTTCATTAGATTCCACATACAAGTGAGATCATATAGTATTTGTCTTTCTCTGCCTGGCTTATTTCACTTAGCATAATACTTTCCAGGTCCATCCACTCTGTTACAAAGGATGATAAGTCCTTTTTTATAGCTTTATAGTATTCCACTGTGTAAATGTACCGGAGTTTTCATCCATTCATCTACTGAAAGGCATTTGGGCTGTTTCCAGATCTTGGCTATTATAGATAATGCTGCTACAAACATAGGGGCAATTTAAAAATGGGCAAAGGATCTGAATAGATACTTCTCCAAAGAGAACATACAGATGGCCAATAGATATATGAAAAAATGTTCAATGTCACTAATCACCAGAGATGCAAATGAAAATCACAATGACATATCACCTTACACCTGTCAGAATGGCTACCATCAGTAAATCAACAAAAAGTGCTGGTGAGGACGTGGAGAAAAGGGAACCCTAGTGCACAGTTGGTAGGAATGCAGACTGGTGTAGCCACTGTGGAAAGCAGTAGGGCGATTCCTCAAAATATTAAAAATGGAACTGCCTTGTGACCCAGCGATCCCACTTCTGGGAATATATGCTAAGAATCCTCACACTTGGTGCCCCAACCCTGCAGACATCCAGTGCCCCAGTTTTGTAGGCATCTGTGTCCCAATCCTGTAGGCACCCAGCAGTGCCCCTACCTGCAGACACCTTGTGCCTCAATCCTGCAAACACCTGGTGCCCCAATCCTTAGAATCCTCTTCTGTGCCACTATTTTTATCACCCATTTTTTAATACTTGAAATATAAACCTCTCACTAAAATAAATAAATCAGTTTTACTCACATCATTTGTTTTCAAGAGACATTATAAATCGATGTATCTTGTTAACTTAAAATATCTATTGTTATGTAGCCATTGCCTTCTATGGAAAAAAAAATTGCTTATTTACCGATTTGAACAACTAAGTAAAAACTTTCTAGATTCGTAATAGTTTCTGGACCGAGAGTTGCTGCTTAGCAACCAACTCAGGCTTTGGTAGTTCTGTAAACTTTTTGGTTGTTAGGTGATGCTCTTTTCCACCTGACTTCACTCCATCCTGCCCCCTGACCACAATGACTTACCTAACCACTGGTCCCCAAGGGACTGATCTTGGGTGTGGGGCTTCCCTAGGACAAGCGAATCAACACCATTGCTTAAACAAACAAAACAGCATGTCCTGGGAACTCTGTGCAAAGGAGCATCTTCGCAATATTGTAACATGATAACTTCTACCTACGTATTTATAAGCTTCTGCTTGCATTTCTATAAATATACTAGATTTTTATTGATTTTCATGTTGTCTTATTTTCGTTGACTTTAATTCTGTCTAGCATCAGCATCTTAGAACAATCAATATTATCACCTGTAAGGCCATGAAATGACTTTCCCTATATACTGTAAAAACAATTTGAAAGTTACTGTGTACAAATGAACATTTATAAAATTGTGCATCTTGTACTGTAAAACAATTTTTTAAAATTATGACTAATGCTAAATAATTGTATCTGTTGGATGCTTACAGTTGTGTTTTGTACGTAGATTGAATCACATTTATCAGATTCTATAAGCCTCCTAGAATCTGCCATCATAAAAGTCCCATTTTGTTCTTCCATGAAGACTTTCAGAAAACTAGCTACATAAGCACATACGTTTTCCTGGTGATAAACAATAACTTACTAACATGGTTTGATTTTGAAGCACCAGTATTTTGATGACTGCCCATACCTGTCTATCTCTGGAATCCTTGACAAAATGTCTGTACTTTACATTTTTGTTTGTCAAAATATTTGGAAACTAAATTGCACCTGGACTATCTTATTATAAGTGGAGAACTAGAAAGTGTTGATTTTTATTCATTCCGTAGAGTGTGATAGAAAATTCATTACTTTTTTAAATCTTGTAATCAAAGATCTTAATGCCTTTTGAACTTCGGATATTGAAGTAGAGAATTTTCAGCAGATATTCCAGCCCTTATTTTATTATATTTATCTGCAGCAATTCTTTATATTATGAGAAATTCAAATTTCTTTAATAAATAGTCATTAATTCATGTTCCTTTTGTGCACAAATATGCATGTCTTGGATCTCAGTGATTTACACTGAGATTAAAGTTCAGCTCCTTCAGATTTTCACATCTGAGTGGTTGAAATGATGTAAACACTTCATAAACCTAGAGAAGTTCAAATGTATAAATATACCTTGGCTGGGACAGAGTCAGCTAAAGTAGATGCACTATAGCTTATAAAACTAGAATTTCAGTTAGCACTTTTAGCTCGTATCAGGCCACTGTTCTACCTCTTTTTCGTATTTCAGCTCATCATTGTAGGTCAAAGTATGGTTGCTTCTTATTAATCCAGTATTGCTAACAAACAGTTGTAAACAGTGTAACCACCTGGAGGATTTGGTAATGTTGTATATAAAATCCAAAATATAATATGTTACAACCAAAATCAATCCTATGTTGCTTTGTATTTGTGACTTAATTAACTTAGCCTCATTTATAAAACCACGTATGGGTTTTTATTTTGCAAATATAAATGCATAAAAATAAAGGTATATTATTCTTACATGAAACACAATATAAAGTACCAACATATTCTTGCAGTCTGTTATTTTCAAGAACATCTGTGCTAATCTATCTCTGAAACAAACTTGGAGAATGATTCATAGTTCTATCTAATTTATTCAACATCTATGATACTCTGAGAAGGTACTGGATTGAATTTAAAGAGAGTACATGTATATGAAATACAATCCCTTCCCATGAGAAATGCTTTATCAAATAATGGAATTAAAATAATATATATTAACTTATACCTAAATTAATTTAATTGGTAATTGCTATTCACATACAACAAGTTTTCAGAATTTTTATGTAAAAGAAGTTTATGGACAGTAACATAGTTAGACCTTGGGTTTAGGAGGTTTCTATGTTAAGCTGAGTTTGCATAGCAAGCAAAGTTTGACTTACACTGTATATTTATTTGGGGTAGCTTCTATGTGTGTGGTGGAGAATAAGGCACTTTGTGGAAATCAAGTGGCTAAAATCTAGCAGAAACAAAGGGGAAAAATATGAAACCTTGCATTTTCAATTCCTTCACTTCTATCATGTTTCATTAAAACATATGCCAGAAATCCTACTTAGTCTGGTACTTATAAAATTTATAATCATTAAAAACCCAGAAAAAGAATAAATGAGACACTAAAAGGTAAAGTGACTGGCCCAAAGTCACATGATAATGATCACTGAACTGATCTGGAGTGTGGATCAGGTGCATTGTCAAAAATGAACCATAAAATAAATGAAAGTCTGGGAAAAGACTGAAAATTCATTCTTCTGCTTATTTTTATTATTATTATTATTATTATGCATATTATATGTTTACTATTTGGTATCTTATTTGGTAGCTAGAAACCATTTCTTCCCATCTCTTTATGGTATACACATATTTCATCATGGAAGTCCCTTACAATACATCAAGTTAAGACTTCTCTAAAAGGGACCAAGGCCCTTAGGCTATTGGGTGCATCATCCAGGTGAGCCCTGAGGTAGATATTCTACTCCACACTGGCCTCATCCTAGATGAGTCAGAGTCTAATACCTCTACCACCATCCATACGTGAGATGTGAAGGGGTAGTTTTAATTTTATAAAGAAACACTTCATAACATATACTGAAACTAAATTTTTCACATTTTTAAGAAATAAATTTAGAATTTTTATTTCTAACAGATTGTTTCTAGTGTAATAAAAAGTATAGTCTGTGCACCAATAAGACAAATTTTGTATAAAATATCAGATTATACCACCATTTGTTTAGCCCATTATGTTCCACGCTAAATACTTTATCTAATTTAATTCCCACATTCTAATCTAATTCTCACTACAACCTTGAGAGGACTGTATTATTATCAGCGTTCTACAGATGCATCAACAGAAGTTGCACGTGGATAAGTAACTTGCTCAAGGTCACACCTGAGGTGGTGTGGTTGGAATTTGAGCCCAGCCATTCCAGCACATTTACTATTGACCTGCTATAATACTGTATTAAGTAATAATAGTCTAGTGCACTCCTGATCATTTCCTCCTGGGTCCAAGAAAGTGCATATGTGGGAAAATTAAATTTGATTGTTTTGGGGCTTTGTGAGGTCACTTGTTTTTCTACCCTCTATCATCTGTCTAATAATTGATCTAATAACAAGGGACAAGAATCCTGAAATTTTTGTCTAATGTGTGGGTTCACACTTTTTTGTTTTTAAAATAACTTGAAAAGTAGCAGTAGAGATAAAAATAAAGAGAGAAAGGATATGTTAGAGCTGCTGTAATAAACTAGAAACAATCCGACTGTCATCTTTCTAATGCATGCGTGAGATTTGCATTCATGCAAACTAAGATTAACTTTCGGGCTGTCTTCCTAAAAGAGCTCCATGGAGTGTAGCCTTAAGATTTGTAACTTCAGACATGAGGGCCAACATAATCATATAATGAGAGACTGTCAAAAATAGAGCTTAAAGAAATGACAGTGAGGAAAAGCCCTGAAACTTGGGCAATTGCATCTTTCCTGGAACTGTGTCCTCATCCATATCGAGGTCACTGTGCCTATTTTTTCAAGCAGGAGAGTCCCATGTGTCCTCAGCTACTTTACACAATCAGAATTTACATACCCATGGCTAAAATTTCATTGTATTTCTTTTGTTACTGACAGAAAGAAGCAGGGAGAAAGAGTTGACTGATGGAGGTGGGCAAGAATAGAAGTCAGGCACAAGAATGAAATGTCTTGAAGTAACTACACCACATTAAGTGAGGCTATTCCAAGTATAGGAAAACAAATCAGCAACCTATGCATGAATCATACATTTAATTAAACATACATTTGCTCTGATTGCAAAGTGTTTAATATTTTAAAATTGTATGCATTCAGATAAGGGATGTATTGTTGAATTTCTCACAGAAACACAACTTTCTATTTCTCATACTAAAGCCATGGCAAACACACACACACACACACACACACACACACACACACACTATGAAGATTTTAGAATTGCTTAATCCTATTCCAGAATTTAGTAAAAAACCTAGCCTGAACTTTCCTTGACAATGTCTTAAAAAATATATCACCCCAAAGTACTTTCAATAGAATGGAAGATGAAAAGCACTAATGAAAATATCCCACCATTCAGCATATTTGAAATGGTTGGTCTTTAAATGTGGACTCTCTTAAATATGTCTCCAATCTTAAATTAAGCTCAGAGAAGAAAGCAATGTAACTCTTATACAAAATGTGGTTTGTAAGCTACTTGATAGATTTTTTTTGTACCTATAGACTGTGGTTGGTCAATATGACCGTAGCTTTAGAGTAACCTTCTAAGGTCTTAATTTGATAAAAATGGCAAAATTAATATTTCTTACAAAATTACATAAGGAATACTAATGATGATTTTTATCCATCGGAGCCTAGAAAGAAACAGATGGCACTTCCAAATTGGGTAATTTGGGAAGAATTAATAGTCTGTTTACAACAGGTGTGAGCAGAGCATGTAGAAAATACAAGGGATAGTTCAGAACCTCCTGGCTGGAAACAGTGGTGGGGGGTTACCACCACAGATGTGAAGGGACAAGAAGAGCATTTTCCAGAGCCCAGAGACCGAGAGGGCTTTGTGGAAAGGACTACCTGACAAATGATGCAGCCTTCGTTTGAGGGACGGAGCCAGCCTCTGGGGATGTCTCAAGAACGGGGTGATATTCTGATCTCATAATCCTCCATTCCTATCATCTCCTGGACTCTGCTTTGTTGGGAGAAACTGGAAGTCAGAGAACAGAAGAGCCTAAGATGAGCTCCATCCAGGTGTGCACCTCCTGGGCACACGGCCATGTGGAGAAGAGTGAGACTTGGACCTGCAGGGACAAATGCAAGATGAACAACACACCTGTGACTGTAACTCATAAACAGAAAATGTCTTTAATTATTGCTGAAACTCCAAGCTTCCAAGACAGAAGAAAAAGCCTAAAAATGAGTACTGTGTTAAGTAGTTATAGGCAAAACAGTTCCATAATTAATCAGAAATGCGTCTTTATGTTTTATTTTTTTGCAATGTAAAATTTTTAAGAAAACTGATGTAAGGTTTTCCTTTGGGGACTGTTAAGTAAGAAGATTATTATGAGAGAAGGTATATAACCAAAAAAGAACTTTTTCCATGGATCAATAAAACAATATAAGAAGTTCTGTAAATTACGTGTATATTCTTAGAATACTAGAGGAGGAGTGATGGTCTTCCTGTGTTTAATGTGAACATACTTATGTAGAACAGAATTATGGGAACCAATAAAAATCCTTGTTACACTCATATAAGGGTTCAACTGTTGTACACTAAAAGCTTATGCTGATCTCTGTACTGTAAAAACAAACAAACAAACAAACAAACAAACCAACAGCAGTAACATAAGCCACTGAACTGAAATCATCAGCTTTTGCATTTTAACAACCATTCAGTGCTCCTTACTTTCTGTCTTTCCATAAATGGAAAATGTGTGAATTAAATCCTCGGGGCCTTTTCCTTGGTGCCATGGAATTTAGCCAGTGATCACTTTGCTACATTCTTTTTCTTTTCATCCAAATAAGACTCAGTTTGAAACATTTTCAATACTGAAGTGTGCAAACTTCTTTTTAAAAAACATTTCCTTTTGTTCTCATGCTAGGATTATAATTACTAACTTTGTCAGAATGACGTGTCATTCATCAGCAGACAGTTTTCTTTATAACATATACATCAAGGGCATAATTTTTGTATAGCTGTTTTAAGAATAGAAGGGAGATTTCCATAGCATGATTTTTATATTCTTTATTTCCTAGCCAACATAATTATTTGGGCCGTTTGAGTACAAATAAAGCTTCTATTCATTATTATTAACAAGAATAGCAAATTTTTTCATTAAATTTGATATTTGGGCATGATATATTTGTTTTTAAGAGAATCCAGTGTTTTCAGAAAATTCTGTGTAGCACCGTATTTAATAATAAATGTGACCATTTACAAGTAAGTTTTCCTTTCACTAATTTTTCTTTAACTCTAGCTAATCTAGGTTTAATAATCCTAATAGTTGTAGTCTATGTTTAAATGGTGTTTACCAAGGGAAATGTACCTTCTCAAATTTATCATCTTTGTTTCTACGCTACGCTGTAAAGCCTTTAGGCCCACATTGCAAATTCAGCAAGCCAGGGCCAAAGACAATAAATGCTTTTCTTATGGTCCATTAGTCAAGTAGCTACAATTCTAACTCAAGTGGTGTAACCGCACACCCTGGAGTTTTCCCATCAATCCTATTTAATTCATTCAGTGCCTTCATGTCCCAGGTACTATACTGTCTTGGGAAATACTAACATTAAATGTTTCATACAGATCTTTTGATCACATATGCACACATACTTGCCTTTATCATATATATTCTTTGATGAGTAGGACTAATGTTGCCATTTTAATTTTCTTAGTTTGATGTTTTACCTAAAAAGACTGAAAAGCAAGTAAAACGGTACCACACAAACATAGTTAAGGCTAGACTATCCCCAGGGCCTGTCTTCTGCCCTCTGCTCCGCCATGCTGAGGGCCTGAAGCGAGTAACTAGATTGCTGTGTTAACCAATATTGAATAAGTGTATTTTTCTCACTCAAAAAAAAAAAAAATGTAAATACATAAACATGCATAGAGGTTCCATATACTTGTTTTCAGAGAAATGAAATTACCCTTTACACATTGTTCTTTAACTCCTTTTTACCTTAATAATACATCAGGGATGTATATCACCACATGCCAATAAATAAATATATAACTTCATATTTCCATTATAATTTTAGCATTATAATACCACATCCCTATATAATTTTACATAAAAAGACATCTGACAGGCTCTCATGCCCTTCTGCTTTTTAAAGACTTTTTTCTTTATCTCCTCCCTCCTCATGTTGACCCTCCCATGGACTCTCCCTCTACCCTCCACACCCCAGAAACTCATGTTAACACACTTGTGTGTATTCTTCCCTAATTTTTTTTTAATCCTCACCTGAGGACATTTTTCCATTTTTTGTTCAGATAGAGTGGGAGGGAGAGAGTGGAAGAGAGAGAAACATCGATATGAAAGGGACACATCGAGTGGCTGCCACCCACACGACCAACCAGGGCCGGGTACAAACTGCAACCGAGGTTCGTGCCCTTAGCGGAACCGAACCCGGGTCTCTCTAGACCGCAGGCCGACGCTCCAACCGCTGAGCCAAACTGGTCAGGGCTCTTCCCTAAATTTTTCCCTCTCATGTAATCATACACAAATGCATGTCTATAAACAAATACGTTCACACCTAGACACTTTGTCTTTATGTATTTTACAGATAATCACATTATACCGCTTCTCATTTTACTCTTCACTCTGAAATTGGCAGAGAGCCAATTCATTCTTATTTATAATCATATAATATGTCAAGATGTGGCTCTACCATAACTTACGTAATCATTTCTCTATTGATGAGCACTGTTTATTAGTCAGGATCTAGCCAGGAGAGAGAAGCCAGCTTTCTGTTTTAACACCGAAAATGTAAGATAATGATTGAGTGCCCGGATGTAAGAGATCATTAACGAGATAACAGAAAAGGCCAAAAAAGAACACCAAGATACTGCAAATTGGAAGTGCAAGTCTGGGTGAAGAAAAGGAAAGAGATTGCAGTTATTTCAAGCTAGGAATAGGGACCTGTGGAACTGAAACTCAGCCTTTTGGGGAGGGGACCCGCTGGCTGGTGCTGCTGTCTGCAAGGGGCAACAGGGCAGTTTCTGGGGGTGTTAGGAACTGCACACTGGACCGAGCTGCTGCTGCGGAAGGGAACTGCACCTAGCAGGGTGAAGACGCATTTCTAGGACGATGCTCACGTGCACAGCAAGCAGAAAAGAAGCCAAGGGGGGGGGAATAGGATGGAGCCTTTTCCATTCCCTGTGGTGCCCTCTTCCTTGCAGAGCTTCAGAGGAAGCCTGATCATCATCAGAAATGTGATTTGCAGAGTCCCGACCCCAGAGCAGAATTTAGGAGAGGGGCCTTAAAGCTTTGAGACAGTAACTGAACAACTAGCACCTCTTTATTGCCAAGATTTTGTTTTGCAGTTAAGAGCAGAGCTGCATTAAGTGTTCGTATTCACTTACCTAGTAGTGCTCTTATTTCTCTGGGTTAGACTTCCAGGAGTGAGATTACTACATAATACTAATTTTACCAGACGTTGTCCGATGTTTCTTTTTCAAACGATACTGCAAAATGTTCACACTTTTGCTAGCAATCTTTGAGATTAATCTTTCCTCTTATCCCCACCAAGAGAGACCATCACTCTTTGAAATTTTTCCAGCAATGTCTTATTACTTTACTTTATATTTTCCTCACTGTGATTTTAAGCATCTTGTCACAATTTTATTAGCAATCTATAGTTTGTTTTTTTTCTCTGTTAGTGTATTTCTGTTTCTGTCTTTTGCTTAAATTTTTTCTATTCTTTTTTTTCCCCTTACCTTTTTGTGTGAATAGGCAAAACCTTTTTGTGTATAATAGAAATTAAACTTTATCAGTCTTTTGTGTTGTACATTTTCTAACTCTATTGTTGTTTATTCACTTTAATGTTTGTGTTTTTTTCAACTATAATATAATTAAAGATGACTGATAGCTTCTGGTTTCTGTATCAGTAATATCAATCTCCCCCACCCCAATATTGAATTTATAATTTAGAGTTATTTTAAAGATTTTTTTTTTCCACATTTCAGACTGTTCAGTTTGGAGTCTCTGATTGTACATACTCTGTGACAGGGGTTTGACTGTTCCACATGGACAGCCTGTTGTCCTCAAGCATTTGTTATATTAACCATCTTTTCAATATTAACTTAACAGTTTCGTTATATGTGAAATTTTTATATCTACTTCTGTATTTCTTTCTTAATCTGGATTTCACTGATCTTTTGTTTAATTCTTATACCAATACTATGCATATGGACTTAATTGCAGTGACTTTTAATATGAGCAATGCCTAGTATAAGGAGACAGCCTTTTTATCATTATTTTCTTGACTATTCTAAGGCATCTTTTTCCTATGTATGTTGTTTAAGATCATTTTATCAATCTCCTTTCTGCTTCAGAAAGAAAAAAATAGTCCCATTGGAGACTTCATTGGAACCACCTTCTACTTATATGTAGAGGATTTATATGTATGAAGTTATCTTCCCATCGAAACATGGTGCTTTCATTTGTTCAGATTATGATTTATACTCCTCAGTAAGATTTTTTAGTTTATATTTTAGTAAGATTTTATTTTCTTGTGAAATTTATTAAGTTTTTCTTTTTCTTTCTTTTTTTTTTTTTTTTTTTTACATTTCTGGATATTTATTGCTAAAAGAGAGAAAGCGATAGACTTTGCAGTATTTCCATTAAGATAGACTAAACTGTCATAATAAAGCCAAAAAATGTGATGGCTCAAAAGAAATACAGTTTTCTCTCTCTCTCTCTCTCTCTCTCTCTCTCTCTCTCTCAACAGTTTAGAGAGGACTCTTCACAAGGTGGTCATTCAAGGACTCAAGAGAATCCCACTATCTTATTAAGTGGCTTCCTGGCTTTCTCTGATGCTCACCATCCTAGCACAGAGCAATACAAAAAGCTTGGAAATTTGAGGCTTATGGGACAGGCAGGCAACTGGCAATTGCTGACTATGTTCACATCTCACTGAAGGGAACTGAGTCACAGGCAACCTGTAACTGGAAGGGAGATGGAATGTGCCTGAGAAGACAGAGAGCTGGTTGCCGTTTTGTTGACACAGGAGAAGGGAGAATGGATTTTGGAAAATTTAGCAGATTCTGTCATGTTTTAATTATCCTATATCTAGCCATTGTATAAAAGTCTCATTAATTGCAGTAGTTTTCTTTTTAAATTAGAGACAGTTGGACTTTCGTAACAACATATTATCAATGAAAGATTGTTTTATTGCTTCTTTTTAAGTGTTTTTCTACAAAAATGTTTTTTTCTTGTTATATTAGCTAGAAACTCTAAGTTGAGTAATAATAGCAAGAAAATGTATTCCTAACAAATTTCTTTAATTAACATAATTCTAGTATTTAACCATTTAGAATAATACTTAGTATCTTTTATCTTTATTGTTGAGAGTATTACAAGTGTCCCTCCCCCTTTTTTCCCATTGCCCCCCTCTACCCAGTTCCCACCCCACCCCAGTCCTTTACTACCCTATTGTCTGCGGTCATGGGCAATGCACATATGCATATATATTCTTCGGTTAATTCTGCACCACACCCCACCCCGACATTCCCTCCAAGATTCGTCAATCTATTCCATGGTTTTTAGAATATTGTCCTTATCACTTTAAGAGGTTTCCTTCAATTCTTATTGTACTTAGAGCTTACATTATAATAAGACTGCTGAGGTTTGTCAAATATCTTTTTTGGCATTTAATTATAAGATTATGTTTGCTCTTTCAATGTGTTAATCTACAGAATTATGTTGACAGACTTCTTGATAAGAAAATAACTTGAATAAGTCAGATTTATTTTATTCCTTGTGCAAATTTTGAATATACTGCTGGTGTAGCAAGATATTTGCTACTATTTAGACATAAGCTAATATTGTTAAAGATTTTTTTTTGCATCTGTCATCCCAAATAAGATTAGAAAATAATTTTATTTTCCTTCTTTATTTCTTTTTGGGTAACTTCTTAATACGTCTGAAGTTTTGTGTATGTAAAATTAATAATATGAATTAAGAAAACATATGTTTCTATGGTCAAGAATAGTGAAAATAAAATTGGAACTATGTATTTCTTAAAAGTATGATACAGCTCAGTTATGAAATCATCATTCCCTTATCTTTTCAGGGCATACAGATTTTAATTTACTTTTCCAATCTCTTCTTTGTTGTCTAGCAAGTTTTTCTCTTTATCATAAATAAATCCTGGCAACATTTATTTTGCTAAAATATGATTCATTTCTTCTAGGTTTTCAAATTTGCTGCAATAGCATTACATGTAGCCTTTATAATCTGTTTTTCTGACCTCCTCTGTGTTTTTGGTTATGTACCCTTTCTCAATTCTTATATAACATTGCTCTCTCTTTTCCTTAACAAACCTTATAGGAAGTTCCTCTCTTTTGTAATATATTCAAATGACCTGCTATAAAACAGCATTTCTTTATCCATCTTATTTATATCTACTCAGTGAGTTTTAGCTTTTATATTTTATAATTTTTACAATATTTTTTATTATATTACGAACTATTCTTTAATAACAAAGGCATTCATAGTTATAAATGTTTATCTGGATACAGCTTTTCCTATGTTCCAAAAGTCTTCATATGATATTTTCTATAATTACTGGTGATGACTTTCTAGAGAGTTTTTATTTCTTTAGACTAAGTATTATCTAAAAATTTGGTAATTTTCAGATGATTAAGGCTTAATAGTCACCCAGCCGATACGGCTCAGTGGTTGAGCATAGACCCATGCACTAAGAGGTTGCCGGTTCGATTTCTGGTCAGGGCACATGCCCAGGTTGTGGGCCAAACCCCCAGTGGGAGGCATGCAGGAGGAGGCCAATTGATATTCTCTCTCACTGTTGTTTCCATCTCACTGTCCCTCTCCCTTCCTTTCTCGCTCTAAAAAATATATAAATAAAGGAGGGAAAAAAAAGACTTAATAGTCACATTTCAAATTTTTTATTTGTAATTTCATTTGCTCAATATCAAAAGAAGAGCCCTATAAAATCTCTACTTAACAATTTTTGTTAAGATATTATTTGAGCTCAAATAATTTGTCAATGTTTTATAGAGACTATAAAGGGTCTTTGTAATTAACAAACATGGGATTTTTTATATATCTATTAAGTTTTTATTGCATTAGTCAATTTTTCTATGTGTTTGTTTATTTTTTATGTTACATTGCTTTCAGACTTTTCTTCTATTACAAGCTTTAATTATCCTAGCAAATACAGTCTATTTTCTACTTAGAATTCTTCAGGTGACCCTTCAAATTATCTCACTCTTTTTCTTTTTTCCAGTACTCTTGACTTTTAGCCTCAGATAAAAAAAAAAAAAAAAAAAAGATAGAGAGAGGGATGTAGTGTAGAGTAGCATTGTATCAGTGGTCTGTATGAGACTGTCTTATTCTGGTTTCTTCACTCTACAATAATTAGTTTTTTCTTGCAGCTTACATTTAAAACCTGCTACAAGCTTCCTTACCTGCCCTCTTCTGATCAGTGCTATAAAATGTAGATTAGTCTTATGTAGATACTTACGTATCCGGTCCTATTGTATCTTCTTGAACACAGACCATTTCCTTTTAAAAGAATCATGCTACTTCCCTTAGATTATAACATTTAAAATATATTAAAACAATGTAGTAATGATTGTTTATTTGATAATTATTTTATTTCTTGCTGGTAATAAAAATTCAACCATACTTAGGATCAAGTTTTTTAAAATATAATTATCTTTTTAATAATAATCTCACAAAACTGACAATATTAGATACATTCCTATCAAACCAAAAATTTGGAATCTCTTGAAATATTAAAAAGCACTTATAAAACTAAAAGTCTCTTTGTCTGTGTACTATAAATTATCTGCTAAAAATCCAACATTACTGCTTGATAATCTCAGACTTTTCATGCAGACTTGTTGGAACTTTTTGGCTCCAACTTTTGTTGACCTACAAGGTCACTAAAATTTGGGTGCCAGTAAGTGATGTTAGAATCCGAGACAGCTTCTGTTTAATCCAAGGTAAAGAATTTAAACTGATCATAATGAGCTATGACAACCGTATTTGACTAATCTACAAAAAAGAATATGTCATTGCAATAGTAATGGGACAAGCCACCCAATTAATTAGTAGCAAATTGGACAGATTGCTTTGGAAGTTTTCCAAGAGATAAAGTGCTTCTGGTGCTTTGCTTCAAAGGCAAGGCAGACCAAATCTCCTTAATCCCCTTGGGTAGAAAAAAAAAATTGATTTCCCATTCTTAAACTTTATATGTCAAAATCCAATCCACAATAGAATTGCAGGACTGAGAAATGTTATGTTATTTTAATGTTATGTTAACATCAGATGTTTATGTTAAAATTATGAGTCTAGTAGCCTTTGATGATCATCATGAAATCTGAGGGAGATCTTTTGGTGTTTTCTCTACCTGAAAATAATAATGCAATTATTATATCCTTGCAATCTATAAAATATTTTCACTTGTAACGTATCGGATTCTTACAACAGTCTCCACTTCATAATGAGGAGTTGAAGTCCTGAATGTCAGACAGTGTACTCCTGCTAGACCCAGCAGGTGCCACTGCAGGTCAACCTGCCACTGTGACAATGGTGTTCACCACTCTGATCTCATATGTTCACCGAAATAGAGACAGTAGAGAATGGAGCCATGGTAAAAAAAAAAATCCACCTTTACCTAAGCTCATTTATTTCTTTCAATGCCTAGGCTTGCTTTGGGAGAAAATGGAACCAATGGACTTCAAGTTAAAAGATCTCTTAAAGTACTAATCAAGCAGGTGCCTCTTCCTCATTAGATTGGGCATTGCTCGTGAAGAGTGGGGGAAGTATCTCTTTATTTTAACTCTGCGCTGAACTCATTCACAGTTGTGGAGGGAACCTGACCCTTGTTTTATCTGAAGACACCACAAAGTCCTATTTGGTTTGAAAAATCAAGTAATCTGATGCCAAATTACATTTCCTGTAGTACTTCTTGTTTCCTGCTGAAGCACCTTTCAATTCTAGTTACCTAACCAGATTCTCAACTACCATGTAAATAGGGAAAACAGAGCAAAACACACTACAACGAAACTGCCCCCAATGCCTATTAATATTGTGTGGCCTATTTACCTTTGTTCCATTGTGTCAAAATCCTGAATTTCACTGAGAAGGAGAGATAGATGGCTTTTGTTTTCTAGTCTCTAGAAGAGGAGTTGAGATGTCAGTAGAAAAGTACCTCTCTCCATCACCAGAGGAAGCTAATCAAGGAAAAATGTCTGCGGGTAGTAGATACATTAATCTCCCCCTGGATCACGGGGCCGTTATGAGGTGTAACTAATCGTATCGTTGGGACTCATCTCGGTCTGTAATAACATGCTCCACAGTGACATCAGTGGTTGTAGGAGATGGATGTTGCATGTTAAGGAAAAAGTACTGTTCAGCTGGAATATCTATTGCAAGCCTGTGCCTGACACAGTTGACATCTGCAGTGAATGCAGCTACTGTACTTCCACAATAACACGTTTGCCATCTCCTGTCATCAGCATGTTTCTGAAACCTTCTCAAGCTGTCATCGTGGGGCGATTTCAGATCCACAGGTTGTTATAACAACTTAGTTCTCAAAAATGATCTCTGTCAAGGTGTCTACTCAAGTCTACGTTAGTGCTGAGTCCAGGTGCTCAGAAAATCCCTTTTTAAGAGAATCCTAAAGTATTTCAGTGGCAGGTTAATTCAGATCCTTCACAAACTTGGTTTCCAGAACAAGTTCTTCCCCCATTTTCTGTACAGAAGAAGAGTACTGTGATATCTTACGGCAGTGAGATGCATACAATCTGACTTGCCAGTCACTTATCCACCAGCAGATAATTGGCAGAGTGGAAGGAGCCACCAGAATGGACTGGTCAGAAGGCCTTGGGTTGGCTTCGGCTTGGGCACAAACTCTGTGACTGCCAGGAAAAGAACAGTTCTAGTCCCTTCCTCCTTTAAAATTATATGAGTTTGTTTGTCTGTTTGTTTTTTGTTTACCCTCACCCAAGAATACATTTCCATTGATGTCTAGATAGAGTGGAAGGGAGAGAGAAAGAGGGAGAGAGAAACATCAATGTGAGAGAGAGACAGCAATTGGTTGCCTTCCTCATGATCCCAACTGGGGGCTGGAGACAGAACCCACAACCCAGGTATGAACCCTTGATCAGAACTAAACCCGTGACCTTTTGGTCCACAGGCTGAAGCTCCAACTGCTGTGCCAAGCCAGCCAGGGCTGTATGATTGTTTTTTAAGTTATTTATTCAAAACCCTTTTTATGCTTCTTTTCTACTAAATTGGAAAATCTTTAGGAGGCAAAAATTGAGGTAATCATTTTTAACTTAATTTTAAGTTTAAAATTTTAAGATAATTTAAAAAGTATTTTCAATTTAAACAATTAAATGTGTTTTGGTTTTTTTTTTGCCAACAAGTATCATTTAAATGTTTTTCATTTCAAAAGGAAAATAACAGAAAAGATCAATAAAGTGCATTTTAGAAGAATGAGTCAGATGTATGTACCATGTACTCTGTTTATTTACACTGAGAACCATAATTTACCCAGCATTTTCTGGTACCAAGCAAAGGGGGAAATAATGGACTGCATTTCTACTGCCTAATTTTATTGCAAAGGGACTGCATAGTTTTCTAGAGAAATAAGCATTTGCTAGAAATAAATACTTCTAGAATGATATGTACCCTTATGTTTAAAACAGACTGATGAGCCCCACAGGGATGGGGGATGGAAAGGGTGGGAAGAGAACTTATATACATGTATGCACAACCAATCCACATGGACACCAGGCTGGGGAAGGCAGGAAGGGTGTGGGAGCAGGAAGAAGAGTGTCAGTGGGGAAAAAAAGGGGACATCTGTAATAGTTTCAACAATAAAATATATAAAATGAAGAATGTAAAAAAAAGAAAAGAAAAGAAACATTTTGAAGGGACACTAATAAGCACTGGAGAAACGCAGTTTAGGCAGACACAAGCCATCCCCTGCGTCTATTAGAACAACACAGAGGGCATTTCCACCCTGCCTGTGCTAAGCTGTTCCTTTTCCCAGTAGCAAAGACTGTTGCCGTATGTTTAATTAATGGCTCTGATTTTATTTTTCAGAATGAAAAATCCCCAGGACGATCCGCAAGTCGATCGAGTAATATTTCAAAAGTAGGTGAACTTTATTTATTAATTATTTATTGACTTCCATGTTTTATGATTTGTAAATAAATATTTTATAATGGTGTCTGTGAACAATACACAAATATGACTTGTTAATGGTTTTAACGATTTCAAGCTTTTACTGGGTTAAAAGGACATGATTTTATACAACAAAAGGAGTTCAGCTGGTTTTTCTCTTCCGTGCTGTAGGCAAAAGGTCATCTGCTCCTTTCAGAGCATCATGCAAAGTACGTTTTTCCCTCTCGTTTCAAGCCATCATAGAACTGCCACATACCCACGTTTAAACTATATCAACATTTGTGCTACGATATCTATGAATTCAATGTTTCAGGAGTTTGGACTCAACAATGCTAGAATTTAACTATTCTTGTCACCAGGGCAGGTTTTAGAAATCAATTTAAGACATTAGTTTGGTCATACTTACTTTAGAGTCAACAGATGAAAAACACAAAATACTCCCTAGATTGTCTATAAATCCAACCAAGACACCAGAGTGTTGAAAATGTTTGGCATGGCAGATATAGTCTAGATTTTATTTTGCCTTGGAAACAAATATTAAGAGCTGTTCTCTAAAATGAGGCACTATACGTGTATAGTCTTGGTGCTGGGGAGTGAAAAGTCATTTAGAGCCATTTTTCAAATTGCAATTTTATGGCTTCCAAAAATATAATTCAGACAGAGATGGATTTACTATGAATAAAACTTCCATTACAGGGCCCCTCACGTGCCAGCACCTTTCCACAGCCTTGAACTTAATTTTGTATACGCAATTTGTATTTTTTCCTTCAAGAGTCCCCCCCCCCCCAATAGTAATAAACTTTAGGCACCATAGAACCTAAATCAACTTCTGATTGAAGGGCATTTTGAAATTATGTTTTGTCTTTGAAAACAAAGGACTTTATTACTCATTGAAAAATAGCAGTAGCCAGACTATCAGCATTTTCTTAAGCTGGTTTCCCATGGCCAGTCTTCCAAGACAATGCAAGATGGCCAGTGACACCTGCAAACATACTGGGTTGATAGCAGAAGCAGTACCCTGAGTGTAGGAAAACCTATTTTTAATAGACAGTAAGCATGCCTGTCCATTGTTCGAAAGGGAGACTATATCTCTATGATGCAATGCTATCCACTATACAAACATCCTTAAAAAGATGTTCCAGGACAAAAGTAGTCAATGCTTCTGCTTGCAAGACATGCAGAGATGCAAGAGACACATAGAGAATTGCAGCTCAATACATGTTACTGACCATGTTTAATGACAGTCAAATCTGAATGCCTTTGTAGATATTTGAGAGGCAATGTGGCTTAACGGTTAAGAGTACTGACTCTGGAGAGAGAGAATCTGAATGCAGGTTGCTGCTTACTCAGGCTTTTTCACTTATGTGTAACCCTGAGACAGTCACTTAACCTTCCTAAGACACAGTTGCCTCCTGGGTGACATGAGCATGATGATATCAGTCACCAGAGGAGTTTTTCTTAAGTGCTTGTAAATTAAAACAATAACTTTGAAATGTCTATTATGTTAGTCACGTCATGAAGAGCCTTGCCCACAGCTGCCGAACATTGTCATCTTTCTGAACTTGAATGCTAATGTTGACCTAGAAACTTGTAAACAGTCCTGACAACTCCTTCATCACACCAAGTATTGTTTCACTATCCAGAGGTGAAATTCTGTCTGCATTTCCAAACTGCTGTTTGAGTTTGACAAAATGCAGCTTGTTTAGAACATTTCAACCTTTTAATTTGTTCTATAAGAAGTGAAAGAGTCAGGAGTGTGGTTTCCCTTCTGCGAGTTCTTCCAGGCTCTGCTGTGTATTAATTATGTCAGTGTGTGGGATGTAATTGATTATGAAAATGCACGCTATTCAGAGAGACATGAAAAGCTCTCTTCTTAAACAGTCACTCTAATTGCACAATGGCAAAAATCAACTACCTCACATCTCTAGGGATGAAAAGATTTTAGTGTACATACTTTTTGATTTAAACCAATATAACTTACCTTTTATTTATGTTCAGAATTACAGTCACAAATGCTAAATACATTGTTGAGTCCTCACTACTTTTTCATGAATTACTAAGTGATAAATTGTTCATTAAGACCATATAACTTACCAAATATGAAATGCAAAAATCTAGCAATATTGTAGTCCTTTTACTTTTAAAGTGGTGGAGAAGAAAACATTAAAATGGAACAAGGATGTTTTTTCTCTAATTTTGTCAAAATAATTTTTTATGTAAAAAAAAAAAAAAAAAGGACTGTGAGTTTTTCAAGGATGTAATAATCCTTATAACGGGGTAATTAAGAGTGTGGTTCCCAGAATAACTGCTCAAAAGGGTAACCTCCCTTAGTAACTTTGTCCATAGAAGGCGAATATGTAATAATATCTACCTCTTGGAGAGGTCCTGTGTAAGTATTCACTATTCTTATTGTGGGGCTTTTAATATTTATATCTCAGAAACAGCATCAAAAAATGCTCAGTAGGTCTTTTTGTAAGCAAGTGAAGTTGAGACATGGGTTATACTATATGCATTGTTTTCTGAGTGGAATAAGAATAGATAAGAGACTCAACTGGATTATGTAAGATATTAGTAATCTGACAGAATTGTATTGAAAAAAAAGCATATTCCTTTTTTCGTTAAGAGTGTGTGTGTGTGTGTGTGTGTGTGTGTATATATATATTTTTTTATATTTATATATATATATCAATAATAAATTATCTGAGGTAGTAGCAGTATCATTCATAAAGGGTGTCTTCCTTCTCTTTTACCAAGTTTATGCCATCCCCTAGCCTCTGATATAAGAAAATCACACGTAACATGGAGGACTCCATTTGGAATGGTTAGCAGGTATACCCTCCACATTGTTGAGTCTGCTTCCCTGCCTATTTTTGCTGTTCTTTCCTGAATCAGCAGACCTTCTAATCATCAATATTTGTGGAATGTTTCATATCAGGAATCTTATTCTATACTGGAGTTGATGGAGCGTTGCAAAAAAATCTTTCAAGTGCTCAATGATCCTACAGTAAAGTGTTATATGGGATATGCCTGAGATGCTTATTCTTAGGAATAAACCTGCTGGCAGGTCTGGCCTTGGCTGGCATCTGGGAACTTGGATTTCAGGAATAGAGTATCCCTTTAATTGATAAAAAGTGGTCTACTGTGTCTAAACTGTGCAAACTGTATGGTTGGTCCTAAATACCCGCTTTCCTTAGAGGAGTCTAGATTTTGGTATATAATGGGAAGTGGGTACCTACATGACCAGCCCCCAGTAGAAACTTTAGGCATTGAGTCTCAGTGAGTTTTCCTAGTAGATATAGCACGTCACATTGTCACAATCCATTACTGCAGGAATTAAGCACATCCCGTACAACTCCACTGGAGTAAACTTTTCGAAGGTTAGAAGTTTTCTCTTGGTTTCCTCTGGACTTCACCCACATTCCTTTTCCCTTTGTTGATTTTTCTTTGTATCTGTTCACAGTAATAAGTCATAGCTCTGTGTATGACTATAAATTCAGGCTTTGAGCTGTCTTAGAGAATCACTGAACCTAGGCAAGTTCATGGGAACCCCTAGTGTATTAGTCAAAACAGTGAGTTCAGAAGGTTATGGGAGCTCAGAGGATGATCTCTTCCAAGTGGTGAAGACAGGATCACATCAGAGAAGGTCTCTTGGAAGAATGGTTTATAAATAGGGACTTGAAGAATGGATGTGATTTGATCTAGAGAAGTACATATAAAGGAGTATAATAAGTACAAGACATGGATGCTAGAAAACAAGGATTATAAGGAGATGGGTACATAAAATAGTTCTTAGGGACCTTTGACATGGAACTTTGATAACAGGATGCATTCTCTTTAGTCTAGTCATATAAGTGTTATCTGGGTTGGAAACAGAGAGATGGGTTAGGAACTCTTCAAGATCCTTGAGGCTTTATTTAAGTAAGTATGTATGAAACTGAACATTATTTTTGCTATACAGGATGGTATAAACATGATCATGTGGCTGTGAATGTGAAATATGCAAGTGTGGGATAAATATCACATGTGGAATTGTTAGTGAACATTAAAAATGTCTCCTTAGTCTTTACCTCTGAATCTTTATACTGTACATTATTCAACTGCAGTTACACTTGGGTTGTACGGTCATTCCAACTTTAAATTTTTATTGGTTTATATTTCTAGCTTGTTTTAAGACATATAAGACAGATAGACTTGTGACTCTTTTTTGTTGTTGTTCTAATAAGATTTGTGTGCCTTGGATATGTTAAAGTTGACCCCCAAGCTACAGAGAAGTTATATAGTTTTAAAACAGGGCAATGAATGTGCGATTGTCAAAATAGCTCCAGTGCGAATATGGCAGCTTTCATTTATCCATCAGTTACTTCTTTCTTTTTGAACCACTGCCTTTGATATTAGTGCTTGCTGCTTTTTAATACACAAATGGCTCGCAAACAGGTTCCTCAAGATGCAAAATTAGCCAAATTTGGCCTGTCTTTTATTTCTTCTTGGGTGAGGGATCATTGCATTCAACTAGCAACCACATATTATGTATTTCACAAGGAAAACCTTTCAAAAGCAAACTGTCAAAAGGAAAGAAAGCCTTGTACTTTCAATTCAAATCAACATCTAGGATTTTCTTTTAAATAAAAATGCTTTATGCTTTTTCGTCTTTGTAGGAAGCAGCTCACAAAATCTAATCTACTTATGAAAAGAAATTCAAAAGCCACTACCTTAGCAAAATGATATTTCGGTTAGTTTCCATCATTTCCTATTATATTCCCAAGACTGCATTTACCTGACAGAGGTTCATCTAAATTGTTCAGTTGGTCTAGAAATACCATGTATTGAAGTTCAGGTAAAGATAGCGTATAGTGTATAAAATATTATTTCTGAAGCTGTCTCTCCTCTTCTCTGTGTACTCAGTTTATTGAGCAATAAATGGAGATGCATAGTATAGTCCATACAATTTATTCAACCAACATGTTTGTAAGGATGTACTGTGGACAAGGCATTATATGAACCGTAGCATTTTAAATAGATGGTTTTCTTGGATCAAATACATACTGTGACTTTACTGCTGTAAATTTTCATTTCCTCACATTTTGCCAGACTTAACTTTAAGGTTCCAAATACTTTCCAACACGGTCAAGGTGAAAATGTTCCCTAAGTGTAAAATGTATTGGGAATTTTTTCAGCCTAACCTGAGCCAAGCTTTTGCATGTCTGAACAGGTGTTCAACGTTCTGATTTATTGAGAGATCCATCTTGGTTTGCTTATACAAGGGACCCATAAATCAGCCATACCCTCAGACTATGTGCCTTTAGAGGGTAAGTTTGATAGGTTGATGAAGTAAAACGGGACGGGGGGTTAGGAAACAATTAAAAACGAGGTGGGCTAATTTGAGAACTTTCATAAATTCTGAGTCCTGAGACTAAAGCTAAAAATGAGGATAAATTCAGTTGAATTAGTAAAGGTGTTGGAGGAAGATGAAGAAAGCCTGAGATCTTCTTAATCCAGCAGCTTTTTCTTTATGGACACTCACTCCTTGAGTGATCCCATCTAGCCTCACAACTTTAGAAAGCATCACAGGCTAACAACTCTCAAATGGATATCTCCAGCCCATGTTTCTGCCAATTCCAGACTCAAATATCCTACTCAAAATGGCCACATAAATGTGTAATAGGAATCTGTCTTAGGTCAGGTTGTCCAGAAGCAGACCCTAAGATGGGATTTTTTTTTTTGCAATGATTTACTATGGGAGTGTTCCCATTGGGAGAAGCAGGACAGGCAAGAGAAGGAAGTTAATAAACGTTCCCCCCGATTCTGCAAGGGGGACCATGCAATATAAAATATACTTGAGGTTGTCCTCACTTGAGGCCTGGAAGCAGGACTTACATTCTCCCATACCAATCATTCACTGCCTGGGGTCACTTAAAGAGAGGGAAACTTTCAGGCACTTGGACTCTCTTTACAAGCAGGGAAAACTGTCTAAGAAGCCAAGGGTAGGTTTCCAAAGAGAATCACAGTGGCAGGACTTTAGAAACAGAGATGTCCAGAAGCTGAAGGAGCCATGTACTGAAACACTGAAAGGGGCCAGGCAGGATTTTGGTGGGGCACTGGCTGAATCTGGTATGGCCCACCCGTTGCACCCCTCATATTCATATGAACTCCTTCCATCCTGTAATGGATACTTACAGATGAGGACTGGTCACAGTTTCAGAGAAAAAAATGAAAAGACATGGATTAGTAGAATGAGCTCTTGCTATCACAGCTGCCAATGCTGTATGTGATTCATCATCTTCTTCTCCCACTCAATTCATATATCCCTCATTCTTGATTATGCGTTCTATTAGACTCGGTGGCTTGCTCGGTGTCTCTGACCTCCAATTCTGATCACGGTGCTCTGAACAGCGTATGGTTGTAATCAGCCATTTAAAATGAAACCTGGGTATGAATAAACAAGAAAATGCTGCAATGGATCCCCCAAGTTTTAAAATATTCTTGCTTCCCCATTATGCAGCAGCAATGCTACCTTTTCATAATGGGCAAGTCCAAATGTTTAGTGAATTGCCACTCTGCCTACTAGACAATAAAATGATGTTATCAAGTTCACGAAGGTCCAGTCTGTGAACAACCGATGTCTGTGGTCAGGTCTTCAGTCTGTCTAGAGCCCAGTAGCATGCCTAGAGCTGCTTTCCAAACTATGAAGAGAACTTGGCTGCAATATTACGACCTTGCACACTAGGGTTTTCACTGCGATTCTCTTTGTGGGACTTGCATCCTTATTTGTTAGGGTAACTCATGGTATTTGCCACTTATTATAGTGCTGTCATCAAGGCTGCTTGGATTGCAGCTGAAATTGCTGCAGAGTGTCTGTCATTCTAGGGCCCATTCAAAACTGGTTGCCTTCTGAGTCACCTCATGAAAGGTCTGGACATTATTCCAAAGTTTGGTTTTTGCTGCCTCTAAAACCCAGAGTCCCACCAACCACTCTGGGTCTTTCTTAAGAGTAAAGTAAAATGTAGAAATTGCCCTAAACTCTGAAGGGAATATATTGGCATGCATAACACATGGAACCCCTAAAAAACTCACTGATTTGGTCAGGTTCTGAAAATTTGTTGACTTTTATCTCCTATCCTCTGGAGCACACTTGACCTCATAAGGCATTCAGATTATTGGCCTTTCCTGCTTAGTAGATCTCATTAACATAATGTCCTCAATACAATGGACTAATCTGATGTTTGTCAGACAATCAAGGTCACCTCCAGGCTATATGGTGTCATATCCCGGGGTAGGACAAGGAATGTATACTCATGTCCATGTCAGGTGAATGCAAATTGCTTTTGATCTTCATTTGATGACTATTGAAAAGAACACATTTGTAGGGCAATAGCCTCATATTGATCAACCAAAATCTGTGTTGATCTTCGATAATAATGACATCACATGCAGCACAGCAGCTGCAATTAGAGCTGCTACTTGATTGCATTTGCCCTGGTCTACTGGCATTTGCCTGACCTACCAGGTTTCTGGAGGGAACAGACAGAAACTCAATGGTGACAGGATGGAAACAATCACCCGTATATCCTTTTAAGACTTTTTCACACAACAGCCAAAATGTTCTTTCAAATGTAAGATGCCCTAATCTAGCCCTGTGTTGTCTCTAATTGTATTTTTTATCCCTCTTCCTCTAAGTCACACACAACTCTTGCTGTTTCTCAAACATAAGCGTGTGATTCAAGGAGTTTGCCCCCCGGGTCCACACTACCCACAATGCTCATTTCCCAGATATCTGCATGATTGGTTTCCTTGATTTCCCCCCCATTTCTTCTTAGATACCACCTTATCAGTGAGGACCTATCTCCTTTTCCTGCTGTATTTTTCTTTAAGGATTGTATTGTGATCTTCACATTATATATTATTTGTTTAACTTAAGCTCTGTGAGAGTAAGAACTGTATTTCTTGGTTCAATACTGCTTCCTCAGCAATATCTTAGACAACACACACAGCAAAATTTTCATGGATACAATGCCTAGGGCAAGAGAAACAAAGAAAAAAAATGAACAAATGGAACTATATCAAACTAAAAAGCTTCTGCACAGCAAAAGAAACAACCATCAAAATGGAAAGAGAACCCGCTGTATGGGAGAACATAATTGCCAATGATACATCAGATAAGGGGTTAATTTCCAAAATATATAGAATACTCATACAACTCAACAAAAGGAAGACAAACAATGCAATTAAAAATGGGCAGAGGACCTAAATAGATACCTCTCCAAACAGGACATACCAATAGCCAAGAGGCATATGAAACAATGCTCAACTTACTAATCATCAGAGAGATGCAAATTAAAATGACTTTAAGGTATCACCTCACACCTGCCAGAATGACCGCCATCAACAAATCATCAAACAACAAATGTTGGCAAGGATGTGATAAAAGGGGACTCTAGTACACTGCTGGTGGGAATGCAGACTGGTGCAGCCACTATAAAAAACAATATGATGTTTCCTCAAAAAATTAAAAATTGAACTGCCACCCTGGCCAGTTTGGCTCAAAGGTTAGAGCGTCGGCCTGCGGTCCAAAGAGACCCGGGTTCGGTTCCCACTAAGGGCACATACCTCGGTTGCAGTTTGTCCCCGGCCCTGGTCAGTCATGCGGGTGGCAGCCACTCGATGTGTTCCTTTCACATCGATGTTTCTCTCTCTCTCTCTGTTCCTTTCTCTCCCTCCCACTCTACCTGAACAAAAAATGGAAAAATGTCCTCAGGTGAGGATAAAAAAAAAAAAAAAAAAGGAGAAAAATTGAACTGCCATTTGACCCAGTGATCCCAGTTCTAGGAATATACACTAAGAAGCCTGAAACACAAATCAGAAAGAATATATGCATCCCTATGTTCATAGAAGCACTATTTACAATTGCTAAGATCTGGAAACAGCCCAAATGTCTATCAATAGATGAGTGGATAAAAAAAGCTGTGGTACATATGCACAGTGGAGTACTATGCAGCTGTAAGAAAGAAAGATCTCTTATTGTTTGAGACAACATGAAGGGACGTGGAGAGTATTATGCTAAGTGAAATAAACCAATCAGAGAAAGACAAATATCACATGATCTAATTTATTTGTGGATAATAATGAACAAAATAAGCTGATGCACACAATAGAACCAGAGACATAGAAGTAGGGTTCAGACGGACATATGTCAGAGAAGGGGGGCAGGGGAAGGAAGAGATAAACCAAAAAACTTATGCATATAAGCATAACCAATAGACATAGACAACAATTCCGGGGAGGGGGAAGCAGGTGCAGGATTAGAAGGAGAATATCAATGGGGGGGGGGGCATCTGTAACAAAAATAAATCAATTAAAAAACAAAAGAAAAGAAAAGTTACTGCTAAGCAGCATGCACTCTGTAAACATGTGTTGAATGAATGAACAGAACCTGTTTTGTTTTGTTAGCTTTAGAGCATAAGTTCTTAAATGGAATCTGTGGGTGTATAGAGTAGTGATCCTAGGACCAGACCAGTCTATAAACTTGTTGTTACCAACACACACAAGATAAACAGAAAGTAGAAGTGTTTATAATAGATGCCCCACCCAGATGCTCAGTACCAGCCACCTACTCCCAGCTTCTCTTAATGTTTTCAGATAATTCATCAGCTGCTTCCCTCTCCAGAGAACTGTCCTAAGTCAAGTGGTGGTCTTTCACCCTGGATGCATAACATGTAAGGATATTTTTTTATATCACACTTTAATACTCACCAAAGAACATCTATTGCAGAAGACACGCCAAATAATTAGGTGGAAAGGATGATTTACACTGTGCATTTCGGCCAGCCTCTGTCCTATAAATGGAGTGGCCATGGTGGCAGAGAAGGAGGCTATGCATAGGCAGCAGTACCATAGTCTGCTCCTTACCAAGGGTGACCTAGCTGGCCCCACTTCTTGGCCTATCAGCTGCAGGGACTGATGCTGAGCCCCCCATCTAGGACTGTTTATCAAGAACAACCAACCATTTAATAGGAACTTGATTGCATCAAGTACCTTCCAGTTTGGGTAGGGCCAGGATTAGAGTAGAGTAAGCAAAGCACTAGGCTCAAGCACAAAATGTAAGGGGTCACCAAAACTCAGCACTCAAGATAAATGTTAATGCTATGCTTTGTCATGCAATACCAATGTCATGCAAAAATTCTATGATAAAAGTTTTAAATAAAACAGGACTCATTCCCAGCTGATTGGCTCTGTGGATGATTGGCTCTGTGGATTGAGCATCATCTTGGACTGAGGGTTGCAGTTCAGTTCCCAGTCAGGGCACATGCCTGGGTTTCAGGCTTGATCCCCAGTAGTGGGAGTGCAGGAGACAGCCAATCGATGTTTCTCTCACATTGATGTTGAAGTTTCTATCTCTCTTTCCCTCCCCCTTCCTATCTCTCTAAAAACAAACAAACAGGATCCATGCTATCTTAGGCCATATGTAGCCAGAGACAAAAAGAAAAGTCTAATATTGATTTTCTATTTATTTAAGTTTTGATACTTGTTTTACCATGGGATTTTTTTGCATTTGATTTCTGAAAACACACATATATATATATACTGCTTTAACATATGATTGTCTCTTGCTTGCTGAAATTTTGGTGCTCCTTACATTATGAGCCTCAGGTGAATGCCTCACCCCTCGCTTTAGCCCTGGCCCCATGCTTCGTGTGACAGCTGAGAAGTGACAGTCAGTCTACTAACACGGATTCTGCCTAACATCATCTCAGACCCAGGACTCACTTAGAGCAAAACAGGTTTGGCAGTGCATGTGTGGCCATCAGACCCATGCGTGTTAGCTGATGCCCTATAGGCCAGACGCTGCTGTCTGATACAGCAATTATATATCCTTTGGAAGATACATCAGAGGCTTCAGCTTAGGAAAGGCATCCTGGGAGAATGGGACAGTGTCCCACAAAAGGCAGTATGTTTTTAAACCAACAGTCAGTAAGTGGTACTTTGCCGTTCACGGGTAGAATCCTTGGGTCTGGGAACTAAGGGATAGAAATAGGGGTTACCTGACTCACCAGTTACCCTACTCCCATTGATCCTCTTGGAGAGTGCTTCCCACATACATCACATTGAGCTCCGTGGGTTTATCAGTTCCAGTGCAGTGTCCAGAGGGGACTCTTCACCGGAGGACTCAGAGTACCACTAAAATTAAAGCTATGACTGCTGCCTGGTCTCTTTGAGCTCCCTGTGCTAGCAGCCCAGTAAAGAAATCGGATACCATGCTAGCAGGAGCAATTAACCTTCATCCTCATAAGAAAGCTCTGCTACATAATGGCAGCAGGGAGAATTGTGTCTGTCCCTCAAGTGACCCACGGGGGCATCTCTTTCCGCTGCTTCGTTGTGGCTGTAAACAGGCAAGTATACCAACTATGGCCTATTAGAGCTTGGTAACCAGGGACCCTGACCCCTGCATCGGCAGAGGGTTGACAAAAGAGGAATCTACAAGGGCTGTGCAGTGAGGACTATCAAGTATGACCTCTGGGCCAAATGCAGCAGTGGGGACTGTATTCCATCCCACTTACCCTCCTCCTGTTTTTCCAAAAAGTGTAACCGATCAGATTCCTGGAGAAGCTCTATTGAGGTGGAGTGAACTTGATGCGACTCACAAGTAGGTCTGGTGGTCCAAGGAGTCCCTTGGAGTGGACGCTGTTGATGCTCCTCCCAGATTCCCGCTGCAGTGCAGTGCCCCATCCCCCACTGCTGAGGTGTTGGCTGATAATACATAGCTCACAGCTACCGGCTCTGTTTGCCTTTGGCCAAACAGGAACTCTCTCACCCCGGGAGCTATGTACTCCTGTACCCCAGCAGGTCAGAGGTACTTGACAGGAATGCGGGCATTGATCCCCACCCTTCAAAGTGGGATTAACACTCGGGGTCAGTTTTGTGCCAGAGCTTCCCTGTGGGACCAGCTGAAGCTAGTGTCCAAGTAAGACAATGTCCTGGTTAGCTCTGCAGCCCCGCCCTACAAGTTCTTCCCTCTTTCCATTGATAAAAAGCAGGGCCCTAGCAAATCACTTGGACAAGAATAATTTTTCATCCTTTAAAAAAATTTGTTAAATGTATTGGGGTGGCATTGGTTAATACAATTATATAGGTTTCAGGTGTACAATTCTATAATATGACATCTCTATATTGTATTGTGTATTCACCACACAAAGTCAAGTCTCCTTCCATCACCATTTATCCCCCTTTACCCTCCCCGACGTCCCCATCCCCTTCCCCTCTGGTAACCACCATACTGTTGCTCCGTCTGTAAGTTTCTTGTCTCGGGTCTACTTCTAGGGAATCTAACCTAAGCAGTTTAGGAACTTTTATTGCAATTTCACATTTGTACAGCATCCCATCACAGACTATTTTTAATTGTATTTTTATTTTAAAAATTGGTCCATAAAGGATTTGAAAGAAAGAAAAAGAGAGACAACTGGTCCTTCATCACTGACAATTTGAGAAGCACTACTCTGGAGCATCTAATATGTTTTTAGAAAGTGCAGATTTCTAAATTGTCTAGAGTACTTTAGAAGATCCAGGGGAAAAAAAACAAAACCTAAAATTATTCAAATTATTTTAAGTGTATATATATGTATATATTCATGTATTCATATTGGGGGATATTCAGTTTTCATCAAATGAAAATTTACAAAGAGGAGAAGTACATGTCCACATGTCTTCGGAGAAATACACATGAAGGATAAATGTCTTTTAGATGACGATGAGCTTTGTTTGTTTGGCTAAAACTGGCTTGATCTTCCCTATTTTCGTAAAACAAAATCTGACGGCATCTGTGATTTTTCACTCATACGTCGAATAGTTCTAGAACACCTGCTGTATGCAAAAAGTATTTTCCGTGCTAGAGATTCAAAGCTATCAGAGCTACTAACATCACTGCCATTATAAAATGTATATTCTAGGTTTATTGCACATTCTCTGGATTGTTATCTCTAGCTGAAAAGTTTTAGGGTTTTTGTTGTTGTTGTTGTTTATTTGTTTTCAGAATTTTATCTAGGGTAGTCCTCAATAACTCCCCTGAATCTCAAGAACTATAAAAAGCCATACGTTTGGGAAACTATGGGTATCGTGACAGGTCAGCCTTGCCTTCAGCTAAAGCATTTTGAGGATCTGGGGGCCACTACAGCTGGAGCAGACTGGGAAAGCTATTGCTCTGACCATTGGTTGAGGTGGCCTCTGTGACTTCAACCAAAGGTGATGAAGGAGAGCACCCTTCATGGATCATGATCCAGATACCGTAATGCTAGCCAGCTTTTATCAACCAACTGGATTATGTCTGAGGACTCACTTGTTGTTCTGGCAAACAATAGGTACAGGAGGGTTTAAATATATTCTCTCCTTTTTCCTTCAGCAATATGATCCTTAAACTATGTAATTTCTATTTAGTTATGATTCCTTTTCAATATTAGTACCATATTTAACCTTTTTAGCCTTCAGATAAGATAAAAATTTGGAAGTACTTTTTAATGTACTTTAACATGACCAACATTTGGATGGTTGATGGGGAAAGGGATTCATCTCCAAAGCAAGAAATTTCAGCTTCGTGGTTTCCAAGGGCTGTTTTTAAATCCCCCTTTTAAGTATGTCCAGTGATTAAATCTCTGAACAGAGCATCTGCTAAGAAGCTGGGATCAATAGCATTTTCTCTCCTCCAACACTTAATAGATGGATATAGGCTTCTTTCGATGTTAACCAGTTAGCATTCTGTTGCCTCTGAACATCCCTTAAAAAGAGGATGGCTGTCTTTGAAGAAAGTCCAGATTCAAGGTAATTTTAATTGAAACCAGTTGTTAAGAAAGATTGTGTTTGTGGAGGTGAAATTCAAATACAAAGCTGCAGATTGGCTCATGACTCAGACACATGGAGCATGGGATTACTGTTGGCATCTATGCCCTGTGTCTCCTCAGAGAAAGAACTCTGGCTATCACCAGGAGTGCAGGCAGCTGTGATCCCCTGACCCAATGCCCAGTCAAGTACAGGCTCCTGAAGAACTCAGAAAGTGGGTCATGCCAACCACTCAGTGGGAGAGAGCAGGCAGAGCAGGGCAATAGAGTGTGCCAAGACAGTGAGGAACCCTGGCCGGGGCTCACTTGGCATATGTTAAATGTATTTCACAGATCAAATGGACCGGTTCATTTAAACTTAAACTCTTTACTATTGGACTTGCATATATTAAAATGTCCTTTCTTTTACCATTATATATAGTAGACTTGGGAAATGAGTTTAGGATCTCATATATTTTAAACCTGTCTAATGATGTGAATGGGTGAATGCACCTGTTTTATTGATGATGGGGGAAGTCTTTCACCAAGAGACTAGATCCTTCAGGTCAAGATGAAAAAGATTTGTTTTAAGATATATCATATGGAAGAAATTGTTCTATACTGGTGAATTTTCATTAGCAAATAATTGGTTATTTACCCTTCAACAGTACTGTTAATATGGTAGCCATTAACCATGGGTGGCTATCTAAATTTAAATTAATTGCAATTATATAAAATTTAAATAAGTTCTTTAGTTGGCTAGCCACATTTCAAGCATTCAATGGCTACAAGTGCTTAGTGGTCACTTTGTTGGACAATGAAGCTACAGGATGTTTGCGTCATCACAGAAAGTTTTATCGGGCAGACACCTGCTGTGGCAGAAAGTATGGCAAACCCCTCTGTGAAAAGAAATACGTGAGGAGTACCTGGATGTTTTTAACACAGCTAGAAAAATGATCCCAATCTGGACGATATGTGACAATATTTAAAATTTTAATATGTAAGATCTTAAATCCTGATGCCTGCCATGTATTTATCCTTGCTTAACAAGAAATAATGAAGAGCAAAATCTAGTGCTCATGAATGGGTCAGTCACAGGGAATTAATGACACAGCTCTAATTGTGACTGTGGTTCTGTAGTAAAGTTGAAAGTTGTTTTTCCTGACCAATCATAAAGCTAAAGTGGGCCAATATTTTGGTTCCCGTAAGAATTCTAAAAGAAGCCTGGTTGGTGTGGCTCAGTGGATTGAGCATTGTCCCATGGACTGAGAGGTCCTGGTCCAATTCCCCATCAGCACTCATGCCCAGGTTGCAGGCTTGATCCCCTGTAGGGGGCGTGCAGGAGGCAGCCAATCGATGTTTCTCTCTCAGGTCTATGTTTCTATCTCTCTCTCTAAAAAAATCAACAAAAACATATTTAAAAAAAATTCTAAAAGGAAATGAATAACAGGTAGTTATGTGGTAACAAGCTAGAAATGATCTCTTGCCATTGATAATCTGTATTTTTACACAGAGCAGAAACAGAAAGCACTCTTGCAGTTGCAATTTCTTTTCCAGTGGAGGGATTTATTGTAAATGAGGCTGATTTCATTAAATTTATTTCTTATTTTTGTAGATACTCATACATTTCAGTATAGAGAATCACCAATGAAATAGGAATATGTATTCAGTGTCTAACTAGCCATGAATTAATGGTTTTCTGGGATGTTGGGCGCCAGGTGGGAATAGGACATTGTGCAAGCAGGAACAATGGATGTTGCCCTGTAATCCTCTAAGCAATCATAATGTTCTCCCTCTTGCTTTCTTCAACGAAAAAATGCAATGCAGGAAAAGTTAATCTGAAACCAAATTAATATTTATTTGATTTGAATAGTTTTAAGGTCAATAAACTATACAAGATTTCTTTAAATTCATGTACTCTCACATGGTAGCTTGACGGTTGCACTCTTGAATTTTTCACCTGTGATTTTACTTTAGAAAATAATTTAATTTTGCAGATTTTCTCACTTATAACAATAAGCTACATTTAGTTTTAGCAACTATAAAGATTCATCAACCAAGGACTTAGACATATTTTGGGTTAAATTCCAAAGAACTTATACTCATATATGCATAATCGACACAGACAATAGTTTGGGGAAAGCAAGAGGTGAGTGGGGAGGCAGGGGGTCAATGGGGGAAAACGGGGGTGGGGAGACATCTGTAATACTTTCAACAATAAAGATTTTTTTAAAAGAAAGTAGACGTAATAAAAAGAGGCATTGTTTAAGTCATTAAAAGTCAAAGAAGTCATGGATTTGATCATCTTTAACCCACTTAAACAAAAGATGATGTTGACATGCCTTCTCCTTTTCGGTTATTTCTTATAATATTAAATATTAATTATATCATCACAGTTTTATGGCCATGGCTTCTCTCTCTCTCTCTCTCTCTCTCTCTCTCTCTTACAGTTAGATTCTGTTCTTTTGCGTCTTTCACCTACATTCATTTGTTTACTAGCTGTCACCTAACATTTGTTTCCTTTCTGTGTCCTTGATCACCTCCCCTGTTCCTGAGCTCTTTCCATATATCCTACGGTGAGGCGAATGTTGGCAGCTGTGTTGTTAATGTAATTAATGTTCAGAGTCAATTTGGAATGACTAGGCCAAATAAATCCACTTTGAGACTCAAAGTACCCAATTTGGCTGTCTTTGTTGATCAGATTAACTGGCTAATTGTCAAATCTCTATCTCACTAATTACTGCAGAGACACATCATATAGTCCCTCATTTGATTCCCATTTCATTGAAATTTACAATCAAAGCTCTGTGAAGGAACAGGACATGTAAATAGCACCGATTTAAGCTGAAATTCAATAACCACTTGCGTTGTTTTCCCTCTCATCTTTCTGCTGAAGTGAGGAACGAGGGAATTATAATACATCTTTCTTGCTGCCACTGGAGAAAGGGTGAATGAGGGGAACTCTATATCCACTGTACATAAAACTCATAAACATAACACTTTCCTTCACAGCACACTAAAATTCTCAGACCTAAGAACTTTTTATTTTTACCTTTGAAAATGAAAATACAATAATTAATTACTTATTTGACCCATCACAGGCCTTCAGTCTGCCAGAAGGAAAATTTTTGCTGACTGAACTACAACGAACTAGTATTTTATTCATTTGCTCAGCAAACTTATGTTTTGTACTTGTTCTGTGATAGGAGAAAAAAAATAGAGCTTCTTACCTCTTGGAATGTGCATTGAGCTTGGAAGGCTATTCGATAGATATAACCCAGTGATTACAGTTTTGTATTGGCTTTCTTGATTCCCTAACGTGGCATTTTCACTCTTCCAAGATGATTTTGTTTTAAGTAAAAAAAAAAAAAAATTACTAAACTTACTTTTTGTGACTACCCATCTAAAAAAAGAAGTACACAAAAAACCTGTGTGGGAAAGCTAATAACAAATTTGCAGGTCTCTGATTCACGTATTTGCAAGATAAATTTTACATGGTTTGGAAAGACTAATGGAACATTAGAATTTGGTTTTAAAAATATGTCTTTTCTCTCAGAACAGAATAAGATAGCTAAATAATAAAAATATAGTAATTATTTAATTTGACTACTATATGCCTGTGTTTTTCCCAGTGAATTTAAATGGCAGACTCATTTTCTAAATGGGCATATACTATACAAAAGGGCATTTTTCTTATGTCAGCTGAGTTTCTGACTTGCTTACTTTTTCTAAATGGATGAAAATAATAATAGTTAACATTTATTGAAAACATAAGTGTCAAGCACTGAGCTAAACACTTAACCTTGGAGATAAGTGTTCTTCACTTAAGGCATTCAGGAAAATCAGACTTTATGATAAAAATAGTTCAGTTAATATATATTCAGGGTACTTGAATGAGATTCCAAGAAAAATATTAACAGAAATATGGTCCATCCATCCATCTTTCTACATACGTTAAGCCTGTCATGTCCATTCACTTACATATGAACCCAAATGAGGTAAGAGAACAACTTATGTTTATATACAGACCTTTCTACGTGAGTATAAATGGAAGGCTTGCTTGCTGCTTAATACATAATAAAATTATATTTAAAAATATTATATCTGAGAAAAAAAGACATTTTTATATTGAAAATTACTTTATTAGCACAATAGAGGATTGAATTTTAATTTTTTTGAGGTTGGAGATTTACTATGTTGTATATTAATAAGGATACATAATGAGCACCTGCTATTTGTCACTTATTGAGCACCTACTCTATGTCAAGCACCCCAGTTGGTACTGGACACATATCGTCACTAACCCTGACAGAAACCTTGTTAGATTGATTTACTATTTGAAGATTAGAAGACTAAAACTTAGAATAACTTAATTTACCCTAACTCATAAAACAAATTAGTGATGGAGCCTGGATTTTTAACCTAGGTATTGAACAAGAGTTACCTATCCCTTGTCTCATGTGCCCAAACACCTCCGCAGTCCTCTCTGACTTTTCAGTGTGACACATGCAGAGGTGTGGACACAGATTATGTAGGATTCACACTATAGAAGGAAGGAAGTGATTTCAAAAGTAAATGTAGAATTAACATGGTTGTAGTAAGAAAAAAATTTGAGTGGCTTATTTTGACAGTAGACAGACATTTGGATTTCTTAAGAAGAATAGTGTACTACAAAGGGGACTTAAAAAATAATGGATCACCCAGCAGGTGTCGCTCAGTGGTTGAGCATCAACCCATGCACCATGAGTTTGCCGGTTCAATTCCCAGTCAGGGTACCTGCCCAGGTTGTGGGCCCGATCCCCAGTGGGGGCATGAAGGAGGTGGACAGTGTTCCTTCTCATTGATGTTTCTATCACTCTCTCTCTAAAATCAATAAAGAAAAAAAAATTGTTTAAATGCATTGTAAATGTAACATGGTGCAGATAAGATTGATGCATTCCACTGCATGTGAAATTTTACTTAAGAATGTATTGTACACAATACTGAATTCTGGTTAATCATATGTATTCTGAGTTATTTAGAAATGAAGAGTACTTTGACAATCATGCAAATAAGATAGATTTTTGAATGGATAAAGAGGGGGATAAATATGTGACATAGTAAAATGAGCAAAATTTTAACAATTTGGGTATTGGTATACAGGTGTCACTTATAATTCTTTCAGCTTTTGTGTATATTTGAAATTTTTCATAGAATGCTAGGAAAAAATAGAAACGTTGGTAGCAATATGTAGGATAGATTGGAGGAGCAGAGAGTAATTCTCAGAGACATTATAATAATCTGGATAGCAGCTGTTGAGGACCTGGGCAAGTTAGTGACAATGGGAAAGAAGAAATACTGCCATAATTAACAATTAAAATAAATGAGTTAGTGTTTAAAATTTAGAAATAAGGAATGAAATCAAGAGAAATGAATCTTTTTTATTTCTCAATGATGATGTATATTCAATGTTATTTTATATAGTTTCAGGTGTACAACATAGTGGTTAGACAATCCTACTTGAGAAAGTGTTCTCCCCGATAATTCCAGTACCCACATGGCAAGCACTGTGGCCAGGGAGGTATGAGATACAGCACTCTTACTGACCAAGCCTGGGTCACAGGGACACTGGTGTGGGCATATGCAGACAGCCCTCCCAAAACCACATAGCATGATTTCCACACAGAAAACATGCTTCTGTTATCAAAAGGAAGGTGTGCTTGGAAATCAGAAATAATGATATATTTATTAACTGGCCAATACCCATGCATACTTTTTCAAATGCGATACATTTTTTTTTTTTGGCATTTAAAAAAATTACATTTTACTTTCAATATTATTTTGTATTGATTTCAGGTATACAGCATAGTGGTTAGACATTCATATATCTTACAATGTGTTTCCCAATATTTTCAGTACTTACCTGGCACCATATATAGTTATTACAATATTATTGACTATATTGCCTATTCTGTACTTTATATCTCCACGCATATTTTGTAACTACCAATGTGAACTTCCTAATCCCTTTATGTTTTTCACCCAGTTCCCAACCCCCTTCCCTCTGGCAACCATCAGTCTGTTCTTTGTATTTATGAGTCTGTTTGAATTTTGTGTGTTTGTTTACTTTGTTCTTTAGAGTCACATATAAGTGAAATGATATGGTATTTGTCTTTCTCTGACTTATTTCACTAAGCATAATACCCTCTAGGTCCATCAATGCTGTTGCAAATGGTAACATTTCATTCTTTTTTATGGCCAAGTAATATTCCATTGTAGATATGTACCACCACTTTTTATCCACTTGTTTATCAATGGGCACTTGGGTCGCTTCCATATCTTGGCTATTGTAAACAGTGCTGCAATGAACATAGGGGTGCATATATTCTTTTGAATTAGTGTTTTTGGTTTCCTTAGATATATGCCCATAAATGGAATCACTGGGTCATAAGGCAATTCCACTTTTAATTTTTTGAGGATTCCTCATACTGTTTTAATAGTGGCTGCACCAATCTGCATTCCCACCAATAGTGCACAAGGATTCCCTTTCCTGCACATCTTCAGCAACACATGTTGTTTGTTGATTTATTGATGACAGTCATTCTGACAAATATGAGATGATATCTCATTGTGGTTTTAATTAGCATCTCTGATGATTAGTGATGTTGATATTTTCATATGTCTAGTGGCCATCAGTATGTCCTCTATGGAGAAGTGTATATTCTTGTCCTTTGCCCATTTTTTAATTAAACTTTTTTTGGTGTTGACTTGTATAAGTTATTTTTTTTAAGATATTTTTAAATGGATTTTTAGAGAGAAAGAGGTAGGGAGAAGGAGAGAGACAGAGAAACATCAATGTGTGAGCAAAACATTTGGCTGCCTCCTGCATGCCCCCTACTGGAGATCGAGCCCGTAACCCGGGAATGCACCCTGACCAGGTATTAAACTACCAACCTTTCTTTGCATGGGCTGAGTCACACCCACTGGCCAGGGTGAGTTGTTTAAGTTCTTTATACATTTTGGATATTAACCCCTTATCAGATGTATCAGCAAGTATGGTCTCCCATTTAGTGGGATGTTTTTTCATATTTTTGATGGTTTCCTTTACTGTGCAAAAACTCTTTAGTTTAATGTAGTCCCATTTTTGTTTACTTTTTCTTTTTCTTTTGTTTCCCTTGCCTGAGGAGATATATCAGAAAAAAATGTTGCTAGAAGAAATGTCCAAGATTTTACTGCCTATGTTTTCTTCCAGGATTTTTATGGTTTTGAGTCTAACATTTAGGTCTTTAATCCATTTTGAGCTTATTCTTGTGTATGGTGTAAGAAAGTGGTCTAGTTTCATTTTATTTTGCACTAGACCATATCTAGTCCAATATTAATTGACTAGACTGTCTTTACCCCACTGTATGTCCTTGCTGAGCCCTGCCCAATTTGCAAATTTGTGAGTAAAATAAAATAAATGTAATGGTTTTAGCTGCTAAGTTTGGGGATAACGTGTTACTCAGCCACCACAGGTAGAACTCATACACACTAACTTTTCTCATTAAGGTTCATTTTGTCCTAGCAGGAAGACCTGACTTCCTTCAAGACTACTTAACACCCAGAAGAAACAGGAACCTTGGCTCTTTAGCAGTAGAAGTACATCTTATTCCCACTAGTTTCCCCTCCTCACTCTGCAACAGTCCCGAGATTCAGTTAGTCTCATCTTTAAAAAAATTTATTTTTTATTTTTTTTATTTTAGAGAGAGAGGAAGGGAGAGGGAGAGAGAGACAGAAACATTGATGAGAGAGAACATCGATTGGCCACCTCCTGCATGTGCCCTGACTGGAAATCAAACCGACAACCTCTTGGCATATGGGTCGACGCTCAACCACTGACCCACACAGGCCGGGCATCTTATCTTAAAACTTTTCTACTTGAATGACAGACAGCAATCTCTGTAGCTCCCAAAATCTAGATGGTAAATATCAAACTCAGGTGTCACCTTTGTGAGAATTAAAACAAAGCACCACTTACTCAAGATATTATACTAACATCTGTCATACAATTGTCATACGTCATACTGACTTTGTTAAAACACAATATTTCACTGTCATCTGATTGAAAATTACTTTACTAAACTATGATGTCTGTGGGGTGAGTGGATAGCACCCCTACAGTGCAGTATACAACCTGCACAACTGAACATGCCAATCTGAAAACCCTTCTTCTAGTTTGCCTGTGTCTCTCTTTCCTTGGCTTGAGATGAATGGAAGCATTCTCTCATCCACACTGAATAACACTTCTCACCTGTCAATCTTGTCTTTCTTACATAGCCTGAAGGTGGTTAATGGCCTAGAAATGTCACAAAATTATTTGTGGAGACCATCTCTTCACAAACCCTACATAGACAAAATAGTAACAGTTGTTTAAAATATGGGGATACTGTTCACCTGTTCTAAGGTGCAGTTCAGAAATAAGAATAGTCCCACCCAACATATTCCCAATAACATTTGATTATTAGTCATCTATTCAACAAGTATTTATTGAAATATATATAATCTCGGAAACAGTACCAGGCACCAAGAATGCAACCGTGAGCCTTGAACTTTACAGTGTGATGAGTTATTCAAACAGACATAAAATCACACAGATACACAACAGTGAATTTTGATAAGGGTTATGAAGGAATTTTAAGTTATAGTAGAGTATATGGGAGTGCAGGTCTGGGTTCAGAATAGAGATTCAGGATTTATCACTCAGAGATGATAGTTTTAAATTTAAGCAGTGGTATTCACTGGGAGTACATGTATGGGGGAAAAGATCAGAAGTCTAAAGACAGTTGCAAGAAACACTCCTGGGTCCACAGAGGAAGGATGAGAGGCGCCCTTGAAGAACACAAGACACGGCAAGAGGGACCGACGCCAACCTGGAGAGTGCTGAGCCGCAGAGCTGCAAAAGGAAGACTGCAGAAGTCCTCTGAGAGTTTAGGGAGGATTAATATTCACACAGGATGATCAGGTTTGACAGAGACGCGCATGCCAGTCACCTTCAACTTCAATAGAGGGGTTTTATGATAAAGACACAGGGAGGGGTTCATAACTTCCCAAGGAAGAACGAGGCTGTGGTATCCAAAAAAAGTCTTTCTGGGTGGGTTGAGATTGAGCCGAGTTTCATAAAGTAAAGTAATAGATGAAAGTGGAAGCTAGGAGCAACTTGTGCAAAGCCACAGAGAAACAAGAGTGTGACATGTTTTGGAGCTGCTGGTTGCTTGGAGGGAAGAGGTTGCATTTGAAAGAATGGCAGAGAAAGAATGGCAGAGAAAGACGGAGACAAGTAGGAACGAGATCACCTGAGATCCTTGGACAAGTTACAGAGGAGAGTTTTGCGATGAATGTTCGAAGGAACACTGGAAGATTTAAAACAGGGAAAGAGTGCAAAAAGATCTGAGTTTTAGTTAAGACCACCGTAGACATAAGGGTTGGAAAAAGACAGACAAAAAGCAAGGGATCAGTTAAAAGACAATTGCAACTGACCCAAGTGACACAAGGAAGTGGAAGAAGTGGAAATGAATATGAGATGTCCTTCAAAAAGCCGAATATATAGGACTTGAAGACTCTGGAGTTTGGTGACTAGATGAGGGAGGAGCCTGGGATGATCAGGATTCTCTCTTTATTACCAAGATGAATGCTTGGGGCTATGTACTGCCATTGACTACTAAAAAGGACACTGAAATAATACAGGGTTGGGGTATTTTAGGTTTGCTCAATGGCAGTAGGCTCTAGGCAGAGTGATCCGGGCTGTGGGGGAAAATAGACACATCAACAAACACTCTGAGATTTCCTTCTGGAAAATGATCAGGTTAGGGCATCTTTAAATTTGGGGAAAATATTTATAAAAAATCCAGTGATCTTTTGAAAGCCATGAAACAAGTTTAAATGCAAAGCCCCCAAAATTCTCATTTCACATTCTCCCAATGCATTCAGGCAGGAGGGGAAACAGTTTCAATCCTCTCCTCTTTTAATTGACTCAAATGTTCCGAGAACCAACACTACACAATGTATTATGGTCACAGCTCACAACTTCACTGTACACGCTGTTCTTCTTGCCCAGATTCCACACCACGATGTCAAGTGCTAATGCCCTAGGTACATGGCTCTCCAGCCCTTGCACTCACTTTTGAAAAATCAGGACAATGATAGAAATAAAATGTGCATTTTTTTCAGTGGTGGTGACTACTGCAGAAGGTGGTTTTTATCTAAAAGGAGCAGCGTTTACACTTAATGAAAAATGGTTTTTAACTTTTTTTTACTTCATTGAATTTATTGGGGTAACATTGGGTAATAAAATTGTGTAGGTTTCAGGAGTACAATTCTATCATACATCCTATGTATTTTGTATTGTGTGTTCACCACTCCAAGTCAAGTCCCCTTCCATCACCATTTAGAGAAAAGTTAAAAGTCTGTGGTCGTCTAAAAGGTGATAAATAAAACTATTAATATGTGGATACACAGCAAGGCATGGACCTACATTGTATTAAACTTCCATAATTCCAAGAGTCCAATACTAATAAAGAATATGTAGAAAAATCCATGGTGTTCCTGAAAGCTTAAAGTAAGCCCCAAAGAGATACAAACAACAGAGAGAACAGTATTCAGGGTGCTGCTGTCGGCTGTATACCACATAACTCACACAAATAGCTTATTTTCTGTCCAGAAAATGCTCCAGGATAGTAGAAGAGATATACTGAGAGTTTACGCTGAAATTACCTAGTGTGAGACTTAAGACATTTGTTTCCTTAAAGGAGTCTGCCTGACATTTGAACTCCCTTATAAAATTGCATTAAATATGTATCAGCTTGGAGGCCCAACCAAAATAGAATAATGCATTTTCAATTCAGTGTTGGTTACACTTGACCTGTTTTAAAGTGCTTTTCTAATGAAATGGACGCGATGCCAAAATTAATTCTATGCAAGAGGCAGAGCAGACTCGGTGTTATTTAATCATAATGCATACCATCCACTTTGCCTGAGTGTGGAAACAATACAGAGATGGCGATTGCTTTAATCTGGCAGCCCTGATAACATTGTCATAATAATCAAAATGAAGTTCAAGTGGTTTTCTGACCTAGTTTAACACTCATGTTTTACTATAAGAAATAAGGAAGGGCAGACAATCAAGGACCTCTGCTGCGGCAGTTTCAGCGTGTGGCTGCGCTAATAATTCTGTATCAAGGGCGATGGGCGAAGGAGGAAGGCTGCAACCTAATCCTCTTCCTTATTGTCACCAACTTATCTGCTAAGTGCCAGCTGCCATGCTAGAATTTTTTCCCACTAATGAACTCATCAGTGAGTCCATTCTTACCAAGTAGCTTGCTTATTTAACAAAACTACACTTTTTACAGATGAGGAAACTAGGGCCATAAGAGTTTCAAAGTTATGAAATCTGGGAATCGGAAGGTCGTGCATTTCCCTCTCCACCAGGCTGCCCTGTCCAGTAATCTGTCAACACACAAAGTGTGTCAGAGGCTTTGCTGGAGGGTGGGGCTGTGCAATGGATAAAATATCCCAGGCCCTGGGTAGTGAGAGAAGAGTCACAAGGATGTAAAGTACAGCATCGGAAATACAGTCAGTCATGTTTCAATGACTATGTATGGTGCCAGGTGGGTGCTGGAAATGTCTGATTGTTTGACCACTGTGCCGTATACCTGAGACCAAGACAGAGTGATGTGGAAGGTGGAAAAATATATATATATATTAGAAATACAAGAAATGTCCTGACCAATAAAAAGAAGAAAGTCATAGTCCCTGATAGAGTGTTCACCCTAGTGGGGAGACCAACCGCAGATGAGTAAAAGTAAAAACAGGAGGGTGTTGTCAGTGGGGGTTAAAGGCTGCTGAAGAAATAAAGAGTTGGCATAGAGAATTAGGGGAGGACGAGTATTTTTGTTTGTTTGTTTTCAGTGAAACAGGTATAAGTAAGGCCTCTCTGAGGAAGGGATATTTGAAGGAGAGACCTGAATGATGAAGGCGTGAGGCCTAGTGTAAGTCTACTGTAGCAGGAAGCAGTAAACTCCAAAATTCTGAGGCAACAAGGAGGTTGGCGTCTTCCAAGGAAGCACCAGTAGAAGACTAGTTTGGCAAAAATGTAACCAACAGGGAAGAGAAGAGCATAAATAAGATGGAGACAAATCAGGAGCCACATAGGACCATCTGGATTTTACCCTAAGAATAATGGGGAGCTGTAGAAGAATTGCGTCATGAACATGACATCATGTCATTTACATCTTTAGACAATTGTTCTAGGTTCTGTGTGCAAAAGAGGTTGCTTATTTACCATCTATTTGATTCTAGTTTCTGAGCAGGATATGTAAGATCTCAAATGACCGTAGTTAATTTACTGTTTCTCCCTGAAAAGTTTTAATTTATATATTTTGAGTCTGTGTTATAGGTACACATATGTTTGTTAGACCATGCCTTCTTTTTCTTTTTTTTTTCTTTTTTTCTGTATGTAACAGCCTTGCGTACTCATGTGATGGTTTTGCCTTAAATTCTATTTTGTTAGGTTTTCAAATTGCTAGCCGAACTTTTTTGCTGTTTATATTTTCTCTGATTTTTTTAAATGTATCTTTTTTTTTTTTAGGAGTGTCACTTGCAGAAAATGTTATTAAATCTTACTTTTTTTTTTTTTTTTTTTTGATAATGCTAACCAGGGGATATTTCTCCATTGATTTTTAGATACAGTGGAAGGGAGAGAAGGTGAGAGGGAGAGAGGGAGGGAGGTATAGAAAGAGCGAAACATCAATGTGAGAGAGACACATGGATTGGTTACCTGTCGCATTGCCCTAACTGGGGCCAGGGATTGAACCTGCAACCAGGTACATGCCCTTGACCAGGAATCAAACCCACAACCCCTTGGTCCATGGGCCAACACTCTTAACAGCTAAGCCAAATGGGCCAGAGCTAAATATTACTTTTAAATCCGAACTGTGTATCTATATATGTTTCTATTTTTAATTATATATAAATTTGATTGTTTCTTGTCTCTTTTTTTTGCTTTCCTTTGATAAGTCTAAGTTCAGTTCTTTCCATTTTAAAGCTATACATTATCTTTCTGTTTTTACTATGGATGATCTCAGCTGAAGAACTAGAGCACATTTATTTAATCTGAGTTCTTAAATGTACCAATATTTACATGTTCCCCATAATAAAACCACTGTGCTAGCACAGACTTCTATCCCTTTCTATTTTCTTCTTCTCCTCCTCCTTCTCTCTCTCTCTCTCTCTCTCTCTCTCTCTCTCTCTCTCTCACACACACACACACACACACACACACACACACACGCACACTAAATGTTACTGAAGAAATTGAGTACCCATTTCCTCTGATACTTGTAGCATCTCTGGGTTTCTTTCTTGTTTTTATTTATTTGAGTACCTACTTCCAGAATGATTTCATTCTATGAAATCATCAAAAGTTCTGAAATCTCAGATGCCTGAGAATATTTTTATGTCCTCCCATTTGAAGAATTATTCAATTGGCTAATCTTTAACACTTGAAAATGATTACTCCATTTTTCTTGTATTATGTTACTACCCAAATGTTTGATTACCTGATTCTTGTTCTTACACAGAAAATTTGCTATTTTTCTCTAAACATTTTTTTAATACTCATTTTGTCTTTGATTTTCTCAAATTTTACTAAATATGTCAGGTAAAGGTTTTTACTTCTCCCTGCTTGTTTAGCATTTCATAAACCCTTTCAACTAAAGTCTTTTATCTTTTATAATCTTGTGAAATTTATCTTTATTATTATATTTTATGTAATTTTTTACAACTTTCTTCTTTAGAGCTGTCTTCTCAAAGAGTTCCTCAATATTATCTTCCAAATAAATAAGTGGCAATAAGAAACTAATAAAGTAGTAGTAAAAAGGTAAAAATAAATCAACCACAAGAAGTTAATTAATTAATAACACATCACAAATATGTATTATGCAACCATTTAAATGCTGTGAGACAATATTTTATTATGGGTTGATGTTGATAATAGGGAAGGTGATGCATGTATGGGGGCAGGGGGGACAGTTATATGGGAAATTTTGGTGCCTTCCCTTCAATTTGGTTGTATACCTAAAACTTTTAAAGAAGAATAAAGTCTATTTAAACATGGGAAAAAATGTCTTATAAAATAAGATATTAAATAACTCATTTTTTTATTGATTTTTTTTTTTTTTTTTGAGAGAGAGAGAAGGGAGAGGGAGAGGGAGAGAAAGATAGAAACATTGGTGACAGAGAACATTGATTGGCTGCCTCCTGCACATCCCCCCCTGGGGATTGGGCCCACAACCTGGGCATGTGCCTGACCAGGAATGGGACCAGTGACCTCTTGGTGCATGGGTCGATGCTCAACCACTGAGCCACACTAGCCGGGATAAATAATTCATTTTTAACATGGAAATTATAAACAACAAGCTGCATTTTCAGTACTTTTTGGTATGACAGGACATTTAAAAGTGTTTTACGTGTATTATTGCATTACTGCTCCTACAAGGTGAAAAGTATTATCCCCATTTTACAGATGAGGTTATTAAGGCACTGAGAGGCTAAGATTCTTGCCCAAGAGTACAGCTAGTGACAGATTTTAAACTAGAATATGAGACTCCTGAGCCTGCATTTAGTCCTCTTTGTGTAAATAATCCTGGACAGTAAACAAAGCAAATGTATATACAACCGTGATAATGCCAGATGGCAGAAAACAGGCAAGTTTTATTTTTTTCTTTTCTTTAACTGAACATAAACTTTAATTACTTCTGAAATTCAGATAAATAACTAGAAAATAATAAAAGTTTTAAAAATCTGTTCATCTTTAAAAAATACTTCCTATTTTTAGTTTTAGAAAAACACTTTCACCTTGTTATTTAAAACTAAATTGCTATGAAGATTTTATATAAGTATGTAATTGTCTAGAGAGTGAAATTATGTCATGACCTACTTGATTACATACCATTCAAAGTTTTGCAAATCTAACATATGCATATTTTTTAAACTAGTACATTAATTTATAAATACAATAAAGATGCATATGAGAAAATGTAGCATTAGAGATTGACCTAAACAATTAACCCTAGAGGGAAATGGCACCTGGTTAGCCTCTAATATGTACCAACCTATCACCACTTATAAGTAAAATACAAAGACATACAAAAAACTACCAGAATAGAGGCATACCAAAAAAAAAGCGATTGGTGAAAGACTTGCATTATGTTCTTAGATAACTATTAAATTCGGCCTCCACCAGATCACTAATTCAAAATATAAAGTTACTTCTAAAACAAAATCTTGGTAACTATCCCTCTACTTTGAGTGTTCTGTTTTTTGAAGTAGCCAGAGTACTGATTCACACCCCCTCAATCCTTCTCAGCCTTTGTACATCTTGTTGGTAATTGTATTTCAAAGAAAAGAAAAAAGTAGATTTACAGAGAAATGGCTCTAGTTATAGAAAGAGATAAGACAGAAGAGCCTTTGTAACAATAAATAATGATGATTTAGTTTTGTTTTCTTGTTTTTTCATTTACCTCATCTATTTAAAGGCTAGGTAGTAGGTGTTGGTGAAGAATTCCAATGCATCCAACTGCTAAAACTAGGCAAGAGGCTACATCCTCCATAAACAATATACAGGGAAGGAGCTTAACCACTAAACAAGTGAACCCAGAGTAATGAAACCAAAGATAATCTCATGGTCTTCCCACTGGCAAATAGCAGGTGTGCCTAACTCTCCTCTTGTTCAAAGATTAATAAACAGGAATATAAACAAACTTATAATTGCCAGGTACTACAAGACAAGAGAAAGGAAATACCTGAAGATTCAGAAGAAACATAGAACCCTTATAATGACTAACTACCAGAATAAGAACATTTATAAACCGTTGTGTCCCCAGCCCCTAAAACATTAGTGTGACTTATAGTGAGTATCCAATGAATATTCATTGAATCAATGAATGAATCTTTTAGAAAACCATTCTACATCTTCAGTAAATAACAAGAAGTCTTTCAATTCATAAGGCATAGAGAAAATAAGCTGAGCCAAAATAAATAAATAAATAAAAGTTACAAAGAAAATATAAGTATAAATCAGGCAGTAATAGGTTATAGATATGAATAATTTTCCCTTACATATGTATCAAATACTTATTCACAGTCTATAACTTGTCTTTCAACTTGTTATTTTTAAGGTACAGAAATGTTTAAATTTCATATAATAGAATATTTCTTTGTTCTTCCTGGTTTCTAGTTTTAAATTCTGGCTTAGAAAAGCTCTTATCATACAAAGACTATAAAATGTTTCCATTTTTTATAGCTTTTAATTTAAATCTCTTTAACCCAACTGAAATATATTATGCATGATGAGAGATCTGTGTTTAATAAATGATGTTTAAAGAAATAAAATTTCTTTAAATACATATTTAAATGACTTCTGCTTCGCATAACAAATTAAGTAATTTGCATCGTTAATCCCAATAAAGACAATTGGAAACATTGAAAAAATTATTAAAAAATAATTTCCTTGAAGACTTTGGAGAATTAACATGTCACAAACAAAATAACATACAAAGATCTATAAAGAATAAAAATCTAGAGAGGAGAGCTTGGTGTATGGGGCTACTTTTCCTCAGAGGTATTTACCAATTTGGGAAGTGGTCAAACAGCTAAGATTCTGAGAAGCCAAAATAGGAAACCAAGACTTGCCTGGATCAGGGACCTGGGAAACATCTCCTGCTCTAGTGGTCCTTCAAGACTAAACCCAAGGGTTGATTATGAGTAGGAAGTAGATAAGCCTCACAGCACCTGCAGCTTGTTTCAAATCATTTCAATGCCTGGAACAAATTAATGAGTGGATCACTAGTGACACTTGGTATCTGAAATGAGCAAATGTAAATTCTCACTTTGCCTCACTGATTTCTAAGAAGCACCCTTATTAGTACAATGTCCAACAACAACGACACAAAAAAACAGCTAGGCATACGAAAAGACAAGACAATAAAACTAAAACCAAGTCAGGATTCCATCAAGAAAGAGCATCAATTGTAAGCTGATACCAACCCTAGAAGATCTGAAGGGCTAAAGATCTGAGAAGCTAACACTGAAAATTACAGCACCCAACCAGAAGCATCAAAGTAGTTCTCAAGAGCTCACCGAAAGCTGCTACAATTCTCAGGAAGTTCTCAGGAGCTCCCACAAAATACCACAGTCTGAAGAAGTGAAATTGGTGGATCTCAAGGGCTCATCAGAAAGCCACGGTGAATCTCACGGCAGCCCACATCTTTAGCTACAAAAGCCTCTGGGAGAATAATGTCTCCTTTTCTACCTTCCAACTCACTTCCAAGAGTCTCTCACCTACAAGTATGTGGGGAAGGAGATTTTGAGAACTGTGTCATTGGCTTATTTCCTTAGTTTCTAGAAGATACTCAGAAACATGAGGGAATTTCTTAATGAATTCAGAACAGTGAAAGAATGTTGAACTATGATAGAACACTTGGCGAGAACATGGATAGACCTTGAGAATATCAGGCTAAGCAAAATCAATCAGACAGAAAAAGTCAAGCACCATATGATTTCACTTATATGTGGGATATAAAACTGAAAGCAACAAATGAACAAATAAGACAAATAAAAACTCTTGACACAGATAACAGTATGGTGGTTACCAGGGGGAAGGAGCCTGGGAGAATAGCAAAGGATAAAGAGGGTCAATTATATGATGATGGAAGATTTTACTTTGGGTGGTAAACACACAATGCAATATACAGATGATGTATCATATCACTGTACACTTGAAACCTATATAATTTTGTTAACCAATATAACTCCCAACAAATTTAATTAAAAAAAGAAAAACTGTAAATAAAGAGAGACCTGATCATAAAAGATTAATTTATTGCACTTTATAAAAATGAAGAAATTCTGCTCATCAAAAGCTACAGGTATGAAAAGATATTTTCAACATACACAAAGATTTATATCCAGACTTTGTATAAGGAACTATGATTCAACAACGAGGAGGAAAGGTCAGTCTGGGAACCCATTAGAAAAATGGCAATTAAAGGCAAGTCACAAAAGAGATTATTTAAAGAGTTAATAAGCATATGAAAGATATTCAAGTTCATGAGTAATAAGATAGAATTTAAAGCATAATAAGATCCTACTACATAGCTATTAGAATGGCTACACTTTAAAAGACTGAAAATACTAATTGTTGGAGAGGTTATGAAACAATGGGAATGGGTGGGAAGGTTAATTTAATCAACCACTTTTTTTTTTTCATATATATTGTTTCATTTAATCCTCACAATTACTATGTAAGGTAGGTTTTTTCTAAAATTTAATTTTATTTATTTTTTATTAATTAATTTTTGTTATAGATGTTTCTCCTTTCCCCCCCACTGATTCCCCCCTCCCCCTCCCTCCCTGCCCTTTCCCCAGTTTGACATTATCTCTTAAAATCCAAAATCATATACCCCATGATCCAGCATCTTCAGTCATTTATATATTCAATAGAAATGTGTGCATGTTTGTACCAAGATATATGAAATAATATTTATAGGACTATGGATTTGAATAATGTAAAATGTAAATGATCCAAATTTTCACAAAAATAGAAGAGATAAATAAATTATAGCATATTCATAAAATGGAACACTACAGAGCAGTGTAAATGAATCAACTACTTATACATGAAAAATGTTTATTTAATATCAAACACAGTGTTGACAGAAGCCAGTCAGAAAATAATATATACTGTATGATTCTATGAATGAGGTTTTAAAAAGGTAACGCTATATTATAGTTATTAGGACTACATATATAAGTGCTGAAAATATTTTTTTAAAGAAAAAGAGGCCTGGACTGTGTGGCTCAGCTGGTTGGAGCGTGTCCTGAGCACTGAGGAGTCGTGGGTTTGATTCCTGGTCAAGGAGAAACCAATTGATGTTTCTCTCTCACACTGATGTTTTTCTTTTTCTCCCTTTCTCTTCCTCTCTCTCTAAAATTAATAAAAACATATCTTTGGGTGAGGATTTAAAAAAGAAAGAAAGAAAAGAAGAGAAGTACCATAAAAGAAAAAATAATGGTTCTCTTTGTGGGGTAAAAGGATATAGTTAACTTCAAGGGGTCTACATGCTGCCTCTAAAATGTAGGTAATGGTCTATCTCTTGACCTAATTATTTATTTTGTGATAATTTGTTGAGCTTTCTAGATAATTTTATGGACTTTTTTGCATATTACACTACTAAAAGGAAGTTACCTATAGGGTCCTCACACTGTGGTTGATAATTCATTCATTGTACCATCAACTATAGGGAAGCAGTTAGAGAGAAGTAATATAAAGAAATATTGTTTCTGCCCTGGCTGGTTTGGCTCAGCGGTTAGAGCATCAGCCTGTGGTCCAGAGAGACCCGGGTTCGGTTCCTGCTAAGGGCACGTACCTCAGTTGCAGTTTGTCCCCAACCCTGGTTGGGTCGTGCGGGTGGCAGCCACTCGATGGGTCCCTTTCACATCGATGTTTCTCTCTCTCTCTCCCCCTCCCACTCTATCTGAACAAAATATCGAAAAATGTCCTCAGGTGAGGATAAAAAAAATATATATATATATATATAGTTTCGGATATATTTGGTTTTGCCTTTCAGAGATATTTTCTCAAGCCATACTAATGTTTTCAACTTACCTTATTTTGTTATTCAGCCTGCTGTAGTCTCGCCACTTGGCGCACTAGCTGACACCATGTTTCAGTGGTAACAAGTGTGCTCTACTGTTTACCTGCTCATCTCCGTTGTACCTGGTGAGGCCTTGGTCTTTCCCTAAAGACGACCTATCTCACTTGTATGCTCTAACCTGTCTGTCCATTCTGCCTTCATGTCCTCTTCCTCTTTAGAATTAATCATTCCTCTGTGCTATTTTCTGTAATATGCATGATCCTGTAGACACATTGTCAACAGTATATACATTAATTGTTTGCATAACTGCTTCAATCATTAGACTATGGCCATCCTTGGCAGGAGCATACGTGTCTTGATCATTTTCTCTTACTCTCACTTAGCTCACTGCCTCACTCAGATTAGGATCTCAGCACTTCCACTGAATATACTTACTTCACTAGTTCATTGCCAGCTTGGCAGTAAAGTTGTGAAATCTGGATCTGTTTGGAATATACCCCCCAAAATATAGTCAAGTTTCTGCAAATTATGGTTTGCTATATCACACAGATACAACATACACAGTGATATAACAATATCATGATCAGTTGGTTATATATTATTTTAAGTTTTTTTTAAATATGTTTTTATTGATTTTTTAGAGAGAGAGGGAGAGATAGAAACATCAATCAACTGCCTCCTGTATGCCCCCTACTGGCGATTGAGCCTGCAACCCAGGCATGAGCCAGGACCAGAAATTCAACCGGGACTTCTCAGTCCATAAGATGATGTTCAATCCACTGAGCCACACCAGCCAGGCATGGTCATGTATTTATAACAAACAAATGCATAGTTTAATCACTAAAGTACCACCTGCATTTCTAACTAGAAATATTTGACAGATTGTAGTAGGGATTGTGTATACATTCATTCTAACATAGGCCTTTCAAAGTAAGCTTTAAAAAAATTAGGGCCATAAAAATTATATCTTTCAATCAAATTTTAAAGTTTTTATAATAATGGAGATCATGCAGCCGTATATCCATGTAAAAACATCGTAAAACTAACAGAGATATCATCAGGAATTCTCCATTGCTCTTAGGGCTTCTCTCATAATTCCAATCTTACTTGAAGATTAGGGAAAAGAAGTGTGTATTTTGATTTCAATAAAAAGTTTTATGAGGCAATCAGTCGGAGACTATTTTGAACATCTAATTTATGAGGCATTTTAGCTGCTGTTCTTCAAGCCTACAGTAGAGGAAAGAAAATCATATGTGAGTGATGGAAAAGTGTAACGCTTTTCTCTAGTCGGTGAGCCCTGTGGTGCAGCCTTGTTGTTTTGGCCACACAAGCAGCGTGGAGTGGCTCGCATTAATGTCAGTCTGCAGGGCACCTTCTGTTCACCCCTGGGGTTCAGGGACTTCGCCATTAACTTGGCCAGAATACATGGCTTATTTATTTATTTATTTATTTATTTATTTATTTATTTATTTATTCATTTATTCATTTATTCATTTATTCAATTATTTTTGTGGTATGTGCCCCTAGCAGGAGCCGAACCCGGGACTCTCTGGTCTGCAGGCCGACGCTCAACCGCTGAGCCAAACTGGCCGGGGCTACATGGCTTTTTTAAAGAGTATTTGCCCCTAACAAACTACTGGTGGGTTTTTTTTGTTTTGTTTTTTTATGGTGCTGAACAAATTTTTTGTTTGTAAAACTTCCCCATATTATTTTAGTCGCCCAAAATTAATTGAACACTGACGTGACAGTGTATGGATACAAGATAAAAGGAGTCCCTTCCCTCAGAAAGCTCCAGTCCTTGCAGTCTGGGCTCCACACAAGAATGCCCCAAATTCAGGGGTTGTGGCATCGGTGTCATTTCTCTTTGCCAATTTCAAATTAGAATTTTTAACTGTTTTTAAATTATGTTTTAAAATAGGAACATATAACGGTGGTTAGAAACAGGAAATGTAAAGCAGAACCTTGCAGTCTGTTATGAAAACAACCCAGAAAAGAAAATTCTGAAAATTTGGTCTTGTGACCTAGCATCTCCTGCCTGATTTCACTGCTCCCTGGAAAAAGTTGACTGTGAAGACCAGGGCAGGTGCTCAGCCCATTCACCGAGAGTAAACCCGGCAGTCAGCTCGGGAAGAACAGATGACCACTGTTGACAGTGACCGTCTTCAATTCATGGAGACATGAATGGTCTAAATCTCAATCTGTACTTTGACAAAGTCCTGATAATGAATTCATGAAATAATCGTTCTTGCTGCAACATTTTCAGAGTACTGACAAAAATTCTGAGTGATTTATTTTGGGGTGTGAGTGTGTGTGTGTGTGTGTGTGTGTGTGTGTGTGTGTTTTGTGACTAAAAAGAGGAAGAATTGGTTAGGAGCAATAAAATGAGAAACTTTTTTTAATACTCAAATTTTTTTTTTTTTTCAAAATCAGATACAGAATCCTTTAAGATAAAGTTTTCAAAATAAAAAGGTATATAAAGCTGTGTGTTGTGATGCCACAGCTTTATGAAACAGTATGATGGTATCAAATGACATTTTCTCGTTTTCAGAAGACCTCGTTCTTTACTTTAGAACGAGATAGATTCAGTTATATTAATGACTTTGGCCGTTTCTTGATGTGTCCTCAGTATTTGGAATGATGCTATGTATAAAGTGCTCAACGGTAAATTAAGTAACATGAGACATTTAACTTACCATGTGAAATTTTAGTCAGCACGTTTGCATGAAGCATAAACAGGAATGTTTGCCTAAAAGGTCGTGGGAGTGTTGCCCACCTCAAGTCCATTGGTCATGGCCCTTCCCTCAGCATTCACCAAAAACCCTCACCTCTGAGAGACTGTCTTGAAGTGCCCAACGGGTTAGTAAGCCTGGTAACTTTTAGTTATTCAAAAGTAGTTTAGCCTGGCGGGTGTGGATGTTCAGTCAGAGGACTGAGCATCATCCCACGGACTGAGAGGTCCAGGTTCGATTCCTGGTCAGGGCGCATGCCTGGGTGCAGGCTCGATCCCCAATTCATCCAGTAGGGGGAGTGCAGGAGGCAGTCAATCAATTTTCTCTCTCACATCGATGTTTCTATCTCTCTCTCCCTTCCTCAGTCTCTGAAACACCAATAAAAACATATTTTTTTAAAAAGTAGTTTAATATGTTTTAGACAAATTTAGAATAAAATGCTAAGTATCTTTGAGAGTGTATAACACAGATTTATTGTCTCAGGCAGAGGGGTAGCAATGGTCATGTTTTCTACTTAGGGTTGCACCATTCTTCTTCATAGAAGAAAACAAATGTCACAACAAAGGGAATGAGGATGGATAAACGGAGTAAATTCACACTTCACCTTAATAATCTTCGAGCACAAAGCTGATTTATTTTACAAAGCTTTTTCTTTAAATGTTATACACTCTCAGCAATAACTTCCAGGGAACATGGAATATTTCTATCACACATAGAAAAATTGTTCTGGTAGTAAATTATAGTGTGAGTGGAAGAACATCAGTAGACATCGTTACTGCCTGAAAATGCACCTGGAAGAAGAATGTTCTTGAGCTAGGAATACTGGACTGTTCCTTTAAGCGATCCTGTCACATGGGCATCTAAACCTCTCAGGAACAGTCTGTAGCTAACACTGTTCTCACCTGGGCAGCATCTTCGGCATGTCTCTTCAATGATATTCTTGACAGAACCGTTTAAGCAATTTAAACACATCGTAATTTGTTTCTGTAAAGTTACTTTAGTCTGTATTACTAAATAGTATGCCATCAAGAGTGATGGGAGAATTTTACCATACGCTGAAATTTATAATGGGATCAGTTCTCTTTAATTCTGCAGAGTGCTGTGACGTTGTTGGGATTAGAGCTCCAGCATCAGGTACCTGGTGGGACCTACCGACAAGGCTGCATTCTGACTTTCGGGTGCCCTGGGAACTTTTACCTTTGATGGGTCCCTCTTCCAAAACATTAAAAGTATATTTTATGAAGTGTTCGCACAAAGACAAATATAATCTAGTCTGTTTGTATTGTCATTCTTTCTATTATATTAATGGTAAAAAACTAAAGTCAAAATATTTTTACAAGCATTTAAAACTGTCATGAGCCTTAAGCCCTGTACCTGTGCCTGCCAGATAAATGGGCCCTGCAGATGTAATATTTATTTATTCCATCCCATTAGGGATTTCAGACATGAGTTTTAGATTCAGTTCACCTCCATACAGGTGCCCTGTATGGAGGACTGCTTAGCTCTCCAGAGGTACTGCAAAGACCAGGCAAGGTTCTTCTACTTTGAAGACAACATTTCAGCTTCCTGTATTTTATGTTTAGGTCCTTTATAACATTTATTTGAAATTCATATGAAATCTGCATATTAACCAATAAAATCTAGTACTGTATTTCAGAATATCTTTTCATTAACTTGATCTTTTGTACACATCTCGGAGTCTACTGATCAATGAGTACTCAGGGGCACCTCACACGTGCTGTAATATGAGGTTCGGGAAGACACTCTCCTACCAGGAAGAGGCAAACACAGATGGTAGTACACGAGTTCATTGCTTTAAACTCCTTATTCTCTGGTTACTGAACAAAACATTTTTGTCAGACTTCTTCAGAATTGCCAGTGCCATGGAGTTTCACTGTCTGTGAAAAATAAGGTAGTGAGACTGCCCTGCCGATTTATTTTTTAGGGTCCAGTCCCCAGTTAGACAATGCAAATGAGCGTAGCACAGCTGATTGCATTTGTCAGCTGTTTGGTGTTTTGGTTGGAGTTTGGTTTTGTTTTTTTCTACCCTAGTTTGGCAAGTCTGTTGAAGCCTGGACCCAGCTGTGTTAATAGCTCAGAGTTGTGATGAGTAGTCTAGTAACAAGAGATTATTAGAAGAGATAAGATGAAGAATGGAAGATAGGCTTATCAATAGGAAAACCTGTGGGCTTTTAGCCTCTATTTATATGCATGCCCTTGATAGCTTTTTCTTGTAATAGTAAATGTCAGCATAAGTTTGGGTGTATAAGTTGTGATTTATAATAAATATGTATGTAATCAGTTGTGCATAGTTACTAAAACCTCCATAAAAACCCACAAGGAAAGAGGTCAGAGAGCTTCCGGCTTGGTTATGCAGAATGTTTCCATGTGCCACCAGGACAGGCCCAAACTCCATGAAGATAGCAGTTCCTGTGTTCAAGACTTTGTCCTATGTATCTCTTTACCTGGCTGTTGATTGGTATCCTTTGATATTTTTTTGTAATAAATCAAAAACCTAGTGAGAAAACCAGTTTCCTGAGTTCTGTGGGCTGCTCTAGCAAATTAATCCAACCCAAGGAGGGGGTCTTGGGAACCTCTGATTTATGGTCAGTTCGTCAGAAGTTCAGGTAACAACCTGGGCTCTCAGTGAGCACCTGAAATGGGGACAGCCTTGTGGGACTGAGCCCTTAGTCTGTGGAATCTGATGCTGTCGCTAGGTAGATATGGCCAGAATTGAGTTGAATTTTAGGGTACTCAGCTGGTGTCAGAGAATTGCTTGTTGGTGTAGGGGACCCCACTCCCATCCAAGCACACACACATACACATTCTGGAATTGGGTCCAGAATGCTTAGCTTGTATGTATTGTTGTATGTTAAGATCAGAAGGTTTTAGGAGTACAAGGATCTGGGGACAAAATGTGTTGGAGAGAGCAGTAGGCCGGGGTGGGAGGGGGGGGGGGCTCTGGCTCTGCCACTTACTGATTGCTCTTGGGTTCATCATTTAGCTTCCACGTTCTTATGTGTAAAATCCATCACTGGCAAAATTGAAAACAAGACAATTAGCAACTAACAATGGTACAGACAGGATGATCTGAAATCGCTCCTTATAGTATAACTTAGAAATGCTAGATAAAAATACAATAAATAGCCTTATCAACGCTTAGCTGTCTGAGAAAGAAGGGAAGATAAATCCCCAGGAATCAGACAGAAAAGGGAACCATAAGCCAGAGAAGTTAGACTGAGAGTTGACAGAGTGGCTGGCCTGGGGAGCTAGTCAATTATGACCATCTCGTGGGTGACAGTGCCCACTGTTGAACAGGAGACAAGGCCGTGGGCCTGCATGAGAGGGAGACTTAAACACCTCTCACCATCTACATTTTAAAAAGAGGGGAGCCCTTTAATATGCTGCTGTCTCAGTGAAAGTACTAGAAGAAAATCCAACCATCCACACAGAGAGATGGAAAGAAAGAAGCTTGTCCTTTTTTTGGTCTGAATTCTGTGTGTACACGGAAAAAAAATCCTCTGCAAAATGTAATCATAGATCTGTACTACATTCCAGTTCAGGGGTTCAAACTTGTGTTATCTGCATGCTTTAGGATCCCTCAAGTTCAGAAACATAGTTCTTCTAGACCAGCGGTGACCCCTGGCAAATAAACACTCCTCTGAAGGAGTATTCCCCACTGAAGGAAGACCAGGTTCCCCACAAACTATAACCTGTTGAAGATGCACTTACAATTCACACACTAAAAGGATACAAGGTGAAATCTATAGGAGGAAGAGTAATTAGCATATTGAAAACAAGAAAACAATGACACAAAAAAAGGAGTATTTTCTTATTTCAAGTTCAAATCCTCAAGATAGATCATTTGACATTGAAATTTAGCATTTGCAGCAATTAGTTATTTTCATATATTTGATTCTGAGTCCATATAAGTGCAATTCCACTCATCTACTAATTTTTCTTCACAGGAAGAGAAGATAGTACTAAATATGTCATTGGAATTTAATTCTAAAAATACAAATGTTATAGGTTCTTATGAAAATAAAACATTTGGAAAATAGTGTGTTTTCTCAAAAAATTAAAAATGGAACTGCTTGCGACCCAACGATTGCACTTCTGGGAATATGGCCAAAAAAACCCAAAACACTAATCTGAAAAGATACATGCATCCCTATGTTCATAGCAGCATTATTTACAATGGCCAAGATATAAAAGCAACCCAAATGCCCATCAGTAGATGAGTAAGTAAAAAAGTTGTGGTGCATTTTACAAAGGAATATTACTCGGCCATAAAAAGGAATGAAAATTTACCATTTGTGACAGCATCGATGGACCTAGAGGGTGTTATGCTAAATGAAATAAGCCAGATGAGAAAGACAAATACCACATGATTTCACTTATATGTGGAATAAAAAGAACAAAATAAACCAACAAGCAAAACAGAAGCAGACTCATAGATGCAGGGAACAAACTGATGAGGAGAGGGAGGTTGGGGGGCTGGTGAAAAAGTGAAGGGATTGAGAAGTACAGATTGTAGTTACAACATAGCCACAGGGACATAGTTCAGCATAGGGAATATAGTCAATAATATTTTAATATCTATTTATGGTGCCAGGTGAGTACCTGAATTATCATGGGAACACTTTATAAATTACGTAATTGTCTAACCACTGTGCTGTACAAAACTATAAAAAATCATATTGAATGTCAACTGTAAATGGTAAATATAAGTTAAAGAGAAAATAAAACATTTCATTTAAAAACATAAAAAGAATCTTCCCTGGCCAGTTTTGCTCAGTGTCAACCTGTGGACTAAAGGGTCTTGAGTTTGATTCCTGTTCAAGGGCACATACCTGGTTGCAGGTTTGATCCCTGGTCCCAGTTGGGGTTATGCGAGAGGCAACCAATCAATATGTCTCTCTCACACTGATGTTTCTCTCTCTCTCTTCCTTCCTCCTTCCCCTCCCTTCTTCTTTCTCTAAAAATTGATGGGGAAATATCCTTAGGTGAAGATTAACAAAAAAATAATAATAAAATATAATAAGAATCTAATAAAAAAAAGTAACACTGTTAAAAATAATAAAATTTAAAAAAATTAAAATATGAGGTAAAACATATAAGAATTTGAAGGAGAAATAGAGAAATCTACCCAAGAAAATTTAATATAGTCCTCTCAGTACTTGCTAAACATCAAACAAAAATGCAATGTAAAAAAGATATAAACAACACAATCAAGTTTTATCTGATCATTTCTCCAGGAGGAGGCTAGAAGTTCTGGCCAAACTTACTGATTCTCCTCATTCAAGAAGGACCTTAGGTTGCCCCAGTCCCTGGGCCATTGAGCCCCATCTGCAAGCCTTTGCCTTTATAGACCCTGGTTTCCTACCGATATTATTGTTAGTTTCCATGTAAGTCAACACATTAAAAAAATTGAGAAACACTGACTTAAAATCTGACAAAAAAAGGATGTGGGCTATACGGGCATCAATATAATGGCCTCTGTATTGTTTTGTATACCTAAAATATTTTATAATTTAAAAACAAGAGAATTTTAAGTATTTATAGCTACTGACTTCACTCCCTACAGTTCAACTCTTTCTTGAACATATTCTATCAGGCCTTCTGCTGTAACATTGCTCTTGTGCAGGTCAACGGTAATTCCCACATTGCCAAATTGTCATTTCTCAGTGTTTGTCTTAGCAGACTTCTCCAAATGGTTCTCTCTGTTTTTCTCACTGTGCTTTCTCTTTTCCATCTGATTTCCAAGGCCCCCTCTGCTGGCTTTTCTCTCACCCAAATTTTTTACTTTCTAATCTCCTATTTATTGATTGATTGATTTTAGAGAGAGAGCAAGGGAGAGGAAGAGATAGAAACATCAATGAGAGAGAACATCGATTGGCTGCCTCCTGCATGCCCTTCACTGGGGACTAAGCCCACAACCTGGGCATGTGCCCTGACTGAGAATCGAACTGGCAACCTCTTGGTGCATGGGTCTATGCTCAACCACTGAGCCACACCGGCCACGCTCTTTCTAATTTCTTTTAGTGATTCCTTTTCATTTTTCTGAACTTAAATATCAGAGTGTCCCCAAATTGTATCCTTACCTCATTCCTACCTATACTCAATTGCTAGATTATTATACCCATTCCATGGCTTTATATTTAAACAAAACAAAAAATAAAATGAAAAAGTGTATTAACAAGCATACCTCATATATACATGGTAGAGAGCTTTTCAATTGCCTTCAGCTCAAAATAATCCTCACACCAAAAAGGCATATTTGCGTGTGGCAGATTCTGCTACCTGTCATTCTCGCCTTTGCAACTTCCCCAAGAAGTTTTACAGTCCCGAAGTAGAGTTGATAGATTGCTCTATATCTCATCGAGCCAGTCTCTCAAGTGCTGAAAGCTAATGGTTGTGTCTCATTTCAGGAAGTGGAGTTGCAAGTGGGTCTCATCAATGTTGGTGCTAGACATCAGGTAGTTTAATAAGAGACATTTCTATGGAGACAAAAGACAAATAAAAGTTAATTATTAGAATAGACTATAAACCAGTGTCTCTAATCATAAGGAAATAGGTTGTACTTATTCAACTATTCATTTTGCTTTTATACTTGTGGAGATATTCTCTCTAGTTTTTGTTTGTTTGTTTGTTTTTTGTTTTTTTAAGGGGAGAACTAGAGTATAACCATTAAGCAATTGTATTAAGGGCAGTATGGCAGAACCAGGTATAAACAAGGAGAAATGCCACAGTATATCGTAAGAGGACTTTCAGTTAACTATGATTAAGGAAAAATGCTGTGTTTGGGCTTTTTGTGTTTTATTTTTTTATTTTATCATCATACACTTTAAAACTGACACCAGGCTAAGAAGTGATGAGCTGCCTCTGAGGTACTTCCGTGGATAGACCCTCAAGGTTCTGCTGTTGGGACCAGCAAGCCTTAGTTTCTATGTTGCAGATGCTATTTATGTCCTTAAAAATCTGTTTAAAATTTCATCAGATCAATCTCTCTGACAGATTCTGAAACAAAATATGGATTATTGCCAATTATTTTTCCCAATATCCTTTCTTTCGTACAATATGTTTTGATTTATCTATCTCTGCCTATAAATTTCTCTTCCATTGTAGCATTAGGCATTCCTGTGGGTTTAAAAGAAATTAAGGTTAGAGTACTTAAATTCCAAAAATACTCCAGGAAAAATGTTCTTCTTGTGTGATATAAGTCAATATGAGGGCCCTGGCAGCCTATTTCAGTGCAGAAAATCCATTCATTTTAATGGAATATCCAGTCTAATGGAACATATTGTGCTCAAAGAAAAACTCATTCTCAGGAATGTGCTGAAACAGGTACATAATTTACCAGAAATGAAGTTAAATTCAGCATATTTTAGAAAAATGAATCACATGAGGCTTGGATCTTGTGTTATGCATTTAACTTAAATAGCATTGTTTGCCTTTTACAACCATGATGATTTTAGAAAAGCTAGAAATATAGCCCCATTGGGCAAAAGGGCCGCAGTGAACTCCTGCGTTTACATGTTTCTTCCTGACAATGGGATTTGTAACAATACTTTCGAGCACAACAGAGAGAGACATTTTTTAAATTATTTATAATTGTATGTTTGCATGTTTTCCTTTACTTTGCCCAAATATTGAAACTCCTATATTCTTCTTTTCCCCCCTTCACATCCATTCTTCTTTGAGTTGCCATTTAGTACTGGGCCGTAAATTTAGCATATATACTCATTGTTGTTTTATGGGTTTCTTCTCTTTTCTTCTCCATGGTAATTTTCAGCTCCTCCATTATTATTATTTTCCCCTACAACATTACATGTTTTCTCTTCTCTAGAACTTTTTTTTTAATTATCTGGCACTGAAGGTGGCCACCAGGGTCTTTCCCCATGGATTTTTTTCTTTTATCTTTTTTTTTTTTTTTTATCATGGCTTACTTTTATTTTTTATTATAAAAAACACATACAAGAGATTTAAGAAATGATGAGTATAAGACAAATCAGAACCCCGGGGATTTTAAACGTTACTATCGACCAGGGTGCAGGACACTTTCTGTAAAAGACCAGAGAGTAACCTTTTCAGCTTTGCAGGCCACATGGCCTACAACTGTGAACTCTGCCCTTGTGGACGGAAGCAGCCATAGGCAGGATGCACCATGTGAATGAGCTGAGCTACATCCCAGGAAGTGCTGTTTCCCAAAACAGGCAGCAGGATGGATTTAGTGCTTGGGCCACAGTTGCTTGGTCCCTGCTGTAGACTATAGGCTATGGACTGACAAAATAAATAAAATCTTCACCATTGACTAGAAGACTTGCAAAAATGCCTAGCCTGCCAAGCTTTGTGCAACAAACTTCAAAGTTTGGACATGGGAGGTATGTGTTAAAACTGACTCACCAAAGTTAAAAATATGTTTTTAAAAATTGAGCACAGTAGTCCTAATTCTTAGGCAGTAGTCTGCACAGTGGGTAAGAGATTATATCTAAAATCTGTCTAATTGTCTAAAAGATCAAGCCTAATATAACAGAAAGTAAGATCTGTATGAAGTTTAATATAGACCTAACCTCAATTTCCTATTTTATGACTAAAAAAACAACTTTTAAAAGCAGTTTAGAAACATTAAATAAATTATTGATTTTTATTTTAAAAAGGAAGAAAAAGAAATGAGCCTAATGTTAAGAGGAAAAATCTAAATTTTATATTACATTAATAGAAAACTATACTAGGTGATTTTCTTTCTTATAGATCAAAACTTATCAAACAACTGTCTGAATTTGCTTCAGTTTTGGTGGAGAACATAAGTTTGAAAGACATTTCTGGGAAAACAATATTTTACCTAGAACGGTTAAAACATGTTTAAGAAAACATGATATGAAAGAGCATATCGAAATATTGGCTTTACCTAAATGCTATAACCTTTGTAATTAAATTTTTTAGAAGAAACGTGGGTATTTCACTTATAAAAGCACTGTTGAATACATATTGTAAGAAAAACACATGTCAATTATAAGAGAGCACAGAAGAAACATTGTGCAATAATAATGTCATTTTTACTCTCATATTCTTCTCTTCATTACTCCCTTCTCCACCCCACCCTTTTTATTTAGAAAATATATCATTTTCTTCCACATGTTTCCATCCTGGGCATTTTATTTTTGTTATACCAAATAAGTAACAAAAATAAACTAAAAGCTAATTTTGAAAAACAAAAAAATTTTTTACTCCCCTACTCATCCACAAAAAGAATGTCTCAAGAAACAGAAATCATTGAAATCATTGCTAATTATTCAGAACCGACCCTCTCGTTTTAGGCACAGTTCTCCAGAGAAACAGAAAGAGATTTATTTTGAGGAATTGGCTCACAAGATTATAGAGGCTGAAAAGTCCCACAATCTCCCATCTGCAAACCGGAGACTCAGGAAAGTCAGTGGTGAAATTGCAATTCCAGTTTGAGGGCCTGAGAACCTGGAGCTGATGGTGGAAATCCCAAGGGCAGGAAAAGGACAGAGTCCTAGCTCAGCAGACAGGCAGGAAGCAAAAAGGAGCAAATTATTCCTTCCTCCACCTTGTTGTTTTATTCAGGTCCTCAAGAACTTGGGTGATGCCCACCCACATTGGGAAAAGCAGCCTACTTTACTGAGCTCAGGAATTCAAATGCTAATCTCATCAGGAATTACCCTCACAGGCACACCAAGAAATAATGTTAATCTGGACAGCTCCTCCCCAAATCGAGGTGATAATAAAATTAACTATTATACCTAGGAAGTTACAAGATGCAGAAATGTAGCTGTTTTCTCTTTTAATTGACTATTTCAGAAACCAATATTTGGGAATCATTTATTCATGTAAATGTAGTACTTCTTTCTTGTGCATATTTAGCAATAAACCGTCTTTAAAAAAACAGAATAAGAAATGTGGTATATCAATTAGTGCTTAGCCAACATTAAAGGGATTTTTTTCTTATTCTCAATCCAAGACCTTTCAGTTTATTGCCTAATAATGATAGTAAACAATGCAATTTGTTGTACTCAAATAATTCTTATTTATAGCACTCCATTCATAGAAATGTTTTTATTTTTTATTAATTAATTTATTTATTTTTGTTACAAATGTTTCTCCTTTTTCGCCCACTGATTCCCCCCTTCCCCTCCCTCCCCACCCTTTCCCCAGCTTTGTTGTCCATGTCCATTGTTCATGCATACATGCATATAAGTTCTGTGGTGTATCTCTCCCCCACCACCCCCTCTTCTGGGAATTGTCAGTCTGTACCCCACTTCCAGGTCTCTGGGACTACCCCATTCCTCAGACTGTTATGTTCTTTATATTCTACAAATAAGTGAGATCATATGATACTTATCTTTCTCTGTTTGGCTTGTTTCGCTTAGGATAATATTTTCCAGGTCGCTCCATGTCATCTCAAAGGATAAGAGATCTTTCTTTCTTACAGCTGCATAGTACTCCATTGTGTATATGTACCACTGCTCTTTATCCACTCGTCTACTGATGGACACTTGGGCTGTTTCCAGATCTTAGCTATTATAGTGTTGCTACGAACATGGAAGTACATATATTCTTTCAGATTGGTGTTTCAGGCTTCTTAGGGTATATTCCTAGAAGTAGGATCACTGGGTCAAATGACAGTTCAATTTTTAATTTTTTGAGGTCACACCATAGAGTTTTCCATATTGGCTGCACCAGTCTGCATTCCCACCAGCAGTGTACTAGAGAGTCCCCTTTTCTCCACACCTCGCCAACACTTGTTGTTTGATGATTTGTTGATGACAGCCATTCTGACAGGTGTGAGGTGATACCTCATTGTTGTTTTAATTTGCATCTCTCTAATGATTAGTGATATTGAGCATTTCTCCATATGTTTCTTAACCATTTGTATGTCCTGTTTGGAGAGGTGTCTATTTAGTTCCTCCGCCCATTTTTTAATTGGGTTCTTTGTCTTCCTTTTGTTGAGTTGTATGAGCACTCTCTATATATTGGAAATTAAGCCCTTATCTGATATATCATTGGCAATTATGATCTCCCATACAGTGGGTTGCCTTTCCATTTTGATGATTGTATCTTTTGCTGTGCAGAAGCTTTTGAGTTTGATGTAGTTCCATGTGTTCATTATCTCCTTTGTTTCTGTTGCCTTAGGGAATGTATCAGTGAAAATTCTGCTGCGTATGATGTCTGAAATTTTGTTGCCTACAGTTTCTTCTAGAATTTTTATGGATTCATGAGTCACATTTAAGTCTTTTATCCATTTTGAGTTTATTCTGGTGTAGTGTGTAAGTTGATGGTCTAGTTTCATTTTTTTTTGCATGTAGCTATCCAATTTTCCCAACACCATTTATTAAAGAGGCTTTCTTTACTCCACTGTATGCTCTTGCCCCCTTTGTCAAATATTAATTGAGTATATTGCCTTGGGTCCATTTCTGGGTTCTCTGTTCTGTTCCACTGGTCTATATGCCTGTTCTTGTGCCAGTACCAGGCTGTTTTGATTACAGTGGCTTTGTAGTATAACCTGAAATCTGGTAATGTGATCCCTCTAACTTTGTTCTTCTTTTTCAAGATTGCTGTGGCTATTTGCGGTCTTTTTTGGTTCCATATAAATTTTTGAAGTATTTGTTCTAGTTCTGTGAAGTATGTCGTTGGTATTTTGATGGGGATTGCATTGATCTATAGATTGCTTTGGGTAATATGCACATTTTAATAATGTTAATTCTTCCAATCCATGTTCTTCCACTTTTTCATATCTTTCTCTATTTCTTTTTTCAATGACCTGAAATTTTCTATGAGTAGGTCCTTTATTTCTTTGGTTAAGTTTATTCCTAGGTATCTTAACTTTTTGCCGTGATGGTAAATGGGATTGTTTTTTTAGTTTCTCTTTTTGTGAGTTTATCATTAGTGTATAAGAATGCCATTGATTTCTTGACGTTAATTTTGTATCCTGATACTTTGCCAAATTCATTTATTAAGTCTAGTAGATTTTTGATGGAGTCTTTGGGGTTTTCTGCATATAGTATTATGTCATCTACTAATAATGACAGTTTCACTTCCTCCTTTCCCATTTGGATCCCTTTCATTTTTTATTCCTGTCTGATTGCTGTGGCTAAGACTTCCAGTACTATGTTAAACAAGAGTGGCGAAAGTGGGCATCTTTGCCTTGTTCCTGTTCTTAAGGGAAATGCTTTTAGTTTTTGCCCATTGAGTATGATGTTGGCTGTAGGTCTTTAATATATGGCCTTTATTATGTCCAGATATGATCCCTCTATTCCCATACTGCTGAGCGTTTTTATCAGAAATGAGTGCTGGATTTTGTCAAAGGCTTTTTCAGCATCTATTGATTTGATCATATGATTTTTATCTTTCATTTTGTTTATGTGGTGTATCACATTTATTGATTTGCAAATATTATACCAGCCTTGCATCCCTGGGATGAATCCCACTTGGTCATGGTGAATAATTTTTTTGATGTATTGCTGGATTCGATTTGCTAGTATTTTGTTCAGGATTTTGGCATCTATGTTCATCAGGAATATTGGTCTCTAGTTTTCTTTCTTTGTAATGTCTTTTTCTGGTTTTAGAATTAGAATTATGCTGGCATCATAAAATGAGTTTGGAAGTCTTCCTTCTTCTTGAATTTTTTGAAATAGTTTGAGGAGAATGGATATTAGTTCTTTGAATGTTCAGTAAAATTCCCCCGTGAAACCGCCCGGACCTGGGCTTTTGTTTGCTGGGAGTCTTAATTACATCTTCAATTTCTTTTGTTGTCATTCATCTGTTCAAGTTATCTATCTCTTCCTGGTTCAGTTTTGGGAGACTATGTGTTTCTAGAAATTTGTCTGTTTCACTTACATTGTTGAACTTGTTGCTGTATAATTGTTCATATTATCTGTTAACAATCCTTTGTATTTCTGTGGTGTCAGTCATTATCTCTCCTCTTTCATTTCTGATTTTGTGTATTTGGGTTCTCTCTCAAAGAACCAGCTCTTTGTTTTATTGATCCTTTCTTTAAATTGTTTTCTTACTCTCCATGTCATTTTTTTCTGCTCTTATCTTTACTATTTCCTTCTTTCTACTTGCTCTGGGGTTTTCTTTTTGTTTGCTTTTTAGTTTTTTAAGTTGTGAGGTTAGATAGTCTATTAGAAATTTTTCTTGCTTCTTGAGGTAGGTTTGTAGTGCTATGAAATTCCCTCTCAGAACTGCTTTCACTGCATCCCATAAATTTTGTGTTTTGTGTGTTCATTTTCACTAGTTTCCAGGAAGTTTTTAATTTCTTCTTTGATCTCTATGGTAACCCATTCATTGTTCAATAACATGCTATTTAGCCTCCATGTGTTCAAATGTCTTTGCATGTTCTTATTGCAAATGATTTCTAGTTGCATGCCATAGTGATCTGAGAAGATGCTTGATATGATTTCAATCTTCATGAACTTGTAGAGACTTAGTTTGAGCCCTAACATGTGGTATATCTTTGAGAATGTCTCATGTGTACTTGAGAAAAAATGTGAATTTTGGGGTGTAATTCTCTCTAGATGTCTATTAAATCCATTTGATCTAGAGCTTCATGTAGAGTCTGTGTTTTCTTGTTAATTTTTTGTCTAGAAGATCTATCCAGTGACGTCAGCAGGGTGTTGAAGTCCCCTGCTATTATTGTATTGTTGTTGATTTCTCCTTTGAAGTCCTGCAAAAGATTTTTAATATACGTTGGTGCTCCTAAATTGGATGCATATATATTTACCAAGGTTATATATTTCTGTTGGATAGATACTTTCAATATTATGCAGTGGCCTTCTTTGTCTCTAGTTATGGCCTTCATTTTGAAATCTACTTTATCAGATATGAGGATTGCTACCCCAGCGCTTTTTTGTTTTCCATTTGCTTGAAAGATTTTTTTTTCCATCCCTTCACTTTCAATCTATGTGAGTCTTTCGTTGTGAAGTGGGTCTCTTGTAAACAACATATATGTGAGTCATGCTTTCTTATCCAGTCAGTTACTCTGTGTCTTTTTATCAGAGCATTGAGACCTTTCACATTTAAGGTGATAATTGATATGTACTTATTTATTGCCTTTTTTTAGTGTGGTTCTATTTTTCTTCCTATTTCTTTTACTAATTACAGCAGTCCTTTTAGCATATCTTGCAGTGCTGGTTTGGTGTTAATATATTCCCTTAGCCTTTTCTTGTCTGAAAAACTCTTTATTTGACCTTCTATTTTAAATGATAGCCTTGCTGGGTAGAGTAATTTTGGATTCAGATTCTTGTTTTTCATGACCTTGATTACTTTCTGCCATTCCCTTCTCGCCTGTAGTGTTTCTGTTGAGAAGTCAGCTGAGAGCCTTATGGGGGTTCCTTTGTAGGTAACCTGTTGCTTATCTCTTGGTGCCTTTAGGATTCTCTCTTTGTCTTTAGGTTTTGGCATTTTAATTACTATGTCTTGGTGTGGGCCTGTTTGGGTTCTTCTTACTTGGGGCTCTCTGTGCTTCTTGAACTTGAATGCCTTCTTCCTTCACCAAGTTAGAAAAGTTTTCTGTCACTATTTCTTCAAAAATATTGTCTAACACTTGCCCATTTTCTTCCTCTTCAGGGACTCCTATGATGTGAATGTTATTATGTTTCCAGTTGTCCCACTGTTCTCTTAAGCTGTCTTCTTGTTTTTTAATTGATTTTTTTCCTTTTGGTTTTCTGATTGGTTGATTTTTTCTACCCTATCTTCTAATTCACTGATCTGGTTCTCAGCTTCCTCTACTCTGATGGTTAGTTCTTCCAATGTGTTCTTAATTTCTGCTATGTCGTTCTTCATTTCCACTTGGTTTGTTTTCAATGTTTTTATATATTTACTCATGGTGCTTAAGTCCTTACTCATGCTGTTGAGCTTCCTCAAGATCATGGCTCTGAACTCTACCTCTGATAATTTGCTTACCTGCATTTCATTTATCTCATCTTCTATAGAGTTCTCTCGTTCTTTCATTTGGGACTTGTTTCTTTGTTTCACCATTTTAGTTATCTAAGTGTGTTTTTGAGCCTGCCAAATTTTCCCTGTCGGTGTTGATGTTCTGCTGTTTGTGGCTCCCTCTACTGGGTTTGGATGAGCCTGGGTGGGCCCACTTAAACACCACTGTCAAGTCTTACTTTCCTGGGTAGATTTGCAAGCCCAGTAAAGGTTCAGTTATCCTCTAGCTTTTTCCTCGTGACTAGAAGTCTCAGTTACTCAGTGCCTTGTAATATAGCCCTGGTATTCTGCATAAGAGGATTTCCAGAGGGTGGGATAGATGCTCGTTATTAATGAGACTCAATTTGCAGTTCTTTGCCTCACGTAGGAAAGGCTGAATCTCCAAGGCGAGGTGGGGGGGGGGGGCTGCTGCTTTTCCCCACAGCTCTGGGAATGAGCACACTGGCCACTTTCCTTTGTGGCCGCAACAAAGCAAAAACTCTGAGTGCCCTCCAAATTCCGGGTGTCCCCACAGAGTTCTAGCTCAGTCTGCCCTCCTTTTGCCGTAGCCCCTAGGTGAGTGGCTATGGCTATTTTAGCACTCTGTCCTGGCTCTCTGCACTGTGGAGCAGGCTTGGTCTTTATTTCCCAAGGGCGCTGCTCACAGCTAAGACTGCTGCTGTCAATGCCCTCCCAGCCCGCCACCCTCTCACACCTCCGCAAATCCTACCAGTGTTCCTGGTTATATGGTCCTGTCCTACTGCTTTTCTGTTGCTTTTTTCCAATGATTTGTTTTTATTGTAGTTGTAATTCCTGTTTGGTCCTGGGAGATTGTCTGCATAGCTTCTATTCACTTTGCCTTCATTTTCACATCCTCTATGCCTATCTTGTGCACAGCTGGGTTGCACAGGCCTTTCTGGTGCCCCTGCACCCTGTAGGTCCCACTGGTAACTGGATCGCACAGTCCCTTTGGGAACCTGGCTCTTGTGCCCATGTTATGGGCTGCTGATCGCACATGCCTCTCTGGTGCTTCAGCACCCCGCAGGTCTTGAGGTGACTGGATGGCACAGTCCCTACAGGGTCTCACAGGCCTCTCTGGTGCTTCAGCACCCCACAGGCCCATGGGTAACTAGATCACGCAGTCCCTGCTGGGTCGCACAGGCCTCTCTGGTGTTACAGCACCCGGCAGGTCCTGTGGGTAACTGGATCGCACTCTCCCTGCTGGGTGGCACAGGCCTCTCTGGTGCTCCTGCACCCTGAAGTTCCCAAGGGCAGGCAGCTGGGTAGCACCAGTCTCTCTGGGGCTTCAGCTTCCACGGCTCTTGTAAATTACTGGACTGCACAGGCCTCTGTGGAGCCCCAGGTCCCACCGCTGTCAGCTGGGGAGTGCTGCTGCCCTGTGGGGCTCAAGTCCTGCTCAGCTTTTGCTGTAGTTTTTGGGGATGGTTCTCATCTACTGGTCTGTGCTTCTGTTGCCTGGGGATGGATGTCTGCTCCGCAGCCTCTGTTGCTGGGGGTATATCTGGTCTCTGATCAGGCTGCTACTGTGGGGGATGGTGCTGGGCTCTGGGCTGTCTGAGGCTTCTGAAACTGGGACCTTGGCAGCTCCACTACTGTGCACCGGTCTGTGTTGACACAGAGTGTCCACTGGTCCGATGGTGCCAGGTGCACTGGTGGCTCAGGTGGCTGGGCCCTGGCAGCTCCCACTGCCTCCTCTCAGGGAAGACCCAGGATCTTCCAAAATGCTGGGACCTCCCCAAGGTGCAGGGAGAAGCCCCTGAAGGGCCACTCACCGCGGTAGCCGGCTGCTCCGTGCACAGCACAGGGACCTTCTGCTCTGCGACTCAGCACCGCTTGGGTTTGGTCGACCACCTTCACGTCCACTCACACTCTCTCACACTCGCTCACTCTCTTATACACTCACCCTCCCTCACACACTTGCCTACTCTCTCACACACTCACCCTCTCTCCGGTCCTGCCTGTCGCCATCTTCTACCAAGACAGTGCTGATAGAAATGTTTTTGGGAGAATACTTTGACAGGCTCACAGAACCTAACACCCTAGCTCTCTAAAATACATTTAGGAAATCTGGTGTTCTAGAGGTGCAAACTAGAGTGATAAATAGTATATCTTATAATCTTCCATTAACCGCCCATCCATTTGTTTATGAGTGTATGAAAACATCTAATTATAACAGTAACTTTGGAAGGAACTCTACAAAGAGATCTAGCAAACTTGCCTAGTTAGTCAACAGATAAACATGTGATCAAGTCAACCAGAATGAAAGGCCATAATTTACAAAGCCAATGAGAATGATTCACTGAGAACTAAAGTGACTTTTAAGCAAACAGTGAAAACTATATTCTTTAATGGGGAAAAAAGTTCAGGTGGTCCAGTGGTCTACAGGAAATTTCAACACTACTTGGCTATTAAAAGATGAGGGAGCCTGGCCAGTTTGGGTTAGGGGTTAGAGTATCGGCCCTCGGACCCAAGGATTGCAGGTTAGATTCCTGGTCAAGGGCATGTACCTGGATTGCAGGTTCAATCCCTGGCAACCAATTAATGTGTCTTTCTCACATTAATGCTTCTCTCCCTCTCTCCTTCCCTCCTACTCGCTCTAATAAGCAATGGAAAAATATCCCCGGGTAAGAATTGGTAAAAAAATAAAAATAAAAATAGATGAGGGAGACTTTAAGCAATTAAATGTTAATAAAAAGAATGAACTTTTTATTATCTTTATTGAAAAAGAAATAAAAAAGAATAAGTGTATTTGTCTTTTTTCTTCCCTCTGGAGGACAATAGAAATCCAAAGCCAACTCTTAAAATGACCGTCCCAAGAAAGGCAAAACTGAGTACAGTCCCAGTGCTTCTACGTACTCATTTGTAAGAGCCTGTGCACATAAGCTCAATTAAATTTGTTGAGTCATTGATCCAAATATAAAGTCAAAGTACTAACTCTTTTTGATCAGATGTAACAGATCAGGAATTTCGGCCTGGACAATGCAATCACTGAACAATAAGGCAGTGTTAGCCCTGTGGAAGTGGGTGTGAAGGGTAGGGAGACTACCACAAGAATGGAAACACGCTGTCTCAATTGGTGGACACAAAGTTCTATGTTGACCTTCAATTCAACAGGTTCTGAGCAGTTGTACCCAGGGCCAATCAAGCCAAAGAAATGAGGAAAGTTTAATTCCAAAATAGCAAAACCAACTTTATTTCTGGCTCCATTAATCTTTAGCACTAGTCTGGAGAGGAAAAACCTAACAAGAAGAAAATAAAGAAGAAAATTATTGGAAATGAAAGAGAGAGACACAGTCTAGCCTAGAAAGTTGCCTTTGGAATTCTTTGGGGTTCCTAAATATATCCATCAGATATTTCTCAAGAAAAGTTTTACTCCTTGTTCCTAGTGTAGGGGAGGCAAATTTTTTCCTCTATCGTGTTTGGGTTTCCAGACTGACATCAAGCAGATTAACAAGAAAAAAGTCTATACATTTCATTTAATAATTTTTTTTTTTAATTATCACCCATGGACATTTTTGCATTTATCTTCAGATACAACAAGAGGTAGAGAGGGAGGAAGAGAGAGAAAGAAACATCGATGCGAGAGGGACACATCAACTAGTTGCCACCTGCACAACCTCAACCGGGGCCGGGGACAAACTGCAACTGAGGTACATGCCCTTAGCAGGAACCAAACCTGGGACTCTCTGGTCCACAGGCTGACGCTCTAACCGCTAAACCAAACTGGCCAGGGCTATTTAATAAAATTTTAATGTACATGAAAGTAGTCACAGGAAAATGAAGATCCATAGAAGTGGCCAGGTCTGAGTGCCTGTGTACTAGGTTGAACAAAGAGTGGTGATTGAGAAAAAGCAAGTAAAATACATGAGGAGACTTGAAGGAAGATAAGAATTATTTCAGCAATGTCTCTTTGTACAAATTTCTCTCAGCCTCAACTCTTCTCTCTGGGGATAAGAATATTTATTTCCTCCTGGTACATGGAGAACATCTTTCACATGGGAATTTCATCCTCCTGCTGTCAGAAAAAGAGGAGATCAGAGCTTGCACCTGAGGTTTTTCAAGTGCCTTTAGTTCAAAATCATCAATATGCCAAAGCAGCATATTTTGGGGGTGGTATGTCCTTGACTCCTTCACTATCATATACAAATATTTGCTTTCCATTGAAGTAAGCTTAAAGATATTTATTAATTCCTTCATCAATTTAGGAATTAATTTTTTCTTGTAGCTTCCTATTTCTATTCTAATATATGATAAATACATAGGTTCAGAAGGAATATATATAAAAGCTTCAGTAAACCCCAGATTTATGAATATCACAAGAGTTAATTTCCATTTGATACTTCTTTTCGCCTACAAACAGCCATCATTTTATTATACTATTATTAGTTATAATAACAAAATTACAGGAATTTTAATAACTTTAGTTCTTCTCTTTGTTCTCCCAAACAGTATTATTACTTGATTTCCCTATGCTCTCTCAATCAAAGTTAAACTATAATTTTATTCTTCCAAAGTGACAGATTTGATTAAGTAACAACTCAGATGTTAAGAAATATTTTTTAGATTCTTACAGCAGACACTATTTAGAAATTAACATGTAGAAAGTACAAGAACGACATATTATAATATTAAGCAAATGTCTTGTATTTGTCAGATGCTAAAAATTACTGTAGGGACAACTCAGAGATTACACTTATAGGTTGACATGATATTGAGATTTTGTGTTAAAACCATAAAAACAGTCCTGGCCAGTTTGGCTCAGCGGTTAGAGCATCAGCCCGCGGACCAGAGAGACCCAGGTTCGGTTCCTGCTAAGGGCATATACCTCAGTTGCAGTTTGTCCCCAGCCCCAACCGTGTGAGTAGCAACCAGTCGATGTGTCTCTCTCACATTAATGTTTCTCTCTCTCTCTTCTCCCTGCTCTCCCTCCCGCCCTATCTGAAGATAAATGCAAAAAATGTCCTTGGGTGAGGATAAAAAAAACCCATAAAAACAAAAATTATAAATGAAAGAAGTATGAAAACTGAGACTAATATTCTAAAGCCTTGTTACATTCTCTTGTCTTAATTGCCCATTTGTACCCCTTTGGCATTTAAATAGATAAGTAAACATTCTTTTTGATGTAGGTAATATAATTTTAATGAACAAATGGTGGCTCTAATAGACAATTAGCCCAACTATTATATTATTACTCTAAAGAGCTACCAATCAACTCTTCTAAAACTAAATGTGCTTTTGCTTATATGAAATGCCAATAATCCTGTATAAAAATCCAACTCATGCAGTCATTTAGGCATGACGTTGGCAAGACATTGAACTTGGTGGATATAAGGGGACAGCTCAGGCATTAATTGCTTTTTCTGGTTTGCTAAAGAATTTGATATATATATATATGTGTGTGTGTGTGTGTGTGTGTGTGTGTATATATATATATATATATATATATATATATATATATATATATAAAAAATATGATTGGACATACTTGAAAATTTCTCCAGGCTAAAATTATCTATAGCTATAGCCCATGGGTTGAAATTTGATATCTTAACTGTCCTTTTATCTATACACAGTTAAGTGCACCTCAGAAGTTTCTTCTGATAGCTCTTGGCCCTGCCTTTGTGTACATCTTTGAGTAATTTCCTTGTGACTATTTTCTGGCTTTATATTTAGGCAGACATTTTTATAGGAATATATATAGATGCCTACATTTTCCTAACCCCATCTGACTCCACACTTAACTAACCACACTTAAATAATTGCTTCATGGAAGCTTATAATTGGGAATATGTACCTCTTAACTCATTTCAACTCTTATCAAAACCTGTTGGGAGACATAGTATTTATAAAGTATTTTCTGATCTGTAGATTTTCCTCTAAAGTTAATACCTGCATTAAGCCAGTGAGTAGAGTCATTTTAGATCCCACATTTTGCTCTTCTGTGGGGCTGTTTTTCATTGATAGAACCTAAATAAATCCAGGCCTTCTTGTTCCCAATTTAACTCCCGAGTCAACACAAAATATCAACCAAAAGAAATGCAATTCCTGTTCTGAAAGCACTGGTGAGCTCTTTCATAAGGCTTTCCTTGGAGTGGTCTATGGATTGAAGGCAGAGGTGGAGATGGAGCTTGAATCAGGGCAAAGAGCACACAGTAAGGATTCCTAAATTCTCATTCATGTAAACGGCTGCTCATCTTTGTCTCAACCACAAAACTCCTAGAGCTGTCCTCAGCTCCCTATCCCTCTGCTCGTACTCCATCTCCTTATTGAATCTTACTTATTTCCTTTTCAGATTTTTCCTTAGTGGAGACATGAGTCCTACCTCTCCTTCTCCCTATGTCGGTCCCAGTTCAGATCACGTGAAGACATGGCAGACAAGCCGTGAAGATTTTAAAAGGGTGGTGGTAGGGGAAGGAACTAAGAATAGTTTATAATGAACACAAGAATGAATTTTCAAACTCATGTCCATTATGATTTTCTGATGGCATAATGTCAAAGTAAAAAATTTCCTGTCTCACTGAATTTTACTTTCACCTTATGCCATTGGAAAATAACAATGGACATTAATTATAAAAATGGTGTTGAGCAATAATATTCATCATTATTTCCCTTAAATAACCACCCAGACATGGATATTCTTTTTGGTCTCAGAACCGACAATTATGCTTTTGCTAATGGTTCTCTTTGTTTTTATCTTATGGAAAGTACATGTGACTTTTTGTATCAGGGGCTAGAATACTTAGAACCACATTTGGCTTACTGCTCTGGCCAGTGTACCCAAAGGTGTGTATCTCATCTTTTCTGCTCTCAGTTCCTCTTTGTGCCATTGTCGCCTTATATTAAAAAAAAAAAAAGTTTTAATTGTGGTTAAAATACAAATAACATACAATGTGCTATATTGACCAGTTTTAAGTGTACAAGTTCAGTAGTTTTAAGTACATTCTCACCGTTGTGCAACCAATCTCTAGAACTCTTCATCTTGCAAAACTGAAACTCTGTACCCCATAAACAACAACTCCTGATCCCCTTCACTCCACAGCTTCTGGCAACCACAATTCTACTTTCTGTCTATATGAATTTAACTAGTTTGAGTATCTCATATAAGTGGAATCATAGAGCATTTGTCCTTTTGTGTCTGAATTATTTCACTTAGCAAAATATTCTCAATGTTCATTCATATTGTTGAATATGTCAGAATTTCCTTTCTTCTTAAGGCTGAATGATATTCCATTGTATGTATGTACCAAAATTTTCTTATTCATCCATCGATGGACACATAGGTTGCTTCTACATTTCCACGTTTTGGTTATTGTGAATAATGCTGTCATTAAAATTCATTTACAAGTTTTGCTGTTGATGGAAATATGCTTTTATTTCTCTTGAATAAATACACAGAAGTGGAATGGCTAGGTTATATGGTAGGTGCATTTAACTTTATGTGAAACTACCAAATAATTTCCTTTTTTACATTTCCTCCAGTAATGTACTGAAGTTAGTTGCTTCGTATTGTTGCCAGTACTTGATATTACCAGTCTTTTTAATTATAGTCATTCTAATAGGAATGTAGTGGTATGTCCTTGTGGCTTCCATTTACATTTTACTGATGATAAATGATTTAGAGTATCTCTCCAAATGGTTATTGAAATTCATATTTTTTAAGTGGCTGCTCAAATATTTAGCCTATATTCATTGGATGTTTTTCACATTACTGAGTTATAAGAGTAGAAGAGTTGTTCATATACTCTGGATGCAAGTTCTTTATCCAGTATGCATTTCACATTTTCTCTCTCTTTATGTCTTTCTAAGAGCAAAAGTATTTCATTTATGTAAAATGTAATTTACCAACAATTTATTTTACAATTTGTGCTTTTTGTGTCTCATCTAGAACATCTTTTCCTACTTCAAGGTCACCAAGATGTGTCCTTCTATTGTTTTTTCCCCTCAGAGTTGTATAGTTTTAGCTTTTTTGTCTTGAATGAATCATTTTAAGTAATTTTTAATATGTTGTAAGGTAAGGATTGAGATTAATTTTCTTCAGTGTGAGCATCCCATTGTTCTAGCCCCATTTGTTTGAAAGATGTTTCTTTCCTCTTTGAATTGCCTTGGCACCTTTGTCGTGTGTCAAGTAGTTATATTTGTGAATCTATTTCTAGATTCTCTAGTCTGTCTCATTGATTGATTTCTATGTATTTTATAGTTTGGGTGCTATTATAAATGGATGTTTTGTTTCTTTTTTCAGTAGACTAACCTTATTTAAACATACTTGCCATCATTCTTATCTCCTGATCACATATCAAAAAAGTAGAGCACTGCTTAAATTGATATTGAAGTTTCACCATTGTCTGAAATCTCCCTCTATTACTTCCATCCTATGTTTCCAATAAATGTAATTACTCCCTGCTCCAAATGTGTTACTTCAAATTTGCATATAAAATTGCATAGTATACTCTAAACGTGCATAAGCGGATCAAGGCGGGGTTCAAGAATACAACATATATGAGGATCAATATGTAGTAAAGGGTCCTGGTAGAGAAGAAAGACTCAGAGATTAAGCAAATTCTGTGTGGCTTTGGAGGGTTGAACCAGAATTAGTGCTGGAAACCACAGGGAAACTTGTGATAGTAGGATGATACAGTTGGATGGCATAGCTAGAGAAATGCAAGGGAAGTTCCCAGGAGATAGTGAGTACTGCCACTGACCAAGCAGGGCCTGGATGGTCACCTACTGAGAGTGTTATAAATGGAATAATAGTGTCAGATGGGGCTTAGACCAAGTCACCTTTATGAAGATTTCCGTAGCCCTGAGATTGCATAAATATGTTTTTAAATTTATTCATTTTAGTCATTAAATATCATTTCCATATCAAAAAGTGTCTTTTTGACAGTTTTTGGCCTATTTCTGTTCCCTAGAGCCAATTTTATATTTCATTTAATACTTAATTCTTCAACATGTTATTCATGAACTACTACTGAAAATAATGAAGACTTTTTTAAAGAAAAAAATGAAGCTTCTGCAACAGCAGTCCCGGTTGAAGTTCTAGAATCATTCTTCATACCATATTATTAATGTGACAGTAAATAAGAGAAGCCATTTGTAAATGATTATGCATGATTATTCTTTGTCACATCCATAAATTATATATCAAGCTTTCCTAGCAGGAGGCAACAGCTTTAGCATCTTTTGAAACAGTAATTAATTTTCAAAATGCCAAGGCCAATTGGTAATAGTTAACACTGCCCCCAGAGCACAATCGTGGCCTGGGTGCCATAGAGACAAGTTGTCTTGTGTTGCTATAAATGGATTCTCAGAAAACCTAATTTGAAATTACTGCCTTTAATTATATGGCGAATATAAATAACTTTGATAAAATTAGTGCAGCTGGCCTCTTGTTTGTTTTTACCGTTTGAATGCACTGTACAATGTAATCATCTGAAATAAACATCTATTACAAAGAATGCTTTATTTCAAAGAACATATTATTCTGCTCATCCAGTCAATTGTTATCTTCCCCTTTCCAAGCACATTTCAATCTTGCACCTATTAAAAGGATGAACAAATTACCAAGCTCTCAAAATGTACCAACTAGCAAATTAAAACAATTCGTTGCTGCCGAATAGGGCCATGCATTTAAAAGATTTAAATTTCTTCTTTATTCTCAATTACTATATTTTGTTTTTAAACAGAAAGCTTGAAAATTGGTGAAAGACATATTCTTCTCTATACAATATATTTATGTCACTTCTTCAATAGGAATCCCTCTCTAAAAGAAAACAAAAGACGTATCTTTAATTTGATGTGCTTTTTTTAGCTTCAAAGTCCAAGAAAAGGGCCTCAAGTAGTATATAAAATTGGGCCTCCATTCATTTATTTTGTTACTGAGCAGAGCTGCCTCTTTTACAGAGGACAGTGGAGCCCACTTTCATCTTGGGTCACTGGATGTGATTGCCTTTCATCTTTATCTCTACTGCAATCAGGACAGGATTTACCAAGGTCAGTTCAACTTCGTCCAACTATTACCAAGCACAGTTCAACCCACAGCCCTTTATTACCACCTGATACATACAAGACTCTTGGAAGATTTCCAAAGTAAGGCATGGCCTGTCTTATCAATCTAGTAGGGAAGCAAAAAAAAAAAAAAAATTAACTGTAGAATGTCGTGGCAGTTTGGAAGTGATCAGACAGGAACATGGATTATAAAATAAATCCCGGAGCAAGAGTGATGCCATCAGATATGTTTAAAAAGGGCTCCTGGAGTTCAAAGTGAAAAGGCTGTACATAAAGTTGGAAAAATTAACTGGGCCGTGACGAAAATTCCAAGCCTTTTCTCCTGCTACTTGACAGAGAAAAGCATGAGAATAAAAGTATGGGACACGGTTGATAATAACAAACAAGCTAGGTTTTGCTGGAACCCAGGAGTTAAGAGAAGCGACTGAAGTCAATACCAGAAAACTAAATGGATGCCTGAAAATACCAAATTGGTGTCTTTATATTTAACTTATTAGGTTATCAGGAACCATTGAAGCTTTCCAACAAGGCAAAGGAAATGACTGGAGCTACACCTTAGGAAGACAAATCCCAACATTCTGCAGAATACAGATCAAAATGGAGAAAAAAGGGGGCAGTGAGAACTGTGAGAATTGTTCCCTCGGGACAATTAACTGTATGATGTCGAGGGAAGGACCAGGATCTGGAACTTGACTTTCTTGCAGTGGGACTTAGATTGGGCACCAGACCTGCAACCAGAGGATTCAGGCAATGGGCAGTGTAGGCAACCCCAGGAGCGTCGGGGTCGTCCAGGTCGGCACAGGCAAGGGCAACAGGTGACCGGTTTATCTGAAGATGCAGCCCACCCTATACCTGCAGCACCTGAGTTTATGTTCTCACACAGGCAAACCTGGGACAAGGACTTGTATGGGTAGTTTGTTTGGGAAGTGTCTCCTAGGCAGCGAGGAGAAGGGGAATGAGGCAGAAAAGGAGGAGAAGGCAACAGAAGGATGTAGTAGAAGTCGCTGATGCACCAATGTGTCAAACGAAACTTGATTCCACCAGGATCATCTATGAAATGTAAAGAATGTATCCAAGAATTGAAAGACTGGGAGCTGGTGTACTTATCCCTGGCTTTTGTCCTCTTTCAGTTAAAGGCTGCCTAGGGGTAGCACCTGTATGTTTTGGGATATACTTGTACAAAGTGCCCTTGGTTGACATTTGGCCAGTTGAAGCTGCCATTCTCTCTCTCATAGAAGCTTCCCAGGCAGTTAAGAAAGCCAGGCAACTGCATATCCTCGTCCTTATCGTACACATGCTTGAGCTACTGCACGGCTCTCCGTCTGCCTGTACCTCAGCCCACCCGGCAGTCGTGATGCTACAGCTCACTAGGCTTATCACCACCCCACTTACTACCAGCAGAGGGTTCCCCGTTATGTCTGGCTATGAGTGACCTGTCTCCTAAATTCTACCTTGCGGCTCTGCCTTCTAAAACAATTCTGGTACCAGCTTTCTCTCTGTTTGGGTTCCCCCCAAAGAAGTACTGGTGACAAGTATTCAGAAGTCACCCCAGGAATTATAAATGAGGGATTAAGGAACATGAGACAAGGACTAAAAATTACTTTAAAGATGCATTTTGAAGTCAGTTATGGGGCTTGCTTCTAATAGGACTTCTGAGAAATATTTTATGTTTCTCAGAATTCTCTACCTGAGGGACAGGAAAATGAGTCATTTATCAATAAGCTTCTGGACCCCATTTTTTGAGAGTTGCTTCTCTTGCATTCAGGCATGGACAAACTCAAGTGTGTTCCCCTGGAATTCGGAGTACAAAGTAGAAACGAAGTGGCACTCATTTGCGTGGACCACTGTCACCATAATGTCATTTGGCACCCACAAGGAATTGTTCACCAGAGCTGAAGCTCTCAGAAGTGGATGAGGGGATGTAACAGGGTAGCACAGTCAACTGTCTGAATCCATTTTCCATCTAGCTATCAGAATGCCTCCGTTTTACTGGGTAGTCTGGGCACTATGATGGCCTCAACTCCTTCAAGCATGGTTCCTGAGCTAGCTTACCATCTCCTAGTCCCGGCAGTTCAAGCTTCACTGCTGCCAAAGCTCATCTGGGATCTGATCTACGTTGTTAGTGGGTGGCTTTTGAGAAGTGGGAGCTGCTACTTCAAACCAAATTTTCTGCCGTGTCCCCCTGCTGACAATCACTGTCCCAGCTGTGTGTCCAGCTGTCTATTTCAGTAGGACTATAGGCTGACTTAGCTTGGCCTCTGCAGACCAGTGCAGCTTCTAGGGCCTCCCAAGGGTGGAAAGGTTCTGCACCATTAGCTGCAACTTCTGTTTTTTGAATCTAGCTGTGCTCTAAGCCTCTCTCACAGTGGTGTGAACTGCCAAAGGTAGAGATGACTTTCTCCTTTTGAAAAGATGTTCGGTTTCTTCCAAAACTTGGGGTGCCAAAAGGAGCATTAAGACAACTTGCCATGACACTGCTTTCTGCTGTCTGGCCTGTGTCTTTTTTTATGCACCATTTTTAATCCATAGAATTATATTCTTAGCTTCAAGGTCACTTTCATCTACACTTAGATTTTGTAATCAGCCAGGGGTGTGGATGTTTGCTACACAGACTTTCTTAGGAATTGCACATGGCCCTCAGCATATAGAGCAGTAAATTTTTTTATAACATGGGGAGGGGGAATATGTGAATTTCTAAAAGCAATCCCAGTTTTCTTATCTTCTTCCTAAGCCCCCATTTACTGGTGATGTGGGAAATATTTGCTTTTTTTTTTTTTCACAACAAGACTTCAGTCTCTATCAGTCCAGATCTTACCACATTCAGTCTTTCGAGGTTTTTGTCCCATTTCCCTACAATTTTCAGCAGACACTGGGCAGGGGCCTCTATTTTGAGTTCTACACTGCAGACCTCCTGCTCAAGCACCAAGCGCTGGCTGTTGGGCCTGGTGACTCTTTGTTAAAATCTGACCTTCCAACCCGTTCGGGTTTTCACTGGAATCTCCAGGCGTCTTCTCTAGGTAGTCTCCTCTGTGGCCCTCTGTTTTAAAGTCACATGTATTTGAACTCTGATGACCCTTGCTTACTTCCCCAGGCTAACAATCTCAGTTATCTTTCACACAAAAGCACAAGAAGACCTCTGGGTTCTCTCTCCCCACCCCGGGCTGAGGGGATGGGAGAATTGGCTCAGGCCCATCTGCCTAAACTACTTCCACCCTACCATGCAGGCAGTACATTGGGCACTGCGCTTGCCCACCGAGAAGCTGACCATAAAGATATGCAGTCTTTTCAAGGAAGGACAAAACAAGCATCGTGCTCTTGGTTTGCTCCCAAGCATGTCATGGTGAGTCTTCCAAGTACCATTCCCTGCCGCCCTCCTCCTCTCCCCAAACCATGTTCAACCCACGGTGGATCAATGCGGGAAGAAGACACTGGAGTTTCATCCTTTGTTATTCTCTCCCTTCTCTGCTGTCCTGCTCTCTAGCAGCCAGTGATAAGCAGGAAGGTTTCAGTATTTTTCTTTCAGTAAAGTTGAAATATCCTTTAAGTCATACCCTTCATCTCCCTCTGCTGTAGTAAAACTAGGACCTGAAGCCCAAGATCTCAGAAGTGCGATTTGGGAATTTAGAAAACACTTTTCTCTATCAACATTAAAAATCAGTTTTTTTGGAGAATATTATTATTGGAGTCTCAGAAAAAAAAGTAATATGAATTTTGGAGTAAGATAATGTCCCCTTTGACCTAAACCAATAACTTAGGTCCTCCATTTTTGATACATTGAGTCACTCACTGGGGCAGCTTTTAAGAACACTACTGACCAGGTTCTGTGCTTTGGGTCCCATTCCTCCGATTCTAAAGTTGGGCCCAGTAAGAGGTAATTTTTTTTTTTTAACTTCCCAGTGACTCTAATTTTTAGCCAAGATTGAGAATCATTGATTAAAAGCTGCTATGTGTCTTTTCTTTAAATGAGGTAATACCATTAAGTCCAACTGTGGAGAGAAAACATGATTTGTTGGGAATGAATGAAAAGAAATCTCATATTCCAAGGTTAATGTCCTATTACAACCCTTGGACACGCTACAAAGCACTTACCTGATCAATTATTTTATGTTATCCTCCTAACAGTCCTTTTATGAGGATGTCATATTGACTACAGTTAATTGAGGAAGGGAAGTCGAGTTCAAAGAGGCTAAACAAGCAATGACTTTATCACTTAAATTGCAAGAACCCCACCCCATCTTGATTCTTGATATTAATAGTTGTCATTTATAACATCATGATTAATATGATTAAATTTTTTTCTTTTCTTAAAATTAAAATTTTTACATATCACAGAAATATGTAACCTGCAGATTAAAGTTTTCTCATAATTCTACCTCTCAGAGATAATCACTGCTAATGTTTGGATGTATACTTCTCCAAATATGTCCTAGTTATATGATAACATACATCATGAAAGCATTATTTACCCACATGAGATCATACTAGACACGATTTTGAAACTTGACTTTTCACATAAAAATATATCCTACAAATGTGTGTGTGAGATTGTGTGTGCATGTGTGCATGTGTGCAGTGTATCTCATTCCTTTTAATGGCTTTTGTGTTTCATTGTAAATTACTAAACATTTGCCTTGTTTCCAATTTCTGGCTGTTACAAACAATGCTTTAATGAACATTCTTATTATCATGAAAATATCTTTGGGCAATTGTGCAAGTGTGTTAGCAAAATTGATTCCTATGATTAGAATTTCTGACTTGAATAGCATAGACATTTTCTGTTTTAATAGAGTTTACCAAATTGCCCCTCAATAAGTTGTGCCAATTTACAATGACATACTTCAACAATTGATGGCAATGCTTGGTTTCTCCTACCTCAGGACACTGGGTGTTACCAATTTTTTTTAAATGTGCTGATCTGATAAATGAAAGTTAATACCATTGTTAACTGAATTTGTATTTGTTTGCTTATTGAAATTGAGCATCTTTCTTACATGTGGCTTTTGGCCACACATAATTCCTTCTCTGTGAACTGTTTGGGTGTTTTACTCATTTTTCTCAAAGATCAATCAACTTTTCTTCCTTGATTTGTAGAAGACCCTAGAGAAAGTAGCTGTTTAGCCATCATACTTGCATTATCTATGGCTTTGAATTTTTTGCAGGGGTAGTGTTGGTGTGTGAATGTATGTGTTTCTTTTTTATAAATTAAAAGTTATTTTTCTAAATATGAGGCTTATTTGTCTTTTCCTATGTTAAATTGTTGTTTGTTTCATGTCATGCTAATAAAAGGGCTCTCTTCCAAAATATTATAAATCTATTCAGTTATGTGTTCTTCACATACTTTTATGGTTTTATTTTTCTATAGTTAAGTCTCTCATCCACCTAAACTTTAGTGTAGGCAGTATAAAAGGCATCCAGCTTTAGATTTTCCCAAACGACTACTCATTTTCCCCATGCTGTTTATTTAATAACCTAGCCATTTCCCACCGATTTAAATGCAGCTGTATTATGTAATAAGGTAAAGATTGATAGATTTCTATTCTAATGATGTGTCTTTTCCTACGCCACCCACATATTCTTCTAATTTCTGAAGCCATACTGTTTTGATATCTGCTAAAAGTACTCTAACCCTTGATCCCACTTAGCTTGTATTAAAGAATTTTCCTAGATGTTTCCCCATATTACTTTTCTCAGCTGATCTTTCAAATAATTTTATCATACATTTTTTTTTTTAGCAGGAGGGAGAGAGGGAGGAAGAGAGAGAGAGAGAAACATCGATGTGAGAGAGACGCATTGACTGGTTGTCACCTGTACAACCCCAACTGGGGCCAGGGACAAACTGCAACGGAGGTATGTGCCCCTAGTGGGAACCGAACCCAGGACTCTCTGGTATGCTGGCCGACGCTCTAACCACTGAGCAAAACCAGCCAGGGCAATTTTTATCCTATTTTAAAATAAAACAACTAGTTGGAGTTGTATTGCTTAAACTATCACTTTCCTCAATCCATGCTGTACACTGGATATATTGAATTCTGATTCTTCTCCTTGTAATGGTCAGTTCTGTATCTTTCAATTCTCAGTTGTCAAAGTGAGCTTTGTAGCACCCAGACTTAATCATTTCTATTTGCTGCTGAATATCTGTCAATGACTTTCCATTTGTTTGCAGATACAACCCATTTTAATGTGGCATATAGTACTCCTGTCTACTCATCTATCCTGACTTTGTATTACTTCATATTTCATTCATTACCTTCCCTGCAGTCATTACATAATGTCTGCATTCCCGAAACAAGCCACCATCTCTCTACTCTGTGCTCTTGCACATCCTTCTCCCTGTCTGGACTGCCCACGCCCACTTTACTCACATTCTCCCTTGGAGGTCGTGAGTCATCTCCTCGGGTGCACTTAGTTTAAATCTCTGCTCCGTTCTCCATTCGGTGTCCTTCCTTCATCAGAATTCCATTACCAGACTCCACTGGGATAAAAACTAGACTATTCGAATTGCCTGTTCATTTACATCTCTTCTCCACTAAACAAGAAGCCCCTTTGGGATGCCATCAATTTCTTTATTCCAAGAACTCATTTTTGTATCTAGTATACAGAACACCCTTAATTCCTGTTTGCTGAACAAATGAATCAAACAAAAGTTATACCAGCTAGGATTCATTTTATGTGAATCAGCTGGTCAAATAGAGTTCAGTCTGTATTCTAGCCTTTTCCAGCTTCTAGAATCCACCTGCATTCTTTGGCTCAGGGACCCCTCCCTCCAACTTTAAAATAGAAACGCAGCATCTTCCCTTCCCTCGGACCTCTGCTCTCAACCTTACATTGTCTCTCTGATTCTAACTCTATTGTCTCCATCTTGTAAGGTCCCTCATGTTTCCGTTAGACCCACCAAGATAATCGAGGACAATTTCCTCATCTCAAAATCGTTAACTTACTCATATCTGCAAAGTGCCTTTTGTTGTGCAAGGAAATATATCCACAAACTCCAGGGATTTGGATGTAAACACCTTGGGTAGGGGGTGGGGGGAATATTATTCAGCCTACCATGCCTCCTCTTGCAAGTTATTCTGACCTCTTGAGTTAGAATTAGTTTTTCTTTCTCTGGATCTCACAATGTCTCAAATGGGGCATTTTTAGAACAACTTTGAAATTTGAGATTAATTTTTCTACCTTTACTGTTATTTTCTTGGTGGCAAAATCGTGCATGTCATCTGTGCCGTCTGACCGGCCTGCATCTGGAACTAGGGCTTCGTTGGTTTCCTCTTTGGTAAAGGAGAAGTGTGCTGCGAGGCAGAGAAGGGAACAGATGGAGGCGTAAGACTCCTCATCCAACCTCCGCTCTAACACCTACTAGTAAGAAACAGCACCACTGTCTCAGCTTCTTCATCTAGAACATGGAAATAATTCCAGTATTCACCACATACGTTTCTTGTGATTATTAATAAGTGAGCATATGAAAATTTCTTAGAACAGTGATGGGCACATAATATTCACTCAAAACTGCTAGTGATTATTATTTCCCACTTGTGAGATGATTATAAAAATTAAAGAGAGCAAAAAATGACACAGTACAATGCAGGACACACAGTAAATTCTCAATACACTCTAGCTTTTTCTTTTATATAGTTTAATAGCAAACTTACAGGAACAGCACAGAAGACAGACAACATTAAAAACATGTACTTGCATGTAGAACAACTCAGTTAGAAATGTATAGTGAATGGATGGATCTACTGTATGATAAAAATGCTACAAACACCATTTAGTTGCCATCAATAAGAAATTTACTTGCTTTTTAAAAATCCAAATGCTGCCATTGTCCAGAAAAATTTAACAGGTTTATTTATATTGTTATAAAGTTGAACTACTGAAATTTGTCCACCGAAACATTTTGACGTGCATTAATGTCTTATGTCCCCTCATTTATATTTAAAAAATTCACACACAAATGAAAATGGAAAAACTTCCAATACCTGATTTCTGCCCCCTATTTTCAACTTGCAGTCATATACTTAGGTACCTTTTGACCTCATGGAAAAAAATATCTGACGTTTAGAACTACCAATAACAGGAAGAAGAGAATTTTTTTTTTTTTTTTTTTTAAGAATGAAATGTTTCCCATCATAGTGGATTCTTAAGCACATTCTCCACATATGCAGTGTGCTACCTGGATGTCTTTTGGCATAATTGTTACACATTTGGCATGGATAGCACACAGGTTGGTGTCTGCAAAAAGGCCTACCAGATAGGCCTCACTTGCCTCCTGCAAAGCACCAACAGCTGCACTCTGGAAGCGCAGATCTGTTTTGAAGTCCTGGGCAATTTCTCGCACCAGACGTTGGAAGGGAAGTTGGCGAATCAGAAGTTCAGTGAACTTCTGATAACGTCTCATTTCACCAAGTGCCACGGTACCAGGCCTCTAACGATGAGGTTTCTTCACTCCTCCAGTAGAGGGCGCACTCTTGCGAGCCACTTTGGTAGCCAGTTGTTTTCTTGGTGCTTTACTACTGGTGGATTGGCTGGCAGTCTGCTTTGTCCGAGCCATGGGTAGAGACTTGTTTACTTACCCCCCCCCCACCCCGCGCCCTTCTCCTTGGGCTGGAGCTCGGGAAGCTGGAGGTGGCGCAGGCCTTAGAGAGCAATGGTGGCTGCGAACACCCACTCTCGCTTTTTATAAGAAAAAAAATTAATTGACTTTTAGAGAGAGAGAAAGAAAGAGGGAGGGAGAGAGAGAGAAACACCGATCGGCTGCCTCCTGCACACCACCCCCACTAGGGGTTGAGCCCACAACCAACATGTGCCCTGACCGGGAATTGAACTGCTAACCTTTCGGTGAACAGAACAACACCCCACCAACTGAGCCACACTGACTAGGGATACACTTATCTTTTGATATATCATTATCTGCATTAAATGCAACAGATTAAAGAAGTCAAATGGAGTGAAGCAAGGTGGGAGTTGCGTGAAATGTATTCAACTCGGTGCCAACAATCTGAACTATTTCAGGCTCTCTTATTCTTGGGCTCAGTATGGTCGGTCACAGGGTTAAAATACATAAAATGTCAATAATGTTGTGAAGGATGGATTTTATTAGTTTCAATGATGAAGTAGAGATAGCTGCAGGCTTTTAAATATTACAGAGTGTTTTCAAATGTATTATCTCATGAGACCTTGTTGTGACTTAATGTTAACTCCAGGCAATATCTAGCAGTCTATTTAGGCTTCAGAGATTATTACCATCTTTGTCATATAATAGTTTATGTCCTTTATATCATAGGACATTCCAGTGTTACCCATTTGATTCCAAGGCAAATTGAGCCATTCCACTCAAATGCTTACAGTAAATAGAGTAGAAACTTGTAGAATCATCTTCCTCTCTCATAAATGAAGCAACAGCAAAGTGGTACAGCATCTCAGCTGTTTCAAGTTCCTCAAATTAAGTTTTACTTTTGCAAACCGAACCTCTAACTTCCCACATTCTGTGAGCTGTGTTATAATCAACATGACCGGCAGCCAAGTTTGTTGTAATTTTTTAAATATGTGGAAAAAAAGAAAGATATCGACCATGTATTACCTAAACCAAGATGCCAAATTATCTAACTTGTTTCTCCAGGCAAGCAGCCCAACTACAGGGACAGCTCCCAGGAGCCAGTCAAGGTTGTCTGTCTGTCCATCCACTCAGGACATCTGCAGGTAAGTGCTCAGCAAATGATTCTACTCAATGTTTTTTAGACCAGTGTTTTGTATTCTTGTTTTACATTCAACTATGTGGCTCTTGTTTCTGCCTTACATTGTCCGTGGATAATTTGTACTGGCTTCAGTTTTTTCCTTTAGTGCATTTTCTTCATTTGATCTTTATTTACCAACTTCTGTCCATGCTATCATTTTCATCATTCTCTTTCTCTCTCTGTTTTCCCATGGCTTTCCTGTCCATTCCCATTTCCCATCCTTTGCCTGCTGCTCTGTCTAGATCTGCCATCTTGCCTGACATGTCAGAAGATGCATTTGAGCAATGCACCCCTGTCGTGGTGCTGAGCCCTGCTAGGAAGGAGTCTGGTAAGAAATCAGTAAAACAAAGGCCTAGGAGGAGGAGAAGGGCCTCTGAGAGAGATGAGCATGCAGAAGAACAAATAAAAGGGAGAAGAAAGGATTTTCACCTCCAGATCTCAAGCCCCAGATGGAGTGAGCTTTGCACAGATTCTTCGGATTCATCTTCCATAGACGAGAGTCATTGGGTTCAGGCAAAAAGAAGATCCCAAGTGAAATTCCGACTTTCACGAAGAAGGAAAAACAATAACAAATCACGTGGAAACTTGGATGGGTCTTTTGCTCCTAATGGAATTGATCTGGTACATTTGGGATCCAAAGATAAAAAGCAACAAGTACTGACTGAATGTGAGAGTTGCTCTTTAAATCTCTGCGGAGGAAAAGGCCTATGGGATCAAGATCCTCTTTCTCTGCCTAGAGGATCCTATGAGATTAAGAGATCCTCGAGGACTCATGAAGAAAGCACAGGCAGATGCCACCACAGAGATCCACAGCTCTTGCATAGCCTTAGGCAAAATGAGACGATCAAGAAAAGATTTTCAGCAACAGATTCCAGGAATGAAATATTGGCAGGAACAGAAGGCAGGAAGTATGTGGCCGATGCAGGGTTCCAGGTGAATAACTATGTTCAGAAGCCTCCTGCCACCTACTGTGATGAGTCTGATAATATGAAAGTATGCAGGTCAGTCACTACAGAGAAAGACTTGGTGCCATGCAATTGTATTTCTTTCTGCTGTGCGTTAGGTGTGGGTTTGACACCTACCCTTAGAACAACATTTATTCATGCTGTTATTTTTCTGGTTGGATATAAGGTGATAAAATGAGAAAAGGTGGATCTGAGAAGAACAATAGAATTAGATTTCCCCTTTTCCCCTTTTGTTAAATTGAATAATGGTTTATTCTCGTAAAGGGACTGACAAGCCAGTTGAATCTTGTCCCCATCCTGGTCAAGACAAGACTAGTGGAGGAAATATGAGTGAGGGTGTATGAAACCCTTGACTCTTCAGTGTAAATTTGGTGAACTGTTTGCACCCTGACAAAAAATATTCAACGTTTGGGGTTTTTCAGGTCAGAATTTTGTATCAGAAAAATCTCTTCTGCAGTTGGTGCTAATTTGTTCTCCAATTGTTTGACTCAGCAGGGTAATTTAAGACTGAAAGGACATAGAAACAGGTCATCGACATCAGTGGGGTTGCTGGAGCCTTCAGGGAAGGAGACCACATTAACTTTAGTGATTATCGTGTGCTAAAAGGTCTCCACATGCAGACACTTCATAGCTATCAAACTGCCTTTTTGTGCCTTTGACCCAGCTGTACACATTTTCATCATTCATTTATTCATTCAAGCCTCTCTTGTGCATCAGGTTTTATTCTAGGCTTGAGAATAGCATAATGCATGAAATGTGTGTAGTCTCTGACATCTCAGCTTAGAGTCAGATGGGGATAACAGACACAAAACTATTTCATAGTTCTATGTAATTGATTGTGAAAACGAAGATGAGAACACAAAAAGGAAGATGGGAACCCAAAAGGGAAGCTTTACTTATTCTGGGAGATCAGAGAAATCTTGTAAGGAAGTGAGTAGTTGACTGGGGCTCAAAGGATGGCAGGAATTGAGCAAGGAAAGAAAGAGGACGGGCCATCCAGAAAGAGTGACACTACAGGAAGCCAGGATGAGGGAAGAAGTTTAGCGATCCAAGGAACTGAAAGATGGCTGTTGTGACTGGAGTCAGGTGGGTGAGGGGGATGGGGGGTGGAGATGAGGACCCAGAGGAGGAGAGGGGCATGCAAAACATGCTAAAGGATTTGAGGAGAGGTGACATCATTTGATTTGTATATTCATGTGAGTTTCTTGTAATCTTTTGAATAAGATTTAAGTGTGGCTTAGCTAAAATGTTGGGGGATAGAATAAAACACTATTTCTAGTCTAGACTAAGAACTCCCACTTACAACCATCTGTTGTCATTTCCCAAATCTACTTCCAACATAATTTAAGGAAAGACAACAAAGCTGGTTGGAGGCTGAATGGTAATTGGAGAAAAAAAGTAATGCTTGCAATTAAAATCACTGTGGCTAGTTCTCCTAACTTAAAAGCCCTGCTCTAGAGGAACATTGTCAAAGACAGGGTATTTAACTTGGACTTCTATTGATGAAATTGAGATCGATAGGCCTATTTTCTTGCTGTGAGTTATCATCAACATATACACACTAAGGAAATACTAAGGACAGCACATTGTACCAGATGCTGAGGATGAAAAGAGACAACAGACTTGATTCTTCCCTTAAGTGGCCTATTATCTATTAGGAGACATTGAACACACGCCTGAAAAGATGGAAGCTCAAGGCAGTACAGGTGAATTTAAGAAGAGGAATCCTGCAGGAATATGAAGAAAGAAAAATTGCTGAGAGCTGTAACAATCTGGGAATGCCTTAGGAAGCGGGATTCTTGGGACAGAGAAAAGTGGAATTTAGTTTGGCAGGGATGCGTGGCTGGCATGGCCAGGCACGCAAGGCAAGGAAAACACCATGAGCCCAGACCTGGATGGGGGAATGAAGCTGGGCACTTAAGGATTTTTTGTGGATTTGTGTGACTAGATTGAAAGGTTTGCATAGATTGATACCACCAAATATTTTTTAAAGAGGCATTATGGACAAAACATGCATATCCTTCCAGGGAGTTTAAGTCTATTCTATGTATCTTTGTTTTCAAACTGCCTCAATGAGCCTCTTGGTGCCTCAAAAGTTGAAGGCATTAACTTTAGCCCATCTTCAACCAGAGTTTTATGATGATCTCTCTTATATAATGGGGTTTTAAATAATGTTCCTTTAAGAAGAAAAGACGATTCTACTGCAAAGGAAAATACAGAACAGCCTTTGCTAAATAAAATAGGCTTGATGAAGAACAACGTACACAGAGTAGTAGTCACAGCGTCCTGAGGGTGTCCTGGGAATGAAACCTAGATATAGGAGAATGAGTTGAGATGAAATGGAGGTATCCTACTTTGACGTAACTAGGACTAAGATGCTACAGGGTGATGAAAGGAATGATCTAAATGCTTGGAACTGGGGAGAGCATAAGACAAAGGAGTCAATAATGACTCCAAAACTTGGAACTTGGGAGACAATAAATGCTGATGTTACTGACAAAGTCAGAAGAGGTCAGGGGCAAGGTGATTTGGGAAAGATAAGATAAGTTCAGTTACAGGAAGGCCATTTATTACTGCAGTGACAGTCAAGGGTCAACTGTCCAGCAAACAATATGAGACGTGCCACTGAAATGCAGGAAAGCAGAAAGGGCTGTATGCTTTTTCAAGCACCAACACTAAATGATAACATATTTGCAATTATCGTCAACATGATGTATTAGCACAGGGCAAGAGCACCAGAGATATTACAAATGAAAATATAATTGTGGTCAGAGAGGACATATAGATTCTCAGGGAAATGACTGATACCAGAAAAGTGAATTAAATCTTTAAATGAGATTATATGTTAAAAACAATAAAGCCCCTCCTAGATCAATGGTTCTCAACCTTCCTAATGCCACAACCCTTTAATACAGTTCCTCATGTTGTCTGTGGGCATATCTGCATGTGGGCGGACCCACCTGGAGATGGATATAGAAGTGGTGTTTCGGTTCCTAAGACCATAGGAAATATGTGTTTTCTGATGGGCTTAGGCAATCCCTGTGAAAGGGTCATTGACCCCCAAAGGGGTCACGACCCAGAGGTTGAGAACTGCTGCTCTAGATGGACACAGCCTGAGCACCAGGGTCTCCTGTGAAGGGGAGAAAGATGACCCCTGAGAGAAGCAGCAGTTGCCTTGAATTTGCTCTCCTGCTGCTTCAGATATGCATGGGCAGGACCAGTCTGAGCCACAACCACAAAGCAGAAGCTTCTGAGCCCTTCCTCCTTCTCTGTTCCTAGCATTTAGACCCCGCATGGATACTCTATGCCCCTTCTCACGCCATCAAAGCCTTAATTAGAAAAAGTTTCTGTTAGCCATTTATAACTTACAGCAAATTTAAATCATCATGCTATTATACCCACAGTTGTGTAGTGGGAAAAGCTTTGCCTTTTTTAATAGAAAAATTTACATTTAGAAAAACATGAATTAGATCAAGTTAGCTCATGCTTGAAACTTTTTAACGACCTCTTAATTGCCATCAGTGGCAAGTGCACCATCTTTAATATGATTTATAAGTTCCTGCATGATCTGTCTATCAGATTTGCCTCTCAGCTTCAATATCCATTATTAACAAGAACCTGTTTATGCTGGTCAGTCTTCAGTTCCCTGAAAGTGGCCAAGCCTGTTACTTTTGGAGCCTCGAATGCCTACACATTATTCCCTCTACCCTTCACCAGACTAACTCCTAGTCATTCTTTCTTGATTTAAGTGTCATTTCTTTAGGGACACCTTCATGATGTCCTAGCCAATACTCAGGTTGCCTGGGAGTAGATTACATAGCATAATTTTAAATTGCTAACATATAGATATTTTTGTAATTGACTGTGTCCGGTGTGTTCACTGCTGTATTCATAGTGCCTGGAAGATAGCACCCATTCAATGCAGTTTTTGAATGAATAGATTTAGGGAGCATGAATTTTTCTAAGGGAATCATTCTTACTGTGGGAAATCATAGCACTAAGTGGTGGATCACCTCACCTTCTGTGGAACCAACATATAAAGAATACACCAGCAGTTCTCAAACCTTAATGGACATCAGTTGACTATAGGTCTTGCTAAAATACAGATCTTTGAATGTACCTCTAGAGTTTCTGATTTCCTCATTTTGGGGTTGAGCCCATGAATTTGCATTTCTAAAATATTTCCAGGTGATACAGACGTTGTTGACTAGGAACCACATTTTTAGAACTTCTGTTCTATGCTGTTTCTCTCTGGGCTTTAAATGGGGAGTAAAAGAAGGAAAATTAATTGAAACAATGAGTTTGGAAAGCATAATTATAGTTTTCTATCATATTCTATTGAATGCTGACAAAAAGAAAAATTTGATTATTTTCTGCATTTCACACTGTCATACCTACTGTGTGGGTCATCTCACTAAAACCATAGACTGACAAAGTCCCAACTTTACCAGGAACTCAGATGCAATGGTTTGGATATTGTTTCCCTTCAAACCCACTTCCTCGTCTCAACTACCACCATTTCTGTCAGTGATTCCACAAATCCCCTGAATTTTCAGTCTTAACTATTTTCTTCTGCATTTAATATATCCAGTCTCTAACTAAGTCCTATCATTTCTTCTTCCAGATATTGCTTTTGATCTGTGGTGCCTTCTTTCTCACTGTGTGTGTCCCATTTGGGTCCTACTTTCCCCCTTCACCTCTCAGCCTGCTACCTGCTTTGCTCAGGACCCTTTTACCAGGTTAAAATAGACTGAAACCAGTTCAAATGTGCTTAAACAAGAAAAGGATACATTAGCCACAGAAATAGAAATAGAAAATCCAGGTGTACAGATGGCTTCAGAGACTCAAACACTGTAGTTTGTTCTCTCTCTCTCTCTCTCTCTCTCTCTCTCTCTCTCTCTCTCTCCTTTTCTTACTTTTTCCAACTGCAGATAAACTTCCTCTATATAGCAGAGGGAAGAGACAGTGTGGACAGGGATAACTTCAGGCTTACATTTTATCAGCAGTGACCTAACAGAAAAGAGAAAAGTTCTCTTCCAGCTGTTGCATGTAAAATCTCAGCCTGCTTTAAGTCACATTGTTGGACTAACCATAGTTACCAGGGCATGAGGCATTATGCTTGGAGCAAGTCCTTGGGTGGGAAAGTTGAATTTAAAATGTGCCTGTTGGAAACCCCTTGAGAGCCTTATGAATTGGGGAAAGGACATTTCAACACACACACACACACACACACACACACACACTAGCGTTTAATCACCATCAAACTCATTTCTTTCCATCCTAAATGTCTTTATCCTTCTCTCCAAATGCCCATATTTAGGTATGGCATCCTTTTTTTTATCCTTTTTTATAAAACTTTTCCAAACTTCCTGGGCAACAGTGATAGCATTTTTCTTGGAATTCCCATAACCTCTGTAGGAAATATCACGTACTTAGTATTCAGTTTTCCTCTAATAGTTTTATGTGTGTTAGCTCTCTTTTCCCTATAGAATAAGCTCTCTGAAGATAGAAGTCATATCTTACACCTGTTTGGCACCCTCCACAGTAATGAGAATAATTATGGTCTTTAGAAATTGCTCCAACAGGGCTTTCGGGGAGGCTTTATAATCAGTGAATGCTAAGAACAAAGACTTACAAAACCTTTGGGCATGATCAGGGGAATTGGGTGGTTCAGGGTAAAACAAATAAGGAACAGTGAGTTCCATCAATGGTGTCTTTAAAAGAAGAGCCTCAAAATAAATAATAACGCCTGGTAATGTTCTAGTTCTAGCCTTGATTGGATGGTGAGTTTAAAGATATCCTTGATATTGTTTTTCTATAGCCTTCATTAGGCATATTCTCCTCTCTTCATAAAAAAAAAAAAAATTGAGGAAAAATTAGATGAGAAAATGGTACAAATAGTTTGTATTTTGTCTTCTTTAATTCTACCAAGTTGCAGAAACTTTAAAGTGGATGTGAGAAAACGAAGATAAAATTTCTAAAGCTCCAAATGTTCATAGCAGAAAACTCATTTTCAACAGCAACTGGGTCATGCTTCAGGACAATGCACTTGCATCTATAAAACTGATTTAGATAATTTCTAAAGAGTAGGCTTCAGCGCCTAAGAAAATCATGCTTAACACCAACCCTTTTAAGCTCTGTCATCGTATCTGTATGCTCATTCATTTCACACATTGAACAACTATTTCTTGGGAATTTACTCTGTATTAAGTCAATGTTCTAGAAGCTGGAAATGTAGTGGAAAAATATAGTAATGGTCCCATCTCTCATAAACTTATATTCCAGTTGGTAAGACAAATAATTGAACAGGCAAATGCAAAAAATAAAAATCCATGAATGAAGCTAAAGGAATACATTGCTCTAGTAGCACAAAGCAGGTTTCCCTGGGGAAACTGGTGATTAAGGAGAAACCCAAAGGAGAAGTAAGAGTATGTTGAGCAAAGCGAAGACATAATCTATTTCAGGAAAAGGATGTGGCATATGTGAACACCGAGAGACAAGTGAGACGTGGAATGAAAGGATTTCAGTGTGACTTGGCAGAGAACAGGAGGAGGGGAATGATAGATAAGCGTGGAGGTCTCCATCAACCACAGTTAGGAGTCTGGACTGTGTTCTAATGACAAAGGGACATTTCTGTAGGCTTTTAAGCAAAAGAATGACACTATTACATTTGTGTTTTGGAAGATCACTCAAGCTGCTTTTGGAAAGTAAATTGGAGGGTGCAAAACTGAACTCAGAGGAAACCAATTAGAAAGCTGTTGTGTCCTAAGGAACAGGTAATGGTGACTGAGAGAATAAAATGAAGTAGATGGATTTTTAAAGTATTTTGAAAGTAAATCAAACAGCATCTGATGATAAATTGCATATATGTATATGATTTCAAGATTCTGATTTAAAAAAACTGTATGGGTTATCATACCATTTACTAGTGAGAGAATGAACACACTGCTTGAGAAACAGGTTTATCAGAAAGAATATATGTACCCCTATGTGCATAGCAGCACTATTTACAATTGCTAAGATCTGGATACAGCCCAAGTGTCCATCAATAGATGTGTGGATAAAAAAGCTGTGGTACATGTACACAATGGAATACTATGCAGCTGTTAGAAAGAAAGATCTCTTACCTTTTGAGATGACATGGAGGGACCTGGAGAATATTATGCTAAGTGAAAAAAGCCAAATAGAGAAAGACAAGTATCACATGATCTCACTTATTTGTGGATATAATGAACAAAATAAGGTGATAAACAAAAGACACCCAGAGACATAGAAGTAGAGTTCATATTGACAAACTTCACAGAAGAGGGGCTGGGGATGAGGGAAGAGATAAACCAAAGAACTTATGCATATAAGCATAACCAATGGACATAGACAACAATGCTGGGGGTTGGGGGAGGCAGGAAACCAGAGAAGGTTGTCAATGGGGGGAAAAGGAGAAAGATCTGTAATAAAGATAAATTAATTAAATAAAAAATTAATTAGTTTTTAAAAAGAGAAACAGGTTTAAAAGGAGAAGATGGAGTTCAGTTTTAGACTAATAGTTTGTGATGCAAGGCCAATAGCCAAAGAGACCTATTCTGGAGACAAGTATATATAAAGTTCTAAAGTTCAGAAGATTAGGAAGCCATGAGCATATAGGGAGATGACTGTCAAACTCTCCCATGGAAAATTTGCAAACTGAGAAAATGAAGGCATAAAGAACCCTGTGGAATAGCAACATTTAACGGTCCTGGAAGAGAAAAAGAAACCAACAGAGAGAGGAACAGAATGGATAAAGACTCAGATGAAAACTCAGGAGTATGTAAAGAAAAGAGAAAATGTGATATATGGAGGGAAAGATAAAATTTGTGGCCCTTTTTTTATTTGTTTGTTTTTTTGTTTGTTTGTTTGTTTTTTCACTTTAGAGGACCCTTGATCTGAGAGAGAGAGAGAAAGAGGGAAATTGAAGATGCAGAAAACTGAGAGGATATTATTATTATTATTATTATTATTATTATTTATTAAGTTCCCACAAAGAAGTTAGGAAAGGATGGGACTCAAAACTCAAAGTAGAAGGTGTGCCATGGTAAGGAAAATAGGTATTTCTCTCTTTGCAAGAGAAGTAGAAGAGTATACATGTGGACAAACATGGATCTACAGATTATTAGAGTTTCTTTTTTGATGGCCTTATAGAAAAGGGCTAGTTGCAAGGTCAGACATCCAGTGAATTTTGAATTTCAGATCAACTACAAATAAATTTTTATTGTTTATCTGAAATTCAAATGTAACTGGGCATCCTGTATATTTTTGCTAAGTCGGGCAATGCTAAGCATAATAAGAAAAGCATTATTGAAAGTTTTGTTGAGGTTCATAACTATAAATTTATGTGGCCACAGACCACAGGAAGTATAATTTACTTCTGCAGCACATCATTTAAATGCAGATACAACCAAAGAAGGCACATGAATGTGAACTTAGGGGAGTGACATCGTGCAACATTTAGCAGAGTTTTATATGTATCCCCAGATAAACTTGAAATTTAAAAACTAAGAAAAATATGCTGTACAAATAAGATTTTTAAAATAACATTTCAGTGAGTAGTTTTGTTTTTCTAGTTCTCTAGAGAAAAAAGCAGACATCTCTTTACCTTAATATTTCAGGCAATTATCATAGTCACTGGGAAGACGGGGTTCCAAATTCACACATCACCTGGGTCAGTTTCCCATCTGCTCTTTAAAGAGCTCTGGAATATCCACCCATGTTATTATCTGTCTCTTCCTTGGACATATTATTCCTGTGACATCCTCTTTCCTTTCATAGTCTCTGATTATGAGAATATTCCTTCTAATATTTAACCAGCCTGTATCATTGTGTTTTCCACCTATTAGTCCTAGATTTATATTCACTCAGCAATAGATTGTTTTTTCCTTTTGTTACACATTCTGTTACTTATTTCAATACATTTTCTGTATAAAAACAAGACTGATGCTCCCTTTTAAAAGTCCATTCCATGAGTAAAAGTAAGCTGTTCGGAGTCTTCAATATTCAGGTGAGAAAGGTCATTCTAAGGGACCAAATGAGAAGCATTCATTTTTCAGACTATCCTCTTCCTTATGCCTTTGCTTTTCTTTTGCTGAGTCTTGTAGGAATTAATAACAGCCTTTCTTTCTCCTGTTCATTTTAATAACAGCTGAGTTGGTAGGAAGTGCAGGTATGAGCACTGTTGGCAACCTGCCAGAGATGAGTTGCCAGGGATGAGGCAACATAGTCTCACTTTTAACTCCTGCTTTCTCTCTACATGAAGCGGTCAAATTTACACAAGGTAAAATGTTCCTCTCCTCGTTTATGTGACCAAAACATGAGAAAAATAGATGTGCATTTTAAATGTTTGTGATATTAGTATGATATGAAGTATTTCTTTCTTTGAATTGAATAATTTTATTTATTGCAGTCCTTGGTAAAAATTCAGGTAGACACTATTCTGCTTTATTTTAGAGTAAATTTTCTCCAACAAAGAAAAGGAAAACATTGATAGCAACACATTTTAATGTTATAAACGTTTAGTGTGATTTCACAGTATTAGCATTTATCTCAGTAATTTGTATTTTGACACTGATACACACACACACACACACACACACACACACACGAAACTTACAAGAGAAATAAAAAGGCTCGTAGAAATGGCATTATTTTGTATGTGTTTGTATATATCTTTTAAAGGCATTCTTGTTCTTGGCAGGTTTTTCTTTTTCTCTAATTGTTCTCAATTTGGGGAGATAGTCTATTCAGGAATGGAATGACAGTGTCGTCAATAATACCGATTGTCTTGACTGGTAAATTATCTAACATGACTAAAACCAAATGGATTTGGTTAATTACCTTCTAATTTGGCAAAATAGGTCACTCGGATTTTTTGCAAATAACATGGATTCTGTAGGCCAATTAGCTAACAAATTGTCTTTTAGAAAGAAAAAATAGACATTTTCCTGCTTATGTCACTATCTTAAAGCAGATTTGAGTATCAGTCAGAAATTTTCCAACCTCAGAAAATTTCAGGCAAAAGTAGATAAGAACATGTTGCTCCTTCAGACCTATAAGGTAGTATTCACATATCATAAAGCTGTTAATACTGTGCTACATCTATCTTTTCTTTGTTAATTTCTAGGTCTGTTATACCAATTATACCAAAGCGCAAAATACTAAATAAGAAGGAATATCTATTAGGTAGAGTTTGTCTATCTCTTAATTTAAGAACAATATGTTTTACTTCAAAAAATAAAAATAAAAGAACATGTTTTCAGGATTGCAGTTATTTTGAACTATGTGCTTCCTTTAATAAACATATCTGTTTGACAATATGGAATGTCGTCTCTGTCTCAAAAAGAAGAGAGAAGAAAATAGAAACACTCTTCTCCTACTCACACAAATTCATTTTGAAACCATTATGCATATACTGAGTTCAGCTCTCCTATATATTTATGCAAACAGAAAATGAACACTGTGCATTTAAAAATGATAAATATCGAGTACAGTGCTTGTTGCTTCCAAATTATGATTTACAGCTGAGAATTTATTTATAGCTTGAACATTTCCTCCATTTCTAATTACCTTCTAAGTCCTCATCTACCTTATATCTGTTGCATAGTAGTTATACAGTCATTTCAAATCTTCTGCAGTCATCCTCAGACACAGGTACATTTAAATACCAGTGTCTGATTTGGTTCAGAAATTTAAATGTCCCTGGGATAGCCTCGGGGAGTTGGCTTTTGTTCCTAGTACTCAGACAGCCTTACACTCAGCAAAAAGTTCTCCTTCCCACCTCTGTCACATGCAGGGAGGACTTCAGGAGTCTATTAGTTCCCCTTCATTCACTCCCAGATCCATGGAGAACTGAAGAGGCCATAGAACCAGGAGTTCCTGTGCTTGGAAGCTTCTGGGAGGCGGATTTTGCGTTAGACATTATGCTGACATTTTCATCTTTCCTTCATGGTTACCTAACAAGTGATAACCAAAACCTCTCTGTTCTCTGCCTCACTTGCACAACTTTGTTTTTATTTTGGCCCTTCTGAGCCTTGCCTTAAATTCTGACGTCTTTATTTTACAGACTCTGTGACCTAAACTAGCTCACAACTCTCTGATCCAAGGTGCTCGCAACCAAATGAAAATGTTTCGCCATACTGTAAGATAGTAACAGTGAAAAAAATGAAAGAGGAATAGAGACAGAAATAAAATAAGTGGAATAAAATGGAAGGTGTATGCACTATTAGAATGCCCCATGCATCCGGGGAGCCCTGGTTGCAGCCAGCTTTCCAAAGCCTCAGATTTCTACCAGTTAGACTAGCAAGGATCAGAGAGATCACCTCACCCAGTGGTTCTCAATCTAGACTGCATGGTAGACTCACTGGAGAAGTTAAAAAAAAAAAAATGTTGCTGCCAAGACCCCATTCATATCGCTCAGTAGTGATGTCTCAGCACGGGCACATTTTCTAAGTGTCCAGATGATTTTAATAAGCATCCAGGACTGAGAATCACTGATTTTTAGCCCAATCTCAAGCAATCCAACTGAAGCCAGGATGATACATATACTGTATCACTGTATCATCCTTGGGGTAGGAGGTCTACTTGGCAGCACTTCTATAATGTAGACACACTGGAATGGAGGCTGGGGATGAGCAACAACTTTTGAGATTATTTGGGACAGTGATTCTCAAACTTGACAAATTCTATTGATGGAGACAGAAAATACAGTTGCTTTTAACAGCCTTCATCTTAGATTAAACCTCAAATTTCTCATCTACGTGTAATTTACTTCCAAATGACTCTATAGTTTAGAAAAAAACAAAGCAAAACTAAACTAAATCCATGGCTTTCAAAGTATAGTACCTGCACCAGTAGCATCACAATTACATGGGAACTTATTGAACATGCATTATTGGGCTCCAACCTAGACCTTTTGAATCAGAAACTCTCCAAATAGGACCCAGCCATAGCTGGCCCTCTATGTGAGTTTGATGCATGCTAAAGTTTGGGAACCACTGAAGTAGAGACTACAAATAAGAAAACACAGTTGGAATAGAGTGTGTTCACGCTGCAGGGGTATAAATAGAGGATGCTTTGGAGTACAAGGGACATAACCTGATGTGTGTCTGTGCATGAGGGACAGCAAAACCCAAAGCAAATAAACGAGATGATATATATTGGTATTTGATGATTTTCTATTTCCTTTTTAAAATGATTTGATATACTATATATGCATATAGACAGACATATATACATACATATCTACGTGTGTATGTGTATATACAGTTGGCATTCCATATACATGGGTTCCACATCTGAAGATTCAATCAGCTATGGATCAAAAATATTTGAAAAAAAAATGTTACATGGTTGTGTCCGTACCAAACATGTACCAACTATTTTCTTGACCTTATTCCCTAAACAATACAGTATAACAACTATGTACATCACATTTGCGTTGTATTGAGTATTATAAGTAATGTAGAGATGGTTTAAAATATACGGGAGGATGTGTAGGTAATATGAAAATTCTGTACCATTTTATGAGGGACTTGAGTATCCATGGATTTTGGTATCCAAGGGGGATTCTGGAACCAATCCCCAACAGATACTGAGGGATGACTCTCTCTCTCTCTCTCTCTCTCTCCCTCTCTCTCTCTCTCTCTCTCTCTCTCTATATATATATATATATATATATATATATATATGTGTGTGTGTGTGTGTGTGTGTGTGCGCGTGTGTGTACAGGTGGGGCAAAAGTAGGTTTACAGTTGTGAATACATGCTTTTATTCTTGCATTATTATTTATTAATCATTGTATTACTTTATATATGAGCAACTGTAAACCTACATTTGCCTCACCCTATAAATGCAGGGGAAAATAGAAGCCAAATATGAGATTGATCAACTCCATGAAAGAAGCCATAGACATGAGTTGCTATGGGAGCTGAGAAGGGCTGTTGAGGACAGGACATTGTAAATATCACTTGATCATAAGGTCACCAGGAGTTGGAGCCAGATCAACAGCATGTAATACACACATACATTTATATACACACACGCTAGAACTGATCTGCTCCGTATTTTATTCATCTATTGTATTTATCTTGAGTAGTGTTCAGTGCAACATTTGCCCTGTGGCACTTGCACTTTTCACTTTTTTAGCTTGTGTATGAAAATAAAAAGTCTACTTTACCTTTCATTAAACTCTATACTGAAGTTACACATTTTAAAATGTTTTATTGTTTCTATTTTCAAATAAGACAGCTGCTTCAGAGACATAACAGAAAGGCAAAGCTATTAGGGAAGAGCTATATGTAATGATTGCACCTGGTATACATAATTATTTAACTACATTCATATTGGGTGTGGAGGAAAAATGATATCAATGTATCCTTTAGATGATTTCATAGTGAAAAATTCTGTCCAAGAAAGAGAAAGGTCAAAAGATGATGAAAATGCAGTCACAAAGAAAGGCTAGGTGTTGACAAAGACTCAACGGCAGTGATGAGAACTGAGAAAATTCAGACACATCCACAAATCCAGCCAGTTTAAATGCTAATGATGCAGTTGAAGAGACCCCTTGCACCTAGCAAGCTACAGAGTAAATTGGTATTAGCTTCTAAGAAACTGAAGCAGGACCCCGTATACCTACATGGAAAGTCTAAATGCCCATACTTGCATAAATCAAAGATGCAGACCTTACCTGACATGAAATAGCAAGTTTTATATACTTAAATTCAGATAATACAAGTTATTCCTAACATTGGCATATATGTGTGAAGTGAAGGCGAGGGAAAAAGTCTTCTTCAAACTTTACTTTCTTTCCAGTAAATATTTTGAGCATAAAATGGAGATTCTCACCAACAGGATTAACACCTTATGTTTATATTTCTTTTGAAATATAAATGATTGTTAGGTGGAAATCCTTTGGTTACTGTGTAATCAAAACATTAAAAGTGTGGCTTCTGAAGCTGGGTGGGAAGGGAACAAGAAAGCAATTCATGTTGACTAATAGGAAGACAAGGCACTTTTCCAATCGTTCAGACATATAAATCTATCTAATATTTATGAATTTCTTAACTTACTAGAGAGTAAAACAAAGTGAAGTAAAACTGGAAAAATATTATTAAATCTTTCTATTTTTAGTTTATTTTAGTATTTCCTTTAGGGTTTATTACAGTAGTTGTGGTTATTGTTAAAAAAAAAAAAAAAAAAGTGAAATAGAGAAAACTACCATTTTAAACTTAATTACCAAGATTTTGAATATTTCCTCCAAGTCTTTTTTATGTACATACTTTTAATAGGATTATACTGCATTTTTAGTTATGTTGCTTAATGACAAAGTTCTACACATAGCTATTGAAGAATGAAACCTGTAAGAAAAAAATCTTAGATTATTTTTTTGTCTAAATGGAAATTCTGTTCTCTCAATATTCTGAATAAAATATAACTTTATTTTTATAAGGTATTTTAATTCAGTTTCACAAAATTGTACTTTGTGTCCAATCAAGAAACACATGATTGGAATAAACAAATGGTAAAAGAATCATTCTGGATAGAGGAAGTAAGGAGCCACATTAATTATGCATTTGTAATTCTACTACTAGTTGTAAAAATATATTTTAAATATAATTACATTTTGAAATAATTGAAATATTTTTCAAATGTGATTATTCACTAAAATATTGCAAATTCAAAATAGTAACAGCTATGAGAAAATGCAAAATTCCTTCTACTTTTCAAAATGACTGTCTACACAGTGTGACTAAGTTAAAACTAAAATTGTGAACATCATTGTTTCCAAATGGTGCCTGTGGTGGCCAACAGTGCTCAGAGCCCTGTAAACAGATGAATCTTGAGCATCTTTCTTGAGGAGCTTTAAAACCCAGAAGTCGGTTTAATCCATCCTTTACTCCCATTCTCCCACGGTTCATCCTTCCTCCTTTTCCCAAATTGATGCCTGAGTTCTATCAACTTTGCTTTCTTTTTTTTTAATTATTTTTATTGATTTTAGAGAGAGAGAAAGTGAGAGAGAGAGAGAGACAGAAACATTGATGAGAGAGAACATCAATTGGCCACCTCCTGCATGCCTTCCACTGGGGATCAGGCCCACAACATGGGCATGTGTGCTGACCGGGAATCAAAATGATGACCTCTTGGTGCATGGTCAACTCTCAACCACTGAGCCATACCGGCCAGACTACGAACTTTATCTTCTTACTCAAAGTCTTTAGTGAGTTCTCACTTCAACGGAATGCAGTTAAAGCTTTTTATATATGTATGCATGCATGTGTGTGTGTGTGTACATGTTGGCACTGGATGAAGAAAATGTATTTTAGGCTCTCCATAATCTTACTTTATCTTTCAGCATGACATCCCACCCTAACCTTGCTTTTCCTTTCATACTTGGCCATATACCTGACCCGATTATCTGGCCAATTCCATTTCTAAGCATTCACTGAAAATATAGTCTTTTTCTGGAGTATTCTACCAAATTTCATCTCCATCTGCCAAAATTCCACCCGCGATCCAATTCCATTTCACATACTACAACTTCCACTAGGCTTAACCACCATGCCTACCCCCAATCTGTACTTTGTCTTTACCTCCCTTGCATAAAACAGCATTTGATGTGACACAAATCACATTGTAACTGGATTCTAGCTACTTGAGTAATTGTCCAGTGTATAAACTATCAAAGTATAAGCTCCATGAAGGGCACAAAGGCTGACTTATTTATATTTTTATTTATCATAGCACCTTCTACAATGTTGCACATAGTACATATGCAACAAATTATTTCTTGAGAGAGTGATTAACTAAATAGATTAACACATAAATAAATAAGTGAATAAATAAAGACCATTCTTCACTCAGAGTACTAGAACTACTATTGAACATCAATATTTTGCCTAGATACTTACTTGCCTGTGTAAAAGCATTCATATGCAGAAGCATATTTCTAGTTCATTCAGTTCTTGGTTGTCTGTAAATAAATTGCTTTGTCAATTATCCATGAGACTTGAGACTTCCTTTGATGTAATGCTCAGCCAGATAAGATTAATGAATGGACAAAAACCAGAAGGAAGCCATGGCTGAGAATGAGGTTATGAGGATACAAACACAGCAATTGCAAAGAAAGAGCTATCGCAAAATCAGTTTGAATTAAGAGTCTCTGCCACATGCAGAGAAAAAAAAGACTGAAAAGTTATAATGATATTTTTCCCGATAGGGCTGTTATTATGTATGTACCAAAACCCTACTCTGTATCTGACCAAATATACTTATTTGTATCTACACAGAAAACAAATGAGTGTGTATTATCTGTCCTTTCATTTTTCCTTTCACCTCAATATATGCAGTCAATAAAACTTGAACCTATGAACTCTAAGAATACCTGTACAACCCTGGCCGGTTTGACTCAGCTGTTAGAGCGTCGGCCTGTGGTCCAGAGAGACCCAGGTTCGGTTCCTGCCAAGGGCACGTATCTTGGTTGCAGTTTGTACTGGCCCTGGTTGGGTTGTGCGGGTGGCAACCAGTCGATGTGTCCCTTTCACATCGATGTTTCTCTCTCTCTCTCTCTCTTCCTCTCTCTCCCTCCCACTCTATCTGAACAAAAAATGAAAAAATGTCCTCGGGTGAGGATTTAAAAAAAAAGAATGCCTGCACAGAAATATCTCCAGTTTAAATTTGTCAGTCTTACAAACAAACCCCCCAAAATCTCAAAACTTACATATAAAATTAATGTTTGTGATTGTGAGAAAGTCATTACATAGAAATTATCCCAAAAGGAACATTCCATAGTTTGATCTCTCCTGACTTGGAGGATTTGGATAGTTTGAGCTGACCCTACGACTAATGGGAAAGATCTCTAATGGGAAAGATCTATTCTGTTATTGGGAACCTGGGGCTGGGATTCTTGGGGCAACACATTCCAACATTCCAGGGAAAAGTCTACTCCACAAACACGTGGAACCTTCAGAAAGTCCTCAAAGAGAGCCTAGGCCACTATGAGACTGAATCACTAGGCTAGATGGTAACAGAGGAGTACAATCCTCGATCCCAATTAAGATTTAAACTCCTGGTATTGATAAAATTGAAGCATAACCAGAGGTAATGAGGCCCACAAGAGGAGCGATTCAATAGAATCTTCCCAATCCAGAGCAGCTCACACAACCAAAATACCTTTGAACTCTTATTAAGACTTGGCCTCCTTTGCTTTTATTGCTGGCACAGCAAGGTGATCATTTTCTTCTCCACATTTTCCATCAGTCAGCTATCTAGTGGGAAGAAAATGGAGCTGATTAGTTGTGACTTTGGATCAGCTCCAGGATCAAGTTAGGAGCCAGGGACATGGCTGTGCCATTGTCTTTGTTGTTGATCATTCCCTCCAGCCTGTGCAGATGGTCTGAGGTATTGACCAAATCAGTGGTGACAAATTAGGGCTTGAAATTAAACTCAGGAAGTCATTCTATGTAGTAGGTTTTTTTAGTTGAAAATATTCCTTTGACAAAACAAAAAACGTTAAAAAATCACTTGTGCGTGAAAAGCCGTCCCTCATCTGTAGATGTTAAGAAGACTGTAGATTCAGAATGGCCAATATTATGATTACAAAAATTTTATCAGCCCTCTAGAAAATATATTTGTTCTATTGTCCTAATTGTATTTTTAATTAGCATTTACAAGATATTTTAAGTCTCAGGCTGATTAGTAGTTTATAATACTTATCTTCATTTCTCTAAAGAAAATCTTAAAAATCTGATTTAAGGTGTTTTGTTTTTGTTTTTTAATTCTAAAAATGTATGCCAATTCCATGTCAATCAGTGTCTGGAAGCAGCTGTTTATAAGAATACTATTATTAAATATTTCCATCTTTTCTACTTATTAAATGAGTTACTTCTCCTTTATCAGATCACTTTGCTTGACTTCCTCTGATGCTCAGAGAGGGTATGAAATTGGTTTACTTCAGTTTAGTTCCTCAAATGCTAATTAAAAAGTGCATGGTATGTGCAAGGATCACGCATTTCTCACTTTCATTATAAGTTAATTTTCCCGACACATAAACAGAACACTGGTAATTGGCAACAACTTCTGAGAATTGGTAAATCGTCTCACTGAAGCTACCTCTTTTGGTCTATGCTCTGTACATGTTCAAATAACACCTTAAACTATACCATTCCCAGGTCATTTATGGTCTAGTAATTTACCATCTTTACCCTGACTTTTTAACACTCTCATCATATAAATTACTCTTAGTATCAGGCTGTTCTTTCCATACAAAGAAGATCCCGCCCCCAAAAATTAACAAATAGGAATTTATTCAGCTCATAATACCAGAACTTAGATAGATTAAACAATTGACAAACAACAAAGATCAGAATTGTGTGGAATAGTATCTAAGAGTGATGAAAACTCAAGAATGGGGGGAGTATTGTAGGCAAAGATCTAGAGGCTGTTACATTAATCCTGTGAGTCTTAGGCTAGCCTAAATTTAGAAGAGGTATTATCAAGAGAGGGAGGATGCCCTGGCTGGTTTGGCTCAGCGGTTGGAGTGTCGGCCTGAGGACCAGAGAATCCTGGGATCAGTTCCCACTAGGGGCACATACCAAAAAAACAAAAAGAGAGAGAGAGGGAGAGGATATCATGGATATGAGATTATAGTAGAGAAAATTCCCAGAACGCAATAGGCTGAGGCAATAACCATCTAAGTATTACATTTAAAAAATACTATTTATCCTTAATTGACAATTAACTTATTCCTTATAAATAGGCCTATGACGTAAATACTACTATTTTCCTATTTTATTGGTGAGGAACTTGAAAATACAAGTTTAAGTAATTTAATGGACATATATGTGAAGTACTATAATTCTGATGCTGATTGTACTTTTAACAAAGACACCAGTGTTTCCAACATTTGTCATATCAGGACACAAACAGAGGATGATAACATTTGTAAATTACCTGGAATTAATGGATAACTCACCTAAGACCTTTAAAATACCCTCTAGGATAAGAGAAATCATGACCTTGGCACAGTGGTAATTTGCAGCAAAATTTATAGTTTATCAGCTGGTAAATTTTGTGCCATGCTACTATGCCTGTATGTTAGAGATTAGTGGGAAATACAATGATAGGTTGGTCAAGGTAAATTCGAATTATGGAAGGTCATATAAAAATCAGGTGAAGTAATTAGATTTGATTTGATTGATGATAGAGTTCTTGAAGAACGGCCATTAAGAGGATCTGAATGACTGTATGGTTTAAAAATGATTTGGAAGGAGCAAGTCCTTAAAGATAATTGACAGTTGACAATTCAAAACTACTAGAGAGGTGATAGGATGAAATGAGGAACATATGAAAAACACTGAGGGACAAAACTATTGCCATATTGATGACAATTTGAATATATAATCAGAAGTATATGGAAAGTTCAAAGATAAAGGCAAGCCAAGAGAATGGGATATTTATGGAATGACATCTTTGGGAAGAAAAGCTATTTTGGCGATGACAAGATGCAGGAAATAGTAGGTGTCCCTTCAGGGATACCCCATTATTGGAGTTAGAGAACTGGCTGTAGTTTCTTGTTATTGGAGAGGCAGAGGCTGGTTGTGGAGATGGGGGATTTAAAATCACAAATTCAGGAGCAATACTTGAAGTTGTGGGCCCAGACTGTCTTCCTACAAAAGGGTAGTCAGTATGGAATGGGGGTGTGGGGCGGGGGGCAATCAAGTACCAAACTCCCAGGCTAAGCAGAGGGAAACTGCTGGTAAAAAAAAAAAAATTGGGGGCGGGGTGGCGTGTAGAAATCAGTCCGGGAAAAAAGATGAGCAGAATTGCAACATTGGAAAAGACATGTGAGGTCATGTCCTCTAATTAGTCTGGCTTGAGTTCCTTCAACACAGCGATTTTCAACCTTTTTTATCTCATGGCACACTTAAACTAATTACTAAAATTCCACGGCACACCAAAAATATATTTCTTGCTGATCTGACCAAAAAAAAAGTAGGTATAATTTTGACTCATTCACATTGGATGGCCATTGTTGTATTGGCTGCTGTCACTTGTTTCTTTGACAGTCTAAGCCTTAGACTGTCTAAGGGAAAAGAGGTCAGTGCCCCCGACTAAATCGTCAGCTATTGCATGTTTTAAAAATTCTTGCAGCACACCAGTTGAAAATCTCTGGTTTAACACTATGGCTGCCATATAATCACCCCGATTACGCTTCAGTGCTTTCAATGATGGGAAATCTACACTCTCCTGGGGAAGCTTCTGAGATCTCTGGAAAGCTCTGTTGATTCCTTTGACTTTTACTCATTGGATCCAGTGGTGGGACAGAATAAGACCAGCTGCCCTTTCACACGGGAGCCTTTCACACATCCAAAGAAAGCTTTATGTAAGTTCCCCTTTCCCTGCCCTTTCCTCCCCTCTGATGTTAAATGTGGGACTCATAGTTCATAAGGTCGTCCCTTTGACCTACAATTTTTAATTATGGTAGAAGAGTCTTAGCAATGAATTTACATATGTTGAATTCCATATTGTTCCCCTATCATCTCTCACCATCAGAGCTCACCTATCATATATTGTTATTATCTCATGTCTCATATCTCCCCTATCATTTCTCATTTCACAGGCCACAGAATCCCAACATGTTTTGTCTGTCCTCCATTAGTAGTCAATATTTCAATCCCTATAATCATCTTATATGCCCTTCTGATTCCACTTTTTCCAACATTAAGGGTAGCAATATAAGAGTAATGTGACATGAGTCAAAAAGATGTTTGAAGAAGAAAGGGTTAGTCAACAATGCAAAAAGACATAGGAAAGATGAAGAGCTAGAAAAGGCCCTTGGACTTGGCTTTAAGGAGAGTTTTGGTAGCTTAGCAGAAAAGTGATCTAAGTAGTATTGTAAATGTATAAAATATCTCCCTCTCTTACGTCACAGTACTTTACAATGAAAAATGACATCCTATAAACTGAAATGCAGACACAAAAAAATGAGTTGCTTTTACAAAAAGTGTGCAGTGCATGGCATTTCTTACCTAGCAGCAATTTTTGTTGATTTTATTATTTATAGAGTGGCAATAATTCCTTAATTTGGGATGACATTTATACTTTGCAATATTTTTCCATATACCTTATTTTATTTGAGCCTCATAATAGCCACCATGTAAAATTTTACAAATAAATAAAACCAACTGTTTAAAAAGTTGTCTGAGGCCATCCAACGTATAGAAGAGAGGAGCTAAATTCAATCCCAATTTTAACCTACACAGTCTAAATATACTATTTTGCCTAGTTTTATGTGAGACATGTCTTTGACTTGAATGACCTGGGGATTCAAATGTGTCAGCAACTAACTCGCCTGTATGGAGTCAGAATTCATGACCTTGCACTTACAAGCATTTGCTCTAACTTACAAGCTATCTTCTAAAAACTATCAGTTCCAAAGAACTGAAAGCAATGACATAGATAAACCAAATTAGTAATAGTACTCACAGTAGTATTAATCCAATGATGAAATTAACAAACTAGCCATAATAAAGTTAGCAAATGTTTGCTTGCCTACTTTGTGCTAAGTACTGCATTCTTTTTATTTAATCCTCATGACATCCTAGAAGGTGTGTCAACCTCACTTCACACATGAGTAAACTGAGAAGTTCTCCAGTTTACTGGAACAAATAGCAAGGATGTGAGTCAAAAGTTGACTTGCTTGTTGTGAGTCTCAAGCACCAAACTATTCCTTTTTTTTTCCCCCTATGACAATGGGGAAAAAAATACAACAAAAAGAATATGAAGCAATCTATGAGAGACATGAATACTTTATAAATAGACAACTTTTGACCCATTTCCTCCCACTTTCAAAATCACTTCTTCACCATCATTGTGATTTCCAGTCTCTCAAATCCATTCTTTTGTCATAATACATTAACCAGGAGGTGGTTTCACTGGCCTCCTGCTCAGTGGGAGCCGAGACCCTATGACAAACTGTTTTCACACCTTATCCTCTGATACGCCACAATGCTTCGCTCATTCATCTTTCCCATTTCTGACCCAGTGATCTCAAGATGTGAGCTAGTGCTACTAGCTGGAGGTTCCTCTCTCACTGCTGAACATTGCCAAGTCACAAAGCAGTGTTAATAGTGTCTACCATAAATCCGTGCTGTCTAATCTCACCAGGGACCCCATGGCTGCTCCACAGTTCTAATATTCATGCTTGGTTAATTTTCCATCACATTCTCCAAGTGGCATTTTCTAATTATGTAAGCCGCAATAAGACCTTAACCTTATGCCTTCCTGCCATCTGTTTAGCGTACCTGTTGTCTCCTATATCACAGAAGATAATAAGACCTCCCAGACCCATCTACTGCAAGTCCCTCTGCCTCCACCCCCTTTTGATCCTCACCTATCATTTTTCCTCTACCTCTTGCTCACAGGAAAAGGTGTCTGCTTCCCTCCAAAGATATTCCTCTACCATACTTTCTTTTCTCATTACTATTTTTAACTTCTCAAGAACCTTCATTGAACAGTGGGGCATTCTCTTGCCTGTTTTTTTGTTTGTTTATTTCTTTAAAGAAAGACTTCTCTTTGGCAACTTCTCTTCTGCTTTATGAGCAAGAAACCTGTTAATAATAAGATGAAATGAAAATTAAAAATAAAATTTTTCTGGTCTGTTCTCCTTTTGTTGCTCTGCTGTATTTCTCAGTAAGGAGAAATTATACCCCCTCACACATTAAAGTTAGCACTAATCTCTCACCCACAGCATAACACCTTTCATTATGGCTCTGACCAACATGTATTCTCGTCATTGTTTAGCTTAGTAAAGTGAATTCAAAGAATGAGCGCCAAACTCTGAAGTATGATGATTAGTTCTGAGTAAAGAAAAACATCCAAACTGAACTGTTATAAACATAGCAGTATCCATAATAACTGTGCCTAAAGACTATTTAGTTGAAGAGACGTATGGAGAAAAATGTAGGAAGGGAAGTGAGGGGATATATCAAAAAGTTTTTCCAAAAGAGAAATGGAATAAGGGAAGCGAGGGTCAACAGGCCTGCACCGAGATGCTGTCTGAAGATTACATGTTGTCAATGAGTCACATGTTGTAAATGAGCAGACTGCCACAGCTGGTCCTGGAATCCAAGCGAGGTCCTCGGAGATCTCTGCACACTCTGCAGGCTGAGCGTGTCCCATCTCCTCCCCAATGTCACCACAGTGTTCCAGATTCTGAATACTGAGCTGACTGTAACAGTTGCCCAAATGGGGCCCCTGCCTACAGGTTCTTTCCTCCCCCTCTCCATGTACCCAACATGCTGATGCTGTTACCTGATTTTCTTTGCATATAGCAAGAACCAGGAAAATATAAGTGAATGAAAGGACAAAGGCATGAATGAAAAAATTCCCAAACTTACATAATCACTATGGCCTTCATGAATATATATATCGTTTTTTTGTTGTTGTTGTTGTTGTTTTTTACTGAGGAATTATTTTTTTAAAAACGTATGCAGAGCCCTGGCCAGTTTGACTCAGCAGTTAGAGCGTAGGCCTGCGGTCCAGAGAGGCCCGGGTTCGGTTCCCCCTGAGGGCGTGTACCTCGGTTGCAGTTTGTCCCCGGCCCTGGTTGGATTGTGTGGGTGGCAGCCACTCGATGTGTCCCTTTCACGTCGATGTTTTTCTCTCTCTCTCTCTCTCCCTCCCGCTCTATCTGAACAAAAAATGGAAAAATGTCCTCGGGCGAGGATTTTAAAATTAATTAATTAATTAATTAAATTAAAACATATGCAGAGAAAATTAATATTATAACAGAAGCAAGAAACTTTGGTTAGCCAAGGGGAGGGGAGCAGTGGAGCTTATTTTAAGATTCATAAAATCAAAGAAAACAATTTAAAAAGGCTACTTTTCTTAAAACTCAAACATTAAGGAAGGAGCTTTAAGTGTGTACACACATGCACACACAGTGTTCAAATTTTAATTTGAAAAATACTATTTTGTTGTTTGCTCTTCACAGAAAGCTAGAAATTATATGGAAGTAGAAGTTTATTCAAGTTATAAAATGTGAAAGTCTCAACATATGCTGATTAAACTATAACCCGGCAGTTCATATACTAAAATGCACCGCCAAAATGACACCAATGAAGATCACCAATGATTTTACAGAATCACTCGAATCATAAGCTGTAATTTCCCACAAGGCAAAATACCTCAAAATTATGAATATTTTACAATGCAATTTTATTATTAAAATAATTTTGGCCACACAATTATTCTGCTGGAACAAGCATGTTTATGTTTTCATCACTATGATTTTATTTATAATTTAGCAATTGTGGTTTGTGTGAAGTCTATCAATTTAAGAATTGTTTCATTGTTTCATATTACATATGATAGTAATGACACTATCATATTATTTTTTATTTCTAGTAGATAGTTGAAGTTTATAGTTAGCTCTTAAATTCATTTAGATCAATCTCAACATGGTTTTAAAAAGACTCATGGGATCCAACATCATTTGGATAATTTAGAAAAATTTCAAAATACTAAAATAATGCAAAAATAAATCTTGTGAAATGGGAATGAAAATGAACTAAGCTTTTGATTTTTCCTGTGGGAAATAATTTTATTAAAAAAATAATACTGTTGTTGGTGGTGTTTCAGGTAAGAGTTTCAGCAGAAATTTTTTGAAAGGAGTCTATAAGATACAATAAGTTGGACTATACAGTCAGTAAATGGATCAGGTCAGTTTGAACTCAGTAATCGTCAAGGTCATTGTTTAAATATGTTTATGAATAATACTTTACTCCTGTCAGTAAACAATCAGAGCCTCAGAATCATCTTGGCAGCTGTGCAGCATTTGACACAATCAAGTTTTTTTTTGTTGGTTTTTTTTGACATTTTTCAAATTAAATGTATTGTTGGTGACATTGGTTAATAAACTTATACAGGTTTTAAGTGTACTTTTCTATGACACATCATCTATATATTGCATTGTGTGCCCGCCACCCAAAGTCAAATCTTCTGACGTCACCACACATTTGACCCCCTTTACTACCTCCCCCCACTTCCTTCCCTCTGGTAACCACCATGCTGTTGTCTGTGTCTGTGAGCTTTTGTTTGTTTGTGTTGCTTCTTCACTTGTTGGTTTCAGTTTTATATCCCATATATGAGTGAAGTCATAATGGTTCTTGACTTTTTCTGTCTGACTTATTTCGCTTAGCATGATGTTCTCAAGATCCACCTATGTTAATGCAAATGGCAGTATTTCATCTTTTCTTGTGGCTGAGTAGGATTCTATTGACAGGATCATTTTTTGTGATGAATTATCATATGGCATTGACTGTAAGTTTTTATTTAACTGAGAAATTTTCCCTATGTCCCTGCAGACTGTTCATGGATTGGGTGGCTTCAAGGCCAGGCCAGGAGGGACTTTCACTTTTATTGTGTGCTTCTCTATGTAACCTTTACTTCAACTTTTGTTCCTTGCAGAAGTTGAAATGATGATTTTTGGTTACCTTTGTTTTTATTATTGTTGATAATATTCATGCATCGTTTTTATCTCGTAAACACCATTTTTTTAAATCCTCACTCAAGGATATTTTTCAATTTATTTTCAGATAGAGTGTGAGGGAGAGAGAGAGAAACATCGATGTGAGAGAGACACATCAACTGGTTGCCTCCTGTATGACCTCTACCAGGGCCGGGGACCCAACTGCAACCAAGGTACATGCCCTTGACCAGAATCGAACCCACAGCTCTTTGGTTCATGGGCTGATTCTCCAACTGCTGAGCCAAACCAGCCAGGGCTGTAAATACCACTTTTAAGGCCAGGGTAAGCAGCCGTGTTGTGTAAAAGAATGGGTGGTGGTAAATATATTCGTTTTTGCAGCAACTCTCAATTCTGCAGGTGTAGTGCAAACACAGCTCTAAATAATACATAATCAATGTGTGTGGGTGTGTTCCAATAAAGCTTTATTTATAAAAACATGTAGCAGGAAGAATGGGGCCATACTTGCTGACCCCTAATCTAAGGGAGTGTCTTTGTGTGCAGGCAGGGAAATAAGTTTCAGGGACTTAAGAAATATCAACCTCTCATTAAGTGTCAAAGGCTCCAAGAATAAGTGCTACAACAAAATGAAGTGCTATAGAAACCGGGATTTGCTTTCACTGGTTGCTTTGATCATGTCATAGTTTGCTGACAGAACAGGTCCTTCAGTCCGCTGTCATCTACTGAGCTCTGTGGTGCAACCAACACTCTAATGATACAATGGATGCTAAGCCCTGATCCCTGGGATCTACACCTTTGGAAAGAGGAGATATTTTGGGCTTTTATGTTAAAAAAAATAGGCTCTCAGCCTAGCTGGTGTGGCTCAATGGATTGAGCATCGTCCCATGGACTGAGTGGTCCTGGTTCAATTCCCAGTCAGGGCACATGCCTGGGTTGTGGACTCGATCCCCAAGGTGGGAGCAGCATGCAGGAGGCAGCCGATGGATGTTTCTCTCTCACATCGATGTTTCTATCTCTCCCTTCCTCTCTCTGTAAAAAATAAATAAATATATATTTTTAAAAAATAGTCTCCCAGATCATTTTCAGCTGGCCCCCACCACATCGGTCTTTTATATGTGCTGCTACAACCAACACAGTTCCTAACTCGGTCCCGGGGAAGGCAGACACTGTGCTCCGTCCACCACTCCACCCCGAGGACTTCAGAAGTCAGTGTTTCTGCTTGCTTGCTTTATTTTTACTTAAGAAAAAGAGATTCAAAATACTACTGCACTGTGTCATGCTTCTTTATTTTGAGGTTAGGGAAGGGTTGGGTTTCAATTCCTGTATCTTGCTGCAGTAACAAACTGAGCAGCCATTTCATTTCCCCCGGGGAGGCAGCTGAGGTAGATAAATGTATTTTTAAAATTCACTCTTTAAAACTCCTGCTTCTGGAGACTAGAGCACACAGACCCAAAAGGCAAGAGCTGCACCAGCAATTTAAACGGTCTTCCAGTGTGCCACTGTGGCTCAGCTCGAAAAAAGTAACTACACAGATACGTTTCTAATGTTCCATTCCTATTTCTGAACTGATTTCAAGCAATAGCTCCAATTAAATTTATTATCAACTATAACAGCTGGTTAAATCATCACAATTATTGAAGTCCTGGGTTTGAATTCACAACCTGGAGGTAAACAAAGCTTATGCCATCCAATGAGGAAAACAAATAACGTTTTAAAACTTGAAGATGAGAATAATGATTTCATAGGCTGTGAATCAATGACCCTAAAATTCATGGAAATTCAGTAAGCTAGTCGAACTCTGAATCCCTTGGAAGATGTAGTCATTTATTTACGTTATTAAACAATAGGATGTCCTTACTTGAACTTCATGCAACCAGTAACTTTTTGTGTGTGTGTGTGTGTGTGTGGTTTGTGCCCCTAGCGGGAACCGAACCCAGGACTCTCTGGTCTGCAGGTTGATGCTCAATCGCTGAGCCAAACTGGCCAGGGCTGCAACCAGTAATTTTTGTGGCTTTTAAACAATGATGATTCTTGACAGAGACTCCGGGGGTGGGGAACCTTTTTCTGCCGAGGGCCATTTGGGTATTTATAACATCATTCGCAAGCCATACAAAATTATCAACTTAAAAGTTAGTCTGTTGTGCCCTGGCTGGTTTGGCTCAGCGGTTGGAGCATTGGCCTGCGGTAGAGAGAGACCCGGGTTCGGTTCCCGCTAAGGGCACGTACCTCGGTTGCAGTTTGTCCCCGGCCCTGGTTGGTCGTGCGGGTGGCAGCCCCTCGATGCGTCCCTTCACATCGATGTTTCTCTCTCTCTCTCTCTTCCTCTCTCTCCCTCCCGCTCTATCTGAACAAAAAATGGAAAAATGTCCTCGGGTGAGGATTAAAAAAAAAAAAAAAAAGTTAGTCTTTTGCATTTGGTCAGGTTAATTCAGAGAGGCGTGTGATGTTAGCTGGTATTGATTTTGTGGGCCATATACAGACTGCGGGCTGGGTGTTCCCCACCTCTGGAACTTTAGGCAATTTATTGCAAACTTGTGTGCATCTTCCTAGGGAAATCTTTGTAATATTTCCAAGCTGGGACTTTCTGTATTCACTTTATTTTTTGGTAATACGTTAAATTTTTCAGAACTCTTCTGCATTGGTAGGATACCCTATATACTATGTTATATACCATGACCCTGTAAAACTATCATCAAAATAAAAGAGTGAAGTTATTGGATTACATCATTCCTTAGAAAACTTAGAAGTCATAACTTTTATCTGTGAAAGCAAACTTATGCCATAGACACTAACCTATTAAATAGATTGATCTGAGGACACAGCTCAACATTTGTGCTGTTAAAATTGGCTTCAGTGTAGAAATCTACCAGTGTCTAATGCCATCTAACATGACTTAAGAATTGAGCATTGACTGTGCAGATGAAAGAAAATTAATATCAGTTGTAGAGTCAGTTCTAGCATCAAGTTGGAGTGAAACGTTCATGCATTCAAAACCTTAGGTTGCAGCTCCTAATAGACCCTGGGTGAGCAAGGAAGTCCATTGGTGGAAAATGTTCTCTGGGAGATCTCATCCAAAGTCTGTCCTTCCCCAGGATCTGTCACTGTGAAGGGGATGAAGAGAGCCCCCTCATCACACCCTGTCGCTGCACGGGCACCCTGCGCTTTGTCCACCAGTCCTGCCTCCACCAGTGGATCAAGAGTTCAGACACGCGCTGCTGTGAGCTCTGCAAGTATGACTTCATAATGGAGACCAAGCTGAAACCCCTCCGGAAGGTACAGTATGTGTAGGAATTGGTTTGGAGGAGATAACTTGCAAAGCAAGCTTGTTTTAAAAACCCATTTCTTCCCCCAATAAGATTTTGCTAATGTGCTAAATATTCGTGAATAGTACATGTCTTGTGTTGGGCTCAATATGTAAAATGCAGCCAAGCATTTGCAGATAATCCCACCTTCTCTGTTTTATAGTCTAGAGCCTCTGATTTTTATATCACTCTTCAAAGTAAAAAAAAAAAAAAAAAAAGTGTGTGCGCGCACGTGAATGCATATGTATGTGGGGGTATGTATATATATGTCCATATATTTTTACATATGCAAAATATTTTTGTAATTCAATGTGATTGAACTGATGGAAACTGTGAGAACATTGTATTTACTGAGGTCAATTCTTAAGAAGATTTAATAGAACTGGAAACAGTCCAAATATCCATCAGTAGATGAATGGATAAAAAAGCTGTGGTACATATACACAATGGAGTACTATGCAGCTGTAAGAAAGAAAGATCTCTTATCCTTTGAGATGACATGGAGGGACCTGGAAAGTATTATCCTAAGCGAAACAAGCCAAACAGAGAAAGACAAGTATCATATGATCTCACTTATTTGTGGAATATAATGAACATAACAGTCTGAGGAATGGGGTAGTCCCAGAGACGTGGAAGTGGGGTACAGACGGACAATCCCCAGGTGAGGGGGGTGGTGGAGGAGAGATAAACCACAGACCTTATATGCATGTATGCATGAACAATGGACATGGACAACAAAGCTGGAGACAGGGCAGGGAGGGAGAAGAAAAAGTTGGGGAAAAAGGGGAAACATCTGTAAGAAAAATAAATTAATTAATTAATTAAAAAATAATCTGTTAAAAAGTAAATAAAATAAAGTAAAGACAGAGGAACAAAAAAACAAAACAAACAAAAAAAAGTATGAACTCATTTAATTTCTTGAAAGTCAGGCACTAGCTAATAGAAGAGAATGATTTTTTTTTTTATAAGGTATGGACTCTTTTTTGTGTTTACCTTTATTTGAGGATTTGGTTTGAATGTACTTGTATAATTAGAGTAGATAGAAAAAGTATTATTTTTCATCATATGCACCAAGCTCTAAGACAGAGATAAATATATTGTTATCTATAAACTTAATATTTAAATTCCTCACTTATGTTCTATTTTTCTAAAAAATAAAGAATATGAGTAAAATATAAAATTAGCATCTCATTCAATATGAGTAAAATATAAAGTGAGCATCTCACTCAAAGTTGGCAGAGGAAAACTTGTAAAGGATACAAAGAAAATGAACTTTATGTCATTCATGCTTGATAGCTGTGCCCCTGGATTTTTGCACGTAACCTATTTATTTTTTACCCAACTGCAGCCTTGGATCCCTCAATTTCCAAATCGGAGTTTGGAGACTGCAGTTTAAATAATGAGTCTGCCTACAGCTGCTTTTTCATTTACATTAAATGCAAAGAAATAGTATGTAAAGAGAACATTGCTTGGAAATAAACATGATAGGTTCCAGGATGAGCAGAGTGTAAAGCAAACAAGAATATTCCAGGAGGCATCTGACTGGTGGCTGGCCATCAAAATTCTCCATTAAAATCTGTAAATTATAAAGAGAGAGAATAGCATTTCCTGATTTGTGGTAGCCTTGATTTTAAAAATCTGCAAATGGTTTAGAGATGTCAAAACTGATGCACAAAATGCCTTTGGGACACGCATTGTCTTTTTTCAACATATGGGGTGACCTGAGTTCCAAAAGGCAACACTTTGTTCCTTGGGTCCCAGAGAAATCAGATGCCAGAAATAGAAATGGACCCTAACTCCTTGCCCTTTGCTTTATCCAATGAACCGAACCTATGTTTGTCTGGAGTAGCTACATGATACATTGTGCTCCATGATTCTGCAAATTTCTCTTCTAATCCCTCAGGGAACTACAAATTATTTCATAGCATCTGTATATCTTTCCATGTTTTTTCCTTAACCTACATCTATATAAATTTTTCATTTCAAGTCCGTCAAACATAATATTTCAATTTGAAAGCCACAATCTAAAATAATAAAATATTCACATTTTCTCTTCTTCGTAATATCTACCCTCTCTCCCATTGTTGTATAGCAAACAATACATGACTCTGTATATAACTTGAAAAGTCTTTATGTTCTACCTTCAGCTTTTATAGAATGATCCCTTATATTCAAATTTGATTCTTTCTTAATATTTTATTCCCAACAATTTGCATCCCTATTGGGAAATTCTTTTTCCACAACTTACCTGTTTATAAACCAGAGAAATACAGTGACTACATCTACCTTTTTTTAAACGACTATGAATATTCATTATATTCTAAAATACTAAATATATTCTTAGTAATGAATATGTTGTGGCACCCTAGTGGGCACCTACTATCTGTTGATTAATGAAATATCCTAGTTTTTAAAAAATATTTCCTTTGATTGGTCATAAATATTAATGAAGGGCAGCATGTCAACATCCTTCATTTTTAATAGCATTTATATATCTACAGAGGATGTTAGAATCTCATCCAGAGGTTGCTTCCTGAAAGCCCACCAATGTGTTTTATTTGATCCACAAAGATTAAAATTTGAATTAGTTACCAACATTTAAATAGGTGATTATTTTGCGTAAGGTTGCACACATCTGTATTGAAAATCACAGGATCTGGTTTGACCAGAACCACATTTCCTAGGACAACCGCCCGAGGAGTGAGATGGTGGCTAGGCCTTTCCAAGGGCTGTTTCCCTGAAGTTCTCCCCATCGCTCCGCCCCTTCTCTTTCTGACCCTGAGGCCTTGCGCCATCTCCACTCATCTGAGAACCTCTGTGGCTCTAGTAAGGTGTCTGAATTTTCGACTCCCGATCTACCGTATGATTCCTAGACATGCATTCTCTCCCTGCCTCTATGGTTCATGGGCTTTAAAAACCTGGACAAAGTATTCCAAACTTCTCCTTTCTCCTTTAAACCTGTGGGGCACTGGGTTAATACTTAAAGGGCAGTATGCAAAATGACTTTTGAGATTCTGAGATGGTACACACTATACAAATATGAGGCGTTTTAAAACTTGTCTAGATGGTTTGTTTTGATGCCACTAATTTTCATCAACAGTTTTCTTTTGGTAGTTTTGAAGTGGTCATGAAGAATGACAGGTTAGAATGTGTTCTAAGTACATCCAGTTAATTGCTCTCAACTCAGTAATTCCATTACAGCTTATAACATTTTAAAGGCCAACCACATAAAACAATTAATTTAGCGAATGATTCTGAATTTCTACCATTAGCCAATGGAAGCAGAATATTCTGTGGGGTGAAATAGCTTCAGAAAGTAGAAAAGAACAATTCTTTGCAATCTGATTAACTTTGGGGCTTAATTGTTAGTCTCTAAAAATATCAGTAAAACCTTACTTCATTAATTTCTAATACTACTACACCAAAATCTATAGTTAGTAAATTTCTCAAGGTGTGCTAATATTTCCAGAGGAAAACCTTTAAAGTCTAAATAAAATCATGAACTTATTTGAGGGAAAAACAATTTTCATCGTCTTTAAGTCAGTAAATAGCTCAGCTACTTTTATAACATTCAAGAAAAGTCCCATTAATCTACTGAGCTACCTGGGTCAGAAATAATTCTCAGGGCCCAGAGAAGTCAAAAAGCCAAAAATATAGAAAGCAGAGTGATGACTAAGTGAAATTTGGAAATGGACACAATATTAGTTAGGAGCATAAACCCACCTAACTGGAATTGAAGAATTGTAGGAGGCTCAGGTTTGAATCACTCCTGAGCAGGAGAAACCAGCTGCTGGGTTTGTAGCTAAGCTTGAAGATAGCCAACGCTACTGATAACTCGGTGTCCTCCCCTACAATGTTTCTTTACATAGGTCTCCATATACAAACTATTTGGCAAATTTACAATACAAAATATTCTACTGTATGCATCCATTTATTCCTTGTCTCATTTCTGCAAATCAAATGAGGCAGTGAATCAATTACCTTGGCTTTCGTAACAGTTAGATTGAACCATATGCCCTTGTCATTTTTGCAGATAAATATAGTTGAATATTGGGAGGTTCATAATATATGAGTTCTGTGTGAACTTCTTATGCCAAATATAAAGGAATAATCATTTTGGTATTTCTACATTTCTCCCATGACTTACAATGCTTTGGCTGCAATATCTATTTAAAAAAATCAAGAACTATATATGATAAATACTATGTTAATTCCTTCCTTTCCTTAACTTGATATAGCGTCCCATCTTTTAAAAGAGCCAAGAACCTGTGATACCATAACGAGTCAACTGCCCAAAGGTTATTATTGATTCTCTGCGGAGCTGTAGGTCTTGCAATTCATAGTGTTAAAATGGGAGAGGGCAGGGCATGTGATTAGATTCTTAGGTAGGGTCTTCTGGCATTCTATTAATAATGTGGCCTAATCATATAAGAAATTTAAAATGCAACATTTACTTATCATTATGGGGCATTTGCGATTTCACTAATACAACCACCCACACTGAATTTCTGCTATGTGCCAGATATTAAGAATAGACCACTTAATTTAATCTTCATTACAATCCCATTTTTAAAATCCTCACCCGAGGACATTTTTCGATAATTTGTTCAGATAGAGTGGGAGGGAGAGAGAGGAAGAGAGAGAGAGAGAGAAACATCGATGTGAAAGGAACACATCAAGTGGTTGCCACCCACATGAGCCAACCAGGTCGGGAGACAAACTGTAACCGAGGTACATGCCCTTAGTGGGAACCAAACCCGGGTCTCTCTGAACCACAGGCCGATGCTCTAACCCCTGAGCCAAATCGGCCAGGGCTACAACCCCATTTTTATGTAGGAATACATAAGTCCCATTTTACAGATGAGGAAAATGAGATGTAGTACCACACTTACTTGATATCATACACCCCAAAGCTACCTGATTCTAAAGCTTGTGCTCATCACACTGTGACTGTGCCTGAAGGGCCGAAATCCTCTCTCTTTGAGCTTCAAAACTTTAGCTTTTATGTAAATCATTTCTAATGGGAATCTTTCCAAATAAATGTTTGCAAAAATATTTGCTAAAAATCTTTCTTCTTAAACATGGAAGTTTTACCCAATATACTTCCCTAATACCTAGTTACATCATTGTATAAACAACAATTATTTTACAGGCTAAAAACATTACAACCTCAATAACTTGAAACACAGATAAGGCTGCTCATCCTCCGTCTGCTCCCACCAGTCAGCTGTGTCCTGAAAGCCCTTCTGTCTGCTTTTCTTTGTTTCTCTTTCCTCCCTGCTCTCAGAGCATCCACTGTGCTCTATTCCTCCACTAGCCCTTAGTCAGTATTTGACATAGCTACTGCTTTTCTATTTCAAACAACAACACAAGTCAGGAGTTACAGAGTTGGGTCTAGAAAAAGCTGACGTCAGTACTAGATGAACTCTGCCACTTTCTGTTTTGATCATTGGGAAAGGTTAGTGCCACGAACCCTCCGGTGTCATTCTTGGAGTCTTGGAGTTTCCTTTGGTATCCTTCTTAATTTTCAATTTTACTCAAATTACTTGGCATTCCACGATATAAACACATATTCTCACACACACACATGCACACACACTCTTTAGCAAATGAAGATTTCCATTGCCTCAGCCTGTTCCCCTATAATCAGAGCCCAGTCTAGGGGAGTGGGTTTGCTGTTTAATTTCTTCACAAATATAGGAAATCTCTGATCTACCCTGAGGCCAGGCAGAGGTTTCTTTATAGTTCTTGCAAGAAACACCCTTATAACGTGCAGCGCATCCGTTCTCTCATCTTTTGGCGGTGCGTCAGCTCTATTGCTATGTAAGCCATAATCTTAGGCAATGGTTCTGTTTTCAAACTCACACTCCCCAGATGAGCCAGGTAAGTTTTCCACAACACATCTATCACTACTGGTGGTGATGTCTACAGCCACACGCTTCCCTTTACCGTCTCGCTGCGTCATTCAGTGAGAAGCAGGAACCCAACAGGCTACTTAGCTGATCGCTGTGGGAAGAAAAGGACAAATAAACTACAACATAACAAGAATATCATGACGAGAAAAAATTTTCAAGGCAATTGAAGCATTATCTTTTCCACTAAAATGTTTTCCTTATTTTTTATTTGGTTTATTGCCTTAGCACATTCATGTTGTCAAAACTACAACTGATATGTTAATTAAAGTAATAGTCCAGTGCGAGTAGATAGCAATGCCAACATGACTTATGTCAAACAATAATGAGGTGGAAAATACAAGTTGCTCTGCTTTTTTCTAGTGGATGCTTGGGATTTCTTACATGACCTCATTCCTATGTCTTTTGAGGAAATACTAGGAGGTTGCTTAGTCTTAAAACGTTCAAAACCAAATTGTGTAGTCAACTCAGATCAGTATGATGGAATAGTTTTGTGCAAAATAGAAATATTTTTCTGTGGGCAGCAGAGAGCTTATTGTTTCATGAAGCGTCCATCCATAAACACAGCACAGCCTCTAGGCAGATCTGAGCCACATCAGCAGCAGATGATATTCTGGATGACTTTTCTGAGGAGGCTCCAATGACGCCCAGTTCACACATTCACTCAACTCGCTGTTCTAGCTACTATGTGCCAGTCATATTCAATAGTGAACCAGAGAGGAAAAACACTACTCTCAGGGAGCAAATAGTCCACTGCAATAAAGATGGAAAAGAATGAATTATGTACAAGATTTTGTAATGAATTTGAAAGACATGGTGGTCAGTGGGTGGTGGTGTAGGGATCAATAATTTTCTGTAACTGCAGCGGGAATGGTAAATAAAGGTAATTCGAAGAGAGCAAGCCACCATATGTTTAGTCTTTACTTATGAGACCATCCATATTAAAATATATTTTTTGCAATAACTACAAACACATAGCAAGATGACTGTCTTTTCTCTTTTGTTCTCCATGCTTCACATAACCTAGGCTAAACAAGAAGGTATTACTCGGGAGTTGGACAGCCAGGACAATGGGGAGAGAGAATTGGGAGTACAGTGCAGGATTTGATAGAGGATGTCTCACTGGAGACTTAAATAAATAACCCCTGAATAATCACTGTGGGCTGAAACATTTCTCTGCAGTACTTGTTAGTAGGAGATCCACTTATATATACTACTTTCATTCTGTTTCTCTCTTTAAAAATTATCACTTGAAGAACATAACCTCTCTTGCTTGGTAAAAATGTCACTGTTCTAGATGAAAAGAAGCACTTACATTAGATTTACTATTTGTCTTTAACAGGATACAGTTCAGCCCTTGGGGAAATCCATTTTGTTTTGACGAGAATGAGAGACACACAATAGAAGCTCTTTTATGTATTGTGTATTTTGATATTTGAAACATAAATGGTGGTGAAAATGATGGAATCAATATTACAGTGATCCATATGGAAAGCATAAAAGCATAACATTAGAATGTGCAGAAGCATATGTACACACACACACACAGTTACAAATAAAGATTTCCCTAAAGCATCATCTTATGATTGAGTTTTTTTAATGAGAAAGAACTTTTATTTGTCTTTCATTTTAATTTTTTAAGATAATATAATGATTGAGTTTTAAGTTACTTTCATATTTAAATTTTCCTCCAGCTAAAAAATTTTTTTTCTCACCTGGGATTTGATTTTAAATTTACTATTCTAATTTCTCAAATCTTGGCATAAAACATAAGAAAAAAATTTCCTTAAATTTTTGGCTTAATTTATTGAACCATAAGACCCTGAAAATCAATATGGCTTTCTTTAAAGCAAATATTTTAGACAAATCAAATTTCTTTTCTATTCGATTGACCAGTAAGAGAGAAATGAGAAAGATGTTGATGTGATCTATCTGGAATGATGGTGTCCAACCCCCTTGTACATCCATCAACATGCTTCTGTGATATTATCAACATTATAAAGAGCAAGGTGGCTGGAAGATTTCACTCCAAATCAGAACTAATCTCTCATAAGGCTACTTCCTTCCAATTTTCAACTTGTCTTTAAATGACACTATCAAGTTGCTCCTCTTCTTTTGTTTTCCACATGGATATACTACCCACAGCCTCATCACACCAATGACATTATCTTGCATATGAATGTTTTACCCAAAAGTAGGCTGATTCACCCACGCAGCCACAGATGCAGCAGAACCTGCCCCTGTGAAATGTATCTTATGCGTGGAATATTATAAAATATGGGGAAGTGGGACAGGAGGCAGAGAGGTTGAGCAATCGATACCCAATTCTTTTTTCTCGTTCTGTCTGATGGAGAAGTGAGTGGTGGGCAGAGAGAGAGGCAAGCTATGTTACTCTAATGGAGGTCCCTGCACATGAAAACTTGAAGCCAAGAGAAAAAGAGGCTTAGCGAGAAGACAGCAGAGCTTTGATTATAAGGACCTTCCTCCAGAAGACCCTAGGCTCCCCTTAAAGCACAGAGAACTCTACAATCTGGGAATAATAAATATTTTTAAATACTCTTTTAACTGCAATAAATATAAGGAAAGTAGCTCAATTTAAAAGGACAAATAATTCAAACAGTAAAGGAAAGAGCACTGGGCTAGGAGTCAGAAAATCCCATTTTAATTCTGGTTCTGAAGCTTAATCCCTATGATTTTTGCCTTAGTTTCTTCATGAGACTGGACAAGATTATGTTTTAAGTTTCTTGTGATTTAAAATCCTGTGATTATAGGAAAAGCACACTGAGAAACCCACTTTCAAAAAGGAAAGAAAGAAACCTCATGTTCAGATGAATCTTAAATGTTCTGAAGATAAAGAAAACAGGTATAGCGAGAACCCTTCCCATCAACATAGCTTAGATTGGGCAGGACTGGGTGCAGAGCAACAAACAAGACCCAGGTTCAAGTTCTAAAGAAATTACTTGCATGCTTTCTTAAGCTTCTTATTTGTTTGTTTGTATTGTTGTTTTTGTTGTTAATCCTCACTAGAGGATATTTTTTTCATTGATTTTCAGATAGAGTGAAAGGGAGGGAGAGAGAGAGAGAGAGAAACATCAATGTGAGAGAGACACATCGATTGGCTGCCTCTTGAAGGACCCTAACTGGGGCCCAGTTGAGCTGTTATTATTGTTGTTGATGATTTAATGCTCAGACACAGCCTGAGCATTAAATCATCGAACCTGCAACCCAGGTACGTGTCCTTTACCGAGAATCAAACCCAAGACTCTTTGGTCCTCGGATGATGCTCTAACCGCTGAGCCAAACCAGCCAGGGCTTAGTCTTCTTAATACCATTTAAAATAAACCATGGTGCCCTAGCCAGTTTGGCTTAGTGGTTAGAGCATTGACCTGCAGTCCAGAGAGACCCGGGTTTTGTTCCCGCTAAGGGCACGTACCTTGGTTGCAGTTTGTCCCCAGCCCTGGTGGGTCGTACAAGTGGCAGCCACTTGATGTGTCCCTTTCACGTCAATGTTCCTCTTTCTCTCTCTCTCTCTCTCTCTCTCTCTCTCTCTCTCTCTCTCTCTCCCTCCCTCCCTCCCTCCTACTCTATCTGAACAAAAAATGGAAAAATGTCCTCAGGTGAGGATAAAAAACAAAAATTACAAAATAAAGTATACCATGGTGAGAAAAACAAGACACACTCTTTCTTTATTTAAAAAAGAAAAGAAAAAAAAAAACATTAAAAGGCATGACTGAAGAAAGACGGAGAAGAGAAAAGGAAAGGAGAATGTTGAGGGGGTGGGAGTAGGGAGGAAGGGGTTAACGGGGAGAAATGGGGGACATCTGTAATACTTTTAACAATAACTTTTTAAAAGTCTTAGTCAAGGTAGTCTAGAATTAGATTGAAATCATTTCCAGATACTGAAAGTAGAGAAAAACAATAAATAATAATAATGCAAGAATACTTCTGAAAATGAAAGGCATGGTTATCCAGCACAAATGAATAATGACTTAGATAAAATTATGTTACTGTAAAAATTTAGAATACCAACAAATTAAAAAAAATACTAAGTTCTGGAAGCTTTCAAATGGCTTCTGATGAATTCCACTACAGCCAGAATGATGGTGGTCTTCTCATCAATGCCTGCTGAAGAGATGGTGCAGTAAGATCATGAGTATTCTGAAGGAATATTTAACTGCAACTTGAATCTTCGACACACATACCCAAAAAATCTAAGAGTGGAATAAAGACTTTGAAGATAATGCAAGTAATTTAAAACTTACATCTGGTGCCTTCTTAGGAAGCTTTTCAAGGAAGTTCTTGAACAAAATAAGGGCCTTGATACAGTAAAAACCATTAGGATTGGAGACGTGTTGGAGGGAACATAGCAGAGGAACCAAGGAGCTCTCAAGGCAAGGGCTGCGCACCCAGCATTTCTAAACTGTTTGAAAGTGGTCGCCTGGGATGGTGCAGAGGAGGAGAGCAGGAGGAAACAATATGTAGACCAAGAGAATGACCATCTCAGATGAAAGAATAAAATAGCATCCTTAGGATCAGAAGTCTCCAAGAAAGGATCAACCTTACAGCATTTCTGATTTGCTTGAGAAATAGGATTGAATGGCTTGGGATAGATGCAATGAAGGAAATAGAAAATTTAAGGTAGCTACTTTCTAAGTGGAGATTAAAAGGGAATTGTTTTTCAAATGCAACAGACATTTATTGATAACATAAATTATTAACCCCAAGCGGCAATTTTCAAACCTTTGGGCCTCAAGGCTCTTAGTCTTAAAAATTATTGATGACACTAAAAACTTTCGGTTATGTGGGTGATATCTATGAATATTTGCCCCGTTAGAACTTGAAACTGAAATGTTCAAATACGTACTTGTCATTTAAGAAACATTTGCATGCCCTGGCCAGCTTGGCTCAGCGGTTAGAGCATCGGCCTGCGGTCCGGAGAGACCCGGGTTCGGTTCCCGCTAAGGGCACGTACTTCGGTTGCAGTTTGATCCCGGCCCTGGTTGGTCGTGCGGGTGGCAGCCACTCGATGTGTCCCTTCACGTCGATGTTTCTCTCTCTCTCTTCCTCTCTCTCCCTCCCACTCTATCTGTACAAAAAATGGAAAAATATCCTCGGGTGAGGATAAAAAGAAAAAAAATTAAAAAAAAAAAAGAAACATTTGCATGTTAAATAAGTAATGCATTTTTATGCAAAACTTTATTTTCCCAAAACAAAAAATATTTATGAGAAGTTGCATTGTTTTTCATTTTGCAAATCATGTTAGTGTCTGGCCTTTGGAAGACAAATAAAATCCCATATCTGCTTCTACATTTGCTCTCTTGTGACACCATACATAATTTAGCTTCGGGAAAATCCCACCATATAAAAAAAATCTAAGAATTATTATGAATAGTTTTGACCACCCTGATCACATGAAAGGATCCTCAGGTGACCCTCTGAAGAACACTTGAGCCTGAGAGCATCATCCCTATACGCCACGGTTGCAGGTTGGTCCCTGGTCAGAGCACATGAAAGAATCAACCAAGCAATGCATAAATAAGCAGAACAAGAAATTAATGTTTTTCTCTTTTTCTTTCTCTCTCCCTTCCCCTCCTTCTCTCCCCCTACCCTTTCTTCTGTCTCTAAAAATTAATAGAGTAATGCTTGATTTCTTTAATGAATACCACTTTATATAGTTACAATATAATTTATTCTATTGATATAAGCAAAATAGCCATACACTTATCCTGGGAGGTTATGGGGCATGTGAGTGAGGAGGGCTGTGTCTGAGCATTAAATCATCAACAACAATGATAACAGCTCAATAGATGATGTGTAATATCAGTAAGTTGTCAATAGCAGTAGAAGCATATTATATGAAGTGATGGAGATCAATATCAGAAGCATCACCTACCATCTTTAAACGTAGTGATTTCCTCTAGATAGCAGTGCAGAAGGGTCTAGGAGGGTGTAGGAAATGGTCATAAGATGAAATTCTATGTAGTCTTCAAATGAGCTTTTCCTGTAGGTTTATGGAAATAAATCTAAAAAATGAATCGCTGTGATTATTCAGTAGGCCTGAAGTGATGCATGAGATTCCGCAGTCCTATCAAACGCCCAGGTGATGCCAATTCAGACTTGTTTCTGTAGCTGTAACTCACATAAGGAGGAAGGAATTCCTACCTGAGATCTTTCTGTCAGTCTGAGGATATCAAAGCCTCCGTTAGGTACTGGATTGTCTTTTACATGTCTCCCCGACTTTCTAAATTCTGTGAAAGATAGTCTCAGAACGTTCATCGGGGAACATTGTCTAGCTAACATTTAAAAGGAAAATAGTGGGGAAACTGGTGAAATCTTAATAAAATCTGGAGTTTAGCTTATATTAATGTACTAATGTTGGTTTCTTCATTTTGATTAATGTAAGAGGTTAACATTAGGGGAAACTGGTTGAGGGGTTGTACAATCTTTGAAACATTTTTATAAACCTAAAATTATTCCAAATTTAAAGTTCATGTTAGCCCTGGCCGGTTTGGCTCAGCGGTTGGAGCGTCGGCCTGCGGACCAGAATCCTGGGTTCGGTTCCCGCTGGTGGCACGTACAAAAAAAAAAAAAGTTCATTTTAAAATGTTAACTAAAACAGTGAATAGCCAGGGGGCAAATGCTGAAGTGTTCTTATTAGACTATGTAGTGAGAAAAGTGAAGAAAGGGAGACCCAGAGTTCTTCTTGCTCTCTGTTTGCCTTTGACCGCTGATCGTCCCAGAAACTCTTAAATATCTTTGGCCTCTAAAGAAGAAAGATCAGAAACCACTGAATCTACCATTTCATTTTATAAAAGAAAAGAACACACACACACAAAACCCAAGGATTATTTAATGTCTTACTAAAAATTAGACATTTGAGTAAAACGAGGGCCAAAATATAAGACTTTCTTCTGACATACTCATTGCTTTCCCCAGCTGTGGATGTTATTTAGATGTGCCTACTTTCTTCTCTAAAATACAAGGTATTTTTTTTTTAATGTGACCACAAGATAGACTCACTTATTTTACTGGAATAGTTCCCATGAGAGACTGACCACCTATGTGGTCACACTGAGTCGACCAAAGAACAGATGGGCCACATACCATGAGAAGTGAAATCATTGGAAAAAGATAAGTTCTGCCTTCTTAGATAAAAACCTCTGTTTCCTGTGGTCCTATAAGAGTGTGTGTATATTCCGGCCTGTGTGGCTCAGTGGTTGAGTGTCAATCCATGCACCAAGAGGTTGCCGGTTTGATTCCTGTCTGTCAGGACACATGCCCAGGTTGTGGGCCCAAACCCCAGTGGGGGGCATGCAGGAGGTGACCAGTCGATGTTCTCTCTCATTGGTGTTTCTATCTCTCTCTCCCTCTCCCTTCCTCTTTCTGTATAATCAATTAAGGAAAAAAAAATTTTTTTTAAAGAGTGTTTGTGTGGAAGTTGTGGTTAGCTTGTCAAATGATACAGTTAAAGGACCTAGCTAAGAGCACTAATTATGGCTTTTAGCTTGGATTCTCTATATTCTTATCTGGATTGAGATATCCTGTTGTTTAGGAATGAACCAGAAATTGTCCATGATGACTACTTTGGTGTGCTTCCAAAATAATGTGCCTATGTTTCTATCTGTTGTACAGTCAGGGAATGATCGTTGATGCCATGCCCGTTTATCCATCTCTTCTAAAGATCCTTCTGAAAAGCAAGTTTCCATGCATCCCTGCCACTTTGTAAATTATTTATAGGCTTGGAGGGAAGGTTTTTGCTTTGGTGGACACAAAGTGTCGTGAATAACACTGGCCTTTAATACAGGTGATGGGTCCATCTATTATGCCTGTCTATTACCCAGGAGAAGAAAATACATGTTACTTGGAACAAAAACATTGTTTGTTCTTCTACTCAGTGGCACACTCTGCTCCGTTACCTGGGCCCTGCCCGTGTTTCGGCTGTCTGTCGACCCGTTTATACCATCGTGACTCACAGGAGCTGTGCTAATGCTTCTCAACTTTGAAATTAGAGGCACCGCCTCTGCCCCTAGTGTATGTCCTTCCAGACCGGGTTCCCTTCCGTGACCTTCAAGCCAGGAAATACAAAGAGAAGACCAGCCCATCCAGACATGTCTCCTGCACCCAGGACCCATCTCTGATAACAGCAAATAAGCCACAGCATAAGACTGCGTTGAAAACAGGACTCGTAAGTGCTGTTTAAGCCAAAGAAAAGCAGAGTTCCGTTCACCTTAAAAAAAAAATTATTTATGAAAGAAAAATGCCAGATCCTCACTGAAAAATGCTTTGTGGTGATTTTTAGAAGAAGAGTATCAAAACTGACTACTAAGAACAGTGTCACCAAGGGATCCGTGAGGCAAGGGAACACGCTTGTTCAATCACGTAGGTTTTCAGGAACAGGCTTTGTCTTAGAGGAGTGACACTTGGCAGATAAACCCTTCCTCAGCCCTGCCAGAATAATTGGACCACAGGACACATATGTTAGCAGGTTTTGTTCTCTGTTCAACTAATAACTAGCTTCTTTATTGTGGTAATCCTTCTGATGCTCATTATTTAAGGATATGCAATATGGGCAAGTGTTACTCCCCATAGAGGAGCTTTGTGGGAGACTCCTGCGGAAATCAACAGAGTCTGGGCGAGATACATTTTTCTTAGCAGAATCGACTTTCAGAGAATAGGCAGGAACTCCTGAAATTCTGTCGGGGGAGAGATAGTTCAGAGGTGGGGAGAGACTCCTGAACAGAAACCCTTGCACTTTCTGTTTTCCTTCTGCTTTCCTGACTGCCTCGCCCACCTAGATTTTTCATCTATTTTTCTCTAATAAGGTTCATGATAAAAAGTGAGAACTAATATGTTAGAGGTCAGGTAACACTGCCTGGCAGTGGATTCGTTTTCTTTTAACCTAATTTGCTAGATAGTTTCCAATCTTGACATACTAGAAGGTCCGGCATTGCCATGGATTTCGTGATGCAACTAACCCATGTTGTCAAGGCAACCCACAGCACTGTTTTCTCCGCTCTGGAAAACCATTTCCTGCGTTGCCAACCTTAAATCACAATCATCTCTTATAATACACAGGGTCAAAGACATTCCCTGTATGCACGGAGCTATTACTTTTTTATAAGATATCGTGTCATTACAGTGAAAGAATTTGACTTGAGGGATGATGTGTACATTAAAGCATTAAAGTTAGAATAATCCCCTAGCATTTATGTCCTATCTCTGCATTTCCAGGAGATGGGAAGTTGTTTACTACAGGCTGTTAACATTTTTAAAGCTGTAGTAACAATGTCAGCATATATGACTAATTTCTATGTATAATGATTGCAATCAACAGCTTTTTCATGGTTTGTGACATTAAGTCTCCCACCAGTTGTATGTTTTTTTTCCCTTTCTAAGAGTCGAGACTCAGTTTTGAAGGTTCTTTACTATGTAAGTGGGGTAGCTCCAATTTTCTCTGGAAGCTGTGTCCACATCGCTCCGGAGTTCAGTCAGATCTGCACTCCCAAGTGGTTGGATGGAAGAAAATCCCGATAAAGGGAGAGGAAGGATTGTTTCACTCTTTTTGCTGGCTCACTGTCAACAAGAAATATGGATTAAGTTAAGACTCTTACTGAAGTTTGAAAACTTGAACACTTCATTTTCAACCCTAATCTCTTATTTGTTTTTCCTCATCATTACTTGGATTTCAGATATTTTGGTCTCTTTATTGCACCTTAAGAGTATAATCATTCTTTTTCTTTAATTTTAAATATATTTTTATTGAATGTATTGGGGTTACATTGGTTGATTAAGTAGGTTTCAAGTGTACAATTCTATAATACATCATCTGTATATTGTATAGTGTGTTCGCCACCCAAAGTCAAGTCTCCTTCCATCACCATTTATCCCCCCTTTACCTCCCTGCCCCCCACCTCCTTTCCCTCTGGTGATCACCATACATGACTGTGTCTGTGAGTTTTTTTGTTTTTGTTTTGTTTTGTTTTTTGCTTAATCTCTTCACATCTTTCACCTTGCTCCCTAATCCCCCATCCATGACAGCTGTCAGTCTGTTCTCTGTGTCTATGAGTGTTTCTATTTTGTTTTTGTTTATTTTGTTTATTAGATTCCACATATATGTTAAATCATATGGGACTTGTCTTTCTCTGACTGGCTTGTTTTATTTAGAATAATACTCTCCAGGTCTATCCGTGCTATCACAAAAGGTAAGATTTCCTTCTTTTTTACAGCTGAGTGGTATTCCATTCTGTAAATGTACCACAGCTGTTGGTCCACTCATCTACTGATAGGCACTTGGGCTGCCTCCAAATCTTGGCTATTGTAAATAATACTATAATGAACATAAAGGTTCATATATTCTTTTGAATCAGTATTTCGGGTTTCTTCAGATATATTCCCAGAAGTGGAATCTTGGTAATACAACTCACAGGCTACATTTAACTTACATAGTGATTGATTATACGTGACTCTTATTTACTCATTGAGTACTACTGATCTGGGTTTCCAGCTAATTTTTCAGACATTTGTAAGATGTTCTGCCCCTTACATTTCTGTTTAAAAGTTGATTACACAAAAGTTGATAACATAAAGGTTGAAACATAAAATCATGTGTCATTTCATGATCTCCAAAGGTCTGAGAACACAAATATGTGGCTTTAAATGAAGTTTCTCTATGGGTCTTAATGGTGCAGGGCATTTTCATGTTGCGTATTTCATAAAACATATGTGAGTTCCTCTCAGCTGCTATTCTTATTTCACTAAGCTGAGAAAGTTTATTCATATAAAATTAGTACAAATGATCATATCCACTACTGAAGAATTGGCGTTATTTTTTCCCCATTATTGTGAGTTGACAGATCAGGCATTCAAACATCAGTCAGCCTACAAAGCCTTATAGGTTGCTTAGCTTAGCCCCCTCTTGCTACAGCCTTCGAGAGGCTACATTACCATGCACAGAGGATTTGAGCTTGCTACGGAAATATATACCAAAAGTCAGGTGAATGATGAAGGAGGTTTCAGTAAAAGAAAATGAGTGGAATAAAGTTATAAGGCAAACATAAGGATGACGCATACCACAGTTCTTGTGTATTATTTGTTTGGGACAGGTAATTTGCTTCCAAAATGCTTGGCAGTCAAAGTAAGGGGGAAAATGTGATCAATTAAATAATGCATAGTATGGAGTCGCTGTTAAGTAAATTTGATAGCAGCATAGATCATATATAGTAGTGATATACTAAGATGAATTATGGTAATTGTCACAATGATGAGCCAGAATTTACCATTTGCTTGCTGGTGCTGAGCACTGTGCCGCGTGCTTTGTTATAAACCAAACCTTATTTAACCCTCCTAAGAAACATAAAATAGGTGTTCTCATAGTGTCAAAAATGAGAAAACACAAGTGAGGCATAGAGAGGATAAATAAATTATATAAGGTCTCAGTTTTGATGCAAAGGAATTAGAATAACCAAATCAACTTCAACAAGAAGAACAAAGTTGAAGGAATATACTAACTGATTTCAAGACTACTGAAAAGCTACAAATAACCCTACAGGAATTAAGGCAATGTAGTATAGTTGTCCAGACTGACAAACACATCCATGAACCACACTAGAGAGTCCAGAAATACACCCATACATATGCAGTCCAATAATTTTTTGACAAAGCAACAAAAGCAATTGGGTAGGGAATGTATGGTCTTTTGTTTTTTTCCCCTTGGCTCTCATTTTTTTTATTATTATTTATACCTCAACAAATTTTATTTCATTGCATTTCTGAAATTGCAATATAATTTTGGTGATTAATTTTAAATTGGGGAATACATGTTTTTTTTTGATAACTGCAAAGAATAAATTATGATCCACATCTCACTCCATATACAAAAATTAACTTATAATATATCCTATAAATGTAAAACCTAAAATAATAACACTTCCAGAAGACACATAGGAGACCTTTATGACTTTGGGTTAGGCAAAGATATTGAGACATGACATCGAAGCAAGATCCATGAAAACACAAATTGCTATATTGGACTTTGTCACAATAAAAAACATCTGCTATTCAAAAGTCACTGTTCAGATAATGAAATGACAAGCCACCTATTGGAAAAATATTTTCAAATTATATATCTGATAAAGGACTTGTATCCCACATGTATAAAGAATCCTGAAGCCCTGGCTAGTTTGGCTCAGTGGTTGGAGCATCGGCCTGCGGTCCGGAGAGACCCGGGTTCGGTTCCCGCTAAGGGCAGGTACCTCGGTTGCAGTTTGTCCCCGGCCCTGGTTGGTCGTGCGGGTAGCAGCCACTCGATGTGTCCCTTCACATCGATGTTTCTCTCTCTCTCTCTTCCTCTCTCTCCCTCCCGCTCTATCTGAACAAAAATGCAAAAATGTCCTCGGGTGAGGATAAAAAAAAAAAGAATCCTGAAAGCACAACAGTAAAAATAAAAATAAACAATAAATTAAAATGAACAAGAAATTTCAATTGATACTTCATCAAATATACACAGATGGCAAATAAAAATATAAAAAGATGTTCAACAGCATTAGTCATTAAAGAAATGCAAATGAAAAGCACAGTTATTCTACTACACACCTGTTAGAATGGCTAAAATTAAACAGACTGCCCATACCAAGAGCTGGGAAGGATTTGGAGGAACTGGAACCCTCATACACTGCTGATGGAAACAAAATAGTCTAATCTCTTTGGAAAACAGTTTGGTAGTGTTTTTAAACAGTTAAACATACACCAACCATATAATCTAGCCATTTCACCCCTAGGTAATTATCCAATTGAAATAAAAGTGTGTATCTGTAGAAAGACGTGTACATGAAAGTTCACTACAGCCCTATTTTTAATAGCCCCAAACTGGATACAACACAAATGTTCATCAAGTGAACAAAGAAACTGTAGTTAGTACAGCAATGCAATGAAAAGCTATTAGCAGTAAAAGGAGTGAATAGTGATACATTTATACAACGTGAGTGAATATCAAAATAATTATGCTGCGTGAAAAAAAGCCAGGTAAACAAGAGCATACAGTATTGTAATTCCATTAATATAAAATTCTACAAAATGCATACTAATTTACAGAGACAAAAAGCTTATCACTGGTTCCCTGGGGAGGGGGCATGGTGAAGGGTAGGAGGAAATACAAAAAGATAAGAAGAAACTGGGGAATGATACATACGTTCATATTCTTGATTGTGCTAGTTTCGCAGGTGTACAATATATGTCAAAACATATCAACTTTTACACTTTAAATATATGGAGTGTAAATGTCACTTAGATCTCAATAAAGCTGTCTTTAAATTATGTAAACAGAAAACATTTTGGGGCTTGGTGTCTCACAATTGTTCAGTTCTAGTTTCTTCCCCAAAATGAAAGGGTAGACGGCTTCCCCATTACCGTCCCACCAGATAGCCGAGGCTAACCCCCTTCGATAGGGACAGATGTCTTGGGCCATGGCAAAAGGGAGCAGCCATACTGGTTACACAGACAGGTTCTGAGAGAAGCACTGTACACAGAAAGGGACACTCCTGTTTGGTAGCCAATGGGTGAATCGACGGGTGGAGACACATTCCAGTCCTGGGCTCCAGGACACAAGTGCAGACAATGTGCAGTTTTCAAGTTAAGGATGGATGGTCTTTGAGAGGTGACCCAGACCCTGCAGGACTCCCATCTGGTACACATCTCTCCAGGGGGTCCTCTGTTAGATCCAGTCTCCAAGTTTTTCCTGAGCAGTGAGACCTCTTTCTGCTACAGGAGCTTCTAGGGGACCCGTCTTCTCATCTAGACTCCCAGCACAAGTGTGATTCCCCCTCCTTCCATTCTCTGACCTCTTCTTGGCACAAAATAAACCTGCCTTCATACTCTCCTAATTGTCCACCCCTCCCCACACCTTCCCACCTCCATTCTGCTGGTGCTCCAAAGAAATAAAGGTATATGAGAATTACATTTCGATGTGGTCTGAATGTTTACATTCCAATAGATATGATGGGCACATAAAGAAGAAAAGATTGAAGATAGTCAATGCAGATGAGATTATAAATGATTTTCTTTGTTTTACTTTTCTGTATTTTATAAATGTTTTATAATTAGCATGTAGTTAATAAAATAATAAGCTATTGTGGAATAAAAGCTGAGAGAGACAAACAAGCCAGGTTTTCACATTGAAGGGAAGGAGGCTATAAAGAGAAGGTAATAATACATTTAAAATATATAGGGTGAAGGATCACAGGGAATGATTATGTTACGCCGTAGAGGGACATTTTGTCCTCTTAGGTACCAGAGAAGGAAGTCGAAGGGTGTGATGCGGTTATAAATACATGTTCAGTCTGATTACAGGAAGTTATGGGAGTTCACCCATAAGAGTACCAGTGTTTTCCAAAGTAAAAGTCATGTTTAATAAGATCCACTGTCAAGACATCAGTTATTTCCCTCCTGGAGAGAAAAACTAGTAGCAGGAGTTACCGGTTAGTCACCCTCTTTCCAGTTCATCCTTTATACGCTGCAACTGCGATCTTTCTAGAGCCCTAGTCACCGAAACCCCTTTCTGCCTTCCTCTTTGGAGAGTGGCTCAAAACTGGCCCAAACTTAAAATCCGTGGTCTGGGACAATCTACACCTTACACCTGCTTTCTGCAAGGTCCTACAACTTATTTTCTCTTTCCACACACTCCATCTGTACCGGCTGCCCACTTCTGTTCAAGTAATCTGGTCTCTGTAGATGTTGCTCCCAAATCCACTCATCTCCACATTTGGGGAGCTCCCCTGCGGGAGAGGAATCCAGTCACGAAGCCAGAACCTTCCACCTTCTCCCCAGCGACTCCCCCGGTCTCTCTGTGCCTCCACCCCCCAAGCTCCTCAGAATGGCAGAGAAGCTGTCCCCATTGTCTCCCCCAGAGACATCAGCCAACCTCACGTCCTCTGTCATAAAGGAATCTCTTTAGAAAAAATGTCATGCAGGAGATATAGAAGAACATTTTTTGCTTCTCTCTGCACATTAGTTAATCTGTGCCAATCCCATGCCCCACAGCCCCGGGCTTTGAGTTGATAATCAAGGCTCTTCATCACCCAGGCTGCCCGCTCTTCCCACCTCGCCCCTGCCCTTTCGCCTCCTGCTCCTGCTCAGTGTCCGCAGACAGACCTCCAGCCCACACAGCTGCACACGTTTTCACGTAACCCAAAGTTCGCTCTCTTTTCTTTGCCCCTTTATTGTGCTCAGCTCAAGATCTGGAAAGCTTTGGGGATCTCTGATAGAAAGGGGTATTTCATGGGAATGTTATACTTCCCTGTTCCGTTTTCAGTGTGGGTAACTGAACTTCACCTCTTTGACTTTATAATAACAAATTCTTAGAATGATATTAGATTGGTTGACCATTTAATTTCTATCCTTTGCAGGAATCTAATGGCACTAGAGAAACTGACCACTGAATCTGCAAGGCAGAAAGGTGGTTTTTTTGTTGTTGCTATTGTTAATCCTCACCCAGGGATATTTTTCCATTGGTTTTTAGATAGAGTGGAAGGGAGGGGGAGGGGGAAAGAGAGAGAGAAACATTGATGTGAGAGAGACACATCGATTAGTCTCTTGCATGATTCCAACATGGGCCGGGATCAAACCAGCAACCCAGGCACGTGCCCTTGACTGGGAATCAAACCTGTGACCTTTCGGTCCTCAGGTCGATAATACAGCTGAGCCAAACCACCCAGGACCAGAAAGGTGTTTAGAGTCAGAATTTTAGTAACTGGGAATGAGGAGGGAGAAAGAAGCAAGGCCAACCAGTTTTTACCAGATTTCCAAAGAGACAGGCAAAAATGACATTACTAAATAAGTGCATCAACTTTTGAACAGGAGTTCCTCTCACCTTCACGTCTCACTCTGAAGCTCAGAAGTAACATGGAATCTGTTCGAGAACGTCACCTGGGTCTCAAGAAATTCCACGTCACACAGACCCAAAGGAGCGTGTGCGAAACAGCCTCCCTGCCAAGGGCTCCCGAAGGTCCAGAACAAAAATCGCCCTGGTGTCTGAACCGAAACGAGATTCTTAGCCAACCAGAAGCTTCCCTTGGTTCCACTTCTTAAAACGACTTCTTAATGGAGGAAAACCAGACTTGGGGCTGGCAGGATGGGGCCCGGCTGTCTTCCTGATCCTGCGGAGGATTGGAACACAGCTGCGCTTGCCGGGTGAACACACAGGCGCCTTGCACTTGGGGTTTGGAATCTAGTCGAAGTCCCGAGAACGAGGAGCTCTGGCCAGCTGTGGTTCCGAGCCAGTGTTTGTTTTCCAAACACGCCGACAAGGAGAAAACCCTCGGATGTCCTCAATTAAATTACAGCAGGCCAGAGGGTCGGAGGAAGAGACCAAAAGGGGCGACAGTCAACCCCTGCAGAGCTCAGCCAACAAAAGCCTGCTCACAGGCTTCCGTGTACGTTGGAATTATTGGATTAAACTCCAGGCGGCTGTTTCCAAGATCATCTAAAGAGAATAGCCAGGCGAGGTCGAACCCCGGAGCCTCGGTGTCTTTGGGACACAGCTTTTCAGGCTCTGCTCTGCCCAACCCGAACTGTCCGGCGTCGCCTGCTCCCGTCCCCTTTGTCTATAGTTAAAGTAAATCCTTTCGGAATAGCTTACATTTTTCTCCCCCTCCTTGATGTATAAAACATTTGCGAAACTCCAGGACCACAGACGTGTTATCTTTTCTACCTAGCCATGCTGCTGCTGGATTTGAATCCACACCCCAAGACTGGTCTTCTTTTTCCAGTTACAATTGACATTCCGTGTTAATTTAGATTAGTTTCAGGTGTACAGCATGGTGGTTACACATTTATATAACTTACGAAGTGATCCCCCCGATTAGTCTAGTACCCACGCGGCACCATACATAGTTATTAGAGTAGTATTGACTATATTCCTTCTGCTGTACTTTACATCCTCATGACTATTTTTTAACTACCAATTGGTACATCTAATCCCTTCACCTTTTTCACCCAGCCCCCTAAAACCCTTCCCTCTGGCAACCCACAGTTTCTTCTCTGTATCCGTGACTCTGTTTCTGTTTTGCTTGTTCATTCATTTTGATTTTTAGATTCCACATAAAAATGAAATCATATGGTATTTGTCTTTCTCGATCTGACTCCTTTCACTTGGTATAATACCCTCTCGATCCACAGTGGCCTAATAATCCCTTTCTTTTACAAAGACTTTGGCCGTGGAAGTTAACTTTTGTTTAACAATGTCAAGTCCCTGCACAAGTTTCATTTCCAGCCTGTGGGAGTATATGTACCTCCTGCCCTTCCCTGGCCCAGTGCTTCCTTATTTTGTAAGAAGTTCTGTATTGCTATTAAATCCGTTCAAGGGAAAGCAGTTTAAAGCCGGGGCTTTTAATCTGGAAGGTGTCTTGGACCTCTTTGAGAATCCAAAGAAAATTACAGACCACCTCCCAGAAAATGAAAATACAAACAATCTGTTTACATAAAGTTTAGGGAATGTATATACCTCTGGAAACTGAAGAACTCTGCTCTTTAAAAAAATTTTTTTTTAAATATCTTCAGTTTTAGGACAAAATTCTTAGCCTAGGCTAAGTCTCTAAAATGTCAAAACAAATTTAAATTAAGCCAATTATAACGCTTGATGTTAAAGTACTGATAAAACGGATTTTTAATATATTAACTAGACACTGTTTTATTTGAATTATTATGCACAAAAATCTGAATCTGAAATTAGAGATTAAAGCTTTATTGGTAGCTACTTAAGTCGAAGTTGCCATTTAACATACAAATGAAATCTATCAGATTTATTTCAAAATTTTTGTGACTGAAAGACTCTGAGAGTAAAAAAAAAAAACCACCGCCCACAACAACAGCAAAACGCTCGACCCGGTCACAGTACATGCAGGGTTCAGACGCAGCAGCACCGTTAAAGCAGGTTGGACATTAGTAAAATCGGGCTTGCTGTGTACAACAGAGATTCCGAGGGAGACTTCCCTTTTCTTTGCTACTACCCAAAGGAACGTTTTAGAAAGACAACTAAACAAACATGTGCTCAAGTGCACACGCACGCACACACACGCACACAGTGCAAGAGTGGGAAAAGAGATAGAAGTACTTCAGAAATCAAAGCCCCTTATCTCTTGTTGATGGGCAATTATACAACCTCCTGTTCCGACAAGTCCATGATTATGACACTAATGTAAACTTCACGAAAGCAGGGATCTTGGCTGTGCTGTTCCCTGACTCATAGAAAACATCTGCTATGTTGTGACGCTTCACTAATTAGTCCCTGAATGAAAAAAATCTACCACTCAGTAAAACTAGAGGGAAAAAAATCTACCAATCACTTGCAATGGTTCCCTGGGCAAATCAATTCAGTTTTCTGGGTCTCAGTTTCTTCCAGGAAATGAGGGGGTTGCCCTGGGTGGTGTTGCTCAGTGGTTAGAGCATTGGCCCATGCACTGAAGGGTCTCAGGTTTGATTTCCATTCACGGGAGGTACCTGGGTTGCAGGTTCTATCCTCAGCCCCGGTCGGGACATGTGCAGGAGGCAACCAATTGATGTGTCTCTCTCATGTCGATGTTTCTCTCTCCCTCTCCCTCCCTCCCTTCCACTCTAAAAATCAGTGGAAAAGATATCCTCAGAAAAGGATTAACAAAAAAAAAGGGGGGGGGGTAAAATTGGGCCTTTTTAGGCATCTTCTAATGTTCCCAGTCTCTACGACTCTGCTTAGCGGATGGCCACTTTCCCCTAAACTGCAAGGCTTTGATCATTTTAGGCACAGAGGTTGACTGCTGGCCTGTGTGGACACGGCAGGTGCCATGGATGGTCACTGAAAGGCAGGAAGAGAGGACACGCGACCGAAACAAACATGAGACACGGGCTTGGGGGAAAGGACCCCGGAGATGACAGGGGCAGTTCCTAGGCAAGGACCTCAGTCTCCGGAGAAGCAGGAATATGCCATCTAATGAGATGCCGCCCAATTATTCTGTTTTCTCTAAGAAGTCGCAGTCCATAATTAAGTATTCCGTGGTCAGCACCATCGATTTTCTGCTGATGCAGTAATATACTGATATCTCTTCCAGGGTTAATGTTTCTCACCATAACCTTCAAAAGAAAACAGAAAACTAAAGTTTGGGTTCTGTATTTTAAAAGAAACATTGTTTAGATGCATCTCTTGTGTCTTTCAGTAATTTGTGTTTTTACATGACAACATATTAATCAACCCAGATTTGGGTGGGTTTTCTTTTTTTTTTTTAAGGGGGTTGGGAAAGGTGGAAATACTTTCACTCTTGTGAAAAAAGTACTATAAATTAGAACTTATAATATCTCTAAAATATTTTTCTCAATATTTCTCTCCTTGGGAAATAGTTCTCAAACTTCAGCATACTTAGAAATCAGAGTGCTCCTTAAGAATACAGATTCCTAGGCTGCCGGATATGAATCTGGACAGAGCTTAGGAATTTGCTATTTTAACTGTTACCATAGCAACTTCAATGTAGATGTGCCCAAGTACCACGTAGCATCTCCCCTGTAGATAGGTCTATAAAATAAGCATTTGTTCCGCTTTCCTGTTTCTCCATTCATCATGTGTGAGAGCATGGCACCCTCTAGTGGATGATTTTACTCATTTTTTTCCCCCTATATTGTAAATACCTTGCTCAAAACTTTTAGGAAACCCCATCTCTCATAAACTCCTTGAATGGAAACAATGGAAAATCAGAGAAAGGTTGATAAGAAAATGGTTTAATATAATATAAGATGCATAAATTTTAGATATACATTTAATACATAACATATATACATTTTATAGAAGAGAAAATTATAATCCTGATAAGGTCGATTGAATAATAGAGGCAATTTGTTTTTACAGATATTTTTGTAACTTTGAATTTTCTGGCCACAGTATTTTTAGAGCATTTTTATCCGTAAGCCTGATGTTCTCACATAACCATTTCTAGCACATCGGTACCATAAATTAGATCTTCCTGATGACTCCCTTCTGGGCATCTCTTTGTACCCGGTGGCCCTTCTGACACCCCTTCATGTTGGCCTCTACGATCCACAACGCTTTTCAAGGTCCCTGAGGCTGTGAACATCTGTTTCACACACCGTGACTTCCATCTCTCTGAAACTCGCTACTTATCGACACTAATTCTTCCAGGGTCACAAATCTAGTTGCCCACAGGTGCCCAGGGCGAAAGGAGTATGGGGACTCAGGCAAACTGAGTTTGTTACATTTCAAGGAATTCAAAAATAATAATTTCCTAAAGCCCCCACTGGGTCTAATACAACATCTGTGAACCATGTAAGACTTTGTTTCATAAGCTAGTTAGGGACTCCTGGTTTACTTGAGGGCTTGCTATGTGCTAATGATTGATGGATATTATCTTGTGTAATTCTAACCACAGCCCTGTACAAGGGATAGTGTCATTTTCCCACTTTTACTAATGAGAAAACCAGAGTGTAAGGAGGTAGGTTACTTACCTGCCCTGGCTCTGACCCAGGTCTGCCCCGCCCCAGTCACAGTGCCCAGGGCCTCTCAGGGCCTGTGCCTTTTGCCTGTCCCATCTGATTCTCACACCGCGATTCCTTCTTCATCCACCAGGCGGCTCCCCACTGCTCCCCACGTGTCTTCAGTCCCCCTGCTTTTGCTTCAACATCTTCTGTGTTCTTTTGTCCTCGATTCTACTTGTGTCTGCATTTGGACAGCGTCTCACCTGGTCTTTGAAGTCTCTACCTGCGTCAGCAGCAAGCTGACAATGGATCGTTCCCATTGTCAACAAGCATTTGAACACAGTACCTTCTGCCATTTCTTTAAAAAAGTGCACCTATTTTTTTAAGCTTTGAAATGGCATTTCAGTGATGCTTGGGTGTGTGTTATAAGTTGAATTTGCTCTGTTTTAACACCTCTATTTTTCTACTCAACCAGGCTTTTTCAAGTACTTTTGTAAAGCCAATAATGTGAGCTCTTTGGGTAAAGTACTATTCTGTTAGCCTCCAAAAAAAATTAAAAAAAAAAAAACAAGCAAATATTGAGTCTTCCTCTATAGAAATTCAAGCTAATTATCTTTGAGGAAAAAGAGCCATTTCTTTCACTTATTTATTCTCAGGAGATTCTTGGGTTTTGCAGTCACTGAAATGGGTGGATAATGGTGTCCGGGGCACATTTCTGGGCCATGTCACTTGAGCTGCCTTTCATGTGCTGAGCTACTCAGAGGAGACATAGTTACAACCCACACACTCTCACTAGTGTGTTCGGTGATCTGGACTGTTTGAGCCCTTACCTAACCTTTTGTGAAAACTGTCACCCAGACTAGTGTTTCTTTGGGAAGTCTTTACATATCATTTCAAATTAAATTTCCAGACAAAAAGAATGAAAATTTACTGGGGCATATATTGTAACCTGTGATTTTTTTTTCAAATCCTAACAAAAAAGAAGCTATAATTATGCAGTCTTTTAAATGAATCTACTTAGTATATGCACAGCAACTAATCCATTCACTTTTCTTTGTACAAACAGTTAACAAAAACAGACTTTAAAACAGACTTTATTTCTCTACTATGAGATTCATTATTCAGAAAAGTTTATTCATACTTGGAAAATAGATGGGAATTTGGGGAGGGAGGGGGTTGGCTGCCTTAGTTCTGCATGAACAAATCCCAACTCATCCTTTCTCCATCCGCCGATGATGTTATCAACATGAAGATAAAGACACTCAGGTCTAATTGGATTATTGCTCCCAGTCCCCAGTTATCATAATCATTTATTGAATTCTTTTTTTTTTTTTTTTTTTTTTTTTTTTTTGTGGTACATGCCCCTAGCAGGAACTGAACCCGGGACTCTCTCGCAGGCCAAACACTCAACCGCTGAGCCAAACCAGCCAGGGCCATTTATTGAATCCTTTATAAGTGTCAGAGTACTGTTCTGCACTTATACGCAATAACTTTCCTAAACTTGACCCTGGAAAATAGGTGCTGTACTTCACCCAAGGTCACATGGCACATAGCAGCAGAGTCAGAATAGGAAACCAGACCCTTGTGTTTAACCAGTGTGCCTTGGGTTACAGGCAGGGTCCACTGTGGAACAGCACGGTTTGTTCCCCGGTGATGGAATCAGCCAAGTCCGGGTGTGTATGGGGAGCTAGCTCCCCAGAAGATTCTGTCAGATAGCCAAGGCTGAAAACTCCTTTTAATTATAACAGACTCCCAGAACTGAATGATTTCAATCTTTCTTCCCCCTCCACGTTCAGCGAACGTCCAATACCCAGTGTCTCTGTATCCCCGGGAGACAAACTGAGTGGTGGCAAGATGGAGCCATTGACATCAGGTTCTCAAGTATTCCTCCTCTTGGTGGGAAAATTCAGAAACCATTTCTCAGTAAGACTGCCAATTTTTAGTGTTATCTTTTATCCCAACCTGGAGATCAGTGACTGCTTGACAACTCTGAATCAACATGTGCTCAAACCATCCTAGCTGTCAATCCTATGTTTGTGGAGACTTCAAAGATTCGTCTGGGCGCGTGGGCCAGTCCTCATGTTTATGCTCGCAGTTTGTTTGGATGTGGGTCCTGACCCTGATGACCCTCTCGTCCTGCTGTCAGGAAACAGAGCAGCTGTAGTCAACCAGAAATATGACCTCCCTTCTCATTGGACCATGCAGGAAAGATGCTAAATAATTATTATTGGCGGAGAGAGAACTTTAGGGAAAAAGAGATTTTTACCAAGAGGTAATCAGTAGACTCGCAGATCATTTATGCACATAACATTTGAGGCTTGGGTTCTTAGTAAGAAAGCCTCACACCTGTCAGAATGGATACTATCAATAAATCACAAACCACAAGTGCTGGCGAGGGAGTGGAGAAAAGGAAACCCTCGTGCACTGTTGGCGGGAATGCAGACTGGTGCAGTCACTGTAGAAAACAGTGTGAGGTGCCTCAAAAAATTTAAAACGGAACTGACTTATGACTCAGCAATTCTACTTCTGGGAATATATCCCAAGAAGCCCGAAACACTCATTTGAAAGAATATATGCTCCCTTATGTTTATTGCATTATTTACAATAGCCAAGATTTGGAACAGCCCCAGTGTCCACCAGTAGGTGAGTGGGTAAAAAAGCTGTGGTATATTTACACAATGGAATGCTACTCTGCCATAAAAAAAAGGAAGAAAAATTTACCCTTTGTGACAGAACGGATGGACTTGGAGAACATTATGCTAAGTGAAATAAGCCAGTCAGAGAAAGACAAATATATATGATTTTACTCATATGTGGAGTCTAATGGATAGAATAGACTAACAAGCAAAATAGAGACAGACTCACGGATAGAGAGCAGGCATACAGCTGCAGAGTGAGGAGTTGGGAGATTGGGTTGGGGGTGTGGAGGAATTGAGCAAAAAGAAAAAAAAAAGAACTCACCTGGCCAGTATGACTCAGTGGTTGAGTGTCAACCCATGCACCAAGAGGTCGCTGGTTCGATTCCCAGTCAGGGGACATGCCCAGGTTGTGGGCCCGATCCCCAGTGGGGGGCATGCAGGAGGCAATCAATCAATGTTCTCTCTCATTGATGTTTCCATTTCTCTCTCCCTCTCCCTTCCTCTCTCTCTCTAAAACAATGTGAAAGAACTCATGGACACGAACAATAGTGTGATGATTGCGGGAGAGGGGGGATGGGGGAAGGTAGAAGCAAGTAGAAAGGGAATAAAAGCAAAGAAAAGAAAGCCAGGAGATCCATGCACATGGTTATTGTAATACTATTGAGAGACAAGTTTGCATCACGTACAATTTCTGATTTTTTGACTCACATTAAGCGCCTTCATTTATCAGGGAACTACCCACCATCTACATTTCAGACTAGATTTCTTGTTTCCTACCTATCGTCAGATTGTAGCAACGTTTAGAAGTCTGAAGAGGTCACGTTTTTTCCCAGGGATCTTTGATCCATATCTAAAAAGGAAATTATTTACCATAGACATATTTATGAACTTGAGATTCATTAAGTTCTCAAGAATTACTACTTATAAACGTTTAAAATCTGTTGTTTGGTTCTCCCTCAAAGCATTTGAAATTATAACTAGTAAAACTAGATTGTGGAATTAAAAAATGAAAGTTTGTTCCAGTGATTAATGAGCTAACTGCAAACAAATTCACTGATTTTGTGATTCTTGACTCAACCTGAAATATTACAGGTTGATTACAGCCATGTAATGAAACTGGTTTGTTGATTTTCCTTTCCTGGACTATTGATGATTTTATGTCAGGGAGTGACAAATGCTACTTCTAATACAGAATCTTGAGGTTGCCATAAAACACAGCCAGGTGTCATTCATTAGGCAGGTGAATCTCAAAATTTAGCTTGCATTACAATCACCTGAGGGCTAGTTAAAACACAAACTGTGTAGCTCTGGCTGGTGTCTCAGTTGGCTGGGCGTCCTCCTGTGCACTGAAAGGCTGCGGGTTTGATTCCCAGTCAGGGCACATGTGGGTGTTTTGGGCTCCATCCCCAGCAGGGGGCGTGCAAGACACAGCTGATCAATATTGTGCTCTCACACACAGTTTCTCTCCTTCCTCTCTGTCTAAAAATCAATAAAAAATAAAATAAATAAAACACAAACTGCCACCAGAGTTTCTGACTCAGTAAGTCTGATGTGGGGCCCAAAATTATTGCATTTCTAATGTTAAAAGACAAACTAAAGCATATTAAAAATTTTAAGAGTTTATTTGAGCAAAAATCGGTTGGAATCAGATGGTACCAAACCGGAAGTGGCTCGTTCTCCAGCCACAGGAGACAGGGGAAAAACTCCTATAGAAAAAGTAGTGAGCAAAGCAAGGAAATTATTTGATCGCCCAGAGCTTTAAAGCATAGTTGGCTGTTTGTGATTGGTTTTCCCTAGGGTTTGATTTCTGAATCCCCAGGGCATTTTCAGGCTTAGATTTAAAAAAAATTTTTTTTTATTGATTGATTTTGTTAGAGAGATGAAGGGAGAGAGATATAGAAACATCGATTTGAGAAAGAGAGAAACATTGATCAGCTGCCTCCTGCATGCCCCCTACTAGGGATCCATCCAGCCGACAACCTGGCCATGTACCCTGACTGCGAATCCAGCTGGGACCTTTCAGTCCATGGAGAGAAGCTCAATCCACTGAGCCACGCCGGCCAGGGTGCAGGTTTAGATTTGTGTGTATGTAGCCCGTAGGCTGCTTCGGTATTAGAGTCACCTTAGCCCGGTCTAATTAACACTAACAAGCCTCAAGTTGGTGCTTCTGCTTCTGGGGAACACCCGTTAGGAACCACTGCCCAGACCAATGGGCCATCTAGAAACTAAAACTTTGTAAGCTGCAGAACTTTTGCAGGGTTTACTTGTATCCTCTCGCACAGTATATCTTACTTAAGCATGTAGATAATGAACTAAACTTTAGAGTTGCTGTTCTGGTTACTGTCACGCACATGCAGTAAAACTCCACCATAATATGATCAGCAGGGACGGTCAGAAAATTTTAAACAGTTAAAATGTGGTTGTGCATTTATGCTGGGCTGATGAAATGACCAGGAAGTGTCTCCGCAGCTGGTTGGCTGGGAGCTCCTGGGTTTGGTTATACATGAAAAACAGAAAAACGACAACAAAAAGAACTCTAATGATCCTTGTATTAGCAATAGTTTGGACTTGGCGCCACCTGGTGGTAATTGTTTGCTCTAGCACTACATAGATTTGCTGTTAATTCTGGTTCTGGTGTTAACCAAGTTGGAAAATGTAGTGGAAGTGTTAAGGAAGAAAAAAAAATGGATGTAATTAAATAGTACATAGCTCGTGTGTTTTTATTTTTTTAACTTTTTCATTAATTAATTAATTTATTTTTGTTACAGTTCTTTCTCCTTTTCCCCGCACTGATTCTCCCCTCCCCCTCTATCCCTGCCCTGTCCCCAGCTTTGTTGTCCATGTCAATTGTTCATGCATACAAGCATATAAATTCTGTGGTTTATCTCTCCCCCACCATCCCCTCATCTGGGGATTGTCAGTTGGTACCCCACTTCTACATCTCTGGAACTACCCCATTCCTCAGACTGTTGTGTTCATTATATTCCACAAATAAGTGAGATCATATGATACTTGTCTTTCTCTGTTTGGCTTGTTTCGCTTAGGATAATACTTTCCAGGTCCCTCCATGTCGTCTCAAAGGATAATAGATCATTCTTTCTTGTAGCTGCATAGTACTACATTGTGTGTATGCACCACCGCTTTTTTATCCATTCGTCTACTGATGGACATTTGGGCTGTTTCCAGATCTTAGCTATTGTAAATAGTGCTGCTATGAACATGGGGGTACATATATTCTTCCTGATTGGTGTTTCAGGCTTCTTAGGGTATATTCCTAGAAGTGGGATCACTGGGTCAAAGGGAAGTTCAATTTTTAATTTTTTGAGGTAACACCATATTGTTTTCCATAGTGGCTGCACCAGTCTGCATTCCCACCAGCAGTGTACTAGAGTCCCCTTTTCTCCACACCCTAGCCAACACTTGTTGTTTGCTGATTTGTTGATGGCCGCCATTCTGACAGGTGTGAGGTGATACCTCATAGTTGTTTTAATTTGCATCTTTCTGATGATTAGTGATGTTGAGCATTTCTTCATATGTCTCTTGGCCATTTGTATGTCCTGTTTGGAGAGGTGTCTATTCAGCTCCTCTGCCCATTTTTTAATTGGGTTCCTGTCTTTCTTTTGTGGAGTTGTGTGAGTACTCTATATATATTGGAAATTAACCCCTTATCTGATATATCATTGGCAATTATGCTTTCCCATACAGTGGGTTGCCTTTTCATTTTGATGACTGTATTTTTTCTGTGCAGTAGCTTTTGAGTTTGATGTAGTCCCAGGTGTTCATTATCTCCTTTGTTTCTGTTGCCTTAGGTGATGTATCAGTGAAAATTCTGCAGCACATGATGTCTGAGATTTTGTTGCCTACAGTTTCTTCTAGGATTTTTATGGGTTCATGAGTCACATTTAAGTCTTTTATCCATTTTGAGTTTATTCTTGTGTAGGGTGTAAGTTGATGGTCTAGTTTCATTTTTTTGCATGTAGCTGTCCAATATTCCCAACACCATTTATTAAAGAGGCTGTCTTTACTCCACTGTATGCTCTTGCCACCTTTGTCAAATATTAATTGAGCATATTGCCTTGGGTCCATTTCTGCGTTCTCAGTTCTGTTCCACTGGTCTATATGCCTTTTCTTGTGCCAGTGCCAGGCTGTTTTGATTACAGTGGCTTTGTAGTATAACCTGATATCTGGTAATGTGATTCCTCCAACTTTGTTCTTCTTTTTCAAGATTGCTGTGGCTATTTCATGTCTTTTTTGGTTCCATATGAACTTTGAAGTATTTGTTCTAGTTCTGTGAAGTATGTCGTTGGTATTTTGATGGGGATTGCATTGAATCTATAGATTGCTTTGGGTAATATGCACATTTTAATGATGTTAATTCTTCCAATCCATGAATAAGGTATGTGCTTCCACTTTTTTATATCTTTCTCTATTTATTTTTTCAATGACCTGTAATTTTCTACGAATAGGTCCTTTATGTCTTTGGTTAAGTTTTTTCCTAGGTATCTTAATTTGCTTGCTGTAATGGTAAATGGGATTGTTTTTTTAGTGTCTCTTTCTGTGAGTTCATCATTGGTGTATAAGAATGCCATCAATTTCTTGATGTTAATTTTGTATTCTGCTACTTTGCTGAATTCATTTATTAAGTCTAGTAAATTTTTTATGGAGTCTCTGGGGCTTTCTACATATAGTATCATGTCATCTGCTAATAATGGCAGTTTCACTTCCTCCTTTCCCATTTGGATCTCTTTTATTTTTTCTTTCTTCCTGTCTCATTGCTGTGGCTGAGACTTCCAGTACTGTGTTAAATAAGAGTGGCAAAAGTGGGCATCCTTGTCTTGTTTCTGTTCTTAAGAGAAATGCTTTTAGTTTTTGCCCATTGAGTATGATGTTGCTGTAGGTCTTTTATATATGGCCTTTATTATGTCAAGATATGATCCCTCTATTCCCAGATCGCTGAGTGTTCTTATCAGAAATGAGTGCTGGATTTTGTCGAATGGTTTTCAGCGTCTATTGATATAATCATATGATTTTTATCTTTCATTTTGTTTATGGGGTATATCACATTTATTGATTTGTGAATATTGTACTAGCCTTGCATCCCTGGGATGAATCCCACTTGGTCATGGTGAATAATTTTTTTGATGTATTGCTAGATTCGATTTGCTAGTATTTTGTTAAGGATTTTAGCATCTATGTTCATCAGGGATATTGGTATGTAGTTTTCTTTCTTTGTAGTGTCTTTTTCTGGTTTTGGAATTAGAATTATGCTGGCCTCATATAATGAGTTTGGAAGTCTTCCTTCTTCTTGAATTTTTTTAAATAGTTTGAGGATAATGGGTATTAGTTCTTCTTTGAATGTTCAGTAAAACTCCCCCATTAAGTAATCCGGGCCTGGGCTTTTGTTTGCTGGGAGAGTCTTGATTACATCTTCAATGTCTTCTGTTGTTATTGGTCTGTTCAAGTTTTCTATTTCTTCCCGGTTCAGTTTTGGGAAACCATGTGTTTCTAGAAATTTGTTCATTCTGCTTAGATTGTTGAATTTGTTGCCATATGATTGTTCATAATATTAGTTAACGATTCTTTGTATTTCTGTGGTGTCAGTTATTATTTCTCCTCTTTCATTTCTGATTTTGTGCATTTGAGTTCTCTCTCTTTGTTTCTTGGTGAGTCTAACTAAGGGTCTATCAATCTTGTTTATCTTTTCAAAGAACCAGCTCTCTGTTTCATTGATCTTTTGAGTTGTTTTTTGGTCTCTATGTCATTTATTTCTGCTCTGATCTTTACTATTCCTTCCTTCTACTTGCTCTGGGATTTTCTTTTTGTTTGCTTTCTAGTCCTTTAAGTTGTGAAGTTAGATAGTCTATTAGAAATTTTTCTTGTTTCTTAAGGTAGGCCTGTAGTGCTATGAACTTCCCTCTCAGAACTGCTTTCACTGCATCCCATAGATTTTGTGTTGTTGTGTGTTCATTTTCATTGGTTCCCAGGAAGTTTTTAATTTATTCCTTGATCTTAACGGTAACCCATTCATTGTTCAATAACATGCTATTTAGCCTTCAACTCTTCAAATATCTTGCATGTTCCTGTTGCAATTGATTTCTAGTTTCATGCCATTGTGATCTAAGAAGATGTTTGATATGGTTTTAATCTTTTTGAACTTGTAGAGACTTAGTTTGTGCCCTAACATGTGGTCTATCTTTGAGAATGTCCCATGTGCACTTGAGAAGAATGTAAATTCTGCAGTTTGGGGCTGTAATTGTCTGTAAGTTATCTATTAAATCCATTTGTTCTAGCGCTTCATTTAGAGTCTGTGTTTCCTTGTTATTTTTTTTGTCGAGAAGATCTATCCAGTGATGTCAGTGGGGTGTTTAAGTCCCATGCTATGATTGTTTTGCTGTTGATTTCTCCTTTGAAGTCCTCCAGAAGATTTTTAATATATTTTGGTGTTCCTATATTGGGTGCATATATGTTTACCAAGGTTATATCTTCTTGTTGGATAAATCCTTTCAATATTATGTAGTGGCCTTCTTTGTCTCTAGTTATGGCCTTCATTTTGAAATCTACTTTATCAGATATGAGTATTGCTACCCCAGCTTTTCTTGCTTTCCATTTACTTGAAAGATATTTTTTCTTTCCTTCACTTTCAACCTATGTGAGTCTTTTGTTGTGAGGTGGGTCTCCTGTAAACAACATATATGTGAGTCATGCTTTCTTATCCAGTCAGGTACTCTGTGTCTTTTTATCGGAGCAATCAAACCATTCACATATAAGGTGATAATTGATATGTACTTATTTATTGCCATTTATGTTTAGTGTGGTTCTATTTTTCTTCCTATTTCTTCTACTAATTACAGCAATATTTTTAGCATATCTTGCAGTGCTGGTTTGGTGTTAACATATTCCCTTAGCCTTTTTTTGGTGTAGGAAGCTCTTTATTTAAACTTCTATTTTGAATGATAGCCTTGCTGGATAGAGTAGTCTTGGATTCAGATCCTTGTTTTTCTTGACCTTGATTACTCCATGCCACTCCCTTCTGGCCTGTAGTGTTTCTGTTGAGAAGTCAGCTGAGAGCCTTTTGGGGTTTGCTTTGTAGGTAACCTGTTGCTTATCTCTTGCTGCCTTTAGGATTCTCTCTTTGTCTTTAATTTTTGGCATTTTATTTACTATGTGTCTTGGTGTGGGCCTGTTTGGGTTCTTCTTACTTGGGGCTCTCTGTGCTTCTTAAATTTGAATGCCTTCTTTCTTTACCAAGTTAGGAAAGTTTTCTGTCACTATTTCTTCAAATATATTCTCTAACCCTTGCCCATTTTCTTCCTCTTCTGGGACTCCTATGAGGCGAATGTTATTACATTTCCAGTTTTCCCACAGTTCTCTTAAGCTGTCTTCCTGTTTTTTAATGTTTTTTCCTTTTGGTTTTCTGATTGGTTGATTTTTTTCTACCCTGTCCTGTAATTTACTGATCCAGTCCTCAGCTTCCTCTACTCTGCTGGTTAGTCCTTCCAAGGTGTTCTTAATTTCTGCTATGTCATTTTTCATTTCCAATTGGTTGGTTTTCAGTGTTTCTATATCTTTACTCATGGTGCTGATGTCCTTACTCATGCTGTTGAGCTTCTTCAAGATCATGGCTTTGAACTCTACCTCTGATAATTTGCTTAGTTGCATTTCATTGATCTCATCTTCAATAGAGTTCTCTTGTTCTTTCATTTGGGATTTCTTTCTTTGTTTCACCATTTTGGCTATCTCAGTGGGTTTTGGAGCCTGCCAAATTTTCCCTGTGGGTGTTAGTGTTCTGCTATTTGTGGCTCCCTCTACTGGGTTGGATGAGCCTGGGTGGGCCCATGTTAAACACCACTGTCAAGTCATACTTTCCTAGGTAGATTTGCAAGCCCACGAAAGAGTCAGTTATCCTCTAGCTTTTTCCTGGTGGCTAATAGTCTCAGTTACTCGGTGCCTTGGAATGTAGCCCTGGTGTTCTGCATAACAGGATTTTCAGAGGGTGGGATAGATGCTGGTTATTAATGAGCCTCAATTTGCATTTATTTGCCTCACCTAGGAAAGGCTAAATCTTGGAGGTGGGTGGGGCTGCTGCTTTTCCCACAGCTCTGGGAAGGAGCACACTGGCCACTGTCCTTTGTGGCCATAACTCAGCAAAAACTCTGAGTGCCCTCCAAATCCTGGGAGTCCCCACAGAGTTCCAGCCCAGTCTGCCCTCCCTCTGCCTTAGCCCCCAGGTGAGTGGCTGTGGGTATTTTAGTGCTCTGTCCCGGCTCTCTGCGCTGTGGAGTGGGCTTGGTCTTTATTTCCCAAGGGCGCTGCTCACAGCTAAGACTGCTGCTGTCTTTGGCCTCCCAGCCCGCCACCCTCTTGCACCTCCACAGATCCTACCAGTGTCCCTGGTTATATGGTCCTGTCCTGCTGCTTTTTCCAAAGATTTGTCTTTATTTTAGTTGTAATTTTCGTTTGGTCCTGGGAGATTGTCTGCGTAGCTTCTATTCACTCTGCCTTCGTTTTTCACATCCTCTATGCCTATGATGTGCACAGCTGGGTCACACAGGCCTTCCTGGTGGCTCCAGCACCCTGCAGGTCCAGTGGGTAACTGGATCACACAGTCCCTTTGGGGACCCAGCTTTATGCCTATGTTATGACTGCCGGGTCGCAGAGTCCTCTCTGGTGCTTCAGCACCCCGCAGGTCCTGAGGGTAACTATATCACATAGTCTCTCCTGGGTCACACAGTCCTCTGGAGCTTCAGCACCCCGCAGGTCCCAGGGGTAACTGGATTGCACAGTCCCTGCTTGGTCGCACAGGCCTCTCTGGTGCCCCTGCACCCTGCAGGTCTCGCTGAGGGGCAGTTGGATAGCACCAGTCTCTCTAGGGCTCCGGCTTCCCACTGCTCTTGTGAGCTACTGGACCACACAGGCCTCTGTGGAGCCCCAGGTCCTGCCACTGTGGTGGGGAGTGCTGCTGACCTGTGGGCTCAAGTCCTGCTCAGCTTTTGCTGTAGTTTTTGGGGATGGGTCTCAGCTGCTGGTCTGTGCTTCTGTTGCCTGGGGATGGATGTCTGCTCCCCAGCCTCTGTTGCTCGGGGTATATCGTGACTCTGATCGGGCTCCTACTATGGGGGTGGTGCTGGACTCTGGACTGTCTGTGGCTTCCGTGACCAGCACCTTGGCAGCTCCACTACTGTGCACCAGTTTGTATTGACACAGAGTGTCCACTGGTCCGATGGTGCCAGGTACGCTGGTGGCTCAGGTTGCTGGGCTCTGGTCGCTCCCACTGCCTCCTCCCAGGGAGACCCAGGATCTTCCAAAATGCTGGGACCTCCTCACGGTGCAGGGAGAAGCCCCTGAAGGGCCACTCACCGCGGTAGCCGGCTGCTCCGTCCACAGCACAGGGACCTTCTGCTCCGCGGCTCTGCCCTGCTCGGGTTTGGTCGTCCACCTTCACGTCCACTCACACTCTCTCACACTCGCTCACTCTCTCACACACTCACCCTCCCTCCGGTCCTGCCCACTGCCATCTTCTCCCCAAGCTCGTGTGTTTTTATATTGGAGAAATAAACCGTCTTTATTCTTCATTGGTACAAAGATTTAAACAGCATTCTCATTAGGCAGTATTCTTTCGAATTTATATTTCAGGACAGAATATGAATTTAAGTAAAAATGAGAAAACCTGCACCATTTGATTTAGCTAGAGCAAATGGAAATTTTCACGGAGACAGTGTTTACATCAAGTTGTACTCCAATGTGGAAATTTTTTCAGAAAAATATGATAGCATTATTTCTTTTTTTCAGTAACAGTTCACATTCAGTATTATCCTGTATTCGTTTCAGATGTACAGCATAGTGGTCAGACAATCATGTACTGTACAGCGTGATCCCCCTGAAATCTCAAGTACCCACCGGCCCCATACATAGTTAATACGACAGTATTGACTATATTCCCTGTGCTGTCATTTACATCTCTGCGGCTATCCTGTACTGCCGGTAGCATCGTCCTAAGTAAATAACAAAGTTCTGTTAAATCCTTTCTACTATTGAGGAGTTTCTGCAAGGGACCAAAGATCAAGAACAATAAAGCAGGTACCAAAGACCCAGCGACTACAAAGCCTAAAGCTAGGTCCAAGACCTGTGTAGGAGGAGGTAAGATTTTGTGAAGCTGGCTTTGCCCACCTTAGTTTTATGCCCCATTGTGAAGGCGTGAAAGAGAACTTGATGACTGACGGGGCGAGTGGGGGGCTGGCTGTGTGGAGGGTTGTCAAAGCTGGGTGGTGTGCTGAGGTGCTCAGTGTTAGCCTTTCCACCAGCGTCATTGAGACCACTTAAAGCAGAGACACTTGAGGGCCCAAATTTGACTCAGAAATATCCTAAATGGGAAAGGCGGTGGCCCTGGCGCCCTGAGGGTGGCAAGGCGAACACGAGGTTGCCGCCTTGGTGGAGAGCCACGCTCCATGCCTTACAGGGCAGAACCTACAGAGCACCCTTTCAAAGTGGAGCGTGAGAATCTGCATCACTAACAACTGCCAGGTGATGCTGGGGGCGGTCAGTGCTGCCCAGCGCCCTGTGGGGCTCTCCTCTGCGGGGTCACCAGGGGAAATATTGCACACGTGGTCATGTGGCATAAGCGCACATTATTTTATAAATCTGGGCAGGGGAGCACAAATGCTCATCTGCACGTTATCTCTTTCCGATGGCAAAATCTATTGTGAACAGTTATTGAGTGTCAGCATCCCAAATATTAAACTAAGGCCCTTTCGTGCAGCTTTGTTAAAATAAGACTCCTGACCTTGCCTTCTCTATCCAGTCCTCGTTGTGAAGCCTTGTAAAACTTGTTCACATTTTGTCTATAAACCTGCAAAATGTAAGGATATGGATGAACATTAACTACGTTGATTTCTGGGGTTGACTGTGCCGACGATTGTATGCAGTAATGTGATCATACGGAAGAGGGCGCTGTGGTATCACATTTCCGTGTGTGCTGTTCAGTGAATTCCTGAATAGTCCCAGTAAGGATTTATGAAGGAAAGAAGGAAAGTTGGATGATCCCTTCACACTTCATTTCTTTTCAAAATACTCCTGAGATTAGGAAGTGACAACTTAAGAATTTCTACTGTCTGGAACTAGGAGTCTTACTTGATTGGGTCCATCCTTGTCAGCCCCACTGATACTTCTGTATTTGAGGCTCATTGCTTTGGAAGAATGTGTTTCAGCGACTGCATCAAAATGCTCAGATTTAAGAAGAACCAATTTTTAAGTTTTTTTGTTTTTGTTTTTCCCTAAAGCCAGTTTTACAATTGAGAGTCTATTTGATATGCAGATTTTATTACTGAAGGTCTTCTCATCCACTTGGGGCATTTAGAAAATCAGAACATGTAGAACTGCTTTTGTGTACCATCCTGCACTGCTTATTTGGTCATATTGAACATTAAGGCAATTCAAAAAAATAGTTATAAAATACAAAGTGCTATAACCAAATGATAACCTATTCTATAATTATACAGGTTATCAGGCTAACATTATAATAAATCAATAACAAAACAAAGTTTTAAAAATCTGGCTTTCACAGATATGTGAAGTTTTGATAAAAGCCAAGACACACATGTACTAAAATCTTCTCAATTCAATATCTGTTCATTAAAAGTAGATTCTAGATTGAAGCATGTGGTTTTCCCCTAGCCTCATTACTCAGATCTCTCCATTATTTACTTAGACTACTATGTTAAAGTTTGATTATTAAACTAAGGCCCTTTGTTAAAGCAAAAGAAAGTACAAGATGAAGTATGAATTGTTCACTGCCTCTAACAAACCCTTATAAAGAAAACTATGGGATGGTTGGCCATTGAGGGGAGAGAAACAAATAGTATTTGTAAATAAAACATTTATTTCTATAAAATGTTTAAGAAGCTTTCTGGGGCATCATGAGTGGACTTGAACTATGGTGCTCTCTTGGTAGATAAATGATAAGATCTTAATGGTCTGACTGGAAGGGGAATTAGGAAGTATCTCTGAGTCATTGGTCAGGAATTACATTTGATAGCAAGGAACGGAGTCCCGAGAAACATGATCTAACCAGACAGGGCTTGATTTTCCCCGCCTGTAAGTGGCATCTGGAGGTGCCCTTGCTCATGGGGCTGAGGTCTCTCCAGTTCTCAAGACTTTTCCTCACAGTTGCAAGACGATTGTTGGGACTCTTACTGTTAATAATGAATTCCAGGTAGCAAAGAAGAGAAAATGAAGGAAAGGTAGAAGGGATAATACCTGGGTCAGGATGGCAAAAACTCGATATCCCAAGAGACAGTCACTCATATCTCATTGTTGGAAAACAGCCAATGTCCACCTCTGCCAAGTATGGGTGGAAAGCAACTTTTCTCTGGGCACAGTGCCAACCCTCGTAGAATTACTAGTCTGTTGATAACAGAAGAAAAGAATGGCATCCTCTTCCCACAGTGCTCTGTCACAGCCTCTGCCACAATTTGCATCTTATGATGAGGCAAGAGGGCCCAGAGAGATGAAAGGACTTCACCTCGGTCTCAGAGCCAGGACTTTATGGATCATAATGCATGCCTGCTTGTTTTCAATTGAGTTGTACCTGGGATTTATGTGTGGGTTGGGGTGGGGATCTAAAGAAGTTCTAATGACTTTGCTTTAACAAGAGCATTGTGAGCAAAGAATACAAAGAATCACAGATTCTTGAACGTGTAGCAGCACATTAAGACACCTCTAATAAGAGTACAGTGATTTGATTTTCCTATAGGAATAAAGCAAAGAAAAATAAACAGTTCCTAGTACAGAAATGAAGAGATACTCTAGTTGTCAACACACTGCAATCTCATTTGAGAGCGATTTCTTCAAAGTTAATAACGGACATGCCCTGGCTGGTGCAGCTCAGTTCGTGGGGTGTGGTCCTGTTTACAGCAAGGTTGCTGGTTTGATTCCCAGTCAGAGCACATGCCCTGGGTAGGGGCTCCATCCCCAGTAGGGGGCATGCAGGAAGCAACCAATGAATGTTTTCTCCCTCTCTCTCCCCCTTCCTCTTTATCACTAAAAAATATATATTTTTTTAAAAAGTGAATAATGGACACCTTCCTTCATCTAAACTTTAATGTATTACTCTAACACTGGCCTTCCTCCTCCCCCAGACAGAGGCGGCTGCCCTCAACTCTGAGCTGGGGGCACCTGAGGGACAGGGGTCCATAGTGGCAGCAGCAATTGAGACCGCTCGAAAGAAATTGCCGAGTTTCTCTCGTGCCCAGAGAATAGAATTAGTGTTTCCTAGAAGAACACGCGTGAGCCCATGTTGACTTCCTCTCACAGACATCGTCCAGCCACTCCAATATTTTGCCAGATTTATACATTCAAACATGCAACACCACATCGGGTTACCTATTCTTCCAAGAAGATATCACTTATTACTACTGCAACCTAGTACCACAAAGAGGTGAGATGCAGAAACTTGAAAGGACATGTTTTCTAAAAATTGTACCATACTACAACTAACCTATTCACGTTAGGGGCCAGAAAACGGTGGGCTAGCGGAACAGAAATGACTTGATATAACTCATTTGGAGAAGAGGAAAATACCGTTTTCATTTTATTATTCACTCAAGTTACCTATAATTCTCCAGGTTATGATGTCTTCCTACACATGGGGACTTATTTGAATATTCGTGTCCTCTGGCATGGCAAATAGTTAATGTTTTTTCTCCAATCCTGATCTATGTATGGGGTATAAAGGGGGGGGGGGGGCGAAACCTCCTAGTTAGAAACTCAGTTTCCTGTGATTTGCTTGTGATTGCAGTGGGAGAAACTACAGATGAGCACGAGCGAAAGGAGGAAAATATTCTGCTCGGTCACCTTCCACGTCATCGCCATCACCTGCGTAGTTTGGTCCCTGTATGTATTGATCGACCGGACAGCGGAGGAAATCAGGCAAGGCAATGATAACGGTGAGAGCGAGTCCCTTTCCTTTTCTTTCTCTTGGATTCTAGGACAATGCCCAGAGCTGGGAAGGAAAACCATTTCCCCGTTAGATCTTCATATATGATGCACTAGCAAAAAACGGGAAATTGAGTCTTCTTCAAGTATGCTGTGGCTTAAAGCATTAGATACATGGGGTCGGGAACTGAGATTAACGAGGTCCATGTAAAACCTTAGTTGGGGGAATACGTGTACGTCCCCCACCACTCCACACATTGCAGGGACTGAATAAGGTCATGTTCTTCTGACGTTCAAGGGCAAAGAGTTGTAAAAATGAAAGGTTTTAACATTTTATTTAATTCACCTTAGTCATGGCTTCTTTTAGAACATGAATAAGATGAGATACTCTAGTAGAAAATGTTATAGCTTGTTAACTAATACTATATAATGCGATAGAGTGGACTGGTACTATGGTTTGAAATTTTAAACATACTAGGTTTGATTGTCAAGTCTGCAAAGAAGGATGTTTAAAAACCATTGAGGCATATTCTAACATTCACAATGGACAGGTTGTTTAAGAGATTATCTTCACTTCTGAAGGTACCCAGTTCTGTTTCTCATTAGGCTCTAGCAGCTTTAGCATATATTCTCAATCACAGCTGGTAGAATACTGAGAAATAGTCCCCTCACCCCCTCTTCCTCACCGGGGAGGGGAGAACACACAATTAACCCCTGGTGGATTTGGAAGGAGAAATTGTTCAGATAACACTGTATGTTTGCAGTGTTATGAAAATGTTTACTCACCTCCTTCAAAAAAAGGAGAAAATGAAATTTTTAAAAAGGTGAGAGGAAGTGAGGAGAAAAAAGGGAAATAATTTTACAAGGGAAAGCTTTGTAATATATATTTCTTTGGTTCCATAAAAGCAAAAGGGAAAGATGTTGCATTCTCACACCTGCCCTCATGGTGGCAGCAGTGCGCACCGGCATGTGCTCTCCTGGCGTTCCAGAAGGGACAGAACAAGAAAAAGGGACGGTGAGGACTACTTGCCACATGCATTGGGAGATGGTTTATGTAATTTAAGTGTGGAGGGGATGCATTATGCTTAAAATATACCCCAAAGTCTTGAATGGCACTGTGTCCGCCTCCATGACTTAGTTGTGGCCAATTATGCTGAACATTCTCAGCTCTCTAGTGAAACATTTCCTCCACCACCACAGGCTCAAATGCTCGCACACACGCACATCGCGCCCCACCCCGCTCAGCCTTTGCAACACACCTTGAACTTCACTCCCTCTGGGAAACCTAGTTCAGCTTCCCTAACTAGAATCATTGTTACTAGCACAATGGTTCTCAACATGTGGTCCCCGGACCAAGAGCATCAGCATCTCCTGGGCACTTGTTAGTGAAATGCAGATTTTGGCCTCTCCCCACCCCAGACCGATGAATCAGAAGTTCGGAGGGCGGAGCCCAGCAAGTTGTGTTTAAGAAGCCAAGTGATTCTGATCCCGTCACAGGTGGAGAACCGGGTGTTCCCATAGCTCCCTGCGCTTCCCTCCTCCCCTGACCCTTCCTCTACCTTGATTGCATTAAGTTTAATTACCTGGGAAGTTTCTATGCCACTACGAAGCCTGAGTTTTATCTCCAGAGGTTTAGATTTTATTTTTCCTTATGTGAGTCATCCATGCTGAGAAACTCTGTCCCAGCAGGACACATTATTGTAATGGCTCATTTAACTGTCTGTCTCCTCTCACCAACAGCCTCTGAGCTCAGAGCAGGTGGAACTGTGTCTGTCTTGCTGCCCAGCACGTTCCTGGTGCCAAGGGCTGTGCGTGGGTCCTGGTGGCTCAGTCAGTGTCATACAAGCAAAGCATGAATGCTTCATACCCAAGCTTTCCCATCGTTAATCTTTCTTTTACATATTTTCTCCAAAAATGTCTTTTCCTTTCTCAGTTCTGGGTGGGTGGAGGATTTCAGAAGACAGGCTCCCAGTGGACTGTCACTCAGATCCCTTAGTTAGTTTTCTCAATGGAAAAGCTTGAGTGATAATCAAAGGTCAACTTCTGTGAAAATTAGATAACTTTTATCTTTGGTGTTCAGAGCTTTTAATTAAGAAGCAAGATCTTTATCAAGAAGCAGTGCCCGCAGCTATTTCTACAGAGCCACTTGCCAGCGACAACTCCTAATGATTTCAAGTGGAAGCCACAATGTTTTTTGTAAATGGTATCTTGTGTACTTATGTTTAAATTGTATTTAAAACCTGACTTCCCAAAGTACAGATAGTGTGGCTATCTGTACAAGTTGTCATTTTTCTAATCTTCCTTTGGCATTGGGATTGTGAGTGCTGACCCCGAATTTACTTGTCAAGTTTTTGCATCATTTCAAAGTCAACATATTTTCAACCCATCATGAAAACCTTCCAAAATATTTGAGGAGGAACAAATTTTCCTTCTTCATTCAGAATTCAATATAAAACAGCAAAATCTTTTGAACTGTAATAACAATCCTAAAGGAAAACAACAACAACAACAAAAAAAAAAACCTTCATGTTTTTAAATGGTTGTTCTTTCAGATTAAATTTCCATGATGCTCCAGATAAATCTCTCACCTCACTCTCTCTCCATCACCTGTAATGGCTAAAAAAAAACAAACAAACATGGTACTTGAAACTTTAGCATCCTGAATTACCCACGTTGCCAACTCACATTTGGGAGAATAACTGCTCTTTGTGCTTATCTTTACATATTCTAGAACAATGTTCCAGTATACTATTTGTGTGTTGAAAACAAAGCAAAAGCACAGACCAAGAAATAAACAAGTTTTATACTATCTATCACTGTAGGTACAGATTTTAATGTTGCCCCAGAATTATTTAAATGTATACACCATAACCAATTAATTTTTTTTCCCCACTGCCTGACTCACTGTGAGCCTCCAGGCAACCCCAGGGCAGGGGCCATGATTCATTATGCAGAGAGCAGCTTTAGAAGAGGCTCCAACATTTCTGCTGCCTGTGCCTGAGTCCAGCAGATAAGAACTATGGCTCCTAACGTCTGTGTTAAAAATCTCTTCCCTGTAATCCATATAATATTTTCCTTTTCAGCATTGTTGTTTAAATGATTCCTTTCTAAGTTAATTACATGTGCTATTATTGTTAACAATCCAGATGTGATAAACACTGATTTGGGCTAGTTGTCAGAAGCCAGGGTTCTCGCTCCGCCTTGATCACTGGCTAGTTATTGTAAACAAAATGATTAATCATCCTGAAGCTCAATGTCCTCATTTGTAAAACTCAGTTGGACTGAATACCCTCCAGAGGTTCTTTTTCTGATTCATTTTTCCAAGACACCATGAACCTGACCTTCCCCCAGATGAATTGAAACACTGTGTTTAAACAATACTGCACATACATCATACCTGTGTATTCACAGTAAATATTACCATTAAGATAAGTTAAGAAAAAGGTTATAAATATGTGGAACTGTTTCTTTTTCCTTTAAAAAAATATATATACCAACTGGAAAGAAGCAACCAGGATAAAAGCAAAGGACAAAAACACCTTCCAGTCCTACCACTCATACATACCATTATATAAACACATTTTATAACTCTGTGTAACCTAAGCACCCAGCAAAAAAGATCCCAACTTAACAATGAGTTACTGTTCCTCAATATACATTGTTCCTACTGCTGTGGAATGAGGCAGGTTCTCTTCTACTATTTGGGGATATAGAAAAGGTTTTCAGACACACCAGGTGCCTCCAGTCACCTGCTACATAAGATACAAAGAAAACTTGGAGAACTGGAATCTAAACACTGGAAGAGACCATAGAGATCACTGTTTTAAAGATGAGGAAACAGGTAATTTGCCTCATCTACAGCTATATTACAAACACACACACACACACACACACACACACACACCGGGAGCTTGTGGTTTCCCCAGTGGGACCTAGAGAAACAGTGAAGACGTACAGGTGACTCAGCACTGGTGCCTTCAGTGGAGGGGAATGGGACCCTGTTCTACAGCATAAAATGTGTTTTCAGAGAAACAATATTGTGGAAAGTAAGTGAATCTGAGAGGGGCCAGTGGGTACACCCTTGTGGGCTGAGTGGCATAACTGTTTCCTAACGAACGCGATAAAGAATTGCCACGTAAGCATTTCAGGACCTTTCAGTTCACTTTTGGTGAGATGTCTGAGCTTTTCCCATGAGGAGAATTAGAACTGCAAGGGATGCCCAGGGGCACAGGGTGAGGAGGTGCAGTGCCCACAAAATGCTAGGGGCTTGGCTGGCAGCTAAGTAGACTTTCTCCTCCCAAGGATTCCTGGTTTTCATTGCCTAGCATGCAGGGAGGACAGTCCAAGGTTGAAGCCCAGCGAAGTTAAAGAGGTCTTAGTATAGGCACCTGTGAAAGCTTTGCTCTTTTTGTTGTTGTTGTTGTTGTTGTTAATCTTGGGAGGCAGGGGGAGAGAGAAAGAAACATGAATGTGAGAGAGATACATTGATTGGTTGCCTCCTGCACGTGCCGACCAGGGCTGGGGATTGAACAAAAGCTTTGCTCTTCATCTACAACCCATTAAGCCACAGATGTGTAATCACTCAGCAACAAGAACAACACTTTACATTCTCACAGCACTTTCTATGTGTCAAGAACTATTAATTCATTTAATTCACACTGAAAACCCCATAAGGTAAATACTAATATTACCTCCATTTCTAAGGGGTGTATCAGCTATCTTTTGCTGTAGAATAAGCACATAAATAATTTTTTTCATTGATAACATGTTTAGATGATATTATTTTGGCCATATTTGGGGGGAGGGGTTGGAGAAAGTGATGGTTCTCAGTAACAAAATATAAAACTTGACTAAATTTTGACTGAAATAACAGCAGTCCTAAATCATATGCATGTCTGTCTTCAGAAATTCCCTTTCTCTGGTGAGGTGTAGTAGCTTCTTTCTTTCTCGCTTTTGTTAGAGGGATTGAGGGTGGAGAGGCAGGTTTGCATGTACATCTCGTACATCCACTTGTTACTTTACCTTGTTAAAAGGACTTTAAATTCTGATTCTTTCACCCAGTATGCCCACTCTCTGTCTTTAAAGATTTAACTGCAAGGAATAAATATCAAACTTGTATCAAAAACCTAATGTAGTATCTGATAACCATAGTAGACACTTGATAGCAGGTGGAGAAATGTGAAATCATTACCGTGGCAGGTAAGAGAATTTCTTCATATCGAATTTTAACAACATCTTTAGAACATTTGAAAGCAGGTTATTATTCTTATCCACAAAATTTTACATTCATATAGTAATCTATTCCTTACCCACGAAATTTAGCAGGCAGGCATGGTCTTCTGAAGGAGTCATAGATAAAAAAAATTACCAAACGCATTCATAACATCGTGGTGATAACATTCTCTCTTCTGTTGTTTGTTTCAAAGGTGTCCTTGAATGGCCATTTTGGACAAAACTGGTTGTGGTGGCCATCGGCTTCACAGGAGGTCTTGTCTTCATGTATGTACAGTGTAAAGCCTACGTCCAGTTGTGGCGCAGGTTGAAGGCCTACAACCGTGTGATCTTCGTGCAGAATTGCCCAGACACTGCCAAAAAACAGGAGAAGAGCTTCTCGTGTAACATCAGCCCGGACATCAAGGATGCGGTGGTGATGCCAGTGTTACAGACGGGTACAAATGCTCTGCCGCCTGCGGAAGGCAGCCCTCCGGAGGTTATACCCGTGTGACGGGACCGGGTGGGAGTGTGTTCACTGAAGGATATCTTTCCAGTCCTCAGCCACTACAAATGACAGACATGATCCTGAATTATTCACTTCCTTTATCTCCTCCCCTTTTTCCTACTGACTCATCCTCCCTTACTTCGCTCAGAGAGGAGAGGAGGGAAAGACCAAATGACCAGGATCCCCCCAAGCAGAGTCTGAAGCGTGATAGGGGAATGTGCAAAGTTTGCTGAAGAGTCATTTCTGAAACGATTCAAAGCCACAGGAGCCAGGAATACTTTGAGGCAACGCTCATCATCAGACTAAATGGACACACGAGTCTTCACAGGGGAGAGTTGAAGAATACAGACTTGAATCGAGACGTGTATTTCTTCTCAGGCCTCATAATGTCAATTATCTCACCTGGAAATACAAACGCAGCTGGATTTACGTTGAAAGTGTCCGAGTTTCCCCGAGGCCCATCAGAAGCCCACTCGGAAGAAGCACCTTTGATACTCACACTTTGACAGATAACAGAATTTGATGGCTGTAGTGCAGTCCAGTTGTTTTCAAAAACAGGTGCATGTTTTTAAAATAGATGCAGTATGCATTTGAAGGCATTAATACTTGGAATCATATTTAAATCATGAACAAAATTTTTCATAGATTTTTTGGGGGTTTATTTGGCTCTTGTTAAATACCCACAGAAGGTGAAACCAACTACTAGGTTCCATATTTTATCTGGACCCTCCAAAATAGTGTTGTCTATCAGAAGTATAATGTGAGCTACAATGCAGGCCACATATGTAAATTTAAAATTTACTAGTAGCCCCCTTGGAAAATTTTAAATAGGTAAATAGGTAAAATTAATTTTGATAATGTATTTTATTTAACACTATATATTCAAGTTATTTCAACACATCATCAATATTAAAAATGATTGACCCTAGCCGGGTAGTGCAGTAAGTTAGAGCATTGTCCCAATACAACAAGGTTGCAGGTTCAGTTCCTAGTCAGGGCACATTGGTTACAAGAGTTAACCAATGAATGCAAAAATAAGTGGAACAACAAATTGATGTTTCTCTATCTCTCTCTCTAAAATTGATTTTAAAAAGTTATTGAGATAGTTTACTTTTTTTTTTTAATGAACCAAGTCTTCAAAATGCAGTATGTATTTTATCCTTACAGCATATCTCAATTTGAATTCACCTCATTGGCTAGCACAGCCCTAACACTGGAGACAGAGTTTCTGATTTTTTCAACAGTTGAATCGCCTGGTTGAAAAGTTAAATGAAGTCACTAAAGGGTGAAAAAACAAAAGTTTTAGAAGAAAATCAATCTGCCAGTGGCAATATTCTGAAAGTCACTTGTTTGCTATAATGAAGCACTTACAACAGGGAAAATAAATATTAAATATTTTGTTCTTAAGTCAAATGTGTAAGGCTTTTTTTTAAAAAAAAGAAATCCATATGCGGTGTCAACTTGGCAGATGAATAGTTAAGCATTTGCTCTGTTTTTAAAAGCTGACAGTATTTTCTGAAGCAAAAATATCCAACAGATTCTGTGATAACTAATACATAGAGTTGCTTAGGTTTGCCAGTTCCGTTGATTATTGTGTTCTTTGCATATTCGTGTAAAACTGAAGTGTGAATGACATTGCAGAGAGCTAGATTAATGGTTGTAGATAGAGAGGCTTGTTGAAGAAAGCTGTTTTAAGTTTTCCAAAGGTGGTTTATTTCTGTTAGCTGTCATATTTATTATTGTGAAAAGACAACCTTGACGGCCATAGGAACCAAAGCATGAGTGTTGCATTGCACAGATCTGGGGCTCACATTGATGCACTTTGTAACCGTCCTTGTGCTTGCTCTTCACGGATCACCACAGGAAAAAGGGGAAAGAAAAACCTTTTTAACGAGAAAGATGCTAGGAATATTAGTAGCGACTGGCACTGAGTCCAATAGTTCCGACTCCTAAAATTAAAGGGAAACAATGTCCGCGGTGTGTGTGTATGTGTGTGTACTCATGGATCTACATGAGAAAAATGTCTTCAGGCAGGCAGGAAACAAAAGGTTTAAAAGTCTTCTTTCTTGAAACATCATAGGGATGTAGAACAAAGGCACAGGGAAAACAAAGTTGAGATAACTAAATTGGACCAACATTTCTGTACAAATAAAGACATAAGCAGTGTAATAAAACAGATGAATCTTAAACAGACTAAACTCAATGGCCCCTCACCCAAGGGATTAACCTTGATTCAATTTAACTGTTAATTTTGCTAAACTTTTCAGGAATCCATTTTCCCTGTGGTTTAGCAATGGCAACATAATATTTACAAATATTCCTTGTGGAGAAAGTTATCTAGTCACCAGCAAACAAAGAAATGATTTCTCTCTTGTTTGCACTGGAAGGAAAAGAATTAGTACCACCAAAAATACTGTTTAAATGCTGTGTAAACCTCAACAAGACGGGTGCCTAGCTCATTTCCAGTGGCAGATGATTGGCTAAAATTAGGCCCCGTGTGTAAGGAGGACCCTCACCACTAAGAAAATATTTCTAGAATGAAAAGTAAAGATGAGCATTATTGTCTGAATGATAAAAGATGCCAGGGTATTATTTTAAAACCATACATAAATTCTCAAAATGAACTTGTATAGGCTTTGACCTTTTTTGAAAGGAGAAAAATAATATAGCTCCCTAACAGTTTAAAAGTCAACATTTTATTCTGCTATTCTTCTGATCTTTTTAAACCCTGAACTCCTGAATTTAAATCCTTTTTTAAAAAAAATTTCTGCAATGGATGTTTATGGTTCAATTTAAATAACTACATTCACTTAAAACCTAATGTTGATTATTTCCTTCTTATATTGTGTGGCAGTGGTACATTTTCCCTTTCAAATGGAAGAACTTGGCTTTATGACAAGGGTTTTGTGGACTGGCACACCCTTCAGAAAGAAAAACTGCTCTCCACAGTAACAATGTTTTTGGAAACATGTTTCCCTGCTCACATGAGAAAAAATGGGATTGGAACAAAGGCCTGCAGTTGCAGAATGAGCTTAGAATTCTGTTAAAAACTTGGGCTTTTTATAATCATGAATCTGTGGTATTATCAATGCCGTATATCACAAACATGTATGCTGTTAATTTTTTTTTAAAGAACTGTCACTTTTATTGTATAGGAAGGATTGAGATTCAAGTATCTTTTTAAAACTGAAGTCCAAATGGCCATGAAGCTTAAGAACAAACACAAACAGAATAAAAAAAAAAATGATCCCATCAACCTGAGAGATTGCCATGGAGATTTGAAAGAAGATAGGTCTATATTCTGAAGGCGGCTTCCAAAATGCCCCAGAATTAAATCTCACTCTGAGCTGCTGCTCCATGTGATTGCAGTCCCAGAGAGACAGCCTCATAGTTACATTTATCTTGTTTTGCAAAAGGTCCTTGGGTGTCCCTAGAACAGCTACTCTTTGGTTGGAAATTTAGCTCAGGAGAGCAACGACATCATCATCGTCATGGGGGGTGAGGTGAGGAAGATTATTCCCTCTACCTGATATTGTTTGCCTTTCCCTGCTTTGCCAATGAATATTTTGGAACAAAGTGAAGTTCTTTAAACTCACTATTATCATTATTGTAGTTGTTATATAATTAAAATGACTGTGTAGGACTTGCAGTTTAAGAAAGATGAAAACCTTTTTTTTTCCTTAAGTCAGCCCAAAGGTGCTATTTTACATATCAATACAATTGAAAGGATGTCCTATTATTTTGGGCTGCAGTTTCCTCCGCATCTGAAGAAAGCCCACTTGGAGATTAGATATCACATTAAAACAAACCAGAAAAAATTATTTTAACTGTGTGCAATTTTTGAGATTGAGCATTTGTACTTTTTGTTTTACTTAATTCTCTTGCATTAACAATTTACTGTTTTGTGAATAATGTGTACTGAGACAAATTAAGGAAAAGAGTAATTATCTGTGAAAGAAAGACTTTGTATATTAAACAAGTGACTCATATCTTTGTTGTGGTTTCTATAGTTTTTGATTAACTTACCAGGATTTCTGCTGATTTGTATCTACCACATTCAAACGAGCTTCTTATTCAGATTTTACAATGGTCTGTTTTTTGTGAACATATTTATAATTATTTTAAGGCCAACATAGACTGACTAACCCATGACATCGTAGAAACGAATAAACATATGCATTAACAAGAGAAAACCAATAGAAATAATCTATACAAAATTCCAGACTGTTTTAAAAAACTTTAAGAATACCAATGTAATATGGAGAAAGGATTTTCTCATGAATAGGGCTTGGATATACAGAAGAATATAACAGCTTTTTTCTACTCAGAGATAATAAAAGAATAGATTCAGATAATTTCATAGATAAATACTAAGAGAAAAACTTTGGAAGCTATTTCTAATCCGAGGGGTTTGGTGATCAGTGAGGAAAATGTTCCTCTCCAAAGCCCCAACTTCTAGGCCAGAACTCAGGGTGAACAGACAACCTGGCCCAGGGCGCCTACAGAACTTTGAATCGAACTACACCTTGTATGAGCTCATTCTCTGGCTAAATTAGATATCTGAATTTATAGTCTTCCCCCATCTCCCAAATTACAACAAACACTCCTACATCACCAATCATTGTTACCGAGTGTTCAGCTAATGATCCTAAAACAGAGAGCCGTGATAGAGATAACACACGCAAGGAGGGTGTGGGCAGACATGCTTTAACTCGGGGAATGACCACGCAGGCAGAGAAAACAGCAAGTGCCCGAGTCCGCAATGGGAAATGTCAAGCATGATTCAGCCAGTACAGAAAGCCCAGCCTTGTTAGGCCAGACAGTTCATTACTTAGAGACAGCGAAAGAAAGACAAAGCTCGGTGCCAGCTATTCAAGTCTGGCCCCAAGGAAAGACACAAAAAGAAAAAAGACCCGGATGACAGGTAACGGAACGTGAGGGCTGGGATACCCTGTTACTGGGATGCTGACTCCATGTGCAGCTGAGCAATGTTGCGGCCTGCAGTGACATGCTGAAGAGATGGCAGGTGCAAACTCCTACTTCATCGGAACCCAGGAGGTAGTTACAAACTGAGCCCCGGGTCCTCCCTGGAAGACAGGGAGACAATGTGAAGTGGCCTAGGGTAGTTCTCACAGCGTCCCACCTTGTGTTCCAAGATCACACAGCATTCGGTCAGCTGTGACCAAACCTGGGCCAAGTGAACTAAGCGATACACATGGTCACAGGGTGCCAGCACAGAGCTGCTCCATTATAGGAGACAGCTTAGATATTTTAGGAGACAGACGGCTGTGTGTCTGAACTAGTGAGCCAAGGGCTAGTGGAAACAAGCTAAGGCTGGAGAAGCGGTCAGGAATCAAATCATCTCAGGCTTCGGGGTGTGGTACAGATCATGAATCTCATTCAAAATTTGATGGGTGGCATTGTAGGCTCATCAGGTGTAACAAGTGTACACTCTTGTGGGGGATGTCGATAATGGGGGAAGCTGCACACATGTGAGGGCAGGGGGTATATGAGAGATCTCTTTGGCCTTTCTCCCGATTTTGGTGTAAACCTAAAAGTGCTCTGTACGATCTTTTTTTAAAAGTGGCTAGAAACAGAATTCTGCCACATAGAAGAAACAAACGTACCATTACAAACAGGGTGGAATATTGTAACCGCATGGAACAAAGGAGTAGCATGTTAGTGCACATTTTTTAAAGGAGCAGCTCTGGAGAATGGATGAAGTGGAGTACGAACAGTGCTGAAGGCTCAGGAAGCCACTGCACACGGCACAGCCCAAGGCACGGTGGCTCAAGAAGCTGAGAAGTGGAGATGGCCTGACATGCACCGATTTGATTTTCTTTCTTGGAAATGGTTTTTACATTTTTAAAGAGTGGTAACACACACACAGATTATGCAACAGAAAGTGCATTTGACCTGAAACACCTAGAATATTTACTATCTGGCTCTTACAAAAAACAAGTTCGCCAGTCCCTAAGTTTAAACAGAAGTGCCAACAAAGTGAGTTACTCTCTCTGTCCATGGCCATGGACTGCACAAGCTATATTGTAAAGACAGACTACTACTGACCTACAAGGGGTCTAGAGGGAGCACAAGTTATACCACAGAAAGTATATGCTCCACAGACAATGATCAAGGGTATCATTTAAAAGCATTACTCTAAAGACAAATTATGTCTTAGGCTGCTTTGGTCCAGCGAGGAGTGACATGACAAGTGTGGTCCTAGAGGGTAAAGTAAATGCATTCATTCATCAAGTATTTATCCGTTCTAGTTCCAAGGACTGTGGCTTGTTATATGTTTTACTTTAACAGCACAGGGAAAATGAGGAACAAATGTTTGAGGGGAAGGACGATATGCCATTTTCAGTTACTCATCTAACAGTATGGCTTTTTAAATAACAGCCTGTAATCCATGACTGTAATTAATGACTCAGTTTCTATAGCCGTTTTGAGACTAAATATAACCCCCCCAAAAAAGGAAATTTTCAATGACTAAAGAGCTAGAGGCCTTCTTATGTAACCACAAACCCATACTTTCACACAAATTACTAACACAAAAGCAAGTCAGCATCAGTTACATCACTGCAAATGAAACAGAATTACAAAAAATAATTTTATTTTTAATTTTCAAAAGTAAAAACTGCATAACACTTTTAATAAATTTTTACAGAACTTAGTTGATGTCTAGTTAACCTCGTACAGCATTAATGTTTTCTTTACACTGCAAGAATAGTCACTGCATTTTTTTTTTTTTACCATTTAACTCTGGCTCAAAGATAATAAATAAAAATAATGTATAATCCATCAGTGTGTATGAATTCCATATCACATTTTCCCTATTTTATAAGGAAAGAAAATAGGTTTACTGTTTCAGAAGGTTAGTGAAATATTATTACTAAAATTACTACAGCAATTTCGCTATCATTACTGCTCAAGAAGTACCCACAGGACCCTTTCATAAAATAGGTTGCTGTCCACGCCCCAAAATGTGAGATTAGGTGATCCTACGTAAACATGAGGAAAAGAATTAAAATATGTTTATCCTTATTCATATTGCTCTTTCCTGCCCAAGATATTTGGATAAAATCGATCTTAAAGATCACTATTTAATTTTATTTCACTATATCTATTTAGCAATTTAATGTAAATAAAAAGCAACAATCATTTAAAAATTATATAACATCATTTTTTTAAGCTGGAAATGGAATTCTCACCATGTAAAAGGAGCTAAATAGCAAATTCTTATATCTAGACTACTATTATTATTTTAATCCTCACCACAGGACTTCTTTTTCCATTGATTTTTAGATAGAGTAGAAGGGAGGGAGGAGAAAGAGAGAGAGAGAGAGACAGACACCGATTGGTTGCCTTCCGCATGACCCCAACCGAGGTCCATGCCCTTGACCGGAATCTTCAGTCCAGAGGCCGACACTCTAACTGCAGAGCCAAACCGGCCAGGGCTCAGGACAATTATTTACCATAATAAATTTAAGTATATGAGGCTCTCAAATTATTTATTTTCAACTCAAGTAAAAGACAATTGGGCCACTGAAGTCATTTCCTCATCTGAGTCACTTGATTCATCATTTAGTTGTAATTCCCCTAAATCTTTGTCCACCGGTGTCATAGTTTTCTTCTTGCACTTCTTGGGAAGTGCATCATTAGCACACATTTTTCTCATTTTAATGTTTGGCAATTTCTTCAGATCAAAATCCCATTCCCTATGCAAAACAAAAAGTATAACGGGTTGGCAGGGTGTGGGGCGGTGAAACAGGAAAAAGTCAATATTCAAAACTCAGAAAGTAGCAGAACAAAATCTATAAATTTACAGCAGATGCAAATGCACTACAGACAAACAATATAAATGTGTCAGAGAGAATCCCATATATTCAAAACTCCCGAAGCAATACAGGAAAACGTCACACAGAAGTTAAAGGAGGCTCCGTTCCATTCTTTCCTCCTCCCCAACATCAACATTCGTCAATCAGGCTCTACTGCAGCAGGAATCTTAAAAGTAGAAACTACATCATACCCGGCAAATCTCCAAAATGCATAGTCAGAAAAGTTTTTCTTTTCACACACAGTGGTAAGTCACTGTAGTAAATTTCAGTAATCAAACTTTTATGGTTATAATAAAAAACTTAGTTTTTTAACCTCAGCATTTACTGTGACAATCCTATGTTCATTTACTTAAGAAGCAGATTGTTTTGAGAACTGAACTTCAGCCATACTAGTAAATATGTCTATGCTAAATTCTTCTCTTTTCTGACCTTCTTTGGGAGATTCAGAACATACTTGTTTTAGAAATAAAAGAGCACATTTATATGTCTAATTAATTAATATTAGAGGCAAAAAAAAAATTAAGGTATAAAAAGAATCTTAAGTTCTATGTATCTAAATAATAAATACATATACATGACTTAAAAAAGTAAACTAGCCCTGGCCAGTTTGGCTCAGCGGTTAGAGCGTCGGCCTGCGGTCCGGAGAGACCCGGGTTCGGTTCCCGCTAAGGGCACGTACTTCGGTTGCAGTTTGTCCCCGGCCCTGGTTGGTCGTGCGGGTGGCAGCCACTCGATGTGTCCCTTCACATCGATGTTTCTCTCTCTCTCTCTCCCTTCCTCTCTCTCCCTCCCACTCTATCTGTACAAAAAATGGAAAAATATCCTTGGGTGAGGATAAAAAAAAAAAAAAAGTAAACTACTTCTCCCGACCAATGTGGCTCAGTGGTTGAGCATCGACCCATGCACCAAGAGTGGCTGGTTCAATTCCTAGTCAGGGCACATGCCCAGGTTGTGAGCCAAATCCCCAGTGGGGGGCATGCAGGAGGCGGCCAATCAATGTTCTTTCTCGTCGATGTTTCCATTTTCCTCTCCCTCTCCCTCTCCCTTCCTTTCTCTCTAAAATCAATAAGAAAAAAAAAAAAAAAGATTCACTTAAAAAAAAAAAAAAAAAAGTAAACTACTTCTTAAATATGATCCATGAATTTTATTAGAGCCAATATTTTGTAAGTATGAAATAATATGTTTTCTATGAATTCATAAGTATAGAAATATACAATGAGCTTAAAGGTATCAAAGAATATGAGTGACTTAATTTACCTAATTTCAATGAACATAAAATTTCAGACCTTTCAACACGGACTAGCTAAGATCAAAATAGTGAATAAGAATCATTTTTTTAGCCCTGGCCAGTTTGGCTCAGCTGTTGGAGCGTTGGCCTGCGGACCAGAGTCCTGGGTTCAGTTCCCGCTAGAGGCACGTACCAAAAAAAATAATCATTTTTTAAAGACAAAGAAACCACGTTTGAAAAAAACTGAAATCCTCTTCAGTGGTCTCACTCGTCAGAGAGTACCATGAGAGACCACCGGGCCTGGGTCTGGATGACTCAGCCCTTTCCTCGGTGTCACTTCCACGAACCAACTTCTCCAAAGAGGGTGCTGCAAACAGTCTGGGATGGGACTCGGAGCCATCAAATCTGTTGCTGTTATTATTTCTTTTTAAAAAGTGAGAACTGGGGCCCTGGCCGGTTTGGCTCAGCGGTTAGAGCGTTGGCCTGTGGTCCAGAGAGACCCGGGTTCGGTTCCCGCTAAGGGCATGTACCTTGGTTGCAGTTTATCCCCGGCCCTGGTTGGTCGTGCGGGTGGCAGCCACTCGATGTGTTCCTTTCGCATCGATGTTTCCCTCTCTCTCTCTCTTCCTCTCTCTCCCTCCCACTCTGTCTGTACAAAAAATGGAAAAATGTCCTCGGGTGAGGATAAAAAAAAAAAAAAAAAGTGCGAACTGGGGAGGAATAGTGAGATCAGTTTCTTTTAAGTACTATAATATTTTTAAATATTTTGAAAATAAAATAAAAACCTCATGTTATTAGTATTGCAGTGTGTATCTGGTATTTCAAATAAACACAACTTAGGAAAATTCTACTTTGATGAAAGAGAAAAGGTTAAAAAAAAACCTTGATTTTCTGTCAACTCTGATGTCTAGACTCAAAAGAGAAGACATTGTATGTCTCGTGTATTTTATACGCTGTTATAAGGGACAATGAAAGTGACAGACTCACCTAAAAGTTTTCAGATTACTTGCATTTAAAATATCTGGAATCTCTAGGGGGAAAAAATTATATCCATTAGGCAACGTTTTCTAAATTACAAGAGTTTATATTTTCCTCATTTATTATCTTAGATGCAACAATTAATAATTGACAAACAGCAAGAACATCCAAAGCAAAACAAACTTTCAAAGCACTGTTCTATATGAAAAGTTTTGCAAAAATAAGAGTTTAAGAAGGTAATTTAAGAACCTTATTGAATAAAGAATTCTAGCATAGACTCTGTAGAAGAAAAAAAACCTATAGTAGTTCCCCCCTATCTGCAATTTCACTTTCCAAAGTTTCAGTCATCTGAGGTTAACCACAATTCAAAATTATTAAATGGGAAATTCCAGAAATAAACAATTCACAAGTTTTAAATTGCGAGCCATTCTGAGTAGTTTGATGACATCTCACAATGTGCCCCTCTGTCCCACCTGGGACGTGAACCATTCTTTTGTTCAGTGTATCCGTCTACCTGCCAGATGGCCACCTGGTAGTCATCCCAGTTATCGGATCTGCTGTTGTGGTATCACAGTGCTTGTGCTCAAGTTAACCCTATTTTACTTAATAACAGTCCAAAAGCACAAGTGGTGATGCTGGCAATTCAGAAATGCCAAAGAGAAGCTATAAAGGGTTTCCCTTAAATGAAAAGGTGAGTACAGCATATCTAGAAGATTATGTCGCCAGACCATCTGATTTTTAAAGACAAGCCTGAAATCCACATTTTTCATGTGAAATCACCAGATTTTTTAATACTGACAATAAATAAGCCAATCAAATACCATTTGTGGGCTGGGTGTAGGCTTTGGGTTGTTACCTGCCTGTGGGTTTTGCAAGCCCTAAGTACCTTCTCCTTTTAAGTGCTTTTCTTCAGTGTTGGAAAACTACTAACACACTTGTCTTTAGAAATGGTAAGAAGTGCTACAATGCTCAGAATGAATGTTTGATTTCTATATTTCTCAAGAATGACTGCAACAAGAATAGCTTTGTTCTGTAAGAATTACAAAGATGACAAGGACATAGTACCCAATACCTTCTAAAGAAACTCAGATGTAGCTGGAGACGGGCACATAGTAACTGTAACAAGGCATGTGCCAGAGGTGAGGGGAAGACCTGACTCTCACAGTAGAAAGATATGATGGCAATGGCACAGTGGACAGTTTGGGGGAATGCAGAAAAGAACGAATTACAAAATGATTCCATATACTCACAAAAGAAAGAAAATCAAACTAAACTAAACATAAAAATTAACCTTTGAAATTAACTACAAATCTGATTTGCTATGTACTTTAAGAGTAAAAGACAATCGCAGAGAACACACCAAGGCCATATCCCTCATACTGCTGTCGCTCCCGCTCCACCGTCTGTTTGATGACTGTCTCCCGGGAACAGTGCCGCCTTCCCTGCCTGTCTTTGATGCTGTTATGTAATTCAATCTGCTCCAGCTCACTGCTGAATCGATTTAAATACCTGAAAAATAAGAAAATAATCTGAATTACAAAGTCTGTATATTTGACTTATGTTATTTCATTTAAAATACAATTCTCAGCCTATGCCTGTCCTTTGAATTTTTATATTCCTCTGAGTTCAGGTCCTCAGTCCTCATTTTCTGGATAAATGAACCATTCTCAAAATTTTAGCAACCAAATCACTGCCTGCTGTTAAATTATGTTAAACACCAGATGCTCACATTCAACCCCCTCCTGAACGTCTCCGTTTGGAAGTCCTGTAGAGGCTTCACACATCAAAACTGAACTCGACCTCACCCCTGTCCCCACCCATCCCCCACAACTTGCTCCGTCTCTTTGGCTCCCTATCTCAGGAACAGTTCCACCAGTCATCCAATTGCCCAAATAAGGAATAAGTGTCCTCCTTCACTCCTCTCCCTCCCTTTTATGCCACATCTAAGTTTTCACTAAAGATGGAGACTTCTGCCTTCAGATCTCTGAAACCCTTCACTTCTCTTCACCATGCTGCTACTAACCGAGCGAGGCTCCCACCAGCTCTTGCCTGCAGTGTCTCATCAGCCTCTCACTGCCTCCTTGCCAAAGCCATGTCCCCTCAGGTCATTATCCTCATTCTCACTCCTGTGACCTTTCTAAAGTTTAAATATAAATATGATCATCTCAGGTGCTTGCTGTAAAAGTCTCCCATGGCTCTGAATGTCCTTTGATAAAGTCCAAACTCTTACAATGATATCTGAGGTCTTTCATGAGTTGATTGTCACTTATCATAGCTGTCACAATCCCTCCTTGAATCTGCCATTTCGGTCATATTAGATGTCTGGCAGATCATTATATACGGCTCTCTCACCTCTGGGCCTTTTAGATATTAGTCTCTGCCTAAAGGCTCTTCAACTGCCTTACCTCAATCTGCTGACCCCTAGCCTTCAGCTGTCACTTCAGATGATATATCCCCAGGAAGCCTTTACCAATCCCAAGAAATTGGATTAACTACCACTATGAGGTACAGAAAGGTTACAACTTGCTAAAGTGAAGAAGTTAGGAAATAAATCAAAGTCTTTTTGATAACAAAGCCCATTTGCTTTTCTATAAATCCAGAACAGAACTGTCTCTTAAAGAACCAGATTGAAAAATTTCTTTTTATGACCCTTTACTCATAACATGCCCAGTGTTTACCTTTCAATTAATTCACAAGCATCTTTCTTTGAATATCCTCCTTTTTTGGGATCAAGATGATTTTGAAACCACTGCAGTTTTTCACCTATAACAACAAGTCCCAAGATAAACACCACAGTCATCCTTTAAGCAAAGAGGTATTTATTATAAATTTCAATGTTAACCTCCTTATAACAAAAACTGTTTCAATGATAAATATAAAGCTTTGTGTATTTCAAAGCTGATTAAGCCACTCTGTAAGAAATTAAATTGTCACATTTTAGACTGGAGAAGAGACAGGAGTGAGAGGGATGCTTTTTGTTAAAATTTCGTATCCAATAAAGATGCAAATATTTTAGAAAAAGAATACTTTAGCCCTGGCCGGTTTGGCTCAGCGGTTAGAGCGTCGGCCTGCGGTCCGGAGAGACCCGGGTTCGGTTCCCGCTAAGGGCACGTACCTCGGTTGCAGTTTGTCCCTAGCCCTGGTTGGGTCGTGTGGGTGGCAACCACTTGATGTGTCGCTTTCACGTCGATGTTTCTCTCTCTCTCTCTCTCTCACTCTATCTGAACAAAATACCGAAAAATGTCCTCGGGTGAGGATAAAAAAAAAAAGAAAGAAAAAGAATACTTTAATAGTACATGAAGTTTTAAGCATGTATTTAAAAAGCAAAGGATAGCCCTGGCCGGTTTTGCTCAGTGGTTAGAGCGTCGGCCTGCGGTCCAGAAAGACCCGGGTTCGGTTCCCGCTAAGGGCCTGTACCTCGGTTGCAGTTTGTCCCGGGCCCTGGTTGGTCGTGCAGGTGGCAGCCACTCGATGTGTCCCTTTCACATCGATGTTTCTCTCTCTCTCTCTCTCTCCCTCTCCCTCCCACTCAATCTGAACAAAAAATGGAAAAAAAATGTCCTCAGGTGAGGATAAAAAAATAAATAAAATAAAATAAAAAGCAAAGGATAGAACTTGTCTAAAATAATAAAATGAAAACATCAGGTTAATGATGAAATGGTATCTGCTGAACATTTGATAAGCAACAAGCACTAAGTCAAGAGCTTCATAATCCTATAATCAGTACAATTATTATTCCCACTTACAAATGAGAAAGTTTAAGCAACTGTTCAGGGCCTCAGAGTTAGCAAATACATTAAGTGTACAAGATCTGCCACACACAAAGAGCCAACAGACCACATTCTTGAGTAAATCAGACCACCAGGGTCACTTGCAGTGAGATTTCTCAAAATTAGAGATGAAGAAAAGGCCCTACCCCAGATTCTGACAAGCCACTGAGAAATATACTCCATTAAGTGGATGAAGTGAGATAAGGGTTCAAATACCTTTAATTTTAGTAATAAAGCCTAATAGTCATTATTTTGAAATTTCAGACTTATCAGTAAAAATTTACTACCAATAGATTTGCCCCCCTCCCCTGAAAAAAGAGATTATGATACTAAGATATAGACTGAGTATTTTGGAAATAGTACATATGAATTGCTACTTCCAAAATACTTAGGCCATAATTCTAATGGTTAGAGACCTAGAATTAAACTTTAGCTATAGAAAAATAGATAGATAGATAGATGATTATAAACCAAACAATTCCTAAAAAGATGAGCCACATTTTATTAACACTGCTCTAAGAGTTTAATGATTGGTTTTGTTTTGTTTTAATCAAGTCTGGTAAAGAAAATTCATTTAGATAAAAATGGTATTTCAGCCCTGGCCAGTTTGGCTCAGCAGTTAGAGCGTTGGCCAGTGGACCCTGCAGGTTTGATTCCCAGTCAAGGACACGTGTCTGGGTTGCAGGTTCGACCCTCATCCCAGTTGGGTCATGTGGGAGGTAACCAATTGATGTCTCTCTCTCACATTGATCTCTCTCTCTGTCCCCTTCCCTACACCCTTGCTCCCTCCCACTCTATCTAAAAATCAATGGAAAAATACTCTCGAGGGAGGATTTTTAAAAAAGGTATTTCACTAGGAAAGTCAGTAGAAAAATAGGTATAAGAACTTCACCATACTCTAGCCCAAATGTCAAATAAGTAAATCCATTTACCAATAAGATTGAGCCGCAATGCCTTTTCATTCTTCAACCTTGGAAGAAAAGGCACAAATGTGTTAGAAAATTTCCAAAGCATGTTTTAAAATCTGTCAAAACAACAAAATAAAAAACAACCTAAAGAACCTTAATTCAAAGATCATTCTTTCATACATATGAAATTAATTTTGTTAATATAGAAGCACTGAACATCATGTTTCTTTTTTAAATCACTGGAACAAAATGTTATTAGAAAATTTTTCTTAGCTCTTCAATGACTAAAGGATACCTATAGAACAATTTGTTTTGAAAACACAGATGAGAGCTTGAGTGGATTATGAATGCTGAGGTGGGTTTTGTAATATGCAAAATACTGTGCACAACAAAAGAGTAATGACATAATACTGTCCAGAAGACTGAGTGCTCCCACCAAGACCAAATGCATCACTGTCGCTTTTAAACTTCGACAAGAACGGAACAGAATGTTTATTTTTTATAAATTTGAAAAAAAGAAGAAAACCTCATTTATTCTCAGAAAACAGTCTAGGCAATATATGCCTCCTTTTGTTGATATTCTAAATACTAATTCCTTCAGAAGAGATCTTTGCATAGCTGGTGTTTGCCATACTACATGCCACCCACTAAGACCATACTGTCTCTACCCTAATAGAGCTGGTCGGATTTACTCTCCTACTTTAAACAACTGGAAAACTGGAGAATAAAGTGAAGCCTCTTGTATAAAAAAATTTTAGCCAATGAATAGAGGAAAATATTAACAAATAATTAACAAAAGACTTACATTTGGAATATACAAACAGTTCTTCCTATTTAATGATAAACAACCCAATATTAAAAAAGCACAAAAGGTTTTAACAGATTCTTTCATCAAATCAAAAACATACAAACGACCAATAAACACATAAAAAGATACTTAACATTGTTAGCCATCAGGATTACTAAGTGTGCAAATTAAAACCACACTGAAATACTACTTCTACTGGATAATATTTTTTAAAAATCTAATAAATAATACAATGTGTTTGAGAAAATATGGAGGAAACGTAACACATACACTGGTGGTTAAAATCTAAATGGTATGATCATTCTGCTTAAGGCAATTTCTTACATACTTAAACATTACACCTATCATATGACCATCAATTCCTATAAACTTAATTTCTTATAAATTTAATTTCTTATATTCTTAAACATACATCTACTGTAAGACCCAGCGATGCCAATTCTAGGAACTAAAAGAAAAATGAAGATGTATGTCCACACAAATATTATACATGAATACTCATGGCAGCTTTATTTATAATAGCAGGAGATGGCAAATTTTTTATTAAATGGACAGATAGTAAAATGTTAGGTTCTGTGGACCATGTGGTCAATCTCCATGGCAACTACTCACCTCTGCCATTGTAGCCTGAAAGCAGTCACAAACAACGCAAAAGGAATGGGCACAGCTAATTTCCACTAAAACTTTTTATATAGAAATGAGGGCTGGGTCTTTAGTTTGCAAACCTTGGTTATAGCCAAAAAACTCTTAAACAATAAAAATGACCATTAGCTGGTAAATGGATAAACAAACTGCATATCCATACAATGGAATACTATTCAGTAACAGAAGAGAAATAACATGGATACATTTCACAAACATGCTGATATGTGATATAACATGGATAAATTTCACAAACATTATGCTAAGTGGAAAAAGTTGACACAAAATATTACATACAATATAATTTCTTAGAAAAGAAATCTCATCTATCAAAATGAAGAGCAAATCAGTGGTTGCCTAAGGCTGAGGTGAAGAGGGGGGTTGACTGAGAAGAGATGCAGAGAATATTTTGGGAGGAGGAAAATGCACTATATATCGATCATGGGGTTACATCAGTTTGTTATCAAAACTGCAGATCTGTACACTTAAAATATGTCTATTTTATACCTCAAAGTTGATTTTTTAAAAATAAAGAATACTTCATAACAAGGTAGAGAATGACTTTGAGAATTCATTCCTTTCAAATAAGCCTGAAGGGAAGAATCTAGTTAGAAGTCAAGTTGAATGAACTGAACGAGGGCCTGAACTAGAGGGGTATGAGTTGGGACAAAGAAAAGTAGAGAGATAATGAATTTAACTCTCAAAAGTCGTTGTTTCCTAGATTCTTACCCATAATGCTTAGTTTCCCTTTGTTAGTTTTTCATACTAAGTCATTTTCCCTCGGTATCTAGAAATCCTTACTACGTAACCTGCAGGACAAGATATAACAGTACATAGCCACAAAATGTTGCTATGCTGGGAAATCCTAAAATAAAATTAAAATCATGATATAGAATAGCCATTTGCTGCTATTGTAAATTGAGCATTGCTTGAATGTGCTAGTCTTCACATCATACTTATTTCTTTTAATATAAACACAAGCAGTATTTCATATAGTTATAAATTAGAGCATTCAAATACTGAAGATGAAGAACATGTCTGAACTCCTACTCTGTTGCTATACACGCCTGCAGAATCTTGAGGTAATCAGAGGCTATCATAAGAGTCAGTCTGATCAACCCAGCGGGTCTGGTTTTGTACTCACTACCACTCATCCAAGGCACTGCACCCTAAGAGATATCCTCCCAGATCCCTGACCCCTCTCTTTCTCCCTATAAACAAACCTTAGGAAGTGGTACAAAGAGTTCTGGATACTCCAAGCTGCCTGGCTACCTTAGTTCCTTAGAAAACCAAGTGTAGGCAGATAGGAAAAGGTGATATCTTAAAATGGTTCCCACTGTTTCTGGCCTCTTCATATTCATGTCCTCACTCTCCGTCCCATAATACTTTTTAGTTTGTCTTCACTGCACTCATCACAACCCATTCAAATTTATGTGTTTTAGGTAAGCTCTGTAAGAGCTGAATTCTTGTTCACTACTTTACCTTCAGTGCACAGAACATATTTATTAAAGGAAGAAGAGGAATACTGATAAAAAAGAAATGTGTAAACGGGCTTTTCACCAACATACAATACAAATAATGCAAAGACACTTACTTTTCCTTTTTTTCTTGTTTATGGGCCTCCCTCGTAATCTGAGCTGCTTTTCTACTATATGGATGGATGACCTTTTTTTCCCGTCCTGCACTTTTCCCCTTTAGTGCTTTAGGCTAAAATGTAGGAAAATACATGACACAGGTAAGTGATATCTGTCAAAAACATTTCTTCAGAAATAAATGTTAAAAACAGTAACAAAACAGAAATACTTTGAGCCAGAAACACTATACCAGGAATGCAGAGATAAGCCAGACCTGTATAATTCAAAGTCTTTGTTTCCATGGTCATAACAGAAATGATACATTCAGAACTATTCTCCATGATGTAAAAACATAAAGAAAGGAACGGAAGGGGTCAATGAAACCAGCTCTTCTACTGTCCCATCTTCAAAGTAGGAACAGAGAATGCAGTTAGTGAGGATTCACAATTGGAAATTTGTTACAGCTAAGAAAGTTAAGGGGGGCAGAAAGAACAGGATGTTAGTGGGAGCTTGATTGGAGAAGTTGTACATGGAACAGAGTGAGTAGAGAATCAACCAAAATCAAAGTTGGGCTCATAAGACAATAGGAACAGAGAAAATAATAGAAGCCATCTCAAAATAGGCACGCCCAGAAGGAGACAAAGTGTTTTCTCGCAAGCCTTATGCAGGTAACTAGACCATAATTCACTCAGTTCTCCAAACTAGACATTTCAGTAAGTCTTTATTCCTATATAACTCTGTATCTTATCACACCTATTATTATTTAGAAATTAGGGTTGGCTTCCTATAATAGAAGCCAATATAATAATGGCTTAACCCATATAAAATTTAGTTCTCTCATGTAAAAAGTAGGAGCTGGAGGCTCTGCTCTACAAAGGCCTCAGATCCAGGCTCCTTCCATGTTGTTATCTACTATCCATGGACTATAACCTTATACACACACACACACACACACACACACACACACACACAATTTCAAGATGCTTAAATACCAAGTCTAAACTCTAGCCAGTGAGAAGCAGAAAAGAAAATCAGAAGGCATACCCCTTTCCTTAAGAGCAAGATCTGGGAAGTGGCAGAGTCTTCTGCTTGCATCCCACTGACCAAAACTTAATCAGAGTTGTACGTAGGAGAGCGGCAAATAAAATCTTTATTCTCAGAAAAAGTAAATTACTACAGAAGAAAAAGAGTATATTAGGGAACACCTAGCAGTCTCTAACACATCTAATACTCAAAAGGTCAAGTGTTTCTAGAATCTTCTCTTCAAAATATATATTATCATTGCCTTAATTCAGCTTCATGACCTTTCATGATTAGGATGGCCTTTAGGTTCTCACTGCTAGCCTTTTTTCCATGGAAGTCAGAGCTTATTTTTCTACAACACTAACTCACTCTACTAGCTCACAGTTAGGTCCTAAGTCCTTAAAGTGGAAAACAAATCTACCTCCAACCTACTTCTCCAGCATTATCTCTCTTCCTTCAAAATACCCATCATCCATTCTTACTGAACTTCCCACCATTTCCGGAACACACTTGGCTGTTTCGTAACTTCTTGAGACTGTACTTGTTAACTCTACCTGAAAAATCTTTTTCTTTGCTTGTCCTTTAATAAGACGAAGCCCATAGTCACTTCCTTTGTAAAACTCTCCAGGCAGAACTAACTAAAAGGACCACCAGTTCCTGCCCTAAGAAGTTTGCTCAGTGGTTAGAGCATCAGCCTGCAGACCAAAGGGTCGAAGGTTCAGTTCTCAGTCCAGGGCATGTACCTGGGTTGCAGGTTTGATCCCAGACCCAGTGAGGGTTGTGCAGGAGGCAATCAGTCCATGTGTCTCTCTCACATTGATGTTTCTCTCTCCCCCCCTCCCTTCCACTCTATCTAATAAAATCAATGGAAAAATGTCCTCAGGTGAGAACTAAGGGGAAAAAAAGGACCACCAGTTTCTCATTCACACATGTATTCATTCCTTCAATAAATATTTACTAAAATATTCGACAAAGATTTTCTGCTCACTTTTTGATAAATCTGACCAGAAAAGATAGCTCCAAGTGCTATCTTAGTGAAGAACTGAGGCCCTCAATCCAATAGTCCAAGAAGCACTGAATGTACCAAGAACCATGTGAGTGAGCGGGGAAGTGGATCCTCCTCAGTTATGCTTTGGGGTTAAACCAAAGCCTCAGATTATACCTTGATTGTAACCTTATAAGAAACCTTGAGGCAAAAACCTGGTAAACCTTGCCTGATCCCTAACCCACAGAAACTGCAAGATAATGTTATTGTTTTAAGCCATTAAATTTTGGGATAGCTTGTTACACAGAAAGTGATCAACTAATTCAAGACCAAAAAACAACAACAATACCAACAAAAGCAAAGGTGCACTCTTTAAAAAGATATCTTTGTTTCATATCTTAACAAATAAAGTAAGTCACAAAAACGCAAAAAAAAAAAAGCTCTCTGAAGCTGCTAAAAACCTAACAACTAAAGTTAGAGATATGTAACTCTGTTTCAGCAATATGTTCAAGTCCATAAAAATGTCCTTTAAAGATTTAAAAACTTCCTTTAGGACAAGAAATACTTTGATATCCTTATAAGAAAATGTCATTACAGCTTTAGATCTCAGTTAAAGAACCTCCGAGATTTAGTACAAAGAAGGTACAAAGAAACTGAACTTGTATTCTGACTCAACTGTAGTTTATGATTCCTAATAATAATTTATGCATAAAAAGGCTGCCTCAAGGCAGGATATGTATATTTAATAAGGCACAAAAATATGTACAATAAGACATCAAATTTCAAAACATTTTCCTATTTTTCAGTATATCACAATTTTAAAAAACCAAACAAAATGCTTAAACAGGGAAAAACTGAAGTAAAACCCTATCAATAAAATGTTAATCTATTAAGTAGTCTATTCAAACTAAGTACAGTATCTCTTAACCAAAAAACAAGTAATCTCTACTAGCCAAGGTTTCTCCAAATTAATTTTGTAGAGCATCTGATGAGTCATGAATAGTACAGAACATAAACATATAACAAAACTAGGAAAGAGTTTAAAATGCATTTTCTAGGAAAGATTAACATATTATGTTTTAAAAAGTACCAAATTTAACTTTCAAAGCATAGCAAAAATACAATTTCTTTTCACAGGCATAACTAGTAGATTGTTCTGAACAGCTGTAACTACTTTGAAAAGTTTCTGGCACAGAAATATTCTAGTCAGAAAACTTGTATTGAAAGTATCCCTTTCCTACAATCTTTAGTGATTACTTCAGAAAACTCATTCTAAACTATTCTTTGAATTCAGAATTGAGAGATACAGAAGAAAACATAGTTTACTCAAAAAAAAAAACAAAAACAAAAACCAAAAAAAAAACACATAGCAACAGAGAGCAGTATTTCAGGGGCAATATGCTCCAAATATTCCTATTAAAATAAAAAACAACAAAAAGAAACAGTGGTAGAATGGTGGTTGTCAGGGAAGTGTTGGAGGAAATGGGTGAAGGTGGTCAATGGGTACAAACTTCCAGTTATAAGATGAGTCAATTCTGGGCATTTAGGTACAGCATGGTGACTATAGTTAAAAATATTGTATTGTATACTTGGAAGTTACTAAGAAAGTAAATCTTAAAAGTTCTCACAAAAGGAAAAAAAAAAAGGTAATGTGAAATAGGGGATTTCTAACTAAGCTTATTGTGGCAATAATTTCACAATATATATGGTATGACAAATCATCACGTTGTATATCTTAAACTTACACAATGTTATATATCAATTATATCTCAATACAGCTGAAAAACAAACAAAAAAACAAGATGCTTAAGCTGACTTGCTGTTACAGCTCACATTTATAGGTGTGAAACCAACAGCACACAATTTTTGTCATTAAGAAATATGTAAGTAGTCAATTACAATTAACGCCCACAGTAATCAAGGGAGGACAACGGCACATATTTAATGGTTTATAATCTAAACAAGTAGGTAAGTACATTTAAACTCTACAATAATGGGCTTATACCAAAAAAAAAAAAAAAAAGGAATATACCTGTGAGTGCCTAAGTAGCCTAACACACATCAAACTTAAAAGCACTGAAACCTTTTTTTAAATGCAGAATAAAAAGAGTTGGGTAGGATTCTTCATGTTAGTTAAATTTTGAAATAAGGAAAAGGTATGAACTTGTGAACTCCGCTCCTCTATCCATCTCTAGGAAAGATCCACAATAAATGAAAATAAATGAACAAAAAACAAAAGTGGACAACCACAAGCTGTACTGTTACTACTGACTACTATTACTAAAGTTAATTAAAAACTAACATTTACTAAATACCAGACATCAGGATAATTGGTTTACATCTAATTTTCACAATTCTCCAAGGCAGGCACTATGGTTACCCCAATTTAACAGGAAGGACAACCAAGAGAGGTTGAGTAATTTCACCAAGATCATAATTTAGCAAAGATACAGGTGCCAAACTCAGTTCTCTGGGATGCCATAGCCCACATACTGAGATGTATTGAACAAAGTTTAAAGTGACTGATATAAAAGTCTAGATCAGCAGTTCTGAACCTGTGGGTCACGACCCTTTCACAGGGGTCACCTAAGACACCGCTCCTCTATCCATCTCCAGGCGGGTCCACCTACATACAGCATGAGGAACTGTATTAAAGGGTTGCAGCATTAGGAAGGTTGAGAACCACTGGTCTAGAGAGAAAACTTCCAAACTGAGTTGAAATTCAAGACAGAATATAGCATAGACTCAGGAGATATACAAAAAAAAACAAAAGGGCAGGGAATGTGCCAACAAGAAGAGATTTATATGCCACTCTTTTGATTCTTACAAGGCAATATACTCCTATTATACAGCCTGACAAAAGTTAAGTTCTGATAGTCAAGGACTGCAGAATGCCAGTAACCCCCTGAATCACTCACACACAATCACATTAGTAGTGTTTTAACGTTCCCCTCTAAAAAAGGAAAGCCTATAAAAGAAAATTATAAGGGATTGGAAATAGCACTAGTGATAAAAACTTAATCTACCCAAACTTGTATAAAATCTAAAGCAAAAAAGACTGTAGACAGACATGAAAGACAAAAATAGCCACACAATAAAAAGAAACAAAAGGATCAGAGAAAAGAGGAAAAAGACATTGTAGCCAGAGTATCCTAACTTTTCATGTTTTTATTAAAAAACTAGTTGAAAAGCAAATATTCACAAAACATGTTCCTATTCAAGAATTATTCTCAAGAACGTAGTAAGTGAAAAAAAGCAAGAAACAAGAAATTGTTTTGGAATGCAAACATAATTGGTAACTACGTATAAAGAAAAGCAAGGGAGCCCTGGCCAGTTTGGCTCAGCAGCTAGAGGCTGAGCCTGCAGACCAGAGAGACCTGGGTTTTGTTCCGCTAAGGCACCTACCTCTGTTGCAGTTTGTACCTGATACCGGTTTGGGTCATGTGGGTGGCAGCCAGTCCATGTATCTCTCCCCCTCCCTCCCACTTTATCTGAAGATAAATGCAAAAATGTCCTTGGGTGAGGATTAAAAAAAAAAGAAAAGAAAAGAAAGGAATTATAAATACAGAATTTGGATCTGAGGGGTTCCGGAGGTCCAAGAAAGTGAACACAGAGGCTTTCAAAAGCTATGTTGTTTTATTTTTTTAACTGGATAATGGATAAACAGTCCTTTACACTACTAATTTTTATATTTAAGTGTTTTATAAATACTCTCTCATCTCAGTTTTTAATAAAAAGTTTCAGTGCCTTAGCGGGAACAGGGAGCGTGAAGGCATGTTTGGGGCGGGAGGGGGTCACTGGAGGGCAGTGAACGGACGCGGAGGAAGAGGCGGCAGAGCCCACGGACGAGAGGGGGCGGGGTGCACAGGGGTACGAAGCGGCATTTTTACTAGTTTTACCGAATAGCAAGAAAATGTCCAGGTGCGCACTTTACCCCACGGGGCAGTGGCCGGGAAGAATTTAAGCAGGAGAAAGGCGAGGAGGGGCAAGGAGCCCACGCACTTCAGAACCCAGAACCCTCCTCCCGGCTGCCCGCCCTGCATCCCTCCAGCCCTGTGTACCCCGAGGATAATCACTTCGCATCCTCCTCTCAGCATCCCAGGGCGGTCCCCTTCCTCCCCCATCGGTAGCCTTCCAGGGAGCCAAGAGGGTTCCCAGGAGCGGGACGGGGCCCACCATGGTGACGTCCTCGCGGGCCCAGGGGCTCTGCGCTCCACGCCCGGGCAGCCTCGCCGACGGCAGTACCAGCGGCTCACACACCAACTCCCGGGCGAACCACGCGGGTCTGGAGCAGCCGGGGCGGCCGACCGGAAGGGGAGGGGCGAGTACGTTTCTCTAAAACGTCCGGGGAAACCGAGACCCGGTCCTTTTCGCCCGCGTTGGACTCCGCCGCCCTATCGCAGCCGGCAGCCTCCCTGCGAGCTCACGAAGCGCGCCGGGCGGGTGCGTGGGGCCGGTGCGTGAACTGGGCCCCGCGCCGAGCGCGACACGCGGTTTGAGCCGGGCTCGCCGCCGCCGGGACGCGGATACTGGCATCAGTCCGGGTGCACAGCCCAGGGCCACGAGGCGCTCCTGGGGGCACGTGCCTGCAGAGGCGGCCCACGCCCGGACGGCTGCTCACCAGTGACTAAGGGAGTCCCCAGCCCTCCCCAGGCCAGCACCGCGCGGCCGGTCACTGCTGTAGACTGTTTCCTGTGCTCCAAACAAATACACAGGGGTGTGTGTGTGTGTGTGTGTGTGTAATGGTTAAGTATGTGTTAACATTAGATATTGCTACCATAAGAACACATGCTTAATTTCTAGGGTAACCATTAAAAGAATAGAAACAGTGTGTGTAACTTTGAAAAGGATACAAACAAGTGGAGAAAATTAATGGAATTTAAACACACACACACACAAAGCAAGAAATGAGGAAAAAGAAAACAGGATAGCGAAGATAGAAAACAAAAACAGGGTTTTAGATTTAAATCCATACTACAGTAATTGTGGATTAAGTATCCTAGTTAAAATATTAACACATCATACTGGATTTAAAACATACAACTATATCCTGCTTATGAGACATCTAAAATATAAGGAAACAATCTAAAAATCGAAGCTGGAATAGGTATGCTAAGCAAATTCTAATGAAAAGAATGTTAGTAGAGATATATTAATGTTAAACAAAAAAGACAAAGTGAAGATGTATTTGGTAGACAGAAAAGATTACTTCATAAAGAGAAAATTTTCTGTTTTAAATATATGTTTTTAGTAATATAGCTCCAAATATGTAATGGGAACACTGATAAAATTTCAAGAAGTAGAAAAACCAACTGCCTTGGTGGGCAATTACCTTTTTTGTAGTAATTAATAGAAGAAAAAACCTGATAAAACATTTTAAAGGATTTAAAGGACAATCACAATACAACTTGACCTAACAGGTCTATGGTCTATTTAGAATACTGCTTCCAGTGCTTGAAAGAATATATTCCCTACCTCACCACCACCAAGAAACCTTATATAATAATCTTACTTGCCTTGGCCAGTTTGGCTCAGCAGTTAGAGCGTCAGCCTGCGGTCCAGAGAGCCCAGTTCGGGTCCCGCTAAGGGAACGTACCTCGGTTGCAGTTTGTTCCTGGCCCTGGTTGGGTCGTGTGGGTGGCAACCACTCCATGTGTCTCTTCCACATTGATGTTTCTCTCTCTCTCTCTTTCTCTCTCTCTCTCCCCCTCCCACTCTATCTGAACAAAAAATGGAAAAATGTCCTCAAGTGAGGATTAAAAAAAAAAAGAATCTTACTCTCACTGGCTCCATACTCGGCCTACTAAACTAACCAAATTCAGAACATTAAAGAAAACATCAAAGAAAAACAATGAACTCAGTATTTGTATCTTTTATAAAATTTTATTTTAATAAAACAACAGTTAAGATAAAACATAAGTAAACTTAAGTGTTCCCAACCTCTAAATACAATTCACTCTCACAAAGTGAATATATATATATATATTTTTCCACAAATCATTGTAGACCTTCTGAGTAATCATTATGCATGTTATTTTCTCTATTAAAACTAAGTAGAAATTGCACTTACCAATTCCTGCCAATTATATTTTTTCCCTTGAAAGCTATTTTTATTAATTATGCTGATAGGTTTTATTTCTATTTGAAGTACACACTACAAAAATGCTTTTTCATACTATTAGAAAGAAATTAGCCAAAAAATAAAAGTATGACAAAACATTTATTTTTTTAACAGATTTAAAATTAAAGATCAAAACCAGCAGCTTGAAGATATGTTTTATGTTTATTTTTTCCCAACAAAGTCTTCAGAAATTTTTCAGTTGTAAGTGCCTTTAGGTGGGCTTATATTCTCCAGTTTTTTTGTTTGTTTTTTGTTTTTGTTTTTTTATCCTCACCCGAGGACATTTTTCCATTTTTTGTTCAGGTAGAGTAGGAGGGGGAGAGAGGAACAGAGAGAGAGAGAAACATCGACGTGAAGGGACACATCGAGTGGTCGCCACCCGCACGACTGACCAGAGCCGTGGACAAACTGCAACCGAGGTACATGCCCTTAGCGGGAACCGAACCCGGGTCTCTCCGGACCGCAGGCCGACACTCTAACCGCTGAGCCAAACCGACCAGGGCATATTCTCCAGTTTTTTACAGGTCCCTCCAGCTCTCTTATATGATATCTGGCATTCATATACTCACGGTACCTCCCTAGCCTGGTAGGCACTTGAGTTTGCCGATCCCTACTTTGTGTGGCTAAACCGAGAATAACAAAGAATAGTTTCTTCCTATTTGCAGAAAACTTTTGATTATTTTCCAAAATGACCTCTAAAGTGAGTAATGGATTTTTTTCCAAGATAACTAAATGTTTAGCATGTTGATTTAAAAATGTTTGGCTGGCCTTTTGTCAGTGATAGCCTCTTCCCAATAATAGTGAGCTACCTGCTTCCCAATGGAGGGAATAGAATGTAGTATCATGCCGTTGATTTATTTGCTAAGTTATGTTCACAGTAACATTAGGTAATTTTGCATTATCAAATTGTGCATACAGTATACTTATATGGTTCTTTGCAATTGTATATTTGTAAATATAAATGAAAAGACTAAAGTGCTTAAAGGAAATATTATTTTAAAACTATTATATAACTTTCCAGCCCTGGCCAGTTTGGCTCAGCGGTTAGAGCATCGACCTGCGGTCCGGAGAGACCCGGGTTCGGTTCCCGCTAAGGGCACGTACTTCGGTTGCAGTTTGTCCCCGGCCCCGGTTGGTCGTGTGGGTGGCAGCCACTCGATGTGTCCCTTCACGTCGATGTTTCTCTCTCTCTCTCCCTTCCTCTCTCTCCCTCCCACTCTATCTGTACAAAAAGTGGAAAAATATCCTCGGGTGAGGATAAAAAAAAAAACACAAAAACTATTATATAACTTTCCAGACTTCACTTTAAAAAGTATCAGAATACTTTAAAATGTTCTACATATAATTTATAAAATATTTTTTTTTATAGTATGAAAATCCACTGACTCATAGAATGACAGCAGGGAATTTATACTCACTTCTTAGGGTATTAAATATCCAAGACTACATTCTTTTTTTTTTTTTTTTTTTTTTTTATTCAACAAAACTAACCTTTAGTAATGTTAAAGACTTTCTATTTACTACTTTGGGAAATAGTTCTGCAATACTTTAAACGAATGGAAGAATTTGGGAACTTGAAAAGAAATGTTAAGCAGCTCCTGTTTCTCACATCTTTTTTTCACATGAACACTACCTCATATGTCATTTTTAAATTATTATGTTTACTAGTTGTTTGGATTTATTAGAACTATTCTCAGACAAAATAATAGTGAGCCACCTGCTTTCCAGTCAGCCCCTAATAATTTGATATTATGATGCTGTGTTTTATTTCTCCAATTCCCATCATTACTCCTAGTCCAACTCTGGTTTATTTTGATTTTCTTTTTCTTTGTCTAAAAGTATAAGCAGGCCTGGCCACTTTGTCTCAGCAGTTAGAGTGCTGGCCCTCATACCAAAGGGTCTCTGGTTCAATTCTGGTCAAGGGCATGTACCTTGGGCTGCAGGTTCGATCCCTGGCCCTGGTTGGAATCATGCAGTGGGAGACAACCAATCGATGTCTCTCACATTGATGTTTCTCTCTCTCTCCCCTCCCTTCCTCCCTTTCACTCTCTCTAAAAAAAGAAATCAATTAAAAAAATATTCTATGGTGAAGATTAACAAAATAATGATAATAAATAAAATAGACATAACAATATAATAATAAAATAAAAGTATAAGCAAAGGGTACTGAGAGTAATGAATACAAAGATGACCTCTTAAGGACCTTTCTTACTCCAACCTTCCTTCAGCAAGTATTACAATCTAGTTAGTGTCATACCATTATGATTTATTCTACTATGTATCCTTAAAAATAAAAATGACAAAAGCAGTTTAAATAGCAAGTAATATTTAAATTTTTTTTCTGAGATATAATGTAAGAGACATATAAAGAGGAACAAAACCCCCTGAGTTACTTGTTCACAGCCTGATTGAACACTGAAATTGTCTGGGGAGCTTTTTAAATTATCGATGCCCAGACATATCACCCAGAAATTCTGATTTAATTGGTTTGGAGTGCATCCCGGATATAAGATTTTTAAAAACTCCCCAGATAGCTCTAAAGTACAACCAATGCTGAGAACCACTGGTCCATCTGCAGATGACTATCTGTTCTTTGACTACACATTAGAATCAATGCGTGCACTTAAAAGATATAGCTTTCCAGACTCTTCTAGAACTTCAAATTCAATTTGTCTGGGATGGAACCCAGTATTGTTATTGTTTGTTTGGTTGGTTTTTATTTACTTATTTTTACAGTGTCATGATTTTAATGTGAAATCAATGTTGAGAATTATTACTCAAGAATCAAAATGTTTAACATCAATCGCAGCATTGGAGATGATACTGTCATTGTGTTTTGTTTCATTTTGATGACAAGCTATAACCCTTACCCTGCTAGAACTCAATGGCACAAATTTAGTTTTATAACTAAAGTAAGTAAATTAATTGTTTTTAAAATTATTACTTATAGTAACAGTAATAGTATTTTAGGGTATACAGGGAAAATTGCAGTTCTAGATGACCTGCCATTTCATGGTTTTAGATTTGACCTTCTTGTAGTTTTTGGTCAAATCTGTCAATACATTTTTATCTCTAAGTCAGAATTTTCTATTGTTCTCAGACCCTCTGTGTTGGCATAGTGTTGCCATATCGGTTAGATTGAAAGTGACTTTGAATAGCTTCTGCCAATGCTCGGAGTGATGTCTCCAAAAGAATCACAACCTCACGAATACTTTCCTATAATACATAGTTATAAGAATGTCCCCTTTTGAATTTATACCACGGAGAAAAGTATAAGAAATTTAATTATTTTTAGTAATGCCAAACATACAACAAAGTAAATATTTAAAATCCATTCAACTGGGCTTGGGAGGAGATGGTCAGAGACAGGAAAAAAAAAAAAAGAGGTCGAGTCACGTGGCAGATGCAGGGTGCACGGCCAGAGTCTTACAACTAGTCAAGTCTCGCGACAAAGTATGGTGCGCGCGCACCCTCGCCAGTTGCTGAACTGCATACGTCAAGGAGGCGGAGCCAGGACGTAAGAGTCACGTGAGGAAACGGCTGAGGGGCGCGCAGGCAACGTTCGCTCTGCGGGAACCATGGACAGCGCAGCCATGGCCGACGGCGCCAAGCCTGATGCGGACACCGTGCAGGTGCTGCGGGACATGGCCAACCGCCTGCGGATCCATTCCATCAGGGCCACGTGTGCCTCCAGCTCCGGCCACCCCACGTCTTGCTGCAGCGCGGCCGAGATCATGTCCGTCCTCTTCTTCCACACGATGAGGTACAAACAGGCCGACCCAGAACACCCCGACAACGACCGGTTCATCCTCTCCAAGGGCCACGCGGCTCCAGTCCTCTATGCCGCTTGGGCAGAGGTGGGCGACATCAGCGAATCTGACTTGCTGAACTTGAGGAAAATTCACTGTGACTTGGAAGGACATCCCACCCCAAGGCTGTCGTTTGTGGATGTGGCCACCGGATCGCTCGGGCAAGGCTTGGGTGCCGCGTGCGGAATGGCGTACACTGGCAAGTACTTTGACAAGGCCAGCTACCGGGTGTTCTGCCTTATGGGAGACGGCGAGTCCTCGGAAGGCTCCGTCTGGGAGGCCATGGCCTTTGCTTCTCACTACAGTCTGGACAATCTCGTGGCAGTCTTCGACGTGAACCGTTTGGGACAGAGTGGCCCCGCGCCCCTTGAGCACTGCACAGACGTCTATCAAAAACGCTGTGAAGCCTTTGGGTGGAATACTTACTTAGTGGATGGCCATGATGTGGAAGCCTTGTGCCAGGCATTTTGGCAAGCAGCTCAAGTGAAGAACAAGCCCACTGCCATCATTGCAAAGACCTTCAAGGGCCGGGGTATTCCAAACGTCGAAGATGCAGAAAATTGGCATGGAAAGCCAATGCCGAAAGAAAGAGCGGATGCCATCATTAGATTAATTGAGAGTCAGATACAGACCAACAAGAATCTCACACCGAAGCCTCCTGTTGAAGACTCACCTCAAATCAGCATCAAGAATATAAAAATGACCTCTCTGCCTGATTATAAAATTGGTGACAAGATGGCTACTGAGAAAGCATATGGTTTGGCTTTGGCCAAACTGGGCCATGCAAATAAAAGGGTTATTGTTCTGGATGGTGACACAAAGAACTCCACCTTTTCTGAGTTGTTCAAGAAAGAACACCCTGAGCGTTTTATTGAGTGTTTTATCGCTGAACAAAACATGGTAAGTGTGGCACTGGGCTGTGCCACACGTGCTCGAACCATTGCTTTTGTTAGTACCTTCGCTTCCTTTTTCACCCGAGCATTTGATCAGATTCGAATGGGAGCCATATCTCAAACCAATATCAATCTTATTGGTTTCCACTGCGGGGTATCCATTGGGGAAGATGAACCTTCTCAGATGGCCCTGGAGGATCTAGCCATGTTCCGAAGTATTCCCAATTGCACCGTTTTCTATCCAAGTGATGCTACCTCAACAGAGCATGCTGTTTATCTGGCTGCCAATTCCAAAGGGATGTGCTTCATTCGGACCAGCCCATCAGAAACTGCAGTTATTTATACCCCACAAGAAAATTTTGAGATTGGACAGGCCAAGATCATCCGCCACAGTGTCAATGACAAAGTCACAGTAATTGGAGCTGGAGTTACTCTGCATGAAGCCTTAGCAGCTGCTGACCATCTTTCCGAACAAGACATTTTTATCCGCGTCATTGACCCATTTACCATTAAACCCCTGGATGCTGCCACCATCATCTCCAATGCAAAAGCTACAGGTGGTCGGGTTATCACAGTGGAGGATCACTACCAAGAAGGTGGCATTGGAGAAGCTGTATGTGCAGCTGTCTCTGGGGAGCCTGACATCCTTGTCCATCAGCTGGCAGTGTCGGGAGTCCCTCAAAGTGGGAAACCTAGCGAGTTGCTGGATATGTTTGGAATCAGTGCCAGACACATCATAGCGGCTGTGAAATATACTTTAATGGATTAAGAAAGCTGTGTTCTTCAAAAGTCAGTCTGTTGATTTTGGTCTTAAAACCCTGTTAATCTTTATATTGCATTTGTGCTAGATATTACAAAAGCACCATTTATCTCTATATTGTTGTACTTTAAAAAATATTTAATGCTTTTCTTTATTCCTATTTCAGAAATTCAGGTTAACTACTTTCTATTAAACTGTAACTAGATACACAAATATCACTCATTTTTTTAAGTCATTGAAGTAGGTTATGATTTTTAAAATAACAATAGCAAATAAAACAGCTACACCTAATACAGAGTTTTCTGATAAGATTATAAATAACTGACTGGGTTGGAAATCAACATAGAGGTAATAGTTTCTTAAATGTTTGTAATTTCCTTGTAAGAACATGTGAAATTAATTGTAGACTTCAGTGGCCCAGGTTTTGAAGCAAATATGAGCTTTTACGTAACGCAATCCTACCTGCAACTTCCCAGATAGTTTGACTACATTTGCCTTACGATTTCCTCAGAAGTTTTACTTCATCTCTTCTCCATAGTTTAGAGGCTGGAGAGCAGCAGTGAACGTTCTTAATGAACAGTCACTTCCTATGGTGACTGTTCCATAAAGAGATGAAAACATAACTGGTTCTAGTCTGCACACTATATTGTTGAGTGAGGTTTCAAAAATGTTTCATTTTCTCAGTGAGCAAACCAGATTGCTGACTAGATTATATTTATCTACTAAGGATACTAAAGTGAATGTAATAAAGAATTTTAAAACTTCGGCTTTACTTAGTTTGTGCCATGTATGTATGATTTGGTTTCTCTCTTGTTAAGGAAGAAGCTTTTATCTAAACTAGAAGCAGAAAGAGGCATGCCCCTTAACAGTAATCCTGGAAAAAGGTTTGAGCTGCAGATAAGTCACCAGACAACAATATGTGGACTGAAAATCCATCCGTTAAGCAGACTCCTTACTTTTGTTTTTTAAAAAAAAAAAAATTTTTTTTCTTTATTCATTTTAGAGAGAGGATGGATGGGACAGAGAAAGAAGAGAGAAACATCAATGAGAGAGAACATCGATTGGCTGCCTCCTGCATGCCCTCCACTGGGGATTTGGCCCACAACCTGGGCATGTGCCCTGACTGGGAATCAGACTGGCGACCTCTTGGTGCATATGTTGACGCTCAACCACTGAGCAATTCCAGCCAGGCTTTACTTTTAATTTTTTATTCTCATCTTAGAACATTTTTTCCATTGAATATTTTAGAGCAAGTGGGAGGGAAAGAGAGAGAGAGGCAACAATATGAGAAAGACACATCAATTGGTTACCTCCTGCACACCTGGGATCAAATCTGCAACCCAGGTACATGCCCTTGACCAGGAATTGAACCCATGATTCTTCAGTTCATGAAATGAGGCTTGATGCACTGAGCCACAATAGCCAGACCAGAAGTGTTCATTTTAATGTGGTCCTATTTATCATTGTTTACTCTCTCTAGCTGGCACTTTTTGTGTTATGTTTAAAAAAATCTTTGCCTTCCCCAAGGATATTGAAGAATATTCCCTTCTGTTTTTTCTGAAAACTTTATATTTTTATTTTTCACATACAGATCTACAATTCACCTGGAAATATTATGTGTGGCATGTGGTTGGGGGGAGCCAACACAATATTTGACATAATTGTGTAGCACCTCTAAAAAACATCCTTCCGCTCACTACACCAGAGTGTTATCTTTCTCATATATCAGATTACTGTACATGCCTGGATTTTTATCTGTCCCATAGGTCTATTTATTTTTGTGCCCATGCTACACTGTCTTAATTATCACTGCTTTTTCATAAGTCCCAATAATATTTTGTCTTCCATTTTCTCCACTTTTTGTTTTCAATATTACTTTGCCTGTTCTTGGTCCTTTGGAAGTCGATATACATTTTAGAAATAGGTTGTCAATTTAAACAAATATTCAATTGTATTTTGATGCAATTGTATCTGGATTTTATTCCTTTTTAGTATTCCATTTAAAGAGATAACATTATTAAAAAATCCTTTAGGAAGTAAAATTACAGAGATCTCATTAAATTAATTTTAAAAAGTTAGGTTCACAGTCTTAAAACGGAGTGAAGTAGATGACTTTGGGGGTGTTTGGGTAGCCTTTAGGGCGGGAGTAGGTCCTGAAGACTTTCCAAGTCATATGTAGGCATGGAAGATTTTTAAGCGAATCTATTTCCAGATCCTTAAATCTGTGTTTTGTTCCTAAAATTGATCTGCCTGAGAATACTCCTGTGATTTTTTCCAATTTCCTCTTTCATAACTGCCCCTCTTCTTTTCTGAACAAAGCCATACTTTTCACCCATCCTTACTGTCATCATTCATTGCTAGCTGTGAAATCTTTAAAGTGCCAAAGGAACGTTTTAAAATATTGATTCTGGCAAAGCCTTCTTTAATGAAGTCACCATGAACCAGCAGTAAATCATGTGTCTTTTTTTGCCTTTCTGCTAATTTTGTTAAAGGTAAAGCCTGAAATTAGAAAGTTACTTTAATCCATAGGAATATGTTCTGAATATTATAGGTCAGAGTGGTCGCAAATTTTTTGTTTAGGAAGTTTTTTTTTTTTTCTTTTACCTGATAGACCATTTCTCTCCTTTTTTTGTCTTCGATATTCCTCATTATATCTGATGGAGCATATTGCTATCATGTACTTACTAGATTTAGATAAATCTAACTTCAGGTTATTGTGGACTCTCCTATATAAATAGTCCATTTAAGAGATGATCATTAATATACCTGTTGTAAACCTTACATTTACTTTTGGTCCCATGTCCTCTTATTTTTTATGTGAATTTCCACAAATTAGATAAAAATTACTCTTTTTTTATAAACATGTTTTTTATTGATTTTTTTAAGAAAGAGAGAGAGAGAAGTATCAATTTGAGAGAGATACATCTATCGACTGCCTCCTGCATGTCCCCTACTGGGGATCAAGCCCGAAACCCGGGCATGTTCCCTGACCAAGAATGGAACTGGGACCTCTCAGTCCATGGGTCGACACTCAATCCACTGAGCCACATCAGCCAAGCAAAATTGTTCTTAATAGCAAATTATTTTAAGGGCAGGTGCAAGGCAAAATGTCCCCCTGTTACACTCTAGGACAATTTAGGTCATGGTGTCCTCAAGTTTAGAGAACTCACAACATTAAGTCAGAATTAGTTTATCCCTTCCGGATTTGATATGCCATTGTAATTCCATTAGATACATTTAAAAATGTGACATAGCAATTTTATTTTTAAAGGCAATTACAATATTAGAAGTTACATTCTTAAAATAATTAAAAATTAGATGTAACTTTAATTATGAGAATTATTTCAAAACAACTGGTTGGGTGCCCATTTGTACCAGGTAGACATGCTAGTTTAAGAGATGAGTCCAAACCACAAAGGTCATTCTATTCCAAACCAAAATTAGAATGTTTGTAAAATATGTATTTTACAAAAACTAGGATGTTTTAAGATTCCAAGCTAACACAATTAAGATAGCTCTGTAGCAAAAAAAGACTAGCTTAATAATTTTAATTTAATGTTTTTTTAAAAAGCTGTATCTTCTGATTCATCAATGTTAAGTATGTATAAAGCAAGCTTATATTTTACTGAGTTTGCTTTTTCTGAATTTAAGTAGATTTGCTGAGCAGATAGGCTACCTTCACTTTTATATAATGTTTATGATTATAAAAATATTAAATTTCATTCACCTTAATTGAATCACTTTTTGATAAGCTTTGTTTCCAGGCTAATCATGTTTTGTGGTATGTCAGCCTAAAAATAATTTTTAAGATCTTTAGGTAACTTAAAACCTTGGATTGATATTAACCAATCAGAGGATAAACTCTGAGGACAGACTTCTGAGCAGACATCACTTAGACAACTTCCAGACCCTGTCAGTGGACTGCATCAAGATATTCAGGACTCATTTGAGGTGTAAACTGACTACTAACCCAAGACCCAGCAGGACAACAATAACTGAATGAACTGACGAGAAAAATTTTATTGTGGTTGTCTGTTTGGAAAAGCATTGATTTTGTTTTTATTTACTGCTTTTCTGGATATAAGGAAGCTATTGCTTAAGCTATCTAACCAACAATGAAATCATTTAAAAATATTATCTGATTCTCATAGCCCCATTCTTTTCAAAATTGAAAAACTGTTATTAAATCTTACCATTTTTCATGGCAAATTATGGTAGTTATACCAGTAAGAAACTGTCCTCCTTCTGACCAAGTTTTAATCGGTTACATTATGCAAACCAAAGCTGCACCTGGAGTGTCTTATTTGAGAATGTTGGTCATCAAGTCAGACGTGACAAGCCATTTCAAGGAGCAAATACTTATGCACTTGTGAGGACAATGTCTACAAAGTTCTCCCAGGAAAACTGACTTGGTATAGGTGGTAATGACGTTAAGGAACTTTAATAAAAATAGAGCCCTTGAGAAAAGAAGATTTCATTCCAGTTTTTAAATACTAGGCTGAAAACTGGCAAAGAGAATTTTTTGGACTTGGATTCCTAGTCCCAAAATAGCATAAAGGCTTCTTAAACAAATGGAATCATTAGACAACTGTCTTTCAAACACAGTTTATATGCTCATGTAGCTCTAATGCCCTTCTCTCTTTTCTACTTTCCTCCACACTTACACCACAACCAAAATACCTGAAATTATATCATAAAGGCATGACCTCTACCATATGCATGCTTTATTGAACTAGGTACCACACTTTCAGTTACAGTGACAATGACTTCCCTTTGTTGTTTGTGAAAGTAGTTCACGAATTTCCAGTCCAGACTCTTTGTTGGGGGCCACAAAAATCAGATGCTTCTCCAGTACTGTTTCCCAACACAGTGTCATTGCAGGTTGTTTGGCAATACTCTTTCCTAGACATGGCTTGACCAAGTCCTTCTTTCCATTTTGTTCTCCAGGAAATTTCCAATCATTTTGACACTGTTACCCCCTTTTCAAAGTTTACTTGTACCCCTTTTCTTTGCTTCCATCACTTCTCATGTTCTCTAGAACTTCACTCCATTAACTATTCTTTCATTTTTATGAACCATCAGGAGAGTAGTTCTAGTAGCAAGAGGAAGGTGGAAGCCAGATTGCAATAGATAGGAATAGAGTAGGTGGTGAAAAATAAAGCCAGTAATTTAAGTAAACCTTTTAACATATGTGTGTGTGTGTGTGGGGGGGGGGGGTTTACTTGAGACAGAGGTATAGCTGAGGATTAGAAACCAATGCAGAAAGAAAAACAATTTTAAAGATAAAGTCAGAAATATATTAACTTTAGAACATTGAAGGAAGAAGTAACTTTGAATTAAGAAAAAAAAGAACTTTATAAAAGCTTAAAGGTAGTGAGAAATAATAATAATATTTGAATATAAAGAAAAAACAGAAAGGTAGTATATAAGATATATAAGAGGTCTAGTTATCCACTGAGAGCATGTGCCATATTGTATAGATTTATTTGTGAACTACAGAATTTATACATGACTGTTCTAAGAACTCAAGATGTCATCTCTCTTAATGATATCAGTCATCTTCCTTACTGACCCTTTTCAACTTTGCTCTTATTAGTATATCTTAAAATCTTGTAAGGCAGTCAGAGAAAGACAAATACCATATGATTTCACTTATATGTGGAATCTAAAGAACAATATAAAAAAACAAAACAGAAACAGACTCATAAGTATAGATTACAGACTAAGGGGTGCCAGAGGAGAGGGCGTTTGGTGGACTGGGTGATAAAGGTGAAGGACTGAGAAGTACAGATTGGTAGTTACGAAACAGTCACAGGGATGTAAAGTACAGCAAAGGGAATATAGTCAATAACATTGTAACAACTATGTATGGTGCCAGTTGGGTACAAGAAATATCAGAGGGAACACTTTGTAAAGTACATGATTGTCTAACCACTATGCTGTATACCTGAGAGTAATACAAAATAATATTAAATATAAATTATAATTAAAGCAAATAAATAAAATTATATAAAAATAATTACTAAGCTGGAGAAAAAAACATTTTTAAAATTTATTTCTTTCTTCATAAAATATAGTTATTGATGCTGACTTACATTTATTTTTGTCTTTAAAACTTCTACTTAATTTAGCCACATACAACATTTTTAAAGACTATCACACATGTATTCAGTGAAAGATAGAACAATACTCTATAGTATTGTCTTCATCTTGAAAGCCTTCTACTGAAAGCTTCCCTTTTTCTATCATCTCTTTGATCATAAATGCACTCTCCAAGTATACTCACATCATTTTCCATTTTTAAATAATTACCTGAATCAGATTGCATAATAACATAATTCTGAACCATTTAGATTCTCCTCTCCTTTTGGACTTGGGTTCTTCAACATGACTATTTTGGAACCGAAATATAAAATATGTCAATTAATCAACAGATTTTGGAATGCCTTTAACCCTGAGAATCATAGAAAGAAACATTTTATGAGCAATGTTGATGCTTATTCTTTTTTGTTTGTTTGTTTATTACAGATGTTTCTCTTTTTTACCCCATTGACACTCTCTTCCCCATCCGCACCCCACCCCATTCCCGGCTTTGTTGTCCATGTCCATTGGTTATGCATACATGTATATAAGTTCTGTGGTTTATCTCTTCCCACTCCCCACCCCCTCTTCTGAGGGATGTCAGTCTGTGCCCTACTTCCATGCTTCTAGGTCTACCATATTCCTCAGACTGTTATGTTCATTATATTCCATATATAAGTGAGATCATGTGGTATTTGTCTTTTTCTACTTGGCTTATTTCACTTAGGATAATACTTTCCAGGTCCCTCCATGTCATCTCAAAGGATAAGAGATCTTTCTTTCTTACAGCTGGATAGTACTCCATTGTGTATATGTACCACTGCTTTTTGATCCATTCGTCTACTGTGGACACTTGGGCTGTTTCCAGATATTAGCTATTGCAAATAGTGCTGCTATGAACATGGGGGTACATATATTCTTCCTGATTTGTGTTTCAGGCTTCTTAGGGTATATTCCTAGAAGCGGGATCACTGGGTCAAAGGGAAGTTCAATTTTTAATTTGTTGAGGTAACACCATATTGTTTTTCATAGTGGCTGCACCAGTCTGCATTGCCACCAGCAGTGCACTAGAGTCCCCTTTTCTCCACACCCTCGCCAACACTTGTTGTTTGATGATTTGTTGATGGTGGCCATTCTGACAGGTGTGAGGTGATACCTCATTGTTGTTTTAATTTGTATCCCTCTGCTGGTTAGTGATGTTGAGCATTTCTTCATATGTCGCTTGGCCATTTGTATGTCCTATTTGGAGAGGTGTCTATTCAGCTCCTCTGCCCATTTTTTAATTGGGTTCTTTGTCTTCCTTTTGTTGAGTTGTATGAGCGCTCTCTCTCTCTCTCTCTCTCTCTCTCTATATATATATATATATATATATATATATATATATATGAAATTAACCCCTTATCTGATATAGCATTGGCAATGATGTTCTCCCATACAGTGGGTTGCTTTTCCATTTTGATTATTGTTTCTTTTGCTGTGCAGAAGCTTTTGAGTTTGATGTAGTCCCATGTGTTCATTTTTTCCTTTGTTTTTGTTGCCTTAGGTGATGTATCAGTGAAAATTCTGCTGCGTATGATGTCCAAAATTTTGATGCCTACATTTTCTTCTAGAATTTTTATGGATTCACAGATCACATTTAAGTCTTTTATCCATTTTGAGTATATTCTTGTGTAGGGTGTAAGTTGATGGTCTAGTTTCATTTTTTTGGATGTAGCTGTCCAATTTTCCCAACACCATTTATTAAAGAGGCTATCCTTACTCCACTGTATGCTCTTGCCACCTTTGTCAAATATTAATTGAGCATATTTCCTTGGGTCCATTTCTGGGTTCTCAGTTCTGTTCCACTGGTCTACATGCCTGTTCTTGTGCTAGTACCAGGCTGTTTTGATTACAGTCACTTTGCAGTATAACCTGATATCTGGTATTGTGATCCCCCCTACTTTGTCCTTCTTTTTCAAAATTGCTGTGGCTATTCGGGGTCTTTTTTGGTTCCATATGAACTTTTGAAGTATTTGTTCTAGTTCTGTGAAATATGTCGTTGGTATTTTGATGGGGATTGCATTGAATCAATAGATTACTTTGGGTAGTATGGACATTTTAATGATGTTAATTCTTCCAATCCATGAACAAGATATGTGCTTCCACTTTTTTATATCTTCCTCTATTTCTTTTTTCAATGTCCTGTAGTTTTCTGCAAATAGGTCCTTTACTTGGTTAAGTTTTTTCCTAGGTATCTTAATTTTTTTGCCTTGATGGTAAATGGGATTTTTTTTCACTTTCTCTTTCTGTGAGTTCATCATTGGTGTATACAAATGCGGTCGATTTCTTGACGTTAATTTTGTATCCTGCTACTTTGCCAAATTTATTTATTAAGTCTAGTAGATTTTTGATGAAGTCTTTAGGGTTGTCTATGTATAATATCATGTCATCTGCAAATAATGACAGTTTCACTTACTCCTTTCCAATTTGGATCTTTTTATTTATTCCTCATGTCTGATTGGTGTGGCTAAGACTTCCAGTACTAAGTTAAATAAGAGTGGCGAAAGTGGACATCCCTGTCTTGTTTCTGTTCTTAATGGAAATGTTTTTAGTTTCTGCCCATTGAGTATGATGTTGGCTGTAGGTCTTTCATATATGGCCCTTTATTATGTCGAGATATGATCCCTCTATTCCCACATTGCTGAGCATTTTTATCAGAAATGGATGCTGGATTTTGTCGAATGTTTTTTCAGCATCTATTGATATGATCACCTTAAATGTAAATGGACTGAATGCTCTAATAAAAAGACACAGAGTAACTGATTGGATAAGAAGGCTTGACTCATCTATATGTTGTTTACAAGAGACCCACCTCACAACAAAAGACTCACATAGGTTAAAAGTGAAGGGATGAAAAAAAATTTTCCAAGCAAATGGAAAGCAAAAAAAAGCTGGGCTAGCAGTACTCATATCTGTTCAAATAGATGTTTTTTCATTTTCAAAAAACCTATTTGGACCTATTTTCATTTCAAAATGAAAACCATAATTAGAGACAAAGAAGGCTACTACAAAATATTGAAAGGATCTTTCCAACAGGAAGATAGAACCATGATAAACATATATGCACCCATATGGGAGCACCAAAATATATTAAAAATATTCTGGAGGACTTCCAAGGAGAAATTGACAGCAATACAATCACAGCAGGGGACTTCAATACCCCACTGACATCACTGGATAGATCCTCTAGACAAAAAATTAGCAAGGAAACAGAGACTCTAAATGAAGCACTAGACCAAATGGATTTAATAGATATCTACAGAGAATTACACCCCAAAACTACAGAATTCACATTCTTCTCAAGTGCACATGGGACATTCTCAAAGATAGACCACATGTTAGGACACAAACTAAGTCTCTACAAGTTCAAGAAAACTGAAATCATATCAAGCATCTTCTCAGATCACAATGGCATGAAACTAAAAATCAATTGCAACAAGAACATGCAAAGACATTTGAACACATGGAAGCTAAATAGCATGTTATTAAACAATGAATGGGTTACAGAGGAAATCAAGGAAGAAATTAAAAACTTCCTGGAAACCAATGAAAATGAACACACAACAACACAAAATCTATGGGATGTAGCAAAAGCAGTTCTGAGAGGGAAGTTCATAGCACTACAGGCCTACCTCAAAAAACAAGAAAAATTTCTAATTGACTGTCTAACCTCACAACTTAAAGAATTAGAATGCAAACAAAAAGAAAACCCCAGAGCAAGTAGAAGGAAGGAAATAGTAAAGATCAGAGAAGAAATCAATGACATAGAGACAAAAAAAAACAATTCAAAGGATCAATGAAACAAAGAGCTGTTTTTTTAAAAGATAAACAAGATTGATGGACCCTTAGCTAGACTCACCAAGAAACAAAGAGAAAGAACCCAAATACACAAAATCAGAAATGAAAGAGGAGAAGTAACAACCGACACCACAGAAATAGAAAAGATTGTCAATAGCTATTATGAACAATTATATGGCAACAAATTCGACAATCTAAGTGAAATGGACAAATTTCTAGAAACACACAGTCTCCCAAAACTGGACCAGGAAGAGATAGAAAACTTGAAAACCAATAAAAACTAAGGAAATTGAAGATGTAATCAAGACTCTCCCAGCAAACAAAAGCCCAGGCCCAGATGGCTTCACGGGAGAGTTTTCCCAAACATTCAAAAAAGAACTAACACTCATTCTCCTCAAACTATTTCAAAAAATTCAAGAAGAAGAAAGAGTTCCAAACTTGTTCTATGAGGCCAGCATAATTCTAATTCCAAAACCAGAAAAAGACACTACAATGAAAGAAAACTACAGGCCAATATCCCTGATGAACATGGACGCCAAAATCCTGAACAAAATACTAGCAAATCAGATCCAGCAATACATCAAAAAAATTATTCACCATGACCAAGTGGGATTTATTGCAGGGCTGCAAGGCTGGTATAATATTCACAAATCAATAAATGTGATACACCACATAAACAAAATGAAGATGCTTATTCTTAAGAACTTGACTAAATCATATACTGATTTCTGCACAATTTTTATGCCCTCAAAGTCTTTTGCCTTCTCTTCTTCATCACCTCATCTGCCTTTGTAATTTAGATAATTTCTCTGAATCTTCATTTATTTCTATGTCCTCTAATCATTTAATGAAGATTAAATGAGTTAAATGTATAAGACTTTCAGACCGGTGTCTGGCAGAAAGTCACTAGTCAATGTGGGTTGTGATTGTTGAAGGATTAAGATAGAAAAGTCTTCATCTTCTTTACTTGCATTCCTGGAAAAAATCTCTCCCCCCTCTTTTCCTGGCCCTTTGCTCAAGAAGTGTCTGATTGCATCATGTCCTGACTTAACTCTCCAAAACTTTGCTCCATCTGTTTTCTCTTGTTATACTACCTTCTGTCTCTCCCTAAGAATATCAAAACTCTCTTCTTCCTTGAGGAGGCCTCTTACTGAAGTCAGCTGGAGGTGAGCTAACACACTGTTCCACAATTTTCAAATCTGAATGCTTTGCGTCAGCACAGGCCCACCCACAGTGCAGAACTGCAAGGCTCCTGGAGCCACTTGTGTGACTCATTCTGTAGTCACAACATTTTACTCACCATACTGGCTTCAGATCATGGTGGGATTTTTCAACATTGAAATTGGCCTTATATTATCACTACAGATTCCATTTTTGTAATTCTTTCCATTTTAGATTTAAAAGTTACACAAGATAATGCATGTTTATTTTAATGGGAAAAGATGCAGAGTTTTATTAGTAAACATTCAATGACCTCAGAGGTCTCAATCCACCTCTTAGCTCATCCCCTTGTGGTAACCACTCTTAACAGCCTGACCTTTTCATTCCTTTTAAGCCTCTTCTTCATACTCTTTCCCCGGGATGTTCTTATTTGGATATATAACACATGTAAATTTTAAAATTTTGTTTTGTTTTCACTAAATTTGAACCATTTTCTACCCATTACACTCAAATTTTCTTTTTGCACTTACAGTATACTATAAACATCTCTTCAGGTCAGTAAATATAAATACAACTTATACTTTTTATAACTTCAGGATATGGGTATAACATAATATATCCAGCATACTCCAAAAAAACTATATATATATATATATATATATATAAAAATGTGCTTTTTTTTTTCTTTCCCAAAGCAGGTGAGTTTAAAAGACAATGAGATTGCTGCATCAAAGGCTATGTGTCTTTTCGTATTAACAGTTATTAACAGATTACATTCCAAAAACGATTCTAGTAAGTCTCCCTCTTGTGTTTCTCAAATGTTGTCAGCAGGGAGTATTTTCACTCTTTTAATTTTTACCAATCTGCTGAGTTAAAAATAGTGTCTCATTATGGTTTTATTTTGTGTTTTTCTTACTACCAGAAATGTTAAAGATAGTTTTACATGCTTGTTGATGTTTGAATTTTGTCTTCTGTGAATTGTTTGTTTATATTCTTTGCTTCTTATTTTCTTCAATTATTTGTCTTATCATTTGTGTACTGATAATACCAAATATTAAAGCAAATTTAAAAGGCAAACAATAGAATCAGAAAAATTTATGGTGAATATGAAGGTAAAAGCATTAGCAACACTGAGCACACGGAAAACAATAAATATAGTTGAATATAATAATGTAATAATGTAATCAAATATGTCTCCTTGTTTTTCCATGGCTTCTGGATGTGCTGTCATATCTAAGAAGGGCTACCTTTCTCCACATCTATTGCCAAATCTAAGGTTGTGCAAATAGTCTTCAAAATTATTTCCAATAATTTGATGGTTTTATTTTTATATCAGACATTAATTAATATAGATTTAAAAAAAATATTGTTTAAAGTGGGAGCTGAGCTTTGTTTCTTCCAATGGAGCCACAAAAATGATCAGCACTTGATTTTTTAAAGAGTTCATGTATTCAGATGACATTTCCCAAGGGAGATATCCATCAAAATTAAGCTAAAGCCAGTTACAGAAATTTGAGAGCTGGGTTTTCCTTAATTCAATATATCTGTATTTGTGTAGGTCCTAAATTTGGTGATCTTTTTTACTTCACTCTGGGCCAAAATGTATTTCATAAAATTGTTCAGTTTTTTGACTTGTCTATGGGATCTGAAGTGAGAAAGACTAAATCTCACATATGTTGTTTAGCTTGTACAAGGTACTTACTTGACCTTTAGTAATTCATAGTTTCCTCACCTTTGTATGACCTTAATGAAATCTATAACATTGGGTTAGTTATTGTAAGGGTTACATACAATAATGCATTTAAAGAAAATAGCATAGTATTTAATAATAATAAGCTCTTTAAACAAACACAGTTATTAAATTAAACTCTATTAAAATATTTTTTTATTATCTGAGATAGACCTGGATGCCTGATTTAGAACTCAAACAAAAGAAATTTCAGATTATTACAAGGATGAGATATAATGAACCAAAGACTCTTGTTATATTTTAATATTATAATTTTAGCTTAATTTGTTTTTTTCTTTTAAATTTTATTCCAAAGGTAACACCAATGATTATATTTATTTATCATATTTTAGTTCTAAAAGATGTGAATTTTATACTATGGTCAGTTTGACTAATTAGATAATGCTGCGTGTCAGACATCCTTCTTATTTTGAAAATGTGTTTATGAAAGATGGTAGAGACAACCATTACATGCTTTAAAATCAATATTTTGTTGATGATTATTTCCACTTAAATTTCTTTTTTTAATTTTATTTTTCAAATACAGTTGACATTCAGTATTAATTTATATTAGTTTCAGGAGTATAGCATAGTGCTTAGACAACTACGTAATTTATAAAGTGATCCCCCTGCTAATTCAAGTATCCATCTGACACTATATTATTGACCATATTTACTGTGCTGTACGCCACATCCCCATGACTATTTTGTAACTACCAATTTGTGCTTTTTAATTCTTTCACCTGTTTCACCAGCGCCCTCTCTTACATTTCTGAATAATCCCTGTATCATTTTGCCATCTACAGATATTCTCAGACTTTTATAGAATTGGATTTTTCTAAAATCCAGCAATTTCATTTAGTCACTGGGAAAAAGAACTTGGTTATTCTTTGATTTTTCTGCCTAAAAGCAATACGCACCACTGAATTCCTGTTCATTCACCATCCCAACCACTTCAGACAACAGGTTTCCATTTCTTGTGGCACTACTGGTTCCTTTGCAGTTTGATCAATGAGCACATTCACTTTAGCACTGACTTTTTTACCCTAGAAGTAAAGTCTCAGCTTCAAACTGGTATATTATATTATAGTCTATCTTTTATCTTTTTAGAAGAAACTTTTTTAAAATTTACTTATACAGCAGGAAAAAGATTAATCCACCCCCTTCAAGTCTTGCATCAAAAAGAATGTAGTACATACATGGATTCTAGCGTATGTTCTAAATTGTTTTTGTTTACTGCCAAAGAAAAAATTGAATCTGGTTTACTTCTGTTTTAATCAAGTTTTTTGTTTGTTTGTTTGTTTGTTTTAGCTCTTAATAAAAAATAGAATTTAAGCCCTGGCCGGTTTGGCTCAGCGGTTAGAGCGTCAGCCTGCGGTCCTGAGAGACCCGGGTTCGGTTCCCGCTAAGGGCGCGTACCTCGGTTGCAGTTTGTCCCCGGCCCTGGTCGGTCATGTGGGTGGCAGCCACTCGATGTGTCCCTTCACATCGATGTTTCTCTCTCTCTCTCTCTGTTCCTCTCTCTCCCTCCCACTCTATGTGAACAAAAAATGGAAAAATGTCCTCGGGTGAGGATAAAAAAAAAAAATAGAATTTAAACTGAGGAAAAGGAGAATTTATTGCCTTTTCTAAATTACAGCTCCAGGATTAGAAAAAGCTCATGTACTGCAGGGTTGAATGCCAGAATGACCTGTCTTTCCATCTCTTGGCTCTATGTAATTCTGTGGTAGATTTCTTTTTATACAGGTTCTGCTAGTGTGATGATCACAATGATCACCAGGTGTACCAGGTTTATATGCTACAAATTTCAGTGCCAACACACACACAAAATGCTTCTTTCCTACGAATTAAAATACCCAGAGCTGATTTGACTAATTCTGAGTCATCTTGGATCAAGTAATATTTCTTAATTATTTGCTGTGACTCTAATTGTCCTGGCTCAAGTTCTTGCCTTTCCCTTAAGTCTACAGGTAGAGTCCACTTGACCTGAAACACATGGCCTAAGAGAACAGAGGAATAATTCTCCAGGAAAATCCAACGTCCCATAACTGATTGCTTCATAACTTAACCAACAGGTAGTAGAGTTAGTCTTTTTGTTGTTAGCCACTCTAATGGGTGTAAAATGGTATCCCATTTGTAGTTTTCATTTGCAGACTCTCAATGACTAAATAAGTGAAGTAAACTTTCACGTGTTTATTGACATTTAGTACATTTTGTGGTAAAGTGTTCAAATCTTTGGTTCATTTACAAAATTGGGATGTTTGTTTTTTTTTATTGGTTTATAGGTTTCTTTATGTATTATGGGTACAAATTCTTTGTCATATGTCTTATATTTTTCTCAATGTGTGGCTTGTTTATTCATTTTATTATTGTTGTCTTTTGAGGAACATAAATTTTAAATTTTAATGGAATTTAATTAATTTTCAAGTTTTGGTTTAGTGCTATTTGTGTCCTGTCCCAGATATTTTGCTGATTCCGAGTTTTCAAAGGTAATCTTCTGTCTTCTTCTAGCAGATTTGTGGTTCTGAGTTTGATCTATATCAAAATACATGGGTATATGATCTATATCAAGATAATTTTCGTGTTTGGTGTCAGATAGGGAACAAGGTTTTTGTTTTCCCCATACAGATATCTAACATAGCAACATTTGTTTAAAAGCATTTCTTTGTTTACTGTATGAACTTGGCTCCTTGGTTGCAAATAAATTATCTGTATATTAACAGGTCTATTTCTAGACTCTCTCTATTCTGTTCAGTTGAGCAAATCTATACCAGTCCTATACTAGAGCTTTATGGTTAGTCTTTTTCTTTTCTTTTCTTTTCTTTTTGATACGTGCCCCTAGCGAGAACCAAATCCGGGGCTCTCTGGTCCATAGGCCAATGCTCCAACCGCTGAGCCAAACCTTCCAGGGCTATGGTTAGTCTTGAAATCAGGTAGTGTAAGAGCTCTAAGTTTGTTTCTTTTCTTTTTCTCAAGATTGTTTTACCTATTTTCTGTACATTTTGATATTACGTATTTTAAAATTTCTAAATATTATTGATTTTCCAGCTAAGTTATTTTATTTATTTTTAATTTAATACCATATCAGTAAAAAATACTATGTTTAGCCATAATTCTTTATTATTATGATTTTATTGAGATATTATGAATAAGCCACCATATGATCTAACCACATGAATGTTGTATGTGCACTTTAAAAGAATGTATTTTCTATTATTGTTGGGTGTAGCATTCTATAAATGTCAATTAACTCAAATTTGTTGATACTGTTATTCATATCTTCAATAACTTTGCTGTCACAGTAGGTCAATACCAACTAATGCCATCATATCTACAAAATTATTTGTAAACTAGATCCAATTATTTCCTCCTCAATAAAAACTAGTCAGAAGAACTTCTCATGAAGGCTTAAATGTGGGTTGAGGGAAGAGTAGAACCAGCAGAAGTATAAACATTCTGTTTATGTAACTTCCTTGGACTTCAGGAGATAGCTCAAATAAGTATATCACCGTTGAACATACCATGGTCTTGTGTACATCTACATTTTGAACTGATCTCATATTGCTTAGCTCTTGATGAATATTTCAGTTCTTAAAGTCTCCAAATGTCCAATGATCAGATGTTCAAGCCAAAAATGGTGTCTCCAAAGGAAACTTACTTTCCAAAAGTGGCTAGGATTTGTTTAGAATTCTAAGATTTTGTTGTGATTTTCCTATCAAAGCCAGCCACAACCTTCATAGAGTATATTTATGGAGCATTCAAGCATCATTATACCTCTTGAATCATAGAGGCAAAAAATGGCCTGTATCATCTTTAGTCTGTATTCTCTGGAGAGTTTTTTCTAGTTTCCACTAAAAGCTGATACATCTTTAGATCATTCAGTAAATATGATATATGTTGATTCCAAATACTAAGCATTGTGGTCTTTTAGCAAAGATTACAAGGTTGAGCCCGGCTGTTGTGGCTCAGTGGTTGATCATCTACCAATGCACCAAGAGATTGCTGATTCGATTCCCAGTCCAGGCACATGCCCAGGTTGTGAGCTCAATCCCCAGTGGGAAGCATGCAGGAGGCGGCCAATCGATGCTCTCTCCTTTCCTCTTCCTCTCTCTCTAAAATCAATAAGAGAAAAAAAGTTAAAAAAAAAAAATTACAAGGTTGCAGAAAATGTGTTTCATTTGATAGGTGAAATTATGACATGTTAAAGACCACTTTACCACTCCCCTCTAGACACTTCAATGAGGTGACAGACCCCTTTTTTTCCAGGGACTCATCTCTCATCCTCTGTATCTCACTAAAGGATTTAGAATATGTTCAGGTCCAATTCATGGCATCTTTTGTGCAGTAAGAGGTCCTGTGGGATGGTAAAATAATCCCATTTCTGTTTATTAAATGACAGCAAAGAGTCAGGGTTGACATAGTTCTGACATACAATGCTAAGAGTCCTGCTGTTTCTTTCAGGTAAAAGTAATTGCTTCTAGAGGTCTCTACCTCTTATTTAAGGGAAAAAAAATATCATTTGTAAAAGGAGTGATGAGCTCTGATGATATGCCCCAGTGAAGATAGCAGCAGCAATTGGAGTGGACTGTCTGATTAAGCTTATTATAATCCACTGCCATGCTTCAATGGTAAATCAGTTTCTCACTTTGGCTAAAAGTAACATTAAAGAGAAATATGATAGCAGTTATTTTTTATTATATCTCCCTCTCTGGGGGTTGAAAGATCTGTGAGGGCAAAGGATTTTATTTATTTTATTCACTGCTGTATTCACACTACTTAGGTTGCTATTTGGCACTCAATCAAATATTTTTTTACTTAATGAATATTTAGATATAAATACATCAAAAGGTGTATGAGAGAATTAGAAGAGGGTGCAATTAAAAGAGGAAGTTGTAACTGAAGGTTTTTTTATGCAGAGGATTTTGGAATTTATTATGTATCATTACTGAATAAGCTTTAAAGCAATGTGATGATTTACACTTTAGAAATACGATTAAAATGTTAATAGGGATTATAGTTTAGAGGATGAAGAGCCTGAAGACAGGGAGGCCTAGGCAGTAGGACAAATTAGTGCCAGTCATCTAGGCCTTTAGGCAAGTCTCATCACTTAATCACTGTTCTGTAATGAGTTAGCTTAATGCTCATTTACGATAAAAAGTCTCAGTAAGAATAGAAATCAATTTTCTTAACTTTGTTAAAATATCTATAAAAAAGTACAGCAAATATCATCCTTAGTGATAAAGTATTAACCCATTTTCATTACGGGAGGAAAAAAACCTTGTCAAGGATGCAATTGAAATAGAAGAGACAGTCCTGGCTGCTGCCGCTGACTGCTGACTCGGCACTCAAGGCCATGCCATTTCTCCCTCAATATGAACAATGCCATAGAACATCCACTCTGTGAATGACTGTAATGAAGTGAGAAAAACTAAGACTATATTTCTTAATCATTTCTGAGCATTGCAAAGTAGAAGAGCACAGTGAAAATCACAAAAAGAACCAAGCATGTCCCTCTGCATGTTACATGAATGACTGTTATTTTATTATTTTTATTTTTTATTAATTACAGCTTTAGCCCTGCTCCATTCTGCCTACCCCCTAGATGAAAAGGCAGATTCACAACATAGAATGGCCCAGTCCAGAGCAAAAATACTTCCTTGGTTCTTCTTCAAAATAACCTAACATGAGCCCCAATCCAAAACAACCCCATCATAATACCTTACTGAGATACCCCATGGCTCCCATTGTGTATGCTCTCTCTTACAAAAAGTAATATACCTAACTTTGATTCTGGTATTTCTTGTGGTCCTTGGTTGGTGAGCATGTACACTATTTAATTGCAAGTATTAAATGTTACTCCAAGAATAAAGGAGAAGAAAACAGATTCTCTTAAAAGGTTATAAGTGAAACAATATCTCCAGGATGCTTAGATTGTACTGAAAGTTGGAAGGTGAAGGGAACAGTCAGAAAAATGACTCAGGATCTAACTCACACTGACAGTTGTGTAGGTTGTGTTCTTCCAAAGGGTGTGATGCAAAGGGAGCAGGGAAAGCTGAAAATGGAGCCCCACTCCTTAACCTGTGAGCTCTCAAACAGGGAGAGAGGGGACCTTTGGAAAACTGCATGGTGGCACAGTGTGACTTAACCATGGTACTCTTGAGGTTTAAATTTTTGCTGTGGACTCACCGTGAGTTATGAAATTTTATGAGGAGGAGGAGCTGGGGGATGGGGGTTGATTTGGAAGTCTTGAGTTTCATGTAGTGGCTGAGGTAATCAGGGATAAAATACACATTTATGACATGATCAACCTTAATTGTCTCACACCGAAGGTGGCGGTGAGGTTGTGATATCTGGGTCAGGGCACCTTCTGGCAGGAACAAACAAGCCTTTGTTCAGGGGAGAGCAATCTTCCTTTGAACACCTGCACCTGTGTGTCTCTCTCCTAATGTCTCGAGAACAGGAAACATTCTCTGGTACTCCCTTAATTCCTGCCCATTGATTCCTGAAGGCGAGGGGGAGGGCAGTCTACCGTGAAGGATGCGAAGTTCCTGTTTTCCCTCTGTGATTTGTACTGTTAGAGATGTGGTGGTCAGGGACGAATCACAGAACAGGATGCTCTGTCTTTTTTTTTTCCTTTTTTTTTTTTTAATTAATTAATTTTTGTTACAGATGTTTCTCTTTTTTCCCCCACTGATTCCCCCCTCTTCCTCCCTCCCTGCCCTTTCCCCAGTTTGTTGTCCATGTCCACTGTTCACGCATACATGCTTTTAAGTTCTGTGGTTTATCTCTCCCCCACCACACCCTTCTTTAAGGGATTGTCAGTCTGTACCCCACTTCCGCGTCTCTGGGACTACCCCATTCCTCAGACTGTTATGTCTTTCTCTGTTTGGCTTGTTTCACTTAGGATGACACTTTCAAGGTCCCTCCATGTCGTCTCAAAGGATAAGAGATCTTTCTTTCTTACAGCTGCGTAGTACTCCATTGTGTATATGTACCACAGCTTTTTGATCCATTCGTCTACTGATGGACACTTGGGCTGTTTCCAGATCTTAGCGATTGTAAATAGTGCTGCTACAAACATGGGGGTACATATATTCTTTCTGATTGGTGTTTTAGGCTTCTTAGGGTATATTCTTAGAAGTGGGATCACTGGGTCAAATGGAAGTTCAATTTTTAATTTTTTGAGGTAACACCATATTGTTTTCCCAGGATGCTCTGTCTTGCGTTTACCCATGCTTTCTCCTTCTCTCTGATTGGACTACTCTCCCAGTAGGTTTGACAAATAACTGACCTCCCCTCAAACTCAGTTCTGAAATCAGCTCTTCAGTGAAGACTTCACTGACTCCTGAATTGAGCTGACACCTTCCCTCTTTGAACCTTCAATATTTTTATCATGGCACAAGTATCAAATTAATACCATGGATTGCCCTGGCCGGTTTGGCTCAGCGGTTGGAGCGTCTGCCTGCGGTCCAGAGAGACCCAGGTTCGGATCCCCGCTAAGGGCACGTACCTCGGTTGCAGTTTGTACCCGGCCCTGGTTGGTCGTGCGGGTGGCAGCCACTCGATGTGTCCCTTTCACACCGATGTTTCCTTCTCTCTCTCTTCCTCTCTCTCCCTCCCACTCTATCTGTACAAAAAATGGAAAAATGTCCTCGGGTGAGGATAAAAAAAAAAAATTAATACCATGGATTTTTTTTACATATTTCTTTCTCCTTTAGAGTGCATTATACCTTTTATTTTTTTGTCCCTATTACTCAGCACAACATCTGACACATTATGGTGTTTGATTACTGAGTCAAATACATTGGACTGAATTGATTTGAAGATAAACTAATGTGGTGTAATGGAATGAACACAGGATCCAAAGGCAGAAAACCCTGTTTCTTACCATTGCGTATGCTAAATGCATTCATTCATACAAGTCTCTCACCCTCTGTACCTTATCATTTCCTAAAGTGTAAAAATGAATGTTTGGGTTGAACTTTTTTTTTTTTTATCCTCACCCGAGGACATTTTTCCACTTTTTGTACAGACAGAGTGGGAGGGAGAGAGAGGAAGAGACAGAGAGGGAAACATCGATGCGAAAGGGACACATCGAGTGGCTGCCACCCGCACGACAGGGAACAAACTGCAACCGAGGCCCACGCCCTTAGCGGGAACCGAACCCGGGTCTCTCCGGACCACAGGCCGACGCTTCAACCGCTGAGCCAAACCGGCCAGGGCTTGGGTTGATCTTTAACATCACTTTTAGTATCAGTGATTCAGTGATTCAGACTTATGTTCCACAAGCTTGATCTTTTTAGCCAAGTTTTCATAATTTGTATGAAGATAGGTGATGCATTCCTAGGTGAGGAAGATCAAAGGGTTCATTGATAATAAGGTTTTTGCTAAGCGCTAAGGGCTGACTAGGAAATCTGGCTAAGAACACTTGAACATTTCCCAAGGCTATCAGATCTTTCACACCGACTTAAAAACAAACAGGAGCATAATTGCTCAAGCTTTTATCTGAGTGGAATTCATACAATAAACTTGAGGTCTATTGAATTACTTTGAATACAAAAACGTTTACATCACTGCATAAATTTGGAACCTGTGATTTATTGGAATGATTTTAAAGCTTATACACATACAATAAAACCTATGTCATTAAAGAATAATTCCCTTTTCATATTTTGTATTAAAAACACCTTTGGCTGCCAGGAACCAATTATCATAACAGTGTGATTTCAAATGAATTAAATAACGACAGTAGCTCTAGCATTATGAAGATGATGTGTACAAATGATTGAATTGCCTTTGAACTGTAAAACAAGGACTTTTCCATTATCAAAATTATAAAATTTCCTTAAGCTGCTTTATAGAAGAGATAGGTAATTTTTTATACCATTAGGTGGATAAAAATATATTTTATGTAAAATAATTTAAAAATACAAGTAATATTTAACTTTATCAGCCATTATGTATCTATAATATTTATATCAGGGTGGTGAGGGCAAGGAATATGTTATTATAGGGTGGTGTCTTCAGGCTTATATTAATTATACAGTCTTACATAATGGTCTATGTATTGGTCAATGTACTCTTAAGAGTGACAAGGACAGTTTAGGTCATTGTCTTACCCTTTAATAAGTTATTACTGAAACTCAGTATAAACATAAATAAAGCATTAAAACACTAGAAATTTTACGCTGAAAAAAAATTGCTATCATTATATTAAAATGACTTTAAAGTCTGAAAATTACATTGTTCAAAAAACTGCCTTTGACTAAAGAATGTCATTTGTGTAAATACCAGGTCTTAGATATATTCAGTCTGAGATCTGAAAAATGATTATTAGTTCCCAAATGATGGAAAATATGTCTATTCTTTCATTTTTGGTATAAGGCCAATATAAATGTGCTAAAGCCCTAAAATTATTTTAGTACTGAAAAATTTCCAGGAAAACAAAGCGCTCGTTCTTAGTAATCATCTTTTTAACCAAGACCATGTTCCACATATGACACATTGAAATCACTTATTATAAATCCCAGGAAAATTGGTATTACTAAGGGAACAGGTGTATTAGTTTGCTACTGCTACTGTAATAAATTCCCATGAACTTGGTGCTGTCAAACAACACAAATTACGTTCTCGCAGTTGTTAAGGTAAGAAGTCCCAAACGAATCTCACCGAGCCAAAATGAAGTTGTCATGGGGCTGCATTCCTTCTGAAGGCTCCAGTGGAAACTCGGTTTTCTTTGGCTCTTCCAGCTCCCAGAGGCCACTGAATGCTTTGGTTTACGGCCCCGTCCTCTGTCTTTCCAGTTCAACTCCAGTCTCTGCTTCTGTCTTCCCAGCTCGTTTCGTGACTTCCACACTCTAGCCTCTGGAAGGACCCTGTGAGTACACTGCACGTAAAGAATTTATCCAGGATAATCTCCCCATCTCAGTATTGTTAACTTCATTACATCTGTGAAGTCCCTTTTGCCCTGTAAGGGAACATGTTCACAGGTTCTGGGGATTTGGACATGGACGTCTTTGAGGGAACACTTTTCTGTTTTCTACACATAGACCCTTTTGCAGTATGGTGAACTCTACTGTTTCCTTGTCAGAATAATGTTTTTCAATGCATAAAATAAAATACATAAGTATACAATGGAAAAAGTCATATCAAAATACAATAATCAAAATATTTAAAAATAAATGCGTGCTTTAATAATACGGGCACTTTTTACATTACTGCATTAAATAATAATTGCAATGGCTGTTAAGAACTATAATTTCAAGGTAGTAAAGGACATAAACAATATTGTTCATAATACAAATATATTTATGATCCTACTGCACACACACAACAGAAAGAAAATATTTATGATTTGTCAGTGTGTGCGTGCATGTGTGTGTGTGTGTGAGATTCCCATTGATCAATATGAGGCCAGCAAATTGCTATTCTACAATTCTAAACTGTATTTGCTTTTTTCTATCCTTCAGCTACTAATTGAAAAGTAAAATAAACTAATTATGGACATTCTTTATCAGAAATCTCTATTATGAGATTTTCATTCTGCTAAATACTAGACATGAAAAATTCTTCTGTGTGTATTTAAATTTCAATATATCATCCAGATTAATTTTAATATTTATTAAGCAATGAGATTTTTATAGGTACCTGATATAGCACTTGTTGTTTAGGAGCTTGTATTTGATTTAGCACATAGAATATACATATTTTTCTACATAAACACCATCTAAATTCACTTTGGATATATTGGGGTCTAATTACTTATCATTTTTTGTTAAATAAAATTTTCTTTACATTTTCATATGATAAGCAAGCTATGTCCTTGCAATACAAAACAAACTAAAAGAGTTAAGAACTATAAAGACTATGGGAAGCTGAAAGTTTACCTTCAAAAACATGTTTTTATTCCCAAAAGACTGACCTAATAAAATAGAAGTCTTTCATTTTTTTACTTGACTTTATTCCCTAATAACCCATCTTCAATAAGTTCTAATTAAAAGGTATAAATTATATAGTTACATACTAAACATATATGTCTGACTAATTAGAGAAAGATTGAAATATGTTTTAATACATCCAGGACTTCAAAACTAAGGAATTTAAGCTAAAATATATCATTCTGATGCTCAAGGCTTAGTATGGAGACACCTGAGGATTGGATTTGTAGAGCTTTTAAAAGTTCTTTATAGCATCACTTTAAAATAATCAGTGTGTTCTACTTAATCATAGAGCCTGCTTATACTTTCTAATCAGGAATTCTGTTTATAGTTTGATTATCTAATAAGCATATCTTTCTGGTTAATGGGAAATTATAGACTAAATGCAATTGTTTAACAAAGAAAGTAGGTTCTCAGTCAGACGGATCACATAGAAATGATTTTGCATGTGCAAGTCCCTAAGTACTATCTTAGCTTCACTGCCTTTGTGGACATGGTGAGTAATTGTGAAAAAGAAATGGTCTGTAATAATGATAGGAATACTGAGCTGCACCCGTGAAACATTTCATGTTAACTTGTCCTTACTGACATTGTTGCCACTTCATTCCTGTATTAATCAGGCAGTCAACACCTGCCCATTTTTGGTAGTTTCAAATTCTGCAATTTTTGGGGGTAGGGTGGTGGTTATCTGTGGTCTGTGTGTGTGTGTGTGTGTGTGTGTGTGCGCGCGCAAACAATTAACATAAAACAGGAAGCTGCCTGCTAAACTTATTTGAGAATATTTGAATAAGGCTAACATCTACTATATTAATGTTCATTTTTCTTCTTGACTAAAGACATTTTCTATAAAGAAAAGAATCCCCATGTTTATTTGTATTTTGTTTTTGATGTCACAGCCTTAGGTAAATTGATGCAACATGGCTGAGGCATTTAAGATCTCAATCATTGGGAAAGTATGCTTACTAGGTAGTATGTACCTTTGATCAAGTAATGAGATAAATATGAGTACTATTCCGGGAGTCAGAAGTGACATTTGCTGAGTGGAATGTTATGGGTAGTTTATAGGAAGTACAACTTGAGAAATGTCTTTATTTATTTGCCACTAAACATCATTAAAATTTTGACAATGACTTGTCAAAGATATGTTCAAATGTGACTGCATTTAATAAAATATAAAAATTTGTCTGGCTGGTGTGGCTCAGAGGTTGAGCATCAACCCATGCACCAAGAGATCGCTGGTTTGATTCCGGTCAGAACACATGCCCAGATTGTGAGTCTGGTCCCCAGTGGGGGGCATGCAGGAGGCTGCCCGTCGATGTTCTCTCTCATCGATGTTTCTATCTCTCTCTCCCTCTCACTTCCTCTCTCTCTCAAATCAATAAAGAAAATAAATAAATAAATAAATAAAATATAAAAATTCAAGTACTAGGATTTTTAAGAGTTAGAAAATTAGAGACAAACAGCATATTCATTATTATTTACTGTATTTAGTATTTACTTACCAGACATTTATTAAAAAACACTGCTTAACATTTATTCTGCTGGGCACTGGGAAGATAAAGGTGAATGTCCCTCGGTCCTGCTCTGAAATCACAATTTGATGGAGAAGACTGTGAAAGAACCAAACTGAACCACAATACCTTCCCTGAAGTGGCAAATAGATGTATGTACAAAGTGCTCCGAGATCAGAGAGCAAAGGATACCTTTAATTTAAAAAATTTACAAAACCTTTCAAGAGAGTGTTTCTGGGGGACTTCACCAGGGAAGAGGAGGTGCAAACGGTGGGTGAATTGTTTATTTCAGGAGTCATGAATGGTGAAGTACAAATGAGCACAGTCTGGAAGCCTGAGTTTTAGTCTTTTCTCTTTAATTCAGCTCTGGTCAACCTTGGCAAGGTTATTCAAGTTCCCAAACTATGCGGCTGTAAGAAACATCTCTTATCCTTTGAGACGACATGGAAGGACCTGGAGAGTACTATGTTAAGCGAAATAAACCAGTCTGAGAAAGACAAGTATCACATGATCTCATTTAATTGTGGAATATAATGGGAAAAAAAAATAAGGTGATGAACAACATAGACCCAGAGACATGGAAGTGGGGTTCAGACTGACAAACTTCAGAGAAGGGGGTGGGGAAAGGGAAGAGATAAACCAAAGAACTTATACATATAAGAATAACCAATGGACATAGACAACAATGCTGGCAGGGGAGGGGGAGCGGGAACAGGAGGAGGGTGTCAATGGGGGGAAAGGAGAAACATCTGTAACAAAAATAAATTAACTAATAAGTTCTCTAAATTAAACTACACAATAAAAAAGTTTAACTTTTTAAATTGGGGTGCAGTTCTTCTTAGCTGTACCATTTTATGATTCCTTCTGAGACTCAACAGAGTTTTAGTAATGGTGCCTGGGGTTTAAGCAATTCATATTATTCATAATCTTTTCTCTTTCCCCAGTTGCTGAGGTTGCCACCAAGAGGTTTTCACAGTGGGGAAATCACAAAACCCCTGGAAAGTGCTGCCGTGTCTAATGAAATAGCACTTTCTCTTTAGAGGAGAGTGTACTATCCTCAAGTGATATGTCCTGCAGTTTTATGGAAATTGGGCTATTCTAAATTGTGACATGGGTGAGGACTGGATGACTTAAGGCTACTGGACTGATCTTTTTAACTGTTGGAATAATTCTTTTGTGGACTAATTAGGCAATCTCTCTATATAACCCCACCCTGTTTAAGTTTTTTAGACACTCTGAGAATACTTCGTTTTATAGCCAATAACACAGAGAAGAAAATTCTTTTATGCTTTTGAGATGATGCAATTAAACTGTAGCCACAGGCTTACTAAGAATGTTCCTCTCTTCTATGGCGTTTAATCGAAAAAATATGTGACTCCCAGGTAAGATGGCAAAATAGTGCACGTTTGTTTAACTCCTCAACCTGAACTTTAAATGGAGGTAAATCCCACAAGCAAATACATAAAACAAAACCTAAACAAATTAAAAACAGAAAAAAGAAACAAGTGGAGAAGAAACTATTTCTATATTGAAATTAGGAAACAACTACAATTTCATAGACATGTTAAATAATGCCTGCCCCATACAAAACAGTTTGAAAAACAACTTTGAAATATGACATAAATCCTTAATTTCGAGTTTAGAGCAACATACTAGAAATGAGAAAGTTCAGGAAGGTGTTTGGGCTGTGGGTATGTTTCAGCCATGGGCAACATAGAGAACTTCTGCTTGGCATCTATGTCTTCCATGCAGAACACGTGTGAGTCAGATTGGCAGAATGAGATCACTTACCACCACACCTTTGAGATGTTTGCCTATCCTGCTCATCACATTTGGGAACCATCCCTTCTTGCTCAGCCCACCAGCAGTGCCTGCCTGGCACAATCCCGCTCTAAGTCCCTTTCCTACCCTGATCTCCATGACTCATGTGCTCTCCTAACTCTCCACTCAGCTGGATAACTCATCATCAATCTGAATGATTGTGCAATCTGCGTGTTAGCTTCATCTTTCTCATGCTGACCATGCTGCTTGATATGAATTTCTTCCTCTGTTTCTTCCAGGAATGTGTACCTGTGGCAATCCTACCCAAACTTCAAGGTCCACTCAGAAGCAGCTTTCTTCATAATCCTTTCTTGATTGACTGACTTTTTATAGGATAGCCAAATAATTTCTCCTCCTAAGAAGACCTCTATGCGTCATTCTTTATGACATCTCATGTTTTCCCTCACAACACAGTCACTTCTGCTTCTGATGTTAATTTCTGAAGGTGCACACCATGCTGGTTTTATATTTACTTATTCTTCATATCTCCTAGTACAGTGCTTTGCATAAAATAATCATCCTGGGAGTGCTGGTGCATCTATATTTGGTTTTTCAAATTTGAGAATCAAATAAACAGGAAGAGCCTTTAACTCCTGAAAGATGTTTTTCTCTGAACAGTGCAAGTCTCAGCATAGTAAAGAGCATCTTTCAAGGTCCTGGAATTTGTCATCCTGACGCAAATGAGTTCCTCTGTGCCCTTAGACTTTGCCAAACCTCTAACGCGATAACTATAGAGTTTAACCTGGAAGGTCTTATTAGAGCTCAAGTGGTTTGAATGTTTTCTCTCAAATATTCAATTATCTTACATAAATTACCTCACTTTTTCGAAACGTATTGTTTATATATCATTAAGTCATTTGGACAACATTATAGGCAGAATTGTTTTGTAATTTTTCTTGCTCAAATCACTTTTATGGTATTTTTCCTCTATTCTTTCTTCTAATGTACTGTTTTACACACACACGAGTATCTGTAAATTATATGTAGTTTAAGATCATAGTTGGAACAGCTGTGGATCAGTCACAGAACATTGACACCTCACATTCATCATGCGTTCCTCCCCTACCCGATTCCCCTGCCTTTTATCTTAATTTTTTAATTTGGAAATAATTTTAACTTACATAAAAGTTGCAAGGATAATGCAAAGAATATATACACACACACACACATACATATATACACATGTGTATATGTTATATATATGTATGTATATATATAAATAAATAGATAATTTATATTTTGTTTTTCTCAGAATTTTTAAGACTAAATTGCAGATATTATTGCCTTCCTTTGCCTCTAAATATTTCAGTGTGATTTCCCACAAAATAGATATTTTCTTACACAACCACAGAGCAGTTTCCAACTTCAGTAAATTTAATATTGACGTAATACTATTATTTAACTTGCCATTCATATATTCGAATTCTTATTTTGATTTGTGATTTTTTATGTGTTATTAACATATATATAACCGTGGCATATACAAGAATATATAATACAAGGTTTTAACTCTTTTTCTATAATTTCCTACTAGATTCGTGATTCCCGAATTGTTCCATATGTATTTGAAATTTTGCACGATTGGCAAAAAAAAAAGAGTGATTTAATGGAACAGACACAGGCCTGAGAGTCAAGAGAGCCAGTGGCAATCAGTCAGCTTTAAGAATTTTTTCAAAATAATTTGCTTTCTTGATTTCAAGTCTTCTTTGTGAAATGAGGCATACCATTTAAACTCTTTAGTCCATTGTTATTTTAATGCTAGCCATAAAATAAAAGCTGAATTTCTACTGATTAAATTTCTTTTTGAAATTGATATGCAAATTATTTCAAAACTTGGAAACATGATACAAGCATATGTCAATATTATTTCTGATTTTTGGTCTTCACTTCTCTTTATCCAATAAGATTTTATGCAATGATTTGCTAGCTTTCAGTTATCTTTCTGAAAGCACAGTCTTTATTGTTGACTGTAGGCCAACAGTGAGTCAACATGTCTATCATCTTTCAGAGTAAGCTTCTTTCAATAGTAATGACCAATACTGCCCATTAAGTACCTGTTATATGCTAGACATTATTACCATTTAATTCCATAAAACCTTAAAGAAATAGGAATTACTTCATCATTTTATATACACCATCTATAATCCCCAAACGATTTATCAGGATAGCCACTACTTATAGATACAAAAGCCAAAAATTAAGGACATTAAGGATTTGTCCAAGTCTATTCCAATAAAGACAGATGTTATAATCATAGTCCAGTAAGGTCTTACTTACTTCAAAGTCTCTGATAGTTCATCCATGCCATATTTCTTCATCTTGATATTATGAAATTTAAAAACTATATTAGACAATTAACACAGCCAAAGTACTTTATAGTATGTATAGTATACATATAAAACATAGAGGAAATCAGTAATTCATGTTAAATATTTTGCTTCTTGTCTATATTGTTTCTATTAAATGTTTTGATGATGTCTTTTTCTTATGTTAGATGCTACTGCTAACACTCCTAAAATATTTGCTAATGGAATGGTTATTTCATGCTACACATTTATATTAATAAATCTAGTCTATTTAGTATATTGTAAAGTTCAAAGTATTGGTTAAACCCACAGATGGGAGCTGAAGTAAAAGAATAAAATTCAGCCCTGGCCGGTTTGGCTCAGAGGTTAGAGCATCGGCTTGCGGACCAGAGAGTCCCGGGTTCGGTTCCTGCTAGGGGCACATACCTCGGTTGCAGTTTGTCCCCAGCCCCGGTTGGGGTTGTGTGGGTGCAACCACTCAATGTGTCTCTCTCACATCGATGTTTCTCTCTCTCTCTTCCCCCCTCTCTCCTTCCCGCTCTATCTGAAGATAAATGCAAAAAAAAAGAATAAAATTCAAAAGCATATGTCATACTCTCAGTAAAAGGCACTAGATCCAACAAATTGCAGCTGGATTTAATTATTTCTAGGAAACTTCCCAGAAAAAAATCATCCTGGGTCATGCTTTTGAGATAGTGTACCGATTAAGTAAACAAACCAGGAAGCCACAGATCCTTGAAACTAAAGAAGATAAAGTATCATCTTGGAAACCCTAACCTGTTCATGAGATAGTGTTCCAATGACACATGCTGCTAACTGATAACAAATTTCAAAAAGGCAGTGTAGAAGGTAGAAATTAATGTGTAATCAGGGAGATGCGCTGTCATTCTAGAAGGTTGGTCCCAGATATATCTATCTCAAAAATACAGAAAATCAAATAATGAGAGTACTAAAGCTTGTCAAGTGTGCCTTAGGAACACCTCATTTTATGGTTTATTAGACATTCAATAGGCAACATTTTTCTATAAAACCTAGTTTCCAGAATCATTGGGAAAAAACTAGTCTGTTCAGAAAATTGACTCATTATTAGGCTAGGATAATATTCGATTCTTCTTTATTCAAAATAAATAAATTGGAATTTGGTTTCTAAATCAGGCTGTAGTCAGAAGATCTGACCACAGTAATGTGATTCAGCATCTTTGAGTGAGCACTTAAGACTAAGTTTTGAAAATGGAAGGTTTAGAGACCAGATCCTGACCCTGGTGCAGGTTCTACTTGAAGCAGGTTCTACTATCACCCTCACACCAGAGATTGGACCCCAGTTAAAGAAATGAGTAATGAAACAGTGGGATTTTGAATACATTTATCTTGTCTGTGACCTGGAAAATGGTCTGACTCTGAAGGAAAAATCATGTGTATTTTTATATCTCTTCTCCTTATGAGAAAAATAGAAAGCAGAGTCCTAAAGGTATATAATTTTATAAATGAAGGAAGAGAAGCAAAAATTATATGTTAATTTTGATTAAATGTCCTCTAACAGCATTTGTTACCTTGGTTTAAATCAGATATATACAAGATAGTTATACAATAAATATTCATAAAATAATTCTTAAATTATGATTAATAGATTTTCAAGCACAAACATTTTTGATCAGACACTCATGATTTACTACAGAACATTCTAAATTAAATGTCCCCCTAAACAAGTCTCCACTGACAAAGGAATAATTCAATTGTGCCCATTCTTAATCTTCTCTGATGGATGGCTCTCTTTAGGTAGTTACACACATCACTTTCATCTACACGATTTTCTGAAATCCAGCTACGTGTAGCTAACAGATTTGGATTTCAATTGTGTTTAGACATATTTGGCTTATGACATTGGAGCTAAAACCTGCTGGTTTTATAATCTTGACATGCTATTGGGGGTTAAACCAGCAAAAATATATAATATTGATCTCAGCCAAAAAATAGATGAAGATAGAAGTCTGCTTTCCAGTTATAATAGGTATGAATGTGGTCAAATGGCCTTTGCTCATCAAAAGAAACAATTTGAGCCCTGGGTGGTTTGTTCAGTGGTTAGATCAACAGCCCTCTGACTGAAGGGTCGACGGTTCTATCCCGTTGAATCAATGTGTCTCTCTCACATCAATGTCTCTCTCCTCTGTCTCTCTCAAGAAAAATACTAGAATAGAGTTGAGTTTTACACTAAGTAAAATCCTGAACAAGATTTCTTAGCTCAATTCAAAATTAATGAGACTTCTGATTTGTTTTTAGAGATGTATGTGGAAAGAAGATAGGACCACAGTTTTGGCTGTGGTCATAGCTCCTTACAACTGCCATTTGGGTTTAAAATCAGATGGACATTTGCTGTGTTATTAGAAGCAGCATCAGTCTGATAACCACAGGATAGATGAATATTTCAAATAAAAACTTAATTTGAAGAGATATGTTCCCAGAGATAAATGGTCTCAAATCTTTTAGGAACAAATTCTTCTTGAGAAATTTTCGGTTTTCCCATGTAATGATCTCATCACAATAAAGATGTGGTATGCCAGAGATCTTTACTGGTGGGAAAATAGTCCTACTTAATAATACAATTCTTTTCTAATCACAGATTTTTAAAAAACTAATATAAGATATTTGTCCCATTTGTTTTTTCGTTTTGTGGATGGAGAATGTAGAAACCAAACAGAAAACTTTCTCCAGATTGCAGTTTCTTAGTGACAAAATCAGGGCTACACATGCTGCAACAAGCTGACTTTTTGGAAACTAATAAATTTATTACAAGATGATAGCTGTAAGGCTTCCAGTGATCCTGATACTCTAATTCAATGTCTATAATACCTATTTTTTAGCAGTAACATATCTAGTACATGAAATAGAGTTATGAGAAGTTATGAGAAGTTTGAGCAAAATGATATGAATAATATTACCTAAGTAAGTCTAGGAAGTTGCTCTTGCTCCTCGTTAGAGAATATTTTTCTAAAAATGACTTGAACATCATGTCTGTCAACTAAGAGTGTCTGTATCTGCACACGTCTCAATAAGCATTGACAAATGTTTATTCAATTGTTCTCATTTTCACTTTTTTATATTAACCAAAAAATCTCCTGTCATTAAAAAATGCTGTAAGAAAGATCTCTTATCCTTTGAGATGACATAGAGCGACCTGGAGAGTATTATCCTAAGTGAAATAAGTCGGTATGAAAAAGACAAGTGTCACATGATCTCACTTATTTGTGGAATATAATGAAAAAAATAAGGTGATGAACAAAATAGACCCAGAGACATAGAAGTAGGGTTCAGACTGACATAACTCAGAGGAGGGGACAAGGGGGGGGGGAGAAGAGATAAACCAAATAACTTATGCATATAAGCATAACCAATGGACATAGACAACAATGCTGGGAAGGGGGGTGGGAGAAGGGTATCAATGGAGGAAAAAGGAGAAACATTTGTAACAAAATAAATTAATTAAATAAAAAAATATATATACTGTTTATGAAATGTCAGTTTCCAAGACTGCAGTTCTTTGTACATCAGTTATATTTTTGGTGGATGTTTATTCATCACTTTACTATTCTAAGTAAAAATTTCTCCAAATCATAATGTAAAATGGATTCACTTACTCCTTGCCCACTGGGCATGGATTCATGTGCATTTTATTTCATATAATTGCCCTTTCTTATTTAAGAATTGATCTTATCTATTAGTGCTAAAGTTTTTTATTAATGTATTTATGTGTGATTTGTTACTAACAGGTATGAGTCATGATCTATTAAATCAGAACACGGCATCAGAGCTCGGGAGCGTAAGGATGAATATAAAGCTTTGGTTCCTATCTATTCAAAGGACACCCTCTCTTTTTAAATTTTTTTTTATCTGTAATTGACATACAATATTATATTAGTTTCAAGTATAAAAGGACACCATTTCTCAGAGTAAATCTGTAGTTAAATAAATGTCACTGAACTTTAAATTGTTAAAGTTAATTTCTTCTAAAAAATGGACGCATGCATAAAATACCATATATTACAAGCAATAAGGGAGGTTAGATTGCATATAAATACCTTTGAAATCCATAAATTTGATGAGTAGTATACATACAATACAAATTAACAACGTGAAGGCAAAAGAATTGAGAAACTGATTCCTTCACTGGAGAAATAAATGAGAATATTAGGATCAGCAATCAAGTTCTAAGGAGAACTGTGGTTTGTTTAAAGAACTGTTGTGTTAAAAATTTCAATACAGCCCTGGCCGGTTTGGCTCAGCGGTTAGAGCATCAGCCTGCGGTCCAGAGACACCCGGGTTCAGTTCCCACTAAGGGCGCGTACCTTGGTTGCAGTTTGTCCCCGGCCCTGGTTGGGTGGTGTGGGTGGCGACCACTCGATGTGTCCCTTTCACGTAGATGTTTCTCTCTCTCTCTTTTCCACTCTACCTGAACAAAATATCAAAAAATGTCCTCGGGTGAGGATAAAAAATAAATAAAATAAAAAACATTTCAATACAAAGTCCAGTAGAATTGTCATTTGAACACTTGGAATTAGGTTATAAATCCCAGGTTAGAATTAGAGGTTGAAGATAAAGTTTCAAATTATAAAAGCAAAAATGGATGTGATCTCAAATGTGGTTTCCACCTGAAGATATAGAAGAACCAAAGATATTACTTTACAATTTTACCATTTCAAAAGACATAATTTTTTTAGTTTTGAAGACAATGTTTCCATTATTTAAAAAATTATGTTCTTCTATGCTGGATTTATTTATTTATTTATTTATTTATTTATTTATTTATTTATTTATTTATTTATTTATTTTTGTTAATCCTCACCCAAGGGCTGTGTCCTGCATGACCTCGGGGATTGAACCTGCAGCCGAGGTAAATGCCCTTGACCTGGAATCGAACCCAAGACCCTTATGGTCTGTGAGCTGATGCTCTAACTACTGTTCCAAACCTCCAACTAGCCAGGGCCTCTGCCATATTTTTAAATGCCAAAGTAAACACATTTCATTGAAATGGTTTTCTTATTCACTAATTACTTTTGAGAGATTTGTCAGAGGCATATAATTTGTTCTGCTTCAGTTTCCTGATAAAAAGCTGAGACTATATTGCCCTGGCCGGCTTGGTTCAGCAGTTAGAGCATCAGCCGGTGGAACAGAGCCATCCAGGTTTGATTCCTGCTACGGGCACGCACCTCGGTTGCAGTTTGTCCCCGGCCCTGGTTGGGGTTGTGTGGGTGGCAACCAGTCAATGTATCTCTCTCACATCGATGTTTCTCTCTCTTTCTCCCTCTCTCCCTTCTGCTCTATCTGAAGATGAATGCAAAAAAAAAAAAAAAAAAGTGTCCTCGTGAGAGGATTAAAAAAACAAAACTGAGAGACTATATCTTAAAACTTGATGTACTAGCATTGGTAAATGTTAACAGGAGTCAGGGACGAAAAGGAACACATGTCTATTAGTTTGAAAATTGACCCTTAAGTGAAACCATTAACCCATGGCAATTTTATGTTCTCTTAGGTCACCATGGCAATGGAAATGAATCAGCTTTTCATGGGACAAAATACGTACTTCAAAAATGTGATTTATATGGGAATAATTTTTTTTCAGTTTTCATGTTCATTTTTACAAAATGAATGCCCTCCTGATTTTAACCCCTTTTCTGCAGGGTCGGTACTGTTTTGGTGAGGGATGTTGCAATTATATGCAATAAAGAGTGGATGAGGTCATCTCACTGTTTATACTTTTGTTTGATAAAAATCCATACAAAGGATCCCTGACCTTTTTATCTGGATACATTTATATCCAGAAGCAAAATAAATTGATATGTGAAAGGAAAAATATGAATCAATTTAGGACAAACATTTCTAGCTAATTCAGTGGCTATGGGGTTTGAAACTTAAATATCACAGAAAACGGCCTTAGTTTTCTATTGTCAGATAAAAGCTCTGGTAACGTGTCACTTTGCTTTTTCGCTACTCTCTAAATTCTGTCTGGGACTATATTTTGTTCTAAATCAGTTTTACATGGTTAGTATCCACTCAACCTAGCAATTATCTGACCTTTATTCAGAACCTATTAAGTATAATGTGTATTAGAAGTGAGTACTTTATGGGATACAAACAAATACATAACAAAACAAGATTCCTGTTCTGAAGAAACAGTCTACTGAGAAGTCTAAACCACAAAAAGGTAATTAAAAATAAATTACAAAGTGAAAAAATAGAAACTACTCATCAGACATTGTTTTAAGAAAGAAAAGATCCCTGAGATATATAATAAAAGAAAAGACTTAGACTTTACGTTGTTGATGTCACCCTTGCTAAGGGCATGTAAAGTGGCAGTTTTGTTATGTATATCCTGTTACTAATTAAATAATTCAATTTGATCACCCACCATGTGTAAGTATTTAACTAAACACTGTATAGCAATGAATAAGACATAGTTCCTGACCCCAGGAAGTTTATAGTATAGTAGGGGGACAAACAGTAAATTATGTCCATCACTGTAATAGTTTCAGAATCATTTTTCTCATAATGAAAACTTTTTAGATTTACCCTTAGCAACTTTCAAACATGCAACACAGTTTTATTAACTATAATCATTTTGCTGTACATCATGCCCCTTAGACTTGTTTATTTGTTTGTAAATTTTACATATATAAATGAGATCACATGGTATTTGTCTTTGTGTGACTCATTCAACTTATCATAATGCCCTCAAGGTCCTTCCATGTTGTTGCAAAAGGCAAGACTTTTTTTTTTTTGGTAGCTGAATAATATTCCTGTGTGTGTGTGTGTGTGTACCACATTTTCTTTATCCATTCATTCACTGATGGATGCTTAGGTTGTTACTATATCTTGATTATTGTAAATAATTTTGTAATAAACATGGGAGTGCATATATCTTTTTGAGTTAGTGTTTTTTTCTTTGGATAACTACTCAGAGTGGAATTGTTAGATGTAGGGTAGTTCTATTTTAAACTGTTTGAAGCAACTCCATGCTGTTTTTCACAGTGGCTGTACCAACTTATATTCCCACCAATGGAGCACAAGGGTTTCCTTTTCTCCACATCCTCATCAACACTAGTTATTTGTTGTCTTTTTTATGACATCCAAGGAATAGATTATTTCAAATTGATATTTATTTATTTATTTGTTTATTTATTTATATTGAATTTATTGGAGTGACATTGGTTAATAAAATTATGTAGGTTTCAGGTGTACACTTCTATAATACATCATCTGTATGTCGTTTTGTGTGTTCACCACACCAAGTTAAGTCTCCTTCTATCACCATTTATCTCACCTTACTCTCTTCTACCTCCCTCACCCTCTTTCCCTCTAGCAATCACCACACTGTTGTCTGTGTCTATGAATCTGTTTGCTGTTTGCTTAATTCCTTCACTTTTGTCAAGCTGCCTCCTACCCCATCTCCTCTGACGGCTGTCAGTCTGTTCTCTGTATCTGTGAGCTGTTTCTATTTTGTTAGCTTATTTTGTTCATTAGATTTCTTTAATCAAGTAAGACTTTTCTTTTTAAGTGTGCAGTGATTTCTTAAGTCTGGAGGATATAGGCCATGTACATTTTGGTTCCTACCAAAAAACATTCAACATTCTCCTAAGTAATTAAACGGCAGTCCGGGCATCTAACAATAAACCCAATGGTGTACTGTGGGAAGACTATTAGTGCTCAGCTATATCCAGTTCTTTTCTTCTTGAGCACATGAGAGGAAACCATTTCCCAGTGTCTTCCATCATTTAGGCCATATCACTACTTCTGGCCAGTGAGATGGGAGAAAAACTAAAGTGGATTACTTTCTAGCTGAGCATTTAAGTGTAGTTTTCTACCTGCACCTTCTCTCTTCCCTTGCAGGAGAGACCCTGGGTGGCGTGTGTTAAGATACCAGAGTTATCACAAGATGGGAAGATCCTGGATCCCGCAGATTCTTTGCCTAAGACTGAAACATGAACACTGGTCGTTTAAAGCTGCTATGATTTAAGATTTTTTGGCTACTGGAGCACAGCCAATCATGAATTATCTGATTAATACATATAGTCTGAAAAAATAAACTCATATAAAAATAATACTGCATATTGACTTTCCAGGGTAAAAGTTGCACTAGGATTATTTCAACATTTGTTTTGTGCCTAATATTAAATAGAACCTCCATATACATAAAGACATATATTCATAATAAATCTTGAGTTAAGTATTACTAATCTCTCTCTCTCTCTCTCTTTTTTTTTTATAGCTGAGAAAACTGGGATTTAGTGAGGTTTTGACTGGCTCATGTTTATATAGCTAACAAGAGCCAGAATCGAGCTTTGAAGTCAGCCAACTTCTCCCCTCACTTACTCCAACTAGCCGTCATGTTCTGAGAAAAGCAATCACAGATTCCATCTATTCTTTATTACTCTAAGAATTTTTAGACAGGTAATTTGGTATCCAATTTCTTTTGCATCAGAGATTCTGGGTGTTACTAGTTTTGATAATCCTTTAAGTATTCAGATGACCTTTTGCCAGAGCATTTTGATGTCATACCTTATTTTATCTGCCAATATTTTTACAGGGCTTAAAAATTTTCATCATTCTTTATGGAGTAGTTATTAAACTCATTTTTTACCTACCACGATTTTTATTTCATGCATTTTCAGTACTTTGTGAATCTATTTCCCAAAATTGCATCTCTTAATGTCTTCCAGCACAACAGTTTATGTAGCACAGAGCTAGCTACATGGTTGCTGAGCACTCATTGTGCATCTCAGGAAGCAGACAATAGGGCAGTTGAAGTCTGGGCACTTACTGCGTGGCTCTTTCTCTGTAGGGCTGCTGCAGGGCGGTAGTGTTTCTCCACTAAAGGCCCCTCTTAGGTAGCGCTGTTCACAATGGCACACTCCCTCTTCTGCTCCTGTCCTTGTACCTTCAAGCCCGGATGTGATAACAGTTTTTTCTACTTCAAGCCATGGGAGACTGCATTATCCCTAACTGATGTCTCTAAATCTTGTTCCTATCTTTGTAAAAACCCCACTGATTCAAGTATCTTCATGTACTGTGTGTTAATCCACCATCTTTCTTCTTCCAGGAATCTAACTGATGCAATAATGCAATAGTTATGTAATTTAAATACCTATTGAAATGATTAAATATAATTGCAATATTTAGAAAGTAGAATTCCAAATACTGTGGACCAGCTTTTCCAAACTGTTTTCTTCGGTGCTCTAAAATTCCATAACATGCTCAGTGTGGTTTTTAAAATAAGGAATTTCTTTTGGTGCTACACTAATTAATATTTTACAGAAGGCTATTAGCACACCAGTGTCAGGTATAAAATTTCCCTTCCTCTTTTGGTTAGTTTTGTAAGTTTGCTGGAGTCTAGTTGTTTCAAAAACAACTAAAGCTTTTACTTTATTAAAATATAAAAGCATAATAGCTCTTGTGACAGAGGCTAGCTTTATAATGATGATGTTAAATGCATTTTCTTCATATTTTTCCACTAACAACATAATAAATTATTCGCAGCCCAGCAGCCCGTTTTATAAATCTAATTCAGTGAAAATAAATAAATCATACATATTTGCCTAGCGATTAGTAGAGAAAAAAGTATTGAAACCTATTTCTATTTGAATTTCCTCTCTAAATATGAAATTAATTCCCAACAATTTTAAATATTCAAGTTCTTAGTAGATTATCTCTAAGACTTGGTAAATTTTTATCATCTCCTTTCTACTAATTTATTTTTAATAAAAAAAGGAAAAAACACTGTATTTAATAGAAAAAATAAGAGAATAAAACAATCAAATATCAGAATTTTAATAATGCCTATTAGTATAAATTAGTTCCCCCAGCTGTGTTGCTCAGATTTTATTCTTTAAATAATTTAATTTGAAATGAAACTACCTATGATAAATAGCTGTTTTATTATTTTATATTTATTTATTAATAGTTATTAGATTAACAATTAATAGATATTATTGGCTACTGAGTTGATATCAATATCAACTATTAATTGATATTAGAGGTATAAAAATTATAACAAGAATAATTTTAAAACACTATTCTTTTTTTTTAAACTTATCTTTATTGTTGAATATATTACAGATGTTCCTCCTTTTTCCCCTATTGATCCATTCCTCCCCACTCCCGTCCCCCTCCTGCCTTTCTGTGTCCATTGGTTATGCATATATGCACGTAAGTTCTTTGGTTTATTTCTTCCCCCCACTCCCCACCCCCTTCCCTTTGAGGTTTCTCAGTCCAGCAACCAATTTGTACTTCTTAATCCCTTCACCTTTTTCACCCATTCCCCGAACCCCCTCCCATCTGGCAACCAACAAAATGTTCTCTTTATTTATGAGAGTGTTTCTGTTCTGCTTGTTCATTTTGTTTGTAGATTCAATTGTCGATAGATATGTATTTATTGCCATTTTTTTGTTCATATTTTTTATCTTCTTTTTTTTTTTTTCAAGAAGACCCTTCAACATTTCATATAATAATGGTTTGGTGGTGATGAACTCCTTTAGTTTTTCTTGTCTGGGAAACTCTTGATATGTCCATCGATTCTCAATGATAGCTTGGCAGGATAGAGTAATCTTGGTTGTAGGTTCTTGTTTTTCATCACTCTGAATATTTCTTGCCATTCCCTTCTGGTCTGCAAAGTTTCTTTTGAGAAATCAGCTGACAGTCTTATGAGAACTTTCTTGTAGGTAACTAACTGCTTTTCTCTTGCTGCTTTTAAGATTCTCTCTTTGTCTTGAAACTTTTGCATTTTGATGATGATGTGTCTTGGTGTGGGCCTCTTGGGGTTCATCTTGTTTGGGACTCTCTGTGCTTCCTGGACTTAAACCAAATTTATCAAAATTTATAGTAGCCAATTTATCAAGGTCAGGAAATGTAAAACTGTTTGCAAAGTTTCTATCTGTTCAAGCCATTGCTAAGACTGATGGAGTGAAATGTTAAACAAGATTCTGTTGGCTATCAGTAATCAAGATCCATAAATGTTTTCATTTACTTCTATATCCTTGTGTCTTCTTGATGGATAGCTTACCTGTTGTGAATGGGAAAATACAAGAACAAATGATCAAATTCACAACTACCATTCTTTTGGACATCAGAAATTGATCTGTTTTATTCCTGAAGCTAGGTCCTAACCTAAGCTTCTCAACTTCAATACTGGATATACCTGTCCCAGAAAATTTATTTTTTCCACTTTCACTAAAATTTGTTTAATTGAGCAGTCTGATGCATCCTTTCTCTTACCTATTTATGTCTACTTTATGGATACTTCTTTTCTACTACATTTTAAACAGAAGCCTAAATGTAACTCATTCCCAACACTCCTTAATTAACTTCCAGTTGACCTTTCCACTAGTAGATAAATTCAGTCTCTTCGGTATAAAACATGCAGTCATGCTAATTCAATGTTCTCCTGAATTAGGCTGGATCTGTCTTTAATGAAATTTGATGTTAAGACCATTTTGTGTCTAGAAGCATTGCTGTAGTCTCCACACACATGCTGTGTAGTAATTTTTGAACTCAAGAGAAAGTTTGATATTTACTTTGCAAGCCTTATTACTTAAACTAAAGGCTGTAATAAGCTGTTTGAAAATTGGTTGTGAATTTTAAGTTGTAGCTTTCACCAAATCTATATTTTCTTGGAAGTTTTTAATAAACTTACTTTTAAAATTGCCTTACATGATTTTTCTCTAGTTTTTTCTCCTCTCTCTTTCTCTCTCTCTCTTTCCCTCTCTCTCTTTGATTAAAAACCAGTATTCCTCTTCTCACCAGATGATTAATATAGTATATTATCAAGGAATAAAAAAAAAAATCTTATTCTTGATTGTGTAGTGACATAACTGTGCTAGATTTAAGAGAGCAATTCACTTCAAGATTGATCATTTTATTCAAGTGTGGTCACATTAGAATTTTCCCAAGATTGTGTCCAGAAATATAAATATGCCAAGAAAGGGTAGAATTAATTAGTATGTACTTTTCAGACGTTAAGATAAACCTGCACAGGCAATGTTTTCATTCACTTATTTATTCATTCAACATTATATTATGGGCTAGGCATTTTTTTCCACAAATGATTTATTATATAACTAGATGTTTGGATTTGAATTCTATGTAGTCATTTTTCCCCCTTTCCAATCATTCACTTGTGTATTTCAGTTCTCAATTATCAGAATGTGAAAAACATTTAATGAATAAAGGTAATTTTGATCTTACCACATTGATAGAATTTTTACCTTTCTAGTTACATTAACCTATGATATCTCTGTCTTCTTACTGTATTCTTAACTAATTTAAAAGTGAGAAACAAACCTATGAAGTTGAGGAAAAGATGATAAGGTCTCATTTTGAAGAAGTTTAAACTGGGTATAAAGATCAGGATAATGTTGAACCTCATCTGCAAAGTTTCATTCCTTGATTTGGGCCCCTTCTAAAACCATACTCCCATCTACTTAAAGAGAGTCAATTTTAAAAGGGGTCATTCTGATTTTGAACCTAATTATGTGTTTTCATGTGATGAAATCATCAGGAAATTTTATATCATCAGGAAATAATATTCAGTCACATTAAACATTGTCAAATATGTTTGTTGTTGTTGTTAATCCTCACTGGAGAATATTTTTCCCATTTATTTTTTTTTAAAGAGAGTGAAAGGGAGGGAGGAGAGAGAGAGAGAGAGAGAAAGAGAGAGAGAGAAAGAGAAAGAGAAAGATAGAGAGAAACACTGATGTGAGAGAGACACATTAATTTGTTGCTTCCTGCATGACCCCAACCTGGGTAGGGGATCAAACCTGCAACCCAGGTACATGCCCTTGACTGGGAATCAAACTTGTGACCCTTCAGTGCACAGAGCCAATACTCTAATCACTGAGGCACACTGGCTGAAGCTCAATAATGTTTTTGAAGCTTCATCTCCTGCCACCCTTTTGTTGTAACTTGTGGGCATTCCCAAGATTCACGGATATACCTCTCATTACTAATAATTCACAACATAATATCTGATTCAAAAGTTCTTTTTGGATTTGAGGCCACCTTAATCTAAGAGAACCAGAATGAGTAGCAACTCTAGTCAGCTATTGTTGAATGTTGACACCTCAAATATAACTAGTGCATCAATTGATAAGATAAAACTGAATTTATTGCTTACTGCAGGAAAGAACACCAGCCATACAAAGCACTGGCAATGTCTTGAAGTGGGAGAAGTGTGTTAGTTTTCTAGGGTAACAAAATCCCACAAGCTAGAAGGCTTAAACAATAAAAATTTATTATCTTGCAGTTCTGGAGACGAAAGTCTGAGATCAAGGTGTCAGCAAGGTTGGTTCCTTCTGAAAGCTGTGAAGAACAATTTGCTCCATTCTTCCCCTAGTTTTTTGGTGATTTGTTGGCAATTTCTTTGGCTCATAGACATATCACCCTGATCTTTGCCTTCATGTCCACGCATTCTTCCTGTGTACGTCTGTCTCTAAATTGTCTCTTTTTATAAGTACATCCTTATTGGACTAGAGCCCACCAGAATGACCTCATTTAAACTTGATTACTTCTAAGAAGACCCTATCTCTAGCTACTGTTAAATTCTAAGGTCCTGGGGGTTAGAAATTCAACATATGAATTAGGGGTGATGAAGAGGGAGACACAATTCAATCCATAACAAACAGTAAGGTCAAAATTTATTGACAATTTATAAATTTCACCTAAGGTAAGTGTTTCAGTGTAGAAGACTAGGCTGAGATTGGGTAGGTCACACAACAGTCCCAGAATGGAGGAAAGATCAAGGCATGGATATTGAGGAATAATATTGACACTCTCCATTGAAGAGTTGATGAGTCTTTCAGGAAGTTCTAGTCAAGTACAAACAATTTGGTCAGGCAAGGGTCTCCAGGAAGAACAAAACAATGCTGATGAAGGCAGTGGAACAGCAAAGTCATGTTATGGTAGGTGTTTGTGGGACAGTAGTCTCAGTCCTCAGTGTCCAGGTAGACCATAGGGTGATGGTTTTGGTTCTCACTCTGAATATTAAATTTTTAGGGAAACAACCGCCTCACCCAAAGGAAATTTATTGGTTTATTTTTACTATTTAGCTTGGTAAAAATGCTTGCATTAGCAATAGATTTGATTAAAAATAATGCATTTAATTATAGAAAAGGATTATGTCAATTTTGCTCCCCAAGGATTAATATGAAATCCATTTCCATTAGAGTGGGGACAATACAACATTTTTTAAAAAATCACTTTCAAAGCTTCTACAGATTACTTTTTCTGAATGATTAACAGAGGATTCCAGCTGTGTTTGTCAATCCCTATTAACCAAAAACCTTGTCTTACTACTGTTGCCATATGCTAACTCCAAAGCAAACTGCTTTCGTGATTAATGAAATGTGTGTCTCTTCTTTCTGTTCAAATGAAATGAGAAAATGTGAATTTTCAGTGCTGAACTTAAATCAGCACTTCCCAAAATATGTTTCACTACTATAGTTAGTTGAATATTTTTTCAAAAATCTTCAGTGACTCCTTACAGTTGGGAGCTCTGGTCTGTGGAACACGAGCATCATTGGGGATATTAACAATTAGTTGATATAATGTTCTCAAAGGTCAAATAAGTTTAGAGAAAATTAGATCAAACCAAATGAGATCAATTTCTTGACTACAAGATATCTCAGACCTTTAATACACTACTGTTAACATATTATAGTTAGTATTTATTATTATTCATATTTAGCATATTATTTAGCATATATTATTGTGAATCTTTCAAACAGAATATAGTATACATTCTCCATAACTTTTGCCTCCCTTCCTCCCCATATTTTTAAAAGGAACATCATATGGATTGAGGTTTAACAGAATGAACATGGTGAATACTACCTTAGTTTAATATATCTGCCAACCACCACTTTTCATTTTATACTTAAATTTGTAAACCCTGATATATACCCAATACATCCATTAGTTCATTTCAAATCTTAGATTAAAAAATTAGATTGACTGGTATTCTTCTGAAAGGGCACAAAGAGCATCTCTTTAATACCAACCAGAATAATTTGGTACGGATTTCTCTTATCAGTCAGTCACATACATCTTCTCAATGTTCACTGATGAAATATTCATTGCTTATTATCCTGACTGTGCTCAAGAGTCAAGCTCTATAAGGACTTCTGATCCTCTGAAGACATTTTCTCTTGTTGGCAAATATAATTAAAAGCAAATCTCCTCCTAATTCAGGAAACCTCTCCATAATAAAGGTAGAAGAGAAAGAAAACAATTTTATTAGTGAATAAACATTACAATAGAATATGACACATATCACAATCAGCTAAAGTATTACAAAAATAGAAAGAAATAATCACTTTTTTATCTAGACTAGCAGATACAACCCAGTGCATACGTATTCCCAAACAATGAGTCTTTAAGTAAGAGAATTTGATAGTATCATTTGTCTCACATAATTTGTCCTAAATTCACTTGGTAATTCTGGTGACCATTTATGTTAGCTAATTGGCTTTATCCAAGAAAAATCTTGGATGTGACAGGAGGTAGTTTTCCAACAGGGCAGCAAGGAGCCCGCTGAAGTGAGGCTCCCCTCCCACAGAAATGAGGAGAACGGGCTCTCTCCTTATTGGTTACATTTCAAAGTGTTTCCTATTTCATTAAGAAAGACATTTCTGGGTCATAAAGCTGCCAAGAGGCTTATTTATCTCTAAAAATATTTATATACAAAAGTATAACATGATGACTATAACACTGCTAAATGATATATAAGAAAGCTGTTAACAAAGTAGACCCTGAGAACTCTTATCACAAGGAGAATTTGTTTCTCTTTGTATTGTATCAATGTAAGATGATGGAAGTTAACCAAAGCTAATTTGGCAATCATTTCACAACCTATACAAATTGAACCATCACGCTGTACACCTTAATCTTACACAATGATGATGTTAGTTATTTGTCCATAAAACCAAAATAAAAATTTATATGTATTTCAAAAGGACAGAGGAAGAACTCACAATTACAGGTTTGCTTTAAGAGTAAGGGAGGTTCCTTTGTATTTTCAACAAAGATAATTAAGCCTCTTACTTTATTTTTTGTTTTTTATTTTTTTAAACTTATCTTTATTGTTGAATGTATTACAGATGTTCCCTCCTTTTTCCCCCATTGATCCCCTCCTTCCCAATCACGCCCTCCCTCCCCCTCTCCCTTTGAGGTTCATCAGTCTAACAACAAATTTGTACTTCTTAATTCCTTCATCTTTTCCACCCATCCCCCCAGTCCCCTCCCATCTGGCAAGCAACAAAGAGTTCTCTGTATCTGAGTCTATTTCTGTTCTGCTTGCTCATTTTGTTTGTAGATTTAATTGTTGATAGATATGTATTTACTGCTTATTTTAATTTTGTAATTGCCCTTATACCCTCAGCAGAAGACCTGTGTTTCTAATCATATAAATATGGTCTTTTTAAGGAGTTTTTTTCGTGTTGAACAAAAAATATAGCTGCACAGTCTTCTGAAGTATTTTTAAGTTTAGAAAGCAAAATTTTTGTTGTTCTATAATGGAAGAATAATCATAACCTCAGTTAGCTTACTACCTTTAAATTTTCAAAGCACTTTTATGCTGATTATTTTAATTGACTTTCCTATAACTACTCAGAAACAGATATTAAAATATCATTTTTTTTTTTTTTACTTAGGGTAAAAATACAAATAAAAAATACAATAATTTAAATGGAACTGAGATCATAAAATATGGGTGACTCTATGATATCCTGGGAAGAGCAAGAGACTGGGGAGTCGCTTCAATACCAAAAGAGAAACTGGATTTACATTTGAAACTGATTTGATAGGGAAAAAGAAACCATTGCATTTTGGATGGTTTGAGAAGGAATGGGACTTCACCTAGGGGGAAGAGCACAGGCTTTAAGATCGCAATGAATCTGAATTTTAATTCTACATTCACCCCTTTCTGGCTCCTGCATGTTTGAAAAACCTGGGTTCTGCGGATAGCTGAACAGGAAGACAAAGGTACCGATCTCTATTGTGAGAACTAGATGAGAGGTATGAACACAGGGTTTGCCTGCCTGAGCGGAGTAGTCCTCGGGGAAGACTATTCCTTTCTTTTCTTTTCAAGGATTCTAATTAGAGCTAAAGGGAGACTAGACTTTGGATCTTCTCATTGCTACCTTGTTCCAAGGTCCACCATCTAGGTCAAGCTATTATACTGCTGTTAATAAAAGAAGTTCCAAAATTGACCCCATTTGACTAAACAAAGCTTTTACTTTCTGTAATTTAACTTAGTTTTCATTTAAAAATTTAGCAAACTTATTCAGCCTACATATTGCCTCCGACTTTTCGACAGATTTTTTCTTTTACTGTGTATGTCCTTTCATTGATGTTTAGTAGATTCATCAACGTGCTTTCCACTCTTCAGTTCTGAAGAATATAAGCATTAAAAGGATTGTGCAAGGAACCACATGAACAACAAGCAAAGTGGAGAAAGACTCCTAGGTGGAGAGCCAGCTGACAGCTGCAGAGGGGAGTGGGGGCTGGGTTGGGTGTGGAGGGATTGAGCAAAAAAGGGGAAAAAAGAGAAAAAACTCATGGGCACAGACAACAGTGGGGTGATCGCTGGGAGGACGTGGGGTGTGGGAGGTGAAGGAGGGTATGGGGGAGATAATGGTGATGAAAGGAGACTTGACATGGGGTGGGGACCACACAATACAGTATATAAATGATGTTTTGTGGAATTGTGCATCTGAAACCTGTATAATTTTGTTAACCAGTATCACCTCAGTAAACTCAAGAAAAAGGGGGGCGGAGAATTACGTGAAGGAGAGCTCATTTATTTGCATTCATGTTTTATTACATGTGATGCAGGGTAAGAGTACTAGAAAAAAGGATTTTACTCCATATTAATAAGAGTAAACATGAGTGAGATCTTGTGCCCTTTCCAGCTGCCAAATGGAGGGCTGTTTTTATTACCCTTTCACTGGTGATTTGGTGCTTTGCTGAACTGATACAGACTTTTTTATCCACTTATGCAACCATCAACTGCCACGACGCATTTCTAGGTCTCTCAAACTAGCACTGAGCCAGAAAACTCATTAGTTAGAATATGTGACCTCCGTCATCAAATGGCAATTGGAAATTCTTTGGTATGTAATCTTTCTCAAGGCTACACATCCAAACACATTCAAAATCAAGGAAATAAATGTACTGTTTCAGTAAAACAGTGACTAGTGATATAACTCTGGAAATGTCAGAAGGTAAGTTATGTAAATATCATTCAGCTAAAAAAGAAATATATTGCTTTTGCTTCATTTTATGAAGAGAAAACAAAAATGTAAATGAAAAGAAATTACAGTTTCTCTTTTTTAAGAGTTTATTTAGTGTTTTGGCATTGAGTAATAAAAAAATAAGCTATATTCAACTGGTGACCAAGAAGATAAAAAATGTTTATTGTGATGCAAATGTGTATTTGGGGTGAAGATAAAATATGAATAGGCTCTCTTTTTTAAAAAATTTATTTTCATTTTATTTTATTTTTATTTTTTTAATTATTTATTTTTGTTACAGATGTTTCTCCTTTTTTTCCCCATTAACACCCTCCTCTATATCCTCTGCCAACCTGTCCCAAGCTTTGTTGTCCATGTCCCCCCTTCTGAGGGTTGTCAGTTTGTACCCTACTTCCACGTCTCTGGGTCTACCCTGTTCTTATCTTTCTCTTTTTGGCTCGTTTCTCTTAGAATAATACTCCATAGGTCCCTCCATGCCGTCTCAAAGGATAAGAGATCTTTCTTACAGTTGCGTAATACTCCATTGTGTATATGTACCACCACTTTTTTTAAATACATTCATCTACTGATGGACACTTGGGCTGTTTCCAGATCTTAGCTATTGTAAATAGTGCTGCTACAAACATGGTGGTACGTATATTCTTTCTAATTGGTGTTTCAGGTTTCTTACAGTATATTCCTAGAAGTGAGATCACTGGGTCAAATGGCAATTCAATTTTTAATTTTTTGAGGCAACACCATAGTGTTTTCCATAGTGACTGCACCAGTCTGCATTCCCACCAGCAGTGCACTAGAGTCTCCTTTTCTCCACACCATCGCCAACACTTGTTGTTTGATGATTTGTCGATGGCGGCCATTCTGACAGGTGTGAGGTAATACCTCATTGTTGTTTTAATTTGCATCTCTCTGATGATTAGTAATGTTGAGCATTTCTTCATATGTCTCTTGGCCATTTGTATGTCCTGTTTGGAGAGGTGTCTATTTAGCTACTCTGCCCATTTTTAATTGGGTTCTTTGTCTTCCTTTTGTTGAGTTGGATGAGTACTCTATATATTTTGGAAATTAACCCCTTATCTGATGTATCATTGGCAATTATACTCTCCCATATAGTGGGTCCCCTTTCCATTTTGATGGTTGTTTCTTTTGCTGTGCAGAAGTTTTTGAGTTTGATGTAGTCCACTTGTTCATTTTCTTCTTTGTTTCTGTTCCCTTAGGTGATGTATCAGTGAAAATTCTGCCTTGTATGCTGTCTGAAATTTTGTTGCCTACATTTTCTTCTAGGATTTTTATGGATTCACAGGTCACATCTAAGTCTTTTATCCATTTTGAGTTTATTCTTGTGAATGGTGTAAGTTGATGGTCTAGTTTCATTTTTTTGCATGTAGCTGTCCAATTTTCCCAACACCATTTATTAAAGAGGCTGTCTTTACTCCATTGTATGCTCTTGCCGAGTTTGTCAAATATTAATTGAACATAATGTCTTGGGTTCATTTCTGGGTTCTCTGTTGTGTTCCACTGGTCTATATGCCTGTTCTTGTGCCAGTACCAGGCTGTTTTGAGTACAGTAGTTTTGTAGTATAACCTGAAATCTGGTAATGTGATCCCTCCTACTTTGTTCTTCTTTTTCAAGATCACTGTGGCTATTCAGGGTCTTTTTTTGGTTCCATATAAACTTTTGGAGTGTTTGTTCTAGTTTTGTGAAATATGTCATTAATATTTTGATGGGGATTGCATTGAATCTATAAATTGCTTTGGGTAAAATGGAAAGTTTAATGATGTTAATTCTTCCCATCCATGGACAAGGTATGTGCTTCCACTTTTTTATATCTTCCTCTATTTCTTTTTTCAATGTCCTGTAGTTTTCTGCAAATAGGTCCTTTACTTCTTCGGTTAAGTTTATTACTAGGTATCTTAATTTGTTTTGCTGCAATGGTAAATGGGATTGATTTTTAGTTTCTCTTTCTGTGAGTTCATCATTGGTGTATAAGAAAGCCGTTGATTTTTTTATGTTAACTTTGTATCCTGATACTTTGCCTAATTCACTTATTAAATATTAGATATTTGATGGAGTCTTTAGGGTTTTCTATGTATAATATCATGTCATCTGCGAATAATGACAGTTTTACTTCCTCCTTTCCAGTTTGGATCCCTTTTGTTTTTTCTTTCTGTCTGATTGCTGTGGCTAAAACTTTCAGTACTATGTTAAATGAAAGTGGTGAAAGTGGACATCTCTGTCTTGTTCCTGTTCATAAGGAAAAGGCTTTAAATTTTTGCCCATTGAGTATGATGTTGGCTGTAGGTCTATCATAGATGGCCTTTATTATGTTGAGATATGATCCCTCTATTTCCACATTGCTTAGTGCTTTTATCAGAAATGGGTGCTGGATTTGGTAGAATGCTTTTTCAGCATCTATTGATGTGATCATGTGGTATTTATCCTTCATTTTGTTTTTGTGGTATATCACACTTATTGATTTGTGAATATTGTACCAGCCTTGCATCCCTGGGATGAATCCCACTTGGTCATGGTGAATAATTTTTTTGATGTATTGATGGATCTGATTTGCTAGTATTTTGTTCAGGATTTTGGCATCTATGTTCATCAGGGATATTGGTCTGTAGTTTTCTTTCTTTGTAGTGTCTTTTTCTGGTTTTAGAATAATAATTTTGCTGACCTCATAAAACAAGTTTAGAAGTCTTCCTTCTTCTTGAATTTTTTGAAATAGTTTGAGGAGAATGGGTATTAGTTCTTCTTTGAATGTTCGGTAAAACTCCCCCATGAAGCCATCTGGGTCTGGGCTTTTGTTTGCTGGAAGAGTCTTGATTACCTCCTTAGTTGTTATTGGTCTGTTCAAGTTTTCTATCTCCTCCCAGTCCAGTTTTTGTAGACTATGTATTTCTAGAAATTTGTCCATTTCACTTAGATTGTAGAATTTGCTGCCATATGATTTTCATAGTATGTGTTAATGATCCTTTGTATTTCTGTGGTGTCAGTTATTACTTCTCCTCTTTCATTTCTGATTTTGTATATTTGGGTTCTCTCTCCTTGTTTCTTGGTGAGTCTAGCTAAGGGTCCATCAATCTTGTTTATCTTTTCAAAAAACCAGTTCTTTGTTTCCTTGATCCTTTGAATTGTTTTGTTTTGTTTTGGTTTTTTTTGGTCTCCATGTCATTTATTTCTTCTCTGATCTTTCCTATTTCCTTCCTTCTACTTGGTGTTTTCTTTTTGCTTGCCTTTTAGTCCTTTAAGTTGTGAGGTTAGATAGTCTATTAGAAATTTTTCTTGTTTCTTGAGGTAGGCCTGTAGTGCTATGAACTTCCCTCTCAGAACTGCTTTCGCTGCATCCCATAGATTTTGTGTTATGTGTTCATTTTCATTGGTTTCCAGGAAGTTTTTAATTTCTTCCTTGATTTCCTTGACAACTCATTCATTGTTTAATAACATGTTATTTAGCCTCCATTTGTTCAAATGTCTTGCATGTTCCTGTTGCAGTTGATGTCTAGTTTCATGTCACTGTGATCTGAGAAGATGCTTGATATGATTTTAATCTTCTTGAACTTGTAGAGACTGAGTTGTGTCCTAACATATGGTCTATCTTTGAGAATGTCCCATGTGCACTTGAAAAGAATGTGAATTCTGTAGTTTTGCAGTGTAATTCTTTGTAGATATCTATTAAATTTATTTGGCCTAGTGCTTTATGTAGAGTCTCTGTTTCCTTCCTAATTTTTTGTCTAGAAGATCTATCCAGTGATGTTACCAGGGTGTTGAAGTCCCCTATTATGATTGTATTGCTGTAGATTTCTCCTTTGAAGTCTTCCAGAAGATTTTTATATATTTTGGTGCTTATATATTGGGTGCATATATGTTTGCCAAGTTTATAAATTCCTGTTGGATAGATACTTTCAATATTATGTAGTGGCCTTCTTTGTCTTTAGTTATGGCCTTCATTTTGAAATCTATTTTATCAAATATGTGTATTGCTACCTCAGCTTTTTTTTCCTTTCTGTTTGCTTGGAAGATTTTTTTTCCATCCCTTCCCTTTCAACCTATTTGAGTCTTTTATTGTGAGATGGGTCTCTTGTAAACAACATATAGATGAGTCATGCTTTCTTATCCAATCAGCTACTCTGTATCTTTTTATCAGAGCATTCAATCCACTTATATTTAAGGTGATCATTGATATGTACTTATTTACTGCCATTTTTTGTTTAGTGTGGATATATTTTTCTTCCTATTTCTTCTACTAATTACAGCAATCCTTTCAACATTTCTTGCAGTGCTGGTTTGGTGCCAAAGTATTCCTTTAGCCTTTTTTTTTTTGTCTGGGAAGCTCTTTATTTGACCTTCTATTTTGAATGTTAGCCTTGCTGGATAGAGTAGTCTTGGATCCAGATCCTTGTTTTTCATCACCTTGATTACCTCATTCCATTCCCTCCTGGGCCTGTAGTGTTTCTGTTGAGAAGTCCGCTGAGAGCCTTATGGGGTTCCTTTGTAGGTAACCTGTTGCTTTTCTCTTGCTGCCTCAAGGATTCTCTCTTTGTCTTAATTTTTGGTGTTTAAATTACTATGTGTCTTGGTGTGGGCCTGTTTGGGTTCTTTTTACTTGGGGCTCTCTGTGATTCTAGAACTTGAATGCCTTCTTCCTTCACCAAATCAGGAAATTTTCTGTCACTGTTTCTTCAAATATATTCTCTAACCCTTGCTCATTTTCTTCTTCTTCAGAGACTCCTATGATGTGAATATTATTATGTTTCCAGTTGTCCCACAGTTCTCTTAAGCTGTCTTCCTGTTTTTTAATTGTTTTTTTTTTCTTTATTGGTTGATTGTTTCTACCCTGTCTTCTAATTTACTGATCCGGTCCTCAGCTTCCTCTACTCTGCTGGTTAATCCTTCCAATGTGTTCTTTGTTTTTTTTTTTTTTAATCCTCACCCGAGGATATTTTTCCATTTTTTATACAGATAGAGTGGGAGGGAGAGAGAGGAAGGGAGAGAGAGAGAGAAACATCGACCTGAAGGGACACATCGAGTGGCTGCCACCCGCACGACCAACCAGGGCCAGGGACAAACTGCAACCGAAGTACGTGCCCTTAGCGGGAACCGAACCCGGGTCTCTCCGGACCGCAGGTCGACGCTTTAACCACTGAGCCAAACTGGCCAGGGCTCCAATGTGTTCTTAATTTCTGCTATGTCATTCTTCGTTTCTTCTTGGTGGTTTTAAATTTCCAATTGGTTGATTTTCAATGTTTCTATGTCCTTACTCATGCTGTTGATCTTCCTTAAGATCATGGCTCTGAATTCTAGCTCTTTTAATTTGCTTAACTGCATTTCATTTATCTTATCTTTGATAGACATCTCTTGTTCATTCATTTGGGATTTGTTTCTTTGTTTCACCATTTTGGCTATCTCAGTAGGCTTTGGAGCCTGCCAAATTTTCCCTGTGGGTGTTGGTGTTCTGCTGTTTGTGGCTCCTTCTACTGGGTTTGTATGAGCATGGGAGGACCCACATTAAATACCACTATCAAGTCTTACTTTCCTGGGTAGAGTTGCAAGCCCAGTAAAGGTTCAGTTATCCTGTAGCTTTTTGCCTGGAGGCTATTAGTCATGGTTACTTGAAGAGCCTTGGATTTTCAGTTGAATGAAAACCTCCCTCAGGTGCTCAGCATAAAGGCATTTCCCGAGGGTGGTGGTCAGATGCTGGTTGTTCATGAGCCTCCATTTGCATTTCAATGATTCCCCTGTGTGGGGTTGAATCTCTGAGAGAGTGGCCGCTGCCTCTCCCCACAGTGCTGGGAAGGAGGAAGATGGCCAGCGTCCTGCATGGCCACAACTCAGCAAAAGCTCTGAGCATCCTCCAAATCCCAAGTGTCCCCACACAGTTCAGTCCAGTCTGCCCTGCCTCTGCTGGAGCCCAAGGTGAGTGGCTATGGCTATTTTAGTGCTCTGTCCCGGCTCTGCACTGTGGAGCAGGATTGGGCATTTAACCCCAAGAGCACTGCTCACAGCGAAGATCTCTGCTATCTGAGGGCTTTCAGCACCCCTCTCATGCCTCCGCAATCCTACTAGGATCTATTCAGTGTCCCTGGTTATATGGTCCTTGCAAGTGCTTTTCTGTTGCTTTTTCCCAATGATTTGTCTTTATTTTATTTGTAATTCCAATTTGGTCCTGAGAGATGGTCTGTGTAGCTTCCATTCACTCCACCACCATTTTGGAATTCCCTAGACTCTCTCTTTCTAAGCAACAATATCCATTTAATAATACTACATTTTATTTTATTATTTTTTAAACATTTTTTTTCTTTATTGATTTGAGAGAGAGAGAGGAAGGGAGAGGCAGAGAGAAATAGAAACATTGATGAAAGACAACATTGATTGGCTGCCTGCTGCACACCCCCCACTGGAGATCAGGCCCACGACCTGGGCATGTGCCCTGACTGGGAATTGAACCAGCGACCTCTTGGTGCATGGGTTGATACTTAACCAGTGAGTCACACCAGCCGGACAATAATACTATGTTTTAAAAATCAAGATCATTTTGCCACAAATCCTAGAAATAAATATATTTTGCTACTGTTCTCAAAATAAATATTATTAGAACTCTTCTGCAATGATAGTTGGGATTCTAACACATTTTTATGTTATTTGACTACTTTCCTCATTTATGTCATTTTTTTATGGAACCAGCATCTCAGCTAAGGCAGTGTCCACTACTGTGGATGTAATTATGACTTAAAATGTCTAGAGGTCTGCTGAGATGGGTCCAATCAGAATTGGTTATATGTACACAGGAGCTGAAAAAATAATTTAAACTATATCCATCCTTTAAATTTCAGGCATATTTTGTTATGCCTACCAAAATGATGACATTGCCCAATGAAATTATCTTTGTAGAAGGGCTGAGAAACATTGTTGGTGCTTAGTCATTGAAGAGGAATATGAGTTCTGTGATTGATGGCTGGTACTTAAACCTCCTGGGCCAACGCCACATGCATTATGGGTCCTAGGAAGAGAGTAGGATAGACTATATACATGAAGTCTCTGTTTTCACAGTGGTATGGGACCATAAAGAAACTTTAAAGCTGAGACCATTAACAGAATTCTTAAAAATTAATGGTAAAAATGATAGTCATTCTGTGGTCTTTAAAAATTTTTGTTAAATGATTGTAAAGAATTTATATATATATATATATATATATATAAAATACACTGTAATACAAAACATTAGTCATTTTGAGAACATGGTTTATTCCTTTGAAAAAACTTATTAAGTCTAGTTGAAAAGTGTTTTCTGTCTTCTTATCAGATAACTTCTTGTATAATAATACAAAGTGAGCATCTTCTCTCTGCCTTTGCAAGTTTTCATACGTCTTTCTTTTTTTTAATTTAAAATTTATTTTTCAATTACAATTTACATTCAATATTACTTTGTGTGGGTTTCATATGTACGGCATAGTAGTTAGACAATCATATATTTTACAAAGTGTTCTCCCTGATATTTCCAGTACCCACCTGGCACCACACATAGTTATTACAATATTATTGGCTATATTCCCTCTGCTGTACTCTACATTCCCGAGATTATGGTGCTTCTTTCTAACTTTGGATCATCTTCCAGCATTTTATACTGGTGCTTTCCATATCATGAAATACCTCTGAGAGTTTCTTCAATGTGCCACTTCCACTGGGAATTTCCCTCACAACCACGCTCCTCATTTGTGTTGATAAATTCACCTTAGTAAGCCCCCGTGGCTACAGACCTAGTCTTTCAAACAGCAGCAGTATTACCATTCTCATAATTAGCTATAACCTTATTCAGGTTTGATTTGAATTTCACTTCCAGAATTATCATTTTTTTCCCTTTCTTTGCTGTTCTTGCATCTTTATTGGCCAATTTCCTCTTTCAATTATCCAGTTTGGTAAAATGTCAGGTGGGTTTATCACTAGGAGACAAGGAGGCAATGCAGCTGCAGGCTTTGCTGTCTGGGCCCCGAGTGGAGAACAGATGCGTGATGACCCATCACCAACAGGCTTTGGAAGAAGTGATGTGATTGATCACTGACCTCGATGAGCATCTGTTATTTACATAGTGATCTGTGGACTGAAGAGCTAGCAGTGAAGCCTGTATTTTATGCAATTATTCAAAGTGAACGTAGCGTGGTAATTAAAATTTGAACTGTGCTGTTGGGGAACGAGTACTGTTTAACTAAACTATAACTGAAATTCATGAGTAACAGAACCATTCGAAGGGATGGCTGTCAGTACTGAAATATCTGCTTAATATGTATAATACTTTGGGGCCCCAACCAACACTACTTTGGGCCTCTTCTTACAAAAAGAAATGCAAAAAGAAAAAAGAAAGATTTTCTTTCCACCTAGTTGTTGAGATTCATCACCTATAGTGCTCAGGGCTTCTAGCAAGGAGAGTCACTACAGCCGGCAACGCTGAGTTGTCTTGCATGTGACTGACTGGAACAAAAAGCTCTAGGAGAGCAGGAACCAGGTCTGTCTTGCCCTATGTATCCTGGTGCCATAGCACAATGTTTTCCTAGTAGCCAGACATTAAGTAAATGTCTGTTGCTAGAGTGCATGCATGGATTCATTGATAAGTATCAGTATGGCTAAAATCTTAATAAAAAGACTAAAGCATAACAGAGTTTTGCATTAAAAAATGATATATGGTCGATTGGAAACATTTTTAAAGTTTTGAGACAAAGATCTAAGATTAAAATAAATGGTCAAGTAGCTTCCAAGATTCCCTCTGACAAGAGAAGAAAAAATAATCATTCGGGATCGCATAGTTGGAGCTTTATTGCAAGATATATTGTTCTCTCCTTATCTTTTAATTTAACTTTGTTCTATTTTATTATGGACAGTATTACAGATGTCCCCCCAACCCCCACCCCTTTACCCCCTCCTCCTAGCCCCTGCCCCACCTCAGGCCTTCACCACACTATTGTCTGTGTCCATTGATTATGCATGTATGTATATAAGTTCTTTGGTTAATCTCTTACCCCCTCCAACTCCCCGAGATATGTCAATCTGTTCCATGCTTCCATGCCTCTGGACCTATTTTGTTAACGAGTTTATCATGTTCATTAGATTCCACTTGTGAGATCATGTAATATTTATCTTTCTCTGACTGGCTTATTTCACTCAGCATAATATTCCCCAGGTCCCTCCACACTGTCACAAAGAGTAATAAATTCTTTTTTAGAACTCATAGTATTCCATTGTGTAAATGTACCACAGTTTTTGTATGCACACATCTACTGATGGGCACTTGGGCTGTTTCTAGATCTTAGCTATTATAAATAACGCTGCTTTGAGCATAAGGGTGCATATATTCTGTGGGGTTGGGGGGTTGGAAGATGGATGTTTTTTAACCTTGTGTGAAGCACTCTCAACCTTGTGTTAATGCATTCTTAGAATCTTAGCGGGGAAGGGGGAGAAGCGGGAACTGTCCTGCCCAGGTGTATTGGGTGCTTCATTTGCATGTGAATAAGCGTTTGTTATCTTTTGGCTTCACAGTCTCTTCCCGTAAAAAGCAAGAGACAAAGCTAGGGTGTATGTTTGCAGTAATGCCATCTCTAGGAAATAATTTACTTAAATCCACTTGTGACCTGGGGGTACCAATCTGCAAATAAATGGGACTGCGTCCAGAGAACTGGAGCATTTGCTACTTTGCAAAGCTCCCCCTCACTCCAAGCAGTGTGTGCTTGGAGTTTCATTGTGTTGCACTGATCCCGGCAGGACGAGAGACAGCAATATTCTTTTTGATTGGTATTTCAGGCTTCTTAGGATACATCCCTGGAAATGGGATTGCTGAGTCAAATGGTAATTCCATTTCTTTTTTTTTTCCTTTTATTTTAGTAAATTCCAGTTTCCCATAGTGGCTGCACCAGTCTGCATTCCCACCAGCAGTGTATGAGGGTTCCCTTTTCTCCATACCCTTGCCAGTACATGCTGTTGTAGATTACTGATGGTACCCATTCAGGCAGGTGTGAGCTCTCAGTCCTGAAAGCTGATTGAATGTACCTATGCCACAGTAACACCTGCTCTCTCTTTAAATTGGGAGTTTCCTTATCTCTTTTGAGAACTGTCAAGTGAGCAGATTATACACAGAAACTAGGAGGCCGACAAAATTGAGGAAAAGACAGAAAATCAAGCGAGGCCAGCAGGGAAACTATTAGCGTTTTCACCATTTCCTTAGTGTGACGAACCCTAAACCAGCACCAACCCTGCTCTGTATTGTTTGCTAGTAAATTGTGCACAGTGAATTACACTGTACATAGCATAGGGTCTCACCATGAATACAGAGATGGGGAGCAGTCTGAAGCTGTTGCAGTCGATACTGTGTTGTTCCAAGTGGGCAGAGTAAAAAAATATCACCTTTTTCTGAATGTTGTTGCATTAACATGATTTCTTTCTGCCTGGAAAAAATTGAATTCATGTGACAAAAATTGAGAAAAGTATTAATTTTGAAGTCATGTCTGTTTTAAAACTTTCATATTTTGGTATTATTCTCTGAAAAGTAATATATTTGGCTGTCACTAAATGTTCTGTAATTTTGTTTATGATTATTGTTGTGTGGAACGCATGCAACATTCTTGTGGTCAGTGCTGTCGGTGGGTTATAATGCAGGCAAAGCCTCCGCCCACCTCGTGACAGCACATCTTAGTTTTCACGAAGGACTAAGGGCTTGTTGTCGCAAACTCAAGTTCATATAGTAGGAGGAATGTCATGAAAAGTCCTGCCAAGTGAGCATGACACCAGCTGCATTACCTACTTTCTCTTAGAATTACACTATAGAAAGGAGAGAAAATATTTTTTTTTAGGTCCCAAACACTATCTTTATATAATGTTGATCTGACTTCACATTTCTAGGTTCCATTACTGTCCAATAACTTAACAACTCTTTCATAGTTTTTAAAATTCCTAGATTCACATGAAAACTTTTGACAATATAAAGATTAATATCAAAAGGGTAAAAAATTTAAAAAAAAACAAAGCAAACATAGTCTTTGGTTGCAATAAACACATTACGTTTCCCAAAACTATATTTTCATATTTAAATTCAGTGAAAGGGAAATAAAGCACACAGTACTTTGCATTCAAATGAAGTTTCCACATTTAAAACCAAGAATGTCTAGTCTTTTAGGCCAGTTTTATAAAATATTATAAAATTTCTTCATCCAGAAAAAAAAAAAAAGATTAATTTTAAGGTGTCAGGGTAAAATGCCAAAATTATATTTGTTTATTAGAAATACTGCTAGGCTTTGGAGTTTAAATAAAATAGTGATTAGAGAATACAGGTTGATGAATTGTTATAAATTTAGAATAATCTTAAATAAAGCTGAAGTTTTGTACCAGCCAGTGTAATGTATTATATGGAACCAGAGCAAGCTACCCAGAGGAACATGATAGTACAGCAACAAAGAATGTCATATATACAATGGAGTACTATTCAGCGGTAAGAAAGAAAGATCTCTTATCCTTTGAGATGACATGGAGGGACCTGGAAAGTATTATCCTAAGTGAAATAAGCCAAGCAGAAAAAGACAAATACCACATGTCTCACTTATATACGGAATATAATGAACATAACAGTCTGAGGAATACAGTAGACCCAGAAACATGGAAGTAGGGCACAGACTGACATCCCTCAGAAGATGGGGTGGGGGGGGGTGGAAGAGATAAACCACAGAACTTATATGCATGTATGCATGACCAATGGACATGGACAACTAAGCTGGGGATGGGGCAGGGATGGGGTGGGGAGAGGGGTGCCAATGGGGTAAAAAAGGTAAAATATCTGTAACAAAAAAATAAATAAAAAGTTTATAAAAAAAAGAATGTCATATACGTGTGGCCTTCGGAGAAAGGACAACAATATTTAGCCTAATGGTAAATAAACAGCAGTCAGAATAGTTCTTGCAAGTGAGAAAAACAATGAACAACTGTCTATCAGACGAAGCACATATTCATTTTAAAATGATTTTCTTGTCCCCAAATAAGAAAACACTGTTGATTGTACCTTGTCCTTCGTAGTCATCCACACAGTTATTGCTTTGATCATAGTCGGTGATGTCATTTTATAATCAAACAGACATGCTGACGGTTTACAAAAAGGATTTTATGTCTTAGTCATTTGCATTAAGCAAAACATGCCGCTTGCTAAATGCCCATATTCATGCCTTTTCACACCTCATCCATTTATCATTCAGGAAAAATATAATACACTGGATCCCAGCAGGTCTCTATCAAAATGCCAATTCCACCAACGCCGCTGAGCTATTATTCAGGAACCTTTCTTGTTCTTATTTTTTCCTGATTTCATTTTTTTTTTCTAGGATAAAATGAATACTAACAGGTGGCATATGAAATTTGCCTCCAAGCTATCATCATTACCACGTGTAAGAGAACACTATTATTTCATGATTTCTTATTATTTGGACTTCAGAGTATATGGCAAAGCTTGGAGACCTTAGCTACATTTCTTTCCTCTGTGATTCAGTGTCCCGTACATTTCTATGCCACGGTGTAAGGCAGGACTGTTCATGTGTAAGAGCATCAGTACTGACAATGTTCTTGCTCAGGACCTCTTGTCTGTCCCACTGGCACAGGCCATCGGAACCACTAATGGTGAGAGAAGCTGCCTCCTGCAGTGACTGGGAATGAATTGGTTCAGTTTCATCCAATCCACGGCATTTTCGATTAAAAAAGTAATACGTGCATATGGCTAATTAAAAATAAAAAGATCCAATAGTACAGGAGGGTGAAACATGAAGGAAAATATTCTTCTCTAAGGCTACTCCTGTCTTTCTCACCAGCTAGGAGTCCTTCCAGGAACTTTTCCAGACATATAGGGATTTATATCCATGTATGTATGGAAGGTGACTTCTTCCCTTTGGTTCAAGTCTTCCTATTGTTGCAACAAATTACCAAAGTCACTGTAAGATTAAAGCACTACAAATTCATTACTGTGTAGTTCTTGAGGTCAAAAGTTTAAAGCCGATTGACAAGGCTGTTTTCCCTCTGGAAGCTTCGAGGAGAAACCATTTCCTTTTCTTGTCCAGCTTCGACGGTCTGCCTGTGCTCCTTGCTGAGTGGCCGCTCATCCCTCTGACTTCCGCTCCTGTTGTCACAGCCTCTCACTCTGACCCCTTTGCTCCTCGTCTGGATCCTATGACCAAAGTAGGCTCGGGCACTGGGCCTGGCTGGGTAATCCAGGATAATCTCCCCATCTCAGGATCCTTAATGTGTTCATATCTGCAAAGCCCCTCTTGCCATATAAAATTATTTATTCCTAGGCTTCAGGAATAGAACAGAGACATCTCCGGAGGGTCCTTATTCTACCTACCGTAATAGTTCTTAATAATGTTTTTAAGTTGTTCTTATTCAGGTCCTCTATTTTTCTTATTTTATTTATTCCTAAATATGCTATATTTTGTTGTTGTTGTTGTTGTTGTTGTTTCTGCTACTGCTGATCATAGTTTATAGTTTATACTTAGATTCTCATCTAACATGGGTTTTTGGAAACTGGGAAAATATGACTTTTTTCCACAACAGAGCTCTCTAAAGAACCTCAATGAAATGCAAGAAATGAGCTGTCTGCACTGGAAACTCTTCAAATCGAAAGAAATATTTCCTGGAAATGACCACCGCTCCATCTTCATGTTGCTGCATCAGGGTTAATTGATTACTTCCTCTTGCTTGAAATGCTTTTTGCTCTTGTCCTCAGAATACTATTCTCTCAAGGTTTTCCTGCTGCACTAACTGCCTCCTTCATCTCCTTTGCCATTTTTTAATAGTTTGTTTTCTTTTTAAATGTATCTTTATTGTTGAAAGTATTGCAGATGTCCTTCCGTCTCCTTTGCCACTTTACCACATCCTCTCTACATGTGTATGTACAGATCTTCCATTGTCGATCTTGTCTACATGTATTTATTCAGCCTCTGGATAATGTCCGTCTGTAGGCTTTATACCACCGATGTGTGGAGAAGTCCTAGATTATGTATCCAGCTCCAACCTCTTCCTTAATTCCAGACTTAAAAATTCAGCTGCTTTTCTTGGCATCCCTACATTAATGTCTAATTGGCATTTGAAACTTAAATGTCCAGAGCAACATTTTTGAATTTCTATCCAGCACTCCTACCAAACAATCACCCTCACCCCCAGCTTCCCCATCTCAATAAATGACACTCCTTCACCCGGCTAACTGTGGAAACACACACACACACACACACACACACACACGCGCGCGTACATATATTTGACTCCTCTTCTAGTCTTACATCCTCATCCAATTCAGCATCAAATACTGACAGCTCTACTTTGGAAAAATATCCAGTGTCTCATCACTTTTCATCACCTTTGTCATTAACATTCTAGTCTAAGACACCATTATCAACCCATCGGATTATTGCCATAGGTTTCTTTCGCTTTTACTCTTTTTTTATTTTTATTTTTTATCCTCACCCGAGGACATTATTCCATTTTTTGTTCAAATAGAGTGGGAGGGAGAGAGAGAAAGAGAGAGAGAGAGAGAGAGAGAGAGAGACATCGACATGAAAGGGACACATCGAGTGCCACCCGCACAACCAACCAGGGTCAGGGACAAACTGCAACCGAGGTACATGCCCTTAGCGGGAACCGAACCCGGGTCTCTCAGGACCACAGGCTGATGCTCTAACGGCTGAGCCAAACTGGCCAGGGTATCTTTTGCTTTTGCTCTTGCTGGGGTCTTTCTCAAATGTTTATCAGCTCATATTACTTGTCTGTCCCAAAACCTCTGGTTTCTAATCTCACTCAGACTGAAAATTCCCCGCTCCTTGGTTTTTGAGTATATTCAGTATTTTGTCTTTAAGAGGATGAACAGCCTTCTCTTGAGACAGTTACAAGGCAAGTGTTGTTCTTGGAGCAGGACATTTTTTAGACAGTGAAAAAAGTATTCTATGGAGAGGTTTAGAGTGTAAACAAATTATCTGTCAGCATAGCATAATGATAGATAGGTCAGGGAAGATACTGAGAGCTTGTGCTTGGCTTGGATTGTGTCCAGTGATGTCAAAAATGTGAAACATGGTGGGAATCGCTGCTTCTGAGATTCCAAATTTAATTTCAAGTGTCTGTGCAGATCAGAGCTCTGTAGATTTAGATTCAGGCTGACAGAATCAAGGCAGAGCTGTTTGCATGCTAAGGGAAAGCATGCAATTCATAGCAATCATAGAGAACCCAACAGAGAAGGCAAAAATCAAGGGGACAGAATTGGTGCCACTTGGTTCTGGTCCCCTTTTCAATCTACTAATTCTCCAATCAATGCCAGCTGTTGGCAATTCTGAGTTTCATTTTATTTAAAGGAGTAATTTCACTTTGAAACTCAACTTTTCTTTCTTTTCTTTAAATTTTTCTTGAACTCGCCATATTCATGACCCCTTCTAAATCTGTTTCTCCATAGCCATTTTTATTGTAGCTTTTAAATTTTAAAAGTGATTTGTTAATGAAAACTCCGATCAATAGAAAAAACACACAATAGAACTTCTTCTTTCACTTCGATGTTTTTCAAGATAGCTATGTGGCCTCTGTACTTTACAAGGTCATAATGTTCTTTCCCATGTACAAGTGTATATTTTTGTCAGTTTATAGGCTTTTAAGCCATTAGTATATTAGCACAGTTTAATTTCTCATGACTCACATTCTCAAAAAGGTCAATTACTGTCTTTAACCTTGTCTACTAGACAGTAAGTAAAACGGAGTGACTGTTACGGTATCTCACATCTGCAAAAAGATTTTGCCCTGGAAAACTTACTGTCTAGAAGACAAGATTAAAAACATTCACATTTAAATATTCCATAATACTATCTTCATACAGAGATAATTTCACTTGTACCCTTTTCTGAACTATCTTAATTATAATCTTAAAATAAATATTATAGAGAAGCAACCAAGAAAATTATCTGTATCATAATGTCTTAGGACTAAAATGTTTTTCTGATGTAGAAATAGTTTTTACCTACATTTCCTCTTTGGTTTCCAGAAGAACAATGTCTGATAGATCCTGATCATCATGCCCGTTTAGAAAAAAGACATACAGATCATCAATGTTTAGGAGCTTGCTAATAAGTCTTAGCAAAAGAACTGGAGCCAAGACCTTTTGATTCTTTATTCATATTTTTTTAATACTTCATGATACAATGACCACTAGATGCTTAGCCAGAAAAATCCATGAGAAGGTACAGTTTAGGACATAAACTATATGCATTGCAACTACAATGGCATCTGTATTTTTAACTAAATGGAGAGTCCTTTTCAGTTCATGCCCAACCAGAAAATTATTCTTGATCCCAAACTTTGACAAAGTGGAAGGGAGAATAAAGTGTCTTTCAATGGCAGCTGTGCAGAAAGAACAGAGAACATGAGGACATCTGGACAAAAAACAGGAAGCACACAGAGTAGAGAAACCAACCAGTCACAGCAGCATGCGAATGGAGAGCTCACATGTAAAACTGCAACAGGTACTTTGCAGAACATAGTGGAGAAATGGAAACCTCACAGACAATACAATAGGTAATGACTCTGCACTTTCAATGAACTTTGCGTAGTAGAAATAGAAATAGAAACTTGTCTTTTTCAACAGAGAGTTAAATAAACTTTCTCCTAAAAGTAAATGACATTCAAACACAGACAGTTGTGGAAAAAGAACAGTCAAGAACATGCATAATAATCAGCAGAGTCTAGCAAGAAAGGAAAAGTGGGTACCAGATATCATCAGAAGCAATTATCATACATCATTTGGTTAAGGGTTTTCTCCAATTCCCAGAGAACTGGGAATCAGCATCTCATGGTAATTATACGTACTCTGTAGTAATTTTTACATGTATCTAATTATGTGTTTGCAACTGGAAGAGTCTTCTCCAGAGGATGAACTCTTCCTTTGGTATTATGTGTACAGGTTGTGCACTGCACATCTCTAGGGGGCGCCATTCATAGATGAGGTTGTGAATGCCCTCGCTTACCTGCATTTCAGCTGCTCTTGTGAGTCTAAGACATCTCTCTTTATCACTGCTCATGCTAGCTTTATGTGTGTGTGGTGTATATATCTTTTTACATTGTTTAAGCTCAGTTATCATCTCAGAAAGACTTACTTTCACTACTTGATTTAATATTCCATCCAACCTCAGCCATGCTCCACTTTCTTACCCAATTATATCACCTTCAAAGCATTGTCTGCTGCCTGAAATTATCCTGTTCATTTATTTATGATTATTTTCCTTTTCCTGCTCCATGAGAGCATGCGTCTTCTCTGCGAACAAGCCATAGCTACAGAGAAGCGTCTGGCACATAATAGTGCTCAGCAAATATTTGTTGGATAAAATAAATGAATACAATATCTCATTATGTTTTGAAGATTAAATGAGATCATGAAAGTAATGTATCTGGCACAAACTGTCTGGAAATTGCTAAGCAATTTTTCATTTACTTGTTTGTTTTTGTTTCTTCATTTATTTATTTCTGTGTTCCAGCATGCTAATCACTGCTTCCCCTGCAAGCTCAAATCCTTTGCCCTCTTTTGCTTCATCATGCTTGCTGGTAAAATCCAGCTCTTCATGTACCCGCTGCTGCACCCACACATCTGACCGCTGCTGGAGGAGATTATGCCACCTCGCTGTGCCGTACCTCTTTAGAGTCTTGGCTGTTAAACTCAAGTAGAGCCCTTGAGCTGCCCAGCAATTCAAGTGCGTTTCCCTGGTGCCTTTTCCCTCCCACTCTTTCTAAATGATTTTTAATTTCTTCTCTCTTCTGAAATCCTCACCATCTCTTTCCTCTTCTGCCTCTCGGTTGAGAACCTTAATCTCCTGAGAAAATAAAAGCGATCAGAATAATTCCACAAACTTTTCTAAGACATGTGCTCATCTAATGTCCATCTGGGTGGGAACATGCTTGATAGGTGTGGGGTCAGTACTCACACAGGGACCCACACTCCCCAGGGTCCTGCTCTTGGGATTTAATGCTCTGTAGTCCCTGTCTTAAGATACAGTTCTTAATCATTTTATCTTTGAATCTGTAAGTGAAGTCCAAATGAACAAAGAAGCATCACCTTTCTACTGCCCCAATGGGTTCCTGATCACAGTCTCTGCCCCCCCAGCCTTTCTCACTCCTGCACTCCTATCATCCTCACCACCACGGCTGCCATCCTCCACTGGGCTACAGGTTGCACTGGGCCAGAAATTTGCATTCCCCTGTCAGCCTCCACCCAATGCAGAACACCTGTGCACCAGTGCAGCATGGGTCAGGGCTGGGCACACACCTGTGGATCTTGGGCAGAACAAGGCAATGGCTGGTCTGACAGCTCCACAACTTATTCTGTAAGCAACTAGGTGGGAGACCCTCAGCCCCCTCTTGATCCCAGATCTGCATTTATCTCCAGGAGACTGCCATCTGTCTCTTGGGGATCAACCGGTGTGACAGTTTATTTTATGGGTCAGCTTGGCCGGACCATGGTGCAGTCAGACATTATTGTAAGTGTTTCTGTGAGTGTGTTCTGAGATGAGATTAACATTTAAACTGGTGAGCTTTGAGTCAGATGTTTTTCCATAATGTGGATGGGCCTCTTTCTATCAGTTAAAGGCCTTAATAAAAAAAACGAAAAGACTGACCTTCTCTGAGCAAGAAGAAATTCAGCCAGGAGACAGCCTTTGGACTTTGGACTGGTCAGAATTCACCAGAATAACAGAATTAACAGAATATGTAAAGGTGTGTAAGAGCAGATTTATTATGGGAATTGGCTCATGTGACTCTGGAGGCTGGGAAATCCCACAATATGCTATCTGTAAGCTGCAGAACCAGGAAAGCTCATAATCCAAAGTCCAAATCTGAAAGTCTGAGAACTAGGGGGCAACTGGTGTATGTCCTGGAGTCTAAAGGCCTGAGAACCAGCTCTGATGTTCGATGTCTGAGAAGATGCATATCCCAGCTCAAGAAGAGAGACACTCAAGGGATTGAATACTCTCCGCCCATACTGATGAGGGTGGTCTTGTTTATTCAGGTGACTGATTCAAATCCTAATCTCTTTTGAAGACACCTATAGACACACCTAGAAATTATTTTTTATCAGCTATCTGAGTAGCCCTTAACCAAATTAGGTTGACATATAAAAGTAATCATCACAGATGTGAACTGTAATATCAGCTCTTTCTGGGGCTTCAGCCTCCTGGTGGGGCTACTCTACCAACGTGGGACTTGCCACATAAGCCTATTCCTTTAAATAAATTTCTTGGTATTCTATATATACATCTACACATAAACATCCAATGGTTCTGTTTCTCGGGAGAATGCTGTCTAATATTCTTACCCACCATGGGTCGGAGAGCCAGCTCCAGGGAAAGAGAAATTGACTATTGTGCCCATGGCCAGGGCTCTAAATTTTCATTTGGGCCACAAATAATGTAGCCAGCCATGATCTGTCTGTGTAGTCTCTCTTGGCTTCTTTTTTGTTCTTGTAGATGAGTTTTCATCCCAGGGTAACCCCTCCACTTACGGACTAGACCCCACTTGCTCTCCTCTGCTCAAGGGCACTTCAATAATTCTTTCCACTTTATCTTGTGTGACTCCCCTCCTCCTACTGAATCATAGCCATCACTAGGCCAATTTGTTGTAATTTCTCTGATCTTTTAGAACAGTCTTGTTCTGATTCCATATACCCCTTCAGTCACACCAATTTCTCTACTGTCCTTTAGATAAAAGATTCTCAATGAAATAGTTTATACTAGTGTCTCCAATTCTTCTCTTAGTCTAGAATTGACTAGCTGGCATAGGGTTTGACTTGGTTACCCTACTATAAGTTTCCTTTAACAACTCTCACTCCGTCCAGCGCTGATTGTCTCTGTCAGCTTCAACACGCCTGCCAACTTTTGCACGTGATTTCCCAAGGCAGTCAGAGGCAGCAAGTAAAAACGGAGGGTGCACCCTTCCACTGAACAGTCTACAAATGTAGACTATTGATAAGGATATCACAAATACAATCCTTAGCCAAGCGTATAGCACACCTCATCCATATATCTTATTTGGCAACTTTTCTGAAGTATTATAGAATGTCAAATCTTAATTTTCTTTATTTCCTGTGACATAGGAGAAATAAGTCTGATGGTCTATAATAAATAGCAACCTATCAGGGTCTCTGTTCAGCTGGCATTTCCATGTTTTCTAAAAAGAATACCCTGGCCAATGAATTTATCTTTCCATTGACACAAATGCAGTGAGCAGCAGGAAATAATCTCCTACCAGAATAACTAATATTTGCTCTTTTGTCTTTAAAGGTAATGTTGATTTTCAAGGCAAGGTTGTTTTTCTTTTTCTTTTTTTTCCCTCTGTATGCTCAGAGACCTGAAGCTATAATTGATTTTGGACTGGAGGCTTTTTAATGAGTGTTTTATTCTGGGGTGTTCTGAGCAGTTATTCTGGGGAGCCACCTGCCCCAAATATTCAGGTCTCAGGTTTTATATTTACCATTTCATTTATACTAGAGAATAGAGGCAACAAAAGTACAAAGAGGCAGACAAGACAAGCTAAAAGCAGGATGAATACATGGAAATCTAAGGAGAACATGAAAGAAAATGAGGCAAAAGTGATCCAGCAACAGAAAACCCAGAGAACAAACATGCACATGGCCTCGGAGGGCAAATAAATATTTTATAACAATCAGTTATGAAAGCATCTATTTGTAGTTGAAAAACTCTTGCTCCTTTCTTTCTTTCCCATCTCTCTGTATCTGAAGTCTCTTTCTAATTATGCTTTTTAAAAAATTTGATGACTTAGCATTGTATTCTCAACATTCTATGACTATATACATATAATTTTAAAATATATTTTAGATTCTCAGCATGACTGGACAGAAGGTACAACGATTTCCTTGTAACTCTTGTCCCTACACTTGCATAGCCTCCTTCATTATCAACATCTCCCACCATAGTGCTACATTTGTTACGACTGATGTACCTATGTTGACACCTCATTATCACTCAAAGTCCATAGTTTACATTAGGATTCACTCATGGTGTTGTATATTCTATGGGTTTTGACAAATGCATAGTGACTTATATCCAACATTATATCATCGTGCAGAATAGTGTCACTGCGCTAAACACCCTCTGTGCTATCTGTTCATCTTCCTTCACAACCTCTGGCAACCACATTTTGACTGTCTCCACATTTTTGCCTTTTCCAGAGTGTCATATTATTGAATACACGCAGTAGGTAGCCTTTTCAGATCGGCTCATTTCACTTAGTGATATGCACGTAAGGCTCCTTCATGTCTTTCCATGACTTGATAGGTCATTTCTTTTTTGTACCAAAATAATATTTCATTGTCTGGAAGTAGCGGAGTTTATTTCTTCATTCACTGACTGAAGGACATCTTGGTTGCTTCCAAATTTGGGAATTTTGAATAAACATCTATGCTATAAACATCTATGCGCAAGTTTTTGTGTGAACCTAAGTTCTCACTTCATTTGGCTACATACCAAGGAGTATGATAGCTGAATCATACGGTAAGAATATATTTAATTTTGGGAGAACCTGACCAGGTGTCATCTGGAGTGGTGGCTATACCATTTTGCATTCCCACCAGCAATGAATGAAAGTAATTCTTGCTCCATATCCTTGCCAGCATTTGGTGTTCTTAATCTTCTGGATTTTGGCCATTCTAATAAGTGTGTGTGGTTCACTATCTATATCTATATCTATATCTATATCTATATCTATATCTATATCTATATCTATATCTATATCTATATCTTTATCTTTATCTTTATCTATATATATTTTTTATTCCTCACCCGAGGACATTTTTTGATATTTTCTTCAGATAGAGTGGGAGGAAGAGAGGGAGGGAGAGAGAAAGAGAGAAACATAGACATGAAAGGGACACATCGAGTGGTTGCCACCCACATGACCCATCCAGGGACAAACTGCAACTGAGGTACATGCCCTTAGCGGGAACCGAACCCGGTCTCTCCAGACTGCAGGCTGACACTCTAACCACTGAACCAAACAGGCAAGGGCCACTTTTTATATTTTTATAATTTAATTCTCTGGCATTCTGCATTTACCTTTGGGGAACAGAAACATTTAGTTGCTCAGGTTTTAGTTCTTTTTTTTTTCTTTTGTTTTTGGCTCCCCCCTTTTTTTCTCCAAATATTACTCTATCAGCCCACACACAAGAAAAAAAGAAAAAGAACAAATAAAAGAAACTCTGACATTCATACATTGACAAGGATGTAACAAATATCCCTCTACCTAAGGATGCAGAATATCTCATCTATAAATCTTATAATCAGATTTAGCAACTTCTGTGAAGTAGTTTCAAAGCAAAGGGTGAATAGGATCTAAGCTACTTCTTATTAATTGCTTACTTTTTAAATTGAATATATTGGGGTAACACTGGTTAACACAATTATACAGGTTTGAAATAGGAAAAGGAGGCATTCATGCTACCTAACACTACCAGAACAAATAAGTAGAGACAAGGGTTGGATTTTTATGGGCATTTTATTCAGATGACTGACAATCTGAGAAGAAGGTGGGCTATATACCCTAAAAAACTGTCTTACATCTTATCTCAAGCCAACTCTTTTTATAAGAAGAAGAAAAGTGCAGGTAAAGGGGTTTGGAATTCAGGGAAAAAGGTTAATCAGATAAAAGCTTCAGTTCAGTGATTTTCCGAGCATCCCCTCATCTACTGACCGGTGATTCTTCATCTGCATCCAGGGCAGCGAACATTCTCTCCCAGGAGCACAATGTCTCATACACTACAGTCGTTACTTGCGGTTCTCCCAGAGCACAAAGGTTGAATTGCTTTTGGGTCTTCTGAAGTCAGGGCAGATCCAGTCATACATTCCAGTCCCTGGAGCAATAGTTTCTACATGCATTGATTACCAAGTGTCTTAACTACATATCTAAACCTAAGAAAATTTAACTTTTTGAGTTCCCCATCAGTTTCAGTTGCACAATTCTACAACACATCATCTGTGACCTACACACTGTACAGTTGCTTACTTTTTAAACAGAGAGTAAGGGTATGTTGGTGCTGAGGTTCTTTTTCAATGTAAATGCCTGTGAGTTATATAACTTGTGTTTATCAGCTAATTTAATAACAGCAGCTTATTAGGTACTTAAGTAATGCTGTTCAGACATATATAAATATATATGGCTCTATATACACATGCATAGTTATATATGTTATATGCTATTTTAAAATTTTCCTGCTGGAGCAACATTACTTAAGTTATATATATAGCATAATCTCACCAAATATTTGACTGGCTTTTGAGTATACAGGTGACCCTTGAACAACATGAGTTTGAACTGTGTGAGTCCACTTATATGTAGATTTTTTTCTATAAATACCGACAGCCTTTCATATCTGCAGGTTTCAAATCTGTGAATTCAACCAACCACCAGTCAAAATCAGTATTGTTACATTCCCACCTGCGGTTTCCCAGCCATGGATAAAAAACACTGTTTTCTGTTCATGGTTGGTTGAATCTATGTATGTAAAAAAGCCAACTATAGAGTCAAAGGTTATACGCAGATTTATGACTGCTTTGGGGTGTTGTTCAAAGTTCAACAGGATAACCTAGAAATAATGTATAAATTCCTAGAATCATACAACCTACCAAGGCTGAATCATGAAGAAGTAGAAAATCTAAACACACCAATTATTAGCAAAGAGATTAAATCAATAATCAAAAACCTCCCAACACAGAAAAGCTCAGGACCAGATGGTTTCAGTGGTGAATTCTACCAAACATTTAAAGAAGAATTAATTCCTGTCCTCCTCAAACTCTTCCAAAAAACTGAAGAGAAGGGAACACTTCCAAACTCATTGTACGAGGCCAACATTACCCTGCTAGCAAAACCATACAAGGACACCACCAGAAAGAAAATTATAGGCCAATATTCATGAGAGACATAGGTACAAAAATTGCATGCTAGTCCAAACCACTATCTTTGTTCTCAGTGACACCCAACCCAAGACCTCCCGAGAGCTCCTGCCAACACTGGGAATCAGCCAAGACAGAAACCAGGCCATTGGGCAGCCTCCTGAAAAAATCCAAATGTTGGATGTATGGGCCAGTGCTTGTCTTCCCTCCCCAGGGAGAAGCTGGGAAATGGGGTCTCTCCCAATCTTTTGACTCTGTGCCAAGGGCAGACATTTTGGTGACAAGGTGGCTATTTTCACACTCACCTGGGGTACAGGAGCCTCTCCACTGATTTCTGACTTTCTCACAAATGAACTTGGTCCAGGTATTGTTGCTGAATTTATGTATTGATGCATATAAAGTCCAGAGCTTCTTATTTTGCCATCTTGCTGATATTATCTTCTCTAAAAAATTTATTTTAACAGTCCCCATCTTGGACAGTCTGATTATTTGCACTTTTAAAGTTATATATAGTTTTCCATGAATATACTATGGCTGATTTTGTGCACATTTCTGATTATTTCCTCACTAGACAATGTATTGGAATAAAATTTCTGGATCAAAAAGAATGAAGTGTTTAAGGCTTTGGAAAGATGATTCCAAATTATACTCCTGAAAGGCTGTATGAATTCATAGTTCTCTGAGAAGTAACTAAGAGTTAGACAACATTTAAACCATCATTTAATAATACCATTTAGGAAGTAATAGGGTTAGATATGGGAAAGACCAACATATGGGAGAAAAGAAAATCGAGTTGAAGGAAAAGTGAGCAACGACAGAAAGTGAGTATTGAGACTCACATCAGTAGGCAATGTAGCCCAACTGGTGTGGCTCAGTGGACTGAGTGCCGTCCCATGGACTGAGAGGTCCCAGTTCAATTCCTGGTCAGGGCACATGCCCAGGTTTCTGGCTTGATCCCCAGTGAGGGGGTATGCAGGAGGCAGCCAATTGCTGTTTCTCTCTCACATAGATGTTTCTACCGCTCTCTCTTCCCTTCCTTTCTCTCTAAAAAAGTCAATAAAAACATATTTTAAAAAATAGGTCTTCAGATTGTAGGGAACACAGGCTGTGTCTGTTGTTTACAAATTTATTGTGTACTTGAATTCTTGTGCAAAGGTTTTCTCTTAACATTCCTACCTTATAATAGTCAAAACGTAGTTACCTTGGAAAGAAGAACATGAGTACTCACTCTTAAATTTTATTCTTAATAAACCAAACTCTGAGAGTCTCCCATAGTCCCCCATTCTTATCTATTCCATTAGTACTGAAACTATTTAGATAAGATGGTGGTTAAGAGTCTATTTAGCTTTTGGCCAAAAGTAATTTTCTGTTGGAATTCAGTGGAGATTCTGCTATATTATAATCCTTTCCTTAGTGTAGGGAAAATTGGACAATTATCATTTTGGGATGATTTATATAGAGAGCTACCAGAGAGCTGGTGTCTGTTAGCTTTCAATAATATGGCTGTCACAAATGCAAAATGTCTCTTTTATCCACCTGAAATTTTCTTTGTTTTTCTTTTTCTTTCTCTTGTACCAAGCTGAAATCCTATGATAAAGAGAAAATAAAACACTAACTGGAATAATATACAATGCTGAGAAATATTTCTGCCTTTTTATCAATAGGTCTTTTCAATCTTTCTCATTTTTGTATGTGTTTGCTGCAGAAGCATGTACATTTCTGGCTCCGGCCTTGATCTGGAAATTGCAGGAGAAAGATAAAGGAAAAAAACAATAATCTTTGATTGGAAACCCTTCAATGATGGAAAAACTCACACATGCCTGGGACACAGCACCACAAATGAGGTGCAGGAGAGAGAACTTAATGTCTTTGTATTATTTGTGTGTCTGTGTATAGCCACCGCTTGGGAGCTCTTGATTTCTTAATAATGAACAAAAAGAGACAATGATATACACTGAGATGGCAATATCATTTAATTTGTAACTTCTTTCTAGGTAACATTTATAGTTGTATAAGTTCTCAGGTTATTGGGAGAGTTTCGATTTTGACCAAACACCACTTATATAAAAGATGGTTCATGCTAACCTAGTAGTTGCTCCTCTGAGAATATTCGTTGACCTTGCCATCATGCATAGTGCTTTAGGAAACTTGTCTAACATCTTTCTTTAAGACCTGGCATTGTTCACTTTTCACCAGGATGAGGCCAGTAAATCCGCCAGATGCTGGTTTGCTTTATTATGCTTTAGGATACCTCAGTGCCCTCAAGCCAGGTTGCCAGGGTGCTATGTCATCTCTTTCTTTAAAAACTTCTTTTAAGCTATGAAGACAAAGAAGTAACTAAAACCAGCACGACTGTGTTTTAGAAGAGCGACAAGCACAAGAACAATCTGGGAGGAAAAGTTAAAGATAAAGAAGAGAAGTTTAACAGAGTAATAGCTTTGTTCTCTTTTTCTAAATAGACAAAAACATTCTCACCCAACAAGAGGCCTTCTGATGAGCAACTGATTTATTTATGTTCGGTTGGACTTTGCAACTAGATGCTTAAATTTCATTCATTATATCTTTAGTTGAAATATTAGACATATTAATAAGTTTTGGCATATACTTTCAAAGCCCTATTCATTCACCTCCAGAGAAAAATGAGAATGATGTATTAAAGGTGACAAAACATTTATTTTATGAAAATTTAAAATAAAATTTATTGCTGGGGAAATCACCTGATAACAGTGATAAAGGAACTAGAATATGTAATTTTGTGAAAAAATATGAATATATATGTCATACATTATGACTACAGTTAACACTACTCTATGTTACCTGGGAAAGTTATTAAAAGAGTACATCTTAAGAGTGCTCATCACAAAGAGAATTTTTTTCTTTGTAAAAAGTGTATCTAGCCCTGGCCAGTTTGGCTCGGCGGTTAGAGCGTCGGCCTGCGGTCTGGGGAGACCCGGGTTCGGTTCCTGCTAAAGGCACATACTTCGGTTGCAGTTTGTCCCCGGCCCTGGTTGGTCGTGCGGGTGGCAGCCACCCGATGTGTCCCTTCACGTCGATGTTTCTCTCTCTCTCTCCCTTCCTCTCTCTCCCTCCCACTCTATCTGTACAAAAAAAAATGGAAAAATATCCTCGGGTGAGGATAAAAAAAAAAAAAGTGTATCTACATAAAATGATGGATGTTAACTACATGTATTGTGGTAATCACTTCACAGTATATGTAAATCAAACCATCATGCTGTACACCTTAAACTTACTCAGGGAGGTATGTCAATTATTTTTCAATAAAACTAGAAATCGAAGAACTATCTGAAATACACATCCTAGTGAGTCTTACCTGGCCCATAAGGTAATAAACTTCCATCACAGAGTGTCATCTTAAGAAAGGCTATTCTTGTCCTGGCTGGTTTGGATTAGTGGTTAGAGCATCAACCTGCAGGCCAATGAGTCTCGGGTTCGATTCTGGTTGAACCTCAATTGTGGTTCTGTCCCCAGCCTTGGTCAGGGTGGCTCAGAGTGGTCCATGTGTCCCTCTCAGGTCGATGTTTCTCTCTCCCTCTCCCTCTCCCTCCCTCCCTCCCACTCTATCAAAAGATAAACAGAATAATATTCTCAGGTGAGAATAAGTAAGAAAGAACAAAGGAAGGAAGGAAGGAAGGAAGGAAGGAAGGAAGGAAGGAAGGAAGGAAGGAAGGAAGGAAGGAAGGGAGGGAGGGAGGGAGGGAGGGAGGGAGGGAGGGAGGGAGGGAGGGAGGGAGGAAGGAAGGGTCTTCTTCCTGTGTGAGCATCAAATAAAACTAGAGCAATACAATCTAGCTCATCTTAATAAATTGTTTATACTGTTAGTATAAAACTGCAAAACAAGAAATATGAAGAGTACTTATTTTAAAAATACTCTTTTAAGAGTAAAAATATTCTTACTTTTAAGAGCCTTAATTGATCACAACAACCAAGATTCTCATGTCTAGCCCTGGCCGATGTGGCTCAGTTGGCCCAGTACACCAAAAAGTTGATCATTCAGTTCCAGTCAGGTAAGTGCTGGGGCTGGGGCTCCATCCCCAGTGTGGGGTGTGCAGGAGACAACAATCAATGATCCACTCTCACGCGGATGTTTCTCTTTCTTTCTTCCTCTTCCTTCTTCTCTCTCTAAAATATATACATAAAGATTTTCATGCCTAGGAATCATCAAGAGAGCTAAACTGCAGCCATTGCCAAATGGAGCTTGAGTTGGGCCTCTTGACCTGGGTGTTCAGCTCCCCAAATGTTCCTCTAGTATGGGCTTTTGTCCATTTGTTCCAGCATGTTCTCTTGGCACGTGGAGGTGAGTAAGATAGGGTGGTCATGGATTACTCACCACCTTGCAGTATTTAGAGGCAAAAGTGGACAAGGCCAGTTGTTTTATTTAGGACAAAAGGTGGTAGTTTTTGGTTGTTGTTTTTTTCCCTTTTTTTCTTTTTCAAAAAGATAATATAGGGTGGAACAAAGAGACAACAGTGACCTTAAACTCAGACAACTAAGCTTCAAATCCTGGCTCTCCACCAGCAAGCTGCTGATATGTATAAGTAATTCAGTTTTATCGGCCTCAGTTTCCTCATCTCTGAAACAAGGATAATATCAGATCAGTTTGCTGAAACAATGAACTGGAAAAAAACAAATGTCAAAATGTATTTTAACAGGTGTTAAAATTTTATTTTAACAAATGTTAAAGGTTGGAGTTCATCTTAATTTCTTTCCCTTTCTTCAGATTTCTGATTAATTCTAGTATATTGGTAAGAAAAATGGTGACACATCACCAGTGAGAAGCTTAAATCAGATCACCCAGATGGTTCGGTAAGATCCAGAAAAATCGATATGTCCCCCTCCCAGTCTATGTCTCTGTCTTTCTGGGACATATTTCCTTTAAGAGCCAATGTACTCTTTTTTAGTCACTCTTTAGAGTAAGTTTTCTTCTAACCTACTGGTAAAAGAGACTGCATTTAGTTTCACAGCATGAAAGAGGAAGAAGGTCTTTTGTGGTTCTCTCGGATACTGAATCTCGCTGTTGCTTAGGAAAATAATTCACGGTGTCCTAATGGGCAAAATTCATTCATGTGCTCTACTCCTGCTCAGGAAATGAAGGTCCTAGGTCATTAAATAAGAGGCAGGTAAGCTGACTGAATTCCAGACAATCTGATGACCAGCAGGTTCAAGATTCTGAAAAAAAGAAAATGCAAGGGATTTCACATCTCTGAGCAGTTCTATTCATGGTCTTGATGAGTTTTTGTGAGAACACCCACGTTGCCAGTTTTGAACAGCTTTTTGTAGAAAAATCCAAGTAATATTTTTGAGATGACAAACACATGAGATCTTGTTTCTATATATGAACTTAAAAACAAACAAAAAATATGCACTTTGAGAAGATAAGTTTATCTGTGAGAAGTTAATTTACAAGACAAAGGTGAGTGTACAAAGACTGTGAAAAAATTCAGAAATTCCTTTGTCCTATACACTCCTCCATTCTTTTTTATTTCATATATTTTTTTATTTATTTTAGAGAGAGAGGAAGGGAGAGGGAGAGAGAGAGATGAAAACATCAATGAGAGAGAACATCGATAGGCCGCCTCCTGCATGCTCCCCACTGGGGATCTGGCCCACAACCTGGGCATGTGTCCTGACCAGGAATCAAACCAGTGACCTCTTGGTGCATGGGTCGATGCTCAACCACTGATCCACACCGACCGGGCCACCCCTCCATTCTTTACGCACATTGTTTAATGCCGACATTTAGAAGTTTGGAATTGCAGAATCAATCTTTAGTGGTGGTGATGGTGGAGATAGTAATGGTGGCAATGGGCAGAGAGTGCAGTTTCTCTGCTTCCTAGCTCAGGCACCTGGTTAGGAGCTTCCCAGCCCTGGCTCACTCACTCTCCACAGTGTTTAACAGCAGAAACAGGACAATAGACTGATAAAACACTCATTGCATGCTTCTCCGTACAGAAGCTGTGCGAAGTCTCTTACACAGATAATCTCCTTTCATTTCCATTTGAATTCTATAAGGTGTCATTTCCTACTTTACAGATGTGGGAACCTATTTTGAGAGGTGTTAAGTAATTTACTGGAGGTGTGAATGTATGCTATTTACATAATTTACAATTAGTGCAGCTACGATTTAAATGCATGTCCATGAGATTACACAGGCTGAGCCTGTTTGTTTTTATCTTTATATTGCATTATTTGGGCATTTTGTTATTGCCTTTCTTATTAATAACAGATAATTTAATATGGGCCCATTCAATGTATCAAGCATTATTCTAGACACTTTATTATGTTATCTTAATTAACTCTCATATTTGCCTATATTGTGCTCTTATCCTTATTTAATAGATAGAGATATTGAGGTTCATAGAAATGAATCTTACAGGCCAAAGTTACACATCAGTTGAATGACTGGTGAGCTACTGATCCAGCCTGCACTGGTCCAAAGTCCATGGTCTTTCCACTAAACATGACTGCTGAATCACCCCAGGTAACACACACACAGACACACAAACAATAATGGTGACTGTAGAATTTTTTAGGTATAACCCTGGCTGGTTTGGCTCAATGGTTAGAGCGTCAGCCACCGGACCAGAGAGTCCCGGGTTCGGTTTCCACTAAGGGCACATACCTTGGTTGCAGTTTGTCCCTGGCCCCGATTGGGGTCGTGTGGGTGGGAGCCACTCGATGTGTGTCGATGTTTCTCTCCCCCCGCCTCCTGCTCTATCTCAAGATAAATGCAAAAATGTCCTCTGGTGAGGATTAAAAAAAAAAAAAAGAATGTTTTAGGTATACATATATCTAGTATATAGTTAAAATAAGTGTTAGATAAATCTCTCAAACTGATAAAGTGATAAAGTAGTCATGCTATTTGTGAAATTACTAAGCTGCACTGACATACAAAAGTAAAGAAAATACCAAAATTCTGACACTAATATTTTTATCATGTCCTGTTTAGTTGCCACTATTCACTAAAACCCCTGTCTAATTATGTTTGAAATACCCCTCAGATTCACCTTGTAAATCCAGGTGAAGTACATAAGACATAAATTGTATTTTATTAGAATGATATGTTGGATATCCGTATGTAGTATTACAGGAGTAATAAGACAAGTCGTCATTTATTCATCGGATTTGAGGTTTTGTACACCAAGCATAGATTTTGCATAGAAAATGAATATGAATTGCCTGGCTGCTGTGGCTCAGTGGTTGAGCGTCAACCCATGCACCAAGAGGTCACTGGTTCAATTCCCAGTCAGGGTACATGCCCAGGCTGTGGGCCTGATCCCCAGTGGGGGCCACACAGGAGGCAGCCAGTCAATGTTTCTATCTCTCCCTCCCTCTCCCTTCCTCTCTATAAAATCAATAAAGAAATATAATTAGCCCTGGCTGGTTTGGCTCAGCAGTTAGAGCATTGGCCTGTAGACCAATGAGTCTCAGGTTCGATTCCGGTCAAGGGCACAAACCTCAGTTGTGGTTTGTCCCTGGACCTGGTTGGGGTCATGCAGGAGGCAGCCACTCAGTGTGTCTCTTTCACATCAATGTTTCTCTCCTCTCTTCCCCTCCTTCCCACTCTATCTGAAGATAAAGAGAAAAATATTCTTGGGTGAGGATTAAAAAAAAAAAGAAAAGAAATATGAATAATTTCCCCCTGAAATTGGCAACAAGACAAGGATACTTACAACCACCAAATTTATTAACATTATACTGGAGAAAACCAGTGTGAAACATAAAGGACAATAAACCAAATGTATGATCATGAGAAAGGAAGAAATAAAACTGTTAATATTTGAAGACAACATGATGTTATCTGTAAAAAATCCAAAATAATTCACATACAAATCATAATTTGTAAGTAAAATTAGCATATTTGTTGATTAGAAAGTCAATACAGAAACACTATGTTTATATCCTAGCAATAAAAAATTCAAAATTAAATGTTTGCAATTTTATAATTAACATTTAAAATAACTTTCAAGAACACCAAATACTTAGGAATAAATCTAAAAGAAAATGTGCAAAACTTCCATACTCAACCAAAACATGTACAATATATTCATCAAAAAACAAGTGCAAAAAATGTTCACAGAAGCACTATGTGGAATAAGCCCAAACTGCAAACAAGCTAAATGTCCACCAATTCTAGAATGAATATATATTAATTGGTCTATATTAATCAGATGTAATACAATAGCAATGAAAAGAAACTCCCGAAAAACACAGTGAAAGGAATGAATCTCACATTTATCATGTGAACAAAAGAGGAAAACACAAAAGAGTAATGTTGCATTCGTATAAAGTTCTACAATTGGTAAAATTGATATATGGTATGAAGAAACAGAATAGTGATTATCCCGAGTCTGAGAAGACAGGTGGATCACTAGAACAAGAAGGCCTCTGGATGTCAGAAAGTTACTCTACCTTCGTCTGAATGAGCTTTACATGGATGGGTTTTTTTAGGGAAAATTCACTGAACTGTACACTCATGTAAGACTGTAGCAAAAATGAGTTAGTTTAAACAAACCAAACTGAGAGTTTTGTTTTTTAAGATGAAAAATCATCTGGAGTGTTTGACAAAGAATAAAGTAGGTAAGAAATATATAAACATTAGGTGTGAAGAGAGTATAACCAGATATGAAATTTTTTAATTGTAAGGAAAATATATAAATGAAATAAATATATATTTTTAAAACTAGAAAAATTTAAAATGTGACAGAGAAAATTTGAATAGTCTAAAATTTTTTTTTTTAAAGTTTTCATAAAATAACTTCTTCAAGGGTGCAAAAATATCAATCCTTTCAAAGGTACTTGGTCTAGAATTAATAGATGGTTGTTTTTTGTTGTTCTCTCTTTTTTAACAGTTCCAAACATTTTTTTTTAATTGTATTGAATTTATTGGGGTGTATGTCTTCTTCAAAGATGTCTTCTTCAAAGAAGTGTCTATTCAAGGTCCTTTCCCCATTTTTAAATTAGATTGTTTGGGGGTTTTTTTGGTGTTGAGTTTTATGGGGTTTTTTTTATATATATATATAAATTTTGGATATTAACTCCTTATCCAATATATCTGCAAATATATTTTCCCATTCAGTGTGTTGTCTTTTCATTTTGTTGATAGTTTCTTTTGCTATGAAAAAAACTTTTTATTTTGATAGAGTCCACTTGTTTAATTTTGTTTCCCTTGCCTGAAGAGATATATCAGAAAAAATATTGCTATGAGAAATGTCCAAAATTTTACTACCTATGTTTTCTTCTAGGATTGTTATGATTTCGAGTCTTACTTTTAGGTATTTAATCCATTTTAAATTTATTCTTGTGTATGTGTAAGAAGGTAGTCTAGTTTCATTTTCTTTCATATGTTTTTATTGACTTACTAGAGAGAAGAAGGGAGAGATAGAAACATTAATGTGAGACAGAAATATTGATTGGCTGCCTCCTGCATGCCCTCCACTGGGTATCTAGCCTGCAACCCAGGCATGTGCCCTAACTGGGAATTGAACCAGGACTTCTCAGTTCATGGGATGATGCTCAATCCACAGAGCCACACCAGCCAGGCTAGTTTCATTAATTTGCATGTATACTGTCCCATCTTCCCAACACCATTTATTGAATAGACTATCTTTACCCCATTGTCTGTTCTTGACTCGTTTGTCAAATATTAATTAACCATAAAGGGGTAGGTTTATTTCTGGGCATTCTATTCTATTCCATTGATCTATATGTCTATTTTTAATGCCAGTACCATGACGTTTTGATCACTATGGCCTTATAGTATAGTTTGAGTTCAGGTAGTGTGATTCCTCTAACTTTGTCCTTTTTTCTCAAAAATGCTGTGGCTAATCAGGATCTTCTTCAGTTTCATATACATTTTTGGAAATTTGTTCTAGTTCTGTGAAATATGCCATTGATATCTTGATAGAAATTGCACTGAATCTATAGATTGCTTTCAGTAGTATAAATATTTTAATTATGTGAATTCTTCCTATGCATGAACACGGTAAATGCTTTCACTTATTTGTTATCTTCTTCAATTTCTCTCTTCAGTGTCTTCTAATTTTCTGAGTACAGATCTTTAATATCTTAGATTAAAGTTATTCCTAGGTATTATTTTCTTTTTATGCAATTATAAATGGGATTGTTTTCTTAGTTTTCCTTTCTGATAGCTCATTATTGGTATATCAAAATATAGTGATTTCTGGATATTTATTTTGTATCCTCTCCTGCTACTTTACTGAATTCATTTATCAGTTGTAGTACTTTTTTGGTGGAATCTTTAAGGTTCTCTATATACAGTATCATGTCATCTGCAAATAATGACAGTTTCACTTCTTCCTTTCCAATTTGGATTTTTTTTTTATTCTACTTCTTATCTGATTGCTGTGGCTAGGACTTCCAGTACTATGTTGAATAAGTGGTAAAAGCAGACATCCCTGTCTTGCTCCTGATTTTAAGGAAAATACTTTTAATTTTTGCCCGTTCAGTATGATGTTGGCCGTGGGTTTGTCATATTTGACCTCTATTACATTGAGGTGTGTTCTCTCTATTCCCACTTTGCTGAGAGTTTTTATCATAAATGGGTGCTGGATTAGATAATTTTCTTTAAAAAGCATTGTAAATTCTTTCTCTGACCATTTGATTTCTCAATCTTTTGAAAAAGCTCAGAAAGCCTTTTGCCAATTTTACAACCCAGGACATTTTTTTCTCAAGGGCCTTGAAGTCCTCTCTTTTGAATTGAAAATATCAAGATTTCACCTTATTTCTCTGTCTCTGTGGGAGCTTCTCCTAGGTACCTGGCTCCTGCTTGGCAGAGATGTATGACATTTTATTTTCTGTTGAATAAGGACAATTAGTTAACACGGATGCCAAGCCAATTGTAAGTACATTTAGGATGAACCATCTAGAGTAAATGGTTCTATTATATCTTCCTACAGCAGGCCTAGGAAATGAATACATTTATGTATATATTATTACTATGTAATTTTCTTTTTATAATTCTTATTGTTTTTTGTTTGTCTATCTCCTGTCATGACTCACCGTCACCCGGCAGGCCAATATCAGGGAGCAGGTTCTTTTTCATTGTTATATTTGAAGCACCTAGAATAGTTCCCCGTACACAGTAGTCATTCCATGGCTATCTGAATAAAATAATCCTCATATACATGTTTTTCATCATTTAATCATTTTAGTTGCTTTTTGTGCATTTCCCAGATATTTTTTTTCATTTAGTGTTTTGTTACCTACAGTTATGGGCAACACTACTAGCAGGAATGATTTAACCATGAAAATGTAATTTAACATCTCTTCCTGAGTTAAATATTTTAAAATAACCGTTCAAAGTAACAATGTTAACTGTTCATAATTTCATCTCCATTTATTTCCCCTAGCAATGTTTTGTGACAATGCTATGCAACAAGTAATCAAGTCAGGTGCCAGGAGAGAGTTGGAAAAAAGTTGGACAATTAGCTTTTGAGCAATGGAGAGTTGGTCAAACATAAATTGTTAAGCTAACTAAGCAAGTCTCTATGGAAGAAATTATTATTGATAATAATCATCTAAAACCATTAATCCCCTTTTTAATGACACCAACCCATTCAAACTTCTCAGCTCCCAATTATTAGAAACATTTAGTCATTTCTGGTAGGGAAGATAAATTGTTTCCTCTGAGTTTAATAGCTGGAGAGCCCCAAATTAGTTTATCCAGTTTGACTAAACTCATCTATTAGTAACCATAAAAATCTGTGAGGTTTTTAAAAATATATATTTTTATTGATTTCTTAGAGAAAAGGGAAAAGAGAGAAACATCAATGTCAGAAACATAGATTGGCTACTTCCTGCACGCCCCCTACTGGGGATCGAACCCACAACCCCAGGCACATGCCCTGACCTAGAATTGAACCAGGACTTCTCAGTCCATGGGACAATGCTCAATCCACTGAGCCACATTGGCCAGGCATAAATCAGTGAGGGTTGACAGTTATACATTTGCTAGTGTAAGTTACTCTAACAGTATAAAACATCTCCCTATGTATTTATGTTTGGTCTTATTGGTAAGGTTTTTTTTTCCCTCTTTAGCTCCCAAGGTTAAGCCTTGAAATTGATTGCCCTACTGAAAGTGAAAATACCTATTGCTTTTAAATAAGAGGTCATTCTTTAGCTTAGGCTTTTGTGTTTTGGGTCAGGGTGAGACAATAGTCTTAAATCTAAGCCTTGAGGGGAAGGTTTTAAATCACAAGAGCTTTGTTTTCCAAAAGCAAACCTTGATGTTCTAAAGATAGCTGTACTGTAAGCCACAGTGCAGAGAAAAATGAAGATATCGTCAGTAGAGGGATTCTTACTGGGCAGACAGAACCAGAAGGCCTTCAAGTAAAAGGAAGAGGAAAAGAGAAGAACAATGGGAACCAGTTTCTTCACTTTTTTCCCCACTCTCGTAGAAAAACTTGGGAAGGACACTCATAGGGCACCAGGTCGATTAGAGGGACGTTGAAAGCAGAGAGGCTTGTACGTAGCCTCCTGTTTGGAACCTGGAGAGGAACTGGAAGCTAGAAGACTTTGTGTAGCAACATGAGGTGAACCGGCAGCATAGATCTGGCAGTGTAGTCTTTGGACAAAGAAAGCCATGGTGACCTATATGAGGAATAGAATTTCCTAAGTTCCTGCTGAGTTCTTGGTGATGTTCAAAGTTCCTGAATAGTCCCCAGACTTGGCAGGGCAAGACCCTCAAGGACGGCCCAGGCTCAGAAAAAAATAAAGGATGTGGCTGGGACGTAGAGTGACCAGTCAGTTTACATCTGGTCACTCTACATCTGAGTGTAAGCAGGGGTGGGAGATTCTGGGGCCGGACTCTCAGGCCCTGACCTTGCTGAGAACAGACCATACCGGATAGAGCCAGGTCAGGCAGTGACCCTGCACTCCACTGCAGTTCAGCAGCAGCCAGCAGAGGGAACCATGTGGACCCGCACTATTTCCAGCTTTCCCTCCGGAGACATCAACTAGGGCAGCAGGAGTGGGGCCCTAAAAAAGCCCCCAAAGAGATGCTGGACTCTCAGTTGATTAAACAACTACCAGAATTACCTATTATTCGAAAACTGAATGCGTTTGTTTTGTTGTTTTCCCTTAAGAACAAGAAACAAAGCCGGGGATGGTAGCAGGAACTGAAGGCAGCGATCTCGAGCATATGTGCAAATATTCAACTACTTTCAGGGACTCGCTTCTTAAAAAAAAATGGCAAAAACAAACAAACGTTTCAACTGAAGAGCTTGACTGCAATTTAGTAAGATAGCATGACATCTCAGTACTGAAATAGCATAAATTATATTAATTATTCTATGTCTTGGCCAAAAAAATAAATCTTTTTTCTTCTGTAGACACAAAGCATTCTTTAAAATTCTTTAGTACTAGAAAATACAGGTACCATTTATACTTCACATTTTAGAATATAAAAGATGTATATAAAAACAATCTTTACTTGATAGTGTTAATGCTGTGGTATAAGTCTAGAAAAAATTTAAAATCTACTTTTACTTGGTAAATTAATTGTGTTTTACTAGGACAGTGGAGATAAATTGACAATTTGACCAATTATTAATAATAGAAAATAAGCATTTCCTTGTAGGAATTCTAAAACTGTACCCAGTATTTTCAATTATAATCATGACTTGGGCATACTAATCATTTTCTGTATATTTACAAGCCAGACATTAAGAAACCTATGAAGTAGAAATGAAAATAAAGGGATCATAGATATTCCTTACATTTGCAATTAAATCTTCCTCAGGAAAAATATTTTTATTATAATTTTAAACAAAAAATACTGAGTTTGTAGATATAACTTTTATTTTAAACAAAGAAATTACAATTCACTTGTTTACAAGACAAAGGGGGAAAAATCACTACTCTTTAAAATAAAATCACAGATTGGACTGACACTGACTTTAATACAACTAAATGAATTAATTGTACTATAACACAAAATTATCTTCCGTACGTGGCTTTGAACTGACATTCAAATTCAGAACTCTTACACATAAATAAAATTCATAAGTTAAAAAATGTGATAATTATATACACAAAGTTTTCATGAATATATTTAAGATGATCCCAACATCCGCTGTTTCCTTGGTAAACAGTAAGAATTATGACACATGAAGACATCGTACAAGGGACAGTAAGTCAGCTTTGATTCCATTATTAAGAAATCCATATAGAATTGGATTAAGACAACAAGACATCATGCCTAACAAATGACAAATACAATACACCAACTTGAAATGCCTATTTGAAATAAGGTTATCATTAAAATCAGTTACAACATGGAAAAGGTGTAGCGGCATCCAACTAACAGCAAACACCAGTATCAATATGGTCAGTCTGTAGAACACACTTCGAGATCTCTTCTTGATTCTCATGATAGAACGATTTACTCTCATTTCATGAACATCTGAGTTTTCTTCGGGTTTCATCTCAAAGCAGGTGGGGACCCCTGGTATAGACTTACTGGATGAAAAGAGCTTACTTTTCACAGAGCTGAAATTTTCTGGAAGTGTACTTGAATGATTGTCTCGAGGAGGTCTTGCTGGAGCAGGTAATACGCATGCCTTCTTCTTGCTGTATCTTCGTCTGTGTTTTCTGATGAATGAATAGCTCCATCTATGGCTGCTGGGGAGTTTCACCCGAGGCTCACTCTTTTTGGATGGGTGAAGAGTTAAGTTGATCATCTCATTTTCTTCTAGTTTGTTTTCTTTGTTGGACAACCCACAGCTTATACTCCTGCAGACACTGGTATGACTTATAGTTAGACAAACTAAGGGAAGAATATACTGAACTAGCAGTAAAGAGATAGTAAAAGCAATTCTGTATGAATCAGATGGCCATGATTCGACACATAAATACTTGCTGCTCAGCAATGCGGGGCCAAAAGTTTCCTGAAGTTCCACAAGACTGTGAAACACTGGGAGGGGAGAACAAATCACAAAACCTAGTGTCCAGACAGTAGCTACCAGGAAGTAGCCATGGTTTGATGTTAGATTATTAGATATAGGATGTTTTATCATATGATACCTGACAATAGCAATTGATATCAAAATTAAAGTTGAAACCAGAACTGACACACATTGAAGGAAAGGCATAATATGACACATGACTTTGCCAAACATCCACTGATCCAGCAAGACAGAGGTCAGCGTGAAAGGAGAGCAGAACAGCACAACCAGGATGTCAGAGAAGGCCAAATTGCCTATGAGGAAGTTGACTGTAGTACTCTGATTACGCTTTCTCATGACAGCCATTAAAATAAGTAGATTCCCCATGAAACCAAGAAGACTTACAAGGGTATAGAGTCCAATCAGAAAATACTGCAAGTCATCTACACTGCTTTTATAGTCATCCCAGACTGGGAAATCAGAATTCCGAGGGGCAGCAGTATCGTTCTCTGTGGCAAGTGTCTGGTTATAATAATCCATATTATAGTCCTGCTTGGAATAAAAAGACATTAGTTAACAACTTGAAAAAAAGTTACATGACCATTGAAATTAATTCATCGAGAGAGAAAGTAAATTTTACAATCTGCTCCTGTTACTGTATTAATCTCCTAAAAATGTTTACTGAGGCCTTTAATTGGTTCCAAACGCATTGCAAGTATCAGCCAATAACAATTACAATAAGTTTAAATCTGTCGTCATTTCTATAGTGTGTTAACCTATGTAAGAATAGCAGAATTCGTTTTTTAAATTAATGTAGGAAATAACGTAAGGCAAGGAAAAGGCACATGTAGATAAGAACTTGAAGATACTTAATTTACAACAGCTTGGTAATATTCTTCTCCAGTCAAGGTACCTAGTACATGGTGAGGTCATATAATCTACCTTAAAAATTCCTTCCTTTCCGCCCTGGCTGGTTTGGCTCAGCGGTTAGAGCTTTGGCCCACAGACTGGAGAGTCCTGGGTTCGGTTCCCTGCTGAGGGCACGTACACAGTTGCAGTTTGTCCCCATGAGGGTGGCAACCACTTGATGTGTCTCTCTCACATCGATGTTTCTTTCTCTCATCTTCCTTCTCTTCCGCCCACTCTGTCTGAAGATAAATGCAAAAATGTCCTCAGGTGAGGATAAGAAAAAAAAAAAATTCATTCCTTTCTTACTTGAATCAAGACCAAACTTAAGAGTGACTTATCCTAATGTATTCCTTGGTCTACTCAATTGGATGTGATCTCCTCTTCCGAACCCACATAATGCTCTGTTTATAATTGCCGATGCTACATGGCACAATCTGTTTTGCACTGCAATTATAATGCAAACCATCTACCTTATATATTTACAAGCAATAGAAAAGCGAAAACTATCCCCTACTCACCATGGTAACTGCACTAATACATGGCACAGTAACTTCACTATTGCAGATGTTAAACAAATATTTATGGGAAAATACAAAATCCAAACAAAAGCTTAATATCCTAAATATTACCTATGTCGTCAAGTGTTCCAATGAAAGCTTCTCCAGTGAAGAAACACTATCTCAGTAACTGTATACAGGAGACATTCAATAAATGTTTATCAAGCTGTCCTGTTGACTGTGTGAGCACAGGGTTGGACAGCAAAAACATTCCATGATCAATTCTCAATCTTTTGAGAGGTGTCAGATTGTCACTAATTAACACAACCACAGACCGGCAGTGTTGCTGGTGCTTTTAAAAACAAAATCTTCCTGTTAGAAATTGAAAATAGATTTCAGCTTTTAAAAGATTCAATAAATTTATATTGTTTAAGGAAATATTATATCTTAAAGTCAAACGTGGAAGTGATACTAATATACCCTCATAATAAGTTTTTTCATTTCAAGTGAAATTGCTATTATTAATATCACAATGGGATTACTTATTTACTGCTGTATACTAGAGATTTGACAGTATTTCCTGATGAATCACAAAACTGCCTGCAATATATCAATGAAAGGTAAGAGGAACTTCTCCTCCACTTAAAAAAGGTAAGCACTCTTACTATTTAACAAAAATTACCTACTCAAGACAGCAATAGCTAATTCTGATGAATATACAGTTACAGAGATCCTGATATATATGTGGCTTTAAAAACCAATATACATGTATCCATCATTGCTAGATCTAAGTTGGATCATTATACTGAGAACTATAAAAATACACATATATTTAAATGAATAGTAAACACTATTATCTTCTTTTTTTTTTTTTTTTTTTTTTTTTTTATCCTCACCCGAGGATATTTTTCCATTTTTTGTACAGATAGAGTGGGAGGGAGAGAGAGGAGGAGAGAGAGAGAAAGAAACATCGACGTGAAGGGACACATCGAGTGGCTGCCACCCGCACAACCAACCAGGGCCGGGGACAAACTGCAACCGAAGTACGTGCCCTTAGCGGGAACCGAACCCGGGCCTCTCCGGACCGCAGGCCGATGCTCTAACCGCTGAGCCAAACTGGCCAGGGCAACACTATTATCTTCAAGTTATAGGCCTTGGTCCAACACATGTCCAAAAAGGAAATCCTATTGTGTATATACATTCATTATAAATATCTTTAACTTCAGTTTTACATGCAGCAAGTTTCAAATAGACACCATTGTGCTATGAGAAAATTTGAAACGAAGTTTTTCACATCTACAACTGATTCTACGTTGACTGAATTACTTACTCTCTGGAAGCTAATTACATTCCTTTAAGGATAAATTAATTAAAAAACCCCAGATCTTATTCATTGATTCTTAGATCCTAACCAATAATTTACATTGATATTACCTCCAGTGAGAAAGTATAACTGGTACAAAGGTGGCTCACATGGCCGACTGAATCACCTGATTCATCACATCATTGACCCCTAGTCTCCCTGCAGCTACCCTGGATAGGTCAGTGAGCTTTGAATCAAAGCAGCCTTAAAGGGCCTTTTTGCCTAATTTTATTACTTCTGTTGACCTCCCCGCCCACTCCTGGCTCCATCCAGCTTGTCCATGATAGTATTTATACTTATAATGTATACAGACTATTTATTACTGTAATCCTGCTTTGTTTGTTTGTTTGTTTTTTGGCTCACTTTCTTGAAACAATCCTTCTTTGTTATAGATCAATAGTTACTGATTGCCTTTTCTACTAGCAAGGTAAGGACAAGAGAAACATTGGCTACACAGGCTTTATATGTTCTCGAGACATTAAGATAACACTCATTTAGAGAGAAATATTCCTGTCCAAATTTTGTGAAGAGGAAATGCAGCACAATTTGTGGTAATGGAAGCAACATGGTTTTAAGTCTCAAGTTCAGGTTGCCTCCAAGATATGCGGTCAGACCTCTATTAGACTCTAATGGAGATAAGAGAAAATGTCTTAATTCTTTTTATGATAGTAATGGTGCTTAATAGAGTATGTTATACATCGAGGACACCAAGTAAAGATTTGTTACTAAGCATTTTAGAATAGTTTAATTTTCCAGGTTTAAAATATCGGAAATGAATCACCCTGGGAATATGGGCAAATTCAGGTTAGAGTATGACTCTGTGTGTGTGTGTGTACATGTCTGTTTACATGTACATATATATATTGAAACCACTGAAATTAGACAAGTTTTCAAATGGCTCCAAAATGAAACGAAGAGATACCTACATGGACAATTGTAATAGTTTAACACTTTAAAATTTTAAATTAGATGTCTTCATTGATAAAGGCTCTCACAAAAGCAACATAAAACTAAAGTAGCAAAACATATTTAAAACATGGTTTTATTTCAATGAAAGAGAAGTACATCAGATTGTATAATTTGTCCCTAAAATTTTTCTATTTTATTTATTTATTTATTTACTTTATTATTATTATTTTTTTAATCCTCATCTGAGAACATTTTTTTATTTATTGTTCAGATAGAGTGAGAGGAAGAGAGAGAGAGAGAAACATCAACGTGAAAGGGACACATGGAGTGGCTGCCACCCGCATGACCCAACCAGGGCCGGGGACAAACTGCAACCGAGGTACATGCCCTTAGTGAGAACCGAACCCCGGTCTCTCTGGACCACAGGCCGATGCTGTAACCGCTGAGCCAAACCAGCCAGGGCTAAAATTTTTCTATTTTAAATATGCACATAAAATATTGAATTAATTAAATTATGAAACCACAGCCTCCTTAGTAAGCAGATGAAGGAAATGTCGTTCTGAGTATTCACTGGACATAGGAAAAACTGAGGGCAACACTTCTTTTCCTCCCTAAAGACACTAACATTTCATTTAAAGGGGAAGCCCCTTTCATTAATGAAAAGCTAAAAATGATTAGTTATTCCTTTCTTTATTCAGTCAACCAGCATTTATTGAACTGATATGCTACATGTTCTACTAGGCTTTAGTGACATAAAAACAAATAATGCGAGATACTATGTGAAGAATATTCTAGGAGGGATTAATTCAAGGTTACACAGCAAGTAACTGCAGATGGCAAGTGCTTGAGATATAAAAGGTCCTAAATAGATGATTGATGAATGAATGACATTCCCTTGCTGGTGATGTACTTTTTCCCTATAGCATGGTCATTTGCACTGTTCCTGAATATAATGGACACTTATTTGTACCGATTGGTAGATTAATAAATTATCATTTTTTCTTATGTTTATCTATTTGCCAACATTCACTAACTCATTTTATTTTGCAGTCTTCTGCTTTTCTTTAACCCTATCCCATCTACAAAAAACACCTAATATCATGCTCTGCACTAAATTTGAATCTTTGCTCCAGTGACAGACTTCTCACAACTAAATGATGGATATTGCAAATGTGGCTGAAGTAGGCTAAGCAGTTTCTTTAAAAGTGCCTCTTTAGCTCAGCGGTTAGAGCATCGGCCTGCGGTCCAGAGAGACCCAAGTTCGGTTCCTGCTAAGAGCACGTACCTCGGTTGCAGTTTGTCCCCGGCCCTGGTTGGATCATACGGGTGGCAACCACTTGATGTGTCCCTTTCACATCGATGTCTCTCTCTCTCTCTCTCTCTCTCTCTCTCTCTCTCTCTCTCTCTTCCTCCCACTCTATCTAAACAAAAAAATGGAAAAATGTCCTCGGTTGAGGATTAAAAAAAAAAGTGCCTCTTTACAGCCAGAGGATATTTTAAACATTAGGAAAACTGAAAATCTAAGGTAGAGGAACTGTTGGTGGTTAAAACAGCACCAGGTATAAGATTGATGGAGTTAGATCAAACCTGGGTTCAGCAACTTTGGTACCTGAGTTTTGGCTAAGAAAGAATTCAGAGACAAGACTCAAACTATAAGAGAAAGTTTATTTAGAAAGTCACAGAGGTAGAAGTGAGTAGTAGAAGAAATGGGCTCAGGAAACAAGTTACAGAGGCAAAAGGGTCCTTGGAGGTTAGGGAGAGAGAAGGGTAAAGGTGAAGTGCATGGGGGGAAGAGGGGAAGGGGAAAGGCGGAGCATGCTCCAGCCCCGGGTCCTGGTCCTAATGGCTTTTGAGGGTGAGAATTTTAAGGAAGGTCGGAGGGGAGGATCGCAATAGAATATTCATCAGCTTTTCCAGGCATGCTTTTTCAGGGTCAGCCTCCACTGATTGGTCAGCACCAGAGTGGGGGGGTCATTAGTCAATGCAGTTGGTCCTAATGTCAGACCAGGTGTCACTTTCTGGTTTTGTTGCTTTTCTGAGGCTGGCACTAAAATACAACTGAGGCCTAGATGTATTTGATGCTAGCCAGAACCTCACTGATCTGGTGGCTTAGTGCTTAAGGGTTATTCTCTAGTCTCCCTGCTCATTCCTCTTCTAAGGGTGTTTAACTGGTATGACTAGACTAGCTACAGGTCTTTGGGAGGACAGGTCAGGGGAGGGATGGAATCCCACCACCAGCAACAAGCTAGGGGAGGAGAGGTGCTCTGAGGGGAGGTCCTTGTTTTCTCAGTTTTGCCTGTTGCTAGGCACCAGGGACCTTCTGTACCTGGCATATGGTCCTTGCTGAACTCATATCTAACTGCCTACCATAGAACCACTTTAAAATGAAAGAGAAAAAAAAAAGCGCAAAGAATTTCTTTCCTTGAACTTATCCCTTAACTTCCTTCTTCCTGAAAAGTGCAATAAGCAAACTTCTAATGGAAATGTCAGTCTGTGGAATAATTCTCTGCTTTCAACAAGTGTTAGAATGAACTCAATACAGTTTTATATAGTTTATGCATAATAAAAATAATGTTATATAGCTGAACCTTTCATCTTAGATCCCTAGAGAAAATATGAAATATAACCAAAGAATTTTTTAAAAATAAAAATTGTTTAAGAAGTCTGCTATTGACTGTGAAGTCATTATTGTGGCTAAATAATGTGTAAATAAGAAATTTTGTTCTTCTCTTTTGTATCTAATTTTATCTCCCACCAGCTGAATTACCAGGCTGATCATCAAACTTGAATCCTCTGAGTAAAAAGTGAAAAAAATAAATTATTCATCATACTGTGGCAACTTTAAAAAAGCAACGTCTTTGTAAAGACTTAAATAAAAATTGTTCTAGATGTGACACCAAGACAAATGAAATCTTCTGAGTAGACTTTAAGTATGTTAAGTAGATAGTTCTTAGAAGGAATAAATAGAAGGAACTACAGGGAATTCAAAGGATACTGAGAGACTTAGATTATACATTTAAATAACATTTATTAGGATAATTTCCTGCCTAATGAAAATGCACATCTTTCTTCTCACAAAGGATGCCAATCACATAAAAGAATAAAATAAATGTAAATTTCCCCTCCAACAATGATACAATATCGACTATTGCCTATTTTGTTGTGATCCTGAAACAATGGCGAGATTCCAGGCTCTCAAATCTGGCAAAATTTGAATTGGAAAAGATAAACACGGCCCTGCTGCTCCACTGACGAACAGGCAGGCACCCGCCACCCTCTCTTCTAAAAGCAGAGTTTCTCTTCCCTTCCGAAATCTGACATTTAAAATACTGGGTCTGCAAAATTCTGCTTGGAGTGCTGTGGGTTATGTCCCTGGTCTGAGGCAATGGCTCCTTGCTCCAACACGATGGTTCCGAATTTTTAAAAAAATAAACTAAAGGTCGGTAAACTTGGGGATAAAAATTCCGTTTCTGTGATTCGAGGTGCATGGATGTGTGTTATTGATGGCATTTGTCGTGTGAGGCCACTTTGCAAATAGAAGCGCAAACCCAGGGGCGCAGCTGCCCCCGGACCGCGGGCCAGCTTCGGGACGGCGCGGGGCTGGGCGCCCGAGCGCTGCGGGAGGATCGCACCCCGGGAGGATCGCACCCCGGGAGGATCGCACCCCGGGAGGATCGCACCCCGGCCTCGCCGGGGCTGAGCACTGGGAGCACTGGCCAGGGGAGAGCCGCGGGCGGCTGTTCCCCACTACGGACGCCAGCAGGGCGGCACCCGGCTCGCCTGGCCGAGGGGGAGACTTCGTCCCCTCCGATGCCCCCGCCCCGGCTCCTGCACGGATGCCAGGCACACTGTCCGGGTTCGGCCCGAGCCTTTTGCACCCGGTGAGTACCTGCCCCGTACAAAAGAATTCTGCCCCGTCCTCTCCCCGCTCCCCTTTGACCCTTCGCGATCGCCTGCTCCGCCGCCGAACCCCGACTTTCCCAGCTCCGCTGCTCGGGCTTCCCCACCCCGCCCTCTCAGGAGCCCAGACAACGCCCAGGGACGGGATCGGTGCGGCTCCCAGGGCCCCGCGGGACTCGCCCTTCCCGCAGGCCCACCCCGCGCCGAGGGGCGGAGGGCAGGGGCTGGTCTGTACCTCGGGTGCCCCGGCCGCTGCGGGCGCCTCGCCTCCCGGGAACCCGGCCGAGCGCGGTCGCTCCTGCTGCGGGCGGTGGCGGCAGGAGACCTGGAGGTGGCGGTGGGGAGGAGGGGGCGGGAGCCGCGGGGGTTTTAGAGGTGCCTCGGGAACACGTGACTGCTCCCTCGACCCTCAAGACCCTGCTCCAGGGCGCCTGCTCCGCGCCAGCCTCTCCCAGCGCGGGAGCCGGGGCATCCCAGCCCCTACCTGCTGTTCGGGGGCCCACGGGAGAAGCTGCAGGCCCCTAGGAGGGGACCCCTTGACCTGGCCTCTGCTTCCCCGCCGAGGCCAAGTTAACTTCAGGAACAGGAAGATTCTGCCGGGTCTGACCCCAGCCGGGCGAAGTGACCTCGGAGGAGTCTTGAGCTGGCGTGGGGGTGAGGTGGCATCTCCAAAAACTCAGGCTCCCGGAGGAAAAGCGGCAAGGCCCAGGTGTTCTTGTTGTTTGGGAAAAGAGAAATAAAAACAGGACCAAAACAGAACATTGCTCTATCTTGCACCTTTTTAGAGTGAGGAAGGGAGAAGTCTAGGCAGGGAGGTTGACCTGAACGTGTAGGGTACATAAAGGAGTCTGGGGTGATGCTCCACGCAGAACCAGAGAAGGAGTCATCCCCATTCCTCAGGAGTGAGAGTGGGTGTGGGCGAGCGTGGAGCTGGGGAGGGAGGCCACAAGGGAATCAGCGCTTCGCAATACTAGACTCAGTGACAAAAAGACGGCCAAAGGGTAAAAAGTGTTGTCATACACTTCAAAAGACAAAGAACAAAATAAAACTTGTCCTCCTGTTTCTCCTCAGTGTGATTTCCATCCCCAGTGTTGCTAAATCTGTATTGCTCAGGTTTGCCTTATTTTTAGGGTGTGTGTGGGTGTGTGGGTGTGAAAGAGAAAGAGAGAAGTCTTTAACCATAGCCTGCCTGAGAAGGGGTGTATTTATTGTATACTTTAAAACGGAAAATGATTAAGTGACAGTCACAGCATTGTGTGTCTGGTGATGAGTGCAGTCCTGTGGATTGACGCTCTAAACTGGAGAGAGCTGCATCTCTGGGAGCAATGAGACTTCTAAATCTAATTTCTGGGGGCAGCAAACTTTCTGTTACCCTGGAAGTCAGACAGAATTCTTGTGCTCTTTCTCTGGTGCATTCTTGCATACTCAGGGGATCTGTATAGATTGTCATTGTGTCAGCCCCATGGCTTTTAAATACTTCAAGTAAATCCAGTTCCCATTTCATTCTTTTCCTTTTTATTTCTGGAAAAATACTAGTATATTCTCCCCTAAATTTTAACATAATAGGCTGCCTGAGCAGGCTCATGGGATTCTGCAGGGGGTGAGAGGAGGGATGGAAGAATTAAGAAGGGGTGATCAGTGAGAAAACAAAGCCTGGTATTAGACTCTCTTAACTCCAACGTCGGCACAGTTAATGTACTACACAGTGTCACTAAACTTCGCATCCTTCCTTCCCTTCCTGGCACATAATACATACTTACTTCAAATACACATCGGCTTTAGAACAACTTTCAAAGGAACCCCATTGTGGCTATCTTCCAAAAACCTTGTCTGTGCTCTAAGCTCTTGCATATTAAAAATAAAGCCGACTTCTGTTTTCTTTTTCACAACTTTCCTTGTACTTTTGATGATATGAACCTTTAAATTGAACTGTTTTTAGAGTATTAAGAGGCCAACCTGTCATTAAGATGAAGAGTTTCATTAACTCACCATTTTCCTTCTCACCACATAACCGTGCAAGCCCCTAAAGGGAAGTCAGAATTTCTTCTGCACACATTCGATGTACAAAGAGCAAACAGATTATGATTAAGAGTCTTTTTGGGGAAGAAGAAATTGTCAATTTAAAAATTCCAACAGTATGCTATGTAAAAAAGGAAGATATGAAGATACACATTTTTTTTTTTATCTTCAAATTTACCAGGAAGGACTCAAGACTAATCATCATCACTCTTTGTAGAACATAATAATTTTGTTTCTGTTGTATGGAGTAACATTCAAGCAGGGAGAACACTACCTTTGGGAACAGAAATAGTAATGTCCACCTCTGCTGTAGTGTTTTTCCTACTCACTATTTATAAGATGCTCATTTGGGAAATTAAATTGGATTTTATGTGTGTTACAAAATTAAACTGGCTGTTTCCCAGCAGTCATGGTTCTTTATCAGTTATGAAAGACAGAATATCTACAAAGGTGAAAGTTAGAATCACTGGGACTCCTAAGACAAATTATTGAATAATAAAACACTCTCCAGACAATGCCTAGGATAACATTTCTCTGTTGTTTCTGTTAAAGTTATTGCTGCATTTTAATAACAGCTACCATTGGTGGAGGACAGTTACCAAAGTCTTTCGGTATAATCTCAAATGATATCTGATCCTGAAATATTAGTTAAAAAGATAGTAGGGGTAAATACTATTTCGATCATGGTAAAGTTAAATTCTTAATTCTTAAAGATGTAGAAAGGGCCATTTCTGCATGTTATCAAAAATATTTTAGCCCTAGCTGGTTTGGCTCAGTGGTTAGAGCATTGGCCTGTGGTCCGAGAGACCTGGGTTTGGTTCCCGCTAAGGGCACGTACCTCTGTTGCAGTTTGTCCAGCCCTGGTTGGGTCATGCGGGTGGCAACTACTTGATGTGTCCCTTTCACTTCAATGTTTCTCTCTCTCTCTCTCTCTCTCTCTCTCTCTCTCTCTCTCTCTCCCCATTCCACTCTATCTGAACAACAACAACAACAACAACAACAAAGGAAAAATGTCTTTGAGTAAGGATAAAAAATATATATATATATATATTATCATGCTCATTGCTTCATTGATTTCTTTGAAGTTTGTCATATAATCAGTATATAAAACTTAAAACAATGAACTAACTTATAATTGTAAAATACATATAATATTTTAAGGGGAAAAAGCTATTTAAAAAAGTGAAGTAAACCCAGATTATTTGCAAGCATAGTCATTTCCCCAGACAATTCAACGATAGTTTTGAGGTCCTCAGGCAGCACTATAAACATTGCACTGCCTTCTTCTAACAAGTGCTGTGCTACTTAAGCAAAACCTTATCTTCCCTTTTGATGCCCTAATTATTAAATCATTAAATATAAAGGAGTGACTGATTTCCATGGAGAATGTATAGTTCTTTTTTTAAAGTAAGTTTTTCATGTTAAAAAAACATACATACATATGTGTGATACACCTGTATATAGTTATACAATCACATACATATTTATATAAGGGTCACTTGTCAGAATACCTGGATTGTAGCCAGGTTTTATTGCAGATTAATGGTGTAGCTTTAGACAAAGCACTTGATCTTTGTGGTTTTCACTTTCTTTGTCTGAAATTGAAATGTTTTGATTAGCAGATCTGGAGCCCCCCGTTGAGTGCTGAATACCTATGACTTTATCCATTAACAAGCATGCATTAAAGGTCTATGTGTGCCAAAATAACCTTTTTCAATCTTCAGATAAATTTAATGGTCATAAAAATTGTCTCCCATCATATTAGGAAAAAGAAGAAGAAAGAAATACTGGTGAGTTTCTCATTAATATAGCATATTCTTTATCTGCAGCTGTAACTATATAATATTTATTCCTTCCTTTAAAAAGTTGTGGGTGTCTTACAGATCAACAAATCATTTTTTATCTAATTATATTATTTTTTAAATTTCAGCACAAAATATATAGAAAGAAAGAACATGATTCCTTTGGAAAAATAACATTCTATCATGTAAATTCATATTTAGGCTGTGTGTTTTCTTTTGAGGATCAAAACTCCTCACAAAAAGTAGTGTTGTTGATAAGTATTGCCCCAATATTGTTTTTTAAAATAAATTTTTATATCTTGGCTAATTTTTTATGCTTAATTTTTTTAAAATCTGGTTGTACATCCAATTATAGCTTTGTTCTGTTTAAGTGGAACCAAAGAGAGTTTATTTATCTATTTTTGGCATGTTGTTTTGAACAGTCTTTAAAAAGAATTTAGAGAACTGTTGACAGCATAAGCCCAGAATTAAAAGTTGAGATGGTTGAATAACATGTTCTTCAAAAGTGCTTCTGTTTCTATGTCCTTCCTCTTAGTCTCATAGGTCATTCAGCTTTAAAAGTATATTATTCAGTAGGTAGAAATGTATATGAGACATTTTCTCTACTAGATATATATATTTTCAAATGCAGTAGGGTCCATCATTTAAGCTTACACCTAAAGGGGAAAGCAGAATCAACGAATAAAAAAATCCAAAAATATGAGAAGAATCTTCAGGAGGAGTATAGTGGTAAGACCATATATGTATAAAATGTATACATGTATACCAGTATTATATATATATATATATATATATATATATATATATATATATATATATCAATACTATACCATAGTTAAAATGCCAAAGACCTTTTTTAAATGTTTGAGATAAATAACTGGCCTTGATTTGTGATTATGATTATCATAATTTATGTAATCCTACCTTATTTCTTGTTCTTCAATCCTTCAACAACACTTTTTCAGTATCTTATGATACGCCAGACATTATGTTAGGCTTTAAGTTTAAAAAAATAAAAAAATAGTCACTACCTTCTAGTGACCACACTGTATTGTAGATCTGTGCAAATAAATAATAAATTGCAATATAACGTGATAAATTCTATGTTAGAAATATTCTTAGAGTGCTGTAGGAATAAAAAGAAAACAAATTCAGCTTATGGGGTTTTGAAGAGATGGCAAGATATCAAGGAGAGCTTCATAGTTGAGAAGATACTGGAAGTAAAATTTGAGGGTCTGATGAGAGTTCAACCGGCAGATGGAGGAGATGGGTAAGTAAGAAATGAGGAATGGTGCGAACATGAGAGAGAGTGTAACATTCAGAGAAGTGCACATAGTTCAGTATGACTAAAATGTGTGGGAAGTAATAGAGAATGATACTGAAAATGTTGGTTAAAAAGGACATTGCATTGTACTTGAAAGATCTGAAGAGCAGCTAGATGATTTAAACTGGAGAAGGATGCTATTGGATTGCTCTGCAAGCAGCTAGTGGTAGAGACACCATTTAGTAGAGAAATAAGTAGAGCTTTATGGGTGTGAAAGTAAACATTTGAGAGATATTTAAAGAGTAAAATGAATGGGAACATATGCCCAACTGCATTTGAAAGTGTGAGAGGGGGAAATACTGGGTATGACTCTTAGAGTGGGGCTTGCAGGATACAGATCAAGGCAATGATTACGATCTAGTCCACTACCTCGGAAGCATATTTCCAAGGAAATAGAAGAGAGATCTGTAACTTAGACAGAGATTTGGGATTAGGAGCATACAAGCATGTAATTGATGGCAGAGGGTGTGATTATACATTAAGAATGAAAAAAAGGGGAGAAGGTTAAGCATGAAATCTCCAGTAAATTTGGGCAATTAAGGGTCGATCAAAGAAGAGACAGGACCACAAAAGGCAGAAACACACAAGCTTTATTTGGGTGGTCTTGGACAGGGTTGCATGACAGGGGAAGTCTCTCCCAGCAAGAGGCCTTCCAGAGACTACATTGTGGGTCTACCATCCAGAAGGTGGATAGGACAAGGGAACGCTTGGGGAAGAAGGGGTTACATGTCTAGGTGACATCACTAGACAGCAAGGTGGGTAGATTCGACTCAGCTCAAAAGGGCAGCAGCAAATTGGTGTCTATGGCTACAGGGTTTTTCTTACCTCAGGTATGTAAAGTAGGCAAGCTCTAACTGGCTAAATATATATTTATTTGGACTACATTTAAAACAATTAGAGAATTTGACTTTGGTGCTATTTGGCTTTGGGCTAATAATCCTAGCCCACTGTGAAGAAATCAACAATGTGGGGACTTTTTTAGGCTACTACACAGGTGCCAACTCTGGGCAATTTACATAACAGGATCTTAGGGAGAAAAACACATAAGAGGTAGATGGAGACATTTGATCCTGGGGAAGAAAACCGAGGAAAAGCCAGTAAGGAAAGAGAAAAGCCTATAGTGTAGAGTTAGCGATATCCAAGGAAAAGAAAATTCCAGGAGGATAAGGTGGTCAAGAGAGTGAAATGCAACATAAAGAACAAGTGGAATCAAGTCTGAATGGTGTCTCCTGGCTTCAGCCATTGATGTCCTAGGCAGAAGCAGTTTCAGGTGAGCCACATTTGAGGAGCAAATGAGAGGACAATAAGTGTACCTTATTCTTGGAGAAGATATTAGGCAAGAGAAGGCAGCCAGAGAGGCTATGACATGAGTGAAGGAGCTACAATGAAAAAAAGTGAGCAATTTTGGTTTTGTTTTTATTTTAGTGTTAAGCCAGGAAAACTGAATTATTGAATAAACAGGTGTTACGTTATTGCTGTTTAACAAATCTTCCAAACCTAGTAGAATAAAACAAGATAGATTTTATGTTCATGGATTGAAAGGGAGAGCACATTGGTGACGGCTTGTCTCTCACATGATGTTTGGGGTGCCAGCTGGGAAAACTCTGTGGGTTAAAGTGACTCAAAGTCTGGAGGCTGAAACAGCTGAGCTGGAGGATATGCTGCCCAATTAAGAGACATGAAAGTTAGGGAGTAAATACTCTATGACTTATGCATACTTTAGAAGAAAGGGAAAGTCTGCTGAGCCTGAGGGTAGGAGGTAGGAGGCTGGAGGAGAGTGGTGACAATTTGAAATACCTTCTAAGTGAAGAGGAATTAGGAGTCACCCAAGCTTAAGAATTTCAAGGTAATACTTAAGGCTCAACTAAGGTTTTGAAGTTGTAGTAGTAATAATCTGTTGCCACCTCACCTACATGCTATGCTCACAGAGAGTGGTAGCTAAGTAGTTTCCTGGGTTGAGAAGGGTCAGATTATACCACAGCCCATCCTTGGATGTTTATCCTCTTTCTAGAATTATATGTATCTCGGGAATGAAAAGCAAGAGCTAGACCTTAAACAAAGGAATGAAGAAAGGATACTAAGAAAATTGATACCTGGGAACACTTGGTACCACCTCTGTGCCTGTTTGTGATATTATTTGGGTGCACATAGGAATCTTTTTGCTGTCTTTGGGAGAAGTTGCCTTATCTCAGGAAGTGCTGTGCTGTGAAGGGGTCTGATGCCAAGTCCAAGGTTTCAGAGGTGGGGGTGAGTGGGGCATGGGAGTGAGGCAAGATGAACAGTTAGGTAGGCTTGTCACCGATGACGGAAGGTTCAGTGGTAACACTCATACTTTCCCTTCTTAGCAGTCATTACTACTCCATCTCTTTGAAAAGATATGTGAAGGGAATAACTATATTGAAAAAAACAATAGTAAAAATGCCAAAGGTTTTTTTCATTAGGCACGCAACAAATACAAAAAAATATTACACTTTTGTAAGATAGCATTATACTTTTGTTGAATGTCTAAAAGGTGTCTGACAAGATGAGATCTTCATGAAAATGTTTGGATATTTACAAAATAATTTTTAAGATCCTGGACCTCTGCAGGAGTGGGGAATCTTTTTTCTGCTAAGGGTCATTTGGACATTTATAACATCATTCTCAGGCCATACAGAATTATCAACTAAAAAATTAGCCTGCTAGCCTGGCCAATGTGGATCAGTGGATTGAGCGTCAGTCCCATGGACTGAGAGGCCCCAGTTTGATTCCCCATCAGGGCACATGCCTGGGTTGTGGGCTCAATCCCTAGTGAGGGGTGTGCAGGAGGCAGCCAATTGATGGTCCTCTCTCATATCAATGGTTCTATCTTCCTCTCCCTTCCTCCCGCTCTAATAAAAACAAACTTTAAAAAACTAAAATTTAAAAATATCAAAATTGTTTAAAAAAAAAACTAGCCTGCTATATTTGGTCAGGCTAATTTGGTGAAGCATGTAATGTTAGCTGGTATTGATTTTGTAGGCTTATAAGGCCCGCAGGCCAGGCTTTCCCCGCCCCTGCTCTAGAGCCTCATTCTGACCGTTTTAAAACAAATACTCTAAATTTGTAGCCTATGTAACCAAATAAGAACTTTCTTGAAGTGTTTTTCTATTTTAAATCAAGAAAAAAATCCATAAATAGTATCTGGTGTCTTCTACACTAGGAAGTTAATTGAATTGTTTGTCTATGTATTTGTATACTAATATTTTAACTACATTTCTTTCTGCTAGTTAATTCTTTCAGAAAGACAGCTGAGTAAAGTGATTGTGCTATTTGTACTAAGCAATTCAGTTAAACTCTGTACCGGCTACATTTCATAGATTCTTAGATGAGGATTTTTTTATTTAACCTTTTAAAACTCTGGCTTTGAGATTCATTTACAATTGGTTGCATATCGTTGCTTTACTCAAAGCATCTTTTTCTTTCTTGGTGGTCCATAAAATAACGTTGCAACTTATACTTTATGGCATCAAAGATTCAAAGAAATGCAGTAGAGAAGAAAGAAGGGAAAATTGGCACCTGATTAATTCATAGAATGTGAACTGAGTCACCAACTTGCAGCATAGTAAATTCTACCCCAGTGGAATTTCTCCCTTATCAATATCATCTATATTCTTCTTTTCCAGTTACATATCTAGTTACATGTCATGTTAATACCTATCAAGATTTTTCTAAATGGTAATTTTCCTGTATCAGGCCTAATAGCATTTCAGGAACCTTAACCTTCCCAGCAGAAATTCACCATGAGATCAATGAAGTAATTACAGTGGATAAATTATTTTACCAAGTACAGTATATAGTGACATACCTTTATCTAGATAATTATTGGATCATAGAATTTAAAGGGTAAGCCCAAAAAGGTCTTCTATTTTTAAAAGATAAAACTAAGATCTACACAGAATCAATGAGTAGATTCTGTCCCTTTGGTTCAATGTCAGAACAAGATGGTTGCCCAGGAGAACATGAGACTAGGTCATTAAAATAATTCTCCTAGTCATGGTTTATAGGACAGGCTGTTATGAAATTTCAGAAGGAAATACACAAAACATTCTCTCTCACTAGCAAATGTTTTTATCTAGTTTAAATCTCAACTAGGAAGGTATGTGACTGGCCACTTAAGAGTAGAAAATGAAATGATCTTTATTTAATATATTTCTTCTCTTTAACACATTTTTTGAGGCTTTCAGATTACTCTTTGAAGTATCATCTGAGGAACTCAAGACTACTTTATTTCAAACTTTCCAAGATTACATTATAAGAAAATTTTACATTATATTTGGTAATTATACTATATTTTATTTTCCTATTATACACTTTGGAAAGAGTACTTAGTAAATGATAATCCTAGAGAACTAAATAATTTTGCTATTGCTAAGAAGCATTTCAAAACTTCTGTTTATACCACAAAAATGTGACATAGAAAAAATCTTTGAGACTAATTATCTTTCATAGATTGATATTTGATATGACTGTCTCTGAATGCAGCTTGATAAATTGCCTTGGGGGCACTATAAAAATTAAGTTTGTAAGAGGACAGTACAGTGGCCACAGTAGTTCTGGCATTCTTACAGAAATGCCTTTATTAGCATTCGTGGGAAATACAGAGAGGAAAGTGCCTTAAGTGTCCATTTATATTCTCAAGTCCAAAATATTTGCTGATGTAGCAAAAATGTTTAATTAAATGTGTTCTTTGTAGAGAATTAAATTATTTAACTTGTAATTCTTGTAGCAGGCTAAAAATAGCCAATTTGATGATGGAAACCTTGGGATAAACTTGCTTCTAAGAACAGAATGTGACTTAAGCAAATGGAGTGAACAGAGGGTGAATAGAAACATTAATGAGTTATTGCTCTTTAAAAGAATTGAAATTCCTGAATTATGCCTGACTTTTAACCTTGGTCAAAAGAAGAAGAAGAAAGGAAACTATATATGTCATATTACTCTGCGTAACCATTAATGGGACATTTTTAGATGTATACTTAGATTTATTATTATAGTACATTTATTACATAATCATGATATTTCAATACTTGATCAGGTCACTTTCCAACTATATAAAAATGTCTAATGAAAAATGTCGATGGAAAAGCTTTCCTGCAACAAAAAGGAGAGATTGTGAGATTGTGTACATCATTCTTTATATAAATAAATGAGTTATGGCTTATATTGAGTGTTTATTCAGCCTAACAACAAGAAAAATAAAACATTTCTTAACAGTGTAAAAGTTCAGGCAATTCCATTTGTCTTGGGATTTTTTTTTGTTTCGAAGACAGAATTCAATCATAGTTGTTATGTAATGAAACATTTATACATACCCTAGGCAATGTCCTATATCTCATTAGGAAGACTTTTTAGTTTTTGACAGTTTGATTTGGAAGAAGTTTTATTCATTTACATCAGTAAATAATTGGGGTGTGTGTGAATGACACAACTTTGATTTTTCAAAGTAGAACAGAACTCTGGAAAACATATGAGATCAGCAGATCACTAATTAGCCTGAATCACTGGGCACCGCGATGGTTTTGCACCATCAGTACTCTGTGAACATTCTATTCTTTTCTTCATAATACTCAGTACAGTAGTAGAGTAAGCACCGAGGAAATGGCATTGACTCTTTGACCACCAGGAAAATGTTCCGTTCATCGTGCTCTCCTGCAAAAAAAAAAAAGGAAAAAAGAAAAAAGAAAGGCAGCAAGCCACTGGGAACAAATTGGACTCTATGCATTTTCTCAGTGGAAAGAATAAAGGACTAAAAGGCCAGGTTCTCCATCCCACCCACTTCTTTTGCTTTTTAAAAGTCTTCTCTTCGCTTTTACAATGAGGGGGAAAACTCAGCACTGGCATAAAAAAAAAAAAAAAACATTTGAATGTCACAAGAGAAAGCAAGAAACATATAGTGGCAGATGTCGCTGTGAATTTCACATTTCCTCTCCCCCCAACCCCTCTCGCTCTTGAGTTGGGCTTATGCTCCAGGTTTTCAGATTAGCATAGCTTCATCCACAAGATGGCACTGACCTGCAAACAAAGGCGCACAGTGGCATTGACTTTTTAAAAGCCCTGCAACATTGCCTGTGGAGATGAGTGCTTACTTTGCTCCGCACCCGGAGTCTGTGTCGAACACTGTGCATCTGTGTCTAACAATGTCTGGATTTGTCTAATTGCATTTCTTTCCAGAACACCTAGGCAATGCACCCCGAGGTGTACTTCCAAGTGGGTGTCTGTGCCGGAGCTCCAGGCGCGACTCGGGGGGAGCGTCACGTGATCCGGGAATGAGGTGGAGTTCGGCTTTAAGGGGGCGTCTCTGCCTATCTTCATCAATCTTTATAGGCTTTGAGCAGGAGAAACACCAGCGGTTCTTTTCTCCCCTCCTGCTTCCTTCCATGGCCATCCTTCCCGCTTCCACAAACAGGGGAGCACAAGACAGATCGAACGGAGGGTAAGTTTCAAGTTTGCACCTTTTAAGGGACTTTGGAGAAATCGCCCGTTGATGAAGCGAAGGATGGGAGAGGAAGGAAAAGCATGCGAGAGGCCGAAATTGGCTCTAGGGTCTGAGGTGGGGCGAGGGGTGAGCCTTTTTGTTCGGTCCCCGTGCGGGGCAGGTCGCGCGGGGCAGGTCGCGAGGTGCTGCGAACGAGCGGACAATTCCAGGACTCCCGCTGGGGTCCGGGGCTTTGGTGGCGGGACCTGCGGCATCCGCACGCCCGGCTCCCGGAGGATTTGTGCACGGGATCCGAGCTCTCCCTCCTGGGGTTCTCGTAAGAAGGCCGAGGGGGTGGGCAGGTGCCCTCGTTGGTCGTCCCGTCACCTTGCTCATCTGCCACATTTTTCTGGAGCTGGCTGGAGCCTCTGCCCGGGGGGCTGCCCTGGAGTTTCCACGGAGAAACCAGTACTGGGCCGTCTGGGGAGGGTGGGCTCGGCAGGTCTTCGACCTTCATCCCCCTCCCTCGGCATGTGTCGGGTGGAGGCTCCAGCTAGTCCCTGGGATACTCGTGGGTCCCCGTGGCTGGGCTGGAATCGAGCCCCATCCCCCTGTGCTGGACCCTCCCAGTGTGTCGCTGTGCCCTGGCCGTAACCCTGAGCTCTCCTGTTTCCCAGTTTCAATCGTCTAACTCTTTAGCTCATTTTACAACAGTGATGTTGGGAGCCTGGCTGGGTTAGAACACCGGGCTGAAGGTGGAGGTGGGTAAGAGTGTTGCGGCGGTCCCCAGGTAGACGGGAGAGAGGCGAATGTTCTAAGGACTGATCTTGGACCCAAGAGAACTGGCCGAGTTTGGGTTCTGCTTGCTTCCTTTTAGTTGGTTTGGATGTTGTGTTTTGCCAGTCTCTCATCATCATTGGTAGAGATGTTCCCTAATAGATGGATGGCGAATGTGTGTGTTGAGGGGAATGAGGAAATGAGGAAAATGTGGGGCATCACCTAGTTACACAATATGAAAACGGTGGGCACCTAAGCATGCCGCACAGAAAAACCCAGGGGAGGAGAGCAAGAGATGTTGTTTGACATTCTTCTTCTTTTTTTTTTAAAGAGCTCTCAGATTTGCCATGCCCACCTGGATCCTAGGAAAAATCATACCTGGCTAGGTGGCACACAGACAGGGCTAAGTGCAGGTCTGTCTGTCTCTCTCTGCTTGGACAGAGTGGAGGAACAGGACCTGTCAGTTCCAAGACTCCAGGCTGTCTCCCTGATGAAGCAAGAGAGAGCAGAAAGCTATCCAGCTCAGTTCCCACCCATGACTACAGACCACTGCCTTTTGCCAGGTGACTATGATTTATTAGTCTTCCGTATTGTTTTAAGGCAGCTGTCTGTGAACAAGCTCTCCCTGGAGAGGAAGGAACCGGGAATTATATAACTCATGGAGATAAACTTGCAGTAACTTTGGGAGGCCTCATGTAACAAGACTGACATTTCTTTTCCAAAACAAATGAGGTGAACAGCCAATTCCTAATTCGTGAAAAACTATATCAGGCTGGGTAATACAGAAAGCTGTATTTTCAGGTAGTAACAGCACTAAGAACAGCAAGTGGTGAAAGGCCAGTGTTCTAATCAGAAAGGAGAAAGAAATGTCCATTTGCAAGGGGGCTAATTTGCCACCTGGTGCTGTATGTGGGTCTGTTTTGCCTGTAAATGCATATGACAGCTCCAATGGGATTTAACTGTCTTTAGTTTTGCAGTGTCTGTTGTTGCATACCTTATTTTAGAAATATACGTTGGGGTGATAAATACCAAATTATTTTTTTGCAAAGATAATGTATGTAAATTATTTTCCGATAGTATTGTGTTTCCTGACAATTACCTTGTCTTGAAGTTATACTAAGGTAGGCCGAAAACATACATTTTATTCAATGGGGAACTATTTTATCCAACTGGAATGACTACTCAACAATTCACTTAGCAAAGGAGGCTTGCAAGTATTTTAAAAAAAAGTTTGCATTTTCTGTATAGCCAAGTTAACTTCTTAGTAGGAACACTGCTATTCCTCACTGGAAATGTCTATCAAATATAATTTTAAAGGCATTAGAGTTTTGGTATATGCACCGAAAATCATCTATAAAACGGCTAGCTTTGTAGCCTATACATTGTGATAATTTAATACATGTTTGCTTAATTCCCATACATATTGAATTTTGTCAAAGTCCGTGGATGTAAAATTTCTATTTTTCTTCCTTTCCCTTGCAACACCCTCGTCTGCATCTTTATTGTCTCTCACCTGGATTAATTGCACTAGCTTCTTAATGAGTCTCCCTATTTCTTCTCTTCCCTATTCTTAAGTCTGTTGAAAACAGCAGCTAGAGTACAAATTTTAAAACAAGTCATGTAACTTTATGCCTTTATCAAAGACTCTCCAGTGACTCCTCATCTCTCTCAGAAAAAAAAAGTCAAAGACCATCCCATGGAATAGGTCCCTACACAGTCTGCTCCTCCTCTGTTTACCTTTTCCAATGCTGTATAGCACACCAGGTACACTCCAGCCTTAAGGATTTTATTTTATTACATCGGATGCAATCCCTGAGATCTCTGCATGGCTTCCTCACTCACCACTGTCATGTCTTCACTTACATTCCCTCTTCTCAAGCAGGTAGAAGCTTTTCTCGTCTCCTAGGAATAAATTGCAACTCCCAACAAGCCTAGTCCCTCTTCCTTGCTTTAGTTTTCTCCATGACACTTATTATCATCTGGCATACTGTCTCTGTTATTTATTTGTTTTTGTCTTCCCCTGCCCATAAGTCTAGAAACTCACTAAGAATGTCACAACTGCCCGGCTGGTGTGGCTCAGTGGTTGAGCATCGACCCATGCACCAAGAGGTCAACAGCTCGATTCCCAGTCAGAGCACATGCCCAGGTTGTGGGCCCAGTCCCCAGTAGGGGGCATGCAGGAGGTGGCCAATTGATGTTCTCTCTCACTGATGTTTTTATCTCTCCCTCTCTCTCTAACATCAATAAAGAAAAAAAATATTAAAAAAAAAAGAATGTCACAACTGTCTCCACTAAAACCATGCCCGACAAAATAAGTGTTCAATAAGTATATATTGGATGAATAAATTTTCTTTTAGAAATAAACTTTTTTAACACAAAGTGGAACATTTTGTCTACATACCTGACCAATAAAAATGTCTATTAGCCCTGGCTGGTGTGGCTCAGTTAGTTGGGTGTCATCCTGTGCACCAAAAGGTTGCTGGTTCAATTTCCCAGTCAGGGCATATGCCCAAGTTGTGGGCTCAAACCCTGGCAGGAGGCGTGTAGGAGGCAGCTGATCAATATTCTGCTTTCAAATCAATGTTTCTCTCTCTCTCTCTCCCTTCCTCACTCTCTCAAAATCAATTAAAAATGAAAATAAAAATCTATTGAATTAACATCCATTTGGTATAGAAAAAGACATGGATAGAATTCAGCTGCTGATGTTCAGACTAACTCAGGGAAGAATCTGCTGTTCCAACCATGCATCTGCTATGTCAATCAACACATTTTAATTCTAAATCTAATATTTGCAAGGTACTATGAAGTATACACAGGATCGACCTTAAAAAGGTTATATTATAATTGAGAGGAGCCAATTAAGGATTCGAAGGACTACATGGCACTTTGAAAGATGAGTAGAATTTGGATTGATGATGAAGCAGAACACCCCACAAGAGGAATGGCAGGGTGAAGGTGTAGATGTTAAAACAGGCCAAGTGAACTGGTGGACTATGAAGAGACTGGCCCACCCGGAGCAGTGCATTGACCACGGGGTTATTAGAGCAAGGAGTGAGAAACAGAAGAAAAACATAATATAGAGGTGTTCAAGTGTCAGCCTGAGGCATGTACTCAATAGTCCAAATCTCATACCTGGGTACTTGTTCACCTCTTGGTACTTGGTGACAGGGAGCCATGAGAAGTCATAGACTAGAGACAATGTACTTTCCTATGCAGCTATTTTTAGTTTAATAATGAGAAAACACTCACAATCAACGGATAAGTAATGTTAAATATCTTGATAACAACCTGAATATGAACCACAAAGCAAAGTTGTCTTGAATTCTTTTCATTTTTTTTTTTCTTTATTGATTTTAGAGAAAGAGGAAGGGAGAGGGAGAGAGAGATGGAAACATCGATGTGAGAGAACATCCATTGGCCGCCTCCTGCATGTCCCCTACTGGGGATTTGGCCCACAACCTGGACATGTGCCCCGACCAGGAATTGAACTGGTGACCTCTTGGTGCGTGGACTGATGCTCAACCACTGAGCCACACAGGCCGGGCATGTCTTGAATTTTTATGTGGGCAATTTCCTGAGAATTTTTTGAGTATTACTTGTTTGTTCAAGGTTTGTTTTCAGAAACCTAGAGCTATAGATCATTCTCTCTTGCCTTTGACATCCTTGAGAGAAGTGTGATTGATTGCCTCCTAGGGTTAGGAATTATTAAAGGTGGTTACATAGAGGAGAGGAGAACTATATTTCTAATAACATTCACACTTGAAATCATTCCACTACCACTCCCAGGCTGAATACTTTCTCACTTCATGTTAACAACCTTTACTTTTATTCTTTATTTTTTTATAAATTCAAGTTGTGATGTATAATAAAAAACACTCCACATCCTAGAAAGCAAAACATTCAACGAAAGTTTCCTTAGAGACATCAGTTAAAAGGCAAACATATTGTTGGTTCATTAACTGTCTTATCTCCTTTTCAATGGAAGTAAATCTACATGATTTCCTGTATTGTTCTCACATAAGAAAGAAAGAAATAAGAATTCCCTTTCTTACCATAGGCACAATGGCCTGTTAGTTAACATAAGAAATCGCATATATGTACTTAGTAATCTAGGGTAAATCAGAGATTTTTTTTTTTTTCAAAGGGAGTTTTTAGTCTTTGCAATACTATGGTCTGTAATTTGTTTTGTTGGTGAAAATGCTGTGAAAGATCAAAGTTATGACCGCAAGTAGTTCTCTGCGTTGTATCTGTATACAGTCTAGAGGGGAAAGGGGATATTTACAAGAATGAAACCGTGGCAATCCTTTAAAACCTTATGATATATTAATAAACTCATATCATCTTACAGTTAGAGAGAGCTTCACAGCTATCCTACACAAATGCAAGAACTCGAAAGTCTTACAAAAGTAAATTAATAAAAATTGGGGAAAAAAAGAACTCGAAAATCTTCCATGTGGTAGCTATAAACTTTTGTGTATAGACACTTGCTAGATTTGCAGGCAGTTCATTTCATATGATCAAACATTTGTTCCTCATAATGATGTGACATTGGTTTTGTTTCTTTTAGTATAATAGACTTCCTTTGGTTCTACTTCTAACTTGTGTAGTTTGACATAATATTCCAAACCCAGTTCCCTATGTCTGATGCTACCCACCCAAACACAAGAAGACATTTATACCATTCCTGTTAAATTTTTTTCTGGATTAAACACCTTCTTTTTCTTCAACAGTCCTTCATATGACAGTTTCTTGATGTTTCACTGTATTATTTCCTTTCGAATATATTTGTGTTAAATAATGTCTGCCTTAAAGAGCACTTCAGTGTATGATAGAGCTATTATTACAACTTAACCTTTACAAGAATTCTATCATTTCTATAGTAAGAGAAAAGATTAGGTAGTTTTGTTTCTGGTTTTGGTGTTTTTTGCTTTGCTTGTTCATATATTTTTCTTACGTTTTAAGCTGTGCATTAAGCTTTTTGTTATACATGCATATTCTTACGGTGTTTAGGAATGTGCTTATAGTACTGTTTATATAAGATGTTGGACATGAGATTTACATACACCTTACTAATTTACAGACCACCATGTTTTACTGAAATTCAGTGTGTAAGCAAGTTCAGTGAAAAATTTTGAGATTTTTTTCAAAATGTTTGTACTGTTTCTGCTATTTTATAAAGCTATTTATGCAGATTTTATTTTGTTTATTTATTTTAGTGTCTTTCCTTTAAACAGTATTATGAGTCAGAATTCATTTTGCCTGCCCTCAATAAAATTAGTAATGCAATTGGTCATTTTCTCTTTACAGATTGTTCAGTTCAAGGGAATGAAGAATTCAGAAAAATTTTGATAAATGGATGCCAATATGGGGAATAAGAATAAGCTGAACATTTGATCTGCTTTGAAGAAACATACTGTCCATTTGTCTAAAGTGATTGATAACTACCAAACCAATCAAAATGAATTCTACAGTAGTTTTACGGGTTGAAAATCATTCAATCTACTATAATTTTTCAAAAAATAATTCCCAGTTTTTGGCTTTTGAAATTGATGATTGTCATCTGCCCTTGGCCATGATATTTATATTAGCACTAGCTTATGGAGCTGTGATAATTCTTGGGGTCACTGGAAACTTGGCCTTAATCATAATTATCTTAAGACAGAAAGAGATGAGAAATGTTACCAACATCCTGATTGTGAACCTTTCCTTCTCAGACTTGCTTGTTGCCATCATGTGTCTCCCCTTCACATTTGTCTACACAATAATGGACCACTGGGTTTTTGGTGAGGCAATGTGCAAGTTGAATCCTTTTGTGCAGTGTGTTTCGATCACTGTGTCCATTTTCTCTCTGGTTCTCATTGCTGTGGAACGACATCAGCTGATAATCAACCCACGAGGGTGGAGACCAAATAATAGACATGCTTATGTAGCTATTGCTGTCATCTGGCTCCTTGCTGTGGCTTCTTCTTTGCCCTTCCTGATCTATCAAGTCATGACTGATGAACCACTCCAGAATTTTACACTTGATGAGTACAACGACAAATATGTGTGCTATGATAAATTTCCCTCAGAATCTGATAGGTTGTCTTATACCACTCTCCTCTTGGTGCTGCAGTATTTTGGTCCACTCGGTTTTATATTTATCTGCTACTTCAAGGTAAGAAAACTTCCTCCCCCACCATTTCCATTTTTACCTTCTCTCCAAAGAATTCCTCATTAAATGAGTGGTTCTATTTGAACTCATTTTTTTCTTTCCTCTATAGATATATATACGCTTAAAAAGGAGAAACAACATGATGGACAAGATGAGAGACAATAAGTACAGGTCCAGTGAAACCAAAAGAATCAACATCATGCTGCTCTCCATTGTGGTAGCATTTGCAATCTGCTGGCTGCCTCTTACCATCTTTAATATTGTCTTTGATTGGAACCATCAGGTCATTGCTGTATGCAACCATAATCTCTTCTTCCTGCTCTGCCACCTTACAGCAATGCTATCCACCTGTGTCAACCCCATATTTTATGGATTCTTGAACAAAAATTTCCAGAGAGACTTGCAGTTCTTCTTCAACTTTTGTGATTTCCGGTCTCGGGATGATGACTACGAGACAATAGCCATGTCTACCATGCACACAGATGTTTCTAAGACTTCTTTGAAGCAAGCAAGCCCAGTCGCATTTAAAAAAATCAACAACAATGATAATGATCTGAAACTGCTGTAGTATTCTGTCCCACTTGACATATGTTTCAAAATAAGCACAACCTGCAAGATGCTTTGATTACTGTTCAACCAAGGAAAGGGGTTGAACTCATTGAAGAAGGACTAAGATGTTCTTGTCTTGCTTTTTACTGCTTACGTTGTAGCTGTTTTAATTGCATTTGGAACAAAATGTCTGGGCTTTCGAATCTTCTGGCAATAGTTTTGACCAGATATCCTTGAAGTGCTTTTTGTAAATTGATGCATATACTATAAAAACTTTTTATATTGTATTTATTGAAATGAAATTTCTTTAAAATATTGTTATTAATGACTTTAGAAGCACTACACCTGATACTCTTATTGCATTGAGCTATCCTGATTAGATTGTCACTAGATTGAGTGATCCTAATGTGACAATATGTATCATTTCAGTCTGTTACAGAGATGACAGCATGCAAACAGCATTCAAGATGTGGGGTAAAAGAGTTTATGTCTTGCATACTTACAGTCTAAAGTCATTCAGGAGTGATTTGCATTTTTTTAATTTTAAGACAATTTCATTTGCTTTTAATTAATTATTACTTAAGATAAAAATGCATAAAAATATACTTCTCAGCTGTGAATTAATGGGGGATTGGGCCACCCACAAGAATTCAGTGTGAAAGCAGTTCCCCAATTTCAAAACTATTTTGTTAAAACAATCAACAGATTTCAAAGTAATTAGTTTAATAATTAAATGTATAATGCTGCAAATAGTTGAATTATATTTATTTGAATTGATGGCCAAGGGGTTTTTCATTCTTCACAAACTGTTTTGTGTTTGTCAAGCTTTCTAGCATAAATATACATGCAATTAGAAAGGCATTTACAGCTTACAATGTATAAAAACACTAAGTGTATTTTCCACATGTCAGTGCCTATATAGCAACTCATTTTAAATTTTCAGTGTCCTTATTTTAAAAAAGGACATCAAGGCACAATGTTAAAAGAATGTTCACCCTGGTTAGCAGGAATAAATACCTGAAAACTGCAGACACTTCATATAGCCCATGTTATCCTGTGTAAACTGTGTGCCTTGTGGAGTCTTTTAAATAGTGCATTATATAGAGTCCTGAGTAGTTGTGTCATGTTAATATACTTAATTTCATGTATCTTGTAATCATGATTGAGCCTTAGAATCATTTGGAGAACAGATATTTTAAAGAACAAGACATATATTTGATGTAATATATACACAAAGTATTAAACGTGTGGATTTTTGAAGAGGAGACATTGTCTGGATTAAAATTGTTTTTGCTTTTCCTGAGTCTCTTTTGTGTCTCAACGCAGCTTTGTTTTATTTTTTTCTTCTTCTTCTTCCTTTTTTTTTTTTTTTTTTGTGATGCCATGTCTTCCCTCCCATGATGTTTCCACAGCATCCTGTATCTGCTTGAGAATGAAATCGTTTCTACACTGTGGTATTACCATTGATGGTCCAGCCTTCCTCCTTTGCTTCTTGAAGTTTCTTGAAGGCAGGGACTATTTTACATGATTCTTTGTCCCCAATGCGTTCAGAACAGTGCCAGGTACTTAGAAGTTTTAAAATATGAATTTCTAAAACAAACAAATGAATAAATAATGACTAAATTTCCTTCTTTCTCATTTATGAGCATATTGACTTCACATCCTGAAATTTTGAAATTTTCTTGGACTCCCCCTCCTAAGTTCATCTTTACCAAGGAGGTGTTTTTTTATTATGTTATTTCCCCTCCTAAACTAAAGAAAAAAGACAGTGTAGATTTTAGAAACATTCATGACACATTTTGTAAGTCAAGAAAATATAAAATTTTTAACATTGAATGATAACATGAATTAAAATTATGCCTAAGAATGACTTTAGTTAATTAAACAAGAAAAAAAATTCTAAAATCAACTTTTTTTTTAGAAGGGATTAACTGCCCCCTTTTTTTTTTTTTTTTTATCCTCACCCAAGGACATTCTTTCCATTTTTTGCACAGATAGAGTGGGAGGGAGAGAGAAGACGAGAGAGAGAGAGAGAAACATCGACGTGAAGGGACACATCGAGTGGCTGCCACCCGCACAACCAACCAGGGCCAGGGACAAACTGCAACCGAGGTACATGTCCTTAGCAGGAACCGAACCCAGGTCTCTCCGGACCGCAGGCCAATGCTCTAACCGCTGAGCCAAACCGGCCAGGGCTAAAATCAACTTTTAATATATATTGGGAAATGTCATTTTTTCTTACCCAAACCAAGAATTTTTAATTGCATGTTTTTCGCCCAGCCAGTGTGGCTCAGTGGATTGAACATCGTCCCATGAACTGAGAGGTCCCGGTTCAATTCCCAGTCAGGGCACATGCCCGGGGTTTTTAGCTCAATCCCCAGTAGGGGGCTTGCAGGGGCAGCCTATCAATGTCTCTCTCTCACTTCAATGTTTCTGTCTCTCCCTTCCTCTCTCTCTAAAAAAAATCAATAAAAACACATTTAAAAAATTTTTTTAAAAAATAAACTGCATGTTTTTCTGCTTCAAGGGTCTGACGGGAAATGTTCCTTTTCTACTTAGGAGCTATGGAAACAGATTGCTACTTGAGAACAGCCTTAATACATAGATGCTTCTTTGTAAGCACATTTGCAAAAATGGCCATTTCTAGGATTTTTGTTCAGCTGTGTAGGCTGCTGATTCCTTAGCTTTACATAAATAATGAACTGAATATCAAATTTTTCTCTTTTATCCAAAGATGTTGATGAACTAATAGTAAAGTCTAGAGTCAACAATAGACCCATTGTGATTCAAGAAATAAAGGCCCATGTTAAATGCAAACTATAGAACCACTGGGTTTTCTTAAATTCAAGAACAAAAATAAATTATCGGCTTAGTACATAAGGTAACTTATATAAATTTAGAATAAAATTATAATAGCTAGAATTTTTTGTTGTTGTTAATCCTCACCTGAGGATACTTTTTCATGAATTTTTAGATAGGGTGGAAGGGAGGCAGAGGGAGAGAGAGAGACATAGATGTGCAAGAGATGCATCTATTGGTTGCCTTCTTAATGACTCCAACCAGGATGGGGTATTGAACCTGCAACCCAGGTATGAGCACTTGACCAGGAATCAAACCCATGACCCTTGGTCCACAGGCTGATGCTTTTACTGCTCAGTCAAACCAGCCAGGGCTAGCTAGAATTAGTTTAAACAGTATGTGCCAAGTACTATGTCAAGTCCTTAAGTACCTCTGAGGATGTGTGACTAATATTTGGCCACTTCACAGAAGAGGAAACTGAAGCTCAAGTGAAAAGTTTTGAGCTACACACTGAGTAACAGGAGGAGCAGAAATCAAAGCCAGGTCTATCTACTGTAAGTAAATTAATCAACTAGCTGAACCTAAGATTAAATTTTAAAAAATAATTGTTTCCTCCCTTAACGAGTTACATTATTAGAGCATAACAATACTACCCTCCTTTCTGATTTTAGCTGCTATAAGAAATGGAGCGAAGTGGAAGAGTTGAGAGAAAATGGCCATTTTGATTATTTGTATCCATCATTCCTTTTTGAATTGGAGGAGTCTATCTAAAAATAGAATTTGCCTATTCATCTTAACTTTACTTACTTGCTATTAACTGGATATTCTCATTCCCTTTTTTATTCTCCAAACTTCTGAGGAAATATACATAAATACCTATTATACTATAATTTCAAAATTTGACAACCAAATAAATAGATATTTTCCCAGGGAAAGTGTTTTTACACACACACAGCAAAAAGCGGTGGATTTAAACTAGGGTTAGAGGTTAATCGGGCCTTAGTCCATCACTACAATTCAGTAAGTTTCTGGGCACAGCTGACGCCGAGATCTTCATCACAGCCAGGCTTGCTTTTCTCCACAGTCTAGGATTCTGCCTGAGAATGGGTTGCTCAGTGAGACATGAATCTTTTGCAGTCTCCATCTACTTATCCCTGTGGTCCATTACACAGCATGATAGACTTAAGAGTCTGAACCCTTGAAAATGAGAACATGGCTCTCTAGGGCAAATGAGTAAGATTTCCTTTTTTTTCCTTCATTTAATGATTCCTTTATTAATATACTCGTGCGTAAGTGTGTGTGTGTACATGCAACCTATTGTGTGGGTATAAATACATACATAGAAATATATAATTCTACAGTGGGTTTATGTTTATTGCTATTCATTTCCTGCTTCTTATAAAAACTCTCACTGATATAGCACTATGACAAAATGCCCTATAAAGTAGGGCAAGTTTTCCTTATGTCACAGACAAGGAAAGGGAGGCATAGAGAGGTTATGTAACTTGTCTAGTGTCACTCAGCTACTAAATGACCCCCAGGATTTAAATCCAGGCCATTGGGTTTCTAACCGCGAGTCTTTCACCTACACTGAAAACCTCCTCACACACCACACTGACCAAATTCCCCAAACTCTCCCTCTCCAGTCTTTCTGTTATTGGAGCTACTCACATCCTCTGTAGGAAATCCAAGCGTGCCCCAATTCTAAACAACCTCAGAAAGATAAAAATTACGTATTTTTCAAAGCCATCCTCTGAGCTCCAACACAGGTTCCCAATCATGGTAATCTAAGCAACGGTGCAGTATTGAGACATAGATCTCTTCCCCCCAAGAATTGTCAATGCAAATCTGTTTTCCTTTTCTCCAGTTCTCTATCTCTTCTGCCTTCCTGGTTTATACAATTTCTGGTCTTTCTGGCTTCCCAGCCAATGCCTGAGTCATCTTCTGGGCTCATTTTCCCAATAAGTGGATAGGGTTCAAAACCTCAGGAGCTTCTTGTCAACCTTCCTTGTAGGAGCCAGGAGCATTACCCTACCTGGTCTCTTCCTCTAGCCACTGGCTGGGAACTGCCACCTGAGTAGTCTTAGAACAAGGACTGTTGCCCACCTGACTTCTAAATCTTATATCCTGCTTGGGAGAGAACACAAAGGACTCTCCATTAAAATTGTTGATGTTCACAAAAGGTGAACAATATTTCACTCAAGCCAAAAAATACACCGAAGCAAAGTATATTGATGATATTATACAACTGCCCTTTCACCTAGCCGTATTTTGTTATAGTCTGTGTTTTTTTGACATATTTTAGACACAATTATATTTTATTATAGGACTGCCTCCAGCCTTGCCTGAGGTTCTGTTTGCTTTAGCATCAGGATTGAACAGTAGAAAAATCAGTTATATTTTTGGCAAAATTTTTTCCTTCATTGTGTTTTGCAATATAATTGACACACAACAAAATTCGCTTTTTAAAAGTGTTTTCCAGTGTATTTTAGTGTCACCGAGTTATGTAATCATCATCACTGTATATATAATTCCACAGCACTTTTATTCCTTCTTTTTATTTTAGATTTTTAAAACTGTATTTATTGGGGTGACATCGATTAATAAAATTATGTAGGTTTCAGGTGTACAATTTTACAATATATCATCTGTATATTGTATTGCATATTTATCATCCTAAGTCAAGTCTCCTTCCCAGAGCATTTTCACCACTTGAAAAAGAAACCCCAACTTCTGGTTTTCAGTCTGGCTAGTAATGACTTGGAACCTACCATAACAAGCAAAAAACTGAGCAAACTGAACACCCAACAACTCTTCTAATATCTGTCAGAGAAGTGAGGTCCCAGAATCAACTGCTGCCCTCCAAATTAAGACAGGCAGATGCGGAGAATCATACCTTACTGTAGCAGAAACTGCTAAGCCAAACTTCCATGGGAACAATGCTGGTGTAGAAAAACTTGAACTACAATTGATGCATTAGTAGAGGTCTGGTATGAACGAGTCTTAGTGTGAAAAACTCCATGAGGACCCAGTCACAGGGAGGCCCCCATATTTTTTACCTCTAGGAGCTTGATCAAGCTTTCAGTGTATTGGCCCAGTTTTAACAGAATATAAAGAAAACTGTAAATATAAAGATCCACAGAGCTTAAAAGAGATGATAACAAAAAACCCAATTCAAAAATAGGCAAAGGACTTAATAGACAGTTTTCCAAAGAAGACATTCAAATGGCCAACAGGTACATGAAAGGTGCTCCACATCACTAATCATTAGGGAAATGCAAATCAAAACCACAATGAGAGCCCTGCCCACTGTGGCCTGTGAGCAGTGAGCATCAGTCTTGCAATGAGGAGTCATGAGTTTGATTCCCAGTCAAGTTCAGGTTCAATCCTTGGCCCTGGTGGTGGTGGAGAGGGTATGGGGGGAGGCAACCAATTGATGTCTCTCTCTCTCTCTCTCTCTCTCTCTCTCTCTCTCTCTCTCTCTCTCCCTCCCTCCCTCCCTTCCTCCCTCCCTCCATCCCTGCCCCTGCCTCCCTCCACTCTCTTTGAAAATTAATGGAAAAAATATCCTTGGGTGAGGATTAACAACAACAACAACAAAAAAACCCCACAATGATTTATCACCTTATTAGGATATCTATTATCAAAAAGACAAGAGATAAGTGCAGGCAAAGAGGTGAAGAAAAGAGAACCCAAGTATACTGTTGGTGATTATGTGAAATGGTATAGCCACGGTGGAAAATAGTATAGAGTATTTCTTTCCTCAAGAAATTGAAAATAAAACTATCAGCAATCCCACACCCAGGTATATATGCAAAGAAAACGAAATCAGTATCTCAAAGAGATATTTGCACTCCAATGTTCATTGCAGCATTCTTTACAATACCCAAGGTCTGGAAACAACCAAAGCATCCATCAGTGGATAAATGGATAAAGAAGAGGTGATACATAATGGAAATTATTCAGCCTTAAGTATGAATAAATCCTGTCATTTGTGACAACATAGTTGAATGTTGAACCTGGAGAGCATTATATGCTAAGTGAAATAAGCCAGACAAAGTCTTTATGGTATCACTTATATGTGGATTTGAAGAAAAAAAAAAATGCATTCATACAAATAGAACAAAAGTGCCTGGCCCATGTGGCTCACTGGTTGAGCATCAACCCATTCACCAAAAGGCTGCGAGTTCCATTTCCAGTCAGGGCACATGCCCAGGTCGTGGGCCCGATCCCCAGTGGGGGGCATGCAATAGGTGACCAATGGATGTTCTCTCTCATAGATGTTTCTATCTCTCCCAATCCCTTCCTCTCTCTCTAAAAAATCAATAAAGAAAAAAATTTCAAATACAACAAAATGATTGCCAGGAGCTATGGGCTGAAGGAAATTCAGGAAGAAGTTAGTATAAGGGTATATACATTTTCAGTTTAAGATTAAGTTTTAGGATCTAATGTATCACATGGTGACTACAGTTGATAACATTCTATTGTACAACTGAAATTTGCTAAGAAGCCCTGTCTGGGTAGCTCAGTTGGTTAGAGCATCATCCTGATACACCAAATTTTCAGGTTTGATCTCTGGCACATACAAGAAGCAATCAATCGATGCATAAATAAGTAGAACAGCATATTGATGTTTGTTTTTCTTTCTTTCCTTCTCTCATTCTCTCTCTCTCACAAATCAATAAAAAAAATGTATATGTAAAACAATGTGGTAAGAAAGGAGAACTTAAATATTCTGACAAAAAAAGGGGGGGAATACATAAAGATATGGATATGTTCATTCAATGGGGGGGTCCTTTTATAGTGTATACATATATCAAATCACATTGTACACTTTAAATACCTTACAATTGTATTTACCAATTACACCTCAATGAAGCTGGGAAAAAAACCAAAGTACTGGTAAAAAGAAGAAAACTCAGTAGAAAAATGAACCAAATAGTTGAACTTCACAAAAAGGAAATTCAGGTAGTTGCTCCACATGTAAGAATTTCTCAGTGTCATCAGTAATCAGAAAAATGCAAATTAAAACTAAAATAAAATACCATTGTACACCTATAAAATAGGCTAAAATGGGAATAGTGCATATACTGCTGGTAGGATTGTGAATGGGTACAACCACTGTGGAAAACAGTTTGGAATTAGCTGGCAAAGCTGAGTTCATGCATATCTTATTATCCTATATTTCAGCCATAGGGACAGAACTCACTCTTGTCAATTTGGATCAGAATACATTACATGAAAAATGACGTTTATTGCATCATTACTCTTAATTATCTCAAACTGGAAACAATCCAAATGTCCAAAAATGGTAGAACGGATAAATAATAGTAATATATTCATAGACTAGAATGTTTTATAACAATAAAATGAAATAAATTCTGACTCTATTCCAAATCTTCCACAGATAATATTGAACAAATGAAAATAGACAAATGATGATACATTTTATATAATTATACTCAAGTGCATTTCTAACAAACACAAACCTAAACTATGTTTTTAAAGATGCACACATAGTTTAGGAGAGTACAGAGAAAGTCAAGTGATAACTGTACAAGTCAGAGCCATGGTTACCTCAAGACAGAAAGGAGTGGGCTCTGGAGGAGACAAGGAGGTAGAGGATGTCTCGGAGCGTAGAATATTTTATTTTTTATTCTGGGTGTTCTCTTTATAATTATTCATTATGCTCTTCAGTTATACTTTATACCCTTTTCTGTAGGGTGTAATATTTCACAATTTTGAAAAGGCTAAGAAATAGCTATGTGTGAAGCTAGGTGGGTGGTTAAATCATCAGGGGAACCACTCTGGGAAATCACATGTTTTCTGGACACTGTGTTCTACATCTGGACCTAATGCAGAATGGTCTTGAAAGCCAACAGTGATTAAAAAGAAAAAGAATAAAAGAAAAGCCAGCTGAAGCAGAAACCCTCACACAAATACCACTGAATGTGAATATCATAACAATTTGGGGATAAGAACGGAAAAGAATAAAGCACATAGGTTTGGTTTAGTAATGAAATTATATATTTTAAAATATTTATAATATACATTTTATATATATTTTTTAATATATATAATTATTAGAAACTACCAATATGTGATTTTTCACTGTCATGTGGTAGGGAGTAGTTGGTGATTCTGGGACTGCTTTTTCAGCCACAATAAAATATTTCAGACAATAATCACTAGAAATTAGAGAATGACAATACAGCTTTACTGATGGTGAAACTAACAATGAAGAGCCTGCAGACAAGGCATGGTGAGGGAGATTTTAATTAATCAGTATGCTTATTTTAGTATAAATGACACTGCCACCACTTCCTGTGTCCTGAGTCTATTATTGATATTTCTATGGGTGACACATCTTCCAAGACCCTGCTCCTTTCTTCCTTTGTTGTCTTGAATATTTAGGAAAGCTTTTTTTATTTAGCTCTGGCTGACTCTCACATGAATCTTTTCACAAGAAAGAGCTAATAAAAAGCATAAACCAATGGATTCTTATTTAAATATAAACTATAAAACCCTGGGCAGCATGGCAACAGATTTGATCATAAAACCAGGAGCTCACAAAGTCAGGACTAAAACATATTTACACATTAAATGAGAACATTATGAACAAGTACACAGAAAATAGAGCTATCACAATAATATAAATGGAAGCCAGCCCTTATGTAATTTGACACTTAGAGAATCCTTCACCCTTCATCATCCAGGGAAATAGAAAAGAACTAAATTACAAATAGAGGTGTTCTTTTCAGCACCTCTAGATTTTTCCTTTTCACCCAGAGATGTACTCCCTTTTTATTCTGATTATTGGGTCATGGTCCAAACAAAAAATAACTTTTCTGAAATAAGACCATATTTTAGCTCTTCAACTGAGTGCAACAGCCAACATCTATTCATCACGTAACATCTGTCAAATGCCATACATATATAATTTCCTTTAATCCTCATAAAATAGGCAGTATTAGCTCTTTATTTTCTAGGGGGAAACACTGAGGCTCAGAGAAACTGAATGTTTGCAGGCAGCAAACCAGAGTCAGGAGTCAGTCCCAGGAGCCTGATTCCAGAGGCCACAGTTAAACTACCACATCATCTGAGATGACAGATGCCCTCCCGTCAGCAAAAAGTCCCAAGAGACCCCACAGAACTTCCTGGCACTTCTGGAAATGCATCAAATGCACTGCTTTAATGACAATCACTAGAATAGTGCCTGGACAGCAGCCTTAACATCTGGAAGAAATTACGGCAGATTTTAGAAGCACATAATTTATTCCCAGAGATCTTATCCAGGCTGTCTATCATAGCCAATAAAGGATCAGAAACATTTCTAGACGTTTACAGCAAAGGCAAGACTTTCGATGATAAAAGCATCTAAAAGCTTAATGTTGTCTTAGCTGCAATTCTGCCTTGATCTCTCCTAGGCTATATTCCTGTGTCCCAGGTCACTACACTTTTCACATTAGATGCCATTTGTTTAGGTATCTCTCCTTTGTACTAGATTTTGAGAATCAATAAAGCAAAAAACTTCAAATTCTTCCATCTCCTGTACAGAACCTAGAATGTAGCAGACACGATAAATATTTCTAGAATCCAGGATCAAGCAATAATGTAATAATAGTGCTCAAATCAAGTACTAGTATGTCTTAGGTGCTATAGATCATTTTTGTATATTATCACATTTATTCCTCACAGGAATTTAATGAGATGAAATACTCATATTAGCCTTATCCTTAAGCATTGTAACACAGGCTCAGGTTTAACTACAAATAACTTGCTCAGGGTCGTATCAGTATTAACGGTGACATCAGAATTTTCGTTCAGCACTGTCTGATTCTGGAGCCTTCCCGCCTTGAACTCTGTACGGCTCTGTTCTCATGCCTTAAAATTAGTCACTTTTATTAGGAAAAGTTAGTCATATTTAAATAAAAGACTCTCTTATTATATAACTTGGTGTAGGCTGGTATGTATTAATATTCTTTTTTAAATACCTTTAATTTTCTAGATGGACAATTTCTTGAGAGCTAGACCCTTCAACCCCACTGTAACCCTCTCCCACAACTGCACGTGCAGAGGAATGAATGAGGCTGGTTCTTGCTAGACTGACTGCACAGACTGAAGGGCTGAGTAGAGAAAGTTCCTGCCGATTGTGTCTTAGGTACTAAAATATGACGGCAGCAGGGCGACAGAAAACACAAGTTATTCTTCTGAAATATTGTCACTTCATTTTTAATAATTCTGATTGGCCTCAAATATAAAAGCCCTAGCTATTTAGGAAACAGAGGTGGATTGATTCAAAAGGACACTCCAGCTTGAGGAAAGAAGGAAATGAAACCCTTTCACAAAGGCTGTAAAGATAGTTCCAGACATTGTAGGTGTGATTCCATCTAGGATTAGCTGTGTTTATTAAAGTTATTTTTTTCTATACGACGTGCTTCTCTACTTCGTTTTTAATGAGAAATTAAAGGAGCATTACCAGAGCTGTGGGAACAATTTCACACTTCAAGCAAGAGCTTGGGATAAATATCTAACTATGTATTTGAAATTAAAAAACCCACTCATTTTGGAATTGTTCCAGAATTCAATCAGTAATGTGAACTTTAGAGAACTATAAAGCAGTCCTCTTTAAGGTGATAAAATACAAAATAAGTTCAAAGAAAATGTTCACCAAGAATTGCTTACCCATGGCAATTCATGGATTGTGAGGTTAAATTATTTCTGTAAATAAAACCAATGAAATTATGATACTGTCCAACTATTAAGCCAAGATTCAGCAAGAGCTGCTAATGGTTTTTTTCTGTTATCCCTTTTACTTCCTGCTCAAACCATTACACAAGAAAGTATTAAAAAATTAAGTAAAGTCCTTAATTAGGAAGGAAAGAATTAGGAAGGCAATTAGGGAGGCATAAAATTAAACCGTTTATTCTGGGAGATAATGAATTACCCATGATTGGGGATATAGAAGTATATCCACTGGTCAGGATATAGTGAAATTGGTCTACCTTGTATACCTGATAGTGCTTAACTTGGTCTAAAAAATAAGCATGTAAGAGCAGAAGCAAGACATTACTAACATACTAATTTATCATAATATTAATATTCAAAGGTTATAAAATGATATGCAATAACTGCATTATTTTTATTAATTAACTTCCTTAAATGTTAGCATTTTTTATTTTTTATTTGGAAATAATTATAGATTCATGGAAGCTGCCTTTCACCAAGTTTTCTCCAACAATTACATCTTTTTTTAATCTTTATTATTGAATGTATTACAGATGTTCCTCTTTTTTTCCCCCATTGACCCCTTCCTCCCCACTGATGCCCCCTTCCTGCCTTTTCCAACACTGTTGTCTGTGTTCATTGGTTACATATAAGTTTTTCGGTTTACTTCTTCCCACCCCCTAACCCCCTTCCCTTTGAGGTTTGTCAGTCTAGCAACCAATTTGTACTTCTTAATCCCTTCACCTTTTACACCCGTTCCCCCAACCCCCCTCCCATCTGGCAACCAACAAAATGTTCTCTGTATCTGTGAGAATGTTTCTGTTCTGCTTGTCCATTTTGTTTGTAGATTCAATTGTTGATAGATATGTATTCATTGCCATTTTGTTTGTTCATATATTTTATCTTTTTCTTCAAAACGACCCTTCAACATTTCATATAATAATGGTTTGGTGGTGATGAGTTCCTTTAACTTTTTCTTGTCTGGGAAATTCTTTATATGGCCATCGATTCTAAATGACAGCTTTGCTGGATAGAGTAATCTTGGTTGTAGGTTCTTGCTTTTCATCACTCTGATTATTTCTTGCCACTCCCTTTCGGCCTGCAAAGTTTCTTTTGAGAAATCAGCTCACAGTCTTATGGGAATTCCCTTGTAGGTAATTATCTGCTTTTCTCTTGCTGCTTTTAAGATTCTCTCTTTGTCTTGAAACTTTTGCATTTTGATGATGATGTGTCTTGGTGTGGGCCTCTTGGGGTTCATTTTGTTTGGGACTCTCTGTGCTTCCTGGACTTGTATGTCTGTTTAAATTCACCAAGTCAGGGAAGTTTTCTGCCATTATTGTTTCAAATAGGTTTTCGATTTCTTGTTCTCTCTCTTCTCCTTCCGGCACCCCCAAGATGCAAATGTTGGCATGCTTGAAGTTGTCCCAGAGACTCCTTACACTCTCCTCATTTTTATGGATTCTTTTTGCTTTTTGCTTTTCTGAGTAGGTGTTTTTTGCTTCCTTAGATTCCAAATTAATTGTTTGCTTCTTGGCTTTACGTACTCTACTATTGAATCTGTGTAAATTATTCTTTATTTCAGTTAGTGCCTCCTTCATTTCTGACTGTACATCCTTCATTTCTGACTGCTCCTTTTTTATGCTCTTGAGGCCCTCACTAAGTTCGCTGAGGTTCTCACTAAGTTCATTGAGCATCCTTATGAGCAGTATTTTGAACTCAGCATCTGTTAGGTTGCTTATCTCCATTTTGCTTACTTCTTTTTCTGGGGTTTTATTCTGTTCTTTCATTTGGGACCTGTTTCTTTGTCTCCTCATTTTGGCTGCCTCCCTATGTTTGTTTCTGTATATTATTTAACAAGAGGTGTGGGGCTAGCTGAGACCAGATGCTGCTTGTTTGAAAGAATTTAGGAAAACCTGAAGCAGGATCCAAGACAGGCCAATCCTATGGTTAAGCAACTGGCAACAGCTTGGGTGGCCCTGAAAGTTGGGTGGGGCGGGGCCTCAGGGAATCACCAGGGCGTGGCTACCAGTGTGAGCCAGGTTGCTGGAGTCCCAGATATGGCGACTGTCTGCCGCCCCAGGGCAGGGCTCACCAAAGGAACAAAGGCCTCTGACAGCAAGTCTTTCCCAGAGAAAGCCCCCTCTCCAGCCCTCGCTCCAGTGCCAAACAGCTCAGTTCTTCCCTGTATGTCTCTGGTGCCCCTCGAGCTGCCTCCCCTCCAAGCTTAGAGGGAGAGAGTTCAATAAGTCCGTGTGCGGGCCCTTTAAGGAGCTGCCTGGGGCTCCAGCCCCTCAGCCTCCCTGAGCCTCAGTTCCCGCTGGTTTTTCCAGCCAGAAGTTATGGGGATTCTCTTCCTGGCACTGGAACCCCGAGTGGGGCACCTGGTGTGAGATGGGGACCCCTCAGTCCCCAGGGAGGACCTTCCCAGCCGAGGTGTCCTCCTGATTTTTATCCGCCACACGTGGGTGTGGGACCAGCCTGTCTGCCTCTGCCCCTCCTACCAGTCTCCATGCGGCTTCTTCTTTAATTCCGTAGTTGTAGGACTTCCATTCAGCTAGATTTCAGGTGGTTTTTGGTTCAGTGGTTTAGTTGTAACTTTGATATGGTTGTGGGAGGACGCGATACTGCGTGTACCTACACCGCCATCTTGACAGGAAGTCCAACAATTACATATTATATAATTATCATACTCTATCAAAAGTAGGAATTTGACATTGGTACAATGTGTGTGTATAGTTTTATGTCATAAGAGTTTGTTTTAAACCTTAGAAAAAAATGCCTTTGTGTTTTCATAGTTAAGATGCCTTTCCACCTATACTTTTGGCTGACATTATCACTTGGAGCTGAAATTTTAACAGGATAGAGACTGTTTTTTCATAATGGGCTTTTGCCTTGCTCTTGTTGACATGTTTAGCATTGCTTAAGATATTTTCAGCATTAGCTAACTTATATCCTTATTTGTCCAACAGCCAGATTTGATTCTATTTTTATAGGTAAATTTGCTACAAAGAAAAAAGGATTTGAGTTCATGAAAACATTTTTTAAATAGTAGACTTAAGTCTGGCTGGTGTGGCTCAGTGGTTGAGTGTCAATCCATGCACCAAGAAGTTGCTGGTTCGATTCCCAGTCAGGACATATGCTGAGGTTGTGGGCCCAATTCCCAGTAGGAGGCATGCAGGAGGCGGCCAATCGATGTTCTCTCTCATCCATGTTTCTCTCTCTCTCCCTCTCACTTCCTCTCTCTCTAAGATCAATAAAGGGAAAAAAATTTTAAAAATAAAATAAAACCAAACTTAAAAAAAAAATAGTAGACTTAATACTTGAGAATGTGCCTAATGAAGTCAGAACAGGTGTTTCAAATTCTATATACTGTTGACCCTTGAACAGTGCAGAGGTTATGGGTGCCCACCCCTTCCCACTACAGTTGAAATCTGTGTATAACTCTTGACTCCCCCACAACTTTACTAATAGTCTACTGTTGACGGCCTTACTGATAACATGAACAGTTGATTAGCACATATTTTGTATGTATATGTATTGTATATTGTATTCTTACACTAAACTAAGCTAGCCCTGGCCAGTTTGGGTCAGCAGTTAGAGCGTCGGCCTGCAGTCCAGAGAGACCCGGGTTCGGTTCCCGCTAAGGGCACGTACGTCGGTTGCAGTTTGTCCCCGGCCCTGGTTGGTCGTGCGGGTGGCAGTCACTCCATGTGTCCCTTTCACATCGATGTTTCTCTCTCTCTCTTTCTGTTCCTCTCTCTCCCTCCCACTCTACCTAAACAAAAAATGGAAAAATGTCCTCGGGTGAGGATTAAAAAATAATAATAATAAAAATAAACTAAGCTAGAGGAAAGTTATTAAGTAATCATAAGGAAGAGAAAATGCATTTATAGTTGTGCACAAGCATTTTAGTTTGATATAGTCCCGTTCATTTATTTTTTGTATTTACTTCCCTTGCCTTTGACATCAAATTCATAAAATCTTATCTAAAACCAAGGTCCATAAGTTAAGCACTTATGTTTTCTTCTATGTAACTTATTGTTTCAGGTCTTATATTTAGGTTTTTGATTCATTTTGAGTTAATTTTTGTATATGGAGACAAATAAAACTCTAATTTTATTCTTTTATACATGAGTTGCCAATTTTCCTAGCACCATTTATTGAAGAGGCTGTTCTTTTCTTCATTTTATGTTTTTGGCTACTTTGTTGAAAATTATTTGCCCATATACATGTGAGTTTATTTCTGTGCTCTCAGTTCAGTTCCATTGGTCTGTGTGTCTGTTCTGCCAAAACTATGCTATGTTGATTATTGTGACTTTGTAGTATATCTTAAGTCATAGAGTGTGATATCCTTGGGTTTGCTCTTTTTTCTCAGGATTGTTTGACTATTTGAAGTCTTTTGTGGTTTCATACAAATCTGATTAATTTTTTGTTCATATCTTTAAAAAATGTCATTGAGATTTTGATGAGGATTGCATTATATATGTACATTGTTTTGGATAATTTGGACATTTTGACTGTTGATTCTTCCATAAACATGAAATATTTTTTTATTTCACTGTGTCTTTTTCAATCTCTTTTAATATTGCTTTATAGTTTTCAGTAAATAAGTCCTTCACATCCTTTGTTAAGTTTATTCCTAGATATTTTATTCTTTTTTTTTTTTTACAATCGCAAATTTCGTTTTTTACAATATGAAATTTCATTGTTAGTAAATAGGAAAGCAGTGAGTTTTTGTACATTAATTTTTTATCCTGCAATTTTACTGTGTTTGCTTACTGTTTCAGATAGTATTTTGGTGGGGTCTTTAGGGTTTTCTATATAAAGAATCATGTCATCTGCAAAAAGTAACATTTTTTTTCTTCATTCCCAATTTGGATGCCTGTTATTTCTTTCTCTTGCCTGATTGCTCTGGCTAGAACTTCCAATACGATGTTGAATAAGAGTGGTTAGAGTGGACATCTTTGTCTTATTCCTGATCTTAAAGGAAAAGCTTTCAGTTTTTCACCATTGGGTATGATATTAGCTGAGGGTTTGTCATATATGACCTTTATTATGTTGAGGTACTTTCCTTCTATACCCATTTTATTGAATGTTTTAATCATACATAGATGTTGTATCTTATCAAATGCTTTTCATCTATTGATAAGATCATATGCTGTTTACCCTTTATTTTGTTAATGTGGTGTATTATGTTGATCAATTTGCATATGTTGGACCATCCTTGTGCCCCTGGAATGAACCCCACTTTATCACTATGTATTATTTTTTCGATGTATTGTTGTGGTACTCAATTTGCTATTATTTTGTTTAGGATTTTTGCATCTATATTCTTATTTTTATTAGTATTCCCCTTATATGTCTTTTCTATTTTATTATTTCAAAATTAAAAATGTGTATTGCAAGATTTATTGCTCGTGCAGAAACTGCTATTTCGGTATCTCACACCCACTCTTCTCCATCCAGACTGGAGGTAAAGAGGTCTCTGGCCAACATTGTGCTTCTCTCTGCTGAGGCCAGGTAGACGCATGTCCTCTCAGAAACAATATTTCCTTATTTTGAAGGCAGTTCACGGCTCCCCTCAGCATTGTGGTCTTCTCCGAGAACTTCCACTCTCAAGGTTCTTGTCCACCCTAAAGGGGACAAGTCTGTATCAGCTCTCTCCATCAGGACCCACCAGGGCCTGGACCTGTTCTCACTTTCCAGCAGCTTCTCTGGAGTTGGGTGAGAGGTCAGCAGAGTCATTCAAGCCATTCTAGTCTTTCTGGAATCTTCTAGTGACTTTTGGAAAAGTCAGAAATTAAAGTGTTAATTTCTCAAATCCATTTCTCCTCCAAATGACTAGAATTAATCATTCATCATTCAGTTGCTTAGAAATCATCCTTGGTTCAATTCTCTTCTCTCATTCTCATTTCAAATCTATCCCTAAGGTTCATTCATTTTACCTCCATAAATCCTCTCAAAACGATGCACTTTCTCCATTGCTGCCACCATCTCTCTCTACTACTTTATTAGAGCATTAGCCTTCTGACTAGTTTTCCAGCTTCTTTGTTGCTCCTGCACCACCAGTTTATTCTCCACACAATAGCCTGCAGGAGTTTTTACATCAAATTGACTTATGTGTCCTGTGCTCCCCACGTAGGCAGCATCAAGTCTAAAAATGCATATTGTGGGTTATAACACCCTAAATAATCTAGTCCCTGATTATCTCTACAACTACATTTGATGCAGTTCCTCCTCTTATTCACTATGCTTCAGTCACATGGACCCTAATATAGTTTCTAGAACATTCCAGGGGCTTTCTTTTTCTCATCTTAGGGGTTTTGCTCATGCTATTCATTCGATCTAAAATGTCCTTTCAAGCTCCCTTTGTGACAGTTTCCCTCTCCTCCTGCAGGTCTCAGCTCCATGTTCCTCACTCGGGGAGGCCTTTTCTGACCATTCAAAGTAGGCTCCCTTTCTGTTAACTTTTTACCAAGCTCTCTCTTTATTTCTTTCATAGAATTTTACATATTCTAATTATTTCTTTCTTTGATAATTTGTTGTCTGTGTTTTATTTGTCTGTATTTTCTATGATAGCAAGGATCATTTATGTTTTGCTAATAACTTTATACTGGATACCAAGCACATGATTGGTATAAATACATTTAATTAAATAAATAATTGTGGGTAAAAAAATATATAAGACACATCCCAAGCACAAAGCATTGACTATCTTAAAAGGAAATAACTCATATATATAAATGATGGCAGTATAAGTAAATATATACCAAATACCATATAAAAGACATAAACAAAATGTCATGGGAACATAGAGTGTACAAAAGATATGCGGGCAACATAAAAGAGTATTTGATGTTTAAATTGGGCTTTAAACTTGATAGGCAGAGACAAGAAAGAAGGTATTACATGCAAAAATGGCTTTTTACAGGTAAAGTACAGAGATGGAAAAGTTCCATTAGGTATAGACAAGAAATAAAGCAGGTAGAAAGCTAAGATACACTGTGGTCAAATCATAGAGAGGGTTTTGCACTTTGTTCAGTAGTAAAGAAAAAGTGTTCCCAAATTTTAAGCTGGGTAGTGACATATTCAACAAGAAGTGTTACCTCAGCAAGAGAGACTGAGAAAAGATGATACAGACCTGAAGGGTTATAAAATTAACTTGAATTAGGATGTTGTCATGGGAACGGAAAATAATGGATAACCAGAGGTTCCAATCTGGCCTTCTCAAAATGGTAGTGTCCATGAAAACATCTCCAGGGATTCAGAAGACCCCCTGCATGTTCATGTAAATATTTTAGTGTAAGCATACTTTTTAAGAGAGAGAGAGTCCATAGCTCTCTAATCTCACAATGTCAAGGAGGCAGGCCTACTTGTGTCTAGTTTTCTCTTCTGGGGCTAGTTAATGCTTATCCATGGTCTTGGTCTTCCCAACTTTGTCTGAATCGTTTGGTAGAGTAAGAAACAATACCTAAATTAGTTATAGTTATAAAAGAACAATCGTTAACCACAGTTATAATGTATGTATATTATTTATACGTATTTGTTTCCATCCAGAAGAAAGTATTTTTTTTCTTCTTACTGATCTTAGCTTTTGAATCTAAGGCTAAGCATCATATTCCGTGAATTGAATATATCCACTAACTCTTTTAAACTAACCTCCTCTTGACCTTATTATAAGATTTATACATTTTGTTCCCTCTAATACAAATTACCTTTTAAATGGCATATGCAAATTCTCTAGCCATATACCCAGATGATTTTTTAACATCTAAATTAATGAATCTAAAATGCAGGTTTCTAAACAAAGAAGTAAAGAGCCTCCAATTTCCATTCTGAAGTCTATTTAATTCTTATAGATTTTCAGGAATTGCTTATTTTCCACCAATGGGATTTTAATTAGTAATGGTATCTTGCCATGGTTTTTCTTGGTATGACTATTAAACATAATTTAGAAATGTTGGTATTGATCTGTTCTTTTCTTTTCGTTTGTTTGTTTGATCCTCACCCGAGGACATTTTTCAATATTTTGTTCAGATAGAGTGGGAGGGAGAGAGAGAGAGAGAAACATCGACGTGAAAGGGTCACATCAAGTGGCCGCCACCCACACGACCCAACCAGGGCCGGGAACAAACTGCAACTGAAGTACATGCCCTTAGCGGGAACCGAACCGCGGTCTCTCCAGACCACAGGCCAACGCTCTAACCGCTGAGCCAAACCGACCAGGGCTTGAGCTGTTCTTGTAGTGCAGGCTCTGGTACACCAGTCAGAAGATCTCTCCTGCAAGGCTCAGCATTCATTCCCTTCAGCTGTTGGTAGCTGGTTGCTTACAGGTCTTGCCCCTGATAGTGAAAACTCCAGCCATGCTTCACCCATAGTGAAGAAGTCCATAAGCCAAGACCCAAGAGGACATGCCCTCGTGAGTTCATGCCCCTCCTTCCATACAGGACCTTGAAATCCCTGCCCCAACAGATTCAAGCTGGCTTCCTTAGTAGAAAGTAGTGTAATTATTATAATTATTCCATAAGTTTCTGTACATTTGATACAAGAGAGTTGGTTTTTTTTTTATCAGAATAATTTTCCAAAGATTCATCCAAGAAGTTTTGTGTATCAATGGTTCATTGTGTTTTAGTACAAAGTAGTATTTCCTAGTATAATGTAATACAGTTCGTTAACCATTTTAAGATATGAGTTGTTTCCTTTTTTAGGTTATTATTAATAAAGTTGCTGTGAGCATTTGTGTATAGGTTTCTCATTTGAACATAAATTTCCATTTTTCTGCTGCAAATGGTGGATCACATAGTTATTGCATGTTTAGTTTTATAAAAAAACTACTAAACCTGCCTGGCTGGTGTGGCTCAGTGGTTGAGTGTTAACCCATGCACCAAAAGGTCACCTGTTTGATTCCCAGTCAAGGCACATGCCCAGGTTGTGGGCCAGATCCCTAGTGTGGGGCATGCAGCAAGTAGCCAACTGATGTTCTCTCATCAATGTTTTTATTTTTCTCTCCCTCTCCCTCCCTCTCTCTTTAAAATCAATAAAGAAAAAATATTTTTAAAAAATACCTGCTAAACTGTTTCCCAAATTGGTTGAACTGTACCACATTTACACCACCATTGTATGAGTGATCCAGTTTCCCTACACCCGTGCCAGCAGTTGGTTTCATCACTATTTTTATTTTAGCCATCCTGATAAGAGTGCAGTAGGTATCTCATTGTGGTTTTAAATTGCATTTTCCTAATGGCTAATGAAGTTGAACATCTTTTCACATGATTTTTTGCCATCTGTATATCTTCTTTGGTAAAATGTCTGCTCATGTCTTTTGCCCATTTTCTAATTGAATTATTTGTTTTTACTGTTGATTTTTGAGAGTTCTTTATATATTATTCTAGGTGTTAGTTATTTGTACAATATGTGGTCTACAAATATTTTCCCCAGTCTGTAGTTTATCTTTTTCATGTTCTTAGGAGAATCTTTTGCAGAGTAAAAGTATGCAACTTTTATGAGGTCTAATATATCAATTTTTCCTTTTAGAGATTGGGCTTTTGGTGTCAGGTCTAAGAATTCTTTGCCTAGAATTTGAAGGTTTTCTCTTATGTTTTTATTAAAAGATATAGTTTTACATTCTATATTTAATATTTAAGGTCTGTGTTCTGTTTTGTGTTAGCTTTTGTATGAAGTGTGAGGTTTCAGTTGATGTCCTTTTTTTTTTCACTATCCTTCCTCCACTGAATTACCTTTTCAAAGATAAGTTGGGCACATTTGTTTGGGCCCATTTATAAGTTCTCTGTTCCTGTTTCATGTCTATCCCTTCACCAATATCACACAATCTTGATTAATGTAGTTATATTGTAAGCCTTAAATGTACGGTAGGGATATTTCTCCAATTTTATTCTTCTTTTTCAAAAATAAATTAGCTATGTTAAGCCTGTACCTTCCAATATAAATTTTAAAATAAGTTTGTCAATATTATTACAGATTTTTACATGCTGAGAATTTTTATTTGAAAGTTAATGATTAAGCATAACATTTTTCTTTTCTTTTTTATAGTTACTGTTACTACATAGAAGATATTATTGCAACTAACAATATAGTAAGCACCTTTATTAAAAATAAAATATGGCCCTGGTTGGTTTGGCTCAGCAGTGAAAGCATCGGTCTGTGGACTGAAGGATCGTGGGTTTATTCCCAGTCAAGGGCATATACCTGAGTTGCAGGTTCGATCCTCAGCCACAGTTATACGGAAAGCAACCAACTGATGTGTTTCTCACATTGATATTTCTCTCCTCTCTCTCTTTCCCTCTCTCCCTCACACTCTACCTAAAAATCAATGGGAAAATATCTTCGGGTGAGGATTAACAAAAAACAAAACAAAATAAGCAAGTAAACAAAAGTGCTATTATTACTATACATCTGCCACTAAAAATAGAGCATTTGGGATCATGTAAAGTTTTGGTAGCATCTTATATCCAGTACCACTTGGCTGAGAATGACTGGAATTAGAAAAGACTTACCACGGTATCTTGTGACAATATGGGCATCATGCATAGAAAAGTACCGCAAAAAACTCAGTAGAAGAACATAGTTATTTGAAATTTCTGTTGTTCTATTTCAGTGGTCTTGTGAGAATAATGTCATCTAAGATATCCTGCCTCTTTGTCCTTGGATGAAGAACAAGATACCTCTGGGTGTTCCATTTCATCATTGCCTCAATACTGTGTCCTCAAGCCTGAGAGAAATTCAACACTTTTTTTAAAAAAATCACATTTCTAGTAGATGTCTTCCAACCAATTTATTTCCCTTGTTCTTTTTAATCCCATTGGTGATGAACCTGGTTAGAGTCTGTAGTAAACAATTGGGGAGGTTTCCTCTCAGCCCATTGCCACATTTCCTTGAAAGCTGCCATGCTTTTAATATGCAGCCCTATTCTTCCCTCTCTCAACTCTAAGCCTGGCCGCAGGTGGATGAACTAGAGATGGATGCTTGACCTTCACTCTCCCTAATCTATTGTATCTCCCGGGAGTTTGGAATGAGAATTGGAACATGCTTAGCATCCTGAGGGCAGAGCAACCTGGCAGCCAAGTCTGCCACTGTGGGGAAGTCATCCTTAGCCAACACTCCTGGAATCCACTTAGCCAATTTGCAGTAAGGCCAAAGATAATGAATACTGAGTTTGTATTTTCCCAAAGGAAAAATGCATGAAAACACAAGCTAAGCCAGGGATAGGTCTCATAGGTATCAATTTGCCTCTAAAACTGAGGGGGAAATGAGAACGATTTCTTTGAACATGGGAACATGAAGAAGGGTAAATAATTTCTGACAAAAATACTCTCAGGATATATTTCCAAATCAAGAAGTGTGGGTGGTTTCCCAGGAGCAAAATGTACTATAATGGTGAATTTTTTTTCTTTATTTTTTGCTGTTTTCTCCAAAAGATGTATCTAGTTGTTGTGCAAAGAGAGGGAGCTATACGGAGTGGCGTGAACAACGCTCAATGCCCCTCCCCTGTCCTCCACATTGTCCCTCGTCACTTTTGTTTTTCATATGGTTTCAGGTAAACCTTCAGTCCAGAGCAGATCTACCAAGTACACATTATCTGTGTGTGTAGGAGAGAAAGTGTGTGAGGGGCTGCGTTGTGGCCTTTTAATATACACAATATTCAAGAGTGCCTATTTCAAGAAAACTATAATTTAAGACACAAAGTTTTAAAAAATTGTTGACTATTCAGAGGAAGACATATCATTATCTAGAAAGTTGAAAGAAAGAATTAGTTCATTTTATAGTCCAGAAGCCGAATTGAGCATCACATAGCTGGACATGCTGCTGCTTCTCACTGATCCCACAGCCCTTCTTTCTTTAACACGGGAAAGTTGGGGAAGGATTTGGGGTGAGGGGGGAAGAGGCCAGGGTATTCTTTCTGTTTTTGATCTGAAACTTTTGATTCGGTGTCCTTTATTTTTTAATCCCCTCATTTTCTGAAATTTCTGTTCCCCTCCTTCCAGCGCTGCAAGTTTCTGCCCACACCCTCTCTGCTACGTAGGGAGGGAGCTAGCTCTCGAAGAGAATTTTCCCTGCTTCTAAATGCATCACAAGACAGCCCAAGAACAAACATCTCCTTTAGTTTTTCACAATTGGGGCTTGTTAATTTCACGTGTGTCAGTTTCTAACTTTTACAATCTCTCCCTTTTGTCCTTCACACGGTTGGTTTAGAAAAACTGGAATTGCATCTGCATTATTACAGAAAACTGAAACCATTAGCTGACTGATTACTGCAGACATTACCAAACAGTTCAATTTTCCCCAAAACTGAATATGTATATTTAAAATGTTGAATCCGCTCTTGTTTTTCTTAATGCTAGAAAAGATCTCCATTTTACTAGAAGAAAACTCTATGTATGCACCTTGTATCACCCCCTTTAGAAATGAACACAAGTTCTACTTAGGTCATGTACCAATTTTGTGTTCACTTGATAAAGATATTTTTTAAAAATAGAAACTCTTCGTCCCCATTATGGGTAAACTTATGTCGCAAGACTAACAAAAACGATAATAATAAATGATAAGATAATAAATAGGGCTTATTGAACACTTTTTATATGGCAACATTCTTTTGAATGCTTAACCTGTAATATCTCATTTGGTTTTTATAAAAATCCTGAAGTTATCATTGTCATTTTCCTCATGGGATTGCTGAAGCACCGAGCGCATAAGAGAGTTGTTTAAGATCACAGAGCCCAGAGATGCAGAACTGGGAGTTAAATACAGTCCCTTCCAGAAAATGTGCCTTTAACTGCAATTCCACAGTGCCTTTCAGCAATCTGAGGAATGCACATGATTAAAAATATATTTTAAGCAAATATTCTGTTTAAATATAGCTATTAAAGGATTCATTCTCAGCTACTGCCTTTGCATTTTAGACTTCTCAAACATTTTTTATTATGATCCCATTTACTTGATTCTTACTCATAAAAGCATGATAAATTGTTTCATACTCAGTAGAACAAGTAGTAAGGAAGTGTTACATTTTGACCACAGATGATCAAATAGAGTGTATAAGATTATCTACATGAGATGCAACTAGATCAATATGTCTGTCTTCATCCTGGACTTCTGGTCCTGAAAGCTCCCCTTCTAAAGGCCTCTTTGCCACTTCCACGTGGGTCTCACACAAGCTTTGCAAATCCCCTCCCCTAACTGCTACCTCCAGCCTCCACCTTGCATGCAAACCCAAATCTGCTTTTCCTCTTAGTGTCCCTCGTCTCAGTTAGTGGAACTACCAATTATCAGAAAAAATACAGGATTATCTTAACTTCGTTTCTCCTTTTCACCAAACACTACCTCTGAAATATTTTCATTCCTCTCTTTCTACCTCCAAACCATGCTTGAAACTCTTCTCCTTCCTCAGTTAGCCTTCCTTGGTGATTCTAGGTTATCATTTCCAGTCTCCCTTCCAAACATCTGCCAGAGAATTTCCTGCCATGCAAATCCTATCACGCTACTCATTTGTTTATTTCTTAGCCATTCCTCATGCCTTCGGGATTAAGTTCAAACTCCTGCTACCCTTCCAGACTTACCTCCCGGGATGTCCATACACCCCTCTCACTTCAATGACACCAATCTCAGTCTCTTACGAGGCCAAATATGCTATAACTTTGTTGCAATCCCAAGCTTCCCAGCCCCTACTTAGTTGCCTGGCTGACTTCCATTCTCTCTCCTTACAGATCAATCGTTACCGCCTTTCAGAAACGTTTTCTCATCGATCGAAACATCACATCCCCCAACTAAATTAAGTATTCTTTCTACATGCCACTATTTCCCTCCTGCACTTCTCTTTACTCTACTATATATATTAGAATTTAATTATGCTGCCTATAATCATCATTTTAATTTATATATTTCTGGTATAGCTTCCTAGTGTGAGGCTTTTGAAGACAGGGGCTTATGTGTTCATCATCTCTGTGTCCCAGCACCTTGATTTGTGCCTGACACACTGTCAGTGCTCAAACATGTTTGTTGAACTGACTGAAATTGTAATGCATGCCCTAAAATTGTGATTAACAATGAACAGAAATATTGTTGGCTGCCCTGAACAATAAGAACTAAAGCAAAATGATAAAAAATTGAATATAATAGAACATAACTTTCAGGGCTGTTGTGGCCCTTTGCACATTAAATCTAATTACCTTCATATTCAATTTAGACATGGATGCTAATTTATAATACAAGCAATGTTCAAGGATTTATGATTATGGTACCGCAAGACTTTGAATCACCAAGATTCAATTATTTGCAATATATTTTATCTTCTATCACACACACATTTTGCATGCACACGCACAAGCCAGATTGCATCAACCTGAAAGTAAAAACTGAATCACAGTTTTTATTATATGTTCATTTTTTTTCTCTTCTCTAAATTGCTCTGCAGAAACTTTAGACTCTTTGCAAATTCCGCCTCAATAGTTCTGAGAGAACTCAAGCAGGTTCCCAAGTGTGATGAATAAACCAGTGCTCTTGACAACCTGTAGTACCCACCATGCTTCTCCTCTCCTGCTCCAGCATGCCCTGGCTATGCTTCCCATCACTGTGGGTGCCTTCTCTGTCTGTGGGTTTTTGTGTTCAGCAAGATGGTATCTGTGCCAAGAGGGCAAATGCCCATCTCTCCTCCCTCCAAAGAGACCGTCTTGGATACCCTAAGGCAGGGTAGGCATATGGTTAGGACACTAACAAAATATAGGCATCAAAACAGATTTGGTAAATAATTTATTTGCTATTCAAAAAATTCATTGATCTAGGTTTTGTAGCAAAATCATAATAAAATATTTTTTACAATGATTTAACACTCTGAAATTATTGTTATTATTATTATTAATCATCGTGTGTCCACATGGGAGAATCATAATCTCTTCAATCTCAGGGCCTCTAGAAAACTTAAGGCAGCCCTCATTAACACTAGTGTCCACTGATGTCTTGACAGCACCTGTAGGCTGCCAGTGTGACGGGTTTTGATGTCCATGCTGCCAGCACCATCTCATGTTTGAAGCCTAAACATATGCTTGACATTTCCTAGCTCTATTTTCCTTTTGTTCTATTTTTATTGCAGCTCCCTTGCTGTGGGACTCCGGCGTGAGTTCATGAAGACTGAACTAAGGGACATTCTGGAGAACTGTATTCAGAAAACATTCTTCTTTTCAGACTTTGGCCATGGCTTCTGGGTGGTCTTTTCTCTTGGGATAAGTTGCTTATAGTGAGGTGCCTTGGATAGACCCCCCCACCATCCCAGGCGGATTTACAGTGAGGGTCACTGAAACTAGGTTCTATATGGGGACCCTGATTCACTAACATATTTCTAAATATTTTTAGTGTCAGTGTTTGAAATGAAAGTAATGTTCTATGTTCTATTTTATCAACCTCTAGTTAACAGACTGCTTCTTTCCCATGCAACCTGATTAACTGAGGTGTTATTGTATCTTTTTAACCTCAGTATTCCAAAGTAAACATTTGAAGATTTTGAAAAAAAAAAATCAAGAAACACACACACTACCAAAAATTAAGATAGCTGGTGTTAAAAATGAAGTAGACAATTTAGGTGATACAAAGAAACTTTAGTTAGCACTTCCGGAAGCACGCAGTCCCCTCTCCCAAGGGTCCAGAGCATTGCAAAATGGGGTAGAAGACAGGAAGCTTTCATCGGAGAAAGAAAAAGGAACGAAGAAGAGAAAAATGGAAAATAAATACGGAACAAGAAACTAAGTATAGAGCCCAGCGCTGGCTTGTTGCTTTGGGATTGAATAGCTGGAAATGCTGCATTTCTGCTCAAGTGGAACATTGACAGGGACCTGAAAGTTTTCCCAGTTTCAGGTTGCTGATGTAACTCCCTGGGTAGGAGAGGCTCCATTTGGGGACTAGACATTTATTTCAACACTTGCCATGTGTAGCCCACGTCCAGATTGTCCCTAGGGGTTGAGTGGGAGCTGCAGAAGTCAACTGAATACATAGTCCTCACCTAACGATTCCACATGCAGTGCTCAGATGGCCTCATCAGTCAATGGAACACGCAGAGGCAAGGATGAGAGCATTTCCTTCTAACCCTGTCTCAACAGCCCTGGGTTTACATGAGCCTATAGAAAAATTCGCAAAACCAACTAGAATGATTTTTCTCATTAAAAAGCAAAAGAAGTGGCAGCAACAGTAACAAGTGCCTAATTTGCGTTGACTCCTTGTGTCGGCCACCTGCTCCTCTCTACTCTGCCTGGTGGCCTTCGCTGAACAAGATGACAGAGAATAAGCAAAATAGACCCCACTTGACTGAATTCTAAGTTATTAAAATACATAGTCTTGTTTAAGAAGTCACCTTTAAACATAAAACTGAAATACACGTAGAAAATTTAAGCAATTTGGTGATAAATGCTGTTATTAGTTTGGGTAAATCGAACCTGCAGTGACAGAAGAAAAATACACTGGATTAAATTTAAAAAAGATTGTTTATTTCTCTATCATATAATAACCAATGTCACCCCCACCCCCAAAAAGAAATGAGTAGAAAGTGTAATACGGAGCAAATTGCCTTATCAGAGATCAAAATGCATTTAAATGTAATGTGATTTAAACAGATATAACTGGGTCACATTTAGTGTTTTTCATATTTACTATTTAAATATAACTAAGAAAGAAGTACACCTAAGTATATGTGTGAATTAAATATGTGAAAAAAGTGGTAAAATTAGTAAAGTGAAAATGAATTCTCAATACAAATGTTTACAAATAGCCAGAGGTGAGCTGTTGCAGAGCCAGGCTCATGCATCATTTTTCTTGGTTCTTGTTTGATGTCTGCCAGAGCAGGAGGAACCATGGCCTGACGTGATGGATAAGACAGAATATCACCCAGAAACTTTGACCCTCTGTTACATGAAGAAACAGGATGAGATTTTGAGTTGCCTTTTTGCCAGGAGAGGAAAAGTTGTATTAATAGAAAGAAGAGTGTGTGTGTGGAATTTGGGGGAGGAGGGAAGCACAGAGGGGCAGACTGAGGTCCTCTGTCTCCCAATATCCATTCTCTTCTTACATGTAGTAACAGAATCCCCCAGGTTTTACCTGGACACACGCATCCCTTCACATAAGCTACACGCTCTACCCTCAGGCTCTCTTACAGTCAGGTAATTGGACTAATTCAAGCTGATGAGCTTTGAAAGGATCTGAGGTGTGCTATTTCTAGATCATCTCTTCACAGATGCTTCCTCTGCACTCATCCCTTTCTCCTGCCTGGAAAAAGGTGAAAATTGGAGAAACCTTGGAAACCATAGGTTGAAGACAGAAGAGCCACCCACAGTCCTGGAATGTTCACCTATGGAGTGTTAATGTCTTTAATCACATGTGACAGTTTTAAAATGAAGCCTAAAAAAAAGCGGAGGTTCTGTCTCCTGCCTTTGAAGGACCTGTGATTTCTTCAACCAGTGAAGTATGGCAAAGTGGCACTCCGGGACTTCCGAGGCTTGGCCTGAAGAAGCCCTGTGATTTTCTGCAGGTTGTCTCAGAATACTCAGTATCAGGTTGCAAGCCCGCTGCCCTGCTGTGTCAGGCCCAAGCCCCACGGAGTGGCTCTGGGCAGGACGACAGCCCAGTGGAGCCCAGCCTTCAGGTCCTCCCAGCCCAGGTACAGACACGTCAGTAGAGAGGCCCCCAGACAATACCTGCCCATAATTATTTTAATCACCTCTAGACCTTCATGTCATCCCAGCCAGGGCTCCAGACATCTTGGAACAAAGCAAACTCTCTGCTCAGCCCTATCCCAATTCCTGACCCATACTATCTGTGAGCATAATAGTCCCCTAACTATTTTTGAGGTGTCTTTATTTAAGCAATTTAGCCTGTCCCTTAAATAATGCAAATGACAAATCAAAATCAGTTAAATAATTAATGTGTCAAACTAATGCAAGTCTATTTTAAGGGCCCAACACAGTCCTGAATGTTAATTATTTACCTATACTTAGCCAGAAGATTAGGGCAATTCTGTCAGACTGTTCGGATGTGCGGAGGAAAAGGAAGACTCTACTGAATTAGACCCTCTGATAGGATGTTGTAAGAATTTATCTGATTTGCTGGACTGATGTCATTCATACCTATGTCTTCATTTCTTTCCTTTATAACTTGCTGCTCCAAGTCTGAGGTTGGATTAGGTTTGAGTTAAGTCTAGTCTATAAAGTATACCTACCCAATAAACCTGTGATTGAAAACTTTCCTGACAAACTTTATGTCAGGGCTGGTATGTATTTCTACAGTCATTAAGTAGTCGACCACTTGCCTCTGAGTTTGCCTTTGAGTCTGTGGGTATATACAAACTTTGAGAGCCCTTGCATGACCAGGTCCACAGCAACTAGGTTTTCCACCTCCATAATTTCAAAAGTCCCTTTATAGAGGGGATGATTTTCTTCTTTATTGTTTTTCTATCTTTATCATCAATAGAAAGGAGATAAACACTATACAGTGATATATAGAGATAGATATAGATGTAAATTACAAGACGTTCCTGGGCTATAGGTCACCACACTTGGGGAAAGAAAAAAAAGAGTTGAGGTCAATAAAACTATCCTGTAAGAGACCATGACCATTAAGAAGTCAGTACAGGGATGTGGCATGTATATCATTTACCTTCTCTGAGCTTCACTCTCCTCTTTTGACAAAAGAAGACAATTTAATCTCTACTGAATCTCTCCCTGGATGGTTGTAAGGAAAAAATTGCACAGTGTGAATGGTACTGAGCTGCTCCAGTAAGAGACCCTTGTAGGGTCATTACACATCTGGTCGGAGACCAATGGTAATGAAGGGAAATGAACACATCCGCCAAACCGCACACAGACAAAGAGACTTGTACAATTTAACGGTTTCTGGAGCCTTGGACATCCTAGCAAATGATGGATTGAGGATGAAAGATCCAGTGGCCATCCACAGCTTCTCATGTTTGGAGATAGTGAGTCATCAAAACCAGCGCTAATTCTGTTCATTGGTACTCTTCTCTCGTCCCTCTGCTTTATCCACTCTTGTTCTGTGGCTGCAGGGGAAATATAATTCCTGCAGGCAATTTGTTTTATTAGTTTATATCAGCTCTCTAAACCATATAAAAACCTTTTCTCAAAACATATTCTTTTGTTTGCTCTCTTAAAAAGGCCCACAAGTGTCTGCTCTGTGTGGATTTCTCCCTCTCCGTGCAGAGGGGGGCTGGAGGTGTGGACACGTGGACAGGAAAGCTGGCTCCTTCTTTTGAATCTGACACTCTCCCGTGACTGGGACCCAATTCTGAGGCCCAGATTCTTCACATGTAAACAAGGGGTTGTACTAAACTCTTGCATGTCTCGTATTTTACAAACGTATTGATTTAAAAAATAGTTAAGAGTGTACATTCTCAAGCCCTTTAGCCTGGGCTTGAATCCCAATTCTCCCTCTTACCATCTGTCAACTTGGGTGAATGACTTAACTTTTATGTACTCAGCTATCTCATCTGAAAATGTGCCAACGATGAGCCTTACTTCATAAGTTTATATGAGGATTAAATGCGGCAATATGTGTATAGTGACTAGGATAGTGCCTGGAACATGTAGGTCTCAACTAGCATTTAATTCTATTGTACATAAAACAACTACCCTATATTTTTTTTATTTGAACTAAGTATTTTAATTTTATTTTTAATTAAATGTATTGGGGTGCATTGGTTAATAAGATTACATAGGTTTCAAGTGTACATTTCCATAATACATGATCTGTATATTGCATTGTGTGCCTACCACCCAAAGTCAAATCATCTTTTGAACAAAATATTTTTAACTGAAAAATTTAGTGAGCATTGGTTGGCATGGCTTTAAGACTTCACTTAGCCAATGGAACAGAATTATTTTCAATAACTAAACAGCTTTCCTCACATCCCCTGCTCTGTTCCACCAAAACATTTGATTTCTTCAGAGGAGTTAAAATGGGGTCAAGATTTATGTGTAATGGTTTTCTCAGATATTGTTTAAACAAATAATTATACAAAAAAAAAAAAATGAGACCAGTGATTTTGGATGGATTTTTGGTACTAGGCTACACCAAATTACCCTAGTGGTATAAAAATAAACATCTTCTTAACACATTTATTATTACTATTGATATTCATTGGATGCTAGAGAGTTCAGAAACCCACGGCCACAAGACGTTTAAGTTGTGGAACAACATCTCAACCATAGGTATGGTTGACGACAAATACCTTGTATTTTAAATGCACATACAAATAAAGTGTGTCTTATTGAACATTCTAAGTAATGGCTCTGTATAACATATCCAAATCTTTAAAATCACAGAATTATTTGAACTCCTGAGTCGGTTTGAACTCCTGACTCTGTTATTATTATGTTATCCTACTTTTTTAGTGTCCCTTTTTGGCAAGATTTTATGTTCCTCATTTTTCTTCGTCAAAAAGAGCCACTAGCTTTGTTTTTAGTTCCATTTCTGTGCAAGAGTCTGAATCCCATAGTTCAAACTTTCTTCCAGGATTTTCCCAGGGGCACATACCAGAGAAGAATATGATTTGTGTCCTTATATTAGCCAAGCAGTCTAGACATCAGCAATTTCCAAGTTAACCTGTTATTTACCAGCAGGGTAATCTCTTCTACTCATTTATTCTTATGTCCTGGACAAGGGAAATACACAGAAAGGCAAGAGAGTAAGTTATCACAAGTCAAAGGAAAGGGAAAGAAAGAAGAAAGACAGAATAGGGCAAAACCAGGATAGAAATGGCTAGTAAAACCCTGTCTGGATAATGCTCATCACCTACCATTTTTGACTTCCAACTCCCACGAGTGGGATCTGTGACTCCCTGTTACTCGGAGCGACGCATACAAAATCAACCAAACCATGAATGAACTTTCCGGACCTATTTTCCCCTCTAAGAAATGGAGAGAGACAATAAGCATGTCCATTGCCTTCAGATATTATTTCAAATAATAATGAAATGGTCTTCTGTTCTTATCATTTTCATTTATTTAAGAAAGAGTCACGGAAAGCAAACCTGTGCCAAGAGCCTGACACAGGTGGAGGTGGGTGGGGGCAGGCACTGAGACAGATGATGTCCAGACATGGAGACACCTTAGGGTCTGCTGAGGAAGATGGACATGTGGCGATTGTAACAGTAATAATGATAATGGTAATAAAAGGCAGTGGAAGAAAAGAGTTGTTTGTTGTGACCTGATTGTGGAGGAGCTCCTAACTGGTATGCTGCTGCGAGCCGGTGGGTGGTGACAGGGCATTTTCCCAGCGTGGCCCTTGTGAATTAGTCAATGTTACAAAGACCTAACAAGGCCTAGCGGCAGGGGTGATGCTTTAAATCCCCTCTCAGAAGCTTATCAGATGCTAAACGACTTTTTTTAAATTAATAAACATAAAATCAAGCTACATTTCTTGAATAAACACAGGCTGGGAGACAGGACAAATCTATTTAGATTAGGAATGAAGGAAGGAGGTATATTAGACAAAGCCTGATAATTTGAATGTGGCTAATAAGAATATTGCCTGGAATCATAAAAGTAAATAAAATAATCTAATGGATCAGCCCTCATTCACAAAGCTAAAAATAAGCTAGGGCAGCTGGGCTGGTCCTTGGTAGATGATTGAAGCAGGCAGAAATCTGACTTGGAAACCCTGCAGGGCTTTTTCAGTTTCTTTCCCCCTTGCCTGGCAACATAGGTACCCTCCAGACCCCTGGTCCCTCACCACCCTTTTATCCTGTCGACAGCTAGGTGCCCAGAAATCCCCGCCTAAAGCACAGACTTCTTTAGTCTCACTCCTTATGCCTCACTCTGCATTTCCAAGGCGTTCTTAAAAAGTGAAAGTCATGGCCTTTAACACATGGACATCAAATGGCAGGTGTCTGCTTGTGGTGAAGAAGTTATCTGGAGGCCACAGTCTTTTCTGCCTGTTAATGCCCAGCACATGGGGAACAACTTACTGTATCCCCTCTGCCAGGTAACTGTGTGCCAAATGCTCTTGGTGATAGGGATGTCCAGTTGTAATCCCTACAACTTTCAACAGCTGTTCCTTAGATTAGGACTCTTATGATCTATTGTGAATGAAGAAAATCAGATTCTCTCCATTTTTTGGTGATCAGAATGAGACATGAATGTCAAGGACAGAATATGCTTACAGAGACATGAAGCATCAATATCAGTGTCTTTTCATTCTGGCCAAGTCACTGAGCTGCAAAGCAACTCATCATTATTGCTAACCTTGGCATGGCTCTCTCTCTTTCGGGGTCCTTCCTTACCCTCTCTTCAGTAAATTTCAGTCTGAAGCAAAATAATTTCAGGGTGCACTTAAAAGTGGACCATTTAAAGATTTGTCTAAAGCCTTGTCTCAGTTCTCTCAAAAGACAGTTTAAATCTTTGGCCAACCACTTTCCATGTTTTTTTCCCTACCTACACCAGGATGTATATTTAAAATAACTTTTATTTACACAGACGTATCTTAGCAACAGTCGCATAGCACAAGAGTGTGCTATCTAAAGCAAACCAATTCTGGCCATGAACTGTATAAGCAGAGCAGAAATGTGATTGGTATAGCTCTCTGGTAATACCATGAGCCTGAGGTTTCACAGGAGATGAAAGGCATATTTTTCAGACCTGCGATGATCCATTATTCAATTTTAACTGAAGGGATGGGCAACACATTTTATTCCTAATCATAGAATCATAAAATTTTAGAGCTGAAAGGGATATTGGAAGCTTCCTAATCTTTGATATAATAAAAGAAAACGAAAATAAGGAAGAGAAAGATAACTTGCTTTCTGCAGAGCTCACAGGTGTTTACCAGCAGAGATGGTTCAAGAAATCAGGTCTTTTGACTTTTAGTTCAGTAACTCCGGTAACTTTTGCATAACAGTGGTCCCCAACTTTATTCCACACGGGTCCATTTAAACTCCCACTTTTAAAACAAGCTTCCAAATGCACTATTTCAACATATATAAATATAGATTTGAAGAAACTTGAATTGTTTTGTGCTAAAAATAAAGAGATGATCAATTTATTTTATATAATTCACAGCCCACTACCTTGGCAGAGGTCACTGAAACTGAGAACTCCACATGTTGGTAAAAATCTAAGTGACTGTAATAAATATCTGAATTAAGAGAGACTCATCCAGTTAAGTGAGATGTTACAAGTGCTGGCTCGAGAGCCCGACTCCCTCTGTAGGAGTCCCAGCTCTCTCTGCCACTACAAATGTCACTTTAAAAAATTGTCTGATGCCTCTAGGCATCAGTGTCCCCAACTAAAATGTTGGAGATATATTCATATTTATAAGGGTTTTGAGATAATAAGGTACTTTATTCCAAATGCTTATAACAGTTCCTGGAACATAGTACATAATATCTGTTAGCTGTTTGAATTTGTAATGGTGAGGTGGTTATTAGGAGGATAGTAAGGGTAAGTTCTAACTACATCCTTCTTTTTTGACCTGATTCTCAGCATCTAGCTTTCTTATTAAGGACATGGTCAGTGGCTGTTCCAAAAATAATGGCAAAGGGTTTTTATTCATTTCCTCGGGGTTTTGGTTGTTTTTTTTTAAATCTTATATGCCTTGGCCGGTTGCTCAATGGTTAGAGCATCGGCCCCCAGACCCAAGGGTTGAGGGAGGGCATGTACCTGGGTAGCAGGATTGATCTCTGGCCCCCAGTTGGGGTCATGTGAGAGGCAACAAATTGATGTGTCTCTCTCACATTGATCTCTCTCTCTCTCTCTCTCTCTCTCACACACACACACACACACATTCTCCCTCCCTGTGGAAACTCTATCTAAAAAAAATCAATAGAAAAATATCCTTGGGTGAGAATTAAAAATTTTTTAAAAATAATTTAAAAAATAAATTCTTCTGATAAACAATAGATGTATTTGCAAGATGGCTAGCCAGGTAGCCTTGAGAAAAGGACAAAAACACCTTTCATCTGATTTAAGGACGCATGATTTCAACCCCATCAACTAAATAAGCCAATTTTTAAAAAATACTGGAAGTTTATGTAATTGAAAATAAGTGAATAAAGAAACTGAGGTCCTGAGAGTTCAAACCATGTATTCCAAGTATAAAAACAAAACAACACAGTTATCAATTTTGCTACATCAGTGTGTTACAAGAAAGGTTAAATGAAAAGTCTGAATTTTCAGTTTTTTATTCAAGCATAAATGAAGCAGTCTTTTGACATTTTTATATGTATTCATAAAGTCTGAAAGCAAACATTGTTTTTCAGACTACTAGGTAATCTATAAAATGAGCCAAAGGTTCAGAAAAGATTAGCTATATTGATAATGGAGAGAGGATATTCTTTGTATGCCAATGCATTATTGATAAACCATTAAGAGTTGTTGCTCTAAAACTACTGGAGCATGTAAAAAGTATTACAAATAATTAAAATGAACATATTATGAATATCTTTTATAGTTATAAATGAAAGAAATAATAAAGTAAATTGGAAAAATGTTTACTTTGATCTTTAACTAGAATAAGCAATTATGTACTCCTTTTTAAAAGGCTACATTGAGTCTGGCTGGTGTGGCTCAGTGGTTGCGCATCAACCCACGCACCAAGAGGTCGCTGGTTTGATTCCCAGTCAAGACACATGCCCAGGTTGTGGGCCAGATCCCCAGTGGGGGGCATGCAGGAGGCAGCCAATCGATGTTCTCGCTCACTGATGTTTCTATCTCTCTCTCCCTCTCTTTCTCTCTCTCTCTAAAATCAATAAAGGAAAAAAATAAATAAAAGGCTACATTGATATTTAAGAATAAAAAGAATTGACAATTTTTTCAAAAACATAGACCTAAGTGTTTGCTGGCATCCATTCATGCTACATATTCTCTAATTTAGATCATATCCTTGATTTAGCCAGTCTGTAACGTTTGTATAGTTTATCATCATAAAACTTCCATTTGAGTTGCATAAATCATAAATATTTTATCTTATTTTATTTTATACTCATGTTTATTGTTGAATGTATTACAAATGTCTCCCCCTTTTCCCCATTGACTCCCTCCTCCTCAATCCCGCCCCCCTCCTACCTTCCCCACACTATTGTCGGTGTCCATTGGTTATGCATATATGAATAGATGTTCTTTGATTTATCTCATCTCACCCTTCCCTCTGAGGTTCATCAGTCTAACCAATTTGTACTTCTTAATTCCTTCATCTTTTTCACCCATCCCTCTAGCCCCCACCCATCTGGCAAACAACAAAAAGTTCTCTGTAGCTATGAATCTGTTTCTGTTCCACTTGCTCATTTTGTTTGTAGATTCAATTGTTGATAGATATGTATTATTACCATTTTATTGTTCATATTTTTCTTCTTCTTCTCCTTCAAGAAGACCCTTCAACATTTCATATAATACTGATTTGGTGTTGATGAACTCCTTTAGCTTTTTCTTGTCTGGGAAACTCTTTACATGGCCATCGATTCTAAACGAGTATTTGCAGGATAGAGTAATCTTGGTTGTAGGTTGATACTTTTCATCACTTTGAAAATCTCTTGCCCCTCCTTTTTGGCCTGCAAAGCTTCTTTTGAGAAATCGGCTGACAGTCTTAGGGGAGCTCATTTGTAGGTAAGAAACTGCTTTTCTCTTGCTGCTTTTTAGATTATCTCTTTGTCTTTAACCTTTGGCCTTTTGATGATGATGTGTCTTGGTGTGGGCCTCTTCGGGTTCATTTTGTTTGGGACTCTCTGTGCTTCCTGGGCTTGTATATCCGACAAGGGTGTTCCCACAAGACTGTCAGCTGATTTCTCAAAAGAAAGTTTGCAGGCCAGGAGGGAGTGGCAAGAAATATTCTGAGTGATGAAAAGCAAGAACCTATAACCAAGATTACTCTATCCTGCAAAGCTGTCATTTAGAATCGATGGCCATGTAAAGAGTTTCCCAGGCAAGGAAAAGCTAAAGGAGTTCATCACCACCAAACCGTTATTATATAAAATGTCGAGGGTCTTCTTGAAGAAAAAGATAAAAAATGTAAAAAAACAAAATGGCTATAAATACATATCTATCGACGATTGAATCTACAAACAAAATGGACAAGCAGAACAGAAACATTCTCAAAGATACAGAGAACATTTTATTGGTTGCCAGATGGGCAGGGGGTTGCAGGAATGGGTAAAAAAGGTGAAGAAATGAAGAAGTACAAATTGGTTGCTAGACTGACAAACCTCAAAGGGAAGGAGGTTGGGTGTGGGAAGAAATAAACCAAAGAACACAGTGAACACATAACCAGTGAACACAGACAACAGTGTGGGGAAAGGCCAGAGCGGGGCGGGAGTGGGGAGGAGGGGATCAATGGGGGGAAAATGAGGAATATCTATAGTACATTCAGCAATAAAGATAAAAAATTAATTAATTAATTAAATTTTAAAAAAGGAAGCACAAATTGGTAGTTACAAAAGTCATGGGGCTGCAAGTGCAGAATAGGGAATATAGTCAGCAATGTTGTAATAAATATATATCATGTCAGATGGGTACTAGATTTATAGGGGTGACCACTTGGTAAGTTATATAGATGTCTAATCACTGAGTAGTACACCTGAAATTAATATAATATTGTATATCGACTGCAATTAAAAAATAATATCTTTAGAAAAGAAGGAAGGTTCATAATATGACATTCTTTAACCAAAGATGCAAATGACAGTCAGATAAATTAGATAACTACTCTAAAGAAAAACAGCTAGTAAATGATGAGCCAAACTAGAATTCCAGGTGTCCTTAATCCCAGAACAAGGGTTTTGCCAAAAATTCTGCCATCTGATCAAGTCAAGTATGTCCAATTTCTCTTTTCTCCATCTCAAGTTATGCTGCCAAATGCGCTTCTGGTTAAAATGCCTCCACATCCCCCAGTTACTACAGCTGCTTTCTCAAGATATAAACAAAATCTATGTTCAAAAATGTCACTGAGGATTTTGCTAAAAATAGTTTTCAGGACCTCCTTAGACCTCCTGAATTAGAATTTTTAGGAGTGGGGCATTTTAGCAAATTCTCCAGGTGATTCTTATATATACTAAAGAGAAGTACAAGCCAGTAAAATAAAGTTTAATTCCTTGGTTTAAATACTAGTTCCTCCATGTTTGGCTCCTGACTACTTCAAACTTCTCTTAAGTAAAATACTTTTTCTTAAAAAATGTTTTTATTGATTTTTTAGAGAGAGAGGAAGGAAGAGAGAGATAGGAACATCGATGTGAGACAGAAACATGGATCGGCTGCCTCTTGCATGCCCCCTACTAGGGATGAGCCCAAAATGCTAGACATGTTCCCTGACCTGGAATCAAACCAGGACCTCTTAGTCCAAGGGATGACACTCAATCCACTGAGCCACACCAGCCAGGCAATGACACTTCTTTCCATTGAACTTTGTGCTCCTCAAAATCTATCTGCTTAGAGCTCCCTATCCTTTCATACTTCTGGGCCTTTGTACTCATTCCCCCTGTCTGGAAAGTCTCTTTCCCCACACAGTTCCATCTACTTGGCAAACTAATCATTCCTGAAAGTAGGTCATGGTTCTACTACTTTTCCCGGTCTTCCCTCTATACCAGAAACAAAATCAGTCACTTCTACTCCCTCTAAGAGCAGGCGTATTATCTGTTTGTTTGCATCTTGTGCAACCTGGTACCCTCAGTTACTAGATACAAAGGAAGCAATACATGTTTGAAGACAAAATAACAAAGTGCACAGGGGTATGTTAGCTGTCACAATGGTACTTCTGCAAATCAGCTGAGTTGTAATCACATGCAGACTATTCAACTATGGATTGCCATCTTTTCCAGATAATACCATAAGTGTCAAAATATACAACCATTACCTATGACAGTCATGGTGATAGGTAGAAGAAAAACATATGTCAAAATTCCATTTAGTCAATATCTATGCCAGTATCAAAGGCCTTTCTTCTTTCTTTCTTTCTTTCTTTCTTTCTTTCTTTCTTTCTTTCTTTCTTTCTTTCTTTCTTTCTTTCTTTCTTTCTTTCTTTCTTTCCCTTCCTTCCTTCCTTCCTTCCTTCCTTCCTTCCTTCCTTCCTTCCTTCCTTCCTTCCTTCCTTCCTTCCTTCCTTTGTTCTTTTCTTTGTGGGTCAATGCTGCCTGTTAGGATTAGACACTGTTGCTTGTAATATGAAAAAGCAGCTTCTATGATTTCACTAACATTGAACACAGATGAGAGAACTTGTAAGAGTCAACTTCCCTTCAGTCTTCGTTTTTCTTTCTTTCTTTTGCTGTTGCAGACCAGATAATTGTTTGCTGACCAGTATTATTGTCTGAGCTTTCAATTCAATTCCTCTAGAATCTGATATTGATTTATAGTCGATGCACTATTATGAAAATGTCTATGAAATTCCAGTAGACATTCAATGTTTTATTTTGTATATTTGTCTTTTATCCAAGGACAATTTTATAACTCAAGACTCCTAATTTTTAATTTCAAATGTGATATTTATGCATAGGAGTACCACATAATGATCTCCAGAACCATTTATTTCAGATGTTTATTTGTTGGATACTATAATCAGGTAAATTAGATGGAGAGAAAAGAAAATGACAACAAAAAATATAGAGCAAAAGTAATAAGATCAAACATGAGAAAATATACTTGAGTTAGATGAGTATGAACATAGCCTTGGCTATTACCATAGGTAAGTCATTGGTTACTTTGTAAGAGATTTTTTGTAATATGGTAGAGTTAAGAGAAAATTAAATAAATATCAAAATAGAAATGTTTCTTTTTTTCTCTAAGTGTTGCAGGAACACTGAGGAGAAAGATACAATGCTGTCTTAGGATCTAGGAAAAAATGTAAGAAGGAAGAACCATTTGAGTTGATTATTTGAATAGATATATGTAAACATGGAAAAATAGAAAAGATGGGGAGCAGAGTTTAGGAACTTTATTTTGGGAGCCACAATTTGCTAGTATGTTCTAATATTGCTAAACGCTAGAAATTAGTTTGTGGGATAAATTGCTGTAGAGTGCCCTGCAATATTTGTAAAGCCAATTAATTGCCTGTTCTATTTATAACTTTCCCAAGAGTAGTAGAAATTATGAGACTAAATTGATAAATATCATAACATGTGAATCTAAAAGTGTTAAGGCAAATTATGGTTCTACTCAGCAATCCACCTAAATTACACATTGCTTGTTTCCCCCACTTTCTTTAAAAACAAACAAAAAGGGGGGGGAAACACCTCGGTTTTGACTTTCTCAGGGGGTTAAAAAAAAAAACCTATTATTGACTAGGCAGCAAATAGAAACGAACGTGTACGCCTTTCACTGCGTTTGTTTTCGCGCAGAAAAGACCCTGAGGACTGAAATTGACGCCACGTGGGAACAAGAGTCCCGGGGTGGGCGACCACCTCCGCCCCTCCCAGCGCAGACTCCGAACCCTGCATTCCCCGGGTGCTGCCCTTGCAGCGGCGCTCCTCCCCCAGCACAGGGCTGCTGCTGTCGGGGTTAGAGGGGCACCTGCGGCTCCGCTGCGCTGTTCCAGGCCAGCCATCCGCTGCTGTTGCTTCAGGGTGTTTGTTGCTGTCGCTGTTCCCTTGCTGTAATTAAACCGCATCAATCACCCAAGTATTTCCAGTGTCTGTGAATTCGCTTTATTAATTTTAGACATGAGAACCTGGAGGAATTCTTTGCAAGTATAAAAAAACAAAATTTTAGGAAAATATATAAAGGAAATTCAGGAAGCATGGATCTCAATAGAATTAACTAAAGTCATCCTATTCCTATTCCGTGGCTATGGGTGCAGTTTCGTAACACCCCATAGAGTGAAAAGGCGTGGGTGATACAGCAACACAATTCAATTTAAAATATTAAAGGTCTGTAAAGATATAAATAAAATATGTTGAAGCAATGCTGCTGAACAGTAAACTCAAAATAAAATTTCAGAGTAAGAGAACAGCACATTCAGAAACATTCTACTGTCTCATTTGACCTGAACAAATAAATCGTTATCCAGTGTAGTCTCAACACCACCAGAGGGCCCATCACTTCTGGGACCCAAATATCATGTGACATGCGCATAGGCATCTGGGCACCATCTTGGCTGAAGTTCCAGTGAAAAGGCAATTTTTATTAAGTACAGTTGTTAGAATAGGCAGATAGAAATACAGGAGCTGGGAAGGGCATTGGGGGCTTGGCAAGAATATGTGTAAGACATGACAAACCAAAAATAAGCAGTGGAGGCAACAGACCCCTATGAGGAGAGAGGATTTAGAGTTCCAGGTGGCATAACACCTAGGGGAAGGAGCCTTGTAGTTTAATGATATATTTTTGAGACATGAGGGAGGGGGCGACTTGCTCTTTGCCTAGGGGTGTTCAGCCTAGGGTCATGCATCACCTGAACTCCCAAATATCCAGGCACTTGGTCTGGTGTTGGCCAGATGAGCTGCCTGCTCGGAGCACTTGGTTTGGTTTCCGCTGGCTGAGCTGCCCCTCAGGTTCCATTTGAGTGTATGTCTTCCCTACAAATAAACCCTCACCTGCTTTTGCTGTTATTTGTTGTGCCTTGTTTAAATTCATTCCTACAAGCGAGACCAGCCAAGACCAGCCTGGGGCACAGAGCAGTGTCTCTGGCCAGAGGCTATCTTGGGCCAGAGACTTCCTGACAATTTTTCTTCAGAAGGTTGTTATTCATTAATTCATGCATAATTCTTTGCCTGTTTTTCATGGTCTGACATTGAAATAGTCATTCACTAGAAAATACTGCAACTGATTAACAGATACATCAGAAGTTGTAATTTTACTTTTTGTTAATTCCCAACATATTTATTTTTAATGAGATAAAACTGAGTTAACTTTAGAGCGATGTCACCTTTATATTTGATTTAGTATTTAAAAAATAAAAACTTGTATTAAAGAAATGGTTAACTAAGCCCTGGCGGGTTTTGCTCAGTGGTTAGAGCATCGGCCTGCGGTCCAGAGAGACCCAGGTTCGGTTCCCGCTAAGGGCAAGTACCTCAGTTGCAGTTTGTCCCTGGCCCTGGTTGGGTTGTGCGGGAGGCAGCCACTCGATGTGTCCCTTTCACATCCATGTTTCTCTCTCTCTCTCTCTCCCTCTCTCTCCTTTCCACTCTATCTGAACAAAAAATGGAAAAATGTCTTCCGGTGAGGATTAAAAAAAGAAAGAAAGAAATGGTTAACTAAGCTTATGTGGTAAACATTTCACAATATATATATGTGTGTGTATCAAATAATCTTGTGGTACACCTTAAACTTACACAGTGTTACATCTCAATAAAGCTGGGGGATGAAAGTAAATAGTTTCAGAAGTAAATTAAATTCTACTGGACAAAACATCTCAATCATTCTACAACTGCAGTTTAAATTTTATTTAAGAATGCATAATTGAAAGAATACAAAGTAAACATTAACATGCTGTAAGTTTTCTTTTTATAACACTATAGGTCATTTTTATTCAGAAGATAGACTTCAATGTGAGTGACATAGGAGGATTTAAAAGAAAATATAATAGAGGCAATGAACTACAACTTTTTTTTTTTAAACATTCCCTAAATGATGGAAAGTTATAGACCCTTGAATATTTATTCTAAAAACAAAATGATATGAGTTGGAAAGCAATAAGAGGAGGCTTTAATAGCCTTCCAAATAAAATAAGACAACCATTTGGTACAAGCTGAGATTGGAGGAGATAAACACCACCATCCCTTTAATGTGGACCCAGGAGAGTATGAAAACATTTGTTACACAGTTTGTGACTCAGCTGGTCAAGTATTAGGTGTCTTTGGATAGCACTGATGGTACCAAAGACATGGGAGGTAAGGGGAATCTCAAAAAAGATGACTTAGGGGATACAATATATCCTTTCTTTTCCTTCCTCCTTCTCTCCTCCCTCCCTTCCTTCTTCCTTCCTATTTCTTTCTTTTCTCCCCACCTCTCACCTTCCCTCCTTCCCATCCTTTCTCTTTTTCTTTCCCAGTGGGTTTTACCAAGTACTATGGCTCTCAAGAGCAAAGTTAGGTCTTTAGACGCTCAGGAACACATCTTGTACGTAGGAAGAAACTATTCCAGTAAAGAGATATGACTGTCAATTGAAATCTGAAACATTTTAATCACATTACTATCTAAGAACACGTTTGACAAAAAGGGTTGTTATCCTTTTGTTTAAGATCATGTTTAGAAACAAATTTGTTACAATATTATGACATTTAAATACATGTTGTCAATTATTATTTTTTAAATGCCATGTAGTTATTTATTTAAATTTAAACAAAAATATCTTAAAATTGTATTCTTTCTGATTTTACTTATATCAAATTAAATGCCTCTATAGAGTCTTTGTGACATAGTAAAATAAGCATTTTGAATGTTTTTAATCCTTAATAAATAATATTTTAAAGGCTCACTTGCTATTTCACTGTTATTTTTGGACTGGTCCACTGATTTCCTTATGTTACATGTCATTGTTATTTATTTTTCCTCCCTACCATGACTTTCCAATACTATTTGTGCCTGCTGGAAAAATGCTCTAAAAAACCATTTGGTTCTCCACTAAGGAAAAACACATTTTTTTCGTAACTCCTGGCTCCATTAGCCCAGGTTATTTTGGTAAAGTTTTATGACATAAATTTTGATATTTAGCAGAATCTCTCTATATTTTGTTATATAGTAATGCCTGACTTTTTGCAAGGTGTCTCATTTTTCCATTTTGCTGATATTTCACAAAGTATTTATTATCAAGCAAGACCTCAGTAAGAGATATGAAAAATATCATCTACCATTAAATAATTCAGATTACCAAAATCCACCTAGAAATATTGCCTGTCAAAATGTACACTCCACGAAGGCAGGGATCTTTGCTTTGTTCGCTCATATAACCTGACTAGAATAGTACTTGGCACATAAGAGATGCTAAGTAAGTAATGATTAAATGAATTCTTTTTTAAAGTATTAGGTTCAAAATTGTTTTCTTATTGCTGTGGACTAAACTGTGTCCCTGTAAAATTGGTATTTTAAAGCCCTAGTCTCCAACCTAATTGTATTTGGAGACAAGGCTTTTAAGAGATAATTAATGTTAAATGAGGTCATTAGGGTGGGATCCTAATCCACTAGGACTGTGATCTTATAAGAGTCCGTCTCTCTCTCCCTCTTTCTTTCTGCCCCCTGCCCCCATGCATGGACCAAGAAAAGGCCACAGGAGGACACAACAAGAAAATGGTCACCTGCAACCCATGGAGAAAGTCCTCACCAGACACTGATTCTGCTGGCACTTTAAACTTGGACTTTCTGAGTTCTTATTTTTTTATTTAAATTTTTATTGAATTTATTGGGGTGACATTGGTTAATACAAGTATACAGGCTTTAGACGTACAATTCTATAATACATTGTCTGTATATTGTATTGTGTGTTCACTACCCCAAGTCAAGCCTCCTTCCATCACCATTTATCTGCCCTTTGCCCCCTCCTACCTCCTCCTACCCCGTTTCCCTCTGGTAATCACCATACTGTTGTTTGTGTTCATGGGGTTTTTGTTTGTGTGTTTTTTGCTCAATCTCTTCACCTTTTTCACTGAGTCCCCCTCTCCCCTCCCCTTTGACAGCTGTCAATCTGTTTTCTGTATCTATGAGTCTGTTTTGATTTTGTTTGTTAGTTTATTTTGTTCATTAGATGACACATATAGGTGAAATCACATGACTGGCTTATTTCACTGAGGATAATACTCTCCAGGTCCATCCATGCTGTCATAAAAGGTAAATTTTCTTCTTTTTTACAGCCTACTCATATTCTATTGTCTAAATGTAACACAGCATTTTTTTTTTTTTAATTCCTCACCCGAGGATGTTTTTCTATTTGTCTTCAGATAGAGTGGGAGGGAAGGAGAGAGAGAGACAGAGAGAAACATCGATGTGATGGAGCCACATCAACTAGTTGCCTCTTGCAGGACCTGACCAGGGTGGGGGACAAATCGCAACCGAGGTACATGCCCTTGACCAGAATTAAACCTGTGACTCCTTGGTCCTCGGGCCAGTGCTCTAACCACTGCTCAGGACCCACAGCTCTTTTTTTTTTAATCCTCACCCAAGGACACCCTTTGATATTTTGTTCAGATACAGTGGGAGGGGGAGAGAGAGAAAGAGAAACATCGATGTGAAAGGGACACATCGAGTGGCTGCCACCCACACGACCTAACCAGGGCCGGGGACAAACTGCAACCGAGGTACGCGCCCTTAGCGGGAACCGAACCCGTGTCTCTTCGGACTGCAGGCTGACGCTCCAACCGCTGAGCCAAACCGGCCAGGGCCCCACAACTCTTTTATTCACTCATCTACTGATGGACAGTTGGGCTGCTTCCAAATCTAGGCTATTGTAAATAATGCTACAATAAATATAGGGGTGTATATATTCTTTCAAATTAGTGTAACTTAATTTAATTTTTGTATATTTTTATTGAATTTATTGGGGTTACACTGGTTAATAAAATTTTATAGGTTTCAAGTGTAAAATTCTATAATACATCATCTGTATATCATATTGTGTGTTCACCACCCCAAGTCAAGTCTCCTTCCATCACCATTTATCCCCCCTTTACCCTCTTCTACAAGCTCCCACCCCCCCTTTCCCTCTAGTAAACACCATATGGTTGTATGTGTCTATGAGGTTTTTTTTTGGGGGGGGTTGGTTTTATCCTGTCACCTGTTTCAACCAGCCCCCAACCTCCCTCCGCTCTGACAACTGTCAGTCTGTTCTGTATCTACAAACTGAACTTTTCAGCTTCTATGTCAAAGTAGCTTTGAAATGATTAACTCATGCCTTCTTACTTGCCTTGTATGGCTACCTTTCCCTGAAGGATTTATCTTTCATCCCTTATTCTTGCTCACCCTACTTCCAACTGAGGGTTCTTTTAAACTCTATGAGAAAAAGTCACAGATTTATGGACCTAACTCTCAGCTTTTCTATGACCTCTATATTCACTGGAACATTCCATCAACAGCTCAGATACACAACTGATTCGCTGTGTGCATTTGGGCATATAAATAGCTATGCTATATGTGGAGTTCCCAGTTTCTGTAGTTAAAAAAAGAAAAAAGGGTGAGGGAGGTAACTGTGTGGATTAAAGAAATAACTTCTAAGGCTTTGTACTAACAGTTTTTTATTCTATGTCCAACACAAAAATCCTCCTATAAATTACTTCTCTTCCTGTCTTTTCTATCTCAGAATTATAACACTGATCCTGTGAGAACAGATTCAGAGATCAAACGTTATTTGTCATTGTCATGCTCAGAGTGCTCTGGTCATTTCTCATCACCTGAAAAAAAGCAAGTCCCACCTTAATTTGGCCTTGACCTGCCTTTCTGGAAGTTCACTAACATTATTTTATCACCCTCCAAATTTACTTCCTCAAAAATAGACTTGGGAAATCCTACATATACTCAAAATCTGGCTCAATTGCCCTTTGCAAAGCCAATCACACATCACTGTTTCCTCCTCAGTCTCCTGAAGTGGCTTGTCTCCTTTACAACTCTTTAGCATATAACATCTGGTTAATGTTAGGCCCATTCATTAGTTTTATTCCCCCATTGATTCTAACACTTTAAGGCAGCAGCCATATTTTGTTTACATAACCCAGAATCCACACTATTTAACATTTTTTATTATAGCCTATGTATTAAAATGTAAATGATATGGAATAGATGCACCTTTAAAATGTTTATAGTGTTCAAATTTGTATGCAGTTTTGTCCATACATTTGAATCATTTGGGTCACTGAGATGTTTGTAAACCTAAAAAGTTTACTTTAGGTGTTTACACTTTCTTTTTTTTTCTTTTTCTTTTTCTTAATTCTCACCCGAGGACATTTTTTTTGTTTTTTGTTCAGATAGAGTGGGAGGGAGAGAGAGGAAGAGAGAGAGAGAAACATCGACCTGAAAGGGACACATCGAGTGCTTGTCACCTGCACGACCCAACCAGGGTCGGGGACAAACTGCAACTGAAGCACATGCCCTTAGCAGAAACCGAACCCGAGTCTCTCTGGACCACAGGCCAACGCTCTAACCGCTGAGCCAAACTGGCCAGGGCTAGGTGTTTACCCTTTCAAAGATTTCATTATTGCATATATATATTTGTGTTCAATTAAAATGTAGATCTTTTTGAAATTTATAATGGAGGAGAATAACATTGCCTACTCTCACTTGGCAGATAATAAATTTGTACTACACTTTGAGTTCTTAGAATTAAAATCTGTAGAGATGCTAAGTATTGTTATTTCATATCATTAGCATTTTGGCTGGAAACGTCTCCCTCCAGGCACATGTGGGATTTTTATTTTTATACATAAATTTGCATATATAACTGCTTAGCGATCTTTCACAGACTTTAGACATTAACTTGACAAATAGAATCAAGTCATCAGCTTCAGCCTGGCTTAGTGGTTTTGAAACTTCTTGATGGAGATATTTCCATATATACTCAGTCTTCAGTTCTTTCTGTCCCCTCCCACACCCCGCCCCAAAGAGGTACTTGATTAGTAGGGACTATAGATCGACACAATCACACTGATTTTCAAAAATAATTTACATGGCTTTGTTTAGTATTTGCACATAACTCCATGTCAGCATAAAATATTCAGAAACAAGTTTATTCAGAGAAGAAATCTATAATGAAAAAAAGAAAGAAACCAAGCAAAACACCAAGGACATATTTCGTCTTAAAAGAGTGACACCTCCTTAAGGAGAGCAGGTCCTTTAGGAGATGCTCCAGGACAAGGCATTGTTATCATTGGAGATGACAGCTCCATGCATGGTATTGCCCTGAGGACTTCACTGTGGGACAAGATGTAGAGGTGAGACAGTGACACTGATCATCCTGACCCTGTATAGGCCTAGGCTAAGGTGTGTGTGTCTTATATTGTAACAAAATAGTTTTAAAAGTTAAAAAAAATTAAATATAAAAATGCTCACAGGAAAAAGATGTACAGAAAATATTTTTGTACAATTGTACAATGTGTTTCTGTTTCAAGCTAAATGTTATTTATAAAGAGTCAAAGTTTAAAAAGTTGAAAAGTTTATAAAGTAAAAATGCTTTAGTAAGCTCAGGTTAATTTGTTAATAATAAAAGATAATAGTTTAAATACATGTATTGCAGTCTAAATGTACAGTGTTTATAAACCCCAGTCATATGCAGTCGTGCCCTAGGCCTTCACATTGACTCACCACTCACTCTGACTCACCCAGAGCAACTTCCAATCCTGCAGCTCCATTCATGCTAAGCGCCCTATACTGATATACCACTTTAAATCTTTCATCCCATATTTTTTCTTTTTTCCTCCACTGATTTCAGAGAGAGAAAGGAAGAGAGACAGAAACATCGATGAGAAAGAACATCGATTGGCCGCCTCCTACATGCCCCCCACTGGGGATTTGGCCCACAACCTGGACATGTGCCCTGACAGGGAATTGAACCAGTGACCTCTTGGTGCATGGGTGGATGCTCAACCACTGAGCCATACCTGCCGGGTTATTCTGTATTTTTATTGTACAATTTCTAAGTTTCCATAGTTTTGATACACAAGTACTTACCATTGTGTTACAATTGCCTACAGTATTCAGGACAGTAACATGCTGTACAGGCTTGTAGCCGAAGAGCATAGGCTATACCATGCATAGGTATAGCCCAGGTGTGTAGTAGGCTATACCACCCAGGTTGGTGTAAGTGCACTCTATGATGTTCACACAATGACAGAATCATCTAACGATGCATTTTTCAGACTGTATTGTCATCATTCAGTGATGCATGACTGTATGTAGAAAATCCTACTAAAAATTATTAGAACTAATAAATGGGTTCAACAAGGTTGCAGGATATAAGATCAACATATTAAAATCAATTGTATTTCTATGTACTGGCAATGTACAATCCAAAAATATAAATTAAGGAAAAAATTTCTATTTACAATAACAACAAAGAAAAAAGTACTTTAAAATAAATTTAACAAAAGAAGTGCAAAACGTATACATGGAATACTATAACATGATTTTGAAAGAAATGAAAAGAAGACCTACATAAATAGAAAAACGTCACGTGATCATGGAGCAGAAGACTTATTGTTGTTAAAATGGCAATACTTCCTAAACCAATCTACATATTCAATGCAATCCCTATCAAAATCCTTGCTACACCTTTGCAGAAAATGAAAAACTGGAACTAAAATATATATGAAAATAAATGCAAAGGACTCCCAATGACCAAAAATATTGATAATAAAATAAAGTTGGAGAACTCACTATTCCAGATTTAAAAATGTAATACACACAACAGTAATCGAGACTGTGTGATATTGACATAGGGCTGACCTATGAAACAATAGAATTGAATTGAACATCCAGAAAAAAAGCCCTTAAATTTATTGTAAATTTTTTACAGGGCTTCAAAGATAATTCAATGGGGGAAAGAATAGTCTTTTTAATAAATTGTGCTGAAATAACTAGATCCCCACATGCAAAAGAATGAAGTTGGACACTTACCTCATACCATATATAAAAATTAACTCAAATGAATCATAGGTCTAAATATAAAAACAAAAGCTATGAAATTGCTAGAAAAAAACATAGGATTAAATATTTGTGACCTTAAATCAGATAATAGTTTCTTACATATAATACCAAAACCACAAACAACAAAGAAAAATAGATAAATTGGACTTCATCAAGAGTAGAAACTTTTCAAAGGACATCATCAATAAAATCAAAAGAGCCCTGGCTAGTTTGGCTCAATGGTTAGAGCATCAGCCTGCGGACCAGAGAGTCTTGGGTTCAGTTCCCACTAGGGGCACGTACCTCAGTTGCAGTTTGTCCCTGGCCCTGGTTGGGGTCGTGTGGGTGGCAGCCACTCGATGTGTCTCTCTCTTCCTTCCCCTCTCCCTCCCACTCCTGCTCTATCTGAAGATAAATGCAAAAGTGTCCTCGGGTGAGGAGAAGGAAGGAAGGAAGGAAGGAAGGAAGGAAGGAAGGAAGGAAGGAAGGAAGGAAGGAAGGAGGGAGGGAGGGAGGGAGGGAGGGAGGGAGGGAGGGAGGGAGGGAGGGAGGGAGGGAGGGAGGGAGGGAAGGAAGGAGGGAAGAAAGAAAGAAAGAAAGAAAGAAAGAAAGAAAGAAAGAAAGAAAGGAAGGAAGGAAGGAAGGAAGGAAGGAAGGAAGGAAGGAAGGAAGGAAGGAAGGAAGGAAGGAAGGAAGGAAGGAAGGAAGGAAGGAAGGAAATCAAAAGAGCCAGCTGATGTGGCTCAGTGCATTGAGTGTTGTCCCTTGGACTGAGAGGCCCTGGTTCAATGCTCAGTCAGAGCACATGCCTGGGTTACAGACTTGATCCCCAATAGGGGGCAGTACAGGAGGCAGCTGATTGATGTCTGTCTCACATGGATAGCTCCATCTCTCTCTCCCACCCTCTCTCTCTAAAAAAGTCAATAAATAGATCTTAACAAAAAAAGAAAGTCAAAGGATAAGCCATGAAATCAGAGAAAATATTTGAAAATCATATATGTTAAAAGGAACTTGTATCCAGAATATATAAAGTACACTTATAACTCAAAATAAGGACAAATAACTGAAAACTTATGTCAGCACTAAAGCCTGTGCACAGAAGTTTATTTATAATTGCCAAAACTTGAAAGTAATCAGGATGCCCTTCAGAATGTGAATAGGTAATAAATTGTGATATCACCAGACAATGGAATATTTTTCAGCACTAAAAAGAAATAAGCTATCAAGCAATGCAAAAACATGGAAGAACCTTACTATCCCCAAGTGAAAGGAGCCAGTCCAAGGCTACATACTGTGATTCCAACTATATGACACTCTCAAAAAAGCAAAACTATGGAGACAGTGAAACGATAAATGGTTGTATAAAGAGGGGAACATAGATGATGATGATTTTTACGGTAGTGAAAATACTCTGTATGTTACCATACTGATGGATACATGCCATTATATATTATTCAAACCCATTGAATGTACACCAAGAGTGAATACTAATGTAAACTATTGACTTTGGGTGATTATGATGGGTTCATGTGGTTTCATAAATTTTAAAATGTACTACTGTAGTGGGGGATGTTGATAATAGAAGCTATGCATATTTAGGGCAGGAAATATATGGGACATTTCTGTACCTTCCATTCACTTTTGCTGAGGACCTAAAACTGTTGTAAAAACAAAGTCAATTTTAAAAAGGACAAATAGCCCTGGCAGTTTGGCTCTGCGGTGAGAGCATTGGCCGGCGGACAAATGAGTCATGGGTTTGATTTCTGGTCGAGGGCAGGTACTGCGCGATTGCGTTTGTCCCCAGCTCTGGTCAGGTTTGTGTGGGAGGCAACCAGTTGATGTGGCACTATCACATCAATGTTTCTCTCTGTCTCTCTCTCTCCCCCTCCCTCCCACTCTATCTGATGATTTAAAAAAATAATAATAATTTTTTTAAAGGACAGATAACCCAATTAAAAATTGGCAAAGGAATTGAATAGGCATTTTTATTTAAAAAATATACAAAGGTTTGCCCTGGCCAGTTTTGCTCAGCGGTTAGAGTGTCGACCTGTGGACTGGAGAGTCCTGGGTTCTGTTCCCGCTAAGGGCAGGTATCTGGGTTGCTGTTCATCCCTGGCTCCTGTTGGGGTCATGTGGGTGGCAACCAGTCAATTTGTCTCTCTCACGTTGATGTTTCTCTCTATCTCTTCCTCCCTCTCCCCTTCCCACTCTATCTGAGGATAGATGTAAAACAAACAAACAAACAAACAAACAAAAACATGTCCTAGGGTGAGGATAAACACATACACACACACACACACACACACACACAAGTCCAAAAAGCACACAAAAAGATGCTCAACATATTTTTTTATTTTTTTCCAATGTTTCTCCTTTCCCCCCTAGACCCCCCTCCTCTCCGTCCCACCCCCACCCCCCAGCATTGTTGTCTATGTCCATTGGTTATGCATACATGCATATAAGTTCTTTGGTTCATCTCATTCTTACCCCCTGCTCCCCTACTCTGAGGTTTGCCAATCTGAACCATACTCCTTTCTATGTCTCTGGGTCTATTTCATTCATCAGCCCACCTTGTTCATTATATTCCACAAATAAGTGAGCTCATGTACTATTTGTTTTTCTCTGATTGGCTTATTTCACTTAGCATAATACTCTCGAGGTCCCTCCATGTTGTCTCAAAGGATAAGAGATCTTTCTTTTTTACAGCTGCATAGTATTCCATGGTGTATATGTACCACAACCTTTTTATCCACTCATCTACTGATGGACACTTGGGCTGTTTCCAGATCTTAGCAATTGTATAAACAGTGCTGCTATGAACATAGGGGTACATATATTCTTTCTGATTGGTATTTCAGGCTTCTTAGGATATATTCCTAGAAATAGGATCACTGGGTCAAATGGCAATTCAATTTTTAGTTTTTTGAGGAAACACTATACTGTTTTCCATAGTGGCTGCACCAGTCTACATTCCCACCAGCAGTGTACTAGAATTCCCTTTTCTCCACATTCTCCTCAGCACTTGTTTGATGATTTGTTGATGGCGGCCATTCTGACAGGTGTGAGGTGATACCTCATTGTTGTTGTAATTTGCATTTCTCTGATGATTAGTGACGTTGAGCATTTTTTCATTTGTCTCTTGGCCATTTGCTTGTCCTATTTGGAGAGGTGTCTATTTAGGTCCTCTGCCCATTTTTTAATTGGGTTCTTTGTCTTTCTTTTATTGAGTTGTATGAGCACTCTATATATTTTAAAGGTTGACCTATTATTTGATGTATCATTGGCAGTTATGCTCTCCCATACAGTGGGTTCCCTTGCCATTTTGGTGGTTGCTTGTTTTGCTGTGCAGAAGCTTTTGAGTTTGATGTAGTCCCATGGGTTCAGTTTTGCCTTTGTTTTTGTTGCCTTAGGTGATGTATCAGTGACAATTCTGTTGCATATGATGTCTGAAATTATGTTGCCTACATTTTTTTCTAGGATTTTTATGGATTCATGAGTCACATTTAAGTCTTTTATTCATTTTGAGTTTATTCTTGTGTAGGGTGTAAGTGGATGGTCTAGTTTCATTTTTTTGCATGTAGCTGTCCAATTTTCCCAACACCATTTATTAAAGAGGCTATCTTTACTCCATTGTATGCTGTTGCCACCTTTTCAAACATTAATTGAACATAATGTCTTGGGTCCATTTCTGGGTTCTCTGTTCTGTTCCATTGATCTATACGCCTGCTCTTGTGCCAGTACCAGGCTGTTTTGACTACAGTAGCTTTGTGGTATAATCTGAAATCTGGTATTGTGATCCCTCCAACTTTTTTCTTTTCTTTTTCAAGATTGCTGTGGCTATTCGGGGTCTTTTTTGGTTCCATATGAACTTCTGAAGTATTTTTTCTAGTTCTGTGAAATGTGTTGTTGGTATTTTGATGGGAATTGCATTGAATCTATAGATTGCTTTGGTTAATATGAACATTTTAACGATGTTAATTCTTCCAATCCATGAACAAGGTATGTGCTTCAAATTTTCTATATCTGCCTCTACTTCTTTTTTCAATAACCTGTAGTTTTCTGTGAATAGGTCCTTTATTTCTTTGGTTAAGTTTATTCTTAGGTATCTTAATTTTTTTGCCACGATGGTAAATGGGATTTTTTTTTTTTTTTTTAGTTTCTCTAACATTATTAATCATTACAGAAATGTAAGTCAAACCACAATGAGATACTACTCCACACCCGTAGGATGGCTAAAATAAAAAAGACAGACAATAACAAGAGTGGATAAAGATGTATAAAGATGGAACCCTCCTGCATTGCTTGTAAAATGTAAAGTAGTGTGGCCACTTTGAAAAAGACTTTACAGGTTCCTCAAAATGTTAAACATAGAGTTACCACAAGATCCAGCAAGAACCACTCCTAGGTGTATACCAAGAGAATGGAAACATATGCCTACACAAAAACTTATACAAAATGTTCATAGTAGCATTATCCACAATAGCCAAATGGTAGAAACAATACAAATGTCTACCAGGTGAGCAATGGATACACAAAATGTGGCATACCCATACATGGGAATATTATTTGTCAACAAAGAAATTAATATTTAGGCTTTGGCCGGTTTGGCTCAGCAGTTAGAGTACTGGCCCATGGACCAGAGACTCCAAGGTTCAGTTCCCACTAAGGGCACGTACCTTAGTTGCAGTTTGTCCCCAGCCCGGGTGGGGTCATGTGGGTGGCAACCACTTGATGTGTCTCTCTCACATCATTATTTCTCTCTTCCTCCTCTCATCGTCCCGCTGTATCTAAACATAAATACAAAAATGTCCTTGGGTGAGGAAAACAAACAAACAAAAAAAATTATTTAGGCCCAGCTGCTGTGGCTCAGTGGTTGAGCATCGACCCATGAACAAGAGGTTGCCGGTTTGGTTCCCAGTCAGGGCACATGCCCCAGATGTGGGCCCAATCCCCAGTGGAGGGCATGTAGGAGGTGGTCAACTGATGTTGTCTCTCATTGATGTTTCTATCTGTCTCTCCCTCTCCCTTTCTCTCTCTCTCTAAAATCAATAAAGAAAAATTATTGTTTTTAAAGAAACAAATCATTTAGAGATAAAAAGGAAGTGCTGCCCTGGCCAGTTTTTCTCAGTGGTTAGAGCATCAGTCCATGAACCAGAGAGACCTGGGTTCAGTTCTCGCTAAGGGCACATACCTCAGTTGCAGTTTGTCCCCAGCCCCAATTAGGATCGTGTAGGTGGCAACCATTCAATGTGTCTCTCACATCAATGTTTCTCTCCCTCTCCTCTACCCTTTCTCCCTCCTGCCCTATCTGAAGATAAATGCAAAAAAGTCCTTGGGTGAGGATTTAAAATTTTTTTTTTAATAGATTCTAGAGAGGAAGAAAAACTTTTATATTTTTTTTGTTTAATACTATATGCTTTTTAACTTTTAAGCTGCCATACATTTATCCATTGCAGATTATTCCAACCACTCTTTGCCTTTATAATTATATCTAAGTGATTTTAGAGTAAATAATTTAATTCATTACCTTAATTCTATTGTATTAAAACCAGTCATGCGTGTCAAATTTGTCAAACCATGACCAAGCACATGAGTAAGCAAATGGAAATATAGCAACTTTAGCAAAAAGTGCAAGGAATTCCTATTGAACACTGGAAGCACAATTCTGTTAAACTTGGAAATACTATATTAACCAAATTATATAACTTATACAAACTAGAATACAGTCACTCTAAATTTCAAAATAAACCATTTGCTTTGCCAATGGTAAGAGAAAATTAACAGCAGCAGCAGCAGAAACGATACAAAGTATTTTACCTTCTCTCCTATTAGGTTACTTTCTTCCTTTGAAAATAATTTAACTTAAGTCTTATTTTAAATGTCAAAGCATTAGCTCCTAGATGTTTCTAAACTTGAAAAATAGTCATAGACAGTTTGTTTCCAATGCCATAAAACCTACTAGCCTATCCAATAATGATTCCTTTATTTGTTAGCCACCTGGGAAGTGTGGGTGGTGTGGGTTGTTCAACTATCTTTCGATTATGTCCTTGGAAATGAGTAGTAGCTGCCATGCCAATGTTCCTGTGGTATTCTCTTAATGCCAAACAGATAGTGTTTTGAATCCCTGTCAGCCTCATCCCTTTATACTGATGATTTCAACCCTCAGTCATTAAATAATAGTGTGACATACAAGAGCAGAGTTACTGCAGTGTTTACAGAACTGTGGCCAGAACAATCAAACCGAAACAGATGGCAGCAAGCTCTAGTTTTCCTTGCTCCTCCTTTAAGTTGCTCAGCTATCTATGTAATCAACCTGCTTCTACTCACCCTCTCCTAGGGTTCCATTAAGAATTCCCTGAATGAATCAGATTGATGGATTATTTAAGCTATAAACTACAATGTAGGATTCACAATAGAGTGTCATTTATTCATTAAAAACAAAAGAAACAAACAAAACCTTTCTGGCTAATTACAGGTCTACCTATCTTACACTGATTTATTTAATTAGCAAAAAGTCCTCTTTTTTTTTTTTTTTTATTCTTACCCTAAGATATTTTTCCATTGATTTGTAGATAAAGTGGAAGGGAGGGAGGGGGAGAGAGGGAAACATTGATGTGAGAGAGACACATTGATTGGTTGCAGGATTGAACCTGCAACCCAGGTACATGTCCTTGACTGGGAATCAAACCTGAATCCAAGACCCTTCAGTCTGAGGACCAATGCTCCAATCACTGAGCCAAACTGGCGAGGACTACTTAGGTACTTTTAAAACGTCATACAGTCATCCAGAGGCCTTTGAATTATGAGTTTAGCCTTAAAAAGCTAAATTAAATGGAATAATCAAATCAACCACCCGATCAGAATTTTAAAATATGTCTTTGGTATCTCTTAATTTTTATTTATATAGCCCTGAAATAAGGTTGAGGGCAATTACATTAAAATACATACATAATTTAATTCTGAGTAAGACTAAAACAGATTAATATGGGAAAATATTCTTTCTTCCTAATCTAGGTATATTAAAAAATCAAATGTAAATTCATTTCCAAATTTCATAGTAGACTAACTTCTAGAGAAAAGCTCAGAGGAGCCTAAGATTTCAAATGAAAAGTAATAGTTCAATCTCAGTCATTACATCAATAATCATTTGTCAAATGCCTATATGTCAGATATTCGTCATGGCTAACTGAATATTAACTGTATAAATCCACTTAATACTGATAAAATCAACATTTGACTGCTTTTTTGCAGCAGCTCTGTCTAGCACCATCCCCATTTCATAGAGAAAACTGAAACCCAGAGAGGCCCAACCACCTGCCAAAGGTCGTGCAGCTAGAAAAGCCACGCTGAGATCTAATCGAGCCATTCTGGCCATTCCACCCTTAAACTAAACCTGCTGTTGTAGTTTCTCCTCCCTTTCCCCCTCCCTTCCCATCCTCCCCTCTACTCTCCCCTCCTCTCTATCCAGTTATAGCAATAGATAGCACATGGCTTTACCATTTTTTTTCCTGTATAGTTTTAGACTTTTCCTTTCTGTTTTTCCTCTCAACCCATTTGTTGGCTGAAGCATTTCTATTTTCAGGTCCTGATGATATAAAATATGTCACAGTCCCCTGATCCTGGAAGGTGTCTTCATTATCTGATCCTGTTTCTTCACTTTTCAGGAGGCTCCTGGGACCCCGAAATGGTCAGAGGCTCATACAATTGGCAGATGTGTCTACTGACTCATCCGTGATTTGACCTGCTGAACAACTAGTAAAATAGTCTCGTCTTAGTATTTGGTCATTCTGACAGTTTGTTGCCTTGATGTTTAGAGAAATTTGTGTCAGAGAGGAGTAGTTTCAGTCAGTATTTTTTTTTTTTAGTGATGTCTCCACAAAACCATCTAATTTCCCAAGGGTTGTGATCATATTAGTCACACATGTCAGACTAAGTCATACTTCTTTTCTAAAATACAAAAAGCAAGAGATACTGTAGTCCCCAAGGAATACATGCTTCAACAATGAAAGAAGAGTTACAGGGACTTGGTGGAAACCCAATTGTACCAAAAATTGGGCAATGTGTACGCTGAGACTTGTCCTTCCTAGTCAATGAAAGCAAACTTGCTTTCTGTTTCCATGTGAAAAAGTAACGCGGGGAAAAGTTATTACATTAAGAAGAAGAAGAATTATAAATGATATTTAATGCTGCCATAAATTTACCAAAAGTTAATAAATATATAACTCATCCTTTCCTTTTTTTTTTTTTATAATTATAGTTTACCTTCAATATTTCAGGTGTAACCATTCTTGGTTTTTATTTTTTATTCCTGTTGGAAATGGATTTTATTTTTAATATATTATTCTTTAACCTATTCTGAGAGAATGGGATTAATACTGTTAATATACATTTTTAGGGCAGGAAATAAGGAGCCTGCACATGTTATCTTAACCCCATAGTAACCCAGAGGAACAGAGGACTCTGGGATTCAGACATGGTCAGTGACCCATACAAGCTCAATCTGCAAGGAAATAGCAGAACAAGGCATAGAAAATACTTTTCCAGCGTAAATTGGGGCACTCTCTATTCACTAGTTTGTCTCTAGTGTGGAAGGAAGAGAGGAGTCATAGATAATCCCTGTAGCTTCCTAGCTTTTGGTGCAGGGTTTCTAAAATTTAAGTGCATGAGAATTACCAAAACACATATTTTGGATGCTTTTTTTCCCCCTTTATTGATTTTAGAGAGAGAGAGGAAGTAAAAGGGAGAGAGAGATAGAAACATCAATGAGCGAGAACATTGATTGGCCGCCTCCTGCATGCCCCCCACTGGGGATCAGGCCCACAACCTGGGTATGTGTCCTGACCAGGATTTGAACCAGTGACCTCTTGGTGCATGGGTCAATGCTCAACCACTGAGCCACACCAGCCAGACCAGGATACTTTGTTTAAAAAGTCAAGACTGGCCCTGGCGGGTTTGGCTCAGCGGTTAGAGTGTCGGCCTGCGGTCCAGAGAGTCCCGGGTTCAGTTCCTACTAGGGGCACGTACCTTGGTTGCAGTTTGTTCCCGGCCCCAGTTGGGGTCGTGTGGGTGTCAACCACTCGATGTGTCTCTCACACGTCGATGTTTCTCTCTCTCTCTGCCCCCTCTCTCCCTCCCACTCTATCTATCTGAAGATAAATGCAAAAATGTCCTTGGGTAAGGATTAAAAAAAACAAAAAGTCAGAACTGTACCAGTGTGTCTCAGTAGTTGATCATCGACCCATGCACCAAGAGGTCACAGGTTCGATTCCTGGTCAGGGCACATGCCCAGGTTGTTGTGAGCCCGATCCCCAGTGGGGGGCATGCAGAAGGTGGCCAATCAATGTTCTCGCTCATGGATGTTTCCATCTCTCTCTCCCTCTCCCTTCCTCTCTCTCTAAAACCAATAAATAAAACCTATTAAAAAAAATAATAAGAAGTCAGGGCTGGGCTAGGGAATCTGCATTTTAACAGTTAAATCTGTTGCTTTGATTGCCAATTCAAAGGCCAAACGTTTTAAAATTCTCCTGTGTCCTAATTCTACCTGAATTTTAAAAAAATTTTATGTTAGCAAATTACAGAATTCATTGGATAAGGAATATGATGGCCGAATGTTGAAGTCTGAGTAGTAAATCCAAGGGCAACTGCAGAACAAGCGGGAGAGAAGTCATTGAATCGCCAAGACTACATTTCGGATGCAGGGGCCTCACTATAAACTGTTTTCTATTCTTACTACATCTGTTTTCTTTTTCTTTTTAACATTTCAAACTAGGCTGGAACATTAAAAGCAGGTTCCTTTATAATATTTTCTATTCCTACACAAACCCCAACATTTAAAATAAATGTCCATTACCTGTTATTCTTGACACTTCTAATCATTGTCCCTGAAGAAAATGGACAGTGAAAAAGAATAAAATGGGAATTTTCAAACCCAATAGCCAATTTAAACTTATTCTCTGTCCTAGAATCAGGCAAGTCATTTTCAGAATTTTCCCCAAGGCATTCATTTTCTTGCTAGTTGTTTCAAATTGTCCTCTGTTAGAAGATTTCTTTCTAGCTGTAATTAATGATTTAGAGATGTTTCTTAGTTCACCTCTAAAACGTGCTCATCTTTGAAATTTAGCTGTTAAACTCATACCCTACTGTGATCACATCAGAAGCAGCTTTGAAGTTTTATTAAACGTTATAATTACTACTTTTTAAATCTGGCACTCTTTAGTTAAATTATATAACTTGAAATTGAGAATATGACTTAAACTGTAATTTCTGTGTACAGATGAACACCTGTTTACGGACCTGTCAGCCACTATGTTGAAATCTGCTATAATTGACTTACTTTTACTCAAAAATGATCAGACTGATTTTAACACTTACAATCAGTTCCTTAGGTGAGAGTCAGTGTCTGATTCATCTGTGTGATCTCCGTAGCACGCTGCATATATATAGGCTGTCAATAAATATCCACGCAATTATTTGCTCTTAGAAGAGTTATGGAGATACATGGAGCAGCAATCAGACTCTGAATCTTTCTCTTACTCATTTTCTCACTTTAGGCAAATTAGTCAACCTCTCATTTTCTGTATTTGTGAAGTAGAAATTTAAAAAGTACTACCCTCACGGAGTCAGCTTGAGAACTGAAAGAGATCATTTATGTTCAGCATTTCCCATGGTGCCAAAAATCACACTAAGTGCTCAACTGATGTTAGCTATTAATAAGTGAAAAAAAGATAAAATATTTTTTCATGATCACAAGTACATTTTAATGGCTAGCTATTGGAAACAAATATGTATCTAGAGGAGATTGGTTGAAAAGTTATATATATGGAATATTACATACAATGAAATATGATACCATCATCGAAAAGGATTAGAGTATGTTGTGTGCCCTGGCTCAGTTGGTTGGAGAATCGAACTGCACTCCAAAAGGCGGCAAGTTCGATTCCTGGTCAGGGCACATACCCAGGTTGCAGGTTCAATCCTCAGTCAGGCAATGTTTCTCTCTCACATTGATGTTTCTCTTTCTCTCCCTCTCCCTTCCTCTGTCTAAAATCAACTTTTTTAAGAAATAAAAAGTATTTTATGTACTGATAGGAATTCACTACAAGAAATGCTGTTGTCTAAAAACAAAACCAAGAAACAAAATATAGTGCAGAATTGGTATATATGTCACCATGTGCCAAAAATAAAGGGGGAATAATATATTTTGGAGAGATCACACAGATGAATCAGACACAGCCTCTCACCTGTTAATTGATATATCGAAGCCCTTAGAAATATGCTAGCTCAATATATGTTAATATTATCAGGTATTTTGGGGCAATGGAATCAAATATAAACTCATAGAAAAGCTAAATCATACCTTTTTTCAATAATATTTAATTGAATTATACCTTCAGAAAAGTACACAAATCCTACATGTACAGCTTAATGAATTTCTGCAACCTGAGCACACATGCTCAGATAGAGAAATAGAGCATATCAGATTCCAGAAGCGCCCTTATCTCCCCCCCGAGTTATACCCGCTCTTTGTGGCCCAGAGGTAGCCTCCATCTCAACATCTGATGCCACATGCATTTCAGTTTTGCCTAGTCTTCAACTGCATATAAGTGGAATCATACTGTATGTACTCACATTAGTTTTATATTCTGTGTAAAATTTTACCACAGACTTAGAGACGTTAAACAACACACTTATTACCTCACAGTTTCCATGGCTCAAGAGTCCCGTATGATGTGGCTGGATGTTCCGATCAGGGTCTCACACAAGTAAAATCTGTCTGGATTTCGAGGTTCTGAAGCTGACCTACATCATGATTAAAGTAGAAGTGCTACCTGGCTGGTGTGGCTCAGTGGTTGAGCATGGACCCCTGCACCAAGAGGTCACCAGTTCGATTCCCGGTCAGGGCACATGCCCAGATTGTGGGCCCGATCCCCAGTGGGGGTGTGCAGGAGGCGGCCAGTCGATGTTCTCTCTCATCGATGTTTCTCTCTCTCTCTCCCTCTCCCTTCCTCTCTCTCTGAAATCAATAAAGAAAGCAAATATTTTTTTAAAAAAAAGGTGAAGTGCTCCAAGAGCCCATGGAGCTTTGCCATAAATAACAGCATTGGTTTGAGGTACAATCTCACTGATTTGAGGTACAATCTCGCATAGGGAAGAGCAGTGCTTTTTGGACCAGGATTAGAGTAGACTTTTTCCAGGCCATACGATTTATAATATGTATATACTTATATACTTATAGGGAAAATTCTGAAAGGCTTTCAGGCTGACCAAAAACCATGTTCCTATAGCATACCCGTCAAGGTTTTCTCGTTCTTTTATTGTCTTTGTACTATTTTACAACTCTACAAGTTACGAGTAATAATAACTATACAAAGATTCTCTCCCATAGAAATGAAAGTTAGCTGTGCTAGGTGGAATAGAATTGCTTGTTGCTTGTGGACAGACCCACGACGCATCTATTTGTAGGTTTATGTCAGCACTTCTTATTCGCCTTACATATATGCATGGTTCTTCTGATGCCAGGTGGCCCCTGCGGAGGCCTCAGCCTTATCCAGGGCTTGTCACGGAACAAGAAGGAATTCAAGAGCACGACAGAGAAGAGTTGGCACGGCACAGTAAATTTATTAAAGCAATAGTATATGCACTGAAAAGTGGACCCAGGAGACCTTGGAGAACCAGAGAACCAATAGGGAACCGGTGGAAAGTTTTTATTAAACATGGAGGGGTGTCCTTGGGTTCTGATGCTGGTGGGGTGACTGCCCACACGACTGGTCCTTGTCCCTCCTCTCCAGAGAGCAGTTTTTTTGGTCCTCTCAATTACAGGAAATTGGGGAGGGAAGCAGAGCAACAGGTGGTCAGTGAAGGTCACCTCTGCAATGTTACAACCAAGACGAAAAAGGGGAGGGGGGAGCGGGAGGCCTTTGTTCCCTACTATGATTTGGCGGCCTCACTTTGAACTATTTTTTTGAACCTTGTAGCATCTTACTGATTTCATCATCAGTTAATGAGTTAAATATAATATCTTTGACATGTATTCATTTTTTTTTTATTGCACGAGAGTTAAAAAATCTATTCTTTAACATAATTCAATAATACTTTGATTATTGTGTGTCATATACATGTCTATTTATATCAGAACAAATTTACAATTTAAATGGATTCAAAGCATTCTAACTTTAATTTAAGACACATTTTTTCATCATTTGAATAATTTATTTTGAGTTCGTCATCAAGGAAATTGACCTTCATAATACTATTTCAGTGGATGGCAGCGTCTGTTTTACAAGGTCCATACCTAATGCAGTAACAATGTACATTTCCTCAGACAGCTCCCTTCCCTATATCTTTTCAGTAATTTCCCATTACTTTTGTGATAACATCCCACACTCTTTACCTGGCCCCATTCTTTCTCTTCTGGAAGTTTTCCACACGCCACAGGGCTTCCTATAAAGATACTGGCCTTTTTTTCAGCCTCTCAAATACGTGTATATTTCTGAATTCAGAATCTTTGCACACGTTCTTGGTTTTGCCTGGAAAACCTTTCTCTCCCATCTGCAACTCCGAAGGGTAGAAACCCCTGTACTTGGGACCTTTCCAGACCTCAAGCTAATATCTCTTCATCTGGCTATTCGTCTGTATACTTTATTATATAACAAACTGGTGAATTTAAGCATTCCCCAGAATTCTGTGAGGCATCCTAGCAAATTATAGAACTGAAGGAGGAGGTCATCATTACCCCAATTTATAACCAGTCATCAGAAGTACAGGAAACACCCAGGACTTACAGTTGGCATCTGAAATGGGGCTGTCTTGTGGCACTGAGCCCTTAACTTGTGGGATCTTATGCTATCTCCAGATACATAGTGTCAGAACTGAATTGAATTGTAGGACACCCAGATGGTGTTGGAGAATTGGTGGGTGTGGAAAAACACCCACACATTTGGTGGCCAGAATTGAATGGTGTGTGTAGTAGAGGGAAAAAAAAAACAGAGTTTTCCTTTCATTGGTGTAGAGAAGTTTTCACAGACACTCCCCTTTTCAGAATATAAGCTTTATTACTTTTTTTTTTTTGGTCTCTTGCTTCATCACTGTCTATCGGATGATGTCAGAGAGTGGGACTGAGTGAACGGATGACTTTACTTTTAGTTCATATGTAACCGGAGTACAAGCAACCACATTCCCCTCTGCTGGAGAGAGTCAGACATCCTGGACTCTTAGCTGGATGCAGTAGTTGGAGGAAACTTTGTTATGTCCTTCAAAAGGGGATGCTTATATTTTGTATAGGCAAAGAAGGGTTTGGGTGCTTATTTGGTGGCAAGAAAGGCAGAATGGCCCAGCCGGTGTGACTCAATGGATTGAGCCCTGTCCCAGGCACCAAGAGGTCGCTGGTTCAATTCCTGGTCAGGGCACATGCTGGGATTGTGGGCTCAATCCTCAGTAGGAAGCATGCAGGAGGCAGCTAATCATGTTTCTCTATCATAGATGGTTCTACCTTTCTCTCCCTCTCCCTTCCTCTCTCTCTAAAATCAATAAAAAAATATTTTTAAAAAAGAAAGGCAGAATTCTTTCACGTCAATGTTTCTCTCTCTCTCTCTCTCTCTCTCTCTCTCTCTCTCTCTCTCTCTCTCTCTTCCTCTCTCTCCCTCCCACTCTATCTATGCAAAAAATGGAAAAATGTCCTCGGGTGAGGATAAAAAAAAGAAAAAAGAAAAAAAGAAAGGCAGAATGTGGCAGAGATGGATAGCTATACATCAACGATTCATACTCCACTTAGCATAATATAATTGTTGCTGGTGAGCAGATTTTCAGCCAGAGATAACATTTTCTAGCTCATACTGCATCCAGGAGGGGACATCTGATTAGATCTTACCAATGGAACAAAGGAGAATATGTACTATGGCATGCTGGGCAGAGAAGACCAATATACATATGTTCTATTTACTCCTGAATGCAGAATACCCTCAGGCCCCAGATAAGAGTGGAAACATAAGGGAGAAGTTTGAGAACCACCTCAGCACCACAAGGAAGGATGCCTTTGGAGCCCCCCAAATTGCACTGTTTATGTGAATGAGAAATACAGTTTTATCATTATCGTAAGCCACTGAAATTTGGAAAAGTTTTTTTTAAAGCATCTAGTGTTACCTCAACTAATACAATACACCAATGGAGATTCCAGGTAGGTAGATATGAGTCTAGAGCTGAGTGGAGAGGTCAAGACAAGAGAAGTGAATATGTTTGTAAAAACATAAAGCTAGATATCACTCAAGGAGAGCAGGTATTTAGAGATGAGAAGTAGGATCAAGGTTCAGCTTTGAGAACTCCAACATTAGAGGACACTTAGAGAAGCTGAAATCTGCAAAGAATCCTGAGACTACCTGTGAAGAAGAAAACAAAAGATAGGTGTATTCTAGAAGCAGACAATAAATTATTTCAAGCAGCAGAAAGTGGTCAGTCATGTCCAATACTGCTGAGAGCCCAGTCAAGATAAGACTAATGAATAGCACATTGAATTTACTAATTTAAAAACAGTTTGAGACCTTTAAAAAAAACAGTGTTAGTAAATTTTATGGGCAGTGAAGCTTGATTTTAGTAGGTTCAGGAATAATCGGAAAGGGAGAAAATGAAAGCGATAAAGGGAGGACACAGACAGGATGGAAGGCACAGAAGGATGTGGAGTCAAGGAAGCTAATGCTGAGGTAGTACACTTCAGGAAAGATCTAAAAGATAGGAAGAAATTGCTACAGGAGAAAGCATGAAAGGAAGAGGCATCAGGATCCAGAGCATCACAGTAGGGCTCCCTTGCGGCAAGGAGGAAGGCACAGACTATATAAATATGGATGGATGTGGCTTTATTGATGTATTGCTTATGTCTCGTCTTGAGTATTTTTACAATAAAGTAGGAAATGAGGACATCATTAAAGGGAGTGAAGAAAGGGATACTAGAAATTTGAAGAGAGAAGGTATAAAACAGTCATATCAGAACATGTGAAAGTGAATCTCCTAGCCATTCATAATAGTATTTCTGGGCAATTTTGAATACCAGTGTGAGGGCTTTATTCATGATTTTTATGGCCTATTCAATCACAAGTTATGTAAGTATATATTTTTTATTCTGTAATGACTGAAGGTAGATAGCTGGATTAGATGAAAGGATGGGATATTTCTGCTAGTGTATACAAGAGAGGGACCGAAAATTCCTTGTATTTCCCCTGTGGACCTTCTGCACGATCCCAGTGACTTGTGAATTGCATCTTACTCATCTCAAAAAAAACGGATGCTGCTGAAGTATTAAAGGACAGGGAAACAATCCTTGGAATTTTTCGGAATAGAATATATTGTTTAATCTGTGTATGTAAATTATCTCAAAAGAAAAGACTTCAATTTACAAAAATGGAGCATCTCAGAACAATAACAAAAAGAGATTTGAAACTGTAAGATAATGTAAGAACCTCTTGTCTTCCTAAGACTTGGTGAAGATTTCATAAGGAGAGACTTTTCGGGCAATTAAGAGTTTAAATCTTCAGAGAAACCTTCTGAGTATAGCACATATAAAATGCTGGGTTATTTTTTAAGGCATTCTTTTGGAGCAAGAAGTAAAAAAAAAAAATTCTTACAGAATAAAAACAATAACAAGACAAAAATTTATAGGAGCAGCTAAGAGTTAAAGCTGTCAATTGCCCCATGATATTTCCTCCCTCCCTTTCCTCCCTCCCTTCATTCTTCTTCCCCCACCCCCACTTCAAGTCTCCCAGTTTCTTTTCCACTTTATCATCTCTCCAGGTGGTTACGTTGTGCTCTGCCATTGCTGCTTGTGACTTCTCAGCATCAACGATGCTTTGCCACTGTGGATCAACCAAACCCTTTGAAACTCTCAGGGTGTCTGTTTTGTCCTTTCACAGTTTCTAAAAATACAATGTCATTGTCAGTAACCCTTCTTTTTAAAAATATTTTTTATTGATTTTTTAAATTTTATTTTTTTTAGAGAGAGAGAGAAAACAAGAGGGACAGAGAGATAGAAACACCGATGGCAGACAAACATAGGTTGGCTGCCTCCTGTACACCCTCTACTGGGGATGGAGCCCAAAGCCCAGGCACCTGCCCTGACAGGGGAATCGAACCGGCTACCTCTTGGTTCATGGGCTGACACTCAACCACTGAGCCACACTGACTGGGCTGAAATTCCTATTTTCAGTTCTTTCATTTCTTTTGAGTGCCCACTAGAATTCCTTTTACCCAAAGATATTAGGTAACGATGAAACTACCACCACTGATCATAACTGCTCCAATATTCTGCCATCTTATCCTATCCTTTTGGTTTTGTTACATATATTCAGTGGATCGACAGTGTTTGAGTCATGCTCTTTGGATATGCTTCTTGCTCTTAGTCATCTTTAACTTAGGTGTTTTTTGTATGCAGAGGATTTATATATTTATTTTGCAAGCAGACACTATGAAGCATTATATTGATGTGAGAACATTCTTGGAAGTGCCTACATCTTACTATCTATAAAATATTTTTAATACGGTGGGAATTTGTTATTTTTCTCTAATATTAAAAATACTAAGTAATAAAAGCATGATTCTTATGTCTGTTATGAATTTCTACTATTCCAAAACATTTTCTGAATCAATTTCAAAATAGTATAATTTTGACTATAATTGCAAGCATGCTAAAGCCCAAGAACAAATTCCTACATTTAATGGAACCTTGCTGAAATTGACTACAAAAATAGATGTTTATTGCATCTGAAGAGCACTACAGAAGTCCCTGTTGTGAGGACGAGGGAGGGAAGGAGTCAAATATATGAATTTTTTTCAAGTTCTAAAATATATGGTAGGCTACTGCAAGCTGGTTTTTATAAAAAAAAGGACCCATCTGCTTCCCAGATTTCATTTAAAGATTCATAAAGACAAAAATAAGAAGATACAAAAGCCCAAGGATGACGTTTTTTTGTTGCATGAGCAAAACACACAGAAAAAATGATGGGTGCTTTAAAAGCACTTTCTAGCTAGGCACTGAGATCAATTGAACTATTGTTCAGCAAATATTTATTCCTCATCCCCACACTTCCTTAGAGGAAGATGCCTCCTTATACTTTGATGTTGGCCTTTTCCATATGATTTGTTTTGGATAATGAAACGTGGGTGGAAGTGAGGGTGTACATACACAGATCTTAAATATAATTGTCTGTTTAAACTTAATCAGTGGGTGATTTTGGCTTCTCCCAACATAACCACTGTTCCTTCTTCTTGGGCCTCAGGATGAACACCCACAGAGTAAAGACAACTCTGAGGCAGTCATAGAAGTTGATCCATATGGTCTTGAGCACGAGAAAAAACACTTCTTGTTATATGATATAGTGATGGTGAGGTTGTTTTATATGCATTCAAGATGGACCAATACAGATACCTGTTGAGTATAGGAATTAATCAAAATGTTCAGTGTTTACTCACCACACCCTTGATCCTTGGACACTTTTCTAGCTATAAGTTAGGCTCCTGCAATACTGGGATTAAACAGATGGAAGCTTTCTCTTAAGACTTACTGTGTCTCCTTGAAAGCTGTTCACCCATTGTTTCTCCAATGCTGGCCTCCTCAGACCCCTGACTTTTGATTTTATATCCTACCTTACTCAAGACATAATTTTATATTTGTTAGAAGTTGTTGAGCAACTGACTGATCTAAATGAGAGAAAGGAAACAGAGAAAACAAGATACATACTTAACCAATAAGAAAGTGTTAGACTTAAACCCAAACACATCAGTTATTAATATAAATAAAAATAAAATAATTTCTCCAATTAAAAGACAAATATGATGATATTGGACAACAACAACAAAGCCAACTGTAAGCTGCTTATAAGAGAGTCACATAAAATATAAGAATACTGGGAAGTAAAGGAAAAAGATGTATTGTGTGAATATCGCCTGAAAGAAACATTTTGCTGCTACAACAAATCAAGCTAGTAGATTCTCAGGCCCCACCACCAAAAAAAAATTTTTTTTTCAAAAAATGTTAGTACAAATAAAGAGAAATATGTATACATATTCCTATAAAGCTAGAGTAATTAACACAATGTTGTGTTGGTATAACAATATACATATAGACAATGGAACTGAATTGAGATTATGAAGAGAGACCTATATATATATACTGATTTATAACTTAAGTGACACTCTTGAGAAAGAATATGTAATAGTAGACATCTTGACCAATCATAGATGAGAAACTTAACTATACAATAAAATCAAATATTAATTTTCTAGTAACATGAGTAAATACTTTACAAAGGAAAGATAGGTAGTTTGAACTCCTAATGTATGATTTTAAAACCTCAGTGAAAAAATTAAAAATATTTGTCTTGAATTAACACTATTTTTCCCCTAAAACCTTAAACTCTTAGGAGGTAGGAGTTACCTAGCTAGGTTGTTGGGAGAAGGTGATGGCTGAAGATCCCAGCAAGTGGTCAATCCAGTATTAGAGGTCTGTGGCAAGATGAGGGTCATGAGGCTGAGGTTCAGGGATATGGCGTAGAATTCAGGCAGGACCAACGTGTACAGCCAGGAACTCAGTAAGGGCTAACCACCAATCCTGTGAGTCTGAAGATCTAGCTATTTCTTCCCAGAGAAAATACTTTTTTCTAATTCACACATAAATATTACACAAACTAGTGGTAGTTCTGCAATCAAGGCAAATGGCAAAGACAAGGCATGGCCCCAGTCCTGGTGGATCTATTAGTAGAGCTTTCATCTTGATTATAGGAACAAGAAAATAGCCAAATTATTAAATTTAGGGCATGAAGTCAGGATGAGAGGCGCAGCAGAACTGACCTGGTTTTCAGTCCCTTTGGCTCTCAGATCTCTCCTCTTCATTACCTCTGAACGCAGACAGATTTGGTCTCAAGTCCCAGGGCAAGAGTGACAGCAGGTGCGAGTCCAATGGCTCCAATACGAGCATAAAAGGGACATGGGGGGTGCGTCATGAGGGAAGTCATTGTATCAGCCTTTTCATTTGCCTTCACGCCAAACTCCAGATTACCAAACCATGAGACATTTTGCCCCTTATCTCTTAAAGCAGCCAATGACTGATTTTCTAAATCTGGTGTGACCTGCATCAAATCTGCCCTCTAAACCAGAACATGCCACATCAGCCTAAGCACATCACTTCTTTGCTATTTCCCCATTGTGTGTAGAATAAATCCTCATGTGGCTTACAAATGCATCCATGATGTGATACATGCCTATTTCTTAACCCCCCTACATCTCAAGTTATACCCTGTAACCTCAAACCAACTGTTCCTAGAATTATCTATGCAGTCGTATTTTGCTGGAATGCCAAACCCACTTACCACTTGCTCCAGTAGTACCGTCTCTAGCAAACCTTACCCGATGCCCATGCCCCTGTGCTCTCATACTGCCCATGCGTACATCTTCATCATTGCCTTCACATCTAATCATTCATTCACAAAGTACATGTATAGTGTCCATTATGTCCCAGTCACACTCAGGGCCGGAGATAACAAAAGAGAAAGATAAGAAAGACAAAATAGGCAGGAGCCTTTATCTAGGGCTCCTCCTTGTCCCGTGGGGAAAATAGGCAACAAAATTACAGTCATGTGTAATGACTGCTAGAGCAGCACAAGGTCTTACTATTATTTGGTTTTGCTTTTGCTTCCACTAAATATGACTTCCATGACTGCATTTTATTGACTTGTAGCTCTAACACTCGGCCTACTGTAAGGAATTGAAAAGTGTTTGCTGAATGCTTTTCCTTCCCTATCATCCCGAAATCGCACCACTCCGTCCTTGTTTCGGGGCTTCTGCTGCAGTTCCCCCAGGAAGTCCTCTCACGTCTTGTGGGGCCAGCCTTCTCACTGCTTGCTCACTCCCTTTCTGTAGATCACGTTGTCTCCTGCTCACAACCTTCCAATGGTTTTAAGTCACTTTAGGGAAAAATACAAACTTCTTTCTTCATTTCCGGATCGTGATGACCTCACGACCTCATTTCCTTCCCGTCCTCTGCTGTTCTGATCTATTCCGCAAACACACTAAGCCCATTCCACTTCCGGGTCTCTGCAGGTTACTCCCTCTGCCTGGATGGTCTTCCCCTTACATCTCTGGATCTTTGCTTCCTTTCATTCAGGCTTCCCCTCAAATGTCATATCATCAGAGAGACCTTCCCTGACTGCCCTATGTAAAGTAGCCCTCTATTCCAACTTTTCTCTATGACCCTACACCTTCCTGGTTTTTTTTTTTTTTAACAGTGATCCGTATTATCGAATACCTGTCATGCTCCAGGCATTCTTCTAGGAAATAGAAATATGAGTTTGAACAAACAAACAAAATTACAACCTCCTAGGAGCTTACATTTTAGAAGGGGGAAACAGACATTAAATATTTCAAAAAGATGAGTCTCTTGTATATCAATGGCTATAAGTGCTATCTGCTAAAACAGAACAGGAAAAAGATAAGCATGAGGAGTACAGGGAGAAGCTTAATTAAGAGGTTAGGAAAGGTGTTCTTAGGATTGGTGTGGCATTTAGATAGTGACAAGCAGAGCCACTGCCTCAGTCCCCACGCCTCCTAGTCCTGATACTTTAAATCTCGTTGAAATTGTTGAAGTCCCACTCTAGGGGGCTTCCTGAGCCAGGTGCACCACCAACAGATCTGACCCAGTTTCCACTTTCACCTCTCAGGCATTCTCTGACTTGCTGCCCTATGCATGAGGTCAACAAGGTGCTGCAAAGAACTCTAGGACTCATGCCTGAGCTCATCCTGGGCTTGCCTGGCCCAGCACAGTCCCAGGAGGATGGCCTGATCATCCTCTGGCTGCTGCAGCACTTCTTTCTTGGGGCCACGAGAGACTGGACCACCGGAATAGTGCTGACATACTGATTTGATGTGACTCAAGAATAGGTCAGACTTTGGACTAAGAATGTTCTTGTTCACTGATTGGACAATAAACATCCTCTTCATTGATAAAGTACTGTACTTCACATGGAACCGTGACTTCTTTAATACATTTCCCTTTAATCAAATGGTTTATGTAGAGAGAGCATTCACAAAAAATATTTCCCCGAGACCCCATATGCCCTACAGGCAGCCCTGCCAATTATTTCTAACTGCATAATCAATTGCCCTTAGTGGTATAAAACAACCATTTGTTGTCTCAGGGATCAATGAGTCGAGACTTTGGATGAGGCATGGCAGGGAGAGCTTGTCTCTGTTCCACAATGTCTAAGTCTCAGCTGGAAGACTTGAAGGCCAAAGGCTAGAGTCATCTGAAGACTTGCTCACTCAAACATCTGGCAATTGATGCTGAAACACTCAGACATGGTAGGGCCTTTCTTCACGGCTTGAGCTTCCTCACAAAACAGCAGCTGGGTTCCAAGGACTTGAGTCCCGAGAGAGAGGTCCAACAGAACACTTTGTAGCCTAGCCTAAAAGTCACACAGTGCCAGCTTTGTCTCTTTCTATTTATCGAGATAGTGAAAGGCATGCCCAGTTTCAAGGGGATGGGAAACAGATTCCAGCTCTTCACTGCAGAGAGGCAAGGTTCTGGAAGAGCACATGGGACTGGAAATGCTGCCGTGTCATCTTGGAAAATATACAATCTGCCACAGAAAATTTCACTGAAAACACTACCTTTGAACAAATTGGCATGACCGTTGAAGAACAAAGGGAAGCACTTTCTAGAAAGATGGAGCAAGAGCAGAGCTCTTCAGATGGGAGCATGCTGACACATTCAAAGAAGTACAAGGACACCCATGTTATAGAGGGCCATGTGGCTGTTCCTCTGGAGGACCGGTCACCTCCTTGTTGGAGCTACTCATGAAATAGACATGCCTTTATCCTCTCTCAAGTCTCAGAACAGCTCTTCCAGCTTCAGCAAGTAGCTCTTCTAGCTCCTTTAAGCAATTTATATCTTAGAGTGAGGGATAGGAGGAATGTTGTGATTGTACTTCAGAGAGTTAATATTCTGCCTGTCATACAAATACATGCCTCCATGCCCCGCTGATGTGGCTCAAATGATTAAGTGTTGTCCCACGAACTGAGAGGCCCTGGGTTCGATTCCTGGCCAGGGTGCATGTCTGGGTTGCAGGCTCAGTCCCTAGTAGGGGATGTGCAGGGGGCAGCTTCTCTCTCACATTGGTGTTTCCATCTCTCTCTCCCTCTCCCTTCCTCTCTCTCTAAAAAATCAATTAAAAAAAGAAAAACATAATTAAAAAACACCCAAAAAACAAATACATGCCTCCATTTAAACCTTTAAATTAAATAAGCTTAAATCAGTTTATGACATGACTTGTATGTACACAAACAGCACTATTTAATGTAAATTATAAATTTTTGTCAATTTAGTTTCTATATGATGTCTTTTTAAAATGTGGTCAGCAAATTTTAATCAAGCATGTCCAGTATTTTTCTTAAAGTCACATAGCAAACCAACTGCAAATTAAAAAAAAAAAAATACACCTGAATATTGAAAATTTACTCTTCTTATTGAATAACTTGTACATGTCTTAAATCCTTACTCAAAGATACATTTTATTGATGTTTTATTTTTTTCAGAGAGAGAGGAAGGAAGAGAGAGAGAGAGAGGGAGAGAGAGAGAGAGAGCATCTATTGGTTGGTTCCTATAAGCGTCCTAACTGGGAATGGAGTGTGTGATTTTTTGGTGTATGGGACAATGCTCCAACCAACTGAGCCACCTAGCCAGGGCTGTACATGGAACATTTTTGCTATTATCCATATCAAGTTCTATTGGTGAAAGCAGGTATTGCTCATTATAGTGAAATTGGCCAGATCAAGTTAAAAATTTGTTAATGTGATTATGCTTAGAAAGAAATTAACAAATTTCTCAATCTTTCGTTTATATGAATCTAATATAATTACCTTTTAGAATTATTAGCGTTCTAAATATATTCCAAGTATTATTCTCTAAATAATATTGTTGTTGAGAATCTAAATGCGACAAATAGATTTTCTCAGGAAAAATAATCATTAGCACAATACCAGGCAATTTTTATATTCAGGAAGAAAACATGTTTCTGAAGGTAGAATGGTCTCATAAATGTAACCACAAATCAGAAGAAGCCTGTGAGATGTCTATCAGATAACATTTAAATCTCCAAAAATGTGTAAATATCCTGAAAAACATGGACAGGATTCTTTAGCCTTAGAAGAGAAAACTTTACACATCTTAAAAGTTAAACAGATACAAAATTTTCTGACGTGTTCCCCTAGAAGACACTTCAAGACTTCTCCGAGAGGAAGAGAAGTTAGGTAAGATGAGCTTACTTTCCACTTGGAGACCAATATGTATATGAATTTTGCAGTAAGTAACTGAGTAATAAAAAAGGGAGGCTCAGATGACCCAAGTTTCTCAATGTCTACAGATCCAAACCCCCTGTCTTATTCAAATAGGAGATCTTAAGTAACTTCAGTTCTCTGGTGATCCAATTTTAAATTGCTTTAGACCCCATCCAAGTTAATTTTTTTCCACAGCATGTAAACTTTTTGTGTGTGTGGCAAAATACACAAAACATTCTGGGTCAGGGCATATGCCAGGTTGCAGTTTTCCACATTCCGTCCCCTGTCAGTTGCGTATGGGAGGCAGCGATCAGTGTTTCTCTTTCACATCTATGTTTCGCTTTCTCTCCCTCCTTTCTCTTTTTCTCTAAAATCAATAAAAGCATACTTTTTAAAAAGTTTCCCCCAAATTCAAAGGTGATTGCTTTGCCCACTTGATGTTTGTAAGAACATTGATAGGATATTGTGATCTGTTTGAGATTCTTATTTTCAGGAAAACACTGAAAATCTAGAGAATGCCTCTGTTTTCATTTATTCATGCACATATCAAATACTTATGTGCATTTTCATGGTCCAGGAAGCATAAAAGGCACGAGTCAAGGTGGAGGAAGATTGTTTTTAGGTGTTTGGGATATATTTAAGACAACTTTGGAAAGCGTATTTTCCCTTGGGATGACCTCTAAAATATGAAGACAATAATCGAAATCTGTGTACTCACAAAAGGAAATAAAGTAGCTGTAGACCCTTCAAGAGAAAACTCATCTACAGAGGTTGGTTAACCATAGAATTCCCAGAGAGCTATATTTAACTCCACAAGCTAGTTTGCAGTTATTATATATCATAAAATGCCTTAGCTAAAACTGGTGCTTGCAAAACAAACAAACAAACAAACATATACATATATATATATGAAAAGGACCTTTGTACATAATGCACTGAGTAGGTATTTCTGGTGAAATTAAAAAATATATATTATAAAATCTAGATGAGTTAGATCCCTTGTACTTTATTTAAAAAAATAAGCACATATACCATCTCTGGACCAGAACTTAGTTGATACTTTAGTTGTTATGGAACCAAAATTTCAGATTAATAAGACACAGAGAAAAAACAAATGTTTTTACTCTCCATGGTCCTATTTATTTTTTAAAAAGTATTTTCAGTTATTCTAATTCTAACTAAAGAACTAGAAGTCCTGGACAAAAATAAAATAAAACAAATATATATATATTTGAAGGCTTAAGAAAGCTGCCAAATAGCAAAGATTTGTGAGACCAATGCCCTAGAAAGAATGGAAGTCCAGAGAGATGGGTCCAGGGCCCGTCCATTCCAAAAGTAACTACTGAGGCTGCAAAAGTCCTCCCTGTCCCCTTCGATGGACTCCTAAGGTTCCAGGGACAGAAAATTAGGTTTTAAGAACTATAAAGAAGCAGGAAACAGCCCTGGCCAGTTTGACTCAGCGGTTAGAGCATCGGCCTGCGGTCCAGAGAGACCCGGGTTCGGTTCCCGCTAAGGGCATGTACCTCGGTTGCAGTTTGTCCCTGGCCTTGGTTGGGTCATATGGGTGGCAGCCACTTGGTGTGTCCCTTTCACATTGATGTTTCTCTCTCTCTTCCTCTCTCTCCCTTCCACTCTATCTGAACAAAAAATGGAAAAATGTTCTCAGGTGAGGATTAAAAAAAAGAAGGAGGAAGCCAAGTAGACATTGCAGGTTTTATTCGGGGACGCTGGAGGGTCCCATCCTAGGATCCAAGGGTGAACCAGAAATAAGGCTCAAATTAGAATTATTTCAATCTCTGATCGGGTTAAGATGACCTGAGGATAAATTCTCTCTGTGGAAAATGTCATCAAGAAATATGAGAGATAGAAAAACAGAAAATACATAAAAGAGCACAAGAAACATGTGACAAGGTAAAATGGTCTATCACATGTGAAATTGGAATCCCAGAAAGAGAGAATAGAGGCAATTGTACAGCCGTGATATTTGAAGAGATAATACAGAGATTTTCCCCCAAAATTGGTTCTCATGATCTAAAACTGAGAAAAATCCTCCCTGTGGGTCTGAGAAGGGGAGGGAAAAGTAATTATTGTGTAAAACACCCAGAGCATTCTCCATAACAAAGACCTACTTTCTGGGGGGAAAAAATCTTTAGCACAGCCTGATGCCAAGTGGGGGAAGGGCGTTTCACTTCAGTCTCCTGTAGCCTTTCTGTCTCACTTAGGGGTACTTGGGCAGATAACAGTCCAAGTAAACAAATGCACTAAAAGGCTGAGATTTAATCAACCTATAGCTTGCTTCCGCTGACCTACATGTTACAGCATGCTAACAGTGCTCCAGTATAATAACTGGTTTATTGCTGAAAGAACTTTGAAATACAGACTCTCCCTGAGGAGGAATAGTTAGGGAAGCCTAAAGTCCACAAGAAAGAAAAAAAGAGAACATTCAAGGTATTGGAAGCCTCTGGTACATACAGTTACAGAGACATTAAACGCAACTAAATTCCTATCCAGATTAACATAAAAAAAATCTCACACTAAAGACTGTCTGTCTTATTATGTTATATATCACATCCAGCTGTTAACAACAGCAACAAAATTACAAGTCATGCTAAAAGGCAAGACAAAACAGTTTGAAAGACATAGCAAGCATCAGAACCAGACTTAACTATAATAAAGATGTTAAAATTATAAGACAGAAAATTTTAAATATATGATCAATATTTTAAGCACTTGCATGAAAAAAAAGTAGGCAGCATGCAAGAACAGATGGGTAATATGAACAGAGAGATGGAAACTATAAGAAAGAATCAAAAGGAAATGATAGAAATACAAAACATAACAGAAATGAAGAATGCCTCTGATTGGCTCATCAGTAGCCTGGACATGAGAAGATCAATGAGCTTGAGATAGGTTGAAAGAAACTTCCCCCAATTAAATGCAGAAAGAAAAGAAAAGAAAGAAAGAATAAAAGAAAACATAATACAAGATCCCCAAACTGTAGGACAATTAAGAAGGTTGTAACACGTATAATTGGAATACCAAATGGAGAAGAAAAAGAGAAGGGAGCAGAAGAAATACTTAAATTGATAATGTCTAAAAACTTTCCAAAAGTACAGAGAGCAATTCACAGATTCAAAAGCTCAGAAAACACTAAGTGAGTGTTCACCCAAATGAGTATGTATATGTGACAATTGCTGGTAGAAAGAAAGTTTTAAAACTTACATTTATGTTTATTCTTTTAGTTAAAAATTTTTTGAAAAAAAAAAATCTTTACTAATATTAAATATATAGCTTGACTCCGGTGCCCTCACTGCACCTTTAGATTAGTCCAGAGTTCCCTTTAATTAGAGAAGTTTATGGGGGAAGAAGATTGTTCCATAGCACACAGAGCTTGACAGGAGATGCTCCCTTGTCCCTTTACTTGAAGTATAGGGTAACATTGGATGTGTGACATAAGTAGATTTATGGCTTATATATTGTTTTATGATATACAGTTTTAACTGAAGTGGTTCTCATAATATGTACCAGTGGCTTTTAAAACTATTCCAAAGAAACCAGTGCTTGATAGTGATACTAGTGAAGCACACAAGGAAATGAGACAGTGGAGCTGAACTTTCTGTTTCCTAGTAAGAGCTCTTTTTACAGTTAACAATACTGAATTATATACTTCAAAGTTGCTAAGAGACTAGATCTTAAATCCTCACCACACACAAAAAATGATAATTGCATGACACAATGGAGATGTTAACTAAGGCTATGGTGGTAATCATATGGTAATAGATGAATGTATCAAACTAACATGTATACTTTAAATGTACACAATGATGTATGTCAATCATATCTCAGTTTAAAAAAATATATATTTTATTGATTTTTTAGAGAGAGAGGAAGGGAGAGAGAGATGGAAACATCAATGTAAGAAAGAAACATTAATCAGCTGCCTGCTGCACACCCCTCACTGGGGATCGAGCCCACAACCGGGGCATGTACCCTGACTGGGATCGAACCGGGCCCCTCAATCCATGGGGCGACGCTCAACCCAGTGAGCCACACTGGTTGGGCATATCTCAATTTTTTTAAAAAAGGAGCTATTTTGTCAAATGTATTAGAAGATTAAAACAATGGCAGCCTAATCAGATCTTAAAAGGTTGGGCAAAAATGTTCAAAATTGTCAAGGAGACTCTTTGGAATATGCTTTCATATCCACTATCATCCACAATTTAACTTAACTCTAAATGCTTAATGCGTAGTGTTTTATTATGCTTTCGTGATGCTTCTTTTTCTGATTCTGTTACTAAAATCTATTTTCAATATAAGCTTAATTGGCTATAAAAACTCATAGAGAAGTGTGAATAGTGCCTGGATATTTAATTATATTAAGACAATTTTGTCGAGTTTTTCAGTGTTAATAAGGTTGTAGCTTATTTTTAAAATACATATTTTTTTATTATATAGTAATTTTCTTTTTTGTTGAACATCTTTTTTATTTTATTTATTTTTATTAAATAATGCCCTGGCCAGTTTGGCTCAGCGGTTGAGCGTCGACCTGCGGACCAGAGAGTCCCAGGTTCAGTTCCCGCTAGGGGCGCTTACCACAAAAAGGAAAAAAAAAAAAAGAATATTAAAATACATATTTTTAAGAAATACATATTGAAGCATTTACTGATGAATTATATAAAATCTGGAAATTGTTTCAAAATAATCCAGGTCATTGGTCAGGGGCAGTGTGAAGTATGGATAAATCAAGATTGTATGAATTTATAATGACATAAATAGATGAAAAATACAGAGGAGAATATTCTAGTATTCACCCTATTTTTCTAACTATTAAAATTTTCCATATTAAAAAAAGCAGAAAAATTTAATTTAGAAACTCATCTTTAATTTGCCATATCACATAGTGCTAACAATATTTTCAAAAAAAAAGCATATTCAACAGCATTAGTCTTACTAAATTATTATTCAAATGAATATATCTTCAACCAAAGCAAAACTTTTTGTACCAGTAAATTAAAACTTTGCATTGCTTTCAAATTAGTGCCTCCAGCGCAGGCCAATTCTTAGAGATAGCAAAGGCTCAGCAGAGTTCTGCTGGGCAGCTCAATTGTAGAATATTGTCCCCATACTCCAAGGTTGCAGATCCCACGTACAAGAATCAACCAATGAATGCATCAATAGGTGGAGCACCAAACTCATGTTTTTCTCTCTCTCTCTCCTATCCTCTCTGTCTAAAATCAATAAATATATAAAAAAAAATTCAACAACAACAACAAAAAGGCACAGCAGAGCAGTCCTTGATATGCCAAATAACCAAACCTTCTCTATTTGGCTTCTACAGCAAGTAATACTATTCTGCCTTAATCATAGTAGACACTAGGGACCACTCCTGCCCAAAACCTGCCCAAAATTATTCCAATGAGGGAATCCTAAACTGTTCACTAAGCACTGCTTTGCCTTCTACATGGAGACCCCAAGAAAGGAGGGGGCCTAAATCTTTCCCAGTTCCAAGTCTCCAGCCTATGCACCACCCTGGTGGCTTCCCTATGTGGTCCTGTGTGGCATGCCATGTCTGCTGTCCTAGGACCAGTGAGTATAATACACTTTGGTGTTTCCTGGGCCTCTCCTCTGTGGCTTCTAATAGTGCATCTATCTGATCATCTCATTAAAAAAATACAAAACAGAAGCACAGAAGAAAAAAAAACTTTGGAGATCAATATCCTAGAAGCCATCTAATCTCCATTCAAGCCCAATATAAGATTTTCTTTAATAATGCCTGACGCTGTGCTTGACATATTCCATTATGATTTTAAACTTAACACCTTCTGAAGAAGCTGACAGCATTGTTGAATTGTGCTGCTTACAACAAACAATCCTTAAATTGGCATTTGTCATGTGAAAGGAGAACAGAGAAAAGCAGTATCATGTAATTAACTCACTTTTCAGCACTACTAAAAGTGAGTTAATTACTTGATCCCTGAAATATATTGAAATGATTGCACCTACTTCGATCAATGCACCTGAGTAGAGTGTCTGAAAAAAGACTCCAGGGCCAATTAGTCCGAAGCACCTTTTCCTTACTCTGTCATTCAATATCACCTTTCCTATGCTGTATACAGTAAATAATCCACTGATTGCCATCATTTAATTCAGACTTGACCAAGAATGACCTTGACATACTTGAATTCAGAATCTAGGGGAAAATAAAGTATCTCCTGCAAGAATTTTGCCTCGATTATTAGCAAATCTCAGCAAGGCAGTGTAAAAATAATTTGCTCTGACCCAGCAAACAAACCACAAAACATTTGTTTTCACTGGTTCTTTCCCAGATTGGAAATAATGAGCGCTGCTGCATTCTAATTCCCTGATTCGTGCAACCGTTGAACTATTGATTGACCTCTGTTTGACTTTCAAATTGCTTTATTAAAAAGAAAATATATTTCTTGGAAGAGTAAAATCAATTTTAGTAACTTCAACATTCAAGTATAGGCAACTAATAGAAATATTCAAAATTGGTCTGTAAACTAAAATTTAGAGAGAAGGGAATGCAATCCCTGGCTTCAGACAGAACTGAAAATAAAAATAAATGTAAGAAATCTATTGAATGCATTACTTATACATCCACCCTGGATTACAGCAGCAGTTCCCAAATACTCACAGTTGTTGTTTTTTTTTTTAATTTCAGCTTTATTGAGGCATAATAAACATATAAAATTAACTTGCCATTCTTGTTGCCATCCCTTCTTCTGCCCCAGTGCCTCCTAGTCTGCCTGACCCATTGAGATGCTGCTTTAGAAGCTCTGGTGAGCCAAGTGGGTGTCAGCACTGCTCACAGCCATGTACCCCTGGGTTAGAGGTTATCTGTGGTCAAGTAGAGATTCTGAAGCAGTATTAGCCAAGTGGTTCTGAGATGTGTTGGTGGGATGAAGAGACAGCATTTAATAGGGTCCAAAGTGTAGTAGTTATATCATAATGAGCGCAAAGTCTGATGAAACGGGATTGAGAAGAATACAAAGAGCTTACTAGAAGAAGAAACAGTTAAAGACGGTTGCAGAGTAAGTTTTATTTTATTTTTTATTTTTTATCCTCACCCGAGGACATTCTTCCATTTTTTGTTCAGGTAGAGTGGGAGGGAGAGAGAGGAACAGAGAGAGAGAGAGAAACATCGATGTGAAAGGGACACATTGAGTGGCTGCCACCCGCCCAACCGACCAGGGCCGGGGACAAACTGCAACCGAGGTACGCGCCCTCAGCGGGAACCGAACCCGGGTCTCTCAGGACCGCAGGCCGATGCTCTAACCGCTGAACCAAACCGGCCAGGGCTGTAGAGTAAGTTTTATATATTGCAGTTCAGTAGGTCTTAGAGACTCTTTTAATCTGGAGCCCTGAGCCTACAGTGGAATTTGGCTTGCCAGGAAGATACAGTCACTCACTCCTCTCCCCTTGCCTCATCCATCATAACCACGGATGTGCCTGGTCTGGAGTGTGTGTGATGAGGTGACAGGCCCTTGAGTGCCCCTCAGGCCCATAATCTAGTCAGGCCCTGAAGCTGAGTGTCAAGACTGGTTTGGGACAGAAGGGACAAGGCAATGTCCAAAAGTTAGGCATGATAAAGAATGAAGACTAATATACAAAGTAAAGGATTTTCGGCAAGAAAGTGGTGAGATTGATAACAGTGAATCCCTGGTATGAACCAACCTAGTCTCCCACTTTGTACTAGTTTGTGTCTTGAATGACCCCCTGCCCTCAGCAAAGCATACTTTCCTCCAAGGTCTTGAGGGTGCTAAGCCTTGGCTTTAAAAGAGTATGCTACAGTGGGGAGCACTTCCAAGTTTGGGTGGGCAGATGGCTGGAAAAGTTTGGGGACTATGATTATGTACAATGGACTCATGCCATGTGATTCAAAATACAGCTTTACTTCTGTCATCCACTGTCCCCTCAAATCTGCACAGTAGAAGTAACCCTGCTCCTGCCTGTGTGAAAACTCAATCCCTCTGACTTCGCTGGTCACTCTTCAGTAAGAGGAAGTCCTATGATCTTTTAAAGTGACAAGTGTAGTCACAACTCTGAAATGCAATGTCCTTGATAATAATCAAAACTCGAAATTTGATTTTAACAAACTCTTCTCACTTACCTTCAGCTGAAGCCTTCTTTGAACTGGTCACGAACAGTGGGAGGTGAGACATGATCTTCCTTTTCTCTTTGATTGTATCCTACTGTCTCTTCTCATAGCTTGTTATTATTCTAGGCATTTCAGTCCTTCCCGTGTTAATGGGAGATGGTGGGGAGAACAGTCAAGGGAGATGGAGGGAGGCAGTGGGATTATAATAATCCATGGCTTTTCCTTCCAAAACCTTCTTCATAAAATCCTTTGAAAGTCCTTCCTTCTATTTTTCCATTTTCTGATGTGAGAGAGATTTTTATAAATGAATGTTGGTTATTTCCTTTGAAATTCCACATTCAAGGAAGTCTGACACTTCCTTGGGTGTAACACCTCTTGTGTTCCAGTGCTTCCTTCACAAGTTCGAATCTAATATATTATTAACACCTGTGTCACGGGGTGTTGGTGTCTTTGTCATTCAGGATGCTATAACAAAGTACCATAGCCTGGGTGGTTGTAAACAACAGAAATGTATATCTCACAGTTCTGAAGAGTCGAAGTCTGAGGTCAGGGTACCAGCATGGGCAAGTTCTGATGAGAGCGCCCCTCCTTGTTTGCAGACCCCTGACTTCTTTTAATATCTCTGACAGAAAAGCAAGGCAGCTCTCTCAAGTATCTTTTATGAGAGCACTTTTACGAGGGAGTGAAAGAATTCTAAAAAGGAAGTCTAGAAGGATGGATGGTGAAGGGTTGAAATGGCACTGTCCAACCTGGTAGCAATGACAGCAGATTGGACTTTTGGGTGTAGACAGACTTGCCCAGCCAGTCACTGTATTAGCTGGAAACTTTAGGCCTCTTCTGAAGGAAGTCTTAAATGTAAATTAAGTAAAATTAAATAAAAGTAAAAATTCATTTCCTCAGTTGCCTTAGCCGCATTTCAAGGGCTCAGTATCTAAATGTGGCTGGTGGTTACTATATTAAACAGCACAGATCAACCATTGTAGAGATGTCCATAGAACAGCACAGGTTTGGAATACTCTTTGAGAAATGGGGCATACGTATAGGTCATTCATTTTTGAGAGGTGAGGTGCTGCTACTGGGAATTGAAAATTCATTTTCTGTGTTTGCTTCTCTTCCTGAACTCTGGCCTACAGAGGTTGGCCTTTTGGGTGGCCAATAAGTAACATCCTTTCTTCTCTTCCTAAGTACATAGCAGTTTAGAAATAAGACCCAAGAGACAGTTGGATGCAGAAAAAAAAATATTACCGTAATTACTGATAAAACTAATTAGAGAACATGGCTTTAGATCTTCAGCAAAATGAACTTTTAAGACTCCACTGACTTCATTCACCATATTAGTTGGGAATGTAGGTCTCTGGAAGAACAGGAACATTTACCAACTTGTGACCTTGTGAAACTCATGAATCTTCTTTGAGCCTTAGTTTCCTTATCAATAAAATGGGAATTATATCTATTCAAAATTTTGTGAAAAGAATGATATAGATTTATATAGTGCTTGGAATAGTGGCTGGCAGGCAGTTAAGTGCTATGTATGTGCTTGTACTTATTATTATTGCACAGTGGAGGATAGCTCAGAATGCGCCGTCTCTGCCAGTAGGATCCAAAAGGTACTGGGTCAAGCATGCTCAGCTCCTATTCCCAAGGTCACTAATTAGGTAAGTCACTGTCCTCACCAGTGAGAGGTGAGAGGAGAATGAATGGCTAGAAGTGTTACTTTCATATTCTCAGTCCTGGGCTGTAGAGTTGAAATCTTCCCTCTATCAAAACATGAAGAGTGGAGTATAAATATTTCCTCTAAAAACAAGCTCATTCTTTGTACAGATTTTTTCTACTCTTTCTGCCCACACTCAAGCAAGCCTAGTAAGATGATGTATTCCTTTCTTTTCCTTATGTATTAGTCTGCAGTGCAAAACTCAAATCCATGTCCCAGTGTCAGTGCTGAAGTGTATGAACATGCGAATAACACTTGTCTATAATCACAGATCCTGCTTCTAGTCATTATGTGACAAATATTTAAAAATTTTCTCATTTCTATTTAACAAGGGCATCATAGGCTTCTACCTGAACTGTACATGTGTCTATTGATGTCTTTTTAAACACTGAAATAAACTAAAATCAATCAATCACCTATTAAAAAATCATGACTTAAATTTTGGAAACAAAAAAATCCACAAAGACTATATAAAGTGGCATTTCCAGAAAAGGTCTGAATTTTCAACTTACTGAGGTCTGTTGTTGTTTTGGACCACTAAATTCTTTCTTCAAATGAAATCCCTTGAAATCCAACATGTATAAGAAACCTGGACTGACAATCTCCGCACCGCCCCCATTCCCTCCGCCTCATCTTGATTGGCTCCTGATAGCTCTGATGGGTCAGTCGAGCTCTGCTCTGGTGACTATTCGTTATTTAAAACTGAAATTTTATATTGTGAGTTCCATGAGCTTGACAGTTTCTTTCTTTCTCTCTCTCTCTCTCTCTCTCTCTCTCTCTCTCTCTCTTTCTTTCTTTCTTTCTTTCTTTCTTTCTTTCTTTCTTTCTTTCTTTCTTTCTTTCTTTCACACTTTGTTTCCAGTATCCAGCATCTGACACAAAGTTTGTGCCTGGTGAATATTTATTGAATGAATAAGTGAATGACTAGGATTTAGACTAAGTCACACACAGCAACTTGGTGAGGCCGAGATTTAGTATATACTGAGTGACTAGACAGATGTTGGTGATATTACCTGGATAGGGGATTAAGAAGGACAAGTATGAAATAAAAGATGCTGAGGTCACTTTTGAATATGAGAGTTTGAGGTACTTGGGGAGCATCCAAGTAGAGGTATCAACATGAGCTATTCAGTTTTGTTTTGTTTTTTTAATCCTCATTCGAGGATATTTTTCCATTTTTTGTACAGACAGAATGGGAGGGAGAGAGAGGAACAGAGAGAGAGGGAAACATCGATGTGAAAGGGACACATCGAGTGGCTGCCACCCGCACGACCAACCAGGGCCGGGGACAAACTGCAACCGAGGTACATGCCCTTAGCGGGAACCGAACCCAGGTCTCTCCGGACCGCAGGCGGACGCTCTAACCGCTGAGCCAAACCGGCCAGGGCTGAGCTATTCAGTTTATTCAGCCTAGACTCATACAGCACTTCAACTCCTCTCTCTCTCTCTCTCTCTCTCTCTCTTTTTAAATAAATATTTTATTATTTATTTTTAATGAAATTTAATGGGGTGACATTTGTTAATAAGATTATGTAGGTTTCAAATGTACATTTCTATGATACATCATCTGCATCTTTTAAAAGGCTTTCGCTCATTTTACTTTCAAGCACTGGGGATGTTTCCTGCAAGTCACATGGGAAATCTTGTTAAAATGCAGACTCAGAAGGGAGGGCTTGAGCCTTTCCAAGTGATGCACCACCATATTTTGAGTAGGAAGGCATTGCGAATCAGTGAAAATGGCCCTAAGAGCTGGTGAGCAGTTTATTTTTTCTTTTTCAAAAATTTCACAATCGCTATAAGGAGAGACTGGGGAAATTGCAAAATTCTGTTTGCTTTTAAAACAAATTTCTTCTCATAAACTTTCTTTTTGCACTTTAAAGGATGTTTAGGTTTTTTTTTTTTTTATGTTAGCTTTGAAATATAATATGGCTTTTAATTCATAATTTAATTAAAGATTAACTCTTAATTTTAATAATAGTCCTATAAACTATTTATTCTTTCAAAGTGTGTGTGTGTTTTGTTTTTTTGGCTTTTAGCCTTAGGTTAAAGACTTTAGGCTACGTGTAGCAGCTGTTAGAAATAATGCAGTAGAGCCCTGGCCGGTTTGGCTCAGCGGTTAGAGCATAGGCCTGCGGTCCAGAGAGACCAAGGTTCAGTTCCCGCTAAGGGCGCGTACCTCGGTTGCAGTTTGTCCCCGGAGGTACAAGAGAGAACAGCTAAGTGAGAATGCCATATGTAAAGAATAAGCTTGGTGTGCTGAAAGACATCAAGATCAGTGAGAACAATGGCACAAGGGAGGGGAAGGTGGGAGGAGATGGAAATTGAAATAAGTAGCAGCCAGATCAGTCAGATTTAAGACCAAAAGCAGGGAGTCTGACCTTTATTCTAATTGTCATAGCAAATATTTATGGTTTCAAACAGAAAATTACATGATCTTATTTATTCTCTCCTAGGAAGTTCTCCTACATTTTCAGATTAAGAAATTCATGGTTCTCTTTCAAGGCTCAGCTCAAATGCCAATACTCATTGTAAAGTCTTCCTTAACTTTCCCAATACTTTTTCTCTTTAATGTTTCCATTTGTACATTCCACTACCACAGTACATGCTTCTACTATAATATATTTCCATAATGAGGTATTTATCACTTGTTTCCAACTTGTCTTTTCTACTAAACTGTTACTTCCTGTATGCGTAGCTCTTAGTGCAGTACATAGTAACATCAGTAAGTAAATGATTACTGAAGGAACAGATGGGTATTTGAATTGTTCCCAACTCTATGCTTCTGGTCTTAACCTTTCTATCAAAGTCCATTCTTCATATTTTCAAATGCCTATTAGGCACTGTCAACTGACCATCCAGTTTTCCCTCAAACTCAACATCACAAACTCATTATCTCATTCCAACTTCTTCATATGTATTGCAATACCAACATCTTTCTAGTTTCCTTGGTTAGAAAATTTAGAATACTATGATTCTTCTGATGTTGGGGATTTATTTCACTGTCTCTAGCTCTGGTTCAGATTTTCATCACTTAATTTTTGGAAAAATGCAACAGAATTATGGCTGGCTGGAGGGTCATTTTGACTCAAATTTCTTCTCTTCTCAAATTCATACTGCATATCTCTGCAAGAACATTGTCACTGAAGTATCACTTTATTCATAAGTTCATGCATTATTTTACTTATAAAGTATTTTTACACACTTATGTGTGTCATGTCATTCTGTTGTATGAAATTTTAATGTTCACATTAACTAAATGGGATAGTATTTTTAACTCCATTTTACAGATAAGGAAGAGATTTAGGTATCTTAGGCTACCTGCCCAAGGTCACAGTTACATCAACAAGGAAACGGTAGAGCTGAGATTTGAACACAGTCCTATTAGCTGGGGACACTGAGCTCTGCTTAATCATTGCCTTAGTGAGTAGTATCTCAAGTTTAAATTCCTGCTTCTTTTTATAGGACTTTTTTTTATGGCCCATGGATCTTACTTAACTTTCTATTATTATCAAACCTGCATTTTCTACTCCACATTTCAATGATCTTTCTAGTTATCTCCTCTGCATTGACCTTTTTCTTCAACTGGATTGTAAGCTCCCTAAAACCTCTCTTGTCTTGAATCCCTGTGGTTTACTACTATGGAGGGCACAATAAATTCTCATTGAATACAGTGGGCCCTCTGTATTTGCAGGTTGTGCATTCAAAGATTCAACAGACCCAGGATGGAAAATATTTTTTAAAATGTTATATAGTTGCTGACATGTACTACATAGTTAGGCTTATGATGGTTGTGTGAGTACTGAACATGTGCAAAGTTTTTTGTTTTTTTTCTTGTCATTATTCCCTAAATGATAAGTAAATGGTAACAATTATTATTACTACTGGAGGGTCCGATGCATCAAATTGAAGTTCCAATATGAAACCATAAAATTCTGATTCCTACCACAAACCTATGAACTTTTTACTTGTTTTCCTTATGATCTAGAGTAATAGTTTTCCAATCTAAATTAGTACACCCGAGTCCCTTCCCACCCTTTTTATGAAGCAGTGTCAACTACAAGACGGACATCAAGAAGCCGCATCATTTTGTCCACCATTACTGCTCTCTTTGATTCGAGGCTACCTTGGAGGAAAACAAAAAAAAAGAATAGTTGTAATTTTTCTGGAGATGAGTGGTCAACACGCACGAGATTTAAGCATCAATTTATCTTAATTTTAGTGAAGTTTACTAAAAGTGTTCAAGAGTTCCTGGCTCGAGTTTCTTAAATATAGAGCCTCGCTCAATCACATCTTTGCTTCCAATAAAGTTGCCCCAGATCCGGTGACAGGACAGTCAGTCTAGCCATCTGACCCTGCGCTCGCAGCGCGCACTGTTCCAACATTGCAGCGAAAAGGGATGTGTCAAGACGCCCGAGCTCCTTTCCAAAGGTCCTGCTACCCGCCCCGCCCCCGCGAGCGCGGCGCGTCACGTTACGTCATACGCTCTCCCGGAAGTGCCGCTGAGTACACGGTGGGGGCGTGTCTCCAGGTAACTCCGCACGCAGTTACCGGAGAAACGCGGGAAGTGGGGCCCAGACTTCGTTCTGTCCGCCGCTAAGGTTGTTTCAGGTCCAGAGCGAGCAGGTAGCCTGTCCAAGGCGAAGCCCGTTTGCCTGCCCGGGTCGCGACGCCATGGAGGTAGTGGAGGCCGCCGCCGCTCAGCTGGAGACTCTGAAATTCAGCGGCATCGGCTCCGGGGTTGGCCAAGGGGTTGGCCAAGGTGAGGCGGTGGTGTCACCGGACTCCGTCTGTGCCCCAGAGCCCCCGCCACCACCACCGTCGGATGAAGGGTCCCCAGACACCGGGCAGGACGCGGAGGCTCAGCCGCCTGAACTCGCGTCGAGCACGGCCGTCGGCGGGAACTCCGCGCCGCAGCTGGGGCCAGAACCGCCACCTGGAGGGACCTGCGGCGCCAGCCCGGGCGCTGCAGAGCTGGTGCGGACCCCAGCCTCCGTGGAGACCTCGGACTCGGATTCGGATTCGGACAGGTCGTGCCTGCGGGTCCCGAAACTGCTGGGAGAGGGCCTGTTAACCCGCGGGAGGAGCCGGGCCTGGGGACCCAGACAGTGCCCACGTGGGCCGGGGAGGGAGGGGCGGTCCCCGAGCTCGCTGCGCACGTGTGGACGAGTGTCTGGGACCGCCCACTTCTGGTTGGTCACGACTGATCCCGCTGTGATTCAGAGCCTCATGATCACATCTCTGTTCCCTAACATTGGCAGTCTGAAAGGTGCTATCGTAGCATTTTCAGTTAAACTATAGAAAGCATTATTTTGATAATACTTAGTTCGGCGTGTTTCCTTGTGATGATAATAACTTTTGAGTTTTTGTCAGATCTAACTTTTCTTCCATCAGCTTTAGCGTGTGTTCTTGTTTTTGAACCAGATGTATTAAGGATTGGTGAAAGGATTTTATGTATTTCCAAATAAGCTCCTGGCAGTTTTGTTAATTCTTATAGCCTTGTGGGGTGCATGTGTTCGTGAAATTAACAAGACATTGCTATTTAGTATTCTGATTAGGTTTTGTAAGTCTCCTCCTCCCCTGCCCCTCCCCATGTCGTTTAAATATGAAGCTTCTGTGGTGGGAGAGGACTTATGTAGGATATTCTTTACCGTCACTGAACATTGTTTATAACTATTTGAGTGTGTTGTGTGGGATACTGAACACAGGTGAAAATGTAGACATGATCCCTGCCCCACATTTTAGTGAGAAGGATGAAAAATATAAGTAAATATATCAATAAATAAATAGTGTTGGTGAAAATTACCATAAAGGAACAAGCAAGGCACTGAGAAAGGACAGCTGTAGGACACTGTGACCATGCTGTTGAAGGATTTTGAGGAGAGAAATGGCATGCTCAGGTTAACATTCTAATAAGCTTTGCTCTGTGGAGGAAGAATTGAACTAGGTTCTGGAAATAGCCCAAGAGTCCATCAGTAGATGAGTGGATTAAAAAGCTGTGGTACATTTACACAATGTAATACTATGCAGCTATAAAAAAGAAAGATCTTGTACCCTTTGAGACAGCATGGATGGACCAGAAGAGTCTTATGCTAAGTGAAATAAGCCAGTTAGTGGAAGATAAGTATCACATGATCTCACTTATTTGTGGAATAGAATGAACAGAAAAAAAAAAAAACACTGTTGAACAAAATTGATCCAGAGACATGGAAGTAGGGAACAGATTGAAGAACCTCAGAAGGAAGAGGGGTGGGGGAGTCTGAAAAGATAAACTAAAGAACTTATTTGCATATATGTATAACCAATAGAGACTAAAATTAGTGTCATGAAGACAGGGTGGGGGCAGGAGCAGGGAGGAGGGGGTCAATGGGGGTAAAAAAGGAGGGATATCTGTAATACTTTGAACAATAAAGATTTTAAAAAACGAGTAAAAGCAGAAAAGCAAGAGTAGAAATAATTGAAGGATATCCTATGAGTCCATGATGTGACTGTGGTTGGGTCTGGATTAAATATTTTGAAGACCCACTGAAGATAGGATTTTTGTCATTGACTGAGAATGCAGTAGCTCAAAATGATCCCAAGGTCTCTACCTATAGCGACAGAATTAAAGTCTAAGCAATGAATAAAATAGAAGCTCAAAGAGAGAAGTGATGCAGTAAGGACAATGCGCTTTCTTTTTTTTTAAAACTTGTTGCTAGTATGAGATAAGTGTTGTAGGTCATTCATACAGAGGTGGCCATTATGTAGCCAGAGATTAGGGATGGAGTTTATAGATACTAGTGCTGAAGATTTAGGAGTTATCTGCACATGGATGATGATTGGAAACATTGGAGTGCATGAGGTTATCCATAGGAAGAGTATAGAAAGAAGAGAATGAGGATGGGATTTTTTAGAAACTGTACATGAAAGGGAGTGAAGAGGATAGCCAGCAAAAAAAATTTAAAGTCAGAGGAGGGTTACTGGTAACAAGAATTGCTGTGGAAGTCAAGGGCTAAAGTAATTTTCAGGGAATAGAATAGTCAACATGGTTGGTAACTTTGGAGTTTTCAAGTTGTCCTAAGACTGAGAAGAAACTATTGGCAATTAAGTGCCCAGAGCTCTCTTCTGTCAGTGATTTGTCACATGCTTAATTATATTAAGACAGATATGTGATATGTGAGACTATTGTAATAAGTGAGTTGCAGTAATAGCCGGGGTTTTGACAAATGTTCAGTGGAATAAAGGCTACTTTCCAAATACCACAGTCAACTTCAAAATGCTAGCTTTTGAATTATATCAGCAACAGTAAACTTGTAGTAAAGTAGATATTTCCTAGTTGTATAAATATGTTAACACCATCATGCTACTGTCTTACTAAATTTTTAACTTTTTCTTTTCTACAGTGAAACAGATTCAGATAGTTCAAGTTCTTCTTCCTCATCATCTTCCTCTTCCTCTTCCACTCCAATATTACTTCCTCCAGTGCTATCAGATGGAGATGACGATTTACAAGTTGAGAAGGAAAATAAGAATTTTCCTCTTATTAAAACAAAAGATGAATTACTTCTTAATGTAAGTACTTAGATTTGTTACTAAGCCTAATTTGGATATTCTAAAATATATTGTGGTACTAATATTGATCTCATTTGCCCTATATCTGATCCTCTGATCCATAAATCTGAAGACTTCTCAGTTTTGGGAGGCATACTTTTACCATGCCTTACTTTTCTTAAGTAAAAGAGAGGATTGTTCGGAGGGTTTATCTGGATAATTAATAAGGTTGCTTCTAACTCTAACATTTGATAATTGTTTTTCCTGAGGTGTCAACTTTATCTTGCTATTTTTCATCTTCCCTAAAAGATACTATGTAGATTTACAACCTAACTCCCCCCCTTTTTTTTTGTCCATAAGTCAGAACATTTTGCTCAATTGCAATTAAAATCATTCTTTTAATTGATTTATGCTAAGAAACATAGAAATTGAAATTAAATAGTTAAACTTATTAGGATTTCTATTGGAGTTTTGGGAGTGTTTTTGTTACGATAGTTGGAGAAAATTTGTTTATTATAGACTGGTATTTATTGACACTTAATAGGTTTGGTTTGTAGGTTAGCTTTTGTGTGGTTATTCCCTCATAAACTGAGCTCGCCAGAGGAGGAGACTGGTAATCTGGTTGAAACCTCATGAGTCAAGAGAAAAGTCTCTCTTTCTCTCTTTTTTTTTCTTTTATATCACAACAGAATTTTAGAGTATTGGCTACATTGCCACTTATTTATTCTCTCTATTCTCACATGTAGTTTGTTGTTATTAGTGCATTTTTAGGGCTTAATGATCACTAATTATACTTATTATTTAAAACTTAAATGAGTGACAGTTTAATGCAAAATTTGAAAAAAAAAATTGAAAAGCCTACAGGCAGTTAGACACCTTTTCATGACTGACTTCTACCAATGTTATTTCTTTTTATCTATTCATAATAAGAAATTCCCTTTCCCTAATGTTTATGTTTAAAACCCTTGGGTTTTTATGCAGCTTCATTAGTGGTTCATGTTTTCATCCTACAGACATTGATATCACTTAGTGGTCTTTCTACACAAAGGCCCTCCCAAATTATGACTATTTTCTGAAAGTTGGGAGACTTCTTTCATCTTTTCCCTGTATCTTGCTTTTCTATCGACCTAACTTTTCTCTTAGGGTACAAAGATCAACAAATAAAGGACCACAGTACTTTTGTATATGTATGTATATTGTCTTAATTTTCTTATTAGATCTATAATTCTTACCTTGGGGCCCTCTTGAAATTTAACACAAAATCTTAGTCTATTTGTTTATTATTTTTCTGCATAGAGTGCCCATATTTTCATCAGAAAGTAAAAAAGGGTTCATGGCCACAGAGAGGCCAGGAACCATGTTCTTTGATGGACTAAGTTCAAATGTAATCTTTATAGCTTCCACAGTGCCTCGTAGAGTGCTATTCAGATAATAGGTTCTCAGTCACTGGTAATAGAATGAATAATTGAGTGGATAGGTATCTTTCATTTATTCTTTTTTGTTGTTTTTTAATTTTTTTTATTTAATTTATTTTTGTTACAGATGTTTCCCCTTTCCCCCCACTGATTCCCCCCTCCTCCTCCCTCCCCGCCCTGTCCCCAGCTTTGTTGTCCATGTCCATTGTTCGTGCATACATGCATATAAGTTCTGTGGTTTATCTCTCCCCCACCACCCCTTCTTCTGGGGATTGTCAGTCTGTATCCCACTTCCAGGTCTCTAGGACTACCCCATTCCTCAGACTGTTATGTTCATTATATTCACAAATAAGTGAGATCATATGATACTTGTCTTTCTCTGTTTGGCTTGTTTCGCTTAGGATAATACTTTCCAGGTCCCTCCATGTCGTCTCAAAGGAAAAGAGATCTTTCTTTCTTACAGCTGCATAGTACTCTATTGTGTATATGTACCACACTTTTTTTATCCATTCGTCTACTGATGGACATTTGGGGTGTTTCCAGATCTTAGCTATTGTAAATAGTGCTGCTACAAACATGGGAGTACATATATTCTTTCTGATTGGTGTTTCAGGCTTCTTAGGATATATTCCTAGAAATGGAATCACTGGGTCAAATGGCAGTTCAATTTTTAATTTTTTGAGGTAACACCATATTGTTTTCCATAGTGGCTGCACCAGTCTGCATTCCCACCAGCACTGTACTAGTGTCCCCTTTTCTCCACACCCTCGCCAACACTTGTAGTTTGATGATTTGTTGATGGTGGCCATTCTGACAAGTGTGAGGTGATACCTCATTGTTGTTTTAATTTGCATCTCTCTGATGATTAGTGATGTTGAACATTTCTTCATATGTCTCTTAGCCATTTGTATGTCCTGTTGGAGAGGTGTCTATTTAGTTCCTCTGCCCATTTTTTATTTGGGTTCTTTGTCTTCTTTTTGTTGAGTTGTATGAGCACTCTCTATATATTGGAAATTAACCCCTTATCTGATGTATCATTGGCAATTATGCTCACCCATACAGTGGGTAGCTTTTCCATTTTGATAATTGTATCTTTTGCTGTGCAGAAGCTTTTAAGTTTGATGTAGTCCCATGTGTTCATTTTCTCCTTTGTTTCTGTTGCCTTAGGTGATGTATCAGTGACAGTTCTGTTGTGTATGATGTCTGAAATTTTGTTGCCTACATTTTCTTCCAGGATTTTTATGGATTCATGAGTCACATTTAAGTCTTTTATCCATTTTGAGTTTATTCTTGTGTATGGTGTATCTTTCATTCTTAAACTATTATGGCACACCTGCCATATGCTAGGTGCTGCAATTAAGACCCATCCTGTTTCTGCTTTAATAGTGTCTAGTGGAGAGAAACAGACAATAAATAAAGAAGAGACAAATAAATTTAATTACCAGAACTACTATTGACTTGTGTGAGTATATGTTTGGCTCATATCAGAAAATTACATTTTTTGTGGGAATGTATGTTAGCTTTTAATTCTTGGAACAGTGGGTTGTCCTTTCCTTTTTTTTTCCAGTACTGAGGGATCTTTGGGAAGGATGGAAGAGGCAGTTACAGTCTTTATTTTTCAATTCTGTATTCTTTTTTTTTTTTTTTTTTTTTACATCACAACATGCTTCTAAAGACACTTTGCATCGTGCTCACATTCCTTTAAATGTCGTTCCCAAAGGTGCTCAGCCTGTAGCCCAACCAGAATCTTTGGGGAGAGACAGTTTGGCTAAAAGACATGGGTCATGGGTGGGAGGCAGTGAACAGAGAAAGCAGCCTTCCACTTTAAGATCAGCCCTCAGTTTAAAAAAGTCAGCTTCCTGCAGGAGTCAGGGTCAGAGGGAGGAGTAATTCTGTATTCTTGACTAGCTGTTCACTTTATATTTACACAATTAAGTGAACTTAATAGTTCTTGGTTCTTTATAGCACTCTATTGCTAGAGATAGGTAGAGGAATAACTTCCCTGGCCTGCCCTAAATTATTTGATTTATGGTTCTGAAAGAGTGTATTAGGAATTCTCAAGTTCAAGAGAAGACAAAGGCTTAGTCCTTATTACCAAGGATGGTTTAGCTACAGGTATCCAGTATCTTTAACACTGTTTTTTCTTTTGCTCAGTAGATGTTTTTCTGTGGGGCTGCCAGTTTGGCCACTGATTCTCTTTTATGAAAGTCATGGGAAGGACTTTTACTGGTTTACCTGGGGCCTGGTACACAGCCCCGAACAAATTATTGAGGCTAGTGGAATGGGTATTCAGATTGCTTGGGCATGACTCATATAGTCACTCCCGTTAGTGTGGGAGAGTATGCAGGAGAGTGTGTGCTTGAGAGAAGGCACATGGGCGAGTGTGGGGGTGGAAGTGTGTAACAGCAGTTGACAGAAAGAGTGTGAATGTGTATATTTTGAGGAGAGTAGGGGTTGAGTGGGTGGTATCAACCCCATGCAGACCACAGGAATGGGCTCTCTGTCACAGGAAAGGTAGGCTTACATCCATTTCAGAATGGGATGCTGTCAGTCAATAATCTTCTATAGAGGAAAAAGGGAAACACTTGGAAGAAGTTATAACATATGACTTAGGTTGCAGTGTTGTGGGTATGAATAACAGAGACTCAAATTACTTCAAGAGAGAGGGTATTTGCTTTAAACTTGCGTAGGAAAGCCATTAAGAATTTGGGCTGCTGTGGACAGTGGCCATGCTGTTTCTTTCTATGCCTCTTGAGCATTCTCATAGTTCTCGGAATGTTGTTTAATTTAATTCTTTTACATGGATTTCTGTGTCCTTGAGTCTAAATATAGTATCTTCTACTTTCAGTTCCCCATGAACTGGCTAATTACATTTATATTTCTTTGTTCACTTTTGGGATAATACTATATTACTTACCTTACATCTGTTCTGTTTTGTTTTGTTTCCAGAAAATGACAATTTACTCTTCCTAGGAAGTATTCCCTCTTTTGTTATAACTCTAGCTGGTTGTTGGATGTGCTGTTTTGTTCAGGTCTCCTGGTATAGGAGACACCAGCTAGAGTTAGTGGTAACAAAATATATTTTCTGAAGAAAATTAATGAAATTTTTATGCATATTGTCTTTGCTTAAAGGTATACATAAATTAAAATGGGCCAAACAGCACTGGCTGGTTTGGCTTAGCTGTAGTGCATCGGCCCTCAGACCAAAGAGTTTCGGGGTTTGATTCCGGTCAAGGGCACATACTTTGGTTGCAGATCCGTCCGGCCCTGATCGGAGGTTGTGCAGGAGGCAACCAGTTGATGTGTCTCTTACGTCGATATTTCTCTCCCATTCTCCCCCCCCCCCCCCATTTGAAGATAAAATGGAAAAATGTATTCTTGGGTGAGGATTTAAAAAAATAATGAAATAATATGGGCCAAGCAGTTAAAACCATTTTAGAGTTTGTGTTGGACCTTTAGAGATCTCTAGAACAAAGACATGTCCAATTTTAACTCCCACCTTTTTATAAAGTGTCTCATTCTAGGCCGGTGTCTATTCTTCGGCATGCTGAGTTTAATTTTTACCTACATTTAGTCTGTTTCTCAGGCAGGAATATTACCTCCTTGGATCTAGCTTATTAAATCCTTTCTGTTGTTGGGAAATTAGATCCTCGTGATTTAACTACTAACTCTTGCATATCTTTAAGTGTAAGTATATGGAAGTACATAGGTGAAGGGACCTTGAGATTGTTCATTTAGAATTAAACTTTAGCCTGGCCGGTATGTCTCAGTGGTTGAGCTTCGACCCATGCACCAAGAGGTTGCCTGTTTGAATTCTGGTCAGGGCACAGGCCCGGGTTATGGGCCAAATCCCCACTGGGGAGCATTTATTCCTAAAATAAAGGGAAAAAAGTTTTTTAAAAGAATGAATTAAACCTTAGTTGCAACAGTTTCTCGAGGAGATTTGATTATAACTTGAATGAAAATCAGGGGTGAATGGAAGAGGAAAAAAAGAAGGATTAGCCCTGGCCAGTTTGGCTCAGCGTTAGAGCATTGGCCCATGGACCAATGAAACCCTGGTTCATTTCCTGCTGAGGGCATGTACCTTGGTTGCAATTTGTCCCTGGCCTTGGTTGGGGTTGCTTGGGAGGCAACCAATTGATGTATCTCTCTCTCATCAATGTTTCTCTTTCTCCCTCTCTCCCTCCCTCCTAATCTGTCTAAAGATGAATGGAAAAATGTCCTCGGGTGAGGATTGAAAAAAGGGATTAGTCACTTAGGGTGATAAACACACAATACAATATGCAGATGATGTGTTGTAGAATTATATACCTGAAACCTGTATAATTTTATTAATCAATGTAATACCAATAAATTAAATTGAAAAAAAGAGGGATTAGTCAGCTGTAGAGGCAATGGTAAGAAGAGTCTTAATTTACTCTTTTCATAATGCCATAATTATGTAATATATGACATTAAATATTATCAAGGGGAGTTATGCTATAATAATAAATTCATTTACTTATTTATTTAAACATAAACTCGTCTTTAATGCTGAGAAGGTTTATGTGTAACCTACACAGTAAATGTAAAACAACATACATATTATGACCTTTGAACTATATTAAACCACACAGGGTTTATTTCATATTTCAGTGAATTAGAAAATTAGATTCTTTTTGAAAAACGTTCTGAGCAGTTTATGGCCTGAACTCTTCATTCAGCAAAATCAGATATCATTAAACATTTAGAATCATAAAAACATTTATGGGATTGTGACATTTCAAAGCCTTAATCAGAAATGAATTTTATAAATTAGTGCCTATTATTTTTTTCTTCTGAAAACCTGAAAGGTTTTACATAACATTTTAAAATTTTGATTATAATGCTTGTGATTACAATACTGCAATAAGGATAATAATGTGCATTTGTATATAAAATATAGCATGACCAAAGAAAAAATTTAATACTTGTGGGCGATTCTTGGTAAATTTACCTTCATAATATGGAGACTGCTATATTATATTTTAAAACAAATGTGCTCTGTACTTAGGTTGAATACACTGTATTCCATTTCTGATTATGGCAGTGCACACACATATCCTAGAACATTCTAACATGAGGATATGGAACTATCTGGCCAGAAGACAGTGGCCGGAAGTTACAGTGGATTACTTCATACCTTTTTGATTTCCCACCATCTATGAAATTATATTGCACCTTGGCCTACACTTAATAATTGTTGACTGAATATGTTGTTTTCAAGGCCTAACTTTGTTTGTAAGTTTTGTCCTAAATGCAGGCCTCTTTCAATTTCAGCTTTTTATGACTCTAGATATATTTGGAATTATTACATTGTATCTTAGAAAACTGGTGGACTTTTTAACATTCTTCTCAAAATGCCTGATATTTAAGAAATGGTTTATATACTTGAAAGAAAATGCTTTTTATGAATATTTGGAACTCTTTCAAAATATTTTTTAAATATACTAATACATTGTTTTGTTACAAAATTAATTCAAGGAAGCTTGTATTAAGCATGAACAATTCCTTAAATTTTAAATAAAAATTGTTTAATTCAGTAGAGTATCTATAATGTACTGTGCATATATACATATATGACTGTTACACAGAAACATTTTATTCATTAGATTCCCCCATTCCCCAGTAGATTTTAATAAGTGAGTTCTTATTGCTTTAGAGCAGCGTTTCTCAACCTGTGGGTCATGACCCCTTTGTGGGTCAAACTATCCTTTCACAGGAGTTGCCTAAGACATAACAGTAGCAAAATTACAGTTATGAAGTAGTAACAAAAATAATTTTATGGTTGGGGGGTCACTACAACATGAGGAACTGTATTAAAGGGTCGCAGCATTAGGAAGGTTGAGAACCACTGCTTTAGAGGATAAAGCAAATGTCTGTTAAAGGGGAATTTAGCTAGAGAGTGAGCATACATACTTATACTGAAAGCAAAGTAACACCAGAGAGATAATGATTGCATATCAGGTAAATGGTCCAGGACAAAAGAAGTCATAGGATTGCGTGGAAGGGGAGATAATTTGCACTGCAGTGGTCAGGGAAGGCTCATGGCTTGAACTTTGAAAAATGGATAGGTGACAGGTAAAGAGAATATGAACTTTTCCAATGAAAGGACATTTATTCCCAGTGTTGGTTAACATAGGGCCTCAGGGAAGGTTTCTTTGTTTATTCATTCGTTATGCATATATCATGCATATAGCTAATGTCAATTGTAAAATGGATACTTTATTACATTTTAACATTTCTGAAAAGTTAAGACTAATAATTGTTGACATTTTTACAATGATTTGGTAGTGCTTTTATCTTCATGGTGTATAAAATCGGTCTTAAAGTTGATGAAATATGGCCTCTGTTAATATAAAAGACAATGCTAGAATTCATCATTAAAGGTTTTTTCTTATTGAGATGGATTATAATTGTATTTTACTTTTATGTTTACATGAGTCAACTTTTGAAAATATTCTTATGAGCTTTTTTTCTGTGACAATAATTTTAGAGAAAAACAGAATAAGAACATTGAATTTATTAAAAAAAAATAAAGACTACAAAAAAACACTGACTTATCTTTTAGGTGAAGATATATAATGGACTAATCTGAATCAAGTTTAGTGTTATATACAATAGGGTAATTAATGAGGGCAATTAATACTTACAGGTATCGCGAAAGAAATAGTTGAGTTCCATGGAACATTGTAAAGGTACTTTTCTGGAGAAGTTGATTAGTTAGACTAAATGTTATATGTGATCCTAGCTGACAGTGTACAGACCTAATCCATTTTTTTTCCAATATGTTTTACCAGCTATAGGGGAAAAAAAGTTTCTAATAATGGCTGTCAGTACTCCAGGGATTGGATCCTACTTTCCAACCATAACTGAAAAGTGAAGGCTCACCTAATAGCATCAGGTAATTGGCAGCCACATCCATGTCCTCTATTCTTAAATACTATGAGAAAAGTGGTCAGATAATTTCATTCCATTTTCCTCACTTTAAAAATCTTCCCAAACTAGCAACAAAAGGATTAGTTGCCATTTGGAATATTTGATCCCTTTCCCACTACCGCCTGCTGCTGTTTTTTATATTTGGGAATGAAAACCCAAATCAAGGTTCTTTAGATAATTTTGCCTTAGAAGGTTGTCAGATTACTGATTTTTCTTACCTCCTGTGCCCAATAATAAGCCTTTAAAGAGCTAGGGAAGTTAAGGCCATTGTAGAGTATGAACGTCATTTTTTCAGAAAGTCATTTTTGAGCCATTAGCTCCTTCAGTTTTTGTGCTGGAAGACATGGACACCTATTTTTTGATGGGTATATCTACAATTTAATTTTTTATAGGATGGAATTTTAATGTTATGTACTACTACTCATTTGAATATTTTGGATAACTGGACAATCTTGTAGGTCATAGAGATGTTTGAAAATCAGAATACAGTAGTATTTTAACAGACAATAATTGCTTTTTCATGGATATTTCAGAAGTGTATTTAGGAGTATTTTTACAGAATATAATTGTTAGACTTATGCACTGTCTTTTTTTATTGCATACTGTTAAACATTTTTAATTGCATTTTTAGCCATTTGTGTGAACTATTCAGAATTTTTGCTTAGTTTTCTTACTGTTTATAGATAAGAAAACGGATACCCAGAAAGTGACTTGCCTGAGGTAGTGTAAGTGGGGAGGAGCAGATTCAGAACTAGTAACAGGTAGGTTCCTGTATTTTTAGTACTTGGAGAGATGTGCTAAGCAATGCTGAGATTTGATTATTTGAACTTTTTTATTATTTGGTTTCCTAATAGTAATGTATATTTTGCATATTTTGTCATGTGAAGGGTGATTGTATCATCTAATGTGAGCTTTATTGTATTTGCTCAGGTAATATTGCCTTTGACTTGGGAACTGTAGAATATCTAGGAAAAATATGATTGAATTGCTTTAGTATGTTGAACTTCAGTAGTTCATTTGCCAAATGCTATTATATGTTTGGGGATTTGGGTTTCCATGTGGCCTTTTCTTTTGCTGATGATGTGAATGAAATATTTTTCTTCTTTTAGTTGCCTGCTCTTTGTTATTGCATATAGAAGTATTGAATAAGTAGGTTCAGAAAAACTATTTTTACTCTTGATTTTTGAGTCTGTAAACATTTTCGTTTTATTTAAATGATAGTATAGATATTTATCTCTAGTTGCAGATATTGTACATTGAAAACAGATATTTAGTTTCCTTTTAATTTTGGGAAATAACGCTTATGAAAAAATAGACATTTATCACAAGTCTTTGTTTCCCAAGTGGAATAATCAGCACGAAGACTTCATACTCATATGATGCATGATGGTATAATGTGGTCTCAAAATTACACCTGTATTAATGGCCGACAGTAGCTTGGTGCTGTCACACTTGGTTATGTTTTATAATGGAGGGCACTCGGATGTGTGACAGTGGAAAGCAGTGCTGTCCAATAGGTATTCCTGCAGCGATGGAAATGTTCTGTATCTACTCTGTCCTAGTATGTTCTTAAGCCTTTGAGCTTAAGCTGTTGTCTTCAGCTGTTGAGCACTTGAAATGTGGCTGGTGTGACTGAAGACTGTATTTTAAATTTTATTTAAATTTATTTATTTATTTATTTATTTATTTATTTATTTATTTATTTATTTATTTATTTTAATCCTCACCCAAGGACATTTTTCCATATTTTGTTCAGATAGAGTTGTAGGGGGAGAGAGAGAGAGAGAGAAACATCGACGTGAAAGGGACACATCGAGTGGTTGCCACCCACACGACCCAACCAGGGCCGGGGACAAACTGCAACCGAGGTACGTGCCCTTAGCGGGAACCGAACCTGGGTCTCTCTGGACCGCAGGCCAACGCTCTAACCGCTGAGCCAAACCGGCCAGGGCAAATTTTATTTAATTTTAATTAAATTTAAGTAAATATATTGTCTAGCATTGGATAAGCAGAATAAAATGAGTCTTTCCCCACCTACTTGTCCATCTTTCCATGAGGGCAATAAACTTCCTCACCTGAAGCAAATAGCCTTCTGTTATTTTCAGTATGTTTGATTTTTGCTTATTGTATGATGAAGAAGCTTTTTCTATCCCAGGTTTCCCTCATCACCTCTACCTTTAATTTTTTCAGTTCATCAGTATGTATTTTATTTCTGATTCTTTACATTATATTCTATGTGCACTGTCAAAATCATTGTGTCTTTGCCATATTTTTTCCTTTTTGGAGTGTATTTATGTATTTTTCCTTTTCTGTCACACATTCTGTCCTTTCCCCACTCACAGAAAATCAAAGTGATTGATTTTTTTTTTCTTAAGTAGATTATGAGACCTATGAGACTGAGGAGATTTGTTTATGATTTCATCTGGGGCAGCTGCTGTGTTATCAGGGAGTGAGGTGTTAATCTAATAATTATAACGTTTGCTACTGCAAACCTGAGGTATCTATTTATCCTGGGCAGTGAAACTTCCTTCAAAGCCTGCCTTCTACTTCAGTTTTGAGAAAGTTGGGTTGCAGTTCTTTTTATTCCTTGAGAATATCCTTTTGAATTCTAAAAATTGTATTTTCAGTATCTGATTTTTGCTCTGAAAAAGACTGACCTCGACTGAGATTTTTGTTTAGCGTGGACTGATGAGATAAGTCAATTCATTTAGGAAATATATACTAAGCACTTCTTATGTGCTAGTCATTGTCCTGGGTGCAAGGAGCAAGACTGGCCAGGTTCAAGTTTTTGTTGGATTTATTGTGTAATTAGGAAAATAGACTTGAAGAAGTAAACAGGATGTTAGACAGTAATGTGTTTACAAGAAAGAAAAGCAGCAAGATAATTGGATAGAGTGATTAGGCTTATTTGTAGTGTATTACTTTAGATTTAGCAATTAGGGAAAGAGAAGGTGACATTTGACATCTAAACATCAATGCAAGATCTTTTATTGCCCATTCTGACATGGCAATCCAAGGAACTTTCCCTTTGAACCTGCCTAAAATCTTTATGGAAAGCACATCACTTCAGTGAATTCTTCATGGAATTTGGGGTGTTTGTCTCCCTTTGTCCTTCTTTTCTAGCATGCTCATTTAAAAGGAACAGATGTATCTTTTCTCCCTTGGTCACTCCCAGAATGCCTGCCATTTTCAAAGCCAATATACTGCTTGATTTAACTGGACTTTCAAGGGCAATATCTGTAACAGGCTTTCAACCTGGAATTGCACAGGCTTTGTTTCACTTATTGATCCCACTTGTGACTTCCATGTTTTATATACAATATTTAGTTCTTTATATAGCTTTTGTGTTGTGCAGGTATTTTATGCATACCACTTTTATAGGTAGGTATGTTACTATTAAGAGACAACTTAATTTTTTTAGAAATGCTCAGGCAACTGTATATACTTTACTGTATTCAAAAGGTACTGGGATCACTGAACTGGAATTAGAGCATGGTGGTGATCACAGATAGCAGTGTCTGTGTCTGTTTTCCCCCCTAAGTTTGGTTCTACATGAGATTAGAGATCTTTCCCATTTGTAGCAACAGAATTTTTTTTTTTAACTGTTAACATTTTGTGTGTTTATTTCTGGAATGTTTCTATTTTTATAAATGTGTAATTATATATATTTTTGTTTATTTATTTTATAATTTATCTTTATTGTTGATGTCCCCTATCTTTCCCCCTTCACCACATTATTGTCTGTGTCCATGAGTTATGCATATATGCATATAAGTTCTTTGATTAATCTCTTCCCATTCGCCCGTGCACCTCTTTCCCTCTGAGATATCTGTCTGTTCCCTATTTCCATTTTTCTGGGTTTATTTTGTTCATCAGTTTATTTTATTCATTAGATTCTACATATAAGTGAAATCATATGATACTTGTCTTTCTCTGACTGGCTTATTTTGCTTAGCATAATACTCTCCAGGTGCCTCCATGTCGTCTCAAAGGGTAAAAGATCCTTCTTTTTTACAGCTGCACAGTACTATGCAACAGGATTGTTTTTGACCGTAGGTATCAGTCCCTGCTCTCTACAAATCCTCTGGCTTTATGTGTCTTCCTTGTGCTGCATGTCTCATAGACATCCTTAGGCAGAGACTTTATCAGCCTCTATAGACTGACCTGCTCAACTTAGAGTAAATATAATGATCTCTAAAGGTGATAGAAAAATATTTGATAAAATTCAACAGTCATTTCTGATTTTTTAAAAACTTGGTAAGATAGGAATCGATGAATACCTTCTTAATCTTATTAGAAAGAAATTCTAATCAAAATGCATTATTATGCTAAACATTTGAAAAGTTCCTAATAAAGAGTTGAACATCATAATTGCTTGACACTTGACATTGTGGAAATGCCAGCCAAAGTTGAAAAGTGAAAAATATAATGTCTGATACTGAAAAGAAGGAGCAGTACTTACAGTTTAAAAATATGGTAATATAGTGAAGACACAAGAAGATCACGAGACACAAATTTCGGCATGTTTTCTGGTGTTTAAATACTACTCTATAAAGAATCCATTTATAATAGCAGCAAAAAATATTGAGTAGCAAAGAAGGTAAAGAATGCTTTGAATAAGCCTAAGGACTATATAGGACCTGTAAAAAGACAATTGTAGTTAAATATAATGTTAAAAAATACTAATAACACATATAATAAACTGGTTTTAAAGTTTATTTAGTGAAATAAATATGTGCAAATAGCTTAAAAAATTCCAAGGGTAAAATATTGATGTGGAGTGGATAGGGAAACTAGCCCTTATTCCAGAATATTAAAACATAATATGAAAGGCACAGTTATTAAAATAGTTTAGTGCTAACACTGAAATAGATCAATAGACTTCAGCAAAAAACCCAATGTATAAATACATTTAATATATGTTAAAATTTGTTTTTCAAATCAGAAGGGAAAAAAAGATGACTTATTCTTCAACATGTGGGCATAGCCAGCTAGTAGTTTGGATAAATATAAGTCCAGTCTTTACCTTGTTTTTATATAAGAATAAAATCACAAATGGGCCAAATATGCAAATATTGAAAATAAAACTAGAAGAGCGATGAAAACCTCTGAATTTTAAAAATTAATTTGGTTAAGGGAAAATCTTTCTAAATGTGACTGACACAAGTTTCAAAAGCTAAAAAAAGATTGATATATTTGATTACATAAAAATTAAAATGCCGAAGTTCATTAAACAACAAATACTAAAAAATATGCTGGGAGGTATCGGAGTGGGTATTTGCTACATATTTGGTAAAGGGCAAACATTCTTAAAAACCTAGAGTCCCCTTATAAATTAATAAAAAGATGAAGGCAAATGTGTAAAATATACAAACAATCTATAAATACATAGAAATAGCCAGGAAATAGGCAAGGATGTTCAGTCTTCCTGATTAATTAAGAAATTTAAATTAAAGCAAGATACTGTTGCCCGGCCCGTGTGGTTCAGTGGTTGAATGTAGACCCATGCACCAAGAAGTTGCTGGTTCAATTCCTGGTCAGGGCACATGCCCAGGTTGTGGGCCAAATCCCCAGTGGGGAGCATACAGGAGGCTGCCAATCGATGTTCTCTCTCATCTGTGTTTCTGTCTTTCTCTTCCTCTCTCTCCAAAAAATCAATAAAGAAAAAATTAATTTAACGCAAGATGGTTTTGGATCTATCAGACTGACAAAGATTTGCTTACTGGTGATGACAAGGGTGTAGGAAAATCTCATATATATCATTTGTAGAAGTGTGAATTGATATAACCTTTTTGGAAGGAAATTTAGCAGTACCTGTCAAAATCAAAAATGCTCCTGTCTTTGCTAGCAGTTACACTTAGAAGAATTTATCCCAGGGGTTACTCAGAGATATATGTGAAAGAATATTTGTTGTTTCATTGTGGATAATGGTAAAACTTTGAAAAAGGCAGATAAATGTATTATCAGGTGACAGGTGTACTGAATTATGTATGGTATACCTATTCAGTGGAATACAATAAGAGTGTTTAAATAAAATTAGATAGTATTCATGTTTAATAACATTGATTTTGTGTCCGTTAAGCATGTGGTCTGCACTCCTATTCGGTTCAGAGGTTTTATAAAGATCTAACAGCACTTCCTCTTTCAGAGACTTCCCTACCCTTTCTTCTGCCAATACACTCCTGACTTTAACTTGTAGGCTTTATCACAGTCCAAAAGTAATGACAGTTTTTCCTCTAGATTTTACTGTAATTTTGGTGGGCAACCGGGCAGATTTCATCACTCTACTTCTGCACTAGAGGTATTACATTGGCCAAGTGTAAGAGATACCACTCCTTGAACCAGAATCAGTGTAAGACCCATATTGTAATTGACCTCTAAAATATTGTTAAAACCCACTGTCTGCAGTCTCTTGACATTATAGTTTTTCCAATCTTGTATTTAATAGGGTGTGGGGTTTCTTTAACTAAGAGCTTCTTAAACAAGGCTATTCCATATCGCATGTTCTTTACCAGTTCTAACATCTGAACTTTCTTCTCTATTCTGATACACACATGGGCCATTTTCAAGTCATGGTCTTGCCAAGAAAAGGCTCTCCATGTTTAATATGATAAAATGACAAGTGGTTATCCTCTCCCTAAAAGTACAGAAAAATTCTGATATAAAAAACACAGTCATTTCTTTCACAACCATACAGAGGTAAGTCTTTTGCATTGAGTTGGTTGAGACCCTTTGTGGGGCTCTTTATAAGTAGTCCTTGATCACAAAATAGCATCTCCTAGAAACAAGTTATACTTGAACACTTGTTAAATGATTCTGTTAAAAACTATTTTGAATCCCTGTAGAGGAAAAGTATTGCATATGATGCATTCATCTGCAGTAACACTGTATTATTTAGGTTTTTCCATCTTCTTCAACATTTCTCCAGAAGTTATCTTTTTCCTCCCAAACTTTTAAAATGCCATTAATTGTGATCTTTTGGGAAAAGTCAAAAGTAGAAAGAAAGCTCTGTTTATTTAATTTAAAAACTCAGGCCTGTTTTATTTTTAAAGAATTCTCTTCAACCTGATCTCGACTTCAGTGTCTAGTTTCTATAGCAACTGAGTTAGGTGCTGGGTCAGAAAAGAGAAATCTTTTGATGTTAAAAATTTGATTTTTAACCTAGAGAGGGATGATAACAGGCAACAAGCCTGACAGCTTTTCCCAGGCTGATGCCTACCTTCTGTTTCCAGGAATTCTGTATTTTTTCCTCAAGAGGCCAGACATCTCTTTTAACACAGCCCCAGAAAAGACTGCTGCATCCCTGTTCAACAACTTAATCACAATCAATTTAATTGATTAATCAAATCAAGGCAGCTAAGAGAGAGAACTCTTTTGTGGAGAAACTGTAGTGGAATTTCTTTTTTTTTTTTCAAATGGAATGTCTGGGAGTTACGTGAATTGTCTCTTTTCTTAACCTTGGATTCCTTAACAGTAACTTTTTTTTTTTTTTTTTCGTTTTTTTGGTCTCTTGTTCAAGTGTGATTGGAATAATCTCAAATGGTACTTTATTGTATATTCTCAGTCTATTGGGATTAGGGTGTAGACACTAGACCTACTGCATCACTTAGGTGAGGAGATGTTGGAGGTGGGATGTTTTTAGTGTCACCCACTAGAAAAGATAACATCAAGGAGGTGGTGTAGGTACTTAATGTTATAGCTTCATAAATGGAAATTAACTCCTTTTTTTTAAGTTGTTGAAGCTGGAAGAAGATTAATGCCTTTTTATATTGTAGGAACTACCTTCAGTTGAAGAAGTCACTATTATTCTGCCTGAAGATATTGAATTAAAACCTCTTGGGATGGTTTCAAGTATTATTGAACAATTAGGTATGTAAGTAATTTTATTAATAAAAGTTACTGTATATATATATATCGAGGCAATGTATTAATAATCGAATCAGTGATTTTATGACTAGTGAATTTTGAACAGGTAAATTCAGTTTTACTTATAAAGTAATTCATAAATACATTTTCTTTATAAATATTTGAAGTCTGCTTTTACCGACATGTTTCTCCAGAATTGTCTTTGATGTGCAATATTTGTTTTTTATTGCTATTAGATTACTACAAATTTAGTGGCTTAAAACAATACAAACATAATATTTTATAGTTCTTTGGGCTAGAAGTCTGATATGAGTCTAAGTTAAAATCAAGGGGTCTATCAGGATTAACTTTTTTGTGGAGGTCCTAAGGGAAAATCCATTTTCTTTCCCCATTTAGCTTCTAGCGGCTGCCCTCACTCCTTGGCTTGAGACCCCCTTCCTTCATCCTCAAAGCCAATACGTAATGTAACCTCTCTGAACACAGCCTGGAAAGGTTTTCTGCTTCTTAGATTGTGCCTTCATGCGTCATCTAGGATAATCACTCCATCTCAAGGTTCTTAACCTTAATCACATCTGTAAGAAAAAAAAATTTTTTTAATGTAAGGTCACATATTCACAGGTTTAGGGATTAGGGTGTGGATATCATTTTTGTAGGGAGGACATTATTCTGCTTACCACTTTTGATTTTATTTTATAAACATGTAACTTAGCCTTGGCCGGTTTGGCTCAGTGGTTGGAGCATTAGCCTGTGGACCAGAGAGTACCGGGTTAGGATCCTGCTAGGAGCATGTACCAAAAACAAAAACAAAAAACTCCCAGGACTTTAAATAATGATCCAAATAAAATAAATATTAAACATGTAATTTAGAAAGGTCTGTGATGTAATACTGATATTAATGGCTATGAACATTAATGAACTATGAAGCTGTTGGATATAACTTGAAAAGGTAGGTATTGAAAGGCTTTGAAATTAATGTGGCTGCCATTAACTCTCATGGGGAGATACATCTGAGAATAGTTATAGGCTTTTTGAGCTGGGAAAAAGACGTAGATTGTCCACCAGCCCCTTCAGTTTACAGGACTTAAGAGACACAGAAAAATTTGTCACTTGCTTTTATGATCCATTGCATAATGAGCCATTAGTAGAAATCAGACTTCATCTTCTGACCTTTTCTAACTGTGTACATATCAACATTTTAAAAAATTTATATAAATTTGTGCTTTTGTAATTTATTAATCAAAATTTTTATTAAAATGGAACATTTTTATAATTATAGTTATAACTATACATGATTCTCAAGTTATTACATTAGTTTTTGAGTCATCATGTGGTATTTAATAATATGCATATCAAACTTGATTTTATAGTGTGAGTTGAGCATTAATTACATGGTGTATATAGGAAAAATGTAGATCATGTTTATCCTCAATGAATAAAGTGTAAATATATGATACACATGAAATAATGCTATTTAAAGATACTGTTTTTACTAATATATCCTAATTGACTAACAAAATTCTCATGTTAGTGGGAATATAGATTGAATGAATCAAAATCAGCACATGCTACTCTATTTTGAAGGCCTAAAATATCTAACATTAAGACCAAATTATAAACAAGAAAATAAATATTAATATACTAGGCAAAAAATATCTGTGAATTCAAATAAGAGCCCAGAGATGGGGAAAAAAAAGAGGATTTGGTTTTGTACTCTGTAGTTCCTATAGAGTTATAAAAGGCTACTTAGATTTTATCCATCTGAGTAGAAATGGAGAGATTTCATGAAATTAAGGATGTATGTATTAGCACATATTTTCAGAGTATTGATAGCCTTTGAAAAATTTTATCAATGTAAGGTACACACTCTAAATTTATTTGTATCTAACTACCTGAAATTGTCTTCCACCTAAAATTATGATAATAATGGAATGGGCCACTAGTTGTGTTATAAGGAGAGCGTTGGAACTAGGGATATAGGTTCTAGTGATAGATAACTGGTTGTGGAATTGGTCACATGATACTTTTATTCTTTTGAGTCTGTTATCTTGTCTTTAAGATGAGAGTATTGGATTAAGTGATTTTTAAAATTTTCGTGTAATTTGACCCTTGGGAAGAGGTAATTAATTCTGTTAGTGCTCACTATCCTCATCTTTATTCAGAAAAGATCTAACTGAAAGAGTGTTGACTCATGATCTGTTACTATGTGTGTATATACATATTTTCAGAATTTAGAAGCACTAGCTACTGCCCACCATGCCCTCACCCCATTGCCATCTAGCCCTGGTCTGGGGGCCCCCTAGTCCTTCGTCCCTCCCAGATCATCTCACCCCCACCCTCATACTTGGAGTGAATGTGAACTCGCAGATGGCAAAGGCCCTAGTCCCACCCCTCCAGCCCACCTAGCAATTGCCCCCTTCTTGCCCTGGGGGCCTAGGGTGTAGATATTTTACATAGCTTTCTAAATCCCTTTCTTTCTGTGTACTTTTTTATTTAAGAAGGTGGAATCCCAGGTGGGAATGCTCCACAATAACGTCTGTCAGTGTTTAGAAAAAAAAAATTACTTGGGATATAGTTGAAATTTTTTAATGAATTTGAATAATCTGAACTAACATATTTTTCCTAAGTGAAGATGACATTTGTCTTTGTAATGTGACAAAGTATTCTTTTTTTTTTTTTTTTTTTAATCCTCACCCGAGGACATTTTTCGATATTTTGTTCAGATAGAGCGGGAGGGAGAGAGAGAGAGAAACATCGACGTGAAAGGGACACATCGAGTGGCTGCCACCCACACGACCCAACCAGGGCCGGGGACAAACTGCAACCAAGGCACGTGCCCTTAGCGGGAACCGAACCCGGGTCTCTCCGGACCGCAGGCCGACGCTCTAACCACTGAGCCAAACTGGCCAGGGCGACAAAGTAATCTTGCTTGTTGCTCTAATTTTCTAAGAACCTATCTTTTTCCCCCTGTCTGTGCTGTATGGATTGGTTGTTTAACATTTGTGGCACTTACAAGAATTGGAGTATGCTAGACTAGTGGAATAATGCTTTTGCTTTTTGAGAAGAGAAGTGATAAAAATTACTGTGTGCTCTATCATTCTTCATCTATTCATTGGAAGATGCTTTTGTGAACTTAACTTTTTCGTATAGCAGTAAGTAATCAGTCCTTCACAGAAAAGAACTTCTGGAGTGAGAAGGAAGACTAATTTCTTCTAAAACAGGAGTTTTGTGACTAAATGACACTTTCTGTGGGTAAACATTGCTTAAGAAAATGTACACAGCTTGAATTTGTTGACTTTTAAAGGGTGAGTCAAATTTTCTGTGAACTTTTACACTTTAATTTTCTTTCTTAGAATTGTAGCTTTTTGTTGTTGTTAATCCTCACCCAAGGATATTTTTTCCATTGATTTTTTTAGAGAGAGTGGAAGGGAGGGAGGGAGAGAGAAACATTCATGTGAGAGAGACATATTGATTGGTCGCCTCCTCCATGTGACCCCACCAGGGCAACCTGCAACCCAGGTACATGCCCTTGACTGAAAATCAAACCTGAGACCCTTCGTTGTGCGGGCGGATGCTCTTACCACTGAGCGACATCTGCTGGGGCAGAATTGTAGCTTTTTGTATTATAAAAATATGTGAAATCTATTTTCCTGTGCTATATGGTAATAAATAGACTATTTATCCAAGAGGAATAGTAACTGAGGCACATTATTGCACCTTAAATTTCATATTAAATTATGTTGGTATTAAAGCCTAAATTCTAATTTAAATTCTGTATTATCTTCTGATTAAATCCTGAAATAATCTGTTTTGTTTCATTTTTCAGTAATAATTGAATCTATGACTAAACTACCTCCAGTTAATGAAGAGACTGTAATTTTTAAAAGCAATCGGCAGGCAGCAGGAAAGGTTTGTAAAAAAAAATTCAAATTCTACAAATTATTTTGTTTCTTTGTTGATTAGTGTTTTTGACTTTGTCCTAAAAAGTTTATTAATTTTAGTAGATTAGCAATCTAGAGCTCTCAGATTGTACATTCTTAGTACATCTTGATTTTCTTTAATACTTTGTATATTGGTTTTATACTGCTTATTACTCTTTCATGCCTGAGTCATTACATATACATGCATAGAATTTTTCTTAATACTTTGTCAAGTATTTTGCTAGGCAATGGCTCTACATATTGAATAAGACATAGTTCCCTACTCTCTAGGTACTCAGAGTTAAGTACTGGAGACTTTTTCTACCATGTCTTAATTCTGAAACTTTTTTGGATTATGAGTCCTGTTGGTTGAGTAGTGGCTCTCAGAACTCTTTAGACTTTGATTTCCTTAAGTGGAAAAAGATTTCAGTGATAGCAGTAACGTTTCACTGTGAGCACATTCTAGGGAATTACAAATACATGTAATTAAGTACTCACCATAAAGTGGGTTTTTTTCTTATCATCTTAATAATGGAACAACCCTGGGATTCCAGAATGGCAGCAGAGTGAATGGAAGCTACACAGACCATCTCCCAGGACCAAACTGGAATTACAACGAAAATAAAGAAATTGTCAGGAAAAAGCAACAGAAAAGCAGCTTGCGAGGACCATAAAACCAGGGACACTGACTCAATCCTGGTAAGATTGCAGAGGCACAAGAGGGGGCCTGGGAGCCCACGGACCGCAGCGGCCTTAGCTGTGAGCAGCGCCCTTGGGGTTATACTCCCAAGCAGCTCCACAGTGCAGAGCAGGGACAGACGGTAAAAAGGCCACAGCCACTCACCTTGGACTCCAACACAGGGAGGGCAGATTGGACTGGAACTCTGTCGGAACACTCGGGATTTGTAAGGCGCTCAGAGCTTTTGCTGAGTTGTGGCCATGCAGGACAGTGGTCATCTTACTCCTTCCCAGGGCTCTGGGGAGAAGTGGTAGCCCCTCCCTTGGAGATTCAACCTCACCCGGTGGCCATTGAGATGCAAATTGAGGATCATTAACAACCAGCACCTGCCCCACCCTCCGTAAATTCTCTTACACTGAACACCTGAGGGAGTTTTTCATTCAATTCAGAAGCCAAGGCTCTTCAAGTAAGGGCCAGTGATAGCCTCCAGGCAAAAATCTACAGAATAACTGAACCACTCCTGGGCTTGCAACTCTGCCCAGGAAGGTAAGACATTGACAGTGGTGTTTAATGTGGGTCCTCCCACGCTCATCCAAACCCAGTAGAGGATGCCACAAACAGCAGAACACCAACACCCACAGGGAAAATTTGGCAGGCTCCAAAGCCCACTGTGATAGCCAAAATGGTGAAACAAAGAAACATATGCCAAATGAAAGGAAAAGAGATGTCTACTGAAGATGAGGTAAATAAGGTGCAGTTCAGCAAGGTAGTAGAACTAGAATTCAGAGCCTTGATCATGTGGAAGCTCAACAGCATGTGTAACGACATGAGCACCATGAGTAAAGACAAAGAAATATTGAAAATCATCCAGTTGGAAATTAAAAACCACCAACAAGAAGTGAAGAATGACATAATCACAAATAAAGAACACATTGGAAGGTCTGAACAGCAGAGTAGAGGAAGCAGAGGACTGGATCAATGAATTAGAAGACAGGTAGAAAAATATCAACCAATCAGAAAACCAAAAGAAAAAAACAATTAAAAAACAGGAAGATACCTTAAGAGAACATGGGACAACTGGAAAGGTAATAACATTCTCATCGTAGGAGTCCCCGAAGATGAAGAAAATGAGCACAAGGGTTAGAGAATATATTTGAAGAAATAGTGACAGAAAACTTTCCTAATTTGGCGAAGGAGGAAGACATTCAAGTTCAAGAAGCACAGAGCCCCAAGTAAGAAGAACCCAAACAGGCACACACCAAGACACATAGTAATAAAAATGCAAAAATTAAAGACAAAGAATCCTAAAAGCAGCAAGAGATAAGCAATAAGTTACCTACAAAGGAACCCCCATAAAGCTGTCAGCTGACTTCTCAACAGAAACACTACAGGCCAGAAGGGAATGCCATGAGGTAATCAAGGTCATGAAAAACAAGGATCTGAATCCAAGACTACTCTACCCAGCAAGGCTATCATTCAAAATAGAAGGTCAAATAAAGAGCTTCTAAGACAAAAAAAAAAAGGCTAAGGGAATACATTAGCACCAAACCAGCACTGCAAGAAATGTTAAAAGGACTGCTGTAATTAGTAGGAGAAATAGGAAGAAAATATAACCACACTAAGCAAAAATGGCAATAAATAAGTACATATCAATAATCACCTTAAATGTAAATGGATTGAATACTCCCATAAAAAGACACAGAGTAGCTAATTGGATAAGAAAGCATGACTCACATATATGTGGTTTACAAGAGACTCACCTCACAACAAAAGACTCACATAGGTTGAAAGTGAAGGGATGGGAAAAAATTTTCCAAGCAAACGGAAAGCAAAACAAAAGCTGGGGTAGCAATACTCATATCTGATAAAATAGATTTCGGAATGAAGGCCATAACTAGAGACAAAGAAGGCCACTACATACTATTGAAAGGATCTATCCAACAGGAAGATATAACCTTGATAAACTTATATGCACCCAATATAGGAGCACCAAAATATATTAAAAATCTTCTGGAAGACTTCCAAGGAGAAATTAATAGCAATACAATCATAGCAGGGGACTTCAACACCCCGCTGACATCACTGGATAGATCCTCTAGACAAAAAATTAGCAAGGAAACAGAGAATCTACATGAAGCACTAGACCAAATGGATTTAATAGATATCTGCAGAGAATTACACCCCAAAACTACAGAATTCACATTCTTTTCAAGTGCACATGGGGCATTTTCAAAGATAAACCACATGTTAGGATACAAAGTCTCTATAAGTTCAAGAAGATTGAAATCATATCAAGCATCATCTCAGATCACAGTGGCATGAAACTAGAAATCAGTTGCAACAAAAACATGAAAGACACTTGAACACATGGAGGCTAAATAGCATGTTATTGAACGATATATGGGTTATCGAGGAGATCAAGGAAGAAATTAAAAACTTCCTGGAAACCAATGAAAATGAACACACAACAACACAAAATCTATGGGATGCAACGAAAGCAGTTCTGAGAGGGAAGTTCATAGCACCACAGGCCTACCTCAAGAAACAAGAAAAATCTCTAATAGACTATCTAACCTCACAACTTAAAGAACTAGAAAGAAGCAAACAAAAAGAAAACCCCAGAGCAAGTAGAAGGAAAGAAATAGTAAAGATCATAGCAGAAATAAATAACATAGAGACCAAAAAAAGAATTCAAAGGATCAATGAAACAAAGAGCTGATTTTTTAAAAAAAATAAAGATTGATGGACCCTTAGCTAGACTTACCAAGAAACAGAGAGAACTCAAATACACAAAATCAGAAATGAAAGAGGAGAAGTAACAACTGACACCACAGAAATACAAAAGATCGTTAACAATTACTATGAACAAATTTATGGCAACAAATTTGACAATCTAAGGGAAATGGACAATCTAAGGGAAATGGACAAATCTCTAAAAACACATAGTCTCCCAAAACTGGACCGGGAACAGATAGAAAGCTTGAACATACCAATAACAACTAATGAAACTGAAGATGTAGTCAAGACTCTCCCAGCAAACAAAAGCCCAGGCAGGATGGCTTCATGGGGGAGTTTTACCAAACATTCAAAAAAGACCTAACACGCATTCTCAAACTATTTCAAAAAATTCAAGAAGAAGGAAGACTTCCAAAATCGTTTTATGAGGCCAGCATAATTCTAATGCCAAAACCAGAAAAAGACATTACAAAGAAAGAAAACCACAGGCCAATATCCCTGATGAACATAGATGCCAAAATCCTGAACAAAATACTAGCAAATCGAATCCAGTAATACATAAAAAAAATTATTTACCATGACCAAGTGGGATTCATCCCAGGGATGCAAGCCTGGTACAATTTTTGCAAATCAATAAATGTGATACACCACATAAATAAGATGAAGAATTAAAACCACACAATCATATCAATAGATGGCGAAAAAGCCTTCGACAAAATCCAGCATCCATTTCTGATAAAAACGCTCAGCAATGTGGGAATAGAGGCATCATATCTGGACATAATAAAGGCCATATATAAAAGACCTACAGCCAAAATCATACTCAATGGGTAAAAATTAAAAACATTTCCCTTAAGAACAGGAACAAGACAAGGATGCCCACTTTTTCCACTCTTATTTAACATGGTACTGGATGTCTTAGCCACAGCAATCAGACATGAAGAAAAAATAAAAGGGATCCAAATTGGAAAGGAGGAAGTGAAACTGTGATTATTCACAGATGACATAATGTTATACATAGAAAACCCCAAAGACTCCATGAAAATTTACTAGACTTAATAAAGGAATTTGGCAAAGTACAAAATTAACATCAAGAAATCAATGGCATTCTTATACACCCATGATGAACTCACAGAAAGAGAAACTAAGAAAACAATCCCATTTACCATTGAGCCAAAAAAAATCAAGATACCTATGAATAAACTTAACCAAAGAAGGAAAGGATCTATTAGCAGAAAACTACAGGACATTGAAAAAAGAAATAGAGGAAGATATAAGAAAGTGGAATCACATACCTTGTTCCTGGAGTGCAAGAATTAACGTCATTAAAATGTCCATATTACCCAAAGTAATCTATAGATTTAATGCAATCCCCATCAAAATACCCAAAACATACTTCACAGAACTAGAACAAATCCTTCAAAAGTTCATATGGAAACAAAAAAGACCTCTAATAGCCATAGCAATCTTGAAAAAGGACAACAAAGTAGGAGGGATCACATTACCAGATTTCAGGCTATATTAGAAAGCCACTGTAACCAAAACAGCCTGGTACTGGCACAAGAACAGGCATATAGACCAGTGGAATAGAACAGAGAACCCAGAAATGGACCCAAGGCACTATGCTCAATTAATATTTGACAGAGATGGCTAGAGCATACAGTGGAGTAAAGACAGCCTCTTTAATAAAGGGTGTTGGGAAAATTGGACAGCTACTTGCAGAAAAATGAAACTAGACCGTCAACTTACACCATACACAAGAATATACTTAAAATGGATAAAAGACTTAAATGTGACTCATGAATTCATAAAATTCCTAGAAGAAAATGTAGGCAACAAAATTTCAGACATCATACGCAGCAGAATTTTCACTGATACATCACCTAAGGCAATAGAAACAAAGGAGAAGATGAACACATTGGACTGCATCAAACTCAAAAGCTTCTGCACAGCAAAAGATATAATCATCAAAATGGAAAGGCAACCCACTGTACGGGAGAGCATAATTGCCAATGATATAGCAGGTAAGGGGTTAATTTCCATTATGTATAGAGTGCTCATACAACTCAACCAAAGGAAGACAAAGAACCCAATTAAAAAATGGACAGAGGAACTAAATAGACTCCTCTCCAAACAGGACATACAAATGGCCAAGAGACAAATGAAGAAATGCTCAACATCACTAATCATCAGAGAGATGCAAATTAAAACAACAATGAGGTATCCCCTCACACCTGTCAGAATGGCCGCCATCAACAAATCATCAAACAACAAGTGTTGGCGAGGGTGTGGAGAAAAGGGGACTCTAATACAGTGCTGGTGGGAATGCAGACTGGTGCAGCCGCTATGGAAAACAATATGGTGTTACCTCAAAAATTAAAAATTGAACTTCCATTTGACCCAGTGATGCCACTTCTAGGAATATACCCTAAGAAGCCTGAAACACCAATTAGAAAGAATATATGTACCCCCATGTTCATAGCAGCACTATTTACAATAGCTAAGATCTGGAAACAGCCCAAGTGTCCATCAGTAGACGAATGGATAACAAAGCTATGGTACATATACACAATGGAGTACTATTCAGCTGTAAGAAAGGAAGATCTCTTATCCTTTGAGACGACATGGAGGTACTTGGAAAGTATCATCCTAAGCAAAACGAGCCACACTGAGAAAGACAAGTATCATATGATCTCACTTATTTGTGAATATAATGAACATAACAGTCTGAGGAATGGGGTAGTCCCAGAGACGTGGAAGTGGGGTACAGACTGATAATCCTCGGAAGAGGGGGTGGTGGGGGAGAGATAAAGCACAAAACTTATATACATGTGTGCATGAACAGTGAACATGGACAACAAAGCTGGGGACAGGGCGAGGAGGGAGGGGGAGGTGGGAATCAGTGAGGGGAAAAGGAGAAGCATCTGTAACAAAAATAAATAAATTAATTTAAAATATAGTAATAGTGGAACAACCCTGCATGTCCGTCTTGGCTATGGAGGACCGTGAATTTTACTGAGTAATTATGCAATTCTGAGCAGCCAGTAGAGGACATAAAAACTCTGATTAGGACTGAATACTATCTTTTCTGGGACAGTTTTATTCACCTGTTTCCTCCATTGTATGAAATACAGCCCTTCATAATTATATGTGCTAAGTAGATGTATTGAGTTGAAAACAAACAATTAAGCAACCAGCTGCTGTTCTTTGGAGAAGCAATTTAGACACTAAATTAGTTTACCTTCAATGTCAAATTTTGCATATTCTGTCTTTTCCTTGTTCTTTAATAGTAACAGTAATAATGAACTCCAGTGATAAATATTTTGTGTATTTTTTAAAAATTCACTGAAATTCTGTAAGGAGGTGGAATTATGTCCATTTACGCAAGAGTGAAACAAAATTGATTTTACAACCCATTTGGTCTGGTTCATTTCCCGTCTACCTCCCTCCCCATTCCCACTGACTTAAGGAGAGCAACTTCAGATTTGTATGTCTACCTTTTGCTTTTTAATAATGGTTTAACAATAATGATGTAATAATGATTAATTCCTCTTGCTAAATAATGAATGAAATTCCATTTTAAATGTTCTTTAATATTAGGGGATTTTTTAAAAATGTACAATCTGTGCCACCCATCATCCCTGTATAACATGAATGTGTTGGCTTTTTGTTTTGCATATAGTTTTTAATATTTGATAGAGCAGGTTTTGTTTTGTTTCATGAAATTTTTATTTATTTTTTTTGTTACAGATATTTTACCTTTTTACCCCATTGGCACCCCCCCCACCCCACCTCCTCCCCATCCCCAGCTTAGTTGTCCATGTCCATTGGTCATGCATAATGCATATACGTTCTGTGGTTTATCTCTTCCCACGCCCCCACCCCCTCTTCTGAGGGATGTCAGTCTGTGCCCTACTTCCATGTTTCTGGGTCTACTGTATTCCTCGGACTGTTGTGTTCATTATATTCCATATATAAGTGAGATCATGTGGTATTTGTCTTTTTCTGCTTGGCTTATTTCACTTAGGATAATACTTTCCAGGTCCTTCCATGTCGTCTCAAAGGATAAGAGATCTTTCTTTCTTACCGATGCATAGTACTCCATTGTGTATATGTACCACAGCTTTTTTATCCATTCGTCTACTGGTGGACACTTGGGCTGTTTCCAGATCTTAGCTATTGTAAATAGTGCTGCTATGAACATGGGGGTACATATATTCTTCCTGATTGGTGTTTCAGGCTTCTTAGGGTATATTCCCAGCAGTGGGATCACTGGGTCAAATGGAAGTTCAATTTTTAATTTTTTGAGGTACCACCATATTGTTTTCCATAGCGGCTGCACCAGTCTGCATTCCCACCAGCAGTGTACTAGAGTCCCGTTTTCTCCACACCCTCGTCAACACTTGTTGTTTGATGATTTGTTGATGGTGGCCATTCTGACAGGTGTGAGGTGATACCTCATTGTTGTTTTAATTTTCATCTCTCTTATGATTAGTGATGTTGAGCATTTCTTCATATGTCTTTTGGCCATATGTATGTCCAGTTTGGAGAGGTGTGTATTCAGCTCCTCTGCCCATTTTTTAATTGGGTTCTTTGTCTTCCTTTTGTGGAGTTTTATGAGCACTCTATATATATTGGAAATTAACCCCTTATCTGATACATCATTGGCAATGATATTCTCCCATACAGTGGGTTGCCTTTCCATTTTGATGATTGTTTCTTTTGCTGTGCAGAAACTTTTGAATTTGATGTAGTCCCATGTGTTCATTTTCTCCTTTATTTCTGTTGCCTTAGGTGATGTATCAGTGAAAATTCTGCTCCGTATGATGTCCAAAATTTTGTTGCCTACATTTTTCTTCTAGAATTTTTATGGATTCACGGGTCACATTTAAGTCTTTTATCCATTTTGAGTTTATTTTTATGTATGGTGTAAGTTGATGGTCTAGTTTCATTTTTTTCATGTAGCTGTCCAATTTTCCCAACACCATTTATTAAAGAGGCTGTCTTTACTCCACTGTATGCTCTTGCCACCTTTGTCAAATATTAATTGAGCGTATTGCCTTGGGTCCATTTCTGGGTTTTCAGTTCTGTTCCACTGGTCTATATGCCTGTTCTTGCGCCAGTACCAGGCTGTTTTGGTTACAGTCGCTTTGTAGTATAACCTGATATCTGGTATTGTGATCTCACCTACTTTGTTCTTTTTTTTCAAGATTGCTGTGGCTATTCGGACTCTTTTTTGGTTCCATATGAACTTTTGAAGTATTTGTTCTAGTTCTATGAAATATGTCGTTGGTATTTTGATGGGGATTGCATTGAATCTATAGATTGCTTTGGGTAGTATGGACATTTTAATGATGTTAATTCTCCCAATCCATGAATAGGGTATGTGCTTCCACTTTTTTACATCTTGCTCTATTTCTTTTTTCAATGACCTGTAGTTTTCTGCAAATAGGTCCTTTACCTCTTTGGTTAAGTTTATTTCTAGGTATCGTAATTTTTTTGGCGCGATGGTAAATGGGATTGTTTTTTGAGTTTCTCTTTCTGTGAGTTCATCATTGGTGTACAAGAATGCCCTCGATTTCTTGACGTTAATTTTGTATCCTGCTACTTTGCCAAATTTATTTATTAAGTCTAGTAGATTTTTGATGGAGTCTTTAGGGTTTTCTATGTATAATATCATGTCATCTGCAAATAATGACAGTTTCACTTCCTCCTTTCCAATTTGGATCCCTTTTATTTTTTCTTCATGTCTGATTGCTGTGGCTAAGACTTCCAGTACAATGTTAAATAAGAGTGGCGAAAGTGGACATCCCTGTCTTGTTCCTGTTCTTAATGGAAATGTTTTTAGTTTCTGTCCATTGAGTATGATGTTGGCTGTAGGTCTTCCATATATGGCCTTTATTATGTCGAGATATGGTCCCTCTATTCCCACATTGCTGAGCGTTTTTATCAGAAATGGATGCTGGATTTTGTCGAATGCTTTTTCAGCATCTATTGATATGATCATGTGGTTTTTATTCTTCATTTTGTTTATGTGGTGTATCACGTTTATTGATTTGCGAATATTGTACCAGCCTTGCATCCCTGGAATGAATCCCACTTGTTCATGGTGAATAATTTTTTTGATGTATTTCTGGATCTGATTTGCTAATATTTTGTTCAAGATTTTGGCGTCTATGTTCATCAGGGATATTGGCCTGTAGTTTTCTTTCTTCGTAGTGTCTTTTTCTGGTTTTGGAATTAGAATTATGCTGGCCTCATAGAACGTGTTTGGAAGTCTTCCTTCTTCTTGAATTTTTTGAAATAGTTTGTGGAGAATGGGTATTAGTTCTTCTTTGAATGTTCGGTAAAACTCCCCCGTGAAGCCATCTGTGCCTGGGCTTTTGTTTGCTGGGAGAGTCTTGATTACCTCTTCAATTTCCTTAGTTGTTATTGGTCTGTTCAAGTTTTCTATCTCTTCTGGGAATAGTTTTGGGAGACTGTGTGTTTCTAGAAATTTGTCCATTTCTCTTAGATTGTCGAATTTGTTGCCATATAGTTGTTCATAGTAGTTGTTAATGATCTTTTGTATTTCCGTGGTGTTGGTTGTTACTTCTCCTCTTTCATTTCTGATTTTGTGTATTTGGGTTCTCTCTCTTTGTTTCTTGGTGAGTCTAGCTAAGGGTCCATCAATGTTGTTTATCTTTTCGAAAAACCAGCTCTTTGTTTCATTGATCCTTTGAATTGTTTTTTTGGTCTCTATGTCATTTATTTCTGCTCTGATCTTTACTATTTCCTTCCTTCTACTTGCTCTGGGGTTTTCTTTTTGTTTGCTTTCTAATTCTTTAAGTTGTGAGGTTAGACAGTCAATTAGAAGTTTTTCTTGTTTTTTGAGGTAGGCCTGTAGTGCTATGAACTTTCCTCTCTTAACTGCTTTCGCTGCATCCCATAGATTTTGTGTTGTCGTGTGTTCATTTTCATTGGTTTCCAGGAAGTTTTTAATTTCTTCCTTGATCTCCTCGGTGACCCATTCATTGTTTAATAACATGCTATTTAGCCTCCATGTGTTAAAATGTCTTTGCATGTTCTTGTTGCAATTGATTTCTAGTTTCATGCCATTGTGATCTGAGAAGATGCTTGATATGATTTCAATCTTCTTGAACTTGTAGAGATTTAGTTTGTGTCCTATCATGTGGTCTATATTTGAGAATGTCCCATGTGCACTTGAGAAGAATGTGAATTCTGTTGTTTTGGGGTGTAATTCTCTGTAGATATCTATTAAATCCATTTGGTCTAGTGCTTCATTTAGAGTCTCTGTTTCCTTGCTAATTTTTTGCCTAGAACATCTATCCGGTGCTGTCAACGGGGTGTTGAAGTCCCCTGCTATGATTGCAATGTTGTCGATTTTTCCTTGGAAGTCCTCCAGAAGATTTTTCATATATTTTGGTGCTCCTATATTGGGTGCATATATGTTTATCAAGGTTATATCTTCCTGTTGGAGAGATTTTTTCAATATTATATAGTGGCCTTCTTTGTCTCTAGTTATGGTCTTCATTTTGAAATCTATTTTGTCAGATATGAGAATTGCTACCCCAGCTTTTTTTTGCTTTCCATTTGCTTGGAAAATTTTTTTCCATCCCTTCACTTTCAACCTATGTGAGTCTTTTGTTGAGAGATGGGTCTCTTGTAAACAACATATAGATGAGTCACGCTTTCTTATCCAATCAGCTATTGTGTCTTTTTATGGGAGCATTCAATCCATTTACGTTTAAGGTGATTATTGATATGTACTTATTTATTGCCATTTTTGTTTAGTGTGGTTCTATTTTTCTTCCCATTTCTACTGCTAATTACAGCAGTCCTTTTAACATTTCTTGCACTGCTGGTTTGGTGCTAATGTATTCCCTTAGCCTTTTTTTGTCTGGGAAGCTCTTTATTTGATCTTCTATTTTGAATGATAGCCTTGCTGGGTAGAGTAGTCTTGGATTCAGATTCTTGTTTTTCATGACCTTGATTACCTCATGCCATTCTCTTCTGGCCTGTAGTGTTTCTTGTGAGAAGTCAGCTGAGAGCCTTATGGGGTTCCCTTTGTAGGTAACTTGTTGCTTATCTCTTGCTGCTTTTAGGATTCTCTCTTTGTCTTTAATTTCTGGGATGTTAATTACTATGTGTCTTGGTGTGGGCCTGTTTGGGTTCTTCTTACTTGGGAGTCTCTGTGCTTCTTGAACTTGAATGGCTTCTTCTTTCACCAAATTAGGGAAGTTTTCTGTCATTATTTTTTTGAATATATTCTCTATCCCTTGCTCATTTTCTTCATCTTCGGGGACTCCTATGATGCGAATATTATTACGTTTCCAGTTGTCCCATAGTTCTCTTAAGCTGTCTTCCTGTTTTTTAATAGTTTTTTTCTTTTGTTTTTCTGATTGGTTGATTTTTTTCTACCCTGTCTTCTAATTTACTGATCCGGTCCTCAGTTTCCTCTACTCTGCTTTTTAAACCTTCCAATGTGTTTTTCATTTCTGATATGTCATTTTTTATCTCTTCTTGTTGGTTTTTAATTTTCAATTGGCTTATTTTCAGTGTCTCTATGTCCTTACTCATGCTGTTCAGCTTCCTCAAGATCATGGCTCTGAATTCTAGCTCTGTTAACATGCCTAATTGCTCCACATTGATCTCATCTTCGGTGGAGGTCTCTTGCTCTTTCATTTGGCTTCTGTTTCTGTGTTTCCCCATTTTGGCTATCACTGTGGGCTTTGCAGCCTGTCAAGTTCTCCCTGTGGGTGTTGGTGTTCTGCTGTTTGTGGCTCCCTCTCCTGTGTTTAGATGAGCGAGGGAGTACCCATGTTGAACACCACTGTCAAGTCTTACTTTCCTGGTTAAAGTTGCCAGCCCAGGAAAGGTACTGTTATCTTCTAGCTTTTTGCCTGGAGGCTAGCAGTCGAGGTTACTTGATGAGTTTTGGGTTGTCAGTTGATTGAAAAGCTCCCTCAGGTGCTTAGCACAAGGGGATTTCCCAAGTTTGAGGCAGATGCTGGTTGTTAGTGAGCCTCAATTAGCACTTCAATGGCCCACAGGGTGGGGTTGGATCTCTGAGGGAGGGGCTGCTGCCTCTCCTCAGAGCCCTGGGAAGGAGTAAGATGGCCACAGTCCTGCGTGGCTGCACTCAGCCAAAGCTCTGAGCGCCATCCAAATCCCGAGTGTCCCGACACAGTTCCAGTCCAGTCCGCCCTCCCTCTGCCGGAGCCCAAGGTGAGTGGCTGTGGCTGTTTTAGCCTCTGTCCCGGCTCTGGGCTGTGGAGCTGCCTGTGAGTGTAACCCGAGGGCGCGGCTCCCAGCTAAGGCCTCTGCCGAGCTGCTGACCAGCCCCCGTCTCGCGCCTTCGCAAGCCTACCGGGATGGAGTCAGTGTCCCTCGTTGTATGGTCCTCCAAGCTGCTTTTCTGTTGCTTTTTCCCGTCGATTTGTCTGTGTTATAGTTGTAATTCCAGTTTGGTTCTGGGAGACGGTCTGTGTGGCTTCCGTTCACTCCGCCGACATTTTTCCCTCAAGCAGGTTTTGTTTTTGTTGTTACTGTGGTTTTTGTGGGTTTTTTTTAATAAATCAAAACCATGAAATCTGTTTTCCTGTCAAATATCATTAGATAGGAATTTTTAATGATGTTTTTGAAAGAATATTTATATTACCTTCTTTTTTTTTTTTCCCACATCTTTATTGTTGGATGTAAAATGTATTACAGATGTTCCACATTTTTCCCCCATTGACCCCCTCCTCCCCACTCCCGCCCCCCTCCCACCTTTTCCCAAACTATTGTCCGTGTCCATTGGTTATGCATATAAGTTCTTTGGTTTATTTCTTCCCACCCCCCAACCCCTTTCCCTTTGAGGTTTGTCAGTCTAGCAATGAATTTGTGCTTCTTAATCCCTTCACCTTTTTCATCCATTCCCCCAACCCCCTTCCCAACTGGCAACCAACAAAATGTTCTCTGTATCTATGAGAATGTTCCTGTTCTTCCTGTTCATTTTGTTCGTAGATTCCATTGTTGATAGATATGTATTCATTGCCATTTTGTTTGTTCATACATTTTATCTTTTTCTTTAAAAAGACCCTTCATCATTTCATATAATAACGGTTTGGTAGTGATGAACTCCTTTAACTTTTTCTTGTCTGGGAAACTCTTTATATGTCCATCAATTCTAAATGACAGCTTTGCAGGATAGAGTAATTTTGGTTGTAGGTTCTTGCTTTTCATCACTCTGAATATTTCTTGCCACTCCCTTCTGGCCTGCAAAGTTTCTTTTGAGAAATCAGCTGACAGCCTAATGGGAACTCCCTTGTGGGTAACTAGCTGCCTTTCTCTTGCTGCTTTTAAGATTCTCTCTTTGTCTTGAACCTTTTGCATTTTGATGATGATGTGTCTTGGTGTGGGCCTCTTGGGGTTCATCTTGTTTGGGACTCTCTGTGCTTCCTGGACTTGTATGTCTGTTTCCTTCACCAAGTTAGGGAAGTTTTCTGCCATTGTTGTTTCAAATAGGTGTTCGATTTCTTGTTCTCTCTCTTCTCCTTCCGGCACCCCCAAGATGTGAATGTTGGCACGCTTGAAGTTGTCCCAGAGGCTCCTTACACTATCCTCATTTTTTTGGATTCTTTTTTCTTTTTGCTGTTCTGATTGGGCATTTTTTGCTTCCTTATATTCCAAATCGATGGTTTGCTCCTTGGATTTACGTACTCTATTATTGAAGCTATGTAAATTATTCTTTATTTCAGTTAAAGCCTCCTTCGTTTCTAACTGTGCAGCGATCGTTTCTGACTGGTCCTTTTTTATGCTCTTGAGGCCCTCACTGAGTTCATTGAGCATCCTTATAAGCAGTATTTTGAACTCAGCATCTGTTAGGTTGCTTATCTTCATTTCGCTTAGTTCTTTTCTTGGGGTTTTGTTCTGTTCTTTCATTTGGGACCTGTTTCTTTGTATCCTCATTTTGGCTGCCTCCCTGTGTTTGTTTCTGTGTATTACTTAACGAGAGGTATGGGGCTCGCTGAGACCCAATGCTGCTCGTTTGAAAGAATTTAGGAAAAACCTGAAGCAGGATCCAAGACAGGCCAATCCTATGGTTAAGCAAGTAGCAACAGCTTGGGTGGGCTTGAAAGTTGGGTGGGGTGAGGTGGGGCCTCAGGGAGTCACCAGGGCGGGGCTACCAGTATGAGCCAGGTTGCTGGAGTCCCAGATATGGCGACTGTCTGCCGCCCCTGGGAAGGGCTCACCAAAGGAACAAAGGCCTCTTACCGCATGTTTGTCCCCGAGGAAGCCCCCTCTCCAGCCCTTGCTCCAGTGTCAAACAGCTCAGTTCTTCCCTGTATTTCTCTGGTGCCCCTCGAGCTGCCTCCCCTCCAAGCTTAGAGGGAGAGAGTCCGATAAGTCCGTGCGCGGGCCCTTTAAGGAGCTCCTGTGGCTCCAGCCAGGTCAGCTTCCCTGAGCCTCAGTTTCTACTGGTTTTTCCAGCCAGAAGTTATGGGGATTCTCTCCCTGGCACTGGAACCCTGAGCGGGGCACCTGGTGTGGGACGGGGACCCCTCAGTCCTCAGGAAGGACCTTCCCAGCCGCGGGAGCCTCCTAATTTTTATCCGCCACACTTGGGTGTGGGACCAGCCCGTCGTGCTGCCGCCGCCACCCCCCGTGCCGCCACCCCTCCTACAGGTCTGGATGTAGCTGCTTTTTATTTTTTAATTCCGTAGTTGTAGGACTTCCATTCAGCTTGATTTCAGGCGGTTTTGGATGATGGTTGTTCTGTAGTTTTGTTGTAACTTGGATGTGGTTGTGGGAGAACGCGATACTGCGTTTCCCTACGCCGCCATGTTGACCGGAAGTCTATATTACCTTCTTGATTGTTCGAATGTGATGATTTCCTGAAAGTCTCCATGTTATGCAGATACAGTTTTTTCCCTCCCTCCGTAACTTGTGTAATACACACAGTGATTGAAATAATTATTTGACTTAGTCAATGAATTAGAATATTCTTTAATCATTTTAATTTTTGTGTTTATACTTCATTTTTATTAATGGGGAGTCAAATGGTGTACAGTGATTGATAAGAGACAATTCTGAATGGCTGTGGAAGTTCATTCCCCTCTGGACAGTTTAGTGAAGAGCTGGATCAGCTGGATCCAAGGCATCTTTGAAGGCTGTTCTCAGAGCGGCAGCATGCAGGTCTTCGCCCTCCACATGCCCAGCCCTCCAGCATTGTTCTTCGGCCTGGAGATTCCTTGATATATTTTTTGTTATCCAGAGAAACTGGGAGTTAACTAGTCCCTCTCAGGCTAACCCATGAGTATCTAGCATATGATGTGTGTGGGGAGGGGAGGAGAGTGTGGCTTATTCTCTCATGGAGCACTCTCTGTGCACATCCATCCAGCCAGCTGTGCAGGCAGGCCCCCAGCTGCAGGAACTTGTTTCGCGTTGCATACAGAACATCTAAGCGCAGCCTGTGCTGTGGAATGAGAATTTGGGGGACTGAACATACTTTTACTTCTCTGCTTGTTAGTTTTTTCCTCAACCAACCTTATGGTATATCTGCACTATGTGGTAATAGTGTGTGTATTTGTGACCGCTTTATGGGACAGGAATGCTTTGAGATCATTTAGCAGAAAGGTACCGCTTTTGGATAAGAGATGGTTAAGTATTAAAGCTGGAGCCAAGTGGAAGGACACTTGGAACACCACAGGGCAAGTATAAAACGTTCATTGGATTACATTTTTATATGAGTATTTCTACAGAAGATATACTGTTATTTAAGGTATAAAGAAGGCTTCTTGGCTACCTTAAAGTAAATATTGTGTAATTGTTAGCCTAAGTTCTGTTTCTCAAACTGTCCTTGCAGGCTATTCCTCCCTTTTATCTCTGGGTAGGTAGTGTGGAAGGGGTCGAGGTTTAATGGAACTTTGAGATGAAGTGAGTTGGCCTGAGCCTTGCTTTGTCTAAAGTTGTTCTTCACAGGTTACCTCTTCGGTATTAGCCAGCCTCAAATCTGTACTTTGAAACTGATAGTTTTTTAAAATATTAAGTATTTCTTTTCTGTAACTCTAGATTAGCTAAATTGCTTATGTGCACTCAGTCAAGTTTTCCTGTGACTGTGTGGGGTGGGATCATAAACACTCCTTGAGGTATGATGAGTGATTTTTAACTGAACCCTGGACGGATTACTGGTTGCCAGGAGTTGAAGAGGGAGGTGGGAGTGAGGAAAGTGGGAGTGACTATAAAAGGCAACATGAGGGATCTTTTCTTGTGAGGGAAAAGTTCTGCATCTTGATTGTATCAATGTCAGTATCCTGGTTGTGATAGTTACTGTGTAGTTTTATTTTATTCCTCTGACATTGACAAAATTACCTTTTATAACAATTATCAGTGCTTTCCATTTTAAATATTACTAACTTTTTGAGTCATTATTTACATGTTAAAGGAGGCCTTTATGTTTCTTCTATTTTACAGATATTTGAGATATTTGGACCTGTTGCACATCCATTTTATGTGTTACGATTTAATTCTTCAGAGCACATTGAGAACAAAGGTATTAAAATAAAGGACACTATGTATTTTGCTCCATCAATGAAAGACTTCACCCAATATGTATTCACAGAAAAACAGTAAGTACCTGCTGGCACCATCCCCCCCCCCCCCCCAAGTACATTTTGGTTGTTTGCTTATCTAATATTTATATTTTAGGAATAATTATCAGTAATGGTGGTTTTAAATGCTATGTTATCCAAAGAGTTCATTTATCTTCCTAATAATACCTCTGAAAGCTACAATTTTTTTTACAGCTAGAGATCATTTATATATTTTGCCCAAAATGATTTTATCAACTAGTAGGAATATATTTGGGCCATATAAACTTTTTGAATTCTAATTCACTGTGTTTTCCATTATATATATTCATACACACACATACATTGTTACTTCAATATTAATGTATCATTTAAAAATTCTTTTCCATTTTAAATTAAATTTTCATTGAATTAAACTCTAGACTTTACTGTTTCATAAAGCTTTATAATTCTGAAGAAAATAAGGAGATTTCAGGTTACTTGTAAATTGTAAACTTACAGAAAAGACAACTGAAATGTTTCCCTGAAAAGCTGTGTATCAAGTGGTGATAAACAGGGTTGACTTAACTGCTAAATTATTGCTCTCCATGTTGTCTGTAACTATGTTCAATGATGCCTATAGCACGTGGGTAGTAATATTTCTGCATATTTATGCTCTACTTAAATTGTGTATTTACCTTGTATTAATTGTGTTGCCCAGTGTTAGCTGTAATGCTGTTTTTATGTCAGTCAAACTTATTATAATTATGTAATTTAATTTTTATGTAAACTAATGGCATATAGTTCAAGTAGAATAGCTTTTTCTATAAAAATAAGTTGAATGCTTCATGAAGATGTAATGAATATGAGCAACTAAAAATACTGTCAAATTAGGAGTGGAAGAAAAGGCCACAAAATATTGAGACAAGGAGAGAGGATCTTAAATCCAAAAAGACTTTGTACTCAGTTTGACACACAAGTCTCTCTTGGGTCTAGGTCACAGGGGAAACATTAGGGATGTGGTTTTTGCAGGAAGTACAAAGGGAACTTCAAGCAGTAAGTAGGATTAGTGCTATGTCAGAAGTACTAAGCATAAGAAGGTCTCTACACCACTTATATATTAAAGCAAGTCTCGATTTCATTTATTATTTCAGATGTAAAACTTTGTTCCTGATAATTAATAATCTGAAGGCACATTTTACCTAAGTTATTCTTCAGGCTGTGTAAGGTTAATTTTTCTAAATGACTACTGACAAGAAAGGTGCATTGAATAGACAGTAAAGTCATAAAGATTACACAGCATGTTTTAAAATTATGCCTTAAATAATTAGCATTTCATTCTGCTTTGAATATTAGGGTTTTTCTGTGGATATGTCATATAGTTTGCTTTTGCCAAATAAAAACAGAATAAACCTAAAGATTTTCTGAAATGCTTATTGAATAGATTTTGAATAACAAGAGCAGTCTTTTTGTTGGTTTTTTTTTTTTTTTTTTTTTTTGTAAGAATAAGAATTTGTCCTGGAAAGAAAGAACCATAAACTAAAGAATTGGGAAATTATGCGTACTGTACAGAGGCCCCAGCTGTCAAAGCCTGTTCTGTTCAAGCTTTTATTTTGGTGTCTGTCATGAGAACTCAGTGAAATACTTTGCCTTTGAGGTAGAGAAGTTTAGCTCTCCAGCTCACCTTCCTCTAGTAAGGCTATTTAAATCTAGCTACCCATGAACTTACTCTCTGTGAAAAGTGGTTTTTCAAATATTGCTTGATCTTTTCTTTAGCAGATTTTGATTTTCAGAACTAAATGCACTATTTGGGGACATTTATGTCTTTAAACTCCAGGCTAAGGGTACCGCAGGCCATGAGATGGCATATGTGGAAAAAAGGAGTACTGGAGGTCTGTTAAATGTGTGGGTGTAAGGTGTTAACTAACAAGTAAAAGCTTTTTTTTTAAGTGGTGGAAAAATCGCAGTTCATGCCTCATTTACATTGTCAACATTCTGAATCAAAATTTCAGAACAAATTTAATGATTTTTATATTTGCCAGCCTCTGACATCTATAAATTGATTTTTATGGAATATAGATTAATGTATTAATGATTTTAATAAATTAATTCCTGAGAATCCCATTTAATTTTGAGATGTAGTTTAAAGTAGTTGAGAACTAATACTTTGTAATATATTAATGTAATCAATTAGATAAGAGGATATTGTCAAACTATGAAATAAAAAAGATTAATAAGATTTAAAATGAGCTTTCATAAATTATAATAATGGTCCTAATAGATATATGTAACTTTTGTTGCTCATAGAGTATAAAACTCTTTCCACTAAAAGTAATTATGCTCGTGATTATACTGTCCTTCAGAATCTTAAAACTCCTCTCCAAACTAGATAACCTTTTACCTACCCTCTCTGCTTTGAGAATTATTGTTGGACTAAGCCTTGGTTACTCATGGAGTATCCTTGATATTCCTCAGGTAAATTGAGTAAAAAGAATTTCATGTTGTTATCTCCACCATTAAACCTAGAAAATCTTAGACAAGGAAATGCCTCATATTCTTTCTTGTGTCCTTATTTAGCATGTGGAACAGTATCTGACCTACAGTTTGTGTAGAATAATTATTTATTGAAATGAGACTTATGAACTAAATAAGCTCAGTTATCATGCAAGTATCAAAGTCATAGCATCTAGAGATGCTTATGAACTGCAAAACCACTTTCCTTTGCATACCATAGCCTTGACTTCTTATTCTGGTACCCCAATTCTAAAATACCAAATCTGTTTTTCTTATGAGCTACCCACATCTTCTGAAACAAGGTAAAAGACATAAAAATGGTCCTTTATTTTTTGCTTTTATTTTCATGTATGTTGCAAAATTAAGAGTTGAGCTCACGTCTACTACTTTATTATTTTCAATACCATAAACTTGTAAGTGCTTAACAGCATTAGCAAGTATTTCTTTGACTGTGTGTTTTCTCTTCCTAGGGATAAGGGATCGGATGCATCTTGGGAGAATGATCAGGAACCGCCACCAGATGTAAGGATAACTCTCTTTACCCAATATTTTAGAAATTAAGGCAGGACTGAATCCTATCAAATCATTCTTGACTTTAAGGAGGTCCTTTAACGTTCCTCGTATTGCCTTCTTTGGCCCATGCCCCCTCCCTCTCCCACATGACTGCTGTGTACCTTTCAAGAATTTTTGATTGATCATTTAAAAAATATTTTCAGTCACGTTTTAGTAATGATTAGCTTATCATTTTCCTTATAATTTCATATTTTTAATCAACGTTTTAACACCTGGGAAAGGCAGAATTGTCATTATTTTTAAATTTTTTATTTTTTAATTTAGTGATTTTACCACGTGAGACATGGATATATTTATTAATGTTGCTTTTAATAAGCTGCCTTTCTTTTGGAGGTACAAAATTATTAGAATCTACCTACCTCATTTTTTATAATATTATCTTCTTAAAAAGAGAGTTCTTGATTTTCTTTTTTGAGTCTATGCCAACAAGACTAGTTTTATGTCCCAAAGTAGCTTGATATACAGTCTTTCTAGAGATGTGAAATAGTCAGTGATAATCTGTAGATTTAGTTGATTTAACTTTCCATGGAGATGTTTATGCATATTTTTAAAGTTATTAAAATACAGAAATTATAGCAATGAATGTATACATTTCTTAAAAATAGTATGAATTTATGTAGTATAAAATAAAAATATAATTATAAGTGAGAAGTTTTGTATGTGTTCAGTAGTTCTGATGAGGTTTATCAGTATAGTAAATTCTAGGTAATTGTAGATTTAACTCTGTTCATTTTAGATGTTCTTAAGCAATGGTGAAGATTCATGGTCTATGTTAATTTCTAATTTTGCTGAGCCATGAAAATCAGATAACGCTCACATAGAGGGTCACTTGACCAGTGTGAGTCACTTAACAAGTGAGTAGTCTTAGTTTAGTGTGCATATTACCATGGGATTTTATTTTCTAGTTTTCTATACATATGATTTCCATTAAGGCCTTGAAGATTCACTTAATGTTCTTAATTATGTATAGGGCATTTTACCATTGAAATTACATGTTTTTAAAGTATTCGAGAATTCACAAAAGTCTTGAAAGATATTTCTTGTGAAATGCAAATATTCTTATATATCCCTGTTGTTTCAAACCTAAGCACTGACGTTGCTAATTATGGTGATGCTAACCATTTATAAAATTGGTTTGATTAGGTTAATTATAAAACTAAATCTGAGCATACTTCATGAAGTTTTTTCTAAATAGTTGACCGTCCGTTATTTCCATAATATAGAAAACTCTGAGAGTCTAAAATTTATTTTATTGTGATGACATTTTGTAGTTTAGATTTATGACCTAGTGTTAAATGTAGATTAGAATTTGGAACGTGTGGGGTTTAAAGTTTTTTTTAAAAATTGTGCTGTGCAAATAGGAAATGTTGGGATTGCATAAAGGAGCTAAAACTTACTTTTGGAAATGAATCTTATTCATATTCATTTTCTAATATGAGCACTTAATTTTAGTTAAATAAATGTGTTTAATTAATGGAAATTTAAATTGTGTGCAAGGAAATTATGAAATTTTATCTGATTTTAGGAGGTGATAGCAAAATATTGCCAAAATCATCTCTCTAAAATAGCTTATTGCCAATTAAAATCTTTTAATACCTCCCTTCTGCTTTTAAGACAGTGCCTAGTTATTTAAAATGGCACAGTAAGGTTTTTCATTCTCGGATTTCATTGCCTCTGATTTTTCTCTCTAAGAAGCTTTCACTTTGTCTTACAGAACCATTTTAATTTCTCAAATATACTGAGCCTCTGCACAAATTCTCACTCCTTAGAAATTTCCTTTTCCTTATTTTCACTGTTAACTCATCATTCAAGTTTTATCTTGGGTTACCCATACCAAGAAACATTCCTTGCCCTTGTTCTTTTTCTTCATCCCCATATTGTCATAGCACTGAATCATAGCACTTGCTCATTGGTTTATGTGTCTACTTTCTCATTGGTTGTACAGTTTTGGAGAAAAAAATGTTTTCCATCTGATCTCAGTACTTTCTGCTGCCTGGAAAATACCAGATTTCACATGAGCTTTAAAAATCTTAGCACATTAAGATCAGTAATAAAAATCATGAAGGTACTTAAGGTATTTGAAGTTACTAAGTTCTTTAATGTTTCTGAATTTGATTATGAATTCTTCTTTAATGTTTCTGAATTTGATTATGAATTCTGAGGTTGTGGACTCTTGGTTCATGGAAGATTTGATCTAGAATATATTTCAGCAAGACTGAACTGCAAATCCTATACATTACATGTCTTCCTTTGAATGTGCACACATGCATACACAGTGAAGCCTGCTTTCATATGTTTTTTTTTATGAAACATAATATCTGTTTTCTGGTATTAATAGAATAATAAAATACCTGAATTCTAAGAAAGCATAGAAGTTATAATATATAAAGCTTCTCAGTTTTGTTTTTTTGGTGAGCTATAACAGTAAATTTCAATTCTTAGTTATATCTGACTTGCCCTCTTATAATTTAAAATGATTTCCTTTTGGAAGTTTGATTATGCATGTATCTGCTTACCAAAGCCTTTTCCTGAAGTCCTATCTAAATCGCATCCCTAGTGATTTTCTCTACCCTTACTTTGCCTTATTGTTTGTTTGTAACCCTTACTATCCCTGACATTTGACATTTCACTAATAAAAAAGTATCTGTATAGTGTTTAGAATAGTGCCCGGCTTATGAATATATAAATTTTTGAATGAAAGATATAACATTCTTTTATTTTTATATTAAATCTGATACTTTATAATATTTGCCTATTCCTAACTAATCATTTTTTTAGCATTTTTGGCAGCTGGCGCTATGATGAATCTTGACTCTTAGCTGGAAGTCAAACTTCTAGCTAGAGAGTAGCCAAATCTCAAGGTTTTTAAAGATTATTATTTTAAAGTTACCTATCTGAAACTGCCTAGGAATTAAAAAAACAAAACAAAAAGCCTTGAGTACTCATCTGACTACTGGCCTGTGTCAATTAAGAGTCTTTAGGCACTTATTTTAAAAAATACTTTATTTTTCTATCATATGTAATTAATTCGAATATTACCAAAAACTACTAAATATCAAAAAAGTATCTTTCAGTGTCATTGCTAAACAATAGGCTTATTCTTCTCGTCTCCAAGTATGTACCATTGAATTAGTACGTTCATGTGACATAAATCTTTATATTTTTCTCTGTCAGGCCTTAGATTTTAGTGATGATGAAAAGGAAAAAGAAGCCAAACACAGAAAAAAATACCGCGTTCAAGGCCGGAAAAAATTAAGATCTCAACTTAATGAATCAAGTGAGTAAATGCAACATATAGTAATTAAAAAAAAAAAATCTTTGCTTACATTTATATAAGTTCATCAGTAATAAAACTGAAGAAAACTTCTGGGTTTTCTTTTTTACCTCCTTCCGTCCAGCTAGCATTGAGGCATTTTGTAGCATGGGAAATGGTGGGAGGGTCACGCAGAATATTCAGGGGCGGTTTTTTAAGCTTGAGCGTGTGGAAATGGCTTGTAGAGGGGAAAAGCACCCCACCCTGTTACGGTTATTGGTGCTCATTAGCACTTTTTCTTAAGAAACCTAGTGGCTTCCATATTTAGAAGTAAATGATATGATACTTAATATCTAACTCAAAAGTATTTTTTAACATTTGTTTTATTATACCTTTTCTGCTTTTCTGTTTTCTTTTTCCTTTTTCCTTCTTTCTTTCTTTTTTTTTTTTTTTTGGTACGTTCCCCTAGAGAGAACTGAACCCAGGACTCTCTGGTCTGCAGGCCAACGCTCCAACTGCTGAGCCAAACCAGCCAAGGCTCTTTTTACTTTTTTATTTTTCTTTATTTTATCCTAACCCGAGGACATTTTTACATTTATCTTCAGATAGAGCAGGAAGGAGAGGGGGAGGGAGGGAGAGAGAGAGAGAGAAACATTGATGTAAGAGAGACATATTGAGTGGCTGCCACCCACACGACCCCAACCAGGACCGGGAACAAATTGCAACTGAGCTACATGCCCTTAGTGGAAACTGAACCCGGGACTCTCTGGTCCGCGGGCCAAACTGGCCAGGGCTCTTTTTTTGTTTTTAACTAAACCTTTTATAAATGTACACGGAGTTGTAAGAAATAATACAGAGAAATCTTATATGCCCATTACCCAGTTTCCTACAGTGGTAACATCTTGCAAAACTATACAGTAAAATATCACAAGCAGGATATTGACATTGGTACAGTCAAGATATAGAACATTTCCATCACAGGAGAAGATTCCTCATGTTGCCTTTTTAGTCACTCACACTTTCCTCCCTCCCATCTCCTCCTCAACTCCTGGCAACCAGAAATCTGTTCTCCATTTCTATAATAATTGTCATGTCAAGAATGCTTATATAAATGGAGTCATACAATATGTTAGCATTCAGAATTGGATTTTGTCACTGAGCATAATATTCTGAAAATTCATCTAGATTGTTGTATGTGTCAAGTTTGTTCTTTTTTATTCCAGAGTGGTATGTGAATATATACCACAAGTTGTTGAACCATTCATACATTGAAGGACATCTGGGTTGTTAACAGTTTTTGGTTATAGGAATAAAGTTGCTTTATACATTGTGTACAGGTTTTTATGTGAACACAACTTTTCATTTCTCTGGGATAAATGTCTAAGAGTGGAGTTGTTGGATTATATGATGGTTGTATGTTTAGTTTCTCAAGAATCTGCCATACTGGTTTTCAGTGTGGCTGTACCACGTTACATTCCCATCACCAATGTGTGAGTGACTGTATCTCCACATTCTCACCAGCATTTGGTGGTGTCACTGTTTTTTGTTTTAGCCATTCTTGGAGGTATATAGTGATATCTGTGATTTTAACTTGCATCTTCTAATGGCTAATGATACTGAACATCTTTCCATGTGCTCATTCACTATCTCTAAACCTCTTCAGTGATATATTCGGTCATGTCTTCTGTCCATCATCGAATTGTATTTCTCTTTTTTAACTCTTAAATTATGAATTTATACATATTTCTGTCAGTCTTGACTGTATTTTCATCCTCTTGAAAGGGTCATTTGCAGAACAAAAATTTTTAATGTTGATGAACTCCAGTTTGTCAGTTTTTCTTTTATGGAGTCTGAGAATTTCTTGCTTACACCTACATCCTAAAGATTTTCTCCTATTGTTTTTTCTATAAGTTTGTAAAATCACTTTAGGTACTCTAGTTACTTTGCCTTTCCGTATAAATTTTAGAATAATCTCTATCTTGACAAAAAGTCTTGCTGGGATTTTGTTAGGAATTGCATTAAATTTGTATGCATATTAGTTGGGAGTGAATTTACATCTTAACTGTATTATTGCATTTTCAGTTCTAAAATTTCTATTTATTTGTATTTTGTGTTTTTTTGCTTAGATTTTCTATTTGTTTTAGTATGTTCATAATTTCTTGTTGAAGCATTTTTATGATTATTTAAAAATATTTCTCAGATAATTCTAACTTTTTGTCATCTTGGTATTGGCCTGGATTAATTTAGCTTTTTCATTGAATTTGAAATCATCTTTGTTCTTGGTAGGTGAGTGAAATTTTAATTGAAACCTGGACATACTGGGTATTATGTTACGAGACTTTAGATCTTATTTAAATCTTCTGTTTAGCAGTCTTGTTTTTAAAACTGCTCTGTCAGGGAAAGGAAGGAGGTTGTCACATTAGTACTACTCCTACCAAGGAGGGATGAAAGTCCAGGTTTTCTTCTTCCATTGACACCTGAGCCAGGGGTGCCTCGTTACTGCTGGGCAAAGGTAGGCCTCCTCTTCTGCCTGGTGGGGTAGAAGTACCTCATTACTGTTCCCTGACAATAATGGGGTTAGCCTTGTCACCCCCAGGTGGTGATCAAAGTCCTGACTCTCCACTAGGTCTTCTCTGATGCCACCCAGTGCAAGGTGGAGGAATACTGTGTTAGCACCAGTGGAGGCAGAAGTGTAGGTTCCCATGTGATCTCCAGTGTCACTGCAGGAGGCCTGTGACTGGCTCCCTGTTCAGCCTACTCTGACACCAGCCTGGTGGGAGGTTGAGGCATCTCATTACAGATTGTCAAGGGAGAAAGTCTACGCTCCCCACTCAGCCTTTGAGAGTGTGGGCAATCATGACATCTACTTTTCTCTGCGCTGTGTGGTTGGAGTCGAGTAATTGTTGTCTAAAACTTTTCTGTCTTGCTAGGCTTTCTTTTTCCTGATTCTCTGGCCTTTGGATTCTTTAAAATTGATCATTTTAAACCTTATGCATTTTCACTACCTTGAAATATACTGAAAGTTAAAGAAAAGGCATTACTGAAATTCTAAACAGTATTTTTTGGTGTATTAAAATTAATTTTAATTTTTTTATGCTTTTTTTACTCTGCTCAAAGGTGAAGATTTTGCAGAAGTACATCAGAATTGGAATGCTCATAGCTCTGCTTCAGAGCATCCAAAAGGATATCGCAACAGAGAATTCACGCGAGGATTTCCCCGGGGTAGATACCCTCGACCTTGTCATGGCAGGCCCCCGCCTCCACAGTTCTATAACGCAGAGCACGTGGTATCTCGGGAGACTTCAGGACTGCCACCTCCGAGACAAGATCATCTTATGCCACAGTTCCCCTTTCCTCCCCCAGGGTTTGACGTGCATAATTTTTCACTCCCTCCTCCGCTGCCACCACCACCTCCACCTCCACCACCTGCGTTTGTGAACATGGGTTGGGCTGCACCCAACATGCCACCTCCTTCATTACTTCCTGGACCATACTCCCTACCCCCGCCTCCTCCCCCTCCGCCCCTGCCTCCCTCTCCCTCTTCTGGAGATGGTAATTCTTCTCATTTTGGACCTTACTATTAGGTGAATACATGCCTTTCCAGAGAAATGTAGACTTTTTATTTTATATGGGAAGGGTTTTGTTTTTTTTAAAGAAGCAATTATGGATTTAGATTTTTTAAACACTGTAAAAAACCGAATGCTTCCTTTAGTTGTAAGTTGAAATATACTTATAACCTTTGTGAAATTGTATCCATGTGAAAATTTCACTTTAGATTCGTAGGGGGAAATTCCAATGATCTCATATTTAATTTAGAGTTTGAATCCATGCCTTCCCCATCCCTGCCCAGTTAGACAGTATACACAGGTTTGATAACAAGCAGGTCTGGAGCAGCTTTCATCATGGATTAAAATACACTGGACTTACGATTATCCTGTTGGTATATCTGAACACTGTGCTGGAGTCCTATTGAGAGTCTTTAAAATAAACTATTTTTATAAACTTATGCTTTGGAAGTTGATTTTGATTGTAAGTGCAAATTACCAGTAAATTTAAATGTTCTGATTTAAAAAAAAAAAAAAAAAGTGAAAGGTACAGAGAAGGGGAAAGCCTTAAATATTGATGGAAGCTATGACTATAATTAAAGCTATACATTATCTGTGCAGATTTCCATTATTTGGGTACTATTCAGTAGACTTTACTATTTAACCATTTAAAGGAACACAAAGATTATTCACAATAAAATATATTATTCACAATAAAATGTATTTGATCCCATACTAGGAGACTATATCTTCTATATCTGTTTCATAGATTCTCACATTCCGGACACAGATGAGATACTTAAAAAGTATTTAATGAATGTCTGAATTGAGAGTTTTTTGTGGGTTTTTTTTCTTCATTTTTATCCTCACCCGAGGGCAATTTCCTATTTTTTGTTCAGATAGAGTGGGAGGGAGAGAGAGAGAGAAACACCAATGCAAGAGAGACACGTCTAGTGGTTGCCACCCACACGGCCCCAACCAGGGCCAGGGACAAACTGCAACCGAGGTGCGAGCCCTTCGCAGGAACCAAACTCGGGTCTCTAGACCGCAGGCTGATGCTCTAACCACTGAACCAAACCGGCCAGGGCTGAATTTAGAGTTTTTAATCAAATGACCAGTGAGTGTTATTTTACATCCTGAAACGTAAGGAAAATTATGGAATTTAAGAAATAGGAGAGATCTTGGAAGTAGTCTAACTAGTCTTCACTTAACAAATAAGGAGAGCCTAACTAAGGGTTCCAAAGTGTTAAGTAACAACTCAGTGAGATGGCAAGGAATTGAACCTAGTTTTCTTGATTCTCAGATCAGCACTTTCTGCAAAAATGGCGCTTCACAGTCTCCTTGACATTCTTAGAAAACATTTGTATGCATATCGGAGTAATCTGGAGACCATTCATCACAAGCCCATAGACTCTGGTTGCATTGAGGGCCCTTTTCACTGCTCCATGGGCTAAGGGGTCTCTGCAGGGTTCTTGGGGTGCAAGTTAAGAAGCTCTTGCTTTGGTATACACTGACTTTATCATGTGTCATACTCGATTACTCTTTCTTGAAATGTTTTTGTAGCTTCTCTTTAGGAGTTATAGGTTTTTCACAGTCTTTTTCTGGATATTGTCAGAGTTAAATGAGATTATATCTAAAAGCACTAAAAGCAAAACTTTTCAGTAAGAATGGTAAAAGTAAGATGTTACCAACTGGTGATAGTAAATCATGTTGCTTTAGTCACCATGGAATTAAAAAAATCTCTGAACCTCTGTAGCTCAGGTACAGGTATCTGACAGCAGAGCTCAATAATACCACTTGATATCTACTTTCAATTAAGTTGCTACCTTAAACACTTAGATTTAATTTGCCTTCTTCCTTATATTTAATTCAGGGTTTTTGAAACTTCAGGGTGCCTGGAAATCACCTATAATTATTACCCAAGTTTTGGATAGCTTATTAAAAATGCACATTCTTGGACTTTATCCCGGGTTCAAATCCAGTAAATCTAAAATGAGATTAGGAAACTTTTGTTGTTGTTGTTAATCCTCACTCAAGGATATTTTTCCATTGATGTTTAGATAAGAGTGGAAGGGAGGAAGGGAGAAAGAGAAACATCAATGTGAGAGACAGAGACATTGATTGTTTGCCTCCTACAAGACCCCAACCAGGGCCAGGGGTGGAACCTGCAACCCAAGTACATGCCCTTGACCAGGAATTGAACCTGAGACCCTTCTTTCAATGGGCTGATGCTCCAACCACTGAGTTAAACCTACCAGGGTTGGGAAACTGGATGATTCACTTCACGGTTTATTCTTAGTCTGTATATATTTCAGCATAAATACACTACTACAGCTTCTTGGCCATTCACTCTGGAACTTGAGGAAGTACTGTTTGGAGGAGTGATGAGGATGAGGGAGTTGATAGGGAAGAAAAGAGAAATAAAACCACAGCTACTTACATTTTATATGTAGCATATTGCTTGGTTCTGAGCTGTATTTTGTCAACACATCTGTCTTCAGAGATCAGGAGTACCTATTGTCTCTTGTTAGGAAGAGAAATTTTATTTCCATCATCCCCACCCTAATCTTAAGGTGCTGTTTTTACAATTATGTGGCTCTAGATCTTTAAACTACTAGACAATGTTCTACTCACACATTTTCTCACCTCAAACGGAATTGTTTATATTAGCCTTCTATGACAAAGTAGATGGGCCTTCACATGACTGAATGTGGGTAATGCCTTTGCTTATCTGCAGTTGTAAATGTGTGAAATTAAAACTTGCCTAAGCAAAAATATTTGTTTTATTGAGATGAATGACATTGTGTCCTCTCCCTTTCTTTTACAGAAAAGATAGTGAGGCCCATGGTAGCTGGATGACTTGTCCACTTGTTAGAAGTAGCTAGTAAAGAACTGGATTGAGACCGTCTAGTGGAAACCTGGAGTGGAATGGGCAGTCTCAGAACCTAACCGAAGAGCATTTCCTAGAAGCCATGTAGTTAAGTCATAAGGATAAATACCAAGATGCAACCTTCTCCTGTGTGGTAGAGTCTAATTGACTATACTAATGGGACACATGGGAGATGGCAGGGACCTTTGTGCAGAGGTCTCCCTTGTTTGGGGGTGAAGAGGAGTATAGACATTTTCTCTCTCTTCCCACACACATTCTGAAATGTTGCTCCCTGTCCTCTAGCCCTACTACTACTTGTTAGCCACTTTTTTGTTGTTTGCTTCAAGTTGGTGAGTACTATGTACATTAAGAAATTCAAGACATTTGATGACTATGGAATAGAATCTGAGTTCTGGTCTACTATAATGTTAAACTAGTAAATAAGGTATTTTAGATTCTCAGGTGCTAAGGATAAGATTTCTTACGAATCATAATGATTTGTGGAGAGATAGAATCTCAGGCATAATGTGCCATTTATATATATTCTGTTTCAACGGTAATGGTGCCATTTGCATTCAATTTTGATCAATTTACATGAATTTTAAGTTACTAGGAATAACTGGTGTCATTGCTTTCTGCTAGTCCTTTTACACAGTGTCCTGTCACTGAGTTGTTTCCTGTTGCAGAAAAGGCAGTCCACCCCTTTGGATGACACCGCTCAGGGAATTGAAGCAGGGGAAGGGAGATTATTCCTCACATGTCTGCTTGTCACCTTTCCCAGTGGGTTTGGTTAAGGCTCGAGAAAGTGTTTGACTTAGGAACTCTTTGCATGCTCAGGGTATTTAGTATTTTTCAAAACAGTTACGTACTTCTATAATTAAGTGTTAGCGATCCTCTGAAAACTAGATTAATATTTTGTAGAGTGAATTTATGTGCTCACAGAATATGAGTTCATGAAATTCTGTTCTTACATTTATATATTTGATACCAATAATAAGCTTTGAGGTATAACTAAAAAAGGGTACTTTAATAGAATGCAAGCTGCCCTGGCCAGTTTGGCTCAGCAGTTAGAGCGTCGGCCCGCGGACCAGAGAGTCCTGGGTTCAGTTCCCGCTGAGGGCACGTACCTAGGTTGCAGTTTGTCCCCGGGGCCGTGTGGGTGGTGACCACTCGATGTGTCTCTCTCACATCTATGTTTCTCTCTTCACCCCTCTCTCCCTCCCGCTGTATCTAAAGATAAATGAAAAGCTATACTTGGGTGAGGAAAAAAAATATATATATAATGCAAGTAAAAAAATAAACAGAATTATTTATGATAATTTATTATCAGGTAAAGTTGCAGCTATACTGTTTATGATTTAATATATTTAGGGTAAAAATAAAAACCCCACATATTTGTGTTTTCTGCAGATACATTGCCAATATTCTAAAAGCTATTTTCTCTACTTCTCATTGTGTGACCTAGATTGATACTGAATTTATGTAGCAATTATGTTCCAGAAAACCAAGGAAACAATTATTATAGTATGCCCGAAATTAAAGTTGAGAAATATCTTCTTAATACCATCTATCAAACCAAAGTACTTGTTTTGAGCTGCTAGCAGCAATGTAATTACTTCTCATTTTGACTCAGTTGTGTACTCTGTACCGAAATTGTTATCATTGGTGCATTAGACATGTACAATTACTTAGTGTCTTGGAAATGAGGTACAAATTTGTGTTTCAAATTGTAAAATAATGAAAACTAATGAAGAAAAAAATCAAAATTTTCTTCTGCATATTTCAATAAAAATTTATGTATATTTTTATATATTATATATACTTATATCTGTATATATGTATACAGATATTTGAAGGCTAGTACAAAGAAAACCTAATTGTTGTGCATCTTTTATTTGGTTAGTACCTTTAACTTCTATTCCTAATGTAGGTGAAATGGGAATAAATATTACATTGGCTTATTTTTTAGTTGGTTGTATTCCACCAGCTTCCAAACAGAACAAACTGACCTTATGTGGTAAAAGCTTTTTATTTATATTGAGGCTAGATGGGCTAAACATTGTATCTAATGAGAGCTATGACACAAATAATAATAACAACAACAATAACATAAAAACAACAGAATAGGGTTTATTAGAATAGAATCCCTATTAAAATGTGATAAATAGATGATGGTGGCCTCTAATGTTTGAATGGTAATGATAAACTTCTAAAATGCTCTCTGTATCAATAGCACTACAGTGAGCAAAACCTGTAACTGCAGCAGCTCTTGACACCTTTCACCGTGTGGCTCCAGGACATTCAGGGGTGTCGCAGAAACATTCGCTTCCATCCCCCCCCCCCCCCCCCCCCCAGCTCTCACAGGTCCCTGTGCACACTTCACGCAGCATTTCATCTCCAATGGGATGTAGGACCGCCAGGCTTACTTACCCAAGCTTGCCTTAGTGGCTGGCTGATTTATTCCAAGCAAATGATTTTCTTTAACATCCGTTTTTTGAAATGTTATCATTTTTCAATTACAGTTTACTTTCAATATTAGTTTGTATTTGTTTCAGGTGTGCACCCTAGTGGTTAGACAGTCATATCTTTTACAGAGTGAGTCCCCTGATATTTTAATTACCCACCTGGCACCATACATAGTTATTACAAGATTATTGACTATATTCCTTATGCTGTACTTTACATCTTTGTGATTATTTTGTATTTTGTAGCAATTTGTACTTCTTAATCCTTCATCTTTTTCACCCAGCTCCCAACCCTGCTCCTACCTGGAAACTGTCAGTCTGTTCTCTGTATCTATGAGGCTGTTTCTATTTTGTTGGTTTGTTTATTTTGTCCTCAGTTTGGTTTTTGACCAAGTATAATTATTAGTATATTTATTGGCAACAACATAAGTTAATGAATTCTGTTTAGCAAGATTATGGCGGAAAAATATTTAAGGACAAGAAAATAACTGGAAGCTTTTAGCTTTATTGATACATTCAAATATTGTTAGTTTGAACCATATGAAATGTTGTACAAATAGCAATTTCATATGATTCAGTTTAATATATGGACTATAGAATACATCCCCGTATTTATTTTTCTTCCTAGAACATCTCCCTGTACCATGACTCTCCAGAACACATTTTGGGAAATACTGTCATAGATGATAGCTGGCAGAAATTCATGGGAGTGCACATTTCTAAGAGATACACCGTCTCGCTAAGAAGACGATCTATTAGAAGGTTATGGGGCCTGGAAGCACTATTTAAATATTTTGTATTAGGTTAGGAAACCGTTGTTTCTAACCTACACTCTGTGTTTCTTAACCTGGATTTTTTGTTTGTTTGCTCCCCCCCCCCCAATATTGTACAACCCATTACACATTTCTAGGAGAGGGCATCCATGGCTTTCCTCTTTAAAAATGTAATACTTGTCTGGCCGGTGAGGCTCAGCGGTTGAGCATCACCTATGCACCAGGGTTCATGTTCGATTCCCGGTCAGAGCACGTGCCCAGGTTGTGGGCCCGATCCGCAGTGTGGGGCACGCAGGAGGCTGCCAATCAAAGTTCTCTCATTGATGTTTCCATCTTTCTCTCCCTCTCACTTCCTCTCTCTCTAAAATCAATAAAGGGGGAAAAAAATAAAAATGTAATACCTGAAGAGAGAAAGGGGCTGAAGAGAGTCTCAAGGTTTGCTTCTTTGGGAGCAGGTATAACAATAGAAATGTTTCTGAAATTTGATAATGCACAAATCCTTTAAAAAAAAAATTTTTTTTAACAGACAGCCGGGAACATATTCACAAACCACAGTTTGGAAAACACTGAGTTAACTAACATTTCATTCTATGAAAATGTCTTTTTCATTTCTTATATAATTGTTATACCTGTAAGAAAATATTGTCCTAAGGAAATGTCCTAAAGAATGTTGGATTTTAAATGGCTCTATAGGAAAAACTTCTGAATGATTGTAGCCAGGAGTAGAGGAAATACTTAATGGTTTTAGGCATCTACACAATTTCTAGCATGTATGTTTCCACCCAATGGAGAAAGTCTTCATAATTTAGACTATAAACTGGAACTCATTCTTACACTAAAAGGGGTACTATCTTCAGCTAAACAAATTTAGTTGTCTCTGCTTTACAGAGCTCATTCCAGGTATACTGAGACAAAGGGTGAAATTTGAGTAAGTTCACCAAGTCTAAGGACATCCTACAAATACTACAAATGCTGTTACACAAGAACTTCAGAAAAGGGAGGACCCAATGGAACACAAAATGATCCAGAAAAGTTTCTGGAAGGAGAAATGGAGACTCGGACGGAATGAGACCCTCTTTCTAGGCATATCCAACTTCAGCATGTCTGCATGTCCTCAGGGTAGAAGGTTGTATATACCTCTCTCTTGTAATTGCATGATTAATTTTTGTGATAGAAAGGTAAAATAAGTCATTGCTCTTATAAAATGGATTCAATCGTCTTAGTGTTTTCATAAATTTTTTGTCAAAGAATACATCTAGATACTTTTGCATGTAGCCGTGGGAACTGGGTGGACACTTAAAGACTGTTCCCATTGTGGGTAAGCGACATTACCCCTTATAAAATACTCGTTGAAAAAGTTTTATTTCTGTGAATGCAACATGAAATACAAGATTTCAGTTCTCGTAGAGTGCTCTACTGACATTGCCATAACATTCATGACATTTTATTGTAATTAATTGTATTGATCTTCCCTGTAGATATATACAATAATGTAGATTGTATATCTCCTTGAGGACCAGTCCTATTAGATCATGTATTTCCTTACTGCTACCATACAAAAGGTATTTATTTCAGTGACAGTAATCAAAAACTTGTTTCCTGATGCTTTTTACTGATTTTATAACCTGTGGGATTCTCATTTGTATATCTAGAATTTAGTGGTCTTTATTTTGCTGATTTCAGATGAATACCACAAGCATTAGTGATAATTCTTTTTAATAACGACAGTATTTCTCAGGGTATCAAATATCTACTGTGGCACAGATTTTCAGGTCAGTGATCTTTTTCAGTTTAATGATCTTTTTTCTTGAGATAAAATACAGACTTTAGATATCAAAATAGGGCTGTCAAATGATTAAGAATGACAAAACTGGGTTTTTTGGATTGATCTCTATATTCGTCATCCAAAAGGCTGGTATTCATCCTTCTCTAGCCATAAACATACCTTTCAGAGAGCTGGTTTCTAGATAGCAAAGAATAATGGAATGAGTGTGTGTGTGTGTGTGTGTGTGTGTGTGTGTGTTTGTAGATATATATATATATATATATATATATATGTTTCCATGGAATTTAAAGTTAAAGACTTAAGAAGAGAAGACGTAGTATTCCAGGAGATACATGCTTTTTTCCCTCCGAGTTTTCTCTGCTTTGTAAAATAGCTTCAGGGTGAGGAAGTCACTTGAGGCCGTTCACTAGATTTACCCAGAAGCATGAAAACACTAAAAGCACAAATCTGTAAATCTTTTGTAGCAACTGACAATGAAGTACATGCAATTTGCTGTTATTACTTCTTTTGATTAACCACCTTAGTGAAATTGAGGTTAGAGAGCCATTGAACTTTCATCTACTTGTTTATTCAACAATAATAAACACTTGTTTTGTGCTTCTTATTGGCCATGCATTTGATGCTGAGGTTACAACCCTAGAGTGCATTAGCAGGAACACAAAAACAAGGGCACCAAAGGCTAGCATACAATACATGTTTGTACAGAGAGGTCAATTCTACCTTAGCTGGGCATGGGGAAAGGAAACAGGGAATAATTCACAGAGAACATGTTCTGGAGCTGGTTCTTCAAAAATAAGGGATAAGAGAAAAAATGTGGAACTATAAAACAGCTAAGTTATTTTGAGGACCCCCGGGCAGATTGATATGATGGATGTGGAAAGGAGGAAACCAATCCCAGAAGCTAGCAACTGAAGGCCAGGCCATGCTTTGGGGGCCTAAATGAGCCGCCCTCACCCCGTGGTTTCACACTGCGTTAGTGACATTCGTTTCTCTTATGGAATTATCACTATCTGAAGAATGAGTAAGAGGGAAAAAATGGAACGAGGCAAATTAGGAAATTATTGCTGAAAACAATGCAGGAGAGTGGTGATGATATACTGCAGTGGTTCTCAACCTTCCTGATGCCGAGATCATTTAATACAGCTCCTCATGTTGTCTGTGGGCGCATCTGCATGTGGGCGGACCCGCCTGGAGACGGAGAGAGGAGCGGCGTCGGTTCCGAAGACCATCGGAAATATGTGTTTTCCGATGGTCTTAGGTGACCCCTGTGAAAGGGTCGTTCGACCCCCAAAGGGGTCGCGACCCACAGGTTGAGAACTGCTGTACTGGTGGTTGAGATAGAGGGTGCTTTTGATGATAGAAATTTCAGGAACATGAATTGGCAGGACTTGGCAATGAAAGGGAATGGGTAGGGAAGACAAGTCATCTGGAGTGACTCAGGTTTAGAGTTTGAGGGACTAGGTAAGGCGTCAGTCCCTGAGAAAAGGGATCTATATTGCATGGTCTGTCTTAATTGCCACAACAATTTTGTGAAGTAGGAAATACTATTACAGTTTTATAAAGAAGGAAAACAAGGCCTTGCAGGGGTTAAGGACTTTATCTAACTTCTTACAGCCAGTAATGATGAGTCATATTGAATATAGTTATCTGATTCTAGGATCTGAGCTTGGAACCACTATTCTAGGCTGCCTCACAAGGCCATGATAAGCCACATTTTTGAAGTTAGAATTAGAGGAATATAAAGAACTGTTACAACAAAAATAAAGAAAATAAAATCATTGCATTTATGTTTAAGGAGGCATTAGTGCTGAGAAATTCTGCTAGAAAATTATCAGCACGTATTTAATACCTACACATGCCCTGATATAAGGGCAGAAAGATAAACACTTGAACAAAAATAATTCAAGGTTAATTCAATGATACAATTTTCTATTCATCCACTTACAATTTTTATTTATTTCTTGCAAGATTTCATAATGGGAATACTTGTTACAGCAGTTACGTAATTAAGCTACAATATTTCCAAGAGTTTTATTTATGTACGCTCCATGGGTTAATACTTCATAACATTCCTGTACCTATTAAGGTAATTATTTGGGAATGTAGATTTAAATTAGTTGTAAATCAGTTATTTTAAAAATTGATGTAAAATAGGCCCTGGCCCGGTTTGGCTCAGCAATGAGAGCTGAATCCTCTTTCCTCCCTCTCTTTTCTATAGATGTTGATCCCTAATACATACTTAGTATTTCAAACTCCATCTCAGTTTTGCTTCAAGAGAGCCCAATCTGTGACACCTCAGAAAGCCTTCAGACTACATGTCCATCCCAACCTGTGCTCAGTGTCCTAGGACTGTTCTCTTTAGATAGTGCTTTTATTTAAACCCTGGCGCTTCACCCAGCTGGTGTGGCTCAGTGGTTGAGCATCAACCCATGCACCAAGAGGTCGCCAGTTCAATTCCCAGTCAGGGCACGTGCCCAGGTTGTGGGCCTGATCCCCAGTGGGGAGCATGCAGGAGGCAGCCAATCGATGTTCTCTCTCATCGATGTTTTCATCTCTCTCTCTCCCTCTCACTTCCTCTCTCTCTAAATTCGATAAAGAAAAAATTATTTAAAAAAATAATAAATAAAACCTGGTGCTTTGCCCTGGCCAGTTTGGCTCAGCAGTTAGAGCGTTGGCCTGTGGTCCAGAGAGACCCGGGTTCGGTTCCTCCCAAGGGCATGTAACTCAGTTGCAGTTTGTTACCGGCCCTGGTTGGGTCGTGCAGGTGGCAGCCACTCGATGTGTCCCTTTCACATTGATGTTCCTCTCTCTCTCTTCTCTCTCTCCCTCCCACTCTATCTGAACAAAAAACAAAAAAATGTCCTCGGGTAAGGATAAAAAAAAAACAACCACCTGGTGCTTCATTTGTGCACCCCCTTTGCTTACTCAAAGATGTCACTCGAGTGACATCTACTCAGGCTTCTGCCTGTACTGATTAGTGACAACTGCTCTTGTCAAAGTCATCAGTCACCTCGACAAGGCAACTACGATGGTTGAATCGCAGCCTTCACCATACTTCTTTTCATGGTTGATAATCTTCTACCCTTGACACCTTTTCTACTTGGCTTCTAGGATATCAACCTCTCTTGCTTATCTGCCTCACATCACACTTTCTCAGATGGACCACTAATTGCACGATTCCCAGAGATGACATCTACTCAGACAAAAGTACAAATGATGTCTTCCAGAGTTGTGCAGGGAGGTGTCTCCACTTCTCAGTCTCTCTTTGCGGTTTGTTCTCTGTCTGACTCGGTGTAGTGGTCCCACAAGGCTGTGCCCTTGGTGCATTTCTGTTTCCTAAGTTCGCTCATCTCTTTTCCAGACTTTGCTGAGACTCCAAAGTCCACAGACTACCTGATATCCTCACATGTCAAACCTGAGCTTTAAACTTTTACTCCAAGCTTGCTCGCTGGAGTTTCTGCCTTTACAGTTGATGACAACTGTGTTCTTCAGTTGCTCAAGCCTCAGCCACCTGATCCACAACAAAACCAAATTGAAAATTGAGGATTGCATATTACTTTTATTTTATGCTCAGACATGAGAAGGGAATAGTGGTGGTTAATATAGAGAATTAGCCCTGGCTGGTTTTGCTCAGTGGTTAGAGCATTGGCCCACAGACCAGAGAGTCTTGGGTTCCATTCCAGTCAAGGGCACATACCTTGGTTGTGGTTCAGTCCCCAGCCCTGGTCAGGGCCATACAGGAGACAACCAATCAATGTGTCTCTCTCTCATCCATGTTTCTTTTTCTCTCTCTCATTTGCTCTCTCCCTCCCACTCTGTCTGAAAGTAAATGGAAAATCATCCTTGGATGAGGATTTAAAAGAGAGAGAGAGAGAGAATTAACCTGCTTTTCAGTTTTCTTGGGTTATCGCTGAACTTGAACATTTTAAATGGGCTGACAAGGACCAGAGATATTTACCACCTGCTTCCCCCCCCTCCACTGATAGCCATTCCTTCTTCCCTCGACTCTGATAGTCATCAGTTTGCTTAACATCAAATTAATCTTTCAGCTTTATATCTAGAAGAATATATTCAATACTTGTCACTTTGAAAAAAAACAACAAATTGTGGCTAATAGCCAGAATCACATCCAGAAATACACTAAAAAAAGGGGGGGGGGTAGGGAAGGGGGGAGAAATTTTTGCAAGATACACTTAGATATTTTTAAGGAGCTTTTGAAAATAATTTCTGGGGTTTAACTTATAATATGTGAAAAGAAACACAATTTCTAGTTACTGCAGAAGGGAGAAACAAGCTCGTGCAACTCTATCAATTGTAAGCCTTTTATTCGTTTTCTAAATACAAATAAATTCCTAGAAATTGTGGTTTCTGATTTCTGGGACCACAGATATAAATACATGTATAATAAAATGGCCAGAGCTCATCAACTGTGGTTTCAAAAATTCCATACCAGAGTTGAAGATGATGGAAAAGAAAGTAGAAAAACCAAAAGCAAAACTAAAAGTCCCCTTAAAATCTGTAGAAATCCACTGAAACACACATGTAGGACGTGTGCTTGGCTTAGATTCCAGAGCAGTGAGAGAAGAGACAAAGCCCGTTTACCATGCAAGTTACTTTCAAAGTTACGTTGGTTGAATTGGCAAATGTTACCGTGGCTGATGATGGTGACAGCAATCTGCCAGCCTCATCGGGCATTCTTTCATATAGGATAGTTTCCATGGAAACCCTGCGTGCACGTACTGTAAGTTCTGGCTGAGTAAATAATGGAAAGCAGTCTTCTTCAATGATCTCCTGATTTGCATACTCAGCAGGTAGGATGCCACCTCACCTATCTGCAATGAAGAACGATGAAATGAGGGACGTGAAAAAGTCAAGATCTCATCTCTGGATTTAAAAGCACATTTTGTGTGAAGAAATTATCTTTTCATTTTAACTCAGATCAGAAGATCAGACAGATATCACTGGCCATGATACCTCACCTTGACCCTATTAATAGGCCATTCTCACACTCACTGAGGATGGCAGTAACCTCTAAACATATACACGAGTGTGATGTGATCCTGAGAAACACCTTTCTATGAAATTGATGTCAGTCATTCCCCTTCATACCACCTGCGTTCTTTCTGTCTGTCCCGCTGTTATTCTTTATTCTCTAACTCATAGAAAAAGACTTTAAGTAAGTATTAGCCTCACCATAAGAGAACTTTTTTTCTTCCTAGACAAATTGAAGGAGAAAATAAAGAAAGTTTAATGAATGCAAAGTAAATACTTATACCTTTGTTCTCCTTCCCCAAAATGAATAGCAAGTGTAGGTCAATGTTTCAGGACAGTCTAGCCAGGTAGTGTCAGCTTTTTAACCATGAACTTATTTTAAGCATTTCTTTTTGAGGTAACTTATGTAAAAATTATAAATTTTATATTGTGATAGGAAATAAAAAGGCAGGGGGTAATGAAGGGAGAAGAAAGAAGTATGCTTGCCCTGGCCGGTTTGGCTCAGCGGTTGGAGTGTCGGCCTGCGGACCAGAGAGTCCTGGGTTCGGTTCCCGCTAAGGGCACATACCAAAAAAATATATATATATGCTTGAATTGTTTATGAAAGAACTGGTTTTCCTCTAGTTGTATTCTCTCAGCTCTTGCAAGCAAGTTGCTACTTGGACAAAGAGAAGGTGGAAAGGAAGGCATCCAAACCTTGTGTGGTTGGAGTTGTTTTAATGAAAAGCTTTATCCACTCTAAACAGAAATGTCCTGGAATGAGATTGGCACAGATAGAGAGTTCTAAATAATTTATTGTCAACTTATAGAAAGATTTGGGTAGAGAAAGGAGGGAATGAAGTCCTATGTCTTTCTTTGCCTCGTTTCATTAAGGAACTGTAACCAAAGAAAAAGACAATAATCTCTTTTCTTGTGAGACTCTAAGCTGAAAAAGGAGGGACTCCACAGATGAGCACCAATGATCTCTTTAGGATAAATGTGTTTGCCTCTGCCACCCAGTGCCCAAAGTCAGTATTTGTTGAGTGAATGAATGAATGTATGAATGATAGAAGAAATCAGCTTATATTTTTGCTTGTTACTTTAATTGAATATATCTTATGGACAATATCCATTACACTTTAAAATCCCCTTATTTCTTTTTTATTACCATGTGAAGAATAATGAAGAAAAAGCCTTATTTATTGTCTTTTTTTTTATCCTCACCTGAAGGCATTTTTGCATTTATCTTCAAATAGAGCGGGAGGGAGAAAGGGGTGAAGAGAGAGAAAGAAACATCGATGTGAGAGAAACACATCGACTGATTGCCACCCACACGACCCCAACCGGGCCGGGGACAAACTACAACCGAGTACGTGCCCTTAGCGGGAACCGAACTTGGGACTCTCTGGTCTGCAGGTTGATGCTCTTACCAGAACACCAGAAGACATGCTTAAAGAAAGGAAAGGAGGGAGGGAGGGAGAGAGAGAGAGAAAGAGAGAGAAAGAGAAAGAGGTTATCACTTGCCTTCTGTACATGCCCTGACTGGGAATCAAAGCAGCAACTATTTGGTGCATAGGATGACATTTCAACCAACTGAGACACTTTAGCCAGACACTTATTTATTGTATTAATTGTAAAGACTTGTTGATTTATGAAATAATTTGGGGGCAGTTTAGTAAGAAGCTAGGACAGTTCCCTGGCAAGGGTAATGAGGAAAACAGGCAAATGATTAGACAAATGGTCAAGTAAATTATAGCCAGCTAATGACTCCCAAGATTTTATTTTTCTTAACCATGGACACTTAGGAGCAAATAGCTTACACCTTCCAGACCATGCCCAGACCTGCCTTGGTTACTTTCCAATGATATTCTTTGAAGGTGAAACTGACCAGAGAATAACCTAATCCCTCTATACACTCATTTTGATGCACCAGCATATCAAAAAACACAGCTGAAAAGCTGATGAATATTCTGATTGAGATCTCCCCTAAAATTCCCCTTTAGAAAACAGATAAAAATCCTCAAGACAAAGGATGATAGGCATGCTCTCCCTTGAACACACCTGCACACCCCCCACCCCCTTCTTTCCTCAGGTGTGTATCTTTGGTGTCTTTCTTCTAAGCTCTAAATGTTCTTCTAAACTCTAAGACTTGAAACCAGGAGAGCAACTGGCAGTGGCAGCTTGTCCTGGGCTAAACCTCTGAATCTGTCTCCAAGTGCCCTCCTTTGCCTTTGTAACTTGTTTACTGAGTCCATGCAGCCCAGTGTGGCTCACTTCTTCTGCCTCTGTGACTTTCTTTCCAAAGGACGAAAGCAGCCTCACCTAGGCTCACTCCGGTTGCTGTGATCTTGCCTTTTTTATCCTAAGCCCTTCCTTTGTTTAACTGCCCCCAGCTTTAATAAACATACTCTCAAAATCATCTGGACTCATGTCATGAAATCTTTCCTGCACAAATCAAGAACTCACACATTCCAGACCATGCTGGGGCTTACCCGCCTCAACTAGGTCCTTTTCCACTGACGATATGAATGGGATGTGTTAATTGAATGGAATATAGATTGGTATAAATCTTTAGCAATTATTTCCTTAAAGTATGACAGACTTTATTATATTGAACTTAGTGCTCGACATTTGAATATTATTTTCTTAGGAAGTGGCAGGACATTTTAATAATTGAAGGCGGGGAATAATAGTTGCTCTTCAAATGCTAATCTCTTATGTTAAGCGGTTTCAAAGAAAGAGACATGGGTATGCTCTTGGCCAATGGGTAAAGAATGGCTATTGGAAAATTTTAAGGTGTACTCCAAGCTATTATCTAGGTATTTTCATCCATTTCCTCCCCTCCTCCCATGTCCTTGTCTCATTCTTTCACAATCTGCCCCTGCCTGTAAGCAGTGACATGGACAATGACAGAGTAGAATGACATATGATATCAAAAGTCAAGGTCCTGTGACTTCAGATCCTGTGACTTCTCAGAAAGCCCATAGAGGTTATTTTCTTACTAAACTCTAATGTACGCAAATTATGATATATGTAGGAGGAAATGAAATTCCTAATCTCCACACTCAAGGGAGCTATAAGCTTTGAAATATATATAACAGTGCACTGTAACCTAGGTAAAGCATCTTGAAAATAGTATCTATTTCTGATATTTCAATTAGTGATTATCAGGGATTATCAAAGGTTGCAATAATGTCTCCAAGGAGGTAAAACTTGATTTTGGGAAAGTGAAAATTTCTTACTCTTTTTATGTACAAAGCACAGGTACATATACAGAGTTGGATACACAGTATATCTGAGGTATTACAATTTCATGATGAAAGGATTAGGAAAAAATATTTAAGAGAGATTCCTAGTGGGGATAGTAGTGGGAAAAAATGGTTAAGAAGCACTCTTGTATGTTGTACTTTTAGTTTACGAAAGGTTTTTATTCTCTCCCAGTTTCTGGCTAATGGAACACGTGGTAGAGCGCTAATAGCCCCATGGGAACCAATTTTTAAAATAGTTGAACCAAGGCAGGGCTTTCAGATAAAAGCTTATTTGTAGAATGCTCCTAGATCAAAGTGAGATCACATTTCTCTGAATTGAAGTCAGTTCACTCTTCAAGATGGCCTCAGCTTGAAGGAGAAAGAGAACAAGCCTGTCGTGAGAGCGAAGGCGCAGAGGAGCACCGTGTGCCTGGGCTCAGCGTGGGTGTCGCACAGGACACCTCGTCCCTGAGCACAGCCTGGCCCTGGGAGGGCAGGCAGAGCGTCCTGCGTCCGGGCTCGGTGGTCCCCACTCCTAGCAAAATGGCCCAGAGAGTAGCAGGATAAGCCACTTTTCTTAGAAAAGGTAGGTGAGGAAAAATACTCTGAAGTGTTTCTTGTGAAAATACGGGAAAAGGAGGGAGAATTCTCGCTAGCAGGTAGTACTGAAAATCAAAATGAATTCTGTCCACTTCTTGTGCCTAGTTTGCTGATGAGTAGATCTTTATTTTGGAGTGACATTTATAAATAGTCGTCTGACACAGGTTTAAGATATTTTTATATTTCTCTCTAAATGTTTCAGGAAACATAAGATTTACTTTTTTTTAAAAAAAATTAAGTTTTAAGTAAAATAAATAATTTTATCTCACTTTGAAACTGAAATCTTATTGATTGATATTGAGATGAGGAACACATAGAAGAAAGGAAAAAACAAAAGAATGAAAAGGAGGAAAAACATGAATATTTACTCTTCATGCTTTTTCAGTAATTCTTTCTAGCCTTAGTTTTGATTACTGCGGAGAACGGGAACTCTAGACAGTGCTGCCCAATGGAACTTTCTGCTGTGGTGGGAATGATCTGTATTTTCTGCATTTTCTAACATGTAGCCACCAGCTACCTGGGGATATTGAGCCCTTTAAGTGTGGCCAGTGGGACTGACGAATTGCATTTACATTTTATTTAATTCCAATTAATTTAAATTTATATAGCTGTTTGGAGCTAGTGCCTACCATACCAGTCAAAGAAACAGCTAGAGTACGAGGATGTGTGTATATTCAACTTTAATTTACACAATCGAATTACTTAGTCTGAAATACTGTGATAGCACTGGCACTTCATTGTGAGTTTTCCTCATTCTGTAGATTGAGGACCCCAGGCTAATGCCGTGTCTTCTGCTAGGACGGCCGTCAACAGCAGCACCCTTGCTCAGAGTCCAGAGAGGCTTCCTGAAGGTGTCGTTAATGCAAGTGCATTGATTAAGTGTGCATTTCTTAAATCAAAACTGAAGTCCTATGAATGGCTAAGCTTAATATTAGAGAATATTATTATTGACATATTTAAATGAAACATGCAATTTAGAACAAAACATTAACAAATAAAAATTTCAAGGTATAATTGGCAAGTTGTTTATTATATCTTTTCTTATTCATAAACATTACTCAAGCTTAATCCCCAACAGGAACTGAATTAAAGCTTGCATTCACTGATAAGACCTAGCAGCCCATTATTGAACATTGAAAACTATGCATGTTTTCCACATGTACTAAAGGACTTAAGATAAATACAAACCAGACATGTGCATGTATTTTATTTATAAAATGAAATATACTTGTATGGTCAAAGACAAGTACATTTTAGTTTTCATTTTCATTTTTATTTTTTATTTAATGCCTTGGCCAGTGTTCTCAGTGGTTAGAGCATTGGTCCATGCACCAAAGGGTAGCCATTTTGATTCCCAGTCAAGGGCATGTACCTGGGTTGCAAGTTCAATCCTGGCTCTGTTGGGAGGCATGCAGGAAGCAACCAATCGATGTGTCTCTCTCACACCGATGTTTTTCTCTATATCTCTCCCTCCTTCCTTCCCATTCTCTAAAAAATCAATGGAAAAAATATCTTTGGGTGACTAAAAACAAAAAATTTTATTTAAGATTTTCATCAATGAATAAATGAATAAAATGTGTTGAAAGAGTTAAGTAGGTATTTAATTTTGTAAAGATGAAATTTAGCTTAAAATAAAATAAAAATGCTGTACATCATGTTTATTGTCTTAAGAAATTGTCATTTCCAATAGAAAATTACAGCAATTATAAAAGACTATCTTTTAAAGTCTAGACAGAATATTCACAAAGTAGTCAAATATTAAATAGCTAACTTTTTAAAGAATCATAATCAGTTCCAAAGTATAAGCTTCAGGTTGTGATTATTTTCCTTGTTTTCCTCCAATTTTCACTTTATTATCTAATTCTGGATAACATTTATTAAGCATTTAAAATTATATTCCAGGCACCGGGTGAAGTCCTAATTTTATAGAGGTTATCTCACTTAATGCGTATAACAGTGCTATGGTATAAGGCCTGTCATTTTCTGAATCATGGAGTAAACTGTCCCTCACAGTGATTAATTACCAAGACAGCAAATTGCAGACCTGAGGTTTGCATCAGGCCCTGCATCCGTCCAGAGCCTCTTCAGCATTTGAAGAATATGACCACACAAGCAGGAACAATAGTGTCTCCACAAACCAGCCGGTATAAAGGAGGGGTCCTCTGACAACTTGCTCTAACACATAAGAGTATGACTTATGATAAAAACAAAGATGAAGACAGATTTGTACTGAACCTAATATTTAAAACTTCAAGAGCCTATTTTTTTTTTTTGTTTTGTTTTTTTATGAGAACTTTTTTGTTGTTAATCCTCACCCAAGGACATTTTAGAGAGAGTGGAAGGGAAGGAGGGAGGGAGAGAGAGAGAGAGAGAGAGAGAGAGAGAGAGAGATTGGTTGCCTACTGCATGACCCCAACCAGGTCTGGGGATTGAACCTGCAACTCTTGGCCAGTAATCAAACCCATGATGCTTTGGTCTGTGGGCTGACACTCTAACTGCTGAGTCAAACTAGCCAGGGCTAATGAGAACTTTTAAGATTTATTCTCTTAGCAAATTTTTAAAAAATGTTTTCATTGATTTTAGAGAGAGAAGAAAGCAGAAGAAGAAAGAGAGAAACACCAATTGGCTGCCTCTTGCAGGGCCCCTACTGGAAATTGAGCTGAAATCCAGGCACGTGCTCTATGTGGGAATCGAACTGGTGACCTTTTGGTGCATGGGAGGATGCTCAACCAACTGAACCACACCAGCCAGGGCTCTCTTAGCAACTTTTAATTATACAATACAGTATCATTAACTATAGTCACCATGCTACACATTGCATCACCAGGACATTTTATAACTGGAAGTTTGTACCTGGTGACCACCTTCACCATTTCACCCCTTCATTCCTTGCCTCTGGCAACCACCAATCTGCTCCTTGTTTGTTTGTTTTGAGACTTAAAATGTCCTAATGTGTGAAAAGGCTCTGAAGCAATTATTGAGTTGTGGCTATAATTAAGTTGGATTTATTTTATGCACAATAATAGCTTTCCTGCTCATTTATACTAAATCTGCAGGAATTCCACTAGACTAGTGATCACTCTGAGGTCTGAATGACCCCTCTAAGCATCTTCATGCAACCACTGCTCTGCTATGATTCAGACAGTGAAGCTTGTCATTTCCATTGCACCGTTAATTATTTCTTGATGATCACTCATTGTGACTCTGGTTAATAAATTAATGAGCTTAGAGAGTGGGGTGAGTGGGTCTACTTAGATATGAAGGCCCATCCATTCTTGCCATTTTAATACAGATAAGTAATTTCAAAAATAAAAGTATCCACATCTTTGTGTGCCCGTGTTTTGTTATAATCAGTAAAACCAGGAACAAAAAGAAATTACATGTATGAAATAGAATAGAAAAATGTCCAATATCAACTACATTTTTTAATGCCCATTTCTACAACAGCATCTCTTTTTTTCTTTTTGCACTAAGTAGATATATTCAACTTTATTAAAAACTCACTTTTATGACATAGTAAGTCTCAAATGTGGCCTTACTAGAAACTGCAGCCTTAACCACATGTTCACGTACACACATGTTTAGGGAGCTACTGAAATCACTCTGTACTGTTGTATATGCAGAGCAGTTTGACCCAAAGGTTATTCCCTATGCAACAAGCTTACAATCTAGTTATGAATAAGCGTCTAAGAAACAAAGAAAGAAAAAATTCAAGTCAGTGCGTTACCGACTCACACTTTGATGATCACAACTGGTGTGGCTCAATCAGGACAAAGGAGTGATGCTGCTATTGTTTTAATAACAGGAAACTCGACGAAGACTTAGGTGAGTTGGAATATTGAATAAAAGGAAAACGAAAAAAAAGAAAAAACGAAACTGCCTGGGAACCTGGGAGTCATTTTTAAATTGTGGGAGATTCGGCTTAGATTCTTTGACCTCTCGGTGTTGAAACCGAACCAGGGACCTTGTCTTCCCCCTTCCCCGTGGCCTCTGCTGGCCTCATATGTGGGAGGTAAAAACAATGGGAGCAATGATCAGAAAGCAGAAGGGCGATTTTTTTTTCCCCCTTGGTGGTTTGTCCTCTGATAGATGAAAAGGGAAGAAACTGAGTTTGAAGTCACAGCCTGCAGCGGGAAATAAAGCCTGGAGGAGTTGACTCCTAAAGAAATCCCTGAAGGCCAGTTTTGTTTTTCAAAGTCTTGATCTCAGAACTGAAGCACGTAAAAAGAAGTTCAGAGTATCTCTCTGAACTAGAAAGAGAAGAACTGGTAAATAATGGAATCGGCAACAAAAGTCTGGAGAGAATGGCACCCATTTTTATTTAGGTCTTTAGTTAACTTGAAGGCTTTTTCTATACAATGATACCTTTGACTACCAAAGCTTTAAGCTGACTTGATTTGGTAAAGGTTTGGTTTTGAAAAATGGAGAAGTCCTGCTTATCTTTCATGGAGACCAACCATTACAGCGACATAAATAGGCTTCGCCCTGTTCTGGGGGCTGGGACCAATGTACTGTGGTCAGTTAAGTGGGACACACCTCATTGTACCGAACCTTTCCTAAATTACAAATTCTTCTTAAGCAAAATACAGTGATACCTCGGTTCTCGAACATAATTCGTTCCAGGAGGACGGTCGAGAACCAAATTGTTCGAGAACCGAAGCAATGAAACCCAATAGGAAATAATGGAAACTGGATTAATTCGTTCCAAGCCCCAGAAAATGCCTATTTACTGGCCTAATTTGTATATAATATGTAGAAAAACATAAGTCTCAACAAGAAATAAAAGTGTACAGTATGTCTAAGGGTTAAATTCAGTGTAAAGCGTGACTCTGTCCACAAAGCGTGACTCTCTCTCTCTGCACTCACACTGATGCCGCAAGCAAGGCGCGCTGGGCCGAATGAACGCCATTCGGCTCAACTCGGCTCATCTCGGAAGTTCGAGTTCCAAATATTTGTTCGGATTCCAAGACAAAAGTTTCTCGAATCTCCTGGTCGAATACCGATTTGGTCGAAATCCGAGGCGTTCGAGAACCGAGGTATCACTGTATCTTGAAAGCTGGTACAAAATGACTCAAGAAAGCTGAAGTTCAAGTTCTCTGTATTAATTAGTCTGCTCAGGATGCCATAGCCAAATAGTAGACTGGGTGGCTTCAACAAAAATATGTCTCTTCTTTTCTGGAGCCTGGAAGTCCAAGCTCAGAGTGCCGGCAGTTCGGTTTCTGGGGAAACCTCCTGGCGTGGACACAGCTGCCTTCTCGCTGCGTCCTCACGGGCTTCCCTCTGGGCACATGTGATGAGCGAGTGAGGTCTCTGGTGAATCTCCGTCTTCTTAGGAGGAGTCCTATTGGATTAGGGCCCCACCCTTAGAGCTGCAATTAACTTCAACTATCACCTTAAAGGTCCTGTCCCCAAATACAGACACACTGGGGGTTAGGGCTTCAATATATGAATTTGGGGGGCACAGTTCAGTTCATAACATCCTTCTACCTGATGACACTGTGCTGCTAAGTTTATTCTGATGAGTCTGTACCAGCTACACGGTATGGACAGCTTGTTCTCATAAGATAAGAACCCTCCTTCTTCTTCTTCTTATCTCATAACAGCCTCTCTCTCTCTCTCTCTCCTTCTCTCCCTCGTCAAGAGAACCAAAAATCTGACACACATATGCACACGTCACTGTCCTCTCTCTCTTTCCTCCCCATAGTACCCGGTAAAAGGATTTTCTCCACATCCTTTCTCCTGACCTCGCCTCCTCTGACTCTAGCTCACATGTTAATGCTAGATGGCAGTCAGTCCTCTGCACTGTGAAAATGTCTACAAACTAAGTGCTTCAAAAGTGCTCGTTGATATGCCAGTGGGAAGGAAAATAGTAACGTTTCAAGCTTTCTCTCTAGTCTGTCAGTGTGGCTACTGTCTTGTTGCATAATCCTAGTTCCGAATAATACATTTAAGACTTCTTAGATAATATGTAACATATATTTAGGTGACTTATTTTGTATGTATGGCTAAAAAACAAGATTAACAATCAGGAGAAAAAAATAAAACATTTTGTATGTGCACAAGGTGAAGGAGAACTTGCGATGACAAGGATCACTCTGTGTTACTGTAGCAAGAAGAGAAATGAGTTTCATGTTTGTTCTTGAGCCTCCTACATTGTAAGTGAGAGTGCTTATCAGCATCCATGGATGCAGGGAATAATTAAACCAAAAAGGGCAAGTTGAATGGGCTGCAGAAAAACTCTTATGCAGAAATGCTGATTTTCTTCTTATATAAGCATCTTTGATTACCAGTAAAGCTTAGAGATGATTAAAAGAAAAATGAAGTAAAGATTGTTAGGATACTTATGTACCTGGCTAGCAAATTGTTGAAACTCACTGAAAAGCACTGGATTTGGTGCTCAGGTATATCTAGAAGGCGAAAAGCCTTTCTTTCCTCCTAAATTCTTACTGGGTGTCCAGAAGCCACTGATATTCCTGAAACTTTTAAAAAATATGTTTTTATTGATTTTTTTAGAGAGAGAGGAAGAGAGAGAGACAAATAGAAACATCGATCAGCTGCCTCCTGCACCTCCCCCAACTTGGGATTGAACCCACCACCCGGGCACATGCCCTGACTGGGAATCGAACTGGGACCTCTCAGTCCATGGGATGGTGCTCAATCCATTGAGCCACACTTGCTGGGCTTCCTGAAACTTTTATTTGGGCATCAGTGTTCACATTGTGTAAGCTCTCTATGCAGTTTTTTCTCCAGCTGACCCTTTAACAGAGAAGCTAATCCTAAAATAAGTTTATTTATCATTTCTAGTTTCAGTTAATGAACCAGAGCACAAGAAGACTTGCATTCTCCTTTATTCCGTAAATATTTATTGAGTACCCATGTTCCAGACATCACTTTAAGTTCTAGAAACATACAATGACTAAACTGCAAACTATACCCTTAAGCTCATTGCCTAGAGTGGGTGACAGAGAAAATAATAAGTGATTTCCATTTGGTGAAATGAGTGCCTAAGTAGAAATAATTGCAAGGCACAGTGCGATAATAAAGGAGAGAGCAGAGAAAAGGCACCACAGAGGAGGTGACACTTGTGCTGGGTCCTGAAGGATGAATAGGAGTTTTCCAGGCAGAAAAAGCAGGAACAGCATGCAAAATAAGCTGCAACATGTACTAAGAGAATAATGAAGAAGCATGAGCATGAAATAGCATCTTTTTTTAAATTTTTATCCTCACCCGAGGACATTTTTGCATTAATCTCCAGATAGAGTGGGAGGGTGAGAGAGAGGGAGGGAGACAGAGAGAGAAGCATCAACAGCAGAGAGACACATCTACTGGTTGCCACCCACATGACCCCAACTGGGGCCAGGGACAAACTGCAGCCGAGGTACAAGCTCTTACGAGAACCGAACCCAGGTCTCTCTGGTCCACAGGCCGACGCTCTAACCGCTGAGCCAAACTGGCCAGGACTGAAATAACAACTTTATTTTCATCATATTCTGCTTGACTCAAGGAAAAATTACAATCATTATATCTTTCATAAATCTTATCAGTTAATCTTTAAAAAATAGAAATCAGGAGCATTTTTATACATTGTTGCACACTGGTCTTTAAGAGTGAAATTTATACTTAACATCAGAATGCAGTTCAGTTTCCTTCAAATGTTTTACAATATATTGTACTTTTCTGCAAATAACAAAGATAGACATCAGCAGTGCATCGGGAAGGAGAGGTGTATATAGGCCGGTAAGCCCTTATTATGGCACTTCCGTTAGTCTGCCCAGAAAGAGGCCGGTTCAGGGACTCGCGCTCCAGTGTGATGTCGTGAGGCTGTGTATCCAGGTCACAGTTTGACAGCTGTGGGAGGATATTTCTGCTCTGTTCTTCCCACTTGCCTTCAGGCACCCATCTGAGGGAGAGGAGCTGCTTCTGATCTGTAAACCCGAGACATCCCACTTCCTTCACCAGGGGTGAGATAGCTTGAGGTTAAAAATACATGTTAATTCAGAAATAGTCTCCTCTCTCCTGTCTATATTTTCCGTGGCTGGGTTTGAGAATTCTCTGACAAACTCGGCTGCTCTCTTCCCAGGTCTGAACGGGCAGCCTCCTGCAGTGGTTAGCTCCGCCCCAGACGCAGATGTGAACCGGGCCTGGGGCAATGTGGGAAAAGGTCTCGCTTGGCCCCAACCATAAAACCTCTGCCAGAAATCTGCCTTCGAGGTCATCGGTCCCTGACCCCACGGTAACTAAAGTGGACTTGATTTTCCATTGAGCTATGCTTCCTTTTATAGAGCTACCTTGGGAACTCATGGAAAGAAGAGGAGAAATGATTGATAGGTTTTGGGGCATTTCTCTATTTTTGGATATAATACCACCACATACTGTCAAAGTATGCTCTCCACTCCTAACTTTTGGTCACAGTCTCAGCAGGCCAGAAAGTGAACTAATGCAATAAACATTTGGGAACCAAAATTGTGTATACAGAGGTCAGAGCGATGTCGGGTCAGCTGGTAATGGGCCAGCCTTGAGGCAGCGAAGAGAAGGAATTCATTCTGAGGTTAGGAAAAATGTATCTGGTATTTGCTGAGGGTTTGGGAAAATATGAACTTATATCCTGTTGTGGGTGTATTACTTCATGCTCATCTTTAAATGACTAATTATTAAAAATTGGATACACCAAATTATTAACCTGGAAACTTCAGTCTGAGGAATTTATCTTTTAAATGTACTTGCATAAGCAGTTAAATATTCATGTACGGAGATCTTGCAGCCCTGCTTGTAAAGTTGGAAACAACCCAGATGACCATAATAGAGAAATGGTTGAAAATGGCACAATAATGCAAAGTACATTGTACAATAAGGCATCAAACATACATTGAAAAGAATGCTATTTATGTAGTCATATTTATTATGCAGAGAGTTATTTTAAAATAAAGAAGCAAAGTATAAAACATTATGTATAATATAATATTTTTTTTTGTAGAGAAAAAAGTACATGTATTGCACATTCATAAAAGTTCCAGCAAAAATATCTTTCAGACACTCAATACTACTAATAGTAGTTACATTTGAGGAACAGCTGGAGGGCGTGTGTAGGCATTTTTAAAAATCATGTACATACATCACTTTTATGATAAAATAGTTTTAAGAGCTAGGTTAGGTTGGACACAAAAAATAGTATAAGCATAATATATAATATTATACAGATTTGATTAACTAACTTTTCCTTGAAGTACTTTATCTTTGGTGACATCACTGCTAAGTGATGTGTTTCTCTCCAAAATCCTGGTCATTCCTATTTTTTCTCTGTTATTGTCTTGTCTTCCACCATCTCCTTAAGACTTATGTTGGAACTATTCTCCGTTCATCGCACAGGTTTTCTCCAGATAAACTTCTCTGCCTCGCTCCCTCTCGTTTCACTTGTCATCTTTGTGCTGATGACGCGAGGATGCATTTCTCAGCAAAGACTCCGAGTCCCAGATCAATAGATCTGATTATGCTCAAAGCCTTGTACCTCACACTTCACATAACATGCACAAAACAAAACTATTCTCTTATCTTCACATAATCCTATCTTTCTTCAATATTTCTCTTCTCAGTGTCACCAGTCAAAAACCACCAGGAGACCGTTGCAGTCAAAGTTGGGTTTGTCATTTGCTGCAGCCACGGTGGCTGACTGCTCGCACGGGCATCTCAGTGAGAGCGTGGCGGGGGGACTGGTACAGACGATGGGCTTGTGTCAGGTAATTTTGGGGAGAGTCTGCAGAATTGGCTCAGGATTGGGTGTATTGATTAGAAACAGTCTCGTAACTGAGTGTCTTATTACTTTTTATTACTTTCTGGAATGGAATGGAGCGGGGTGAATGCTGTGGTTGGTAGAGATGCAGCAATCTTTTGTGTTCCCTGGGAGAATGTAATGTTTGCTCATTTTAGTGGTTTGTGTTGTCAAATGACAAAACAATTTCATAATGAGTTTGATGCCCTTCATCCGAGGGAAAACAGTCCGTAGATTGGGGGCGCACCCGCATCATGAGCAGTGGGGCACCCGTCCTGAAGATTCTGGCAAGAGCAAGGGAGCTGTATGAGTGTGAGAAGAGGCGAGGGGAGGCAGGTGTCGGTGGCCCGGAGGCCGGGGATTTCCTTGCAAGGCTAGCAGGTTCTTGTGGAGTAAGGTAAGCTAGCTACAGCTGATTGGAAGGCTTGTGAGTGGGGCGTGCTGGTTTCCTTCACAGGTGCTTCCCGGTGGGGCAGGAGACAGGTTTAGACTTGTGACCTGCCCTGGGCCACTGGGGTGGCCTACATTTTGTGGGTCCTAATGTATGAATTAACTTTATCGGCATGGCGTTCTTGTTTTATGTGGGCTCCGTCATAAGCACGGAGGGTCTTGTGTTTGTCTTACACCAGCCTGATCACAGAGCGAACCTGTCTGATGCGGGGTTGTTTATCCAGCAGAACCCCATGGCCAGCTACTTGGCACCGTGACAGGGCGGCTCTTTCTTTTCTCACGACCACAGACCTCCTTGCCTGGGCCTGAAACCTGGGTCATCCCGGAACACCCGATCCAACACAGTCAGCCTGTCAGTAAGCTCTCTTGACTGTCCTAAATAACTCCCAGGAGTCACCGACACCTCCCTTCCCCCACTGCCCTTTTAAACATATCATTCCTTTAAAACAGTCCTTCTCAACATTGGCTGCCAGATCGGATCAGAACAGGAGGCTGTAACAAGAAACTGACACCACTTGCGTTGCTAAGAGGAGAGATTGTATCAGGGGTTCACTGCATGCATTTTCAGGGGCCCCATCTTCTAAGGAGGCAGAAGCCTTGTCACCGAACTGAACTTCGAAGAGAACGTGACTGTCTGGGATGGGCCCAGGGAACGGCAGAGAGAGGCCCTTGGGAAGGAAGGAAGAGCAGGGAGGACGACTGGGAAATCCTGTGAGCAGCTTGCGGGGCGCGTGGTATTAGGATTTGTGTCTGCCGCACGGTATCTGGCTTTCACCAGAAATGCAGTAAACGATTCTATGGAAGAGTACAAGAGATCTTTTTCATCTCTTATTACGATACAAGAAGGCAGGGTGGCAGAATTGTGACAGAAACGAATGCCAAGTGAATTAGTTATCTCGAAAAAGTGCTTTAAATTTCATTTTCGGGATGGCAGCCACGGGCCCTCATTCTAGATTGATGTCTACCCCCCGCTCTGGTTTAAACGGAAAGGATGAAATCTGTGCCTTCCTCATGGAATATGGCATTATCACTCGTTATCAACCGGGTGGAAAGTGAGGACGAAAAATAAGGGTGACAATAATCTTAATTTTGTTAGAGGCGAGGAAAACATATTTCAAATGAGAATGAATGGAGTCTTCGCTTTCAACATCCAGTCATTTGGTTATTTATTGGACAAGTACTATTAAGACTTATTATGTGCTCAAAACTACCTTGAGAGTTTAGCAGGGATGAGGACTGGGCAAGGTTCTTTCTTTTTTGTCACTGTAGTGGAGAAAAAAAAAAAATGTGTTCTCAACTTTTTTAGGTTCTCTCGGCTAAACTATTGATGAAATTGGCATAAGACAGAATAACAGGAGAAAGCCAAGTTTAATTTTGTAGCCTGGGAGGCTCACACAGACGTGAGAAGTTCAAAGACAGCCAGGCAGTTGAGGCTTCTAGATGGCATTCTGAGCCGAGAAGGGGGAGGGGGGTGTGGCTCCAAGGAAGGTATTCGCAGGAAGCTGGGGAGAACACGGTTTGGTAAATCGGTGTTTGCCGTGCTGTGCACAGGCAGTGGGACATAGGGAGGGATCCGAACCAACAGCTCCTGCCGAGCCGCCCCGGTCCATGTCACCTAGCCACACTCTTCTTCCTGGCCCAGCCTTTTTTTTTTTTTTTAATTGATTTTAGAGAGAAAGGAAGGGACAGGGAGAAAGGGATAGAATCATTGATGAGAGAGAATATCGACCGGCCGCCTCCTGCATGCCCCACAGTGGGGATTGGGCCCACAACCTGGGCATGTGCCCTGACTGAGAATCGAACCAGCAACCTCTTGGTGCATGGGTCCATGCACAACCTCTGAGCCATACTGACCCGGCTGGACCAGACTTTCTATCTAATTATTTAGGTAGTTAAGGGAAAGATATGAAGCTCTTCCTGAGTCTTTGGCCTTAATTGTCTTCAGCTCAATAATTCACATGCCAAAGTGGCACATTTAGGGGGAACTTGTTCTGAACCCGTTCATAACATGCCTTCTTCTTAGAATTCAAATTATCTGTCTGTTTTTTTTGTGTGTGGTGTTTTTTTTTTTTTTTGCCTTATAATTTGTGGAAGCTGTTAAAGACAAATGACAATGCTTAAAGTATGCTTGAAATATCAAAATAATGTCCTAAATGGATTCTATTATTTCTCTTTCCTGCTGGCAATGTGTTCTTCCTGGCATAAAGAGTTTAAAAAGTGGGAGCTACATTTTGTTGTCTTGATAGAAAGAGACAGTAAAAAAAGATTTCAGGTAGCAATGTTACTCAGAGATTTATGCCTCTCTCATTGGGAAATTAGCAAAAAGAGACTCTTAATGCCCACCCCCCCTCCAAGATTATGCATAATTAGTAAAAATAACCCAGAGCCTGTTTTTAAAACAAACAACAGCGGAGGATTACAATGCTTTAGAATGGATTAGGATAAAACAAAAAGCACTTCCAGACAAGCCTTAATTAACTGTTAGCTCTTTTATCGCTCACCCTTTGAATGGGTTTGTAAAACTGGGAAACCCAAGATAAGCAGGCTTTAGGATGATGCATCATTTCCCTCCTAAGAAACTGCTGCATTCACAGGTAGGGTTCCCTGGGAAGCCAACTGTGAGACAGTGATTAGTTTGTGTGAAGATAGGGGGCACTCTCGGGGTCAGAGCGGATGGGGAGAGGAGAAAGCAGGGTTGGGCAGAAGATGCATCATGGAAGCCTTTGTCAATCCTACAGGGAGCTCTGAGGATAAGAGAACTTTCAAAAATGGTCCTGAATTCAGGCAGGAGGGCTGGGTCTTTCTAGCCATTTCCGGTGTGCATAGACCAATCTGAAGGCTGCACTGGGAAGGGACTGCAACCTGGAGCAAAGTGGTTTCCTTTAGCTGAGGGCAGTCACCTGGCAGGGGGATCCTGTGACCTGACAGTGTCCACTCTCCGAGAAGCAGGAAGATCGCTTCAGTCTAGAAAGTGGGAGGTGAGGGGGGCATCTCCATGTGCACTGCACAGACTGCAGGAGGAGATGACGAAGACACCGAGAGACCCTGGACTTGGGTAGGTAACATCACAGACGCTGAGGTGGAAGGTAAGGAACAGCAATACTGGCACCAACAGGCAATTTAATAACCAAACTGGTGGTATATCATGTTTGTGCTTGTGTACGCGTAACCTTGTCACATGACATCTCTCAGTCTCGCCCAGCTGTCTGTCTGTATGTATTAACGTTATTAAGTGTTTATTTACTAATTGATGAGTTCATTCATTTCTCAAGCTCTTCTGTGATGGTTTCTGAGAACAGATTTGGGGGAATTCTTGCTGAGCGAGTCTTAAAGCTTGAGATTTTAAAATGGCTTTA